>NC_090289.1:33105714-34378928 GCF_037392515.1 Haliotis asinina | reverse complement strand
ATGTTTTTATGCCTCTTCGGCAATATTTCAGCAATATCACAGTGGGGGACAGCAGAAATGGACTTCATACATTGTACCCAATCAAACCAGATCTTTGGCATGACAAACAAACGCTTTAACCATTAGGCTACCCTGTTACTCCTTTGAATTAAGAGGCAATAACAGAATCAGTCAATTCAGAAAATACACTATATTTCAATAACAAATCTAAATATGATTGTGAAATACAACAGCAAAACCTCACCAAGTCACTGCTAAATCCTGATCAGCAGAATGGCATTAAATAACACCACTTGTTGCTGTGATTAAATGTGTGATCTCACAGACTGGTCTGGAAGATCAAGATGCACATATTGAAGGCTTAATACAGGAAACACAACATACTTCAATATCCATTTTAAATATAATTGAGAAAACCCTAAGCAAGTCTTCATCTGAATCTCTATAATCAAGATGGTGCAAACTGCTCCACTTGTCTACACCATGTATATCAAGGATAAGTTATACATATTTACCCTTTGTAAATAAGTCCCACTACCTTCATAATAACAATGGGTTATTGCACGGCTGTTGAGTTTGTCTGAACACAAAACTCAAAACATACACTGTAATTTCAAATTGTGAGAGAGGAGGGAGCAGGCCCCAGCAGGCCTCACTTGCTAGAGTGAAGTAATGTTATTATGATCACAGAGGGAATTTGTGTTCACTGAGATGTCGCATTGATTAAAGCCTCTCCTGCAGTTCAACAAACACAGGTGCGCGTTGAGTACTATCATCCCATCAAATGCTGAATATGTAAAGAATATTGTGAGATTAGAATCTAGTTTTTCCTAATACTGAACACACAAAACAGGTGTATGACACTACAATTGTTCCACTAAGAAAATATCCCAACCGAAATTTGTGTAAAGCTTATTGAAGTATTTCATATTTTGCTGACAGTGAAACAAACAGAATTTTATGACATCATGGCTGAGATTCTAAAATACATTTTAAACTAGTGAAAACATATTTATGAACCAGCTAGCTTTCTAGATGTATTTAGAATAGAATAATGCCTGTAATTTGCTGTCATTAATGGATGTACAGGGTTAATTTTCATTCAATACAATGAATATGAAATTGCCATTCTGCTTTCATTGACATTATTTATCAATAATCAGTAATACTATAATATCTGTTATCTGGTACTTGGAAAAGGGAGACAGAAGGAAGGGCAAAACTGACCCACATATGTCTACCAAGTATTATACCAGTGACAACAAAACTGCCAATTAACATAATGAGCAAAATATTCACATTCACAAAATGCATGACAAGGTTGATTACAGAACAAAGTCAACTCTGAAAGAAACATATAATGTAAACATGAATGTAAACAAAAAACCTACCACTAACTTTCTTCATTGTCAGATTCAGTATTACTTGTGTCAGCAAAATTTAAATTAACTTTCTGAACTTTTTCACAGTGATATTTGTAAATCATTAAAACAGGACACCAAATTCAGTTACACCTGATATTGAAATGAGCTCAAGCCGTGGTGTACCTCCTGTCTACAACACAGACAGGTATAGCGGAGACACATGTAAACAACAGAGGACAGCCATGGGACCTCACCTACCTTGTCAAACAAACATCATCAAGTCCGCCTCCCTTCTGCAGAAGCATGGAAGTAAATCCAAATTGTATATTCCTGTATGTACTTATGCACAGTATTCCTGGGTTAGTGTTGTAGAGAACGTAGATGGCAAGATACAGTCTGGCCTACGAGGACTCAACTACTCAACACACCTTGACAAGAGCGAGCCAGCAGTGTGCTAGACCCATACAGAAATAGGGGTTGTCTCAAAACCTACATGGTTATTTTCACCATTTCATGTTTGACTGCCTGTCATCACATTTATATGTTTGATGCAGTGAGTTCACTATGAATAACTTACATTGTTGATGTCCGGGAGATGTAGAACAAAACTGTACTGAACTGAGTGGGGGTTGTATCAAAACCTACAATGTCATTTTATACCATTGCATGTTTCACTGTCTGCATTCTGCCTTCTTCTGCTTTATGCAGAGAGTTATGAAAAATATTACTTACATTGATGATGTCCTGTAGACTTAGTACAAAATGGGACTGAATTGATAGGGGCTGTATCAAAACCTACATGGTCATTTTATACCATTTCATGTTTGACTGTCTGTCAGTACTTTCATACGCATTATGTAGTGAATTAGAAATGAATAATGAACAAAGATAATATTCTGTAGATATAATATATAAACTTACTGAATTGACAGGGGTTGTATCAAACACTAGTTTTCAATGTAAGCAATCATCATGCTAGCTCTCCACTGAGGATAAAGTGTTGACAAATGTATCTTGGAAACATGTGTCACATTGATTGTAATGATTTTATATGAATTCTGCACATCAAATGTGCTGTGTTATTACCAGAAGCATGACCATTATCAAAACATGAATTATACTGAAAATCAATGATTTCATGACATTTTTTTAAAAGTGTGTAAGGTAACCTTTTAATTTATAGGATAAAACAGCTTGCCAAAATATGCATGCATTTTTTGCACTGTTAAGCTGACAAGCAAAACTACCCCATAAAACATAATTCTTACGACTTTCTCCACATGCCTGTATTTTCGAATTAAATTTTGCGAAAGAGTGATTTGGGTTTTTTCGCTAAAAAGAAAATCAAAGCAAGCTATTTGAAGAAGGTTGAGGTGAGGTGACATGGGGTTTAACGTTGTACCTGAGAATATTTCACTCATATGATGACATGTATGCATGTGCATGTGTGGTTTTTTGTACTAGCCCTGGCTTAAGCTGGTTTTACAGTGCTAGCCCAATGAGATACCATGCCACAGTAATGCAGGAATACCTCACTCAGACACACTATACTCTGTGTTGAGCTGTCCGTGCATCCATCAAAACCAAGTGGCAGTCAATGACCAAAAAGTACCATATTTAAATGTCTTTTAAAATGACTGAGCCATGTTTGAAATTATCAAATTCTATAGCAAGCCTTAGTTTAAGACCATGACATGGTACAATCTCAATGGTGCATCAAGGTGAGGTGAGGTGAGGTGAGGTGAGGTGAGGTGAGGTGAGGTGAGGTGAGGTGAGGTGAAGTGAGGTGAGGTGAGGTGAGGTGAGCTTGTGACAAGTTTTGTCTTTAAGCAGACACATACACACACATACACACTGCGTTTTAGAGTAGAGTATTGTTAAGAATACATCAACTTTTGATGGGTAGTATAGTAATGTGCGTCTGTGTATGTGCGTGCATACATGCGTGCTTGCATGCGCGGGTGAGCAATCTACAATGAGCAAGTGCTGGTTTGAAAGTGCTACCCAGAGGTACAGCTAAGCTGCATATCTATGTTAATCACACAAATATTTATGTGAAAACTCAATTCCTATTACATCTGCTGAGTACAAGAATGTTTTAATTTTGGTAAATACTCATTAAATTTGATCTTATATACATATAAACAAAAATGTCAAATCTCAGCTTGTAAATTGGTGGATAAATCAAATAAATGAGATATATTGAGTTGTTCTATTTCAACACATGAACTTGGCACTTTGAAGTCTTTGCTACAGATCAGATACTAATAACAAACATGTAAACCAACAATTAAACTTTATCATATTTTCACAACTAAGGCCAGACCAATTTTATTTCTTGTTTTAAGGATCCGCCTGCCATATTTTTTCAAGAATCAGAAAAAAAATTTAAATTAATTTTCCCCGCTCAAAAAAAATATAACCCTAATGTTTTCATTGGTTAAAAATGTAACATGACAAGAACATACTTTTTAGGTTTTTTTTGACCCATATTCACTTCATAAATTGCCAAAAGTAAAATACTTTTGTCTATTTAGAAGGAATATTACTTTGATTGGAAATTTTATTCTTATTTATTTTCCCGCCTGCCTTCAGGTTTCAAAGGACAAATATCCGTAAAACAAGAAATATAATTAGCCTGGCCTAACGGAAAAATGGCAAAATACCCAGCTGAGTTTCAAGGTGTGTAGAATTTGTTCTGGTTACTCAGAGATAATTAGCACACCCGCTTGAGTGAGGGTGTGAGTGCAATATTCCAGTAATATTCTGTAAATAATTGAGTCTGGACCAGATAATCCATTGATCAACAGCATGAGCATGGATCTGCACAATTGGGAACCAATGACATGTTTCAACCATGTCAGCGAGCCTGACCACCCGATCCTGTTAGTAGCCTCTTACGACAAGCATAGTTGCCTTTTATGGCAAGCATGGGTTCCTGAAGGCCTATTCTACCCCGGACCTTCCTGCTTGAGATAAACTGAGTACATAACTCAATGACCAAAAAGCTCTGACTGCCCACTAGCATAATAGTGATTACCATGAATATCCAACAGATACCAAGCAGTCCTTATCTGAGTTATGTTGAGACCGAGCAAACGGTAGGCTAACATCAAAGTGATGTAAGCTGAGAATCAAACCCATCCCCTTTTTCTATCTAGTCAAACACTCTAACCACTACACCACAGACACAGTCCATGTCGTAGGAAAATAAATGTGGAAAAGCTTGCACAATGAAACAAACAAGCTGAAACACATATTTTGTCTGCACATTTAAATGCATCCATCTACATCTTGCAAAAATTAAGTTAAAATTTCATCATCACATCTACAACACAGAATGCTTGAACATACTGATGCACCTCAAAATGTGTTAATCTTACAAAGTGATAAGAATCCTGTCACCCTATTTCCATGAAAGAAAGCTCCTTCCAAAATAATCCCAGCAAAAAGAAACTCTATCAAAGTTGAACATTCTTTTCTCAAAATGGTTGATAAAAAGTTGTGAGCTTGTGAGCATGACACGAGGCTGTCACTAAGGCTACACCGTGCACGTCGAGAATGTCAACAACTTGCCTGTGATGTAACTGAGAATCATGATATGCCTTAGTTTCAGCCTGACTCACATGTGTCAAGGCTCGGTGCCACCAAGACGGCAGACATTCGAGCTATTGCTCAGGTCTGTGATAATGCCATTATATTATATGACCTTATGGGCCACCAACATGTGACATGGCCTGTGTTAATCTGCAATTACATTATTAAAAACATTTCTCATTTGATTAAATTATGAAAATAAAAGCATAAAGTTTCGGTTACTTTTTCATCACTTGGTTGACAATGGGCATTGAAATCTGTAAAAGTAAATTTAAATTGTTTCAGGAAGGCGAGACACTTTCACAAAACTGCTAGTCATGTTAATCTTGACATGAGACAAGAACAGGAATGAAAATTAAATTATTGTCTCCAAAATTATGCTATGTTACATGGACTGTACATCTGTTTCCTCCTTGACTTCATCATCTGTTTCCTCCTCGACTTCATCATCTGTTTCCTCCTTGACTTCATCATCCGTTTCCTCCTTGACTTCATCATCCGTTTCCTCCTTGACTTCATCATGTTTCCTCCTTGACTTCATCATCTGTTTCCTCCTTGACTTCATCATCCGTTTCCTCCTTGACTTCATCATCCGTTTCCTCCTTGACTTCATCATGTTTCCTCCTTGACTTCATCATCCGTTTCCTCCTTGACTTCATCATCCGTTTCCTCCTTGACTTCATCATGTTTCCTCCTTGACTTCATCATCTGTTTCCTCCTTGACTTCATCATCCGTTTCCTCCTTGACTTCATCATCCGTTTCCTCCTTGACTTCATCATGTTTCCTCCTTGACTTCATCATCTGTTTCCTCCTAGACTTCATCATCTGTTTCCTCCTTGACTTCATCATCCGTTTCCTCCTTGACTTCATCATGTTTCCTCCTTGACTTCATCATCTGTTTCCTCCTCGACTTCATCATCTGTTTCCTCCTTGACTTCATCATCTGTTTCCTCCTTGACTTCATCATCCGTTTCCTCCTTGACTTCATCATGTTTCCTCCTTGACTTCATCATCTGTATCCTCCTCGACTTCATCATCCGTTTCCTCCTTGACTTCATCATCTGTTTCCTCCTTGACTTCATCATCTGCATTTTATGAATCTTGTAACCAAATATCCCCTACTTTTCTTGAGTGGTATACAAACTTGTGCAATATAGGGCTCATTACTCTTTGCTCCTACAAAAGCAACTGTGTTTAGAACTTCGACTACCTAACAGGCCATATCAAAATCAGTAAGTAAACATTACTGATTTAAAGGACTCAGATTCCACTGCCTTTAAACTAAAAAATATGTGTATCATGTTTTGAAAAAAACAAAACAAAAAAAAACCCCATCTGCGAAACAATTCCTCTGATTACATGTTAAAAACAGATGCCGAAACGAAAAAAGACACATATGTTCAAACAAAAAACTGACACGAATGAATTTCACCATTACCTTAGCATCACTTATAAGGCTGTAGAAGAAGGAAGGAATCCTTCAGTATTCAAAAGAAACTAAAATCCACAAGATTACACAGTGAATTTTTTTCAAATACAGGATGTTTATCAGTGAAATTCAAAGGTTTAACACCTAAGTCAAACAGGTTGTTTCACAAGAGGCAAGCAAACCTGTTTAATTTGATGGACAAACAGGAAACTAAACTGAAGTTACCCCATGGATCCAAAAGACAAGGCGGATCTGGCATGGCATAATACGTCTGTGGGACATTGTGCGCAGCTTGATGCACCATGTAAATATTTGCCCATCAGTTTCTTCTGTATTGTTTGGAGGTGAGAACACTTGTCTTGGGACTCTTCCCACTGAGCAATGTTTAGGCTATACAAATAGCCCTTTGTCAACTCTAACTTTTTACTCAGAACCTTCACAGAACAAATTTAAACTCTATTTTGAAAGATGTTGATGTTATTCATTGGAATGTACAATACAGAGCTGCTAAATGTATGGCGATTTCGTTACACATAAATTACAGATGCAACCCATCTAGGATATCAAGCTTACTGTGTCTATACATGCTGTTTCAACCAAGTAAACACCACTTATTTCAAGTGAAACAACTTCCTGATTGTTAATAATAGATTTTCTTCTATTTTCCTGAATGATCCCAAAATGTCCACGGCCTTAAACAACTCTGAAAAAACGTAATAATATTTATTGGAGAAACATGAATAATGGTTAAATAGTTCAAATTTTTGTTTATGATTTAACCTCTCTATGCATTTTCAAACACATACATTCATACACACAATATTGATATGAGGGTTTGAATTTATAGTATTCCCAGAAATTATTGAGAATCATGTTGCGTCATGTAACTCATTACGTTTATTAACTTCTGGCGTTTTACTTACATAAACATGTTAAAACATCATCCTTTTACAGTCTCAGCCTCGCTCAGCAATGCATGCCTGAATACACCTAGGCACACTACCCATCAAAGTTTGTAGATAATCGTGTGACAGGGTATCCCAATATTGGACCACCTCGGCCTTCATATCTTCAATATTTCTCAGTCCCTTTTGGTTTATTCTGTCCTTCATGACTCCCCACACATTCTCAATTGGGTTTAGGTCTGGGCTGTAACTGGGCCAGTCTAAAACTTGAACATTTTCGCCCGACAACCACTGTTTTGTGTAGCTCGCAGTGTGTTTTGGGTCAATATCATGCTGGAAAATCCAATCATCTTCATACAATGTTTGTGCTGTCGGAAGAAGGTGACCATTTAGAATGTCAACGTATCTTTCTTTTGTCAAGTTTCCCGTGAAAACACACAATGGCGTCACTCCGCGAGCCGATATGCCACCCCACATGTGAAACTTCGGGCTATGTTTTGGTCGCTGGTAGATAGGTTTGACAGTATCTTTGGTCCAAATTTTCACACAATTAGGGAAAAGCCAAACAGAACTTTCATTCGAAAAGAAAACATTATCCCAATCTTGATTTTCATGAGCCCGACACCAGTTTAAACGTTTTTCCTTTTGTGCATCTTTCATCAACGGCGAGGGAATTCCACGTTTTTTCACCCAATTAAGTCTCTGTAATTCCTGCCTAACTGTTTCATTGCATACCTGAGAACTTCCTCTGCTAATCATTTCATTTTTGATGTTCTCAACACTTTTCAATTTGTCCCTACTCACAATCTGCCCAAGTCTTCGGCGATCCACAACACTGAATTTCCTAGGCCGACCTGCCCCTGCTTTGTGCTCTACCCCGGTTCCTGTTTGAATATTCGTCAAAGTTCTGTATACTGTAGACAGAGGAATACCATGTCTACAAGCTAACACTTTAGCATCAGCCTCACCCCTTTCAAAATCATCTAGAATGAGCTTTCTTTTCTCTCTTGCTGTAAATTCTGCCAAGTCAACACAGGAAGCCGTCTGCTCAGACAAGGGAGATAACTCTTGACGTAATGAGCTGCCTTCTAAGCCTTCAAGAGTTGTCTCCCTTATTTAGTATGCTTAGTGCATAGTAAAAGCCCCTTTTCCAATCTTAGCATCATTAGGAAAAAAACAAAGATTTTCTCAATAATTTCTGGGAACACTGTAGCTTTCATGTCTGCGAAAGTTTTGGATGAGCTATTTTCATTGAAAAATTCCTATGATAGAAAATAGTTCCACTGAAGATGCAGGTTACATTTGGTGTTCAGGGACGTAAGTTGAATAAGTACTTACACGCAATATAACTACCACTACAAATCTCAACTGTCTACATTTCTGGAACTGAGAGGCGATGACTGCTCGTAGAGTAAAGTTAGTCTCTGAAATATTTAATTTTACTAGAACCAAATGGTTCAATTTAATATGAAGAGGAGCTTGTGTGAACGGAACATGCATAAAATCTAGACTTGCCTAATTCAGGACAGTTCTAGCTACATGGCGGTGGCAAGCAGCACCTCTGCTGTCATTTCTGGAAGGTCCCTAAGTGCATGAGTGTCACATACATGCAGGCATGCATGGGTTTTACATCGCTCCTAGCAATATTCCACAGTGAGAAACACCAGAAATGGACTTCACACATTGTATCCATGTGGGGAATCGAACCCCTGTCTTCAGCGTGACGAGCAAACACTTTAACCACAAGGCTACCCCACTACCCCCATATGTTGTTTGAGCTAAAGGGAAAGTAAATAGTTTTGACTGACATAATGTGCATTGATTTACACAAATGGGATATACAGAAAGTATCAACCAGGTCAGTGAGTCAGTCCACATAATCCTCTTAGTTTTTCAACAACCATGGGCTGTTGAAGACCGATTCAACACCAGATTTTCACAAATCGATTCATGACAACACAGGATACAAATATTACACATGGAAACTACATGAAACTTTATGACACATTCAGAAACCATTTATTTAACATTTACAAATGAACAAGTATTCAACCCAAACTAACTTGGTTGTATATGCATACCGACAGTCTGAAGATCACACAGACATTTTTGATAAATTTGAGTCTATTTGAAAACAGAACCCCTTATCATGCACACAGGTTATATATTTTTATACTTGTCATTAAATAACAACTGGCAAGAGACAGAAAGGAAGAACTTGTCAGTCAAGTCAGAAACCTTACTTCAATCTTTCTTTCAAATTTATCACTGAATTTGGACAAAGAAGGCGTTTCGTAATTTAAGCCCTTTTAATATGTGATCTTCATGGAGCAACTCCTTATTTACTATTAAACATATTTTATTGAACTAAATTTTAATACAGATGGTGGTGTAGCCTGGGGTTAAAGCAGTCGCTTGTCACACCAAAGGCCCAGTTAGATTCCCAACATGGGGGGTACAATGTGTAATTTCCCATGTTCCCCATTGCGATCGTGCTGGAATAAGGTTAAAAGCTGTGTAAAATCAAACTCATCCACGACATTCTCATGCTTTAGTGCGGAATGCAAGTGCTAAAGGAACTGCATGAAGCTCCTCTAAAATCCTTGTTTTGGATTGTTATGATAAGTTTGTTGTTTAATCAATCTCAGCAATATTAAATGTATTTGACAATGGTCTGCAAATAAATCAGTCTGGACCAGACAATGAAGTGACAACTGACATTATGGGCAATGATTCATGTTCACTGACAAAGCACAAACCAGGTCACTTTCACCTTAAACAAAAAAGGAAATTGAATAAAATGAAATATAGATTGCGAATATTCAGCATTTTACCTTGCCAAATGAACATTTCAGAATGTTATCAACTGGATGAAAGTTGTTTAACAAAAGATCATACTTTCAAATCACTTTACTTATTTGTATTACAAGGGTGTAAGCACAGTACAAGAAACACTGTAAACAAGTAGGGCTGATCAAAGCTAACACTCATCTCGCACTGCACCTGCATTTTTTGCCTGTAATACAAACCAATAATTGTGGTTTGATACTATGATGATTTGTTGAACAACTCTTATCCTAAGTTGAATACAAATCAGACTTAAATGTTCAACTGGTCATGTACAATCATGAGGATCTGCAATTTTAATTTCACTTTATTTGATTTTTTCTTGATAAAAGTGAAATTCATTGGTACATTTTCACTGCAAACAGACAATACCATCCATTTGGATTCCATTTCATTGCTGTTTACAACCAGTTCTGCTCACCCCAGTAAAGTCACCTCTTACCCTGCAATCAAGTGCTCGAGATCAATTTTACCATAGATCCCCAAGGACAACTATAGGCACATGTTAGCACTAAAATGATTCCCTAACAACATTCTACAATCAATGACAAGACAACTTGAACTTCAGGCAACCTCAAGTTAACCCCTGTATAATCTGGTACGACTCAGGCAGGAAACCGTGGATACACAGGAAGAAAATACCACTTGAGCTTGACAGTCAATGGTCAATTTAAGCTAAATTATGACACAAGATCACCTTATCATATCTACTAAATTTTCAACATACCATTACATACTTGACTGTTAAGAGAATGAGATGGCTGTTGCGAAAACCTTGAGGAGACAATCTTGTTTGCATTGTAAATTGATATGCATACCGTATTCAATTTAATAAGCCAACAAAGCATTTAAAGAAAAATGATTCATAGAGTGACACCTTCCAAAAGTTATATGGATCTGTTTTATGAGATTGAGGTAAACAAACTTTTCCACATCATACTTCTCAAAAGAATTTAAAAATGTTTCCATATCATACATGGCAAAAACTTTTGATGAAGGACCAGTTTCATCAGATACTGACCAATTCCGTTGTATGACTTCAGGTGAACTATCAGTTAAGTGTGAGTGAGATTAGTTTTATCCGCTTTTAAGAATATTCCCGCAATATCATGGCAGGGGACACCAGAAATGGGCTTCACACACTGTCACCATGTGGAGTCACCATGTGACAAAGATTAGGGTGACATGTAAGAAATGTTGACCAGTGGCAAAAAATCTTGGAAACTAAATGAATGGATAGTTCCATTACTTCGTAAAAGGTCATGTTTCAAGTCATGTTTACTCAAATCAGAAAATACTGACAAACAATAGTTTATATTACTGAGACTTTAGCACGTGAAAAGAAGACCGAAGTAATACTACAGAGACAAGTAACCAAGGTAACATATCAAACATCTGTAAATCCATTTGAAATTTTCTTAAAGTTTCAACTACTTTATTTGTTAATTGAAAAAAATAATTAAAATATATATCAGAAAAGTTGGTTCAACATTCATAACAAGGAGCTTGATTTAATGAATGATCTAATGGCATCAAAGCACAATAAGATGATCAGGGCATATGCAGTGAATTGTAGTACATGTAGGCATGTAAAAGTTTTGATCAAGGGAAACTGAGCAAATGGTTCAACTGGGATTTACAGGATGCAAATTCCTGGGTCCTATATGCAAACATATAAACAATGGACGCAACAATATTTATTGGTGCATTCACATGGCCAGAAAAAGTCCACATACTTTTTGTACAAAATTTTTATCAAGTAACAGTATGTTATCGAGTCTGCTACTAGCCGGTTGATCGTATCTTTTTGCAATATAATTGTAGTAACAATGTGATGATCATGATACACAATAACTGAACTACTACAATATTAAAACATAGTATCAGTAATGATATCTAAGTGTCTGGGAGCCCCATTTTGTAGTCCAGGCCCCCTGAAAATTAG
This sequence comes from Haliotis asinina, assembly GCF_037392515.1. Lineage (NCBI taxonomy): Eukaryota > Metazoa > Mollusca > Gastropoda > Lepetellida > Haliotidae > Haliotis > Haliotis asinina. The sequence goes on along the minus strand of NC_090289.1, from coordinate 34,366,840 downwards.
GAGCACAAGTCCCAGGGACCCTCAAATAAAGGACTCAATGTAAATCGCAGGTTTAACCACAAGGCTACCCTACCTAATTTTGTAAAAGGGTAACTGTTCAGTCTGAACACTGAGTGATGACTAATTTTCACTTTCAACCATTGTCAACATCTGATCAATACACAGGGAGGGTTGGCCTGGTCTTTTGCTGATGACAAATCATGCTCTGGCATTTAGGAGAACTTAATTATTGACAGGAAATAACCAAAGGTACTTTTTAACTGTCGGCCATCTTTCTCACTTTTTAGGATATTTTTTTAGCAATTTAGCTGCAAGCGCAGCTCAAAGACAGCCCAGTCTTTGACTTTGAGACCATCATGTCCATTATAGCATCGGTCTTCCAGCAGAAGAATCGTGACTCTCTTTCATATGTGTGTTATTCATGGTCACATACCTAATAAGGAATTTCACAGAGGGAGTGAGTATCAGTGACGTAGTAAAGAGAAGTGGGTCTGCTTAATAAGTGAAAAAAGCCTGAAGCAATGCAGATATCACACAGTTATCACTTTTGTGACATCCACATGCATGGTTGGAGTGATTCAGTTTAGCTTCATGCCATTTTTAACAATATTCCAGAAACATAAGAGCTTGACACCATAAGTGGACTTCACACATAGTTCACATGTGGGGAATCGAAACTTGCTCTGGTGTGATGAGTGAACACTTGAACCACTAGGCTACCCCACTGCCCCTGAACCCATGATGATAAGTTCCTGGCATGTCCAAAGGACATAACTTTGGATTACGAGATTTTGCACAATGTGACAAGGTGCAAGTGGAACAAGAAGACAAAGTCATCAATATCCCCTGAAAGGCAAAATATTCTTCATGACTACATCTACTAGTTATGATGATATCAATTGTTTTGGCAAAGAGAAAGGAGAGCATTGAAAATATGTTATTCAGAATTCCAAAACTACCAAAAGTACACCACCAGATCGATTTATGTGCCAAGTTTGATGAAAAAATATTTAAAGGTTTTACAGTTCTGCTACAGAAAAGAACATTACCACAAAATTCAGTCTACATCAAAACTGTTGCCATGGAAATGCAGAAATATATTTTATTCAGAATTCCAAAGCTACCAAAAGGTGTACCATTTCTATTCATGTGTCAAGTTTGGTTTAGAAATATTGCACAGTTTTGAAGTTCTCCAGAAATGCACACAGCCACCAAATTCAGCCAAAGTAAAAATTGTTGCCATGGAAAAGAAAACATTCAGTATTCAGAATTCCAAAACTACCAAAAGGCACCAGTACACCATCAGACCACTCTATGTGCTAAATTTGAGGGACAAATATTGAAAGGTTTTACAGTTCTCCTCCAAAAAAGAAGGTTTAGCTTTACGCCACACTCAGCAACATTCCACCTATGTGGCAATGGCCTGTAACTAATCAAGTCTGGACCAGACAATCTAATGATCAACAGCATGAGCAGTGGTCTACACAAATTGAATATATTGACGTGTGAGCTGCGTCAGTAAGACTAACCACCCGACCCCATCAGTCGCCTCTTGCGACAGGCATGGGTTACTGAAGATCAGTTCTAACCGAATCTTCATGAATCCTACCGAAATGAAGGGACTTAAATGGGACTCAAAAATGTTGAAAAGCTTTATGTACGACTAACTAAGAATAAAGTTAAAATATGTTATCACAATATATGTTTAGTCACTTGGAAAACATATACTACACCTCATGTGACAGCATTCTCATACACTGGCATCTCTCCTGATTACGTTATTTTGCCCAGTCAGCTTTTTCATGTGATCTGTCTGAGTGAATGAATGTCATGTTATGTCGGGAATATTTCATGAATGAATAACCAAAACACGATTTTATACAGATATGACAACTCTCTCCTGTCTTTCATCTATAACGCCAAGCTCATTTTTTACCTGGGAGTGTGATTTGTATCTGACTGCCCCGATTTGATTGCAATTACACACTCCTCTCACTAACTGCCATCATCAAATAGCCCGCCGGTGATTCACTGAATCTACCCATAATACTTTGTAATGCTGAGGTAGACTTTGTTGACACAAAATGTGTAATGGAATACAAACGAATCATGAATTCTGGGTCGGTCTCCAATACTTACTGAAGCGTACGTACGTACAATATGTATTTCACATGTCTTATATTTACAGTCAAGGAAAATTTTGAACACTTCGGTTTTGCAGGAAATCGTAAATTCCTCAAATTTATGTTTCATATGTTGCTAGTTTGCTTTCATTTCATTATAAAAGAAGCAATCAAACCGCCATACCTATTCATCAAAAGAGACATGAGACAATTGTTCAAATGGTTGATCAGGTGTACAATTTGAAATGTTTCAGTCGGGTCCTAGTCAAAATGGCCACATGTCAAAATGGCCACAAATCTTCCAAGTCAAAATGGCCACAAACCCCAAGTCAAAATGGCCACACCAAAAAGTCAAAATGGCCACACCCAAAAGTCAAAATGGCCATACATTGTTTTAATTTTTTTAATACTTATTTGTAAGCTCTTAAGACATCTTAAAATTATTGGCAGATATACGGAAGGCATTTACAAATCTGATCATTACCACATTCCCTTGACTTGCAGAATATATTTTTTCTTCTTATTCGCCTTTTTTTCATTAGTTGTTGTTGTTGTTGCGTTTTTTTCGGCCTTTTCATTTCCAGATTTACCGCTTGTGCATGACAGCCACTGTAGGGCAATGACGAAGTTCGTCTTTTATAAAGGACTTTAACGTGATTATTGTTTTTGTTTTGTTTCGTTGTTTGTTTTGTTTTGTCAATGCTTTGTTGTTGTTGGGGGGAGGGGTGTGTTTTTTGTTGTTGTTTTTTTGGGGTGGGGGGGGGGGGTGTAAAATAAATTGCGCATTTTTTCACCTCGCGTGATGACGGATCATGGCAGTAATCCGTTTGAACTTCCAGTTTATCTCATGCACCGCAATGTTTACAATATTCTTTTGAGATTCAGTGCACATGTACCCTGAAATGTAATACCGGGCTTGGTAGGCAATTGTTTTCTATAAATGTAAGGAATACAGACACATTTTATGGGTAGCAATGAATTTATTTTGTAAATTATTTCGATTCAGATTCTTACATTGTATCTGCATTCACTTTATGAAATAGACACTGGTCCGTTAGATAGTGGCTACTGAAACTAAAAAAAGAAAATATCCACATGCAGTCACTGGACGGACTGCCTTTGCACAGAGTCCTTTTGTAAATATATCAGTCTCTCAGACTTGGTAAGCTACAATACATTTTAAATCATGCAAGATTATAACCTGATATAAATGTTCATCATACTGGGAGCTTAATGATGAAACCGACATCTTATTCTCATCTATTTTTAATCTTTTGCTTCGTTTTTACCTTCAAATTTCGTGTCAGTGAATTATTTTGTGGGCGAGTAACTTTTAATAGTTAGCCCGATAGACTAACACAATTTGGAAACTATTTCGCACATTGTCTGCATCGAAACGTCGCCCCCTGAAATAAAGTTGTTATCCTTTATGTTTGTTAATATTTTAATTCCAAATTGTAATTCCAAACTTCTAAAATGCTACTTAAAGAAATTGTATAATGAGAGCTATTTTTGACTTATTATTGTTTTGGATTCCCGAAATTGTAAGTTTTCTCCTTGTTCCCTCTTGAAGTCAACCCTTTTCATTATGGTGACCCACATATCATACAATTATACACTAGAAAAATAATGTTACAGGAAACGATCATTGCATTTGTTTGCCGGAATTTGTTTTGTGATACCACCATTAATCACTGATGTTTCAAATGTGTTCGGATGCCCTGTTGCTTTGTTCGGAATTGTTATTTCGAATCATATTTCCCGTCCGCATTTTCGAAACTCTGATTTACAGGTGCTTCAAAATGGCGATCAAAACAAACAGGATTTTGCGATTATGCGGTCTCCTGGTGCTGTTTCTAGCGCAGTCGAAGTCATTCCTTGATTTTGAGGAGTTAAAATCTACTCACTATGGTATAGATATTGTCAACGTGCCCGTAAAAGTGGGACAGGTATGTAAAATATGATACTTAACGTAAGTGTAACGATATGTCATATCAAAATTAACATTAATAATTCCCCCTTATGAAATATTTGTGTTAATGAAGTGAATAGCCCTTGTTTATGTACTGTAAAGGCACACTGACTTGCTATCTTTGACACCTACTGTCAGGACCACCACAGTACATATTAGTTAACAGTGTCATTCACATATATACGCAGTTGATGAATTCAGATGAACAGTGAAGAGAGCTTTAGCTTTTACCATCAAGTTAATCTTGAAACAGTGTGCCTTGTAAAATACACTGCTCCCTTACCTAAGTTTTTTAACACTTGTAAAGTATATGTTCACTCATAATACTTTACTGGAGTTCTTCAATTACCATATGATTTACACTTTACTTTTGTAATGAAAATGTAAAGCTATCCACCTTGTGTTCAAGACAAACCTTTTCACCAAAACACTGGTTGCATTAACAAAGTCTAAGCAGACGTGGAGTTTAAATATTTTTGTGCAGTTTGCCCAGTCATCTCAGGTGCTTAAATTCTTAGTGCAGAGTTATTTCCCTTGGATATATCAGACACCTATCAGCATGGGTTAAAATCCAAGTTCTGGATTGTGTTAGCAGGTTTGTCAGCTCCTGTGCTTGCAGACCAAAGTGATTAGAGATGTGTATTATGTCTTCCCACATTTACATGTTAAACTGACACAGTTGGAATATTTCTGCCCGGGGCTGTTTAACCTTGATAAATCCTGGATGTAAGTGGTCCATTTATTCCTGTTTACTGCGGTCATCAAGAGGACCTTACTTGTCTATATGTAAAACAAGTGCAGATGTTTGTAAGATTCTTGTGTAGGAAGTTATGAGAAAAAGAATAGAGCAAAGTCTTTTCTTCAAGAAAATGTGTTGTCTGAAATCAGCTGATCAGCTTTTCCCTCTCTCCATCTTTGTTTCACATCAGCAAGGTCAATGTGCATCAGTGATTATCATAATCTGTGGAGGTTCCTATTTCAAGCTCCATTAGGTGTGTGAGTGAGTGAGTGAGTTTAGTTTTACGCCACATTCAGCAATATTACAGCTATATGGCGGCGGTCTGTAAGTAATCGAGACTGGACCAGACAATCCAGTGATCAACAACATGAGCATTGATCTGCGCAATTGGGAACCGATGACATGTGTCAACCAAGTCAGCGAGCCTGACCACCCGATCCCGTTAGTCGCCTCTTATGACAAGCTGTGTTGCCTTTTATGGCAAGCATGGGTTGCTGAAGGCCTATTCTACCCCAGGACCTTCACGGGTTAAGGTGTGTGAGTTCATACACCGTGTCTCATGTGCAGTATTGCAGCCATATGGTGATGAGAACAATTTACTTCATATCAATGTTACAAGTTTTATTAAGACATCCCATGTTGTTCACAGTGATTTAAGACTGAGCTGCTGTAACTTTTCTTTTCAACAAAAACAATGATTAACATTTTTCCTCTTTGTTTCAGGAAGTGCCTGGCAGCGTTGTCCAGCTGAGTTCAAAGTTCGGCCAGTCATACCAGTGCAGCTTCCCCAACCAGGTAGAGCAGGAGAAACAAAAGGAAGAGGAGGAGAAGCTGGCCCTGGAGACTGGCATACTACAGCTGCTGAAGCCCTTCAAGACACAGGGCTGTCTTTTTAAGGTGGGTTGTCATGCTGAAGACTCGGGTTCAAAACCCCTCGTGTGTACATATTTGTGAAGTCCATTTGATTCCAGTGTCCTCTACCATTGTATTGCTTTAACAGGTTTCAAGGTACTGCGAAAAATTAAATGAATGTGCAAATGCCCTGTTAAAAGTTAATCACATAGAACTTATTTTATGATACTGTGAATCATGAAATTTATGCAAGCATTTTATGAATGCGAAAAATGCATCTGTACTCTTCTTGCATTATTTTAATGACACATTTCAGTCTGGCCATGTCTACTTCGGGCAACTGAAGACAGGAAAGTAAAAATCTTGTGATCTTTATTGTCTTCAGGTTACCATTCATCATAAGAATACAGAATATGCAACAATTTAGACATCTCTCATAAAATTAATTTACAAACTGACACTAATTGATACCCACTGAAGCTACTCTTAGAAGTGTTGACACTACACATTACACCAATACACGTCACTACCTCATTACAGGTATCTCAAGTCACATGCAATTATCAGTGGTTCAAGTTGAATTATGTGTAAAAATGTTGTCACATGACAAGTAGTAGAAAACAATCATGTGATCAAACATGGCAGCATAATCAAAACACCGTCAGTTCATTTCCAATTATTTCAGGTTATTTGGTAAGTAATAAATGTGAAAATAAACATTAATGATTCAATATGTGACATTTTATCACCAACACAGATTCCTGACCTCGCATAAATTTCATGAAGCATTTTAGACTAGACCTTCACACTGGCATTAAATTTGAGATGCATTAATTTCATGATTTACGATAATTTCTCAATGAAAGAGTTTATTTCAAATAGTCAAAGGTTTTGGATAGCATAGTGTTTAAATTGTTCACTCATCATGCTGAAAGTCTGGGATCGATTCCCTACATGAGTTCATTGTGAGAGGCTGATTTCTGATGTCCCTTGTTGTTGGATTATTGAAAAAATTGCAATGAAATATTCTCATTAAAAATAGGGCTGCAACGATTTGGTTTAATTCATCGAAAATCAAATCTCACACCTTAGTGTCTATTTACTATTACCATCTTCACTATTTCGATTTGGTATTTGAATACCTGTTAAAAAAATGTACACAGAATGTAATATTGACTCCAACTCAAGTAGTTTGGAGCACCGTAATATGTCTAAATGTGATTGGTTAACGTCAGGCTAATTATCCAATAAGTTTTGTTCTTAGTAGACATCACCAAGTTGACAAAGACTTTCACAACTTAAAGGCTGACTGTGGGACTTGAATGAAATCTGATCTTTTTACTAGTTGAAGAATTGAATCAAAAATGATCAAATCAGAGGTCCAATATTGAATATTGTGTCAAATCAAGGTCTGGTTGAATCATTGCAGCACTTGGAGTAGGAGAAAGCACAGGAAGAATGATCTTTCATATTTGTGAGTTATGAGGGAGCCTGTGATGCATACTGATCATGTGGACAGTAAAATGTTAGGATATGTTTGATGTGTTAAAATCTTCAATTTTCTTTTAATATTAAACATTGTTATGATTTGACATGAACATAGTTTATCGGCAACTGAAATACACTTGCTTGACAGAGTTGGTTTATTCTGTTACAGACTAAAGACTGGTGGAGCTATGAGTTTTGCTATGGAAAGTTTATCCGCCAAATGCATATTGAGGGTGAGTATGAGTGCACCAGTTGGCAGACAAAGTAGTACCGTGTATGCAACAAATCTCTGCTATCTGTTGTAGCCAAATAATTGCGGTCATATTGTTCGGTAAAGTTGTAGACATTATTTCCTTCAGTCCCATTAGCTGTAACTGCTTGACAAGTTAGATTGGCCATGACCTGACAAATGACCCCAATTTGCATATATCCAAAACATTCCATTTGCAACAAGAGGGAAAGATATTGGTGTCTAAACTTCAGTTTCCTTGTGTGAATCGTGTAGTGATGGTGTTTTGCTGAACTAAATCAGTAAACAGTAGCGGTATTGATTTCACGTCATGGTCAGCATGTATTGAACATGTTTAACTGCCTATCCACCAAGTATATTCATCAAGATTACTTGCCCCGCCTGCTTGTCACAAATGCGTTCACTGTGGTGGCTCATCTAGTACTTGTCAAGTAGTAATGCTGTAATGATTGACTGAATTATCGGTCAGCCAATTGATCTCGCTTGCATCAGCGATTATTGATGGCCTTGGGAGACTAATCAATATTCGTCTGAAGTGAAAACAGCAATATAAACAACATACATCCATGCATCTCTCAACAGGAAGTAGCTTCGATCATTATGGTTGTGGTATTAATTGGTGCCTTATCAGGGCTCCAGGTAAGATCGATATCACTGTATGTACAGTCTTAGAATCATTTACAGGCACATTTGTCTGAAAGAGTATCATTTTATTGTTTATTGACCTAAGCCCCGTTTCACAAAGCTCTTGGAAGCCTAGGATCTCGTAACTGTTCTCATAGCAATTGTACCTTCTGTACTGTAACCTTGACAGTCGTAGTGCAATGAGAGGACCCGTGAAGGTACCAGGGTAGAATAGGCCTTCAGTAACCCATGCTTGTTATAAAAGGCGACTATGCTTGTCGTAAGAGGCGACTAACAGGATCAGGTGGTCAGGCTCACTGACTTGGTTGACACATCTCATCGGTTCCCAATTGCACAGATCGATGCTCATGTTGTTGATCACTGGATTGTCTGGTCCAGACTCAATTATTTACAGGCTGGCGCCATATTGCTGGAATATTGCTGAGTGCAGTGTAAAACTAAACTCACTCACTCATTTACACCGTGAGACCTTTGTGAAAGGGGTCCGGTTTGCACAAGTGTAGCATTGTTGTGGTGCATATATGAAATGAAACAGATTACTGGCACTCCATTAAATTCCATTCAGTACTTTAAATGTACTTCTATATAATAAAATAAGGACGACATACTCTTGATGAGAGAAACATTATCTGGAATTGTGCTGTATCGTTTGCACATTGTTATGATTGTGTCCTGTTGTTGCCCAACAACCTGTTGTTGAGATTTGTGGTGGAGTTTACAATTTCCATCCTTTATTGATTGAATACTGAGCTCCATTTATCAATCATCATATTGTTGGCTGTCCACCTACCACGTCCATAAAAGTGCCATGCAACAAATCATCCCTGTGTGAAAGACCACATGCTCTTCAGCATTGTCATCACTGTTTGGATGTGTCAACAAGGCTTGTGCCATTGACTTGTTATGAAATTATTGGTAGTGCATGGTAGTGTTGGTTTGTTTTATATATACCCATGGTATGAAAATACTGAATGACAACATGCATCTTTATTGCATAACACATTTTTTATATTTTTAATATCAATATTTTGGAAAAAGAGACACACTCTGCCGTAAGACCTGGTGTGGTCATTTCATTTGAGATCACACTGGTGACCAAGTGGTGTTCTTCCAGGAGGAGGATTTCATACAGGCGCAGGAACATCAGTTACTGAATATGAACGATAACTCTATTCCTGTGGTGCATTACATCACCAAAGTACTCATACATTGTATTGTTTTTTTTTGTGTGTGTTTGCCTATTTAGTTTAAAGAATAAACCTCCTTGATACAATTAAAAGAAGGAGAGAAACATATTTGTTAAAGACATATTCTGACATAATTATTACCACATGTTCGCGTGATATTTCCAATTATATTTCTCAGTAGGGTTTAATAATCTCAAATGGGAATTGTTTTATGAATATGGAAATAACATTTATTTAAAGAAAAATCTGCAAACTACATTAAAACTCAAAGCAGAAACTCCAAAATAACTGAAAATATTTCTCAACTGAATATTCGTGTAACTTTGCTGTTATACTGAAAGTGGAATTATAACTAAATTTGCTGAAAAATGTGTGAATGACCCCCAAAAAAGAATGAAGATATTTTATGGATATCAGCTGCTTTATTATGAGAACACAATGTTTTGGAGTTAATGCTTACTCCTTCATCAGGTGAATGAGAAACTCCTAAACGATGTGTTCTCATAGTAAAGAAGTTGATATCCATAAAAAATCTTCATTCTTAATCTTATGTATTTCACTTCTAAATGCCCTTCAAAGACTTGACCCCCAAAAAGTCAGAGTAAAACATTCCCAGAAATGTGTAATATATCCTTGTTGTTAAAGAATACAGTTGATTGGTTATACAGATATAATAGCATTGTTCTGAACCTCCTGCTGATTTATAATTACGTTTCCTAAAACTGTTGGAAGCGCTCTTAAAATCACCACAGCTCAGTTGGCCCAGTGAGAGCCGTTATGTACGTGTTTTGAATCAGCCAATCGTATGACTCTTATAAATAAGACTTCACATTAGACAGTCCAATTCTTTCAGCTACGTTCTAAGTACTTTCAATATGACTATATATGGCTTTCGTGATTTTAAAACAATAACATAAGCCATAAAAGATTTGTTTAGTCAGGATTATTCTTGTCAAAGCACCACATCCATGACATGTATTCTGCACATAAGAAGCGTCAACTGGGGGAGGTCTTCTTGGACATTATGGAAAGGGGCAAGTGGTGACATATGCTGGGATCACTGTGCAGAGTTCTATCCCCTGAGAATGCCAGCAACTTCAGAATGTAGCTTCAAATCCCAGTTCAGCCCAGTGTATTTAATATGTCTAGGTTTGTCATCAAAATCACTATACTCAAGGGCGGTGAGGTAGCCTAGTGGTTAAACTTAAAGCGTTCGCTTGTCAGGCCGAAGACCCGGATTCGATTCCCCATGAATCCATGATTTGCCATGATATCGTTGGAATATTGCTAAAAGCCACATAAAACTAAACTCACTCACTCACCCACCCACCCACCCACCCACCCACTCACTCACTCACTCACTCACTCACTCACTCACTCACACAAGACACATGTCAGTCATGAATGAATGATGTTCCAGTGCACTGACTTGATCAAATAATGTTTAAGTTGTTATTAAGCTCAATGATATAGCACTTAACAGATCATATTAACAAAAGTTAATGCATTATTCCATAAAAGATATTATAGCTGTATTTTAAAGTGATTTTACGAGGTACTATTTGGCATAGTGTGGTTATGTTATTACCGCTGGAGACATTATGTTTGGTGCGCGCATGAATATGAATCAGCTGTTCAAGTCCCAAGTCCTGTCTCCGGGTGGTTTTTATTTTGTATTTTTTCTTTTTAATTACATTATGGGCAATAAATAGAATAACCAAGAGTGATTACTGTAAATATGCCTTCATTAAAATAATGTTCTTTGCCGCACCAAGGCTTGGCACCATGGACATTATCGTTCTAGAACTCCAGATGAGGTGCGTATTTGCACAATAAAAATCACATTTACTCTATTAATTTCAAATCTAGGAGTAGAAGAAAAATGCATAAGAATCACTTAAAATCCAATAGGTCTATAATACCTTTTGTATTTTACTCAACTAACTAAATTGGCTTGCAAATGATAATTCATTGTGGTGCCAGGACTCTACCACAGCATTGGCAAATTTTAAGCAATGCCTATATATACATATACTGTTATAGTCATAGCTGCTGAGGGGAGTTTTCTTTAGTAGTCACTAGACTTCCATGTTGAGTCTTTATAGATGGCTGCCAACCATTCGCAATATATGAATTACTAAAAACTTATGTCTATTGAGAAGCATTTTCATTTACATGCTTAGTGGTGATAATTACCCAATAAGGATATGAAACTCTGGGTGAAAATTCTCAATTCTTTAAACTAGTGTTAGTACACAAAGTGCTAGTTACTCCTCAAAAAATGCAATTACACACACATAAACAGGCATGGGAGTAAATACCCAATTGCTTGAAACTTACGAGGAAAACAACATTATTTCCACTGGTGCATATTTCCCGTATTCACTCGTACCTCCTTGTTTATTCTCTAATTCTGCTTTTATGGGTGTTAAACTTAACCCCAATTCACTTACTTGTTCTTTCTATTTAATTACAGAAGGAAAAGTCAAAGGAGAAGTCATTTACCTTGGCCATTATGAATCAGATTTTGATTGGGACAATGAGACTTTAAAGGTATTGTCAAGCATGTGAAGTGGTATTTTAACTATGTTGATAAAAAGGCTTTTTGCTGTTAGACATATCTCAGACAGTTTTATACCCACTGCTTATGATTTGTCATCACCATAACTGTGTTGTTGACAGTAGTAGTAAACACCGACAAACTGTTTTACTTTGGTCTCTCTGTCTACAGTTGGATGGAGCAGTGAGCTGGAGCCAAGATGACTCACAGCCATATTTCTGAGCATGTATTTTGACAGTATGATATCTATATTTGCAGGACCAGCGCCTTAAGAGCAAGAGCTTCCAGAGCAAGTACCACAGTCAGACCTATACAAATGGCACTAAGTGTGATCTTACTGAGGCAGGGCGCAAAGCCGATGTCAGGGTTAGTAGCAACTGAACTTGTGAAGATCAAGGTTAGAACTGATCTTTAGCAAGACTGCAATCTAAGCTTGTCATAAGAGGTAACTAATGGGATTGGGTGATGAGGCTTGCTGACTTACAGTGACTTGCCATAAGTATTGCAACAAGCATAGCTGACGTCACAGGTGTTGAGCCAAACAGGCTCAACAAAAATATGCCGTAGAATAAAAACAGATGCAGTGACTTACGGAAATTTGTTAATATTTCGTAATAAAACCCTTCTGGATTATAACACTTCGAACTCTCTTTGGGATCGACTGGTATAAACTCCGAATGCACACTTGTGGAAGAGTGGCCCAGATTTGCTGTACAGCAGCTATTAAATCCTCACGGAAGTTGATGTTTTCACAGCGTTTCTGAAGTTTGATTTTTACACGTCTCCACACATTTTCTATCATTTTAATGTCCGGGGATTGTGCAGGCCAGTCCATTCCTGGGATGTTATTATTAGTTTTCCAGGAAGTGGTCTTCCGAGATCGGTGTACAGGTGCGTTGTCATCTTGAAATATCCAGGGGTTGTCTCCGAATTCTTTAGCTACAACAGGCCACATATTGGTATCCAGTACATCAATATGCGTGCCAGAGTTGATATTTCCTTTGACTGGAGTCAGTGCGCCAACACCATTGTAACTAATACATCTCCAAAACATGACACTCGCCGTGAGAGGACATTTCAAGACGTTTAGATGTTCCGGTCTCCACATTTTGTTGGCCCTTGTCCAAAGAGAAATAATTTTACTTTTTCCCAAAACAAATTGTGTTTCATCAGTGAACAACACTTTCTTCCACCTATCAAGTCCCCACATCAATTTACCCCTACACCATCTGACACGCTTCTGACAGTTGACCTGTAAAATGGTGATACCCTTTCTTATCTTTCGTTTTTTAATGCCAGCCTGATGTAAATGTCGCTGAATTGTCCTGCTAGAAACTTGATTGTAATGTTTAGAATTAAATTGTTCAGTTATATCTGTCAGAGAACGTCTCATATTCTGATGAACAACCTATAGAGTCTCCTGTCACCCCTCAAACCAATCGTACGAGGCCGAGCATTACAAGGCCTGTTTTCTAAGCTTTCACCATTGTCAAACGTTTTGAAAATAAGTCCAATAGTAGACCTGTGAACAGCTAGCAATTCTGCAATCTTACTATTTTTCAAACCTTTCTGATGTAATTCAATTATCAATTCTTTTTGCCCTTCAGTCAGTTCCTTCGCACTGCGAGCCATGTCGTCTGCTAGGCACGCGAAGGACGTAAACACAAACAATGACGTCATAAACAGTGTCATATGAAGAAGCAGCCTCTCAAATATGATCACTCCAAATTTTACAAGAAAACATTCAGTGGTTTTCCAAACGGAGGCTTTTGTTCTTGGTAAATATTTCCGTGGTTTTTGCTGCTAATGTGTTTGTTGCAATACTTATGGCACATCACTGTAGTTGACACGTCATAAGCGGACTCAAGACAATGGTGCAAGTGTTTGTCCAGAAAGGTTATGAAATGACCATGGAAACTCAAGTAGAAATGGGTGAAAAGGAACTGTGTGCCCCGGCCATGTCATCATATCCCGATTACGTAGTGTGTTGCCCATGTTGTCAATCACAGCATTGTTTGGTCCAGACTGTATTATTAACATATCACTGTCATATAACTGATTCTCTTGTCTTTTAACAGTTACATATTTTCATACAATTTGATAAAAATGTGCACTTCAACAAAATGCTAGTATTGAAAAGTATGCACACAGGAAGTTTGCCTCCTAAGCTCATGTAGTTTTGCTGACTGGATCTTGGTAACTTGGAAGAAATCCTGCTAAACTGTGTTTTGAGACTTTTGCTGAAGGTTAAATTTAAACACGTTCATTTCTTTACTTCAGTTTTTCTGTGAGGAAGGAACTAACGACCACATTGCCCGTATAGATGAGCCGGAGACTTGTGTGTACATTGTCACCATATACACCTCACATTTGTGCAACCACCCCTACCTGAAGCCCCCCACTCCAAAGAAGCCAGTCCCTATCACATGCAACCCAGTGGTGTCGGAGGAACAGTACCTGGAATATCTCGCAGACGCAGAAGGTAACCATGGCAACCCCTGCAACAATGTTGCATTGATTGGGGATGATTTACCTGAAGCATATTGTGTTCATCATGTTCACTGTTTGCATCTTGTGCACTGTGTCCATCATGTTCACCCGGTTCAATATGTTCATATTGTTCATCCTGTTCAACATGTTCACAGTGTCCATCATCTTCACCCTGTTCAATATGTTCATTTTGTTCACCCTGTTCAACATGCTCACAGTGTCCATCATGTTCACCCTGTTCAACATGTTCACAGTGTTCATCACATTTGCCTGTCCACCACGTTCATAATGTTTGCCTTGTCCACCATGTTAAGTAACTTGAAACCCCTTTTGCCTGACCACATCGCAAGTCAGTGTGAGAAGTCCTGGTTCTTACATGTTCAACCAGGGGGAATATAACCTAGATAGTGACAGTTTATCCACCCCAGATTTCATAAAATACATATTGCCATGAGATAACTGAAAATAACTGATTGTGATGTATTGTATTTTATACGATGTCACATGACCAGCACTCACTCTTCATTGACAGCTGAAGAGGAGAGAAAGCAGTTGGCGGAGAAAGCAAGGGCAGCTGCAGCAGAAGCGGCTGCAGCAGAGGCAGCAGCTGCAGAGGCAGCAGAAGCTGCAGCAGCAGCAGCCGAGGCTGCAGCGGCGACAACTGTTGCTGACAGTGTAGATGCTAAAACAGAACCAGAATCAACAGTAACTGACACAAGTGACTCCTCTATAGAAACAGACAAAGAAGCACCTCAGTCAGGTATGACACAGTCTGTAACACAGAAGCACTTATACAGGTTGTGGTGACTATTGAGGGAGAAACGACTAAACGACTGATGCATTGTTACAGCCCTAGTTAAGAGCATTCATTTGTTTTTCTGGTGACTCAGTTACAAAATACTCAGCTGAATAGAGAGTAATTTTTTAAAGCTTATTGTGAACAATTCCTGTGAAAAGTCCTAACTCTAGACCAAAGGGATTGGTTTACCATGTCCAGCAGGGGACACCAGAAATGTGCTTCACACTGTACTCAGGTGGGGTATCAAACCTACGTCTTTGGAAAATGAGCAAACACTTTCACCACTGGGCTACCCCACAGGGCCCTGTTTCACAAAACTCTCGTAACCTTTCTTGTAGCATTCCTACTTCCTTTGTTGCAGTATAGCAGGTAGGATTGCTATGAGAAAAGTTACGAGATCTTAGGCTTATGAGGGTTTTGTGAAACGGGGCCCTGGTCGTTGACTTGAGTAAAAGAGTTGAGTCAAACCACTGAGTATATGTTCAACTGGTTTTCAGACCAAGATGAGTCTGTTGATGAAGAAGACAGTATGTTTGGTCCTGCAGTGGAGACTATCATGAAGAAAACACTCAGCAATGAAATAAAAAATTTAGCAGGCCAGTCAACAGGTGAAGAAACTTTGTGGTGGTATATATTGTGAGAATGTGTGTATATATTGTGAGAATGTGTGTATATATTGTGAGAATGTGTGTATATATTGTGTATATGTTATGAGAATCAACGGTGACTTAGGTGATGTGAGCATGACTGCAAAGCAGAACAGTACTCCAAAACTGTCTACATTTCGGTTCAGTATTGCCTGGCAGGAGATGTTTTAACCAAAAACATAACCAGACAGCATATTTTCAAAAAGAATCAAAGTGACACAGTATTCGCAGTTGAAGAAAAGCAACAAAATTGGCCACAATGCTGCCAAATACGAGCAATATCATGATGCACAGGCCAGCTGTGCATGATACTATGCACAATTCATTTGTGTTAGTATTGATTCATATTTTTACATATTATTACGTAAATATTGCACCAATGTTTCATACAACATGCTTCCTGAAATACAACAGGACTTTTTAAAAAGTGAACTTAGCATGTTTTTTGTGTTGTAACTTTGTCACACAAAGGTGACTGGACTTGGAGAGTGTCATTGATGATTATTACTTTGCTGATACTCTCTGATACTTTTCCCTTCTCTAGTAATCTTTTCCAAAATATTTGGTGACTGGTTAGCTGTGGTATGAGTTTGCCATGCAGTTAAAGGCTCCTTGGTATGTGCAAAATATCAGAAATGTAGTATTGTGATATGTATATGTGGCCTCAGTATTGAGATATGTATCATCTTTAGGCACCTGCATCGTGAGTTATGGTCTCAGGCCTCTGGCCCTTAACTTGACTGTTTTTGCCATGACTGCATTGAAACATTGGTCACCATCGATTTCCACTTCTACCCAAACTTGAAGAAAGACCCGGCTGACAGGCATTATGATAGTGATAATATTAAATGCAAGGAAGACTATCCTGACAGATTTGGATATATTGACCATGCAGTGTTACCAGTTTGTCTTCCCTTCAGCCCCATGAAGATTAGGTTAGCATTGGTCTTTAGCAAGCCATGCTTCTTTTGTAAGAAGCGACATGTTTGACATGTTATTAGTTTGCAATTGCATAAATTGATGCTCATGTTTTTTACCACTAGGTTGTCTGATCCAGACTCGAATATACACAGACCACCGCCATATAGCTCACTCACTCAGATCTCTGAGCATCAAACCCATGATATTTCCAATGTCGTTAATGTCTAAAACATGCTTCACTTCTTCCACGTTAAGGTGAGAAACCATTATAAAACTGAATTATTGTTAAAAGTGGATTTTAACTCAACTTAATGACTGACTGTTGCAGAGAAACCTATTGATGTCAAGATGTCCTTCAAAGTTGTAGGAAATAAAAAAGATGTAGACAGCTTCATCAAGGACAATTTTGGAGCAGACGTAGACAGAGCAGACGGCGACGAAGCAGGAGCAGATGCTCATGAAGAACCAGACTCAGACGTTGTGTTAGATCCAAATGATAGTGTTCAGGACGATTTGAAACTTGAAGGGTAAGTGTGTTGTTCAAATGTAAGGGTATAAATTCAAAAGTAAGCTTGAAGTTGTCATGAACGGGACAGACTTTATACTATGTATTATTATTTGATGGGTTAGTGGGTGCAAATGTCATTGCAGCGTTTGTGGACAATCAGAACTTATGCAAGAGAACACTGACATTGACATATGGGGAGTTTGTGTCTATTTTATGATATGTGAAAATGATGCTTCCTCCTAATGAGGAGGGGCGGTGGAGTAGCCTAGTGGTTAAAGCTTTTGCTCATCAATTTGAAGACCTGAGGTTGATTGCCCACTCGGGCACAAAGTGTGAAGCCCATTTCTGGTGTTCCCCATACTGCTATTGCTGGATTATTGCTAAAAGCGACGTAATGCTTGATGAAGCGCAATGTAGCAGGTACTGACACACACTACCACACAGGGTATCATTGGTCACCTACCCCACAGGATAACATTGGTCACAGGGAGGAAGGATAGCCTTATTTAATCTCCATTGGCTTACATTGCATAGATTTCTCATAATTTTTTAGTTAAAAAATTTAAATTTCTCATCCAAAGTGGGGTCATAAATCCAATTATCCAGGTGGAGATTAAAAAAAATAACTACTCTTAATTTAATTACAAGTCATACACTCAACTGTCTCAACCAGGTGGGGATCACAAACCCACTCTCATT
This sequence comes from Haliotis asinina, assembly GCF_037392515.1. Lineage (NCBI taxonomy): Eukaryota > Metazoa > Mollusca > Gastropoda > Lepetellida > Haliotidae > Haliotis > Haliotis asinina. Next base: position 34,348,960 of record NC_090289.1, on the reverse strand, counting down.
TATGAAGATATTGTAAGCCCATTTCTGATCTATATGCACAGATCATTAGCCCATCTAGGCAGGGATCTTACTCTCACAAAGCAGGGATCACAAGCAAAATTCATCTCATGGGGAATAATTGAGGATCAGACTGAAGCAGCAATAAAATGATTCACCGTGACAGGTGTCACTGCCATGACAAGTGCTCTGCTTTCATCATTGTGTGGATCTGTTTCCATGATGGATATGCCAGCAATGTCTTGCAGAACCACTGGACAGATATGCGCATACGTGAATAGAAATATAAAATAATCTTCCTGTCTACACTGTGTGTCATTGTGAAGCGTTGATTCTTTCAAGCTTTGTATCTTTTGCTACAGTCATCAGGTTGAGGAGGGTACACCTACTGATGTCGTGGGAGAAGATGTTGCAGTGGATGCAGAAGAAGAAGAACTTATGGAAGAATTTGATAAAGGTATGGCCAAGACAAAACTGTTGCCTGTTTTCGGCTGTAAGCAGCCCTAAGCAGCCGTGTAGGTGGTCTCACAAGACAAGAACAAGTTTTATGTTTCGTGAATATTTTATTGAAAAATGTATTTTTAGCTGTCGTAGGTTTTTAATGAACATAAAAAAATGCGTATATGTATCTCAAGGAGGACTTTATTCAAAGAATTCATGACCTCTACAGGTTTGTATAAATATCCATGAACAGAATATGTGAGATATCCACCTTTAAATGTCAGCATATTGCAGTTACCTCCCTTTATCTTTAGGTTAGGTTTTGGATTATTATTTTACACTGCTCTCAGCAATATTCCAGCTACACGGTAGTGGTCTACAAGTGATTGAGTCTGGACCAGACAATCCAGTGATAAACTGCAGGAGCATCAGTCTGTGCAATTGGGATATAATGACGTGTCAGCCAGCCAGCTTGACCAGTCTGGCCTTCTACTTGTATGGATTTTTACAAGAAGGTTGCCGTCCAATCGGACAGCTAGGTTTTCATTACTCATTGTGCAATGTAAATCCACCTCACCATGAATGCTTGTACCATGCTCGAATGTGGACCCTTTCATCTCAGCCGTGGTGCCTACAACAGCAACTGTTTGATTGACTCTTTGCAATTCTGGCCAAGCCAATGTTTAGCAAATATAAATGTCTGTCTCAAATGGATGCAAGCCTTCTATGAAGACAGGCAACATTTGAAGATTCAGTTTCCATAACATGTCAGCTTGTGAGAGAGTAATGTCATGGATTGCATCATCACCAGAGTTCAGCACCTTCAATGTCGTCAACCATTTGTGACAGTCAGATGTCGTCTGTAGTATTATCCCACTCGAGACGAGACATGATCACAGTCTTAAACAGGCCGGGTCATTGTTGATGATTCAATGAATTTGCATCTTGGTCTTCTTCCTTGACAATTAATTGACCAATCACCAGCAACCAGGATGTGGTGTATCAGACCAAGCTCTCATATTAAAATGAAAGACCTACTACAAGTATGAAGTAATTACTACAAGTAACAACACATTGAGATCATTTTGTGTTTGGAGTGAAATGAACCGGGCTTGTTGGTTCCTGATTCTGTATGACATGGTCCATCACTTCTTTAGCTCAAGTTTGAATGGGCAGACTCTCTCTCGTACAAAAATGTACCAGTTAACCTTATCAGCTGGTGTCATCACTTGTCACCTTACAGTTGCAGTGGGGTAGCCTAGTGCTTAAAGCATTTGTTCATCACACTTTATGACCCAGGTTTGATTCCCGACATGGGTTTTAGTGTGTGAAGCCATTTTAGGTGTCCCCACTTCTGACAGCAGCATTAAACTCGCTCACTTTAAGTTAATGAAAACAGGTTCTGAAAAATTATGTACACCTTCACTCCTATCATGTTCAGTCCAATTCAGTTCTTAAAATCTTGTACATCCACTTACTATGGCAACTGATACCTGTAAGTCATTGAAAGATGTTCATTTTTCAGAACTGGGTAATTTGAAGACAGCCTACAGAAATAAGAGAAACAAGTTTGCCAACATGAAAAACAAAGTGCGCGACTCCATGAAGCTACAGTTTGATGAAATAATTGATGAGGTGAGATGATATGAAAAACATCTAGTTAATGTCAGCTTACATTGAAACTTCCCCGAAATCATGATGACCATCAGAAATATGTGTCTAGTCATCTGAAGTTTGAGTACAGAGCAGTCTCTAGAAAATGAGACCTTTATTCTGAACAGATCTGAAAATGCCTTCATGTCAGGTTGTGTCAGGTGAACTTTAAAAATGGTTAATCAGAGTGGCGACTTCTGAATTCTTGGTATAAATGAAGAAAGCTTGGGTGTCACTATGTTTGATGTGTCTTAACATTACTTGCAACATAATACCACACATCTTTATCTCCATATGGAGCGGTGGAATAGTCCAGTGGTTAAAGATCATGTATACTCCAGGAGGGTACAAATACATAAATCATTTATTGACATCGTTATAAATAAAACCCCGTTATTAAAAGTACTTATTTCAAAATTCAATTACCTTAAATCAGCCTTTTTAACGACAGTGCACAATTTTCTCTCATGAGTGAAATTTCAACCAATGAGACGGGTGCACCTCCGTTATGTAATCTGAGGTATACCTGTGTTGGTTGCCATAGTATTCATATACATTACCGGAGGTAGAATATCTTGTTTATAGGTTTGTCTAAACCTGCAATCGTGACAGTTATTTTGAAAAATGAAATCTTTAGGTTTTCTCAATCTACTGCCATTTAATCTTGTCACCTGCTTTGCTTATTTTCTGAGATACGACTTGTTTTCATAAATTATTCTGTCAAAATTGCTTGTTGTCATAATGATCATAAATCATTCAGTTACAAGTGATGTCACACAAAATGTAATTTGTCATGACTGAAAAACACATTTAACTACAAGTAGGAAGTAGTTTTGATCTTTTAACTTGATGAAAGCAAACCATAATCTAATTGATTCTCAGACTGACTATAGACCATGATGCCACAAGTTTAAAAAATATCAGCGCCCAGTTGCGAACACTGGTCTAGTCTGAGAATAAAAGCTGTTCACAGTTTAGTATTGTTTTCACTGAGTTACAAAATCTAAACTACTTTCTAATGGTAGTAAAGTATGTATTTGATTGATGGAGAAATATATTTTGCATGACATTGCTTATGACTCGTCTTGGAAGCGAGGTGGGTGTCATGTCAAGCAAGCTCCTTTTGGTCATCAATCATTTACTAAAACTAGTGAGTAGTTTTGAATTTTTTAGCTTGATGAAAACAAATCTAAATAGCATCTTCTATCTCGGATGCGAGGTTTAATAGTTACAGGTTTCCACAATGCTCGCTTAGCACTCATAAACAACATATTCAGCACAAACTGAGCGGTACGATGGAAATCTGTACGTGGTGATGCCATCACCCTACACCTGGGAGTAACTGGCGGAAACACAACGATTAAGCCTGTCTTTGATGACATCAAGAAATCAGCAAATTGATGATCTTGTTACACGTTATACAGTCATGCCCCGTTTATCTGAACCTCAGATATCTGGAAAACTCGCCTTCCGAAAGAAAATTCCATAAAACGAATTCTCAAGGCTGTAAAATTACTCACCTATCCGAAAATCAGGTTTCCGTAACCATATGGTCATTTTCACATTCAAAACACTAATTGAAGCTTGAGATTAACTACCTCTGAGTAGCAAGGTGACACTGAGTTGAGGCAAGTCAATTTGTCGGTCATTATAATTAATTAATCCGGATGATCAAGCAAGTGTGGACAACTGTGAGTGAAAAGACAATTGCCAACTGCTTTTGTTATGTGGAAATTATCCAATGAAATGAGGACACAAATGCCTTGTCGGAACTTTGCGATGCACTACGATCCTATGCACATGTTGCAACTGTGACAGTTACTGCCGATGATCTTGTGAATGTCGACAGTGACGAACTGACCGGCAAAAGTCCTCTCGCTTTTCTACACAGCCAGAGCAAAAGGCTATGATTGATTTCTTCAAGCGAGCATAACTTTATGAACAGGTATGAGACATTGTATGCACTGATGTTTGTTTATGTGTAATGAATAAATATTATGTCTAATACCTACTATGTTCGTTTCTATGTACGTTTCTTTGTACGTTTCTTTGTTCATATGGCCCGTGGTTCAGATATCCGAAAATTCGCATATCCAGATAAATTCAATAAAAACACAAGTGTTCGGATAAATGGGGCATGACTGTATATACAACTAACTGAAAAGTTCTTCCTCACATGGCGTCAATCCTGTTCGCTGCAGTTATGTATCCTGTCTGTGGTTTTGTTAGTGGACGAGAGTTAAGCAGATGATTTTTTGGCAATTTTAATCACTCGATATGAATAAACCACATGATTTTTAAGAATGTATTCGGTGTACCACTTAAGACTAAACACAAGTCTTTCATGTGTAATAGTTAAAAGAGTACAAAAAATGTGAGGTTATTCGTTCTTTTAAGCATCCACTCATCCCACCAAAGATCAGGGATTCATTCCCAACATGGATACCATATGTGAAGCCCCTTTCTGGTGTCACCCGCGGTGACATGGCTGGAATATTGCTAAAAGCAGCATTAAAAGTGGCATAACACCATAATCAGGCTTACTCACTCACTCACTCTCACTCACTCACTCACTCACTCACTCACTCACTCACTCACTCTAACAATAATTATGTGAACATACAAGACATTTTTCATCCTGAATTGATGTGTAGCAGCCATAAAGTCCAGTTCTGGGATTTGAACCAATGGACCTTCTGATCCGAAGGTGGATGCCTTGTCCACATGACCAAAGAGGTTAACCAAACAAGCTGACATGGTAATGATGTCGTCTGTGGGATGACTCCACATCCTGCTGCAGATGTATGGCCAAAGATAAGACAGCGAGTTGCCTCCAGCTTTAGTTGACTGATTTGCTGTGATGTTTTTGTCACTCAGGCAGAGGAGATGTATGGGGAGGAGATTGACAAGAAGCTGGCCTTCAGACAGCTAGCAGGAACACTGGACAAACTCATCACCAAGCTGGAGCACACAGAAAAAGGTAAGCAAAGTTCTTGTAGTTCATAAATAACAGATTCATGGAGTGAAAGAGTTCCTAGGTAAGTGTGGGTCATCAGTTGTGATTCAGATGAATGGTGTCTGTGCAAAAAAGTGGAGTCAGTGAGAGAGTTTAGTTTTACACTGCACTCAGCAGTATTCCAGCTATATCGTGGTGGTCTGTAAATAATTGAGTCTGGACCAGACAATCCAGTCTTACTGCATGAGCATCGATCTGTGTAATTGGGAATCAGTGACGTGTCAACCAGGTCAGCGAGCCTGATCACCTGATCCTGTTAATTGCCTCTTACAAGTAGCATACTCACCTTTTGTGACAAGCGTGGGTTGCTGAAGGCCTGTTCTACCCTGGAATTCATGGGTTGCTAAAAAGTGGAAGGTGATGTGACATGGTGATTGGTTGTGTCATTGTGTCACTAACAAGAAGCCATAGTAAAGAAATCAAGATTGTGAAACAGTATTATATTGTACCTTGTTCTAACACATTAAGCTTGGCCTCCTTGACCTCACTCACTCACTCACACAACCACTCAACCACTCAACCACTGACCCAACCACACAACTACTCAATAACTCAACTTAACTGGAAGCAAACAATTAAGCTTGTAGTGTCAATAATTGTAGGCATAGTTTAAAAATGTACTGCACTAAGCATGTGTTGTCCAACCAAACTGTGATGTCATTAAACGGAAAGTGATATGATTATAACAGAAATGATCCAGTGACTCAAGACAACGTACTTTAATCATGCAAATCTAAGTTTGCATGTTCGCATGTAATTTAAAGGTAGTGGGATTAGGCTTGAAATGTAGAGTTAAGCATAAAGCTTTTAAGGGGCCTTCCAGAATTGATAGCAGAAAGGCAGCTTCCCACAGTCATGTTGCCCGAATATTGCTGAGTGTCGTGTAAAACTGAACTCATTCATTTTGCGCGTACTTGCATACACTTTTCTAATTTTCTTGTTTTCATCTAAAACAATGCAATCAGCTCCGAAGATCATGTTGAAAAGGAAATGCACTCCTTGATCCTATTATCTATTGTGAATTAAGCAACTATATATAGGTCTTACCCCAAATTCAATTACAAATTTATTCCATGTTTATTTGGACAGCAGAGACCACCTTCAACATTTTCAAACTTCCTTTCATGAATTGGGTGACATAGCTTGCCGAAAAAAATGTGAATTACTTTTTTTTGTTCTTAAACTGTCAACATGAATCTCTACTGCTCTTAACAAAAGCAAACTGAATTCCAGCTTTGTCTACGTTACATAGGCTCAACAGCAAGTGTGGATCTTTTATCTTCTAAGCTTGGAAGGTGCATGTCTGAAAACTCTTTAATGATTGCCACCGAGCATTTCACAAAGGGAAGAGTGTTTAAGGTTGCCCTGTTTGCTTGTTTCTTATTAGGTGCAGGTTAGGCGTGGGAGTAGAGGAAGTGCAGCTCTTAAGAGAACTGACACGCAGATTGGTTCTAATATTGAGTGTATGAGTGTGAAGACCATGACAGACAGAAATGATGGTTTGTAACTGGAGTCAGTCAGTCAGTCTTGACATGTCAGAGCCCCATTTCACAAGGCAGTCGTAGCACTACAACTGTCGTACCTCTTGTACTGTAACATCGACTACAGTCATAACGCTACAATGGCTGTATGAAAGAAGGTCCAGGTTATAAAGAGCAATGCATGTTCAAAAAGTCCACTTCAGTGGTGAAACCTAAGTGTACAGGCTTAGTGGTATACCAAATGGGGTTCAAACCCATAATTACACGTTTCAGGCATACTTAAGGTCAAGCAGTCAGAGCTGTGGCTGATGCACTTAGCAACAGTACACAACGAGCATCTACTGCATTAAGGTTAAGGCTGTCTAGACATTCAAACCTGATGTACTTTATGTCCTTAAATAAACTGAACCATTAGTGCACAGTCACAGCTAAGCAATGAAATATTGAAATAACACTCAGGTCAGGTGAACGCTCAGGTGAACACTTGTGCTCTGGTCATTCTTAGAATGGGCCCAAGGGGACAAGATCGTGCAACAAACTTGATGTCCTAGGCACTCAAACCTAAGCCTGACGTAGATGGTTCTAACAATCAGCTAGGGGCTCTTATGAGTCAGATCCTACAGCAAATGCTGGACACCCTTGGGAGTCAGATCTTACAACAAATGATTGATGCCTTTGGGAGTCAGATCCTACAATAGGTGCTTGATGCCCTAGAAGGTCATGTCCAACAAAGGCTTGATGCCCTTGGGAGTCAGATCCTGCAGCAAATGCTTGATGCCCTTGGGAGTCAGATCCTACAGCAAATGCTTGATGCCTTTGGGTGTCATGTCCTACAACAAATATGCTTGATGCCCTTGGGAGTCAGATCCTACAGCAAATGCTTGATGCCTTTGGGAGTCAGATCCTACAACAAATGCTTGATGCCTTCAGGAGTCAGGTCCTATAAACTGCTTGATGCCTTCAGGAGTCTGGTCCTATGAAATGCTTGATGCCCTTTGGTTATAATTTGCCCTTTAGTCTCCATTATGGATGGACATTGGTTTCCAGCATAAATAATCTAATTCTGCTCTGTGGCCTTGTCTCATTGGTTCAGTCAATTTTGGGGCAGTGGGGTAGATTAGTGGTTTCGCTCATACCTAAGGATTATCATTCACTTCCATTTGTATCTGTTATATTATCTAGGGAGCATTTGTTGTCTTAGGGGTTAGTTAATTCTTATCATAGCGATGTAAAATCAATTAGATAAGAATTGAAATAAAATCATACAAAGTTGTGGTGCATCTTGAACTATGTTTCTTCCTTTTTTTTTTCAGAAATTGACAATGTTGACAGAGAATTAGAACAATTCAATAAGAAAACGATGACGAGTAAAAGTGAAGGAAATCCCAGTTTACAGAAACCCAAAGGCCCCGGCAGCCAGCCCATTACAACAACCAAAGGTAAGATCCACATATCGACTTTACCCTTTTGCTGAAACGTAGTAGTAAACTCTTTCACTCACTCACTGACTGACTGACTGACTCACTCACTCACTCACTCACTCACTCACTCGGATATTGCTGATCATGAGAAAGTGATGTAAAACCCATCCTAGAGATTATGACACATTCATCAAGGGCTATATGTGGTCTCGTGGTTAAAGGTTTTGTTAGTCCAGTAAGGCCAAAGCTTCACTCTCTTTGCTGGGTATAATGAAGCCCTTAGCTCCCAAATCTTAGTTTGTTATGAATATTAATAATTCATTTATTTCAGTAGTAAGGCCTCAGGCCCACATACATATTACATACAAATATTTACAATTGGTGCTGCGTTTCATAAATTTTAAAGATATGACGATTGTAGACCGACAGCGTCTTTAACAAAATTTGCCAGGTTTTTTAACAGTGAGATATCAGAGGACTGTAACATTCTTACAAGAGTCTCTCTGTGATTAATAGTACGCATATGTAAATAAGGAAAAGATTTAAGACGTATATCATGATAGACAGGACAAACAAAAATAAAATGAAAATGATTTTCATTTTCAATAGCATTTAAACTACAGAGTGGGCAAAAATGAATGTTTTTGTCCATACCCTGCCTTCTGCCTGCACTGTGCATATTATCGAGTTCTCCAATTCTAAACAAGGTAAGCATGCATGCGTATTCTTTGCGTAAACTGCTTAGGTATAGCTCAGGAAAGAGTGACACTTTGAACTCTGCTTATAAACCTAATTCTGATCACTGCCTTTAATGGTCATTATCCTTTCTACTTGCACCAATACCCGGTAAGAGGTTTTACTCCCAATGTAAAACCTGGGAATAGGTTTAACTAGATTTAAGTAAAACCTATTCCCAGGTTTTACTAGGAGTAAACCCTCGTCCCGAAAGTACCGGTTTGGAGCGATCAGCCACCGAAATCTGCATTCACAGGAAAGGAAAAACAAAAACTCTGACAACAGTGTTTTAATTGAAATTGAACGTCATTGTAACACTTCCGTGAGCGACAATTTGTGTTGTACCGGAATCTCCCTCTGAAGTAGGAACCGACACTGTCGCAGACGTCTGAGTTTTCTTTGGAGCTGAACATGAGAGAACATCTGACGCCATTGCTTGTTGTTGATCACTGGTTCTCTTGTAAACCCTCACTGCCTCGCTTTTGTGACCTACAATAAAAGAATTCATCTTGATAAGTCATTTCAAATTGTACATAACCGTTTGAAAAGCAATTTATATGATATTGTAATCGCTTTGCTTGGGGCCATCATTGGGATTCGAACCCGGATCTTGGCATGTTAACCATAACACATGTTGACATCACAAGTTCTAGCATTTAAAATCGCCAAATTGCAATTTGGCCCAGTCACTTCAAGTTTCATTCGTGTTTTGCAGATATTCATTGAGTTACATACCAGTTTGTTCACAAATCTGTTGCTCGCTTATGTTTGCCTCGTAGAGACGGGTAGCAGCAGTGCATCTGAGCGAGTGGTTCGTTTTCCTTCCTTCAATTCCGGCTTCAGCACATATTCTCTTCACCGTTGTCTGGATTGTGTTGTGGCCCATGGGCGACTCTAGGTACCATTTTCCATCCTTAGGTTTCTTCATCGGGGTGAAGTAAAACGCATTTGCTCGAGTTGAAGATGGTAGGCTGGAAAGTTAAATTGTGTTGACATAGAATCAATTAAGTATGAAATGTTTGCATTTGTCATTTATATGCCCCTAAACCAATGCGTGCAATCATCATCAGGGAGTAAAATTATAAGACAATTTACATGCAGTATGGGTCAAGTCACCCGCATGATGTGATTAAATGAGTGGTATATCTAAAGAATGTATAACATGTATCAGAAATGTATCAGAAAACATCTAATACATACCAAAGTGACTTGTACTTCATGAAAAGGCGCACATAACATCGTTCCGGGTTCTTGGTATTTTCATACGCTCGCACCTTTTTCTTCTGCAGTTTCCTGTCTTTCACTCCCCCGGCATTTGTCTTAGAGACGTCTTCCACATACTGCAGGTACCTGCGGCCGTTCTGGTCTGTATGTGGGCCTGTAATCTGAGGTTGTTGGTGTAGTCTTAAACTCCGATGTTCCTTTCCACCTCTCAAGGCGAAGTTAAGTCCTGGAAAATAAAATTCCGTACACAATTATATAATGTTTATCTATTTTGGTCTTAACACGGGATTCAAAATATCCATCCAAACTTTGTTTGGTTTGGTTTGCCTCAAAGTGAAGTCGGGCATTTTGTTCCAGTTAATCACATTTATTTTCGATGTGAAGGTTTGATTGTAAATGCCAAAATTGCTAATATCCGACTTTTCGACAGGGAAATCAAATGCAAAATGCAACTCACCAGTTAAGTAGAGGACTGTGTCCAGGAGTTTTTGCGGCGTGCCTTCTCCAAGAGCCCCCTTCTCCCACAGAGTGTTCTCCTCGTCTCGAGTTATCACCTCTGTAGGTTTTCTCACGTCTGCTCCAAGACCAGCTGTGGACCTCTCACGCATGCATGCGTCCAGTGCCTGTCTGCTGTCCTGGAACTCTTCGCCTTCCATCAGATTGTAAGGAGATTTGTTAGCTTTCAAGTGTGACGCTATTGCCGTGAATAGCCCATACACAGTAACAGCTGGGTAGCAAGTCCCGTCCACTTTCCTCGCCTCGAATAGGAAATACTTTAGGGCTGTATTTATATCTTTAGCAGTCATATCCAGCAAGTCTTCAGTCAAGACGGACGACGACAGCGCGATGTTTGCATCCATTGACCTCGTCCGACGCTCTTCTTGCCATCGCCTGAATACTCCTTTCGCCCAATCATTTTTGTACCTTGTCGTTCTTGGAACACATCGAGATAATTTCCTTTCAATATCTTCCTCAGTCAAAGGTGCCGCGAAACGGAACAGAAAATCATCATCATCATCATCATCATCAGCAGCAGCAGCAGCAGCAGCAGCAGCAGCAGCAGCAGCAGCAGCATTGTCATCATCTTTCTTAAACTGCGACTGTGTTAAAAACATTTCGTCTTCGCTCTGGTTTGCCATGGTTAGCAATGAGCGGATTCAAGTAACCACGTGGTATATAACTGACTCACTCACAAAAAACACGTGCACTGCGTGAAAATCCCGTGCGTTTTCTAACTTGTGCATTAGAGTTGCGACATTGCTGTCATTCCGAATGTTCGCGGTATAGTGAGGTCCTAATTCCTTATAACGCAATATTTAAAATGACGGTTTATAAGCAAGAGAAAAAACTTCTCCTCAGTTTTGGTAGAGAATGTAAACCTTTGGGGGTCGGGAAATCCCTCGGGGCTACGCCCCTCGGGATTTCCCTACCCCTCAGGTTTACATTCTCTACCAAAACTTCAGAGGCGTTTTTTCTCCTATACATAAAAATTGAGTTTGGAACAGTTTGACAACTCAGAATACCATGTTTGTGTATAACAACCTTTAACCCTACGGGTAAATTCAAACATAAAGCAATCCACATCACTAACACCTTGGCTTTGCCACACTATTCCAAAACCTAGAATACAATACATGCTTAATGTGAGTAACCTAACTTTCTCTACCCGCTGCATCTCAACCTACTAACATCTTGTAACACTGTTGGGGGTACCTGTTTTGAGACATGTTTAGAAGTTTGAGCAGTATCTTATACATCTGACATTTGTATCTACATAAATACCATAACGGACACATTTGCCCAATGCAGCAACATTGGTAGATTTGGAGCCAACACCCTAAACGTATTCACAAAATTTAGCTTGAAAGCGTTCAAGAAACAACCACTGGTGGACACCCCCAATCACTGAACCATACAGAATTATTGGTTTGATTTGTAAATCAAACATTTTAGACAAAACCTTAGGAGAAATGTTACGAAGTTTTTAACTTAGTTGACGAATGGAGACGACAGCTTTGGTTGCTTTCTGGACTAATGTTTGTACAGCTTTGGACCAACACAATCTGTTTGAAAACATGATACCAAGATAACAATAGTAAGTTGATATTTTGATAGGAACATCGCCCAGTTTCTCATTTTTCATGTTTCCTTAATTTACTGCTGTTTCGAAAAACCAGTATTTCGGTTTTATCAAAATTCACTCTTAAGCCCCATTTGTTACAAAACGTATGTAAAACGTCTATTTTCTTTTGTAACTCGAGAACAGAATCTGCAAAAATGCACAAATCATCAGCGTAGAGAATTGTAAAGAACCCTAATACATCTTCACAAACAAAGGTCCCCCTACCACCGAAGTCCTGTATATCATTTTCCAGCTGGTTTATGAACAATGAAAATAAGACAGGACTTAAAATGCATCCCTGTCGAACACCACTGAAACTATTGAAATAATCATGATATTGCTCCTTCATACTTTAACAGAGGCCAAAGTTTTTGAATACATATCCTTAATATTTGTGAAAATTTTACCATGAATATCACGTGAATACAGGACGTACCACAACAGATCCCTGTTGAGAGAATCAAAAGCCTTTTGAAAATCGACAAATAGACAATAAAACCTTCATTTTGATTTAGATAAGTACTTCTGTACTAGAGACTGGAGAATAGACATGTTATCAGCCGTGGAATATCCCTTCCGAAAGCCAGCTCTACACTCTGGGTATTTATCATACAATTCTACAAAGGCTTTTAATCAGAATTTGTGTAAAACCTTTGCCACAAATGTTGGTAAGTGAAATACCTAGATAGTTGTTGACATTATGAACACTTCCTTTCTTGTGGAGTGGGAAGATAATACTTCTGGACCACTGATCTGGGAAGTTACCACTTCTAAATATGTTATTGAAAACAGTAAGGAGATAAGGAAGTAAGACATTTTTACCGCAATTTAACATTTCGGGCAGGATACCATCTCGACCAGCTGCTTTGCCACATTTCAAGGAGTCAATTGCAGTTAGGACCTCATCTGCCGAAAAAAACACTGTTCAACAAACTGTTGATATCAACATCATTACACACATTAAAATTCACAGTTTCATGTTCTGTGACGACACTGCTACAAAATACAACAAAGTCTTCATCCATTACATTTTCAGTAATATTCAGCACAAACTTAAAATATTCAATCCATTTTGCAACACTAATAGTTGAAAATGTTACTGGCGGCTTTCTCATATGAGATTTCACTTCTGCCCAGAAATCTTTTACATTTCTATTATCATTACACGAATCTAAAATTTTAACTACCGCTGCTTCTTGAGATGCTTCCCATTTGTTCCGACATAACTCCCTAAAACTGTTACGAGCATTTTGAAAACTTGTTAAACAGGCAAAATCGCCTTTAATTCTAAAACTATCCAACAATTCATACTTTCTGCACTTTAAATGCTCACAATCCTCATCAAACCGTGGTGAAATAACGCAGTTCTTTGAGGTACTACTACAGCATGAGACCATGCCACTGTCTCTAGCTGAATCCTGTATGACTGTAGTCAAGATGTCAACTGCAGGCGTAGAATCTATGTCTGTTCTAGTTTATGATGAATATTGCATAAAGCAACCCAAACATCACTCACTCACTCACTCACTCACTCACTCACTCACTCACTCACTCACTCACTCACTCACTCACTCACTCACTCACTCACTCACTCACTCACTCACTCACTCACTCACTCACTCACTCACTCACTCACTCACTCACTCACTCACTCACTCACTCACTCACTCACTCACTCACTCACTCACTCACTCACTCACTCACTCACTCACTCACTCACTCACTCACTCACTCACTCACTCACTCACTCACTCACTCACTCACTCACTCACTCACTCACTCACTCACAAGGAGACTGTTGATTCTTTGAGGATATGTCCATCTTCCATCCAGGAATGCAAAATATCTCAATCCAAGCCGAGCATTATTAAAGAAGAAATCACATTTAAAAAGAAAGTCATTTACCTACTCTGTTCATGGCCTACAATGAGGATGAGAAATCTCCATCTTGACTTCTTTTGATTTGCATGAGTGTTTATCTTGATGTGGAATGTGTTTACTGTCCTGTGTCCAGTTTAAACATAGCTTGAACTCAGTGTGTGAAGTTGCTTCCACACAGCTTAATTAAGGTAGTTAAACAGGCAGCACAATACTTTCACCACCTTCGTCTCGATGTTTGCTCGCTTTCTTGTCCCAATAAAGTTGTATCATCCCAAACTCCATTAGATGTTAGTTTTAGTGTTTATTTTGTTACTATTAGGCACTTTAGGTGCAAAGGTTTACAGTTTGTTTGAGACTATTAATGCTCTTTAGGTGTTGAATTTAACACAAGCTATGTTGATAGGAATGTGTACGTGAAACGTCACTTGCCCTTACTCCCTGAGTGGAAGGAATTTGCTGTTGATTAGATGGAATAAGTTTGTGGTGAACATAGCTCTGTGTGGACAACTTTGGCAGGTTTTCAATGGGAATTTTCAATCTTTGAACACTGAAAATAAAAAGGATTTATTGGTCACTTAGGCGTGTATTATGTTCTAAGTTAACTCCAATCCATACAAACTTTCCTCAATCGCAATTATTTGATAATATTCCTGTGGGAAGCATTCTGAATTTTTTTTAGAAATAATCCTTTCCGCTAGATCACAGGGTTAGTTAGATGTAATACTTGCCAGCCTTGACCAAAACTTACCCACCTGTAAGAAAATGTCCAACAAGCGACATTGTTTATTTTCCAGTGGGAATTCATCATAGAATTTATTTTTACAAGTGAATAAATTATTATTTATTATCTTAAAGTATATTAAATATCTTTATAATACATACATGTCTAAATTTTAGCCCGAAAATAACCGGTCCTGGGCTGTCGGGCAGGCAAGTATTTTGGATGCTGGAAATATTTCAGGTGAAATTGAACAAATCACGATTTAGTTAAAAGCCAGATTTAGTTAAAACAAGAACAAAGTAGCAATTACTCTTTGGATGAAAAGACGTGTGCCCCTGCAAAATTCTGAAAGGCTAATGGCAGTTTTCTGAAAGAGTTGAATAAAATGTTACTGTTTTTTTAGCAGTGCAAAGCCAGGTTAGATCAAAAGAACACTTTATGTAAGCCTGTAAATGGGGAGGATGGATTTCCTGTAATTAAAATTCTGTCCTATGTAAATCTTGGGTTAGGAAACTGTTTGGCAATGCAAATGAATCAAAATAAAAAAAAATACACCCAATTCTCTGAGTTTTTCGGGTGATAATTTGGCATTCACATGGAAATCCAGCGCCTCAAAAAAAGATATTTGCGACAATCGAGGTTTTA
This sequence comes from Haliotis asinina, assembly GCF_037392515.1. Taxonomy (NCBI): domain Eukaryota; kingdom Metazoa; phylum Mollusca; class Gastropoda; order Lepetellida; family Haliotidae; genus Haliotis; species Haliotis asinina. Next base: position 34,333,623 of record NC_090289.1, on the reverse strand, counting down.
CATTTTCAGCCATTTGTCCTCAGAGTTATCAGAATTTTACCTTTTTTATCCACCCGGCATGTACAGTCGAACCCCATTTACTCGGACCCCACATATCCGGAAACCCTGCCTTCTGGACGATTTTTATGTGAAACGAAACTTAAGTTCATTAATTGTACTTGCTTAACCGGACCTCGTGTTTTTGGACCCGGACGGCAAATTTTCAAACCATTCCTGTAGATTTCCATTGGAAAATTATCCAGTTATCCGGACAGAGATATATGTGCAACATGCATGTGTATGTGTCACATCACTACCGTTTACCGCATGACAAGGTGATTTCACTTTTAAGCTATCGGAAGGCATTTGATTTGAATTGATTAATTAGCCATCAAAACACTAGTGACGCGTGTCACTCTAGGTTGTTCATTAGGACTTGGTGCATGTGTGAACATCTCATCAGTAACGAAAACACATGTTAAGTAGGATTAAGGTAAACTACATTGTAGTTGTACTGTATATAACAGTTATAAATAGACCCCTAGTGTCTGTCGCGATGCAAGTTAAAAATAACCTGTCACATGATTTAAGTCATGTGATCCTGTCTGGAAGTTTATTTTCTGCAGACACCATAAGTTCGATGTGATGTCATATGTTTTAGGGCGTTTAAAATTAAAGAAAAAGAAAATGCATTTGGCAAAGTGGAGACTTTTTGTCATTGATTTCATCTAACTTACCACCTGAAGCTCCACACGCTACATGATTATGTACGAGACAACCTGACAAATGGTAACCTGCGTTCCGCCTTCCATGTATCATCGGTACACTTATATGTTATGATGATTCACTGTTATTACTACTGACTGTAAGATTACTTATTGAAATTTTTTGCTTTCATTTAATTTTCACGTTTTGATTGTTTGATCCAGTTAACCGGACATCTCACTATCCGGACGAATTTCGAGTGAAACCAAAACGTCCGCATAAATGGGGTTCGACTATAATTTGGGGAGATATAGTTGACGACTCGTCCGTCCATCCATCCATCCGTAATCATTAGGTTTTCGGAGCTTAACTCAGAAACCGTTCAATATTTTTAGACCAAACTTGATAGATATAATAATCTCAGCCTATGCTTGTGCCTTTTGCTATTTACAGATTGTTGGCATTTTTATTTATTTTTTTTTTCCATGGAGCATTTTGGTGTTAGTCTAATGGCGGGGTGGGCTTAGTCTCTGGAGCAGAACTCAAAAACTGTTCAGTATTTTTCTGCAAAACTTGGCAGATATATCAGTCACAACTTGAAGTGGTGCCTTTCGCTATGTACCGTTTTTTTTGTGATTTATTATTTTCTCGGTTTCCATGGAAACGTTTCGGACTAAGTCTTGAAATGGATGGATGGCCTTCGTTTCCGGAGCATAACTCGAAAACCGTTCAATATTTTTCGGCAAAACTTGGTAGATATATCAGTCAGAAGCTGAAGTGATGCCTTTTGCTATGTACATGTTTTTGTGATTTCTTATTTCCTTGGTTTCCAAGGAAACGTTTCCATGGAACATTTTGGTTTTAGTCTAATGGTGGGGTGGGCTTAGTTTCTGGAGCAGAACTCAAAAACTGATCAATATTTTTCTGCAGAACTTGGTAGATATATCAATCTGAACCTGTAGTGGTGCCTTTTGCTATTTACAGGTTTTTGTGATTTCTTATTTTCTCTTTTTCTATGGAAGTGGTTCAGACATAGTCTCAAAATGGAGGGATGGGCTTTGTTTCTGGAGCAGAACTCAAAAACCGTTCAATATTTTTCTGCAAAACTTGGTAGATATGTGTGGCAGACCCCAAAGTGGTGCCTTTTGCTATTTACAGGTTCTTGTGATTTATCATTTTCTCGGTTTCCATGGAAATGTTTCTTACTTCATCTCAAAATGGAGGGATGGGCTTGGTTTCCGGAGCAGAACTCAAAAACCATTCGATATTTTTCTGCAAAACTTGGTAGATATGTGTGGCAAACCTCAAAGTCGTTCCTTTTGCTATTTACAGGTTCTTGTGATTTATCATTTTCTCGGTTTCCATGGAAACATTTTTTACTTAGTCTCAAAATGGAGGGATGGACTTCGTTTCCGGAGCAGAACTAAAAAACCATGGTACACACATCAATCAGAAGCTGAAGTGGTTCTTTTTGCCATGTACAGGCTTTGGGGATTTCTTATTTTCTCCATTCCATGGAAACATTTCAGACTTGGTTTCTGGAGCAGAACTCAAAAACCATTCAGTATTTTTCTACAAAACAAAGAGATTAAGTAACTGTCAGATGATTTGTCCTTTCAGATATGTTGGGGCCGGGGGGATATGTCATCTTCTGACTTCCTAATGTGAGACAGTATATTGGTGCTCATACGCTACACATACAGAGAACATTCCTGAAGGGATACAGTGAATGGAGTCCACATACTGGAAACTCAGCTCTTCCTCATATTAAATGTGTTTATCACAAAAAAAACATCAGTCCAACCATTTGTTCATAGACTGGTGTTCATAATGAATGACTCGGAATGGTAAATTCCATGAATGATTTATATTTCCTTGTGTACTTCAGTTTTACCTTTCTCCAGTTGGTTCACTGTTTTAGCATGTCATATTTCTGGTTTGGTGAAATTAGATCCGTACTTCTATTTCTGTATGCCGATGTTAAGTTTGTGATATCTTTATTGGAAGTTTCTGAAACATTTAACAAACAAAGTTTTTGACAGCAAGTTCAAGTTGGAAGTGTTTTACAATTATTTGTGCATCGCGTTGTGTATCTTTCATAGGACTGATTTAAATATTTCTCTTCCCTCAATTTTTGAAATTCAAACATCTTTTTAAGAAAATACACATAGGCTAAATTCCTCTCAAAATGACGTCTGTTGTTTTGTTCAGCAGCTAGTTTCAATGATGTGAAGGAATCCTACTCTTTTTGTGCACAAACAGTGAACATTTTGTGACTTCCAGATGTGTTTGTCCTTGTGTATGTTCAACATATCTACAAAGCTAGTTAATGATGTATATGTGTGTTTGTGATAAGTAGACAGTTATTGTGGCAACTTTACACACGTGTGTGTGATGTGTCTACCCACGTCATCGCCATCTGCTGAAGTACATGTGTAAGATGTCATCATTTGTTGTGTTCAAGTGGTGTGCTGCTGTCTCAATATTTTCACTCTGTTGCACGTAGTTCGAAATTGAAGCAGATGTCTTGAAGTTCGCGTTTCTTTTTATTGAGAAAGAGCAATAATAGTGTGATTGCAAGCATGTGTTTTGAAAATGACATTTCTCAAGCAGGATAATATTTTCGTTATTTTTTATTTCACTTTCAATGTTAGTTTTCACCTTTCATCAGCAGATTCAAACCATGTTTCTTGAGATAATGTATTTTTTAAATTGCTAAGTTAGTACAACAGAAAGAGCTGCAGATAACAGTTTTTAAAATAAAGTATTTTGAAATTTAACAACTAATGTAACAGCTTCATTACACATGTTATTATTTTGGTGCATACATGTGGTAGCACGACAGACTGAATAAAATTGCAGTTTTTCTTTCAGGTGATTGCAATCACGTTGTTCGTTAGTCATTGTTGTTTCAGGATTTAAGGGGATATGTTCAAAGACAATTGCTGTTTTCAGGAATATTGTCAGTTTCCAGTGCTGCTAAAATGAAACAAGGTTTACAGGAACGATGGACAGCTTCTCTGTTGCAATGGATGCAACCTCTTGTGGTGTAGATGCTAACACCTTTATCTAGCTACTTGTCTGTCCTTATAAACCTCCAGTGATGTCACTCTATTGTTTCACCAGATTCTGATTTTACTGAGTACACTTCTACAGGCAGTTTTGCGGGCATTTCTGTGTTAAATTCCAGGGATTTTCTACAGACCTGGCCAGATCCCGGGGATATTCTAGGGAATAGCCCTTGACTTTGAATTATTTCAAGAGTGAGTGAGTGAGTGAATGGGTGGGTGGGTCCTCACAAGACAGGTACTGCAGGCAGTGTGGAAAGCAAGGTACCGACTCCCAGACTCTAAAGTATATCTTCTGTCAGCTCATAAGTTAGATCACCAATGTCTCTCTGTTGTGGGCTTACTTTTTCAAACAAAACCTTGGTCAGATTTCATCCATCACGTAAAAATAATGTTCCTGTTCATCATACCTGTTTCTGAATGTCTTTTAAAGAAGGATTCAAGGCTTGTTTGTTGTTTTGTCACTAAATTCTAGTGGTTAATAATTGACAAACCAATGACTGATATATGAGCTGTGATCGAAGACATTTGCGTGTAATGAACTGAGGACAATGTCCAAGTGTGACTTTGATATGGCACTGGGAACCAGTGCAGATCTTGTTTGGAATTAAGGTGGAAAGAAAGAATTGAAAGATATATATTTTGGCATATTTGTTTTGATGGTGGGAAAGAAATAATTAGACAAGTTAAAGACCTTGTTTCCATATTTATAGAGGTCTTGAAGTAAATTTATGTCATGTCATGTTTGCAGTCTTGCTTAAAACAATATAGAACTCCATATTCTACAGCTTAACTCTACTTTACACTGCTCCACTTCACCCCAGTCCTCTCTGTTCTACTCAAATCTGCACTGTTCCACTCCACTCTGCTGTATACCACTTTGCTCTCTACAACTCCTTTCCAGTCCACTCCACTCCACTCCACTCCAGAGAATTTCCTATGTTCATGCTGTTAATATGCCATGACACCTTAACTTCAATAATATGGAATAAATTTGTTCTCCTTAACTTTTTTTGAGCAGCATACATTGCAAGCAGTGTTAACTCAATCCGCTCACTTTAAATCATTACCTGAAAACCAGTTGTTACATTTTCTGGCCTTACATACTTGAGTTCCTTGTTTCTTACTCCTACAATGATCCAAAAATGAATCCACATCTATATTTAGCCCCAAAACAGGAAGTTTGATGGAGTGTATAATCTCAGCAGGCACAGTTGTCTTGTATAAACAGACCTTGAAGTAGATCTTGTTGAACTTCTTGTGTCACACAGAGTAATTAATACTACTTCTTATCCTCAGAACTCAGGGCTGTGACAACATGTTTCATCCAGGCTCTGGAAAAAATGCATAATTCAAAGGCTCTGTTTGACAGGAGCATCAGTTTGGAAATGGCTTGACCTTCTTTGAAGCATGCCGATAAAACAATTACTTCTTTGAATAATTACTTAATGGCTTGATATGACCATGATGTGACCTTGATGTGGCCTTCAAAACAGCAGACGGGAAAAATCTTTGCTAATTGGAAGGTTTGTTTTATGAGCATTGAAACAAAAGTCGTTTTTGAAATGCATAAAATGAACCAGGTGAAGCATTCTTATGGACTTTGACAAGTTTCCTCAGATTATTTTTTGTGAACCTGGGCTGGACAGCAAAAGAAATGAAAGTTTAAAAAAAATGAAATCTCATAAAAGTAAGCATTATGTTTATGCCGTCTATACTGGGCAAAAATAGTTAAGGATATATATAAATTTTGAAACTGATTTATTCATTGACACTGATGAAATATCAATCATAAAAATACCAATATTTATTTTTTTTATTTATTATGGTCAATATATTTAAAAACTTGATGCAAAAAATCAGTTCCATTTCTTTTGCTGTTCAGTATAATACAAAACATCATTTCAGTTCACCAGATAGTTGCCCATTTGTTGACTCCAGGTAATAGCAGGAAACAAAACAAGTCAAACAAGGACAAAGGGGGGCTAGGCATGTTAATTGTATTGTCATAGTGACCAGATGTGTGGATCTTCATTTAACAGTCCTAGTATCTCAAAGGTGTGTGGGGCAGTGGGGTAGCCTAGTGGTTAAAGCATTCGCTCATCATGCCGAAGACCCGGGTTCGATTCCCCACATGGGTACAATGTGTGAGGCCCATTTTCTGGTGTCCCCCGACGTGATATCGCTGGAATATTGCTGAAAGTGGCGTAGAACCAAACTCACTCACTCACTCACTCACTCACTCACTCACTCACTCACTCACTCACTAAGGTGTGTGATGAATACAGGACTAAGCTGTGATACATTACATGTCCTCATAATATGTCTGTGATAAGATTTGTATCTCTGTATAGAGTTCTTATTTCATAAGTTCATATTGTTTTGTTTGTTTTCAAAGATGGGATGGTGTAGGGAAAAATCTCAAGGGTTGGGTCATTGTGCAGAGTAGACAATATGCATTAGTGCAGTGATAAAGTGTCTGCCTATTGGGCTGAAGGCCAGGATTCGATTCCCAGTGGAGGCACTACTGGTTACACCTTCTCAAAGTAGCCAGTAAGATACACTGTTACATCTAAGCTTGCCATTGTCAACAAAGATAATGGTTGCAGCCACAAACTCAGATTTAAGGAAAAAATCATACAGACAAGTTGACAAAAAAAATAAACATAAAAAAATATATATGGATGAACTTCTTCTACCTCCTTCAGTCTGTCTGGGCAACAGTTGTGTTGCTGTTTTCAACTGGAAAGGTAGAAGAAGTGATAGTGAGTTCCGATAGCGGCTTTGTGATTGGTACGCTCAACTTCCCAGCATAGACATATATTGGTTACAAAGCCAGCAAAGGGAGTTAATACAATTATTGGGTTGCTGTTGATGCATTCAGGGTACTTGTGGAGATTTATCGGAACATGTACCCTGAAGATTATTTATTATGTCACCAGTTGAACAAGTAGAGATCTTGGTTAATTTCTGTGACATTTTCAACCCAGACACCACTGAAATAGACTAATACTTAGTGTCTGAATAAATACAGTTTAGATTAGAACAACTCAGTGTAGACTGAAAAGGAGCCCATGCTAACAAGATGAATCAGAGCTGAGGAGAGTCTAGACCACCTTAATTTACAGCTTTTATATTGCTGGACGGGCTTGGTTGAATGAAAAATAGGGTGGTTCAGGTACTGTGAGGTAGACTTATCACAGTGACTAAATGTTAGTTCGTGTCGTGACCACATTGGCTTGTGTTTCAGACAGTCCAGGCACAAAGGGGGATGTAGCAGACGATGACCGGGTGAAGGTGCGGGTGACCAGAGTGAAGACAGGTGATGCAGTCAAGGATGGGGTGGATGTGCCAGATGAGCAGAAACAGCAGTTGGAGCAGACGGTCAAAGATGAACTCATCAAAGCTGGTTTGGACACAGGAGGTATGTTCAGATATTACTTGTGGAAGGGATTTTATCTGCTTTCAGTGATTCTGACTTAGCACACCTACCTGGAATACTTGCATTATTTAGCCTTGCTAGTACATTGTTTAAGATGTAACCAGACTTGGATTTGAGTCTGATCAATGGCACAATACCATATTGCTTAGTGTGGTGAAAAGCATAGAACTTTGTTCATTTTATTATGAAGAATTTATAGATTTACTTTTCCAAATATCCTCGGTAAATTAACCCTTTAAAAGTTTCTTGAAGGTTATGCACTCATGATCTTTATCAGGAATTTTGTTTTCAAGTACCAACCATCTATTCTGAAACAGGGTAGATCACAAAACTGGCCGTCATGACTTAAAGATGGTGATAGATGGGTGTGTTAACCATTGTTTAATTTTTTATGAAAGAATTTGTTATGAAAGTTCTATTTTGGATGCTGGGAGGTTGCTTTTAGCCACAGTTTCGCACACGTCAAGAACCGTTTGACTTTTGTCTCAGATAAATCCTCCAGTAAGTACATCAACATGATGAGGATATGATCTGCAGTACGGCAAGTAGTGGCAGAACATCAACAGGTTGTTGTAGGGAAGTCCTGTCCAGGTGGTCGCCATTGCTGGACAATTTAGAACAATCCTGCCTGGCTTGCTGGCAAGCTTTACATAACTTCCACATCAGGCACAGCTCAACACTGGGGTAATGAGAAGTGCCTGCTCAAACCTCTAGCCTTTTTTTAGGGGTCCAGACCCTGTTTTCAAATTGTGCCTGGTTTGTCAATCCACTAGCCCTTTTTGGGGTTCAGGCACTGTCTAAAAATTCTGCCACTGAAATAGTTAAATACTGGTTTGTTAAACCACTAGCCTTTTTTAGGGGCCCTGGCCCTGTCTTAAAATTATGCCAGTAAAATATTTAAATACTGGTTTGTCCAGAACCCATTGTCCCTAAACTTTGCTCCTAATCGAATATATCCCTTAAATTGAAATTTCATCAGTTAATGTATATTGAACACAAAATTTATTTTGTGCAGTATAATGAAATTTTTAACTTAATTTTGCATGAGTGAGTGAGTTAATTTTTACGCCGCTTTCAACAAAATTCCAACTATATGGCAGTGGTCTGTAAATAATCGAGTCTGGACCCGATAATCCAGTGATCAACAACATGAGCATCGATTTGCGCAACTGTGAACCAGTAACCTGCTGTCAACCATGTCAGCGAATCTGACCACCCGATCCTGTTAATCGCCTTTTGTAGCAAACATGGGTTGCTGAAGACTTATTCTACCCTGGATCTTCACGGGTCTTTTTTTGCATGGAATTAGTCTTTAGATCTTGTGAAAGTCAGTGGGTCATTAAAACTTGGAAGTTTATGATGGGATTAGAGACAAATACTTTTGCATCCATCTCGTAGACATCAGTCCCCCTGTATTTTCCAAGATTTATGATATTATTGGGTATTCCCATTATTCAAAGTCTCAATATGCTTGTGTCCATTAACATGTGTTGAATGTAATGTTGTTAAAGTTAGAATAAAACTCAAGTTACTCTCTCACTTGAGCGAAATGTTTGCTCCAGGGTCGCGTTCGCGTTCTGCAAGGTGGTCGTAGTGCTACGACAGTCGTAAGTCTATGTTTAAGTATGGGAGTTACAACTGTTGTAGCACTACAGTTGCTTTGAGGAACGGGGTGCAGGCTGACACATTTCCTCATGGGTTTTCTTCAAGGTTGGGACGGTGGAGTAGCCCAGTGCTTAAAGCATCCACTCGATTTCCCACATGAGCACATTGTGTAAAGCCTATTTCTGGTGTCCCCTACTGTTATATTGTTTGAATTTTGCTAACAGTGGCATGAACCATTCTTACTCACTCTTTGTCCTATTTGACTGCATGGAAACTGCATTTGTAAGGAAAAGGACGGGAAGCAGTCATCTTTTTCATACATCATAAATACACTTGGTATTCGACGGAAGTATCTCAGGCATGTCTTGGGTGCATACGATATCCTCAGCATGAGCACTGCATATGCAGATATTTGCAGCAAGAAAAATAGTGTTACACACATCATATTAATGGTGCTGAATTCATTATTTATGTGTTGGACTGACTTGTGTGTGAGGCAAATTTGAGTATTAAAAAAAATTCGCAATTTTGAATACATATTGATTCAAGGGTCAACTGTGTGGTGGTTTGGTGATTTTGTTAGCTGCATCTGAGCATGTTAACTAACACTTATTCATGCCACCCTAAAGCACCACTTACTCCACCCTACGGCACCACTCACACCACCGTAAAGCTTCACTCACACTACCCTAAAGCACCACTCACTCCATCCTAAAGCTTCATTCACACCACCATGAAGCACCACTTACTCAACCCTAAAGCACCATTCACACCATCCTAAAGCTCCACTCACTCCACCATAAAGCTCCACTTATACGACCTTAAAGCACCTCTCACTCCATCCTAAACCTCCACTCATTCCACCTGAAAGCTCTCACATTTGTCCCTTGAGCTCCACTCACTCTACACTAAAGCTACATTCAAGCCTTCCACTCGCTCCACCTACAGCTCCACTCAGGCCTTCCCTAAAACTCCACTCACTTCACCCTAAAGCTCCATTCAAGCCTTCCCTAAAACTCCACTCACTTCACCCTAAAGCTCCACTCAGGCCTTCCCTAAAACTCCACTCTCTTCACCCTAAAGCTCCACTCAAGCCTTCCCTAAAACTCCACTCACTTCACCCTAGAGCTCCATTCAAGCCTTCCCTAAAACTCCACTCACTTCACCCTAAAGCTCCATTCAAGCCCTCCTTAAAACTCCACTCACTTCACCCTAAAGCTCCATTCAAGTCTTCCCTAAACCTCAACTCACTTCACCCTAAAGCTTTTACTCAAGTGTTCCCTAAAACTCCACTCACTTCACCCTAAAGCTCCACTCAAGTCTTTCCTAAAACTCCACTCGCTTCACCCTAAAGCTCCACTCAAGCCCTCCCTAAAACTCCACTCACTCCACCCTAAAGCTCCATTCAAGCCTTCCTTAAACCTCAACTCACTTCACCCTAAAGCTCCATTCAAGTCCTCCTTAAAACTCCACTCACTTCACCCTAAAGCTCCACTCAAGCCTTCCTTAAACCTCAACTCACTTCACCCTAAAGCTCCACTCAAGCCTTCCTTAAACCTCAACTCACTTCACCCTAAAAATCCACTCAAGCCTTCCTTAAACCTCAACTCACTTCACCCTAAAGCTCCATTCAAGCCCTCCTTAAAACTCCACTCACTTCACCCTAAAGCTCCATTCAAGCCTTCCCTAAAACTCCACTCCACCCTAAAGCTCCACTCAAGCCTTCCCTAAAACTCCACTCACTTAACCCAAAAGCTACATTCAAGCCTTCCCTAAAACTCCACTCACTTCACCCTAAAGGTCCACTCAAGCCTTCCCTAAAACTCCACTCATTTCACCCTAAAGCTCCATTCAAGCCTTCCCTAAAACTCCACTCACTTCACCTTAAAGCTCCATTCAAGCCTTTCCTAAACTCCACCCTAAAGCTCCACTCAAGTCATCACTAAAACTACACTAACTGCACCCTAAACCTCGGCTCATCCCTCCAAAGCTCCACTGACTGCACAATATCTGCATTACTAAATCATGGATGTTTTGTAACTTCTTGATGAATATTTAGGAGTCTGAATCAATGTACTTTTTGTTTAATTATGATAACCATTTTGAAAAAATAAACCACAAAAACAGTCCAAAGGTTTAAGTATTTTCATTCCTCAGTGTACGACCCCCATAAATTTGATCAACACATAATATACTGCTCAAAAGAAGTTAGAGAATCTGGAGGAATCAAATGTTCGCTTACTTCTTTTGCCACCTATAGAGTCCTTATTTTAAGCAGTGGATATGATGGGCGATAGTCTAACATGGAGGCGTTAATATCCTGTACATGTTCAAACCACAGCATGATGTAGTTGGCCACCCATCCAACAACCCATAGCGGCAAATAAAAAAACGAACATCACATTATTGTTGTCGTGTTGTTGTATGGAAAAGAATTTCCTGCCCGACGAAGGTTTAAGGAAATCAGCAGTCCCGTAGGAAATACCTGTCTGGCTTTGGGATCGATGTAGGCTGTTGGCCATCACAAAATAATTTGCCTACATGCGGAGTGCATGTTTGACAAAACTGCTTCACTTTCATACAAGTAGATTTATGTCTTTGACTACTACGCAGAAAAGTTGCTCGTGTTTGAAAATAGCTCCAAATGGTTTGCAGATGGAATCCTCTGTGATGATGGTGTTTTGGCGTTGTAGTCTAAATTCCATTGTCAGTTTTAGCTAAAAATGTATCAAAAGTGTCCCTAGTCATGTTGTATTTAAACACTGATAATGAGGTAATTGTTAGATTTGCATTCACCCTGCTACATAACAGCCTGCAGCTTATTCAGTTTTTGTCCTCAGATATGCTTCTTGTTGTGGTACATAAGTTTTGCAACGGCTTGTGTTCCCAGTGTTCAGTACACAACATGCTCATAAGGTACATTTTTACATAGTCAGTTGTTGTGATAGATTATTGTTTGCTGTGAAAACGTACTGACAAATTTAACTTTTAGCGAAAAGTAAATCAAATAAAATGAAATTAAGACTGCGAATCTTCATAATTTTACCTTGCCAACTGAACACTTAAATCTCAGAATATTATTGAACTTACGAACAAAGTTGCTTAACAAACGATTATAATTTCAAAGCACTTTGTTTGTATCACAAGGGGTTGTGCTTATTAAATGAAACACCGACAACAAGTAGGGTTGGTCTCAGTTAACGCTCATCATGTACTGCATGTGCATTTGATTCAGTGTTCCAGCTACTGCACTTACCCCCTTGTAATGAAAACCAGTAATAGCAGTTTGAAATTGTTATCGTTTCTTAAACAACTTTTCACCTAAGTTGAATAAAATATGAGATTCAAATGTTCAGTTGGCATGGTAGAATTGTAAGGATTCACAATGTTAATTTCACTTTATTTGGTTTACTTTTTTGCTTAAAGTGAAATTCACTGATACATTTTCATAAACACAACAGTTACCAGGGTTTGCTTTCCTAATGTTGAGTAAACAGCATAGATATACAGTATTTTATTACAGGAGACAGCTGTATCGATTCATAGTTACAGTGGGTTGCGTTCCTAATGTTCAGTAAACAACAAGGTATCCGGTATCTTATTACAGAAGACAGCGGTAGTGATACATAAGTTACAGAAGACAGCAGTAGTGATATATATATATATATATGTTACAGAAGACAGCAGTAGTGATACATAAGTTACAGAAGACAGCGGTAGTGATACATAAGTTACAGAAGACAGCAGTAGTGATATATATATATATGTTACAGAAAACAGCAGTAGTGATACATAAGTTACAGAAGACAGCGGTAGTGATACATAAGTTACAGAAGACAGCGGTAGTGATACATAAGTTACAGAAGACAGCGGTAGTGATACATAAGTTACAGAAGACAGCAGTAGTGATATATATATATATGTTACAGAAAACAGCGGTAGTGATACATAAGTTACAGAAGACAGCGGTAGTGATACATAAGTTACAGAAGACAGCGGTAGTGATACATAAGTTACAGAAGACAGCGGTAGTGATACATAAGTTACAGAAGACAGCGGTAGTGATACATAAGTTACAGAAGACAGCGGTAGTGATACATAAGTTACAGAAGACAGCGGTAGTGATACATAAGTTACAGAAGACAGCGGTAGTGATACATAAGTTACAGAAGACAGCGGTAGTGATATATAAGTTACAGAAGACAGATATATGTAAGGTACAGAAGACAGCAGTAGTGATATATAAGTTACAGAAGAAAGCAGTAGAGATACATGAGTTACAGAAGAAAGCAGTAGTGATATATATAAGTTACAGAAGACAGCAGTAGTGATATATATAAGTTACAGAAGACAGCAGTAGTGATATATATGTTACAGAAGACAGCAGTAGTGATATATATCAGTTACAGAAGACAGCAGTAGAGATACATGAGTTACAGAAGACAGCAGTAGTGATATATATAAGTTACAGAAGAAAGCGGTAGTGATATATAAGTTACAGAAGAAAGCAGTAGAGATACATGAGTTACAGAAGACAGCAGTAGTGATATATAAGTTACAGAAGAAAGCAGTAGAGATACATGAGTTACAGAAGAAAGCAGTAGTGATATAAGTTACAGAAGACAGCAGTAGTGATATATATAAGTTACAGAAGAAAGCGGTAGTTATATATAAGTTACAGAAGACAGCAGTAGAGATACATGAGTTACAGAAGACAGCAGTAGTGATATATAAGTTACAGAAGAAAGCAGTAGAGATACATGAGTTACAGAAGACAGCAGTAGTGATATATATAAGTTACAGAAGACAGCAGTAGTGATATATATAAGTTGCAGAAGAAAGCAGTAGTGATACATAAGTTACAGAAGACAGCAGTAGTGATATATATATATATGTTACAGAAAACAGCAGTAGTGATACATAAGTTACAGAAGACAGCGGTAGTGATACATAAGTTACAGAAGACAGCGGTAGTGATACATAAGTTACAGAAGACAGCAGTAGAGATACATGAGTTACAGAAGAAAGCAGTAGTTATATATATAAGTTACAGAAGACAGCAGTAGTGATATATATAAGTTACAGAAGACAGCAGTAGTGATATATATAAGTTACAGAAGACAGCAGTAGTGATATATATGTTACAGAAGACAGCAGTAGTGATACATAAGTTACAGAAGACAGCGGTAGTGATACATAAGTTACAGAAGACAGCAGTAGTGATATATATATATATGTTACAGAAAACAGCAGTAGTGATACATAAGTTACAGAAGACAGCGGTAGTGATACATAAGTTACAGAAGACAGCGGTAGTGATACATAAGTTACAGAAGACAGCGGTAGTGATACATAAGTTACAGAAGACAGCAGTAGTGATATATATATATATGTTACAGAAAACAGCGGTAGTGATACATAAGTTACAGAAGACAGCGGTAGTGATACATAAGTTACAGAAGACAGCGGTAGTGATACATAAGTTACAGAAGACAGCGGTAGTGATACATAAGTTACAGAAGACAGCGGTAGTGATACATAAGTTACAGAAGACAGCGGTAGTGATACATAAGTTACAGAAGACAGCGGTAGTGATACATAAGTTACAGAAGACAGCGGTAGTGATATATAAGTTACAGAAGACAGATATATGTAAGGTACAGAAGACAGCAGTAGTGATATATAAGTTACAGAAGAAAGCAGTAGAGATACATGAGTTACAGAAGAAAGCAGTAGTGATATATATAAGTTACAGAAGACAGCAGTAGTGATATATATGTTACAGAAGACAGCAGTAGTGATACATAAGTTACAGAAGACAGCGGTAGTGATACATAAGTTACAGAAGACAGCAGTAGTGATATATATATATATGTTACAGAAAACAGCAGTAGTGATACATAAGTTACAGAAGACAGCGGTAGTGATACATAAGTTACAGAAGACAGCGGTAGTGATACATAAGTTACAGAAGACAGCGGTAGTGATACATAAGTTACAGAAGACAGCAGTAGTGATACATGAGTTACAGAAGACAGCAGTAGTGATATATAAGTTACAGAAGAAAGCAGTAGAGATACATGAGTTACAGAAGACAGCAGTAGTGATATATATAAGTTACAGAAGACAGCAGTAGAGATACATGAGTTACAGAAGAAAGCAGTAGTGATATATATAAGTTACAGAAGACAGCAGTAGAGATACATGGGTTACAGAAGACAGCAGTAGAGATATATATAAGTTACAGAAGAAAGCAGTAGAGATACATGGGTTTCCAGGGTTTGACTTCTAATCTTAAGTAAACAACATGGATATACAGTATTATATCATTACATAAAATGTAACATTGTTGTACACAACATGCTGATATGGTAGCTTGTCATTTCATGAAGCAGGTACATAATAATGTAACTTCTAAAGAGTTGACTGATGTGATACAAGAGGAAGAAACAAGATGATACAGAATCACATCAAGTGTTACTAAACATGAATTAAAGTAGGGGTGACTATTGAGGGGGGAAACAACTATTGTGATAGCGATAGTCTATTATGACCAACTGTTGCAATACTATTGCAATAGTTTTGTCTCTCCATGAATTGTCTCATCTGAAAAGTCTTTTTCCAGATGAATGCATTGTCCACATGAAATAAATACACGCTGAAGTAGTTTCAGTCTCTTTTAATAACTGATAAAAAAATTGAAGCCCAGATCTAGTTTGTTTAGAGGCAACAGGGGCTGATAAGTCAAATCAACAGGAAGAAATCTGGCTTTTTCTGTATATTACACTGCATGTTTATCAGCGAAATCAATTTTTAAATTATTGATAGTCACACTGACTATCCATTTATTAGTTGTTTTTCATTTCGCCCATCAAATATTTGGTATTGGAGACTCAACAATTGCAATCCACTGACACTTTAATGCTTTGTAACGGCCATAGTTTTAAATGCTGTTTATTAATGATAAAATACTACAGTGAGACCCAGATAGCTGTATATTTTGTGTTGACATGGGCCTGTGTGTGAGTCACCTGGTTTGATTTCACTCAGTATATAATTGTTCTAGTACAGATGTATGTATATTGTTCTGCAGCTGTAAAGTTCATCAGCTGTTCTCTTGTTCTGCATGATGAAAACATAACTTCAAATATGCCTTCCAAAGAGAAAAATATGGCAAAAGCAAAACCATGCTATGTGAAAACTGCAGAAAATATGTACAACACGTGTTTAATGATTCCAATGCTGACCATATGTGTGTTTGCTTTCAATTAAATATCATCGTAAACTGATTATCACAATATTCATTACTTATTCGCGTATCCAAAGGTTTTTTTGGGCCCAGGGTGAATAAGTACATTTTGGTGAACAGAACAGAGAACATTGAATGAAATGATTGTGATTTTCACTTTGTAATCCGTCTATTTGTTTAATTTCTCCTCATATGGAATTAATTTGTCCTGTAATTATGATCGTATTTGTGTGTGAGGGGATAGATAGACAGGTTGTATGCAGATTGGGAGAGATTTGATTGTTCCCGTCTGTTATTGCGTCTGCCCTGAATGAAATGATCATACGACCTGGACATCTTAGTGGGGTAATTTCACAAATATGCTTTTAACCTGCTCAGTGCAAGAATAATATTCCATAGTGTTAAGTGATGTTAATATGTTCTGTGTGTCCTTATTGTTTCTGACCTGTGAAGGTCTACCCGGGGTAGAATGGGCCTTCAGCATCCCATGCTTGCCATAAAAGGCAACTAAACTAGCTTGTCGTAAGAGGCGACTAATGGGATTGGGTGGTCAGACTCGCTGACTTGGATGACACTTGTCATCGGTTCCCAATTGTGTAGATTGATGCTCATGTTGTTGATCACTGGATTGTCTGGTCCGGAATCGATTATATAGAGACCACTGCCATATAGCTAGAACATTGCTGAGTGCGGCGTAAAACTAAACTCACTCACTCACTTCTTGTTTCTGTCAGGAGTGGTGGGGTAGCCTTGTGGGTAAAGTGTTCACTCATCACACAGAAGACTTTGATTCGATTCTCCATATGGGTACCACAAGGGGTAAAGCTCACTTCTGGTGCCCATCCATGATATTGATGGAATATTGCAAAAAGCGGCACGAAGCCATGCTCAGTCACATGTTCCTATCAGGTGCTTGTTGTAATGATGAGTAAAAATTGGCCATGTGGTTGATATCAGGAGTCTTCTAGGATGTACAATGATGCTGAGTTAACCAACCAACCAACCAACCAACCAACCAACCCCCCTACCATCCCAATTTATTTAGTTACCAACATGCACAGGTATCTTGGCACTAGACTAATGCTTAGTTTCTGAATGAATATAATTTTCATAGAAAGCAGCAGTTCCTCTTTAATTTAAAAGATGTGCTGATCACTCCCATTATCTCGTCACAGAAAGCCCATTTCTGATGTCCCCTGCTGTGATATTACTGGAATATTGCTAAAAGTGGCTTAAAGATTAACTTACTCACTCACTGAAAAAATCCCCAAAACATTCAATAGTCATTGGGTTAAACTGTTATTGGTTTGCCCATGTGGTTCTCAAGACGCTCTGCTCCATGGCATAGTTGTCATTATTATACTGACACCAGTGAAAGATACAGGAGAAACAGCCAGCCTGACATACGCATATAACATCCCATATAACATCTCTCACCTGTCAAATCAGTTCTTATATACCCAAAGCCGTATTACACAACTTGACCAACGCCAAGCTAACTTCCCATATACATGCAATGGTCTTTCATTCCACCTACAGCATAGACCATTGTGCACTACATACATAACTGCATCAGCTGGCATGTCCTTACCCAAAAAGGGTCATGTGTCAAGCCTAAAAAATACATTGTAAGGATTAAGTTCTTGCCACTTGCAACCAGCCTTCAGTATACTGGAATATGTATTTCAGTTTGTATTTCTTCATGCAAACTGTGGTCATTCTTTTCATATAGTATAGCCATGGCTACTTATAAGCAGTGCAAATCTATTTTGGGGGAAGAGTTTCCCTGTAACCCCCTTATTTTATCGCCATTCTATGCCTAAGAATATGGGCTTATGATTTTTATATAAAGCCTAAAATTAACCCTAAACACTAACCTTAAATCTTAAACCTTAAACTGAAACCCTAACCTTAACCCTAAACCCTTGAAACAATCCTAATAAAAATATGATAAATTTCAAACAGTGTTTATGGGCGGAACTCTTACTCAGTTTAGTACACTGAAGGCATTTCAGGTGAAATCTGTTAACGGTGTTGACAAGTGGTCTTTGAAAAAAACTATTCATTTGGGAATTCTTTCCTGAATGAAAATTTATAAAAAGAGAACAAGTGAAGGATATTTCAGGCGTTTTGGTTGTTTAGGTAAGACTAACAATGAAATGACAATGTTAGGTATTACATGACTGTATGTTGAACACCTTCTGTGGTCTGGAATCTGTCACACACATGGGTAGCTGTTGCAAGGGAGGTAACCCTATAATACCTGTTCATGTAACAATGCATAAATGCAGCTTCATAGTGGCATTTGTTTGTTTGTTAATTTGTTTGTTTGTTCAGCTCTCCACTCAGTAAATATTCCATCTACATGATGATAGCCTGTAAGCAACCGAATTAGTAAGACTTCTGCCAGTATCCCTCCTAAATATTAATGATGGGGAGAAATATTGAGTGGATTTTTAGAAGTTGAATATATTTTTCAGTATGTTCAGATACAATTAAAGAAGAATATTGAAACCCATCCTTATTATGAGGAATATATATTAAGGTGATATGATTTGACTAGAAAAACATTTAAGGGGTGATAGAGGCAGAAATCTTTCCATGTAAGCTTTTCAGTAGATGCTGTAAAGAAGCCTTTTGGGAAAAGTATGATGATTCTTCATACTGAAGACTTGGATTCCTTATGTTGGTTCTATAGGGTTCTGCAATGAAACTGACTAAATATGCTGGTAGAGTAAACTGACCGACTCACTCACTCACTCACCCACCCACTCATTCACTCACTCACTCACTCACTATAACCTGTTGCTTCAAGAAGTATAGTAATACTGAACCTTGACTGGGCATATTTGCATGTCATCATAGCATATCCAAGTGACATCATCACAACATGACAGTACTTGCTTGAATATAAATCATTGTCTGTATTTTCAGGTGGAAAGATACAAGTAAAGATTATAACAACTGGTTACTATGACAATGAAGATGATTCCGTGCATGTACTTTCTCAAGAAGATTCGCAAAATTTCCAGAATATGATTGTGGCAATTTTGGTGAGTATGTTACTTGTTCTTACTTCAGTTTAACTGTGCTCCCTGGAATTGAAATAATTGAGACTTGTTATGGTGAGTATTTTGTTTCAGAGTTACTTCACTGCTCCAGTGGGTTGGCTAGTGGTCAGACCATTCACTTGTCATGCAGAAAACCCTGTTTCGATTCCCCACATGGAAACAATGTGTGAAGCTCATTTCTTTTGTCCCCCTTGATATTGTTGGAATATTGCTAAATGCCGTGTAAAACGAAAGTCTTTCACTTACTAATCTATATTACATCCTTGACTAAAATATCTGTCACAAATTGTCTCTTGTTCCCTGAGTAGTCCCATCAGTAAATGATATACAAGAGCTTTTGATTAATACATACATATGACTTAAGGATTTTGTCACACCCGGCTTGTGAAATATCCTGTATCAGACAAGAAACCATGAGAAATATCTCAAGTACTTACACCTGTTTTTTCACTAATTGTTCATGTTCAGTTCTCTACTTATGACATAGCTCTGTCCATCATGGAGGTGCTGCGTAAATATATATACCTTACTGTTGGCTATTATCTGGGAGAATACGGAAGTCCTCTAAAAGTTGAACCAATTTACTCCCCTTGAATGCATGTCTGAGAGACTTCAATCTAGAGATGTTAAGCCATGTGTGTGCACTTTGGCCATGATGACTTCCAGTCAGCTAAATATATTGTATCTGACAACAATTTGTCCTTTATCTTGGGATGCCATTCTATGTAGAAATGTTTTACAGCACAGCGATATGTTTATGATTGGTTTGCGGAGTGAAAGATTATCGGAAGTGCAAATCTGTTCTGTGAAAGAATGCACTGTTGTGGTACGGGGAGAACGCTGTTGAATCTGAACATGTTGGTAACACAAGTTGATATAATGGGAGGGTGTTAATTGTAAAATCATGGGCTGGCTGCCCAGGTTACAAAGAGACAGTTAATGTCCCACCATATGTCTATTCAAAGTCCTGTTGCTGGTCTATAAAGGAAGTCAAGGGAGTTTGGTCAACAAAATTCAACCACATGGGATTGGCAGCTCAAAACCTGTTTTCTCTGAGGGCTTATGGGCGGGAATTCTAAAATATTTTGTAATATTTTCATTTCTATTAAGTACTTTGTAGAAATACCTTAGCATAGCCATTTTTTTTGTCTCAGTTAAACACCCTGGGCCTAGATTTTTTAAGCTCTTATTGCTACGATTGTTGTAAATCAATGTTAATGTACGGCACATGTGGGAAATCGAACTCGGGCCTTTGGTATGATGTGCAAACGCTTTAACCTCCGGACTATACCAGTACCCCATGTGATAGAAGAACTAGGATCAGCTTCATTCTACAGTGACACCACTATCTCCATCACATCTTTATATGGTTCTTGTGTGACATGTGGGTGTAAGCTGATTGGGTGGCTATTTACAACAGCATGTCTTGAATATGGTTCACATTGACGCTATATGGTGGCTTGGGTCCAGGGTATTTATCTTCAAATTTTAATGATTTGAAACATGTTGTGTTAAACTTCAAAGATGCCCCCAAGAGCAGAAATGTATTTAAATGACACATGGGAATCTGTTTGAAAAATGATCCTCCATGTTATTGTATGCATTTTTGTGTTTGGGTCTGTGGCCTTTCAAACAATAAACATTGGACTCAATAACTGAATGGGCAACCAAGGAAGACAGTTATAGTTCTGATCCTCCTGTTGCTGGTTTGAGATGCTGCACACCAGGCTCAACACACTAAGTTAATACTATTATCAGCTGTTATTTAATGTGTATGCTGTACTGTTAAACCTTTCTACAGAGGTCCCTGTTAATCCTGAAACCTCTTGTCCTTGTTTTTTAGGACATGGGCAGTTGGGTAGTCATGTGGTTAAGGTGTTTACTCAACATGCTGAAGACCCGGTTTCAGTTTCCCACATAGCTCCAATGGATGGAGCTCAATTTTTGGCATGGTATTGCTGGAAGTAGAGAAAAAGCAGCATAAAACTAAACTCCTTCTTTCGGGCAGTTTAAATGATGTCAGAATGAGATTTTAACTTTACTCTGAATCTCAACTTTAAAAATGTGTTTATCCAGACAATTTCACAGGCAATGATATGATCCAGATTGTTAAGGTTTCTTTATTTTTAGTTAAAAAACCGAGGTGGTTTATAGAGGTTAGACTACTGACAGAGGTATGTTGATCCCCCCATGCCTGCCCATCCCAGACTGTTGGGAGTGGTGTGTGCAGATGCAGATCTAGTCCTCCAGGGCATCACACAGGTAACGACCCCTTTGCATGGTTACCTGTATGTTACAAGCAGGCCATGTAATAATGCAAGGGTTGGTGGGATAGCCTAGTGGTTAAACTGTTTGTTTGTCAGGTTCAAATCCACACATGAGTAAAATGTGAAGCCCATATCTGGTATCCCCGTTGTGATATTGCTAGAATATTGTAAAAAGTGACAGAAAATCTTACTTATTCATAGTATTTATTGATGTTCACAATATCAATCACTGGACTGTATGGTCCAGACGTGTTTTTACATCTTGCCTGCATATAGCCGGAATAGTGCTAGAACTGGTTAAACACACCATCACGTTTGAAATTAAAGATGAAGGTCACACAGACCTTCAATAACCCGAACACTTAAGTTAAGGTTTTGGGGTTCAAATACCATCGGAGACAAGCTCATGTGTCCCAGGACATGTGAAACCAGGACTCAGCTTGTCAGTTAAGGAAGGACTGGGGACGAGTCTGTGACTGAAACAAACAAGGGATGTTTGCACTGGCTGCACCCACAGGTAGATACACTTTACTGCGTTACTCTGTAAGACAGGTGTAGCCAAGGGGATGGGAGGATCCGGGGCTGTCTTGGATCACAGAGATTGGAAGAACCTGTGGAGGGATGGTAATGCTGGGTCTAGTTTCAGAAGCAGTTTGTTATATATCACAGGTTAATGTGGTTCTGATAGACATGTTTCTGTCTACTTCATGTCTTGAGGATAGGAGGGTGGCTTTGTGGTAAAGATGTTTGCTGATAATGCTGCAGGTACAAGTTCAGTTCCCAATGTGCATTTTGTCAACATCCGTATCACTGCACAGACCTGATTCAGTGCCCTTGATGTCAGTCACTGGATTGCTTGGTCCAAACTTGATCATTTACAGACCGCTATCAAAGAGCTGGCATATTGCTGAGTACAAACTAAATTACAAGTCAAAGACATGGATCACTTCAGGCTTTCAGTTATCATGCGAACTCTTCGAAGTGGAGTTAAATCTAGCACTCACTAATGAATTGTGGGAACTATTATAATCTTGAGGCAAAATGTTTCATACAAGAATATTCAGAATAACAGATACATATCATGTTTGTCAGTGCATAGGCCTTGTGGCTAAAGGGGTATAGGGTAGCCTAGTGGTTAAAGCATTGGCTCGTCATGCCGAAGACTCTGGCTCGATTCCCCACATGGGTACAGTATGTGAAGCCCATTGCTGGTGTTCCCTGTCATGATATTGCTAAAACCAGCATAAAACTATACTCACTCTCTCACTCACTTGTGACTAAAGTGTTTGCTTGTCATGCTGAGTTTGATTCCACACAAGGGTAAGAAGTGTGAAGCTTATTTCTGGTGTCCTCCACCTTATCATTGCTGGAATACAACTATAAGTGGTTTAGAAACATACTCATGTACAAATAATAAAGAGATCCAGTGATTTTTCTGTAATAGCGTATCATTTAGCCAGCCTTCAGCCTTGGTTTCATAGGGGGTCATATGTCTGAAACGTCAAATGTGGACCAGATTTTCCATGTGTTTTGAGAATGCAGTGAGAAAGGCAAGCCTTGAGTTGCATGGTAAGAGCTTGCTGGCCACTGGAGCACAGGTTATCCCTGTGCCAGGGGTGGAAATCAGAAGCACATTTGTGACCGAATCTTGTTGTCAACTTAGATATACATGAGCTTTTGTTTAAATCGTAAGGTTACCACAGTGGTAAAACGGAGAGTTTGGCTTGTTACTGTAAACATGTTTTTGAATATTGTCTGAGCAGTCGTTGTATGTTGTTGTCTTGTGGTTAATATTGCAATATGTGTGGTATCCAGTGCTAAGCCATGTCCAGCTTGACATTTATAACAGAGACAGTGTGTCCATGTATGTGAAACAGTAGATACATATAGCTTTAAGTACCTGTGAAGACCTGGGTTAGAATTGTCTTCAGTAACCTATCCTTGGTATGAGAACCGAATAACTTTATTGGATGGTCAGGCTATTTGACTTGGTTGACACGTGTCATTGTATCCCAAATGCACCTATAGATTGATTCTCATGCTGTTGATCATTGGATTGTCTGGTCCAGACTTGATTATTTACAGACCGGCGCCATATAGCTGGAGTATTGCTGAATGTCGTTTAAAACTACATTCACTCACTCACCCCAGCAGGTGTGTGTTCATGTACGTGAAACAGTAGCCATGTATAGCTTCAGGTACATAGATATAGCAGGTGTACGTCCATGTATGTGAAACATTAGCCACATATAGCTTGAGTTACACAGACACGGCAGCAGGTGTCCATGTACTTGAAACAGTAGCCACGTATACCTTAATGTACACAGACATAGCAGGTGTACGTCCATGTATGTGAAACATTAGCCACATATAGCTTGAGGTACACAGACACGGCAGCAGGTGTCCATGTACATGAAACAGTAGCCACGTATACCTTAAGGTGCATAGACACAGCAGGTGTGTGTCCATGTACATGAAACAGTACCCATGTATACCTTAAGGTGCATAGACACAGCAGGTGTGTGTCCATGTACATGAAACAGTAGCCACGTATACCTTAAGGTGCATAGACACAGCAGGTGTGTGTCCATGTACATGAAACAGTACCCATGTATACCTTAAGGTGCATAGACACAGCAGGTGTGTGTCCATGTACATGAAACAGTAGCCACGTATACCTTAAGGTGCATAGACACAGCAGGTGTGTGTCCATGTACATGAAACAGTAGCCATGTATACCTTAAGGTGCATAGACACAGCAGGTGTGTGTCCATGTACATGAAACAGTAGCCATGTATACCTTAAGGTGCATAGACACAGCAGGTGTGTGTCCATGTACATGAAACAGTAGCCACGTATACCTTAATGTACACAGACATAGCAGGTGTACGTCCATGTATGTGAAACATTAGCCACATATAGCTTGAGGTACACAGACACGGCAGCAGGTGTCCATGTACATGAAACAGTAGCCACGTATACCTTAAGGTGCATAGACACAGCAGGTGTGTGTCCATGTACATGAAACAGTACCCACGTATACCTTAAGGTGCATAGACACAGCAGGTGTGTGTCCATGTACATGAAACAGTACCCATGTATACCTTAAGGTGCATAGACACAGCAGGTGTGTGTCCATGTACATGAAACAGTAGCCATGTATACCTTAAGGTGCATAGACACAGCAGGTGTGTGTCCATGTACATGAAACAGTAGCCATGTATACCTTAAGGTGCATAGACACAGCAGGTGTGTGTCCATGTACATGAAACAGTACCCATGTATACCTTAAGGTGCATAGACACAGCAGGTGTGTGTCCATGTACATGAAACAGTAGCCACGTATACCTTAAGGTGCATAGACACAGCAGGTGTGTGTCCATGTACATGAAACAGTAGCCATGTATACCTTAAGGTGCATAGACACAGCAGGTGTGTGTCCATGTACATGAAACAGTAGCCACGTATACCTTAAGGTGCATAGACACAGCAGGTGTGTGTCCATGTACATGAAACAGTAGCCATGTATACCTTAAGGTGCATAGACACAGCAGGTGTGTGTCCATGTACATGAAACAGTAGCCATGTATACCTTAAGGTGCATAGACACAGCAGGTGTGTGTCCATGTACATGAAACAGTACCCATGTATACCTTAAGGTGCATAGACACAGCAGGTGTGTGTCCATGTACATGAAACATTAGCCACGTATACCTTAAGGTGCATAGACACAGCAGGTGTGTATGTCCATGTACATGAAACAGTACCCATGTATACCTTAAGGTGCATAGACACAGCAGGTGTGTGTCCATGTACATGAAACAGTAGCCACGTATACCTTAAGGTGCATAGACACAGCAGGTGTGTGTCCATGTACATGAAACAGTAGCCATGTATACCTTAAGGTGCATAGACACAGCAGGTGTGTGTCCATGTACATGAAACAGTACCCATGTATACCTTAAGGTGCATAGACACAGCAGGTGTGTGTGTCCATGTACATGAAACAGTACCCATGTATACCTTAAGGTGCATAGACACAGCAGGTGTGTGTCCATGTACATGAAACAGTAGCCATGTATACCTTAAGATGCATAGACACAGCAGGTGTGTGTCTATGTACATGCAGCAGTAGCCACGTACCTTAAGGTGCATGGATACAGCAGGTGTGTGTCCATGTGTGTGAAACAGTAGCCACGTACCTTAAGGTGCATGGATACAGCAGGTGTGTGTCCATGTGTGTGAAACAGTTGTTACAGTAAGCTTGACGTACACAGACATGGCAGGTGTGTGTCCATGTGTGTGAAACAGTAGCCACATACCTTAAGGTGCATGGATACAGCAGGTGTGTGTCCATGTGTGTGAAACAGTTGTTACAGTAAGCTTGACGTACACAGACATGGCAGGTGTGTGTCCATGTGTGTGAAACAGTAGCCACATACCTTAAGGTGCATGGATACAGCAGGTGTGTGTCCATGTGTGTGAAACAGTTGTTACAGTAAGCTTGACGTACACAGACATGGCAGGTGTGTGTCCATGTACATGAAACAGTAGCTGCAGTAAGCTTGAGGTACACAGACACTGCAGGTGTGAGTGTCCTGATCTCCTTGGCAGTTACCCTGACCTACATTCACATACAATACTTGTTAGCATCAAAACAATACTTTGTAGAGCTGCCTACGACAATATAACTGGTCACATATGTTGAGACAAGGATTAGATTATTCTAACCACCTGTGAAAACCCGTCAGTTGCAATAATTACTCTTGTCAACTGTCTAAATATTCCTGACCTCAATTTTGAAATACTTTACATATTTGTTTAGTAATCTGTTAGGATTGCACATCAATATAAACGAAGGAATGTGGTGCCAAATGCAAGAGGAATTGTCACCATAGTTACCTTATTTGGTGGTCACTATTGCTGTTTTCATGATTTGCCGCTTACTCTTGTACAACAAGTCTAAAGTCCAAATAGAAGTCAGTTTGACCTCCAAATGTGCTCTGCATTTTCTGGATAGCATTTCTTTACTCCTTTGACAATATATTCCTTAAAATATAGTCAGTCATTGAGTTTTAACGTAAGGACTTTTTCAAATGACACATTTTCAATAATTATGTATGAGTTTATCCTTCTTTTGGAGATGAAGTGAAAGGACGAAGATTTTACAGACAATTTACATCAAAAGGTGGTGCTTTCAGAAACAGGATAAAACAAGAATTGGTCGGCTTGGAGTCAGTATGGTCTGTGTGAGGAGTGTTGTGCTATTTAGCAGTGTGTGAGTTTGGGTATTCATGTCAAACTGCAGCACATTACGATATATATCACTGCATTGCAGGAATTTATTTCAGTTAGTTCAAGCAACCACACACATGCATCTAAATGCAGTAATGTTGAACGCAACCTGAAATCTGATTTTACCATCTCTGCTCTGTAGTAACCGACTGTTCATTTAGTTCAGTTAGATAGTGGAGAACTGTATACCTCGATTGCATAGAGGTTAAATCCCATTTTTGACGTTCTTTTGTAATTCAGTGAATGAGAGGTGCCTTTTTGTCTCAGTTCATTTTGAAATTCAGTGAATGAGAGGTGCCTTTTTGTCTCAGTTCATTTTGAAATTCAGTGAATGAGAGGTGCCTTTTTTCTCAGTTTTATCCTTTATCTAATATATATAATCATGCCTTTATCCTCATTGATGTTACTACATTCAGTGATTTTGCAGTCATCATATTTTCACCCTAATGTTATAGGTGGCCCAGCTGTCTGAGGTGCAGCATTCCCCTATGCAGAGTTACCTCCCTTGTGCAATCCAGAAACCTTCACCTGTGGGTGTGGATCCCCATTCACCTTAATCATGTTTATAGTTTGGTTATCAGCATCATAACCAAACTCTTGGATGTCACCTGAGTGAGGCTGTCCCCCATATGATGCAAATAATATCCTGTTCAAAGGAGCATTAACTCATCGACTTATGGGGGTGGTAGGGTAGCATTGTGGTGTTAGCTCATCGCACTGATGGCCTGGGTTTGATTCCCCACGGGTACATTGTGTGAAGCCCATTTGGGGTCTCCACTGCCGTGATATTGCTATAATATTGCTAAAAGTGGCCTAAAACTCACTCACTGTATGTGGAAAGGGAATGGTGGGGTAGACATAGTGGTTGAAGAGTTCACACTCTTGGCCCAGGATCGATTCCCTACATGGGTACAATTTGTGAATCCCACCATGATATTGCAAGAATATTGGTAAAAGCGGCATAAAACTCATCTCACTCACTCAGTGTGTCAAGAGAGAGAAGGGGACAACAACATGATGTTATTTTATAGTGATTGTCCCATGACATGTACCGGTCCACAGTGTGGATGATCTGCTCCAACAAAGGATAATGACTTTGGTTCCTGTTTTCTTCCCTCTTCCCAGGGATCAGGTTGGGTAGCAACACCTGATGTAACATATAACTTCTTTCAATGGCAGACCTGTGAAGGTCCAGGGCAGGCCTTCAGCAACCCATGCTTGCCATAAAATGTGACTATGTCTGTCGTAAGAGGTGACTAAGAGTGAGTGAGTTTTGATGCCATTGTTAGCTACAGCAATATCACAAGGGTGGACACCAGAAATGGATTCTCACTTTGTACCCATGTGGGGAGTCAAACAGAGGTCCTCTGCAGTGTGACAAACGAACCCTTTTACCACTAAGCCATCCCACCATCCTAGGTGTTTTGTAGCCGAATGGTTGGACTCATGTATATCAAAAGGTACCCATTATGACAGTGTGCTAACTCTAAGGACCAAGACATTACACAAGTGTCCACAAAGTGCAAAAACAGCCCTTTAGCTAGATGAAACCTGCAGTCTTATTCCTCAAAACAAGAGATACCAGATAGCATTCTCCAAAGTTGACACATGTCAATGATTCTTCAAACATAGTTTGACCACCTTCCAGAATGTCATCAAAGGCCACATGATGCATTTGAAAATAGGTCAGTTGGTCAGCAGTGGTCAGTAGAAACTGTCCAGGTATCACAGACGTAGAAATCCATGTTCAAACACAGGTCCTCAGTTGGCAATCAGTTCTCTTTAGTTTAGTCTTTGTGAAAAATCCCCATGTCAGTGGTCAGTTTACATCAAGACACTGATATTTTAAGAACACGGTATTCACAAATCATCAGAAAACTTTGCAAGTAGATGGCAAACGTGCCAAAACATTGTCTTTGGGATGAGGGGAATGAGTGATGAATTTGACAGTAGATAGGTGTTTTGGAAATTATTATTATTGCTGTTGCTGTTTAATAATTATATTTCTGCAGTTGTACAGATATGAGTAGCTGCTTAATTGCTCTTTTTTAGTTCCTTGACTAACAATATAATAATATCCACATCCATATCCGTATCCATATTCCCATCCATATCGCAGTTGCATAGATGGATTAACTCTTGCTGTTGATCACTTGATTGTCTGCTCCAGACTATTATTTACAGACTTCTGCCTATAGCTGGAATATTGCAGAGTGAGACATTAAGCAACAGACCAATAAAATTCAGTTGAAACATATAGATATAATAATATTCTTTTTTGTGTTTCAAACAAATTGATTTTCTTCATCAGAAGAATGTGTTAATATCATTTTGTGACGTTGAACTCATTGTTCATTTAGTCATATTTAAGTCAGTATGACTACATGTCTTATGAATCACTGTCTGCCTCTTCTTTGTAAGAAAGTTTCAGGGCTGCTTTTGCCTGTTCAGGATGTGAAACTCCCATAAAGTTGAGCCAAATCACAGCCCTGACCAATGTATCTGCCCACCAAAAATACTAATTTACTTAAGTATTCTATTTTTATGATTTATTATTCTGAAATATGATGAATATTTTCATATACATGTCTGTATTTTAACTTGATAGTCTGGCAGATGGATTTGAGGATGTGGGGCTGTTTTGGGGTGATAAATTGACAAAGAAATATGTCAGAAACATAACAAAGAATGAGTATGTTGCCATACCTACTTGACGATACAAGAATCTGAATCAAAACATTGCATCACTTTATCTAAAATATTTTAAAGTTTGTCGTTATCTGACTCTTCAACTTCTATAAATACTGCTAAAAAAATTTGTTATTCATGGAGTACTCATGTTCTTTAAGCCTCTAAATGTCATCCAGAAGACTCTAGCAGTATACGTTCCTCTTGTAACTCTACATGTGTCATATCACTTTGTTTTTTTTGTGAACAGTGTGCAAGGATGTATTGTACAATGTGTTTGAAATTGTCTCCAAACAAAGACACAAAGTGTCATTTTAAAACACACATTTTCACAGGTCTAAGAGCATGTATTTTGCACTCCAACTTTTAACCTCATGCCAAAGATATGTATGCCAGGAACCTTATAGAAATAATTCCTGTTGACATACATGATACACATTTTGCGAGAAGTCAAATGGTAGCAACTTTGGCAGGCATTGAATTTCTCTTCAACTCTTTGAGTTAAATTGAAAACATGCATTGTTTTGTTCAACTTTTGTTCAATGTTTAACATTCTTAGTGCATAAGACACATGCTGGTATCATATGGATGCCTCTTTTGCAGACTTTGTTATTTTATTTCCCTTACATGATGTATGTTTTCATTGCAATTGATACGGAAGTTTGATCAAGCGCTGGTAGCTCAAGGCAGCGTCAGTTACAAACCCAAGAGCTTTATGTTTGATAAAACAACTGACAACATTACATTCCTTTCAGGGGCATATGTGGCCCAGTTGTCTTAGAAGGTGGGATTTGATGGTCCTAGATACTCTCCTTGAGCATGTGAAAAACCTATTTAAGCTGTGATTTCCCTTTAGCATGCCAGAAGCCTATATAAGCTGTGATTTGCTGTGCAGAGTTATTTCCCATGAACATGCCAGAAACCTATATAAGCTGTTATTTGCTGTGCGGAGTTGCTTCCCTTGAGAATTCCAGAAATCTATGATTGTGGTTTGGAATCCCATTATGTTTGAATGATCTGGTGGTCAGGCTTAACCATGACATAATCTGAATCTGACGGGTAAGTGTTGCTGAAGGTATCAGTCACTGGTTTTGTCTCCTACAATTTTGTTTACTTCCTGCTACGACTGGTAGCTGGAAACTGTGAAAAACGTGAACTGTGTTAATGAAGTTATTATCAAAGTTAGCATTTTAAAGAGATGCTTTATTATTTCAAATTGTGTTGTCAGGCTGCACCTGGCATTAGCAAAATAGACATGGCTGCATCTTTGGCCACTGGTCGAAAGAACAGGTCAAGTCTATTTGTGTTTGCTCAGCTAATAATAGTATACATGATTATACTTCGCTATACTGAAAATGTTAGGTTGCCAGCTTTTTGTGCTGACAGAGCCACGTGACTTTCAGAAACACAGTGACCCACCAAGAAGTAATTGTGAAGTGCCTGTTCATCTATCTGTTCTTGGCTACTGTTCAGAACTTCATGTTTGACCTGAACCCAGAATGGAAGGTCTAAATGGCTTGTTTTAGTAATCCTTGTCAGTTTTGTTTGTTATGGATCAGTGTTGACCCTCCGTTGACCACTGGAAGGATGTCCAGAGTTTGTTGACCCCAAGTTGCTAATCTACATCAAGACTTGTTCAGTTTATATTTAGATACTGTTAGGATACAAAACTTTCACATATTTTAATATGGTTACAACAGTATATGATTCTATTTATTACCTACGAGGGCGAACATATCTGGTGTCATATTTTTCATTCGATACCCAAGGGCAAAATATCACTTTTTTGTGGTGACGTAACATCGTGAACAATGCTATTACTTCATGTTTCTTATATGATGTGGCATTCTACATACAGCGACAGCGGCTAGAAAGGGTTTATTTTCCTCAATTCTTTCGTTATTAAGTAGAATTTTACATTTGTCCCCATATCATACTCTGTTTACAACACTTGTGCCTCAACATTGGTATATCCTTTGCTCTCACTCGGGAAATACCAACATTTAGGCACTCATGTAGTAAACATTGTATGACATTGCACTCATTATAATGGGCACTTCCTACATAATTTGGTATATATTTGACCTTAGCTATGACACAGCTTGCCCTGAACAAATCCTTTACTTTACTGAAGAGATGTGGCTAAGCACCTCCTGGTAGTGCAGTAATGGTCACTTAGATATAACCGAGTAATATCTTACAGTAATTCAGGGCTGTTGTAGCCAAGTGGCCTTTGCTTCTGAAGTTAAAAGGGCATGTCTGGATCAGGAAGGTTGAAATCTTTGTTCTCACTCACTCATGAAGTGGTGAATATCTGGGTTTAAATGTGGTCAGACTCACTGACTTGGTTTACACATGTCATTGTAAACCAGCTGTGTAGAGAGATGCTCATGCTTTTGATCACAGGATTATCTGGTTCAGGCTTGATTATTAAAGACTGCCACCATATGGTTGGAATATTGCTGAGTGCAGCCTCAAGCAACAAACTTACACACTTACTCACAATCAACTTTGTATACTTCTTTGTTCTGTATTTTCATGAAAATCTGTGTGGATCCAGAAGAACAGCCATGCTGAGTGTCAAGTGGGCAATATGGCATCACAGCATATGATTGCATGATACCATTTA
Source organism: Haliotis asinina (assembly GCF_037392515.1). Taxonomy (NCBI): domain Eukaryota; kingdom Metazoa; phylum Mollusca; class Gastropoda; order Lepetellida; family Haliotidae; genus Haliotis; species Haliotis asinina. Next base: position 34,301,625 of record NC_090289.1, on the reverse strand, counting down.
GAAAGTGGTCAAAATCCGGGATTCGAACCTGCACCCCCAGAGTCAGGCGCCTAATTGCCAGCACACAGCCGCCTAGCCCGCTCAGCCACCGCCACTTCCACAAGCATCATAGCATGTTCAACAATCAGTCCCTAGCTCAAATTACCAACCTTCACTTACTCAAATCAACCATTGTTTCTTTTTTCCTATAATGTTTTTGTCTGTTTCAGGGTGGAACCAATGAAGCGGCCAAAGAAGCATCAAGACAGCAACAGTTAGAAGAAAACTACAATTACGTGTGGGGACAAGGCAAAAATAAGAAATCAAAAAGTAATATTATTGACAAAGGGCAATAGGATCATAGTGAATGTAAAAGAATAAAATATTTTATAAGTATTCTTATTTTTCCTGGTATTCGGATGTTTGGTGCCAGTGGTTGTGGAATACTTGCATGATATTACACAAGATGTGTATTCAATACAGCTATTTATTTCCTACCTGATCTGACATATATTATTGAATATATCACCTATCTGTGAAAATGGGTAAATGTCTGGTATATAATTATATAATAAGATGTATGCACTCAGTAACAGCATTTCAGTACAAGTTACAAGTTGTTTATTTATCTAAACAACTGACATACAAAGAAGAATTCTCTTATGGCCTATGCTGAAAATTTAGCTTTAAGGAATTGTTGTAAATGTGTGAAATTGACAAAACTGTTTTGAATTCACAGCATCTTACAACTTTAAGATCTTCAACCATTATAGTTGTCAGACATAACTTCAGTTTAAGACACATTGTTGCTACTCTTGACTTTTATCTAAACGGACAGCTTGAGATGCAAACAGTTGGAATCTGTTGCAAAAATGAAATATGAACTGAAAAGATTTTTCTCAACAGGCTTGAAAATATAAACAAAAAATCAGGGACATGCCGAAATTAATTTTAATAAAGCTTATCGGATTCAAAGAGTTCCGTTCCAGCCATATTGTCTGCAATTACCAGAAATGATGGAATGGTAACACCCAGGCCAGTCTGTGTCTGATTATAGAGAGTTCCTGGGTCATGTTTTAGATGCATGTGCTGTTGAAAGACATGTTTATCAAAATGAATGTTATGGAGTCTATTAAGGATGTTTAAGCAATGGAGTTTGAAGGATGAATGTGTACATAATGACGCTGTATGTTTGTATATATTGATCAGTGTGTAAAAGTAATCAAAACAAAAACTGGACAACCAGTGGAACTGTAACCAAAGTAGCCATGCCTGTATCTCTAACCATGCTGATATTGCTAGAGTTGATAATTAACTTAAACATCTTTGTTCAGTATGAATTGCTGCATTAGAGGTAAAGTGGGTTCAGCTTTTCACCCACTCCTACATTCTGGGGAGTTATGGGCTTGATCTGTTAGGAAATAGCTTTAGTCACCTAAGCTACAGGTAACTGGCAGCTGAAACGTGATCGGGCTTGCTGATTATGTGTAGTGCATATAATTGTCTCCAAATTGCATGGATCAGTGCTCATGGTATCAATCACTGGATTGACTAGTATGGAAGCCTGACATTGCAGACAACAAAAATAAGTTCTGAGATAAGACAGAGGTTCAGCCGTAAATAACAAACAAACAATCAGACAGACTTGTTTGTCAAGATGAGCTAACAACAAAACCAACGAAGCAGTAGTAGTTTGTGGTTTTGTCTATCCTTCCATCTGAACATATGTTTTTTTAGAAGCAGGATCTTTCTGCAGCATGTGGTGATTGCCACAGATGATGAAGTTGTTGTTGTCATCAACATCTTGTGATCAGGGTGGTAGGTAGCTGATAAATCTCACTTGCTTAGCAGTTGGAAATTTTGCCTTGATGTCATGGTTGTTTGTTGTTCTCAACATCAGAAGACTTGGATACCGTACCAGACTGAATCTCATTACCCTTCCATAGAACGTATTGGCAGGTAAAGCTTGAGGGAATTCAACCACAAAGTTCAATAACAAATGTCGGTTTTAAGCCGTTTTCTAAATGATTCAGCTCTTTTCCTTGTTCTTGATTCGGAATATCTTTTTAACAAAAGTTGACCCTCATAACATATCTTTTGGTGTGTTCACATTGGGTGTATCAAATCTTAATATAATTGATTGTTTTTTCTTTATCTACATTCAGAACTGGACAATTAAGTTTATAGTAATAATTAAAATGTTCATCTAACATACCCCCCTATGGACAGTCTAAGTAAACTTAAGTCTTAGTGTATTTTGTTACACTCCACCACTGAATCTATCAAAACCTAGTAGAAGGTCGCATCAGGTAACCTTTGAGCGACCGATGACCATCCAATCAAATGCGAGATGGTTAAATAGATTTCACCAATCAGACAACGGCTACTATTTAGGGATCGGAGGGACTGTCAAAATATTTAGGTCACTGACACAGATCTCTCCACAAACAAAAATCTGCATATAACACAGTTATTTGACCTGCAGTATGGAAGCTTTGGGGTTTCTGTTGACATGGTTACCATTAGCTAATATTTCTGAAGATGACATCCCAATATTGCCAAAAAACACCATTTTCAGCGATTGTTTACTCACCGTTGTCACGGTTGTACGTACGCCATGTCCATCACCCGGAAGCGAGCGTACACAATATAGCAATCGAAATCGTGTGGGTACGAACCTTTTCGAGTTAAATAGTTCAAAAGGTATGAGCGAATGTCCACTTTCACGATTTGGTAAGCTGTGTTCTGATTGGTCAGTCTCATAGGTTACCTAACGCTGCCTCCCATAAGGTTTTGTTAGACTCAGCAGTGGAGTGTAACGAAAAGTACTGAGGATAAGATTACTTAGACTGCCCCTATGGAAGGATTGTGAAGTCATCACTTTGTGAGGTATCGTGTCTGAGGAAATGGTCTGATGAGCTTTCTCTAGTTATTCCCTTGTCTTCTAACTTAACTTGGCCACTACTTCCCCACCATCAAATACTAGCTGTAGTTTAGTCAAGACAGCTTTATTTGTACAGAGTGCTACATGTAGTTTTTGTTATGTTTTCATGAAATGAGTTTGTATATTTTGAGGGTTTTGTATGTTGTTCTGTGTCCAAGATGTAGCAGGAACATCACCAAATGTCCTGAGATTCACAAAACATTGGGTCAGACCTTGACGCCATTATTTTGAACACGGTTGGGTGGTGCACATAGATTCTAGTCAGATGATTTTCAGTTGTTAATGTGTACATATGTTGCTGGTAGGCCACATAGGGTATTGTTGTGTTTGGGCTATGAGGTTTGTGGGTTTGTGCATTGGTTTCTGAAGGAGAAGAGAATATCACAATGATCTGTAGTGGTGTTGTCACGATATACCCTCTTGATTTACTGAAGCATTGAGGAGCTTATATTACAGTTGCAACGTTAGGTATTTACTGTATTTGTTTTGCTGGATCTGTGGACTGTTTTTTTTTCTAAATTCATGGAAGAAAAATTGGAATAAAGTGTTTTTTTCACTGACATGTTCAAGACAAATAGGAATTATTCATTTTTTTAAAATAAATGTCATCTAAAATTTAGAAAGGTCAATTTGACATTATTTTACTGAATTGTTCAGTCAACAAGTAGTTTCAAAATTCCTTGAATTCTAAAATCAAAAGTTATATCCCTTTTGATATATTCCCAGTCGTTGAACTTACAGGACACAGTTTCATAATGATATTACAAATGCTTATAAGATCACAGGACACAAATATCTGAATAAGGTAATTAATTTTTTCTGCAGTATCAAGACCAGATGTAGAACTAGGTATGCAGTGTCCCCAAGTGTAAATTCCTATAATTTGATTTGCATGTCTGTACCGCATAAGACAGATATCGACCTCATCTTGTACATTTGAATACTTGCCAGTAGAAATACGTCTGAATGTGGGATTATTCTTAGCTGTATGATAAACAACAATTATGTTTGTTACTGTCCAGCAAATCAGAGACTTACTACTGTATTTACCCCTTCCACAAATACTGTAACAATACCATGCAATTACGTGTTTTGTGTGGAATGTGAAATATGTACTCTGATGTTACCTTAGTCCATTTTCTTTGTATATTTGTGATCTCTGAGAATTGGGAAATACATGTGGATTATGTGATATTTTTACAAGGTGTGTTTATGTTGCTGTACTGACCAAAAGCCCCTCAACCAAAAGTCCTTCTGGACAAAAGCAGATTGCTTATGTGAGCACTCCTGTCAAAAACCCCTTGATTCATGTATTTCATAAATAACTGAACATTTCTCATTGCTTAGTTACAGGAAAATGTGTTTTATATTTATAAAGTGTAATGAACTTTTCTCTTTACTCTTACATGTTCTGTAAAGTATTTTAAGTATTTTAGCCTATCCGTGTAAAGGAAATGGACAAAATCTATAAACTAGTATTTTGCAGAGTGACAGTTCTCACATGTACAGCTCCCAAACTCAGGCTTTCCATGTTATACTGAGAAAAACAAATACAGGATCACTGGAAAATTCAAGTGTTTCTTTACTATTTTCCAGGTTTCATGTGCATCATCACAGAGCTATTTAAAGCTGGTGATGAAAACAGAAAAATATGAAAGAAAAGCTTCAATTTCCCTGAGATCCCTAGTTTTTTTCTCTCAGCATATATGAAATCATACATGTCATTTATCATTTTTTGTCTTTGATGGTATTTTTCTGTTAATACGTGAAGGGCCATTTGGTAATTTTTGGGAGGTCCTTTGGTTGCGGGGCTTTTGTACAAAGGGGTTTTTGACATGAACACTTCTGTTGATTGTTTTTAACTATCATCTGAACCTTGATTCCTGTAAAAAATAGATTTTACCAGTTCTACTCACAGTGAATTATCCTGAAACTCATGATTCGTGCTTTCTACAGTTGTCTTTTTGTTGGTTGAAGATTTCTTGAATATTACACTATTTCAACTCGTCTCTCTTTGGACTTCATAACGTTTTATTGTTATGTGTGGAATATTGCCTAAGATTTCTGATACAATGTGACAAATGTGAAATCATTTATATTACAGTCTGTGATTTTGTGTTCAGCAGTATGCATAATCCTCATTGGACGAAGTTGAATTGATACTGGTGATGATAATACTGTTATTAAGTTCTGAAATATTGACAGGTAAATAATCGCTTTTAGTTCACAATTTATGATATTACTACAAATCAAAAGTTCTATTTCATCTGTTTTGGGTTTCGTTTTAGATGTGTCGTTTGTCATAATTTTGATGTTTAGAGAAAGTTTAAAATGAAATGCCAGGTTTTTACATTGTGAGTATGGCATGTCTGATGTTGGGAATATAACAGAGGTGCACGTGGTACTTGGTCATTAAGTGTGACAAGTGAGGTGTTTTGTATTGTGATATGGTGTATCTTTGTATGTGTGACATGCCCAATTTAGGAGTACAGGAAAAAGTGTCATATCTGAACCGCAAGAAATGCAAGTTTTAAAAAAAAATAAAATTTCATAAAGGGAGGTGTTCATGTTTATATCTTCTATTTGAAAACTTGACACAAAGCCAGAGTAGCTTTTCTTTCGTTGTTCAGTGTACCTGGTGTATCAAGTGTGACAAGTCAGGTTTTTTGTATCATGACATGGTGTATCATTACATGTAAGATTTGGGGGATACAGGAAAACGTGGTCATACTTGGTGTATCAAGTGTGATCACCTTATTGTTCAGTTTATTTGTTTAATAAACATGTTGGTTACAATAGTTTATTTATTTTATTTATAATCATATCAACCTATAGGTGATGCACAGTTTAGTCAAGTGAGTGAGTGAGTTGAGTTTTACGCTGCACTCAGCAATATTCCAGCTATGTGGCAGCGGTCTGTAAATAATCGAGTCTGGACCAGACAGTGCAGTGATCAACAACATGAGCATCGATCTGCGCAATTAGGAACCAATGACATGTCAATCAAGTCAGCGGGCCTGACCACCCGGACCTGTCAGTGGCCTCTTGCAACAAGCATAGTTGCCTTTTATGGCAATCATGGGTTGCTGAAGGCCTATTCTACCCCTGACCTTCATGGGTAAGTTTAGTCAAGTCGACGATGCATATGTATTCCTGCTTGCCCAAACTAATCAGGATGTAATTAAGAGTGTCTGCCATGGCACATGTGGCCCAGTCATTTCATGGCCATATATGAAATCACATCTAGGCATGGAACCATTTTATCCGACATAAGGATATTTGCAATGAAGGATTTCTGTGGCATGGTCCATTTGTTATCCTGTTTTCGCTGTAGGATTGCTGCAGACATTTGTAAGTGTATGCAAAGAATGGGATTTCAGAGCTCCTTCCATTGCTTTGTGGACCAAGGCCCAAGAAGTAAATGCAGGCCTTGGTAACCCCTGCAATCTGCAGAATTTGACCCTGGCTGATTGTTGGCCATTAATCGCTGGTCATTGAAGCAACCACTCATTTGCCTTGTTGTGGTTCTGTCACTTATAGAACAGTATAACTATGAAATGAATCTATGAAACTGAATCATAGAATTGGTTCAAAGCAACATTCATTTATTCAGTGCATGCGGCCTTGCTCAAGGTTTTTTTTAGATTCACCTACGGATGCAATGAGAGAGACCCATTTCTGGTGTCCCCAGTCATATCATTGCTGGAATATTGCTAAAAGCAGTGTAACGCAACTCACTGAATTCATAACTTCCAACTCCTTGTAAAGTTAAACCAACAACTGAAATACAATCAGTGGAAGCATCACCTACCATTTAACCCTGGGTTATACTATCAAAATACCTACAGAATTCAGCACCAGAAGATGAGGAACAGCAAGGGAACCCCAGCTGCTGATAAAAGCTAACTCAGCAACATGATGAAGACCACTGGCCCACAAAAGCACTTTGATGTTACAGAACTACACAAGCAAGCACAAACACAACAAAATACTTCCAGGGTGAAGTAGGGGCCAGGTTGTTTCTTATTTGAATCAGTCTAAGTCAGAGCCCCCTGCCTTATGTTTACAGGAAAACCTATAATTTCAATCAACAATCTGGCAGTGTTTAGCAAACAGAAGATGTTTATGCAATACTTTATATGTTTATTTAACATCTGACGAAAAGAATCATTTTGTTACTTTTGCTTTTGAAATTTCGTACTGTAGTTTCATGTGCCTGTATATTTGAAAGTGCAAAAACGTTTAAATGGCTTGCTTTTTTCAGTTTTCAGTACTGGTCTTATGATCCAGTCTAACACAATGCAAGTAGAGAAAATATGATTTGTTTGTTGTTAAACAGGCGATCAACAATAACCAAGCTATATGAAATGGTCTGTAAACAATTACATCTAGACCAGGCTGTGTAGGGATTGACATCATGAGCATCGTGTTATGCACTTGGAATTGGTTTACATCTACCAAACATGTCTGCAAGCCGGATCATTGGATTGTCTGTTCCACTCAGATATTAACAGGCCACCATCATATAGCTGGAAACTTGCCGAGTCTGATGCTAAACAACAAATAATCAAAGAGTAAGTTGCTAAGGATGTACCGTATATACAGGTACTTGCACTCTCATAGATATCGAACCACTGGGAACTGGACTGGGTAGAATTTTGTCCCCAATGAGACAAGTATTCTCGAGCACCAACTTTACATTTGACTCTTTCCATGAACCCCAAAGGAAGACCGAAATTCCAGTCTATCGTAGCAGCATTCTCCAGACTAGAGAATCAGTCCGCCAAGGACGGAGCACACCTTGCAGGAAATTCTTCCGCCCATCCGCAGGAGCACATGGGGGAACACACTTATGGCGTCTGGTTACCCCCTTGGGAGGGGACGGAAGCACATGTCCATCAACTTGCTCTCAGTAGCAACAAACACTTACCAGGTATGTTCATGATGTACAACAACAGACAACTATGAAACCATTGGTAGATACCTTTGGGCTACAGGTTGCCAACGTGCTGAAGTTCATGGCCAGGTTGTCGCAACAAACAAAGCAATGTTACTGTTTCTACAGGCAATGAGTGATTGCATGGTTTTACGCCATATTTAGCAATAGTCCAGCAATATCACGGCTGGGACACCAGATATGGGCTAAAGATATTGTACCCATCTGGACGATCGAACCTGGGCCTTCGGCGTGGCGAACGAATGCTTTAACCGCTTGATTACCCCACTGCTCGCTTTAACCGACTGGCTACACCACAGCCCTTTCCGCAGACAAAGTGTCTCTGAAATTCCTTGGGCATTGTGAGCAGTATAACCTAGAAGACATACGCATCATGGACAACATTAGGCTAAATTACATGATGATATTCCACAGCATTGCCAGACCCCTTGCGGGTTCCAGGTTTAGACTGGCTCCCCTCAAACTATTCTGGTTGTAAGAGGTGAAGTTATGGTTCATAAATATAGACAATACAAATAAAACTTGGCAGGAAGCACATATTTCTTCTGGTGCCTTGTTTATCCCGCTTTTTTCGTAACTCAAGTTCGGACGGGTCAAACACTTGTCTGTTATATTATACCATCGTGATTTGTTTAAGAAATGGGGTGGATTAAAAGTACTGTTTTGTCTCATACCCCTTAAATCACCCTATTTGGCCCAATTTACTGTTTAGGTTGGTTATCAATTTTGTAACCCCAGTCTATGACAATACACGTTATTCCGTGTGTTGTATACATGGGGTCTTTACATCTGAAATTGACCTTGGGGTTTCTTGGTGAGGAAAGGGTCCCCAGAAAAATATGTTGTTTGTGAGAGGAGGCGCCAAATAGATGACGTGGTCAGACTCGGGGACTTTCGCCATATATCGCCAGCGTAGATAGACCCTCATGATGTCAAACCTGTCAAACTTGGATCGTCCGGTCAAGACCGAATTATTTTCTGTTCGACGTCTTTTGCTGGAATATTGCCGAGTGCTGTGCTGGACATCACTTGAACTTCTGGTCCAATTGTCGTCATGTGGCTGGTACACTATAATACCAGCGCGAAACCTGGACGTTACGAGCTAACACTTAAGCCACAAAACTACATTTACCCCGTAAAAGTGCAGGCGAGCGCTCAACACTGTTTTGCATCAGGGTGCAGTCGGACCTCCATAGACGCGCGTCTGCACTTATTTCAGGCTATTTTTGTAACCAGTTTAAAGGTCTCTTTGTTGTTACGACTATTTCAGGAGCTTTGTTCTTGGTAAATGCAAGCCACAAAAGTAAAATATCCTCTTTTTCTCAAAGCCATTAATTTATGGCAGCGTGGTAGGTTAACCATTGATGGTACTACTATCACCCTCACTCTAACATCAACACGGAGGATTGTTCTCTTGATTGGACACATTCTTCCTTTGATTTCAAAATATTAACCTAACGACTACTTTTATTTGCAAGGTATTTACCTTAACGTTCTATAACGAAAATCAAAGAAAATTGGCGCGCTTTCTGAAATTTTAATGCTTTTTTTTCAAATCGTAAAGGTTCAAAACGCTAATTTGACCAATTTGACCGTATTGGTGTAAGGTTCTTTGTTAATACGCACTATGCTGGGTTTATAGGACAGCGATTAGATATTGTTAAACCGACATGTGTCTGTCCCAAGATGTCTGTGGTATTTTAACGAGTAACACACATCCGTCAAACATTCTTCAGCATTTGGAACGCATGTTGCTGACCATTTTAAACAAACGCGTTAGGATAATAAAATAGGAAAATGTCGGAAATAAAACACAGAAAAATACACACCTCACACACATTGGATACAACGAGAGTAAAGCTATTATTATACAAGGAACTACTTTGATAAACAACTTTAGCAGACTTGTTTGTTTTTTCTTGGTGATATGCAAAAGAATGCTGTGTGCTGTATTTCCTAAGGTGTTTTCGCCATATTCCGACGTGGCTGTTGAAATGGACGTTCTGAGTGTGTCAATGCATTATAATGTTCCATTGTAAATTATAGTTCACATGTGTTATATAATACTTAAATTGAAACAGTTGAAGTAATACCGTGCAGTACTGCAGTTGAGAAGTAAAAGTTAATACTCATATTGCATACTCCTTACACTGATACTACTACTAGTACAGTGTTACATGTTTATTACTTTTCGAGATAGACTGCAATTCATCGGTCCAGTTTTGAGCTAAACGGACTATAGTCAACGTTTGTAATTTATTAAAGATTTACTAGTCCTCTATTGTACTTTCATGGAGGGTTACTAGTTCGCCTTTGTAGTTTCTAGTCACACAATTCGCCTGACCAGTATCTCGTAGACCTGACCTTCTACTCTTTCAGTTCTTTAAAACTCTTCTTATCCGATCGGCCCTTTTCTTCATATTGGCCTTGACGAACTACCGGTCCGCTGGCCCAGTACCCTGAAGAGCAAATGGTCTGCTTGCCCAGTACCTTGAACAGCTACCGGTCAGCTTGCCCAGTACCCTGAAGAGCAAATAGTTTGCTTGCCCACTACCTTGAAGAGTAAGTGGTTTTCTTGCCCACTACCTTGAAGAACAAATGGTCGGCTTGTCCAGTACCTTAAAGAGCAAATGGTTTGCTTGTCCAGGCCCTTGAACTGCCTCTGGTCTGCATATTGTAATTACTGAAGAAAAACCGGCCCCAGTTACTGGTCTGCTTCCACAGTTTCCTATGGTAATTCATACACAATAACCGTCGCAGGAGCTATTTAAAGATTCAAACATCCCGCGGAAATACCATCACACGGTCCACTCCACGTGGCAATAATTTGTAAGGCAAACAGTTCTTAGTTCTAAAAGCATCCCATATTTACTAAGTGTCAGATATACGTCGTATGTGGAACCTTTCACCGCTCGGTTGTCACCCCAAGATTATATCTTTAGTCCGCATAACATTACCTACAAATCTCGGAAAGGTCAGCGTGTCTATTACCCTCTGGAAATATTGAAAAAAGATGGCACAAGAATGCTTCACTTCCTTGAGTTTTTACATGAAGAGGTGTGAGACAAAACCTGATGGTGAAATGGTGTAAGACAATAGTTCTTGTAGGTTGTGGAACACATTCCAGGAATCAGCGATGAACAAACTGGTATTCGGCGTTATGAGGACAGCATGTGGATGATGTAGATATAGACAGGTTCGAGCCCAGATCAGCGTCTCGGCTCAGTCGGGTGTCAGACATGCATAATCTCAGACAGCATGTCCGTCTCCTCCGCGGTCGAGGTCTCTGGTTATGTTAAATGTTTCCAAACACTTGTTTGGATATCAATCCGGCTCGTGGTAATTTTTTTTTCAATCTCCACTAGTTCATGTGTCTCACCTGCTGTCTAAATGGCACGATATCCGATCCTCAGATTCTGTGCGAGTCTTGTCGTATTCGCAGGATTATGACCTATTGCTTTGACTCTCACGGTATCTTTACTCAACATGCTGCATATCCCGCCCTAAGAAACTATTGTAGTGAAGGAATACGACGTTTGTTTAGGTAATTCTTGTGGAATCAACTCACTGATAATATTGTTTCAGGGCCTTTTAGGTAGTTTGTATCCGCGAAGCCTAGATGGTAGTTTCACGTGGTACGTTCGTGTCCAGTGAAGACGTTCCTATAGGGAAGAGGGTGGGTGGAGCAGCCTGCTGGTTAAAGCGCTGCGAGTTCGATACCTCAAAAAGCACAACGCGTTAAGCCCAACATCTCTAATCACTAATCGTGCTATTGCTGGAATGTTGATAAAGCGGCGTAAAACCACATTCATTCACTTATAAGGGAGGATGGGTTATATCTGTGCTGCAGCAATACCCTAAGGTCCAGTATTATTAGGTACTATTTTTGTCTCAGGTTCTAATCAGAAGAAATTTACAGTCTGATACACATGCGAAAATGTCCTAAAATATTCAAATTAAAAGCGACTGGCAAGTATATACCGTTTCAAACAAAACTCCCAGAATATTAAATAGAGGGACCTTTAAATATGAGGTTTTTCATTCAAGTAAAACTTTTAAGAAGATCTGTTCTTAATAACTACATTCTCAGTTTTGGCGGCAATAGCTTTTGCAAAGGTGCTACGTGTCTTGATAAACGGAATGGTGAGGGCGAACTTGCTTAATAACGGTGCCAGTATCTTCGGCGAAACGTCTCACTCATTACAGAAGTTGACTATCCATAGAACTGTGTTTTTCTTCATCTTTACAACTTCTAAAATGCTTTTCAAAGAAGAATTAGAATAGGTGAACTTCTTGTATGTAATGCACTTTTGCCTTACTGAACCGTTTATTCAAAGCCTAGTTTTGTTCTTAGGATTTAAAATAGCAATGTATAACAATCTGTAACCTTTATAATATCCAGGCCTTCAGAATGGTCTCTGGCCATATGTGACCTTGACCTATCCGAGAAGCCAGCGTCTGGACAGGGCATGTTCGGTGTTGTATGGGTGGAACTGATTTTGTCAAGGAGAGCTGTGAAACACGTACATTACTGAATAATCTGGGATCGTGAACATGGAATTACAGCATTGTGCCCCTTATAGATAGATAGTCGTTCTGAGTTTAAGAAACTACCTTGTGGACATGCTTTTCGCTAACACCTGGTGTCATCGCGGATTGTTGTATCGATACACTCGATTTTACCGAAACCATCTCCGTCGACTGCATCATACCAAAAGTCGTTTAAAAATGGTACTTGTTGGTCCCTGTTTGTTTCTCGCCTTTAATGGGTACAAGGAGTGGTCGGTTCGGAGTCGGTATGATGTGTCTGAGTGGGGTATTCATGCTTAACTGCGGCAATAACTGTAAAAGACAGTTTACAGTTGAGTTAGTACAAGCAGCGTTAGTATACACACGTATGCACGTCGTCATGTGAGCGAAATATTCTGAAGTACGACAAACCTCTTTTCACTTCACTCACTTCACTTCACTCACTTCACTTCACTCACTTCACCAACATGTTACCTCTATAACAATAATAATGATAAGAATATGTATAACGCGCCTATTCAAAACTAGATATCCTGCGCAAAGTGCACAGTCTGATCATTATAGCTGCCTGGTATGCGCTAGAAGGCTATCAGTCGAATTTCCACCGGGTACCCATTTTCTGCTTGGTGAACATGGGCAAATTTCAACAAACTCACCTGCTTCAGATGAGACCTTCATGTACCTTTAACGTCAAATGAATGCAGTTTCGTTGTCATACACTATAAAACAAGCTTATACAAGCTTGTACAAGCTGCCACACATAAACACGCATGGACGTCGTCATATGAGCGAAATATGACGTTAAACTATTTGATACACCTCACCTCAATTTTACCAACATTTTACCTTTGACGACAAATGAAAGTTGTGTATCAATAAGCAGGTTTCTGTTCTTTGCTGTGCCAGGATCCGGTTATAATTTCATAGAATACTAGCATATTATTCTAGACTTACAGTCCGGCCCTGCTCGTGCCACTCACATCCTCAGCTTTAAGAAAAGGTTTTAAACCGATCCTTCCAGATTTAGCTTACACCTCGTGAAATAACACTGACCACATATATTGGTGCTTTATTTTCTTCCTTTGCATATTTGTACAAAATATCCTGGAGATGAAAACAGGAAATAATTTCTTTTCCACTTTAAGAGAGTACGCAGTTCTCTATTTCTTTTTAATAAAATCTTATGTGATCTACATGTCGGTCTGAAATTTGAGTTAGCTTACATATTGGAATCTGTTCACGTGACATTAAAGCCTTGACTTCAAAGGCGAATAAACTAGGACAGGAAGTTCGCAAGTCGCCATTTTGGATTTCGGACTTAATGCACCTGAAGGTCAAACCCCATAGCAGACATCAGTCTCGCATCTTCAGAAAAAAGGTGATGGTGTAAATTTGTATGTATGTACAAGGGGTGAACGTAGGGTCAGGGTTTCGCGTAATTGCGCCCTTTTGGCCTTAACTGGAACATATGAGCTGTGGTTCGAATCCTAGTTTGCCCTGATTCTCTTTTTGGCTACTGGTGCTTATGGACCTGACACGCAGTGATATAACTGAAATACTGTTCAAAGTGGCGTGTTATCCCGTGAAGATCAGGGTTAGAAATGACCGTTGATCGATGCTCATGTTGTTGATCACTGGGTTGTCTGGTCCAGACTGGATTATTTATTAGCTGGAATATTGCTGAGTGAGGGGTGTGAAATCCAACTCACTCACTCAGTCACTCAGTCACTCACTCACTCACACTCAGAAATTCTGACGTGCACGATCCTCGAGACAGGCTTTCGTTGATGAATTTTGAAACACCTTTCTTTCATCTATACTAGTAAACTGTATTTACTGCCAATTTTCCGCACTGGAGTTTATTTTCACATATCGTCACCATGCAGGCACACTGACAATGTACATGCGCATTTCCCAAACCTTCGTATTATTCGCGGAACAATGTGTTCCACACGGTGGTGTCAGAGAGTTTACGTTGAGTGCTTTAAGCTTCACTTTCAAACGGACGGGGCTCTTTCCTTTAGAGTAAAATATCTAAAATATGTCCCCGGGGACCCCAACCCCGGACTATTTTGTTCTGCGCAAAGAGAGAGTCTTCTAGAGCAGATGGCGTCGCACTATGGCGCCCAAGTGACATCAAACCAGTGGTCGGAATTTCAATTGAAACTAATCATACTAGAAAAAGAATGTTATTAAAAGCAATGCACCTCCCATGTCTAATATGCGCATTTGTTACTACAAGACGTATTCTTTATAATCTTTGTTCCTTAAAACCGACCTGAAGGAACATTGCTGCATTAACCATTTCCGACTTATGTAACACTTCATACAATTAAATTGAACAAATATTATGCTTGTCCACTTTTGTCAGAATGTGTACAAGCCTGGGCGCCGAAACGCTGGTGCTAGTTGCCATGGTGTCGCGTGGCCACCTGATGTCAATCAGGTCTCCTTAACTGTTGAGGTTTGGTGGAAATTGGGGAATATCAAAAACTCGAAATAGGCATTGAACGGGTTTTAACATTCCGTAAACTTGTGAATCGCTTTTGTTAGATTATCTTTAAAGAGGTGTGGTGTAATACTTCGACACTTGAAAAGTATGCCTACATCCCAAAACGACATTGTGCGTAGTGAAACCGCGGGCACGCCCCTGTTTATTTCTCTAAACGTTATTCGTAATAAGATGCAAGAGGGGAAGAACAGAGAGTGATCCATATCAGATGTGTTTTCAGTGCATGTGCTCTCGGCATGCGGAGGTATACACTTTGTGACGGAGGTGATGCGGTCCTCTCGAACTGGTCCAGGCAGGTTTGGGCTTGTTTTGGTTCTCTGCTCTGTGATTCTAAATACGGTCATGGTTTACAAGAAATCCATGGTGCCCTCCAAGAGTTCCTGTTATATAACACGACCAGTGTTCAAATGCCTATGCTGCGTGTAAAACGTATACAAGTATGTGTTTTACGTTCTGAATGTTAAAGTACATCGATTATACTGTTGGATAAAGACAAACTTAAAATATGAACATGTTTATTCCGATGATGCATTCGTTGTATAGTCAGTGCAATAATCTGTATCGTCCATATATGAATCTGTATCGTCAGTACAAAACTTTGTGTCAATACAAGCATCTGTATCGTCAATACATGAATCTGTATCGTCAAAGTAAAAATCTGTATCACCAGTACAAGTATCTATATCGTCAACAGAAGCATCTGTATCGTCAATACAAGAATCTGTATCGTCAGTACAAGAATCTGTATTGTCAATACAAGAATCTGTATCGTCAATGCAACAATTTGTGTCGAAACCTCGCATCACCTGAATATTAAAGTTATCCTTATTCGAGTCATCAACTTCTGAAAATGCCACTCAAAGATATATAGTGAAATCAGTTTACTGACTGAATTTCTAAGCGTTCAGTTTCACATGTGGAAATTTACGGGGTGGTCAGCGTTGTATCAGATGCCTGTTCCAGGTCCTTACGGTACATTGGTGAAATATGTGTATGTTGGCATCCTTGCTGTTGTATACGTTATGAAAAGAACACGCACACTATATGGAATATTCATAATAAAATGCACTACTACTACTACTGCTGCTGCTGCTGCTGCTGCTGCTGCTGCTGCTGCTACTACTACTACTACTACTACTACTACTACTACGACGACGACGACCACCACCATCACCACCACCACCACACCACCACGGCTACCTTATCTTCTACCACTGATGTTGTTGTTGGTACTACTCTTAGAGAAGCCAACCATTCCCCACATAAGCGGCCTATAGGTTATTTGTACCTGGATAACAGCGTCGTGTAACGGAACGTCTCACGTAACTGAACATTAATTATAAAGGTTGTTTTGAGGCACACTGTAATCCTGGTGATGACAAAGTCTGCCTTTGCAAGTTTACCCTTTCGTCAGCACTTCCTGGACTGAGTATTTGGCAGCATCAGACTACCTATGAGAAAGTAGGTGAGTTTAGTTTTACGCCACCGACAATATTCCACCTGTATGACGGCCGTCTACATATAATCGAGTTTGAACCAGACAATCCAATGAGAGACTATCTACGCAATTGTGATACGATGGCATGTGTCCAGCACGTCAACAAATATCACGGCGAACACCAGGAATGGGCTTCATACATTGTATCCATGTGGGGAATCGAACCCGGGTTTTAGGTGTGACGAGCGAACACTTTAACCGCTAAGCCACCTACCATAGATGATATCGTGTTGTAACCGGAACTCGCTCAACTGCACTCACAATCGTGAAAAATCTGCATATTTCACATAACCCTTTACATATTGACGTATCATTTACTTAACAGTCTGTCCCTAAATGAGTATTTCTATTCCTCCAGACCTCTGAAATAATAGTAAAATATGCAGACCCCAGTCGAAATATTATTGTAGATCCCTAGCTTTATCCTACTAAAACTTCACGATGAACTGAACGTCAAAACCCTAAGGAAACAGGCCAGTTTCAAGAGATACGTTTTCTTAATCTAATTGAAAGGAAACATGAAAACATGTAATATCTCAGCAACTGCGTTATTACTTTCCAACGTCACGTTTATGCAAATAAACGTTACTTCGTGTGGGCTGTAAGTGACCATTGTTCTCGGTTCCGGTTATTCAATTTCTTAAATATTTCCATAATATCTAATCATATTTCCCTCGCCAGTAATGTTTACCTTTCCTCTGAAGCGTCTGCGACCCCACATAGTGATTTTTTGTTTTTCAAATTATAAACTATTGTTTCAAAATAGAGCCCGTCTTCCGGCTAGAAAATGAAGACACGATTCTGGACATATTTGTAAAAATCGGAAGTGAGACATCACGTGATATCTTGGCGGACCCCCGAGAAGACATTGTTAAAAGAGCGACCTTTGCCGGTGAACAGTTGAGTACAGCCTGTGGCGACGATGTGATGTGTCGAACTTCCTCTACCGACTCTGACAGTATTTGTCTAACATACTTAGTGACCACTAACAAACCAAGCAAGAGACGGCTAGTCTTTGAGATTTGAAAGCTGACCCATAATCTCGGACCTAGGTCACTTTGTCCTTGAGTTGAATTTTTGGAGTTGTCGATATTTGACGTTCAAAATCCTCCCCATCATGCTTCGTCCACAGAGACCGAAAATCACCATTTTTGCTAGGAAGATCTGTTGTTCGATAAGAATATGGGACTTGTTGTTACTTTGCCTGGTGTCCGCTTTTAAGGGATGAAAGAAGGACAGCTTTGATCCGATTTTATAGTCTGTGCGGAATGTTAATGTTACCTATGAGTGAGTCAGTTTGGTTTTACGCCACTTTTAGCAACATTCCAGCAGTATCACGACAGAGAACACCAGTAATGGGCTTCACACATCGTGTCCATTTGGGGAATCAAACCTGGGTCTTCGGCGTGACGAGCTAACGCTTTAACCACGAGGCTACTCCACCGCCCCTTATCTCACTCGGCTAGCATTTTACAAACCGTCACCAGTCCTGACTAGCTTTACTGGGGAACACACCTCGGTGCCCGTCGTTATGTACGTGCGACATCATGAAACCAACTTGTAACTCAGTTCCACCTCATCTCGCTGTCTGACAGGCGGTGTAGTAGCCGGGTAGTCAAAACGTTAGATACAATGAATACAATGAATACAATGTGTGAAGCCCATTTCTTTTGTTTCCCTGCAGTGATGTTGCTCTAATATTGCTTAAGGCGGCATGAAACTCACTCACTCACTCAATCAGATAAGGGCTCTTATGTCAGTAAATGTCAACAAGATCAGGGAGCTGACTTGATATTTGGAACTGATTTTTTATTAGATCACGATCTGCCAAAACGTTTAACAACAGGTACTCAGAATCTTTCGTTGACAGTTGAATGAATTAGGCTTCATTCTATTTCACATCTAACCACTCACTAGTATGTGCAGGGAATGCCAGCGAGGAGCAAGTAGTTTTGAAGAATGCCTAATATCTGAAACAATAAACTTAATGGTAAAAATGACATGCATAGTTTTGTTACAAAATACGAACAGAAAACGGCATTCTTTAAAACAATACAACTGGACGTAAATAAACACACTAACGTAAAGAATGTCTTTGTTTCCCAGGCCACAAAATAACCCGAGTTCCAAATTCGTATAAAATTCTTCTGACCGTATGATGTACTGCGATTCAAACCATGGAGCCGTTCTTGACATGGCGAGCAACGCCAAGCCAGTTCCGTAGGTACGACATAAATACCTACATTAATTGACCGCTGTTTGAGACAATATGTCACGTGACGAGTGTTACGTCCTTGAACTTTGAGGACACAAGGTCGCCGAGATCTTGACCAGACGGGGGCCCTGCGCCAGATTGGAAGTAACAATGGGGTACATATGTCTAAGGTGTAGTGAAACACATTCATACAGGACAGCCGGGAAGACACATTGGATTCTGGCATGTAGATTTGAAAAAGAAGCGGGGTTGCTATATGAGATTCTGGTTGTGTTTCGCAAACACTACAGACAGGCGTTCGGTGGCGGTGGGGTAGCTAAGTGATTAAAGCGGGTTCGATTCCCCACATGGGTACAATGTGTTCACCTGTTTCTGCCGTTCAACACTGTGAATTCGCTGAAATATTTCACAAAACGATGTAAAAATAAACTCACTCATTCACAAACAGGCCTACGAGTTCAAGCTGTGGTCGACTTCTTTTCCCTTAAAAGCATATCAAGCTGTTCGGTCGTTTTCTGTGAAATTCCTTTTCTGGTTAATAGATATGTAAAATAGTGACAGCAAGTCAACACCTGTTTCTCGTTGGTTGCGTAATGAACGCTTGGCAAATGGGCGGATTATCAGTGAGGAAATGCCTTAAATCAAGTTCCCTCATAAAATATATAACTATATATACTACCCATCAAAAGTTTAGACTCACTAGTATAAATGTAGCCCTTTAAGTCTGTCAACTGTTCTATACTAGGTTTTGCAAAATAACCCATACTGTTTATACGTACTGTTCATACAAATGATGTTTTGCAAAACAAATTCGTAAGGTTGAAATGATTATTGTCATGTGTTCAATAAATGATGAACCTCAGTGAAAATTGGCCAGTTCCTATCAAAACTTTACACCAGTTTTGGTGTTCACATGCACAATATTTGCACATGCATTTCAGCAATTTGATGCATGACTATTGTGCAGTTATCTGCATAAGGGTTGTAGTTCCCCCAAGTTAGTGGCGAAATCAATCTTCCATCCATGTAACCAAATATATATAAAGCATGTAGCCAATCGTTTTAAGTGCGTCTAAGTGAGTCTAAACCATATCAAGCAATATCACAGCGAGGGACACAACAAATGGACTTGACGCATTGTGCCCATGTGGGGGAATCGAACCCGGACCTTCGGCATGACGAGCGAACGCTTTAACCATTAGGCTACCCCACCGCCTCTATATTATTGTGACAGAATACTAATTTGTAGGAGGACTGGGTTTTAGATCTGAATTCACTCGAAGTTTTTTCCCCCAATGGAACCAAAATTGGCACTTCGGTGGAGCCCGTGTGTACGGGTTTGGTCCTGACAAACACAGAAACATAATGAGGGTGAATCGGGATTCGAACCCACAATCACAGACTTCTTTGGTGCATTGGGGACAAAACCCTCCGCAGCAAGCCCCAGTTGGCACGAAAATAAGAAACGTAAACATTATACAAACGTCGCACTCCCTTATGATTTGAAATATATTTGCATAGATACATATATAAGTGTTGGTAAATGCCACTGTAGGTGCGGGTAAAGGCCTTCCCTGATCCAGAAAACATCGCCTAACAGCAGTAAGAATGAGAGGTAAATGATGACATATGCCGCAGTTGGAACAAGTCGGATCATTGACACCGGGTCCAAACCGACTAGTTGCTGATAACATGACATTCATCTAGTGAGTGAGTGAGTGAGTGAGTGAGTGAGATTCATCTAGTGAGTGAGTGAGTGAGTGAGTATGCTTTTACGACACTTTTAGCAATATTCCAATATCATGGCCGGAGACACCACAGATAGGTTTAACACATTGTGCTCATGTGGGAAATCGAACTAGAGTCCCCGGCGAGACGAGGAAACACTGGAACCACTAGGCTACCCCACCGTCCCCAGTCATTTAAGACGTCACAGAACAGCACGTCATCGTACATGCTGGCCACACAGACAATATCAGCCGGCTCTTATAACCATTATGGTTCACAGGGTACCAACATAACCCGGGACTCCCCATAGAGGTCCATATAAGGCGTATGGCATCAGTTATGTGGACGTTTGCGAGTCTAATGCTTGCTGCTGCACCCCGTCTGAGATACATTACGAAATCAGTAAAAAAAGTACCCCCAAAACGATTAAATATGTTTTGCATTTGCACAGTGAAATTTGATGTAAGAATGAGTGTGGCCAAAATCAGAATGTGTTTTTACACCTCTTCTCATTTTATTCGCATTTGTTTCAATACGGAATAAAGTTACTTATTCCGCTTCCGCAGATATGGCCGCTACGGCGGAAAGGTCAAGGACGCCGTGAGCTGGATAATTTGATACTAATGAGTTCCACCGTTTCGGCAGTGACAAATGTTGAGATCAGTCCCTAGTAATTTCAGGAAATAACGCCTTAACGATAATTACATAAACATTTGTAATAAACAATGCGAGGTTTTTACGTTATATTACATCTGGTATCCCATTAACAAACAAACCAAGTGCGGTACATGTTTGGACAGAGATGCGCATTAACTTCCGCGCATGTTCCGATAAACACAGAGCCTGTTTGCAGCATGTGGTGAATTTGATCATATTAGGCACCACGCCTTTCTGAAAATGGTTAGGATTGTTTGTATCACTAACTGTTATATCGTCACAGAACCACAGAGTGTAAACACCGTGTTGTCTCGGAAACGCTGAGGTTGTAACGCCATCTTGAGAGCAGACAAGCCAGTTGGTGCAGGTATTGTACTGAAATATCATTCCCAGACCATTACACAGTAGTTGGCCATAAGCGAGTCATAAGTGAAATTTCCATAGACTTTCATGTTAATTAACGGTTGCAAGTCTCCAATAATTTACATACATGTACATTGAGTAGAAGACATTTTATTATGATATTTTGCAAACATCTTGGAAAAATCTTCAACTACATAATTTTACTTCATCCTTCCTTTCATTATTTATCGAATGACACCCGATTAAGAACAAACATTTAAAAAGCGAGCCTTCTCCGGACACAAACCGCTCCAACGACAATTTGTAGAGTGAACGAATGTGTGAGTTTCGTTTTAAGTCAATTTCAGTAGCACAATAGCAAGAAACAGGCTTCAGATATTGTACCCATAACGGAAATCGAACCCATCTTGAGCGAACGCTTTAACCACTCAGCTACTCCGCATCTGCTGCTTATGTGTTTCCTGAGCGACGTATTGAACGATGTTTCAGCCATGAAGATGGCGGTCACAATATAATTCAGGTTTGGTTCAGACAATCAAGTGACTGATGTTATGATAACCAACAACGTCGCAGCGGTTCGGAGAGCCTCGGATCCTTTTGTCGCTCCTGAGGAATCAAGACTATTTTGCAGTTTTCTCATCGATAATAGCATCTGGCAGAGAAGAGATGAGTATCACAGCCACGATTGTGATTATGAGTATTACATGTATTTGTTTTCCGGAGCATACCGTAAATGTGTACGTAACCGCGTAACAAAGACAATTTTCACCCCTGTTTAAGTGGCTGAGAAATATTGTTGTGTGATCAATAGACCAGCTATCTGGCGTCGGTCTGTAAATAACCGAACCTGAACCAGTGATCAACAGCATGATCATCGATCTGTGCTATTGGGATAGAATGACATGTGTCAACCAAACCAGTGAGCCAGACCACCCGATCGCGTTAATCGCCTTTTACGATAAGCATGGGTTACTGGAGACCAAGTCTAACTCGGATCTTCATGGGTTCGACAGGAAAACAAACAAGAAATGGTTATTCGATGGAGACAGATCGGTGTGTTTTCAGACAATGTTCAGCCTTTCGACCGCTGTTTGCAACCCAGCAACGTTTTATAACGTTTGTATTTGTTTTGTCAAATTCAGTTTTCATGTGTAAACTATATTTTGGCCATCTAACTGACAAAATGGATTGTTGAACACTCAGCAAAAATCCACCGTTACCTGTTTTTTTTCAGGAGCAATGTGACGGTATATCTTCCACGCTATATATATTGTGTGTCTTCTTCATCAAATGCATTAGGCATCATTCACAATATGTTTGTTTGCAATGCCACAACCTATTTTCGGATATTGAACTTGAGTGTCTTTCATATACTCAACGAAAGAAGTAAGGTATCAATGAATGGTTATAAATGGCCTAAAGTACATATTTAAAGACCACCTCCTCTTGCCTCATCCAAATTCTCCTCAAATATTCCAGTATATATTTGAACATCGATTCATATTTGAGTTATGACTGTTAGAAATTCTTTGAATACACCATGCCATTTAGAAAGTGGTCAAATGTAACATATGTCATATTTGAGATTACACTTTCTCAGTAACCGCGGAAAATTCTGGTGCAGTCTTTGGAGCCTGATCGATTTCCCTGTGCAGAGTGACGTCCCTGTGGAATGACAGGAACCTATGTTCTCGGACTGAATCGATCCTGCGCAGCTGTATTTCTGGATTTCTAAGCATCTGACAGACACCGACAGGCTTAAATGTATAGTAATTTACTGAGTCGCTTCTGTTCAAGGGCCTAACAGAGATGCATTTGAATAATACCACGGAGATCGCAAATTTAAAAGAACTAAACTCAGCAATTTTACGCACACATATCTCAAACAAAAACAGGTTGTCACTCAGCCGAAAAACTTTCAGCAAAGGTATGTGCAAATATTTTCAGTTGCTTTCAAAATAAACTTTCTCCGTTTCAGTTTACCTATCACGTAAGTTGAAGGCCTTAAATATATATCTGCACTAACTTTCAACACCCAACACTAACGTACTGACGTAAACTGATTTCTAAATACAACCCGTAGGGAATGTCGCGGTCACCCTACCTGGCTACACGACAGGTAATTAATGTGTCGCCGCAGACAGGTGAGATATTTGCACCTATGTATACACTTGATTGATAATTACTTACACTTGGCACGTGGTTTAACGGTAAACTGCGTGGCAGTACTGCATAATGTACTTTCAATGTTGATACAGAATAGCGGTTTCCGAGTTAAAATCAAGAAAAACTAAACAATTTTTAATCTGTTATTCGGCTATGAAAACTTTGGAAGCATCGTGTCGAAATGTACTTTAAAGTTAGTAAACCGACTTACAATGTACGATAAATGACAGGGTTCTCAGTTCGGAAAACGGGGAATTATTGTTTTGTTGTTCTATAAATTCAACATGCTCTTTTACTTAAACTGCACTGAGCTACATTGTGGCGATCTGTAAATAGCCACGTTAAGGTGTTAATTGAGTGAGGGAGTATAGTTTTACGCCGCATTCAGCAATATTAGAGTTACATGTAAATGTAATTACTTGGATCTGTACCAGACAATCCAGCTACGCAACTGGGATACGATGACGTGTCAACCGGGTTAGACCCGATCCTGTTCGTCGCCCCTTAGGACAGGCATGGGTTACTGAAGATCAATTCTAACCTGGATATTCAAAGGTATTAGATTTGTAAATACTGGGACACATGACCTAATTCGTCGTATTTCGTGGTGTTAATGTTGCAATATTGTAATCATCAGTCAACATGAAACCCCTGTACGATCACAAGCAAACATGTCACCAGGCGTTAATACAGATGGCATGTACATACAGACGTTACACCTTCCCCGGATTGATGTGTCAAAACATTAATACATTAATCTTGTTTCAGACTGAAAGGATCGGTCTCGGGTGTCGGGGATTAGGACTTTTGGATAGGTAAGGATGGCACTTTAGGCTGTAGAAGGCGGAGAAACCGTTGGTTCGAGGTTAGCTGACAAAGGCAAACCATCGTACCTGGGGGACGGCAGAATTGGTGAAATGGGTACTGTAGCTCACCTATCTGAGTGAGTGACTTTAGTTTTATGCTGCTTTAAAATTCCACCTTTAACCAAAATATTACTGAAATGGTTAAAGATTTCCCATCAGAAATGGACATCACATATTGTACCCACGAAGGGAATTGAACCCGGGCCTTTGGCCTGACGAGAGAACGCTTTAGCCACTAGGCTACCCCAACGCCCCTTATCTGATTGAAAAATATTACTCCATGAGGAAGGAGCTGTGTGATCTCATTAGAAATTACTGAAATATAGCTGATCGCATTGAGGTGTACTACCACATAACAAAAGTGCCTATTCTCACTGTAGAATACTGAAGTATAAAAGGAATTGAAGGTTTTTTGCCTGTTCTCGTTGGAAATACTACCAGACAGTCAAGGAACTGAGTGTTTTTGGTATAAATTTTGCTCACATTTATGAAATATTATGTGACCTTAGCAAGCTGTCATTAAAACGGTTTATCACGTGTATGTCCGCTTGAGTCTACGTGCAGCAGGTGCGGATCTGTTGTAACAAACTGCTTCATATAAAATACAACATGCTCTTGTATGTATCAAGACATCGAGGAAATGACGGCAGGGAAATGATTAAAGAAATATTGAAACATACTAACAAACGATGCATTGACAGATAGTGAAGTCTTGAGAAAATGTCAAAGTACGACAGAGGCTTTCCCCAAGTGTCGTCTGGTCACTGGGACATTTATCTATTGGGTTCATGTGTGCAAAAAGTCGTCTGTTCTGCGCGCTGAAATAATACATTTAATTATCAAACATATTTTCAGTAAATAAACTGGGTCTGCTTCTCTGGCAGTTGAATGTTCGTTATAAACTGACATTTGCACACACCTTTCACTCGGTAAACAGCGACAATTATTGGGGCCCGGATGTTGTGCAGGGAGTGGCGCAGGTTCTGATCAACAGTCACTACTACTACTACTACTACTACTACTACTACTACTACTACTACTACTACTACTACTACTACTACTACTACTACTACTACTACTACTACTACTACTACTACTACCATAGACCAGGCTTTCAGCTACCCATGCATTTGTCGTAAAAAGGCGACAAAGCATTTCATAATGTGTCTGGTAATTTGACCTCAGCTGACCTCATCACGTGTAGACACCATAATTATAACAGGATACGCACCGACGAGTTGAATAATTTTCAAAATACTGTTATGCACAGAGAGTAGTTCAGTAACGGGATCAGGTGGTCAGGCTGCGCTGACTTGGCTGATCATGGTATCACCGTATTGTTTGCTCCAGAGTATTGCTGAGGGCGGCGGAAAATCTATCAACAACGACAACAACAACACTACAGCTGTTACCACCACCACACTGGCTATCTTTTAACAAAGATCCGCAGAAGATGTCAGTATATATTATCATGTAGTGAGGATAGTCTCACGTTGTTAAGTCCAACGGCTGGCTTCTTCGCACTCTGTGTTGTTAATATCTTACCAAGTAGCTGTCAATAAGAAAACACGCGCGTCAATAAACGTTAACACGGAAATAAACATTAACACTCAACCTTCAATTCGGGCATCAATGTTTATTTGTTTCCCAGGCTGGCACTGTTTATATGTTCTTCCGTGTTTGTGACCCAGATAATGTCCAGTGGGCAAAACAAGAACTATTATTGTCCCTTAACTTTTAAAAATATTTAACAAGCTATTGATAATTTTAGCCATTATTAATTTATGTTAATGCTATTAAATGGGTTGATATTATCGATTTATTTAAGCTAAAGTTTGTTTTCAGAGGCTGAAAGGCGGCGTGGTAGCTTAGAGGTTTGGCGTTTGGTAATCACACCGTGATCCGTGTTCGATTCTCCACATGGACAGAATGTAGCCCATTTCTGGTGTCCTCCGCCGTGATATTGCTGGAACACTGCTAAACGTGGGGAAAAACGTAACTCATTCACTTTATTTGATTATGATGCATGAATGTTTCAGACTTGCATGTTTCACAACATACTTGATAAAAAACAACATATCAAAATTTCATAGGTGTGTCCGTCACATCTCTTACGAACGCTAGCAGGTATTTGACCCAAGTTAATTCACATAAACCAACAACGAAAACGCAATCAAATGTCCCGTCTGGCCACGGACAACCTGCTTCTCAGATTTTCCTTTTTCCCTTTTCAGCCACTTAAGCTGTGTTTATACAAAATCTTGTCTTCATTTCCACACATTGTCTAACCAGTCAGAGCATGATGATGTAAATAGTCCTTCGTTATCCTAAGTGACCTTGATTAAACATTGTCATTTCGTGTCAGTCGTCTCATCAGGAAATTCTAGTAACTGACTCATTTCACAAGATGCTAACTTAACTCTAACCCGTGACGATCCGGGTTAGAATAGATCTTCAGTGACCCACGTTTATCATAAGAGACGACTAACGGGATCGGGTGGTAGGTTCGCTAACTTGGTTGACACATATCATCAGTTCCCATTTGAGTGGACCGATGCTCATGTTCTCGATCACTGGATTGTCTGGTCCAGACTCGATTATTTACAGAGCGCCGCCAAATAGCTGGAGTATTGCTGAGTGCGGCGTTAAACTAAACTCCCTCGGTCACTAGTGCGAATACTGGCACTATTAAGGCACTCGATACGCACGACATGTTTGAAAATTTCACAAACTGCATAAAATATAAAACATCGGTGCATGTCCAATTTTTCACATGGACGATATCTGAAGTCGCAGTACTGATGGATGATGGGATTGGGAAGCTGAAATAATAAAGACTTAGCACTGAAACAAATGTATACTCTTACTTTATCTATTAACAATTCACAAACACTTGCCAACGGAAACGCTAACGCTGAATTTCATTTGAAAATGCAAATGAAACGAGTAATTTAACAACAGCATCAGCAGCAACAACAACAACAAACGACCGATGTCTGCCTGAAACAGGTCGAAATGATGCCAAGATGAGCGCTATCGACAAACCTTCACCTTGGCAGATGTGACCTTTACCTGTCAACGACCTGCGAGATCATCTCGCGAGACGTCTGCAAACTCATAACCTTCACGTAAGAGTTACGTCACCGACAGGTGCGCAGATGACGTGCGTACGTGACACAATCTGTCGGCACGTTTTTTATACGTTGACGTAGTGGTCCTAGAGAGGAGACTGTGGTAAACAGACAGGGCCGGAGAATGGAAGCTGTTTACATCACCTGTGTTTACAGTTTGAAACAGAAAACAACAACATGACAAAATACGAAATGTGAATCTATGTCAAGTTTGGATTCTGCTGACTCAGCACCTCTGCGTCGTGTGTAAATAGAGCTTGAGAAGTACATGCAAACTGCATGCGTATATAGCGAAACGTCACGACTTCAAATGTCGCACCGATCACACACATGTATGTCTAATGAAATAATCGTGACAATTCCTGGATTCACGTATGTATTGGTAGGAGAATATTGAATGAATAACAGTGAGTGAGTTGTTTTTGTAGGTTTACATAGTCTTCATTGAATGTATATGTGCGTGCGTACACGTGCGTACACGTGCTTCAGGAAGAGCGGGGAGAGTTGTACATTTCATTTTCACCTGCTTGCAGGAGAGTTTCACTGGTCATTTTGTAACAAATGCACCTTCCATCTGGATCCGCTTATAAAAATGGCATAATCCTGAAATCACTCATTCACCAAACAGTAGCCCTGATAACGGGGTTTCCTGTGGAATCCCGAGAGGGACAGTGTCACGACATCGCCCTTACAAAGACAGCAAAAACTGTCCAGATGCGACAAAGCGAGACAGTGTGACAACGTGACATTTGAAACCGCTAGAAACATCGTCGCGCTTTGATTTTTATTTTGGTATTCACGAAATGTCGACGATGCGAAAACCCTTCAGTGCTACAAACGGTCGAAATCTCACGTTGTCGCGTTTGGCGTAATGTAGACACATATCCTAAAGGCGACAATTCGATAATGGCCCATCAAAGATCCCATACTTTCAGGATAATGGAATTTACGTCCCTACAGGCACACCCAAATTTAGGTTCATTCAACATACAGGCGACATCCACCCAGAAGAACATAGCCAGAAATAGTCACACAAACATAATATTCACGAAACGTCTTTGTCGGGTACTGTTAGGGGAGCTATGTTAAAAGTGTCACTACGCGAAGGTGTGGATCTGGTAAGAACTGCGATACAATCAGGTGCAGCCTCATGACGTCACGTTATTCATGTTGTGACGTCACACTAAGTCCGCGATGCGGAGGGAACTTTCTTTCAGAAGTCGTGATTGGGTTAGACAATGCTGAACGTGAGGTGAATAACACACGGGTGAATAGAAATACTTCGCGCGTTCCGATACACAGTGTGACACTGAAAGTACTTTTAGAGCGATTGTTCGTGCCTTTTACCTTACCGCTTACATCCAAGTACCAACAGTAGATATTCCCTATCACCAAGCCTTGCTTATATACACGTGAAGATCTGGGTTAGATTAGTTTTCTGCAACCCATGCTTGTAGAGGGAAGCGAGTAATGGGATTGGGTTGTCAGGTTCGCTGACTTGGTTAACATATGTCATGCTATCCCATTTGCGTAGGTCGATGCTCATGCTGTCGATCTCTGGATTGTCTGCTGGAATGTTGCTGAGTGCGGAGCTAAACAACGATTTTAAATTTCAAAGTTGTGTTTTTCTGAAAAAAAAACAAGTAAATTTACGAATATTTCATTTTCAAAGTTGTTTCCAAACTGTCATTACGTGCATTTCTTTTTATCACTTAAAAAAAACTTTTAGGATAATGAGTACATTTTAACTTGTTGCTTTTCTTCGTGCCACGAACACTTAACTTTTTTAAAATATCCTACTCAGCTTTGTTTAGAAACCCCACACCACTATTCACAAGAATTTAAAATATCCAAACAAGTGTTTTAGAAAGGCTAACGGAACATTTCCGCTTTACTATTGCTCAGAGACGCCAAGACGAGGACCCCCCGCAGTGCCCACACGCGATTCGGACATCAGGTCACGTGACTGTTTGCAGAGGACGGAAACATTTTAACGAATGGCAAGAGGAAATATCCGGAGTGGACCTCGACTATGACAGGCACCTGGGAAGACTTACTGGACATTTTCAAACAAGAAATTTCAGGTTAAATACAGACTCATATAAGTAAATGGCTGTTATAGGATTGAGTTATTCTATTGCCTTTTCAGAGTATAAGTAATCAAGTTCACAGAGGGTAAACATCTCAAGCGGTTTGGGCAGAATAAACAAACTTTACGAACACCCAAGAGCATTTAATGAGGTAAAAAATCATTTTTGACTCTGTGCACTTTCAAGACGTGGATTGGAAAGTAGGCGGAAAACACGACTCGGGGTGCCTAATGTCACGTCACAGTCTGTAGAAATGTAGGGACAACATCTGTTGAGCGTGACAACTCATGGTTATATGATTAACAACAGCCAAAGTATGTCAGATAACTTTCTAAGGTTGTCATCAACCTGGTTCAGAGTCAGTTCAGAGAAAACATGCCTTAGGGTGCCACAGTTGAATTACATTTGTCAGTTTGAAATTATTTATAAACTTTTGTCCACTTGTGTACTATTTCTCTCAAAACCATAACCCACCCATTGCTTGTCTCTAACACTTAATCTTTTACTGAAATGTGTTTGGTGGCTATTTCATTTGACTATCCAAAGTGTGTCTGAGTGTATTGTGATTTTCTCCCAAATGTACCTCAGTGTATTCTGATCTTCTGCCAAATGTATCTTAGTGTATTGTGACCTTCTGCAAAATGTATTTAAGCGCTCTGTGACCGTCTCCCAAATCTGTCTCAGTGCATTGTGACCGTCTCCCAAATGTATCTAGGCGTATTGTGACCGTCTCCCAAAAGTATGTCAGTATTTAATAACCTCCTCCCAAATGTATCTTAATGTATTGTGACCTTCTCCCAAATGTATCTCAATGTATTGTGACCTTCTCCCGAATGTATCTCAGTTTACTGTGACCGTCTCCCAAACGTATGTCCGTACATAGTAACCTTCTCTCAAATGTAACTCAGTGTATTATGACTTTCACCAAAATGTGCCTCAGTGTGTTGTGATCTTCTCACAAATGTATCTCACTGTCTTGTGACTTTCTCCCAAACGTGTCTCATTGTATTGTGACCGTCTCCAAAATGTATCGCACTGTATTGTGACCTTCTCCCAAATGTATCTGTGTGTTGTGACCATTTCCTAAATGTATCTTAATGCATTGTGACCGTCTCCCAAATGTATCATCGTGTATCGTGACCTTCTCCAAAATGTATCACTGTGTATTGTGACCATCCTTCAAATATATATATCTGTGTATTGTGACCTCCACCCAAATGTATCTCAGTGTGTTATGACCTTCTCCCAAATGTGTCTTAGTGTATTGTGACCTTCCTTCAAATATATATATCTGTGTATTGTGACCTCCACCCAAATGTATCTCAGTGTGTTATGACCTTCTCCCAAATGTGTCTTAGGGTATTGTGAATTTCTCCCAAATGTGTCTTAGTGTATTGTGACCTTCTCCCTAATGTGTCTTAGTGTATTGTGACCTTCCTTCAAATATGTGGCTGTGTATTGTGACCTTCTCCCAGTTTTATCACATGGTCATTTCGTAAAATGCTGTAATTTCTGACCTTTCCCTTATTCGTAGTATTAACATTTTATATTAACAAAGTACCCCTAGCTGACCACCAATGTATTTCAAAACAAAAATATCTAGAAATGGTTCCAGGACCCCACCTCCCATATCGATGTCTGGACACACCTCATCTCAACCGTAGACGATAACACCGTTTTTGCCGCCGTCTTGGACATAACCTAGATAATTGAGTTACGTATCGAGGTGGGCACATCTCCAACTCAGTTCACGTATAGTTTAAACACCGGGCATAGGAAAGTTAATTTGTTTACAGGCACACGTTATCATTGGGTTTGGTTAAGGAGTGCTCGTTATAATCTGGAGCGGATACTTACAGAGCAGAATCAATTGAATATGTTTATTTGTCGCCGTCACTTGGAGTGCCCCTTGTACAACCCGTTAACCCGCAAGGGGCCTTAGTTGCACCCTTTGGCATGTTGAGCAAGAGTTACTCCCCCTTGTGAGCCAAGGTGGACATGTTCTGACGATGAATCAGATCTTGCGGCGATTGCCGTCCCCTGACATTGTGACATTTGTTCAGTAGATCACGTATCCTCTGATTCTAACACCACATGCTTATCTATCTATTTCTTGTTCGATCTCGTAAGTGGCGGCTTTTAAAATGAATCGCTGAACTATCTAATTCAGACTTGAATATTTACAGGGGGCCATGACGTAGCTGGAAGAATGCGAAGTGCGCCGTTAAACAATCAACAAACTAACTTGATTCAGATAACTAGCTGTTTCAGTTTTTCTATTTTTTCCTTGGGGATGGCCTTCAGGTTTTTAGCATGGATATAAGCTCTGTTATTACATCATTACGCTTGTGCATGAGAAGGGTCCAATAACAAACCGATACGAGCTTTGGGACACCTTGGCATCGAGTGAACAACTGGTCAAAGCCACTCATCCAAGAGTCACCAACCGATTCCCTTAGGTGGTGACTGAGTAAGGTTAGTAAGGTTACGCCCTCAGCAATATTCCAACTATATGGCGGCGGTCTCTAGATAATCGAGTGTGGACCAGACAATCAAGTGATCAACATTATGAACATCGATCTGTGCAATTGGGAACCGAGGCGACTAGGCTCGCTGACTTGGTTCACACTTGTCATCGGTTCCCACTTGCGATGGTCAGATTCGCTGACTTGGCTGAGTCATCTCATCGATGTTCATAATTTTGATCACTTGATTGTCTGGTCCAGACTCGATTACTTACAGACCGCCACCATACAGCTTGAATATTGCTGAGTGTGACTCAACTAATTTCCCTCACTCACTAGCGACTATGCTTGTCGTAAGAGGCGACTAACGGGATCGGGTGGTCAGGCTCGCTGACTTGGTTGACACCTGTCATCGGGTCCCAATTCCCAATTGTTGTTGATCACAGGATTGTCTGGTCCAGACTAGATTATTTACAACCCGCCGCCATAAAGCTGGAATATTGAAAACTAAACTCACTCACTCACCTCACTTACTAGAAGCTTCAAGAGGAACACATGGCACCACGTGATAAAATTTTCTGCCCATTGATCTAGTTTCAAGCTGTGACTTTGTTCAGTCCGAAGTCTGATATTGCCGGGTGACACCGGGTGCACTATTTCACACCAAATGGACTATGTTGACAACTCAAGTCACCTATCCCAACCTGGTGTTTGAAAACATCAGCTGTAATGTTTTTCCACAGTCACAACTAAGTCCTAAGTGTGTTAGTGTAACAGGTAAACATGATGTGACAGGCGTCAATTAGACAGTTGGTAGGCAAACATCCACCCAGGAGAAAAACATACCAAAACAACGTATCGGTCATCTTTTGTGACCGTGACAGCCGCGTGTTTACTTCCTCTCGGAATGTAGTTCGGCATGTCACGTCCCACGGGGCAGTTTTTGTATCAATCCGCACTGTATATAACTGAACGATTGAGTTGTCTCCACTATTTCACTGGCGCTAGCTCATTAGGGTGGTGACAGGTAAACAGAAGGGAAAATAATCATGGTAACTCAATTACTTATCAAATATTATCAACCCAGCCAATTGTATTCTTCTGTCTATTTTCCAACTGGAAGTTTAGAGCTGCCTATTAAAATGGGCATGATTACCCAGTGGTTCAAGCTGCCGTGAATCACTAACCGGGGTTATTCCCCTTTCATGTGCAGCGATCCTCTGTTTGCACACTTGGTTTGTCAGTTATATGTCTATTCAAAGGGGTACACCAATGGTTAAAGCGTTTTTCGGCTCACAGTTTCGGCAACATCACCAAGGGGAACACCAGAAAGTGTCTTTACGCACTGTACCCATGTGGGGAACTGAACAGGCGTTTTCCACATCACTTCGAAAGCTTTAACCACTCTGTTACCCCGACGTCCTACAGTCACGTAAAGAGTGTGAGTGAGTTTAGTTTTAGGCGGCACTTATCAATATTCCAGCTATATGCCGGCGGTCTGTTAATAATCAAGTCTGGACCAGATAATTCAGTGATCAGTGGCATGGGCGTCGGTCTACGCAACTGAGATACGATGACATGAGTACTAAGTCAGCGACAAGCATGGGTTGCTGAAGACCCATTCTAATCTGGATCTTCACAATGGAGATAAGCATGGGTTGCTGAAGACCCATTCTAATCTGGATCTTCACAATGGAGACAGGCATGGGTTGCTGAAGATCAATTTTGATCCGGATCTTCACGGGTCTGCAGTGACGGTCAAAATGAACATCAAAGATTTGACCCCCTTTGATGTGTGCGGTGCGTAATCACGGAGGGGCAGTGTGGGTCGTAGGTAGACGGATTTCTGCTGAGTCAGCAAATATCTTTTGTCGCTCTTACCCAACATAGAAAATAACTCCTAGTTGTTGCTAAATGTTTGTATTTAAACATTGTGTGAGACAGATAATGGTATGTGGTACTACACTAGTGTGTTTAATACATTTATACGATTATTACTAACTCTTTTGTGTTTTCATGTAGCCATGAGGTACTGATTAAAGTTCGCTCATGTTTCCTGACCCTGCTTTTATTCCCCATAATCTCTGAAGCCCATTTCTCACGTCCCCCGCCATTCCTGCATCTTGCTGGACAATTACTAATAGCGATGTAAAATTTAAATACATACTCATTTCAGTCATTTACACGTTCTATTCATTTTGCCGCGTGTTTTCACCAGAAAATGTGCAGGTTTTAACATTTTATCGATTGATGGATTTGACATTAAAAAACATGTAGCTCATAAGGATGGGAAGGCATCAACAACTCAGTGCGTCTATTATGATCACCGTGGAGCTGATATTGATAATACGATGTGCTGTGGAGACTGACATCAAATGATTAAGGGAAAAACCAGCACCTTGAGCATTCACTAGTGACGCGGATATGTGCGCTGTATGAAGAAAAACAGCATGTAATAATATAATAACATTCGAAAGAGACAGTCAAGAAAAAATATGAAACACATTTCGTCTTGTTCATTGTTGCCTGGACCGTAATTTAAAATGCACGATCATTAACCCTTATTCAATATTATTGTTTCACCAAGGTCAAATTTGATTACCACGTTTGTCATTATTCAAAGTCACATTTGCATGAACTTTCCACAGCCGATGCTGAGAAAATGAGTGAGTGAGTGAGTGAGTGAGTGAGTGAGTAACTTTAGTTTTACGCCGCTTGTAGCAATAACACGGCGGGGGACACCCGAAAGGGCTTCATACGTTGCACAAATGGAACCCGTGTCTTTAGCGTGAAGACACTTTAACCACTAGGCTATTCCACCCCCCTACTGAGAAGGTAAAGTTTCAGGAGATTCAGCCGTATCCAATGTACGGTTCAATTTCTATTTTCAGTGTTATTGATTACTGGATTGCCTGGTCCAGACTCGATTATTTACAGACCGCCGCCATATAGCTGGAATATTGCTGAGTGCAACTGAAACTCACTCACTCACTCACTCACTCACTCTATTTTCAGTCCGCAAATTTACTACGTTTTCTACTCGAAATTGTTACGTGAAACGTACTTGACCTTTCACATGCGCCCTCACAGTTTTGCGTTGCGAGACCTCAGCCATTTGAAAGCGAGACTGACGTCGAGTACAACATCGATAAAGGTCAAGTGCGACATTGCCAGAGGTCAGACCGCGGTACAACACCCTGAGTTGTTGACATACGTCATCAGATGACGTGTCATCACGTGCGCACGAGCAAAATGGTCCCACGATGGAGCCTTACGGAGCCAGGAGTACCGGTGGTAGTTTCAGGCCAGTGGAGAGGCTTTTGAGAAGCGTCCGTTTTAAGAACAAATACTGAAACTGCCGAGAGAATTTGAAAGAATCAAAAGAGATTTGGATGTTTACTAAAGCTACGTCTATAGCTGGATCCGTGTTGTCGGAAAAGTAGGTAACATTTTGACCTTGTTGGAACTAGGTCACTACAATTGACCACTTGCACTCTTCTGGGATCACCTGTATCAGTAGAATTAACGTTGTGAAACATATTCTATATTGTCCGGAACACTATAGGTATATAAACACGGAACTTGTAACTCTCCCATTTAACGTTAAGACTATTTACATATCGCTGTTTTGATTTAACATCGTACTATCGAAAAGAGGTGATCTAGTAGTGTTGGTTTATACCGTTCGCTCGTCACGCCGAAGACCCGGGTTCGACTCCATACATGGGTACAATGCGAGAAGCCCGTTTCTGGTGTCCACCACCGCGGTATTGCTACAATATTGCGTAAAACTCATTCACTGTCCATCGCATAAGGTGTATTTATTATAAACAAGAAGTTTCATTTCCTAAAACACAATTGATCAATGTCTTCAGAAGACTAATATGTTGTATAGAAAAAAACCCGTTTAATTCTGTAGTGGTTCATGAGTTTATTTCTTGTATCATGTATCAACGTGTGCAAATCGAGAACAAAAGAATCAAGCATAGAGAAAGAACACAGGCGATGAAAAATATCTAATGTGTTTGCAAACTCAGTTAGCCCACTGGAAACCGACACAATCAACAAACAAAACAGTAGATGGCTATTTAGGAAATATGGAGTGTTCCAGAGCGATCTTTTCTCTCCTTTTGTATCATTTCAGCACAAAAAAGTTACCGGAGTGTGGAAGGTATCCTCTTCCAAATGA
Source organism: Haliotis asinina (assembly GCF_037392515.1). Classification (NCBI taxonomy): domain Eukaryota; kingdom Metazoa; phylum Mollusca; class Gastropoda; order Lepetellida; family Haliotidae; genus Haliotis; species Haliotis asinina. The sequence goes on along the minus strand of NC_090289.1, from coordinate 34,265,335 downwards.
TGGTGTGTACATCGCGTCAGGGGACCATGTGTGTTCGCCACGTTTCGACATTTCTCGCACCTGCATAATAAAGTTGAAAATAAACACTTGATTTTTCAGGGACGGGATGCTAATAACAGAAAAAAAACGTTTGCACTTTTAGCGTCTAAGCTTTCAATTTTCAGTTATAAAATTAGAATCTTTTAGAAGATGCGAAAGTGTGTTCATGACGTCATCTGAACACTTCTTTATTGTATATTAGCTGTGTGCTTTGTTTGCGACTTTCCAGTGCCCACTGAGACATTTCATTATCTCATAAATGGATCTTGAACATGAGCGTATACTTACAAATGATTTTAGTTTGGGTTTTTGCATTTTATTAGAAATTAAAAATCAGCGTTATTTATAGGACATCGAGCGTCTCTTCCCGGGTAGTTAAACAATATACCCATAAAATATGCACTGAAAACAGCATAATATCCTTGAATTTTAAAATCCAGGAAATGGTCCTCCACAAGAACTAAGAAATTCTACAGAATATGCAGTTTTAATGCTTACTCCTAAACAAATCAACTAAGCACACTTATTACTAACACGTACGCCAATACCCGGGGTCGATTTCCGACTAGGGTACAATTTGTTATGACCATTCTTATCGTCCCGTGGTATTGCTGGAATATTGCTAAAAGCTGCATAAACATTAATTCATTCACTGACAAGTACTTCCATACATAGAAGACAGAATTTCGCAATTCATGAAATATGAAAGTAGGCTGTTGTATGTCGAGTCTAACGCTTTCTAAACTTGTGTGCGCGTAGAACTGTGCACAGAAATATGTGATCTTTGTTAATTCATGCCGTTGGTGCTTAATTCACCTTTCAGAAAACATTATATCACATATGATATTAACAGGGAATGTTTTCCCCCACTTTGACAGTTTATTTCTCATGCATGCTCCTACGCCCACTTCGAGGCCCGCATTGTGATCTGATTTGAGGAACGTATATCCTTACTTCCGCATAAACAATCAAAAGCTCAAAATTTAGGACAGTGTAAATAGTCCAACTGAATTCAAACCAGCCGCAGAATCTTGGAAAACAACAGGTTGGCCCTAAAATCGGTTCTGCTGAAACGGGTTAGGGAGAACTGAATTAAGTGTAAACTAACAGCTAGTCTCTGAAATGAACATATTTTACAGAAATTTATTTTTTTTAAAAATTACCGATATAAATATAACAAAAATTAGCCCAGAGACTTTCTTCTTTTTCGGGGTGTGTATGGTAGACCAGATTAAGTGTTAAATTTATTGTCTTGCTTTGCCACCGCACGAACCGGTTTGAAAGATCTTCTTCCGGATTGCTCTGTGGGAACGCGTGTTCCGCACGTGTACGGCTATTCGCAGGTAGGAGAGTGTAATTTTGCGTAACCCTCTTTAAAGGTCACTTATATACGCCAATCTGCCCAATGTCGAACATCCTTCACACTAAAGATGATCAATAGTTCTTCAGGGGGAGGGGCTGCGTAATTTCGAGTTGTCTTTGATGCGGTTATACGTATATCTCGCTTGGGAAACAGCTGCTCACGTAAATATTTACCACTGACCAATTATAATCCACAGTTCCCTCAGCACGTGTTAAGCAGTGTAAAGATCGGCGTATTCACTTGCGGAACAATATGCGCAGGTGCCTTGTGAAGAAGGAAAATAGCTCCCCATGACAAAGTATCCGGCTGGATAAAAAACTTCTTCGATATCCTTAACGTTGGCATCTTCAAAATAGCTGTGTCATGAAAACGAATTGTTTATTATCAAATTTTAAAATTGTTATGATTAATTCACATCAACGGGAGTAAGTATTTCAACAACGTTTGGCATTGATGTTATGTTCCTTAGGGCTAAAATCTACGAGGATGAAAACCCAGTGGCAACAATGTTTCATATGGCGAGCAGGAGTTCAACCTTGGACACCTGCAGTCTATACCTCGTTTGCGGAGGGACGATACAGGTCGCAATGCCAGCTCAAACGCACGTAAGACTGTTTAGTTTTGAAATAATGGATTTCATTTCAACCTACGTGAACGACACGATTATTTGCTTCGAAAAATATTGAGCAACCTTTTCCCCAAACGCTTAGCATACCAGAAGACAATGCTGGTCACAGCCTTCATCTCCCACGCGTCCATGTATTTGTACTTACAGCAATCAAAGCAGTTGTCAATAGCAATGTCATTTACGGTTTGTGCAAAAAATACCTGTGATAGAAAACACGTGGTTCTTTAATGCGTGGGTTTAGTTTTAACTGTGGTAAACAGATTCTGAGACTTTGTGAAGTGAATAACAAGGTAGTTTGACGATGCTGTTTTGTAAAACGTTGTGGTACAAAGTTTTGGTTAACATTTGTGGACCATGTCGTTATCGTGACCGCATCTGCAGTGTCGTAAACAGGTCTCTAAATTTAGAAATGTTGTGTCGTAAGTTTCTGTCAAGTACTACATTTGCTGCTGTTATCCTTGACATTATTCTGGCAAAGGAAACGGAATGCTAGAAAAAGAACAATATATACAGGAAATTTCAATTATCAAAATAATACTTTTGAAAAATGAATAATAAATACACCCTTTGACATGTACATAATGCAAAAGTTGACATTTCGAGAAGTTATATTTTTGCACCATATTGTAAGCATAACGTGTACAATTATAATGCGAAAAGAAAGAAAAACTTAAAGTACATGTTCCAGATTATCCTGGTTACCCTGACTAAAGTTGTTTTCCTTGTTTACAACCCAGAAAATGACCGTTATTAAGCATAATAAAGCCCAAATGTCAAGGTGCTGTGGGATTTACACGGGCGCCAACTCGCTGCTGAAGGCGTTTGCTATTCGCTTAACGCTCGAGGAAAACACTATTGTCAAGTTTTTTTATGGCCTTTATTGGAAACACCATTTGAAATTCTTTAAAACAATGACATACTTCAGTTCCCTTTTAAGTTCTACGTCAACTGGGAAAGAATTCAGTCAATAGCATATCGTTATAAGCTAAATCTGAAACATAATTTTTTTAGGAATTTGGAACTTTGTTACAAGCCTACATGGACATAAACATGTATTTTCTGTAAATCCGTCTTAATTCAAAAAGTCAGCGCCACATCATAATCAGTTTCTATTATCTGCAGAAACATATTCAGTTTGGTGAGTGAGTGAGTTTATTTTTACACCACTTTTAGCAACATTTCAGCAATGTGACGACGGGGAATACCCTAAATGGGCTTCGGACATGGTACTGATGATGAACCCGTATCTTCGGGATGGCGAGCGAACGCTTCAACCACCGGGCTATCCCACTGCCCCATACTCAGTATGAGAAAATAGTCAACATATTGTTGAAAATAACATTCCTGCTGATCACGCGTTTGGTCCTTGATCTGTTCACGGACAACTACTGGTTGGAGTCAGTTTCGTTACGAACCATTAAAGCAGCATTTATATATCCCCCGAACAGTTCATACGTTAAGTTGAACGAAGATGATGTTGAACTGTTAAGTGTACAAAAGCTGAATTTCATTTTGTGCTATGCTAGGATATGCTTATTATTGTTTATCATGAAATATCTGAACTAATGGACAAAAGAGTACAATGAAACTATGGTTGATGGTAGTGCCCCCGCCCGAATAAAACAAAATAGAATAAAATATAAAAAGTAAAATAATCATGGTATAAAAATACGTATACAAATGATAAAAAATAACAAAGAATAAAAATGAAAAATTGAAATTGAAAAAAGGAAATTATCAAAGAAACAACCATAAAAAGATGGAAATTATATTTGGTATTGGTGGCTGTTACAGTTTTGTTTCGGATCTGCTGTGTTTTGCTGTTTTGACAACATCAGTTATTTATTGGTCAAATCCACCTTCATGTGTATACTAGTGAATAAGCCGTTCGCTGGTGACACCGAAGATCAGAAGCCAAGTGGTTACGTTTGCTCGTGGGTGCAATGCGTTAGTCTTCGAATTCTCACAAGGATGGAATGCGTATATTTCAGTTACGCTGTGTTTACGTGTGTAAGTGTGTATGCGTCTGTCTGTCTCTCTCTCTCTCTCTCTCTCTCTCGTTCGGACTAATGCAAGTGTATAGGGCTAGTGCAGTGAGATACCCAACGATTTCCTAGTGGTACCCAGATGTGACACTGTGACGCAGTTTAACAAGGATAGCCCACTCAGACACACTATAATGACAAATTATCTCCCCTGCATACCGAGCATTGGGCAGGGAAACAACAAACACAATCTTCTAACGTCTCCTTGGGATCAAACCACCAACTTCCACCAGTCAGACACTCTATCTACTACGCCAAGCAGTTGGCCACCTATAGTGTCTAAAGTATCTGTAAGATGTTCAAGCAGAAATGATTTAACACCTACGAATGGGACGTGTGTTTTTTACTGCTCCTTAACAGTAAAAAATATCTTTCTTGTGCCAGAACAAGAAAAGGTGTGTTTGAAAGAATGTAAGTCAGCGGTTGGTATGCCGCGAATGACATTTAATGAACAGCTTCCCCTCAGATGAATGAACCCTGCGAATACTCTCCATTCTTCCTACCAACGTGCTGCAATAATACTGGCGTTTTCCGTCGCCCTATGCGCTTCCACCCATCCGCTTTGTTGATAACACAAAAAACACAGACAACAATAACAGGTTGTAATCATATTGCGTCGTAGCGAGCTTCTAGGAAATGTGTCCCCGATGGCCTGCCATACGAAGGCTGGTGAGTGTGTACACATAATGTAAGTCTATTGTAAACATCTCACTTCTCCGATACCTGTGAGAGAATATGTCGGAGGTATGGGAACCCTGGCAACAGTTGTAAACAGGTGAAATGGGATTTAAAGCAGCGTCCTAATAACACTAATATAGAGACTGCTTTCGAAAGCTAGAATATGCCTTCACGAACCCATGCTGGTATGAGGCGACAAAGCAAGTCGGGTGGTCAGGCCCGCTGACTTGGATGTCGTCGTATCCGAACTGCGTAGATCGATGCTCATGCTGTTGATCACTAGATTATCAGATGCAGACTCGATTATTTACATATCCATATCCGTCGTCATATAGCTTTAGTGCAGTATTGTTAAGTGCTGCGTTATACAACAAACATGCGTGCGTGCGTATATGAGTGTACGTACGAGTGTGTATGTACACATAAGAATACGATTTGTATACTAGTCCAGACTTACGGCAGGTTATTGTGCCAACCCAGTGAGATATTGTCTACGAAGTATTTTTGGGCGTTTTTTTAAATATTTGCTTTAACCTACTGATAAACTAAAGAGGCATCGAGTCAGGTCGTAACTATCTTTACTAAAGATTTATGAATAAGTGAGTAAGGGAAAACAGAATACTTGTCAAACAACCTTGAACTACGATGTCGCAACTTAAATATTATTTTTTGGACAACTTTGACAACATGAAGCAGGTTGTTAAAATTAAACGTAATTCAAACGTCGCATTGGGGTAATTTCAGCTCTGTCAGTGGGTGAATTTAGTTTTACGCCGCTTTTAGCAATATTCTAGCGATATCATGGCCGGGGACTCCAGAAATGGGCTTCACACATTGTATCCATGTGGGGAATCGAACCCGAGTCGTCGGCGTGACGAACGGGAGACTTAGCCACTAGATTACCCCACCGCCCCGTCAGCGATATGAAGACCACTGGTAATCTGGAGGATACTTGCTGGATTACATTAAATTACCATAATCGGGACGTAATTATTACTTCTTGATTCACAATGCTTTACGATTGTTGTAACAGAAATATACCCGTGAAGGTCCCGGGGTGGAATAGGTCTTCAGCAACCCATGCTTGCCATAAAAGACGACTGTGCTTGTCGTAAGAGGCGACTAACGGGATCGGGTGGTCAGGCTCGCTGACTTGGTTGACACGTCATCGGTTCCAATTTGCGCAGATCGATGCTCATGTTGATGGTCACTGGATTGTCTGGCCCAGACTCGATTATTTACTGCCCGCCGCCATGTAGCTGGAATACTGCTGAGCGCGGTGGAAAACTAAAAACTCACTCACTCACTGTAACAGAAAAACAGAAACGTGTACGACAATGGCTAACATGAAACAAGAATTTGCGACACGTTACACTTTCAAGGTCGTTTAGACAATTCCGCCGTCGAGCACAAGGGTAACTGTCATGAGCATACCAGTACTCCTTTGGCCATTCCAGGTAATGGGACGTGTGGTCGACTAGCGTTTGGGTTCGATTCCCAATATGAGTGTTCATTCTTTGTTCATTCGTTGTACTGACAATTTGATATTATGCGAACAGAGTGAATAGGAACAGGTGCATTCACTTGACGCCTCAATACTATCCACATGTACTAAACAGGCGCTGTTCCCTCTACAGCGGAATTGATCTTCAGTAACCCATGCTTGTCGTAAGAGGCGACTGACAGGATCGGGTGGTCAGACTTGGTTGACACCTTGTCATCGTGTCCCAATTGCGGAGATATGTGCTCATGATGTTGATCACTGGATTGTCTGGTTCAGACTCGATTATTTACAGGCCGCCGCCATATAGTCGTAATATTTCGGATTGCGGTTGAACTCACTCACTCACTACTGCCTGCCTAGGGAGTTCGAATCCTATGTTAATGCTTTGTCAGGGACGTGCATCACAAATTTAAATATATGTAATCTTTGGTCTAAAATATTATTATTGTTATATGTATTATTTTGATTGAAGCGGATAGCATCCGATTTTCATTAAAACCACAAACATCTATTGACATATGTTTAAGATAACCCTACCTGATCAAAAGAATCGAAAGACTTGGTGTACAATGGACAAAAGGACCTCCAAGTATATTTTTACAACCCTTTCACACAGAGAAATCGAATCAGATTTTTAAAAATCCTTTAAAGCTCAACCTGACATAGTGGGAGTTCCATGAGCTTTTTTATGTACCAAACATTGTATTTTGTCAGTTTACTTGATTCGTGATGTAAAATTTCAGTTGGCTATAAAATATATCTATTATTCTGGAAAAGACAAACAGTGGAAAAAGAACAGTTTTGACTGACATCCAAGTTTGCATTAACACAAAGTAAATATTTATGAAGCGATTCTTATGTATTTCCACAAACAGCTCAACCCCGATTACTTCCTTATCAGGCAAAACCACACAAAGCTTTTACATAATAACGTCTTGTCTAAACTGATACGGACGTCTTCTGAATTTATTTTGACACCGAATCTACACACCAGAGAACATGTTCATCCATTAGGTATGCATACCGATATCTACATGGTAAGTTTTACTCTATACTGGGCCCTGCGGTGAGATGGACAGGGGGTGTTTTCCATGCCCACGTGTTGTAGATGTCCTGCAATGCTCCATGCTGTATAGCGAGGTCAGAAAACTGACCCTTCAACTCTAACCCTAAAACAAGTCATATCATTGGCTAACACGTCCCCGGTGTTGAGTAAAATGAGGTAACGCTCGCCCACTGGTTAAGTCTAGTTTACGGATTGGCGTGCGGGAAAAGAGTATAAAACAGGCAGTTTTCTCAGGATTAACAGAGATACGTGCTTGCGTGAAAGACGAGCAAACGCCTGGTTTTAAAACACTGGACTTGTCGGACTTTGTGTTCCTGTATAGAGTGGACTTACACTGAATCATAATGATTCGTTCATTGCTTATGTTCACAGTTATCGTTCTTAAGGTAAGTTTTCAATACTTTCTTTATTACTTAATTAAAATATTACTTGTTTTACCTGTGAAGAAGCATATATACATATTCCACCAAAGAGGGTATCCGAATACAGATTTCTGTTGCAACGTCAGACAACGTTGGTATATTTGATTGCGCAAATGCCATCATGGTTGGAATATTTACCTTGAAGTTGCGATTTTTTTTCACTCTGACAGGTAAATTGTAGGTGTGGAAAAATAAATGCCTGAAAAGTGGCACTGATCTTTCACAAGGGAATTAGATTTTGGAGAAGATGATTGATAAATTCCGAAAATGGTGCTGCGGCTTGGTGCCTGCGAGTGTTAAACATGGATTTTGTTAAAAGCGTGTCGTAAAAATAAAATGCATTTATTGTAGGGGATGTTGATATCAGGATGCCTCTGACGATTGTCTTATTTCATTTGACATCTTCCTGCTACATTTCAAAATGAAATAAATTTTACAAAAAATAATGTCTTCTTACCCGTGTGTGGTCAGATTAATCCGATTTCAGTCATGAAAATAATTCATGGTCTTTCTTATCTGTTTATGGATGGTTCAGTGATGTTCGTGCTTGTATTTTGTATTTTAAATATGAAGAGTAGTCTTGCTTCTTGTGGCGTAGAAACTAACTTGTACATGATCACTTCAGCATCACTTTTAGACTGACGGTGTAGCTGAAACAGGTGAGGACACTAGCTTTACCTCATCACCCAGGTGTTTCAATGAAACTGTCGTGGGTCCGACACTCAATGACGGCTGTAGGCAAAAAAGTATTTTTAAAGCATAGCCTGCACCATCAGCTGGCCTAGCAACTATTCAACTTTCAAACTAACACTGGTTACAAGGTCAGCAGTTTCTTTGAAGCTTCTGCACAACCAAAAACTACGGGCTTCTGACAAGAGTGGCGAGGATTATCGCTGGCCGCGCGTTCAACATATGATCCTGCTTTGGTGCTACCTGTGACATTACCTGTGAAACTGCTGGCGGGGGCGGACAGGTGTAATTAATCCAGGTGTTCTCTTCCGAATCCCCTAGAGATTAAAGACTTGATGCTTTCATGGATATAAATAGTAGTACCAGTTGAATGTCGTTTTTTATCGATTAAATATTTATAGATGGGCAGGGCGGTTGTTGAAGAGAGGTAAATAATATCGTTGCATTCATCTGCTTGGCGGAGCGGGTTATATGTTGTATATAGAGCTTTGACAAGTCAACATGCACTAAGGGCCTTGTATGTTTTGAACATTGTGAGCCAGGAACAGTGCGGGCCAGGAATCCACTCTGTATTATGAGATAGGTGAACAGTTTTATAGAACTGGTATTTCTACCAAGGCATATACCAGTCTTCATTATCAGTCGAAAGACAGTGCCTTGGGCGTCAAGGAAACAAATGAGATAAATGGATGGAATTCAGTGACGATACTACATGTTAACGAAAGAAGGTTTAGAAGGAATGGAATGAGTGATAAATTTGTTCCGTGTCTTGATCCTCGTAAGTGCCCCCTGTGTCTGGTGCACGGGTTGCACAGTAGCTCAGATGTCTTCCTTAACCTTGTCAGGATCTGCTGATCATGTGTTCGATTCGCCGATGGTAATCTCTGATTTGTCAGCACAGTACGGTGCACATGGGTTTCACCAAAGTGAATGTCTATGACATCACATCCAACTCACTCACTCACTCACTCACTCACTCAAGTGTCTCATATCCCATGCAGACGCAGACGTAGAAAGTTGAGGCTTACGGCGTCATGAAGACAAATGAATGAGTTTTTTTGACGTTTTCGTTTTTTTTAAACGAAACATCAAAGCAGACAGATTAAAGCAGAGACAGTCAATATCTTGGACAATGGGTACGTGATCATGGTCGAATGTGGTGACTGCAGACAAAGGATATTGGACGGCGTACATACTTATACTGGTTGCGTACTTATTAGAACGTCATGGTTTGTGTGAACACACGGTAACGGCAGGCGCCATTGTGACGTAACGCACACTGTGTATATACACATAAATCAACACTGTACTATTTTAAAGTGGAGTCAGACCTTTCAAAATCTGGTCGTGCATATGGAGTAAGTAGTATGTCTGTTTGCGTTACCTGCCGCAAAATGTGTAATGTGATAGAACGATAGTTTGCTGAGACGGATGGATCTTGTATGCAATCACGGCTTGAACAAGTTTCAGTTTTTATGCTGGGCGTTTCGTAGGTGTCGGACGCGGCTTTTCGCTGCGCTGAGTTACGTCCCTTAGTCGATCAAGAAGTGAGTATGGTGTACGTCGCTTTTAACAATATTCCTGCAATATCACAATTGGGCTTCACACATTCTAACCATGGGGAATCGAACCCAGGACTCGGGGCGTGACGAGCGGACGCTTTAACCACCAGGCTTGTTCACTGCCATTGTCGATCAAGGATGTTCTGATCGTGGGTTCTCATCAAAGATTCGCCTTGATTGAGATTTTTGGTTTTCAGCACCATATTCGTGCTTCAGTGTTTCAACTCGTAAAGTTTAAGTGTTGCCTCACTACGTACATACTTACCTCCCTTACGACAATCTAGTGGCCGTAGTAGCCCATTATATTCACGTTGGTTCAGATTTTCGGGTTCTCCCATATCAAACTAATACCCCGTTATGATAAATGAAATGCATGTACTGATCTAAGCAAAGGTCAAAATCACTCATATCTAGTGTACGCGTAATAGAACTCACGAATCCGTTGGTTGGAGACCTGAGGGTAACAACATGAAAACGTTCAAACACCTAGTTTCGGGTACAGCAACGTGCAGTAAAAAGAGGGCCAAAGTACTAGTGGCTGAACGAGTTGTATGATGCCCAGAATTGAAAAGAAGACATGCCGATACGTTGTGAGATTGACATACAACGATAGAGGGGGGAAACAAAGCGTTTTGAGCATGCATGGAGACTGGGTGTATAGCGCTATAAAATGCCCATATATATGATAATAATATCTACGTGCCAAAGCGTCTGAGGTCTTCACGCCTGACGTTGATGACGTCCAGTGGACTTTAAAAAGTCGTTGCGATACCAAGAATATTTATAGCATCAGTTTGTTACACGATTTCACCTCATGACTTCTAATCACTTTTTACGTAGGCCTTAGTTTGATGTGTACGTGTGTTACTTTAAAAACACCCACTCTTCTGTTAACTGCGAAAGTTCAATGGCAACAGCGGTTACCATTTTCCTGAACGATGCCATTAAACTGACATAATTCAAACAAACGTAGAAGCTTAGGTTACACATAACGTGCATTCAGTTAATGTCATGGATGTTATAAGGCAATAGGTCAAGTTATACCCAATGGCCGCCATGATATAAATCTGGTAAGTTTAACATACCGTGACACGTCACTGTTACAATGCAATGCAAGAGGGCATCTGTGAATGTAATGCTATCAAGGCTTTTGTTACAAATAGCTCATGCGTTCTACTGGCTATCTGGGGGATTAGAGCAACTGCTGATGATATTGACACCCACGCGGCAATGTGTTTTACAATGTCTGAAAACAGTCAGCTATTGTGCAATGGAGAGAAACACACACCACATTTCATGCATATTTCTAAGGTAACTCGAGGAACGATGGATGTTTGACATCGAGACTTTGACAATCTGAATTATATTTATTTTTTTTAATAAACTCCTTTTAGTGCAAGTTAGACTTTGACAATCTAAATTGTATTTTGGGATTAATTTAATTTAATTTACATATTTCTGAACATTTCCGTTTTTAAATGCTCTTCCATTTATGTTCATTTATATTTATTGATATAAATTTATAAATTGTAATGTTGCTCTGTGTTGGAATTTTGATCTATGTGCATGTTGATGGGAATAAAGAATGGGGTGATTCAATAATCACATGACCTTGGGAAGTCGGGCTGTATGCTCGTGCCACGAGAGTTAAGTATAAAATAAACATGGCGGCGCGTGCTCACGGGAAGTCCTTTGAGGCCAGGGAGACTTCATTATTTCTGTTTGTTTAAACCAATCATTAATCACTTCAAAAGGCATGGATATAAAGTTAATTCTCAATAAAACCTTTAGCTGCATCGCCGTAAAACACAAATGCACGTGAATTTGTCGGCCAATGGAATAGAGGCAACGTTTACATTTCACCGGGCTGTAAATGCAACATTTTTTGGTGTTAGTTCTTTTATGCATGCACTGGCTCAAAGTTTAGTGGGTAATTGTGGTCTATCAAAGATGGGACAAAAAGCGACGACTAATGCACGAGGAAAAAAGGTTGCGGTGTTTATATTGGGTTGGACTTTAAGGGCGGAACTGGAGCTTTTTCAAATTCAGCAACAACAACATAGACAGCAGCAGCAACTACATCTCCAAAAACAATCAATATAATCCGTTGCTTTATTCACTGTATACGTATTTTGTAATGAACCATTTCGATAAGGAAATTATGTCTTGAAACCACCATGAACAACGTTGGTATACGACTGAGATTAAGTCTCTGTTGTAAACCGTAAATAAGGAAGCGCTGGGTACTATGTCTTTAAATGTAGGACACAAACAGAATACCTTTCTTGGCAAGTAAACAAGTAAGTGGGACAAAACAAAATAGACACTACAGCATATTTGGGCTGTCACGTGACCCAGGGGCTTGCGTTCGATCTGTGTTGTTTGCAGGGGCTTACCACAGAGGCTCATATTGAGGGTCAACACGGAGGCCGTCGTCACTTGTGCAGTATTCAGTGTATGGTGTAAAAGTACAGAAACGTTTAACTGTAGGCTTTCAGTACAAACGGGTACCGTTGATATTATATGAGCGTGTTCATTGTTTCTTGTTGGTTTCGGATCTGGTTTTAACCAGTGTTATAAGAAACAAATAAATTTAGATTTTCGTATCAATAGTCTATAGGTAAACAGGTAAAGGTCTGCCTTACAGGAGACCACATTTGCAGAACATGAAATTATTCAACGTTACTGTACCAAACTGTGCATGTCGTGCACACAGAGTGAATGAGTGAAGTTTTGAGCCGGTTTGAGCAATTAAAAAGGTAGCTGCCCAAACCTTCACTTAACATTCAAATCTGCCCAGAATCAGTTGCGAGTGACTGGCTGTAGCTTTCACACGGCATTTATTAATATCCCAACAATACCTGACACACCAGAAAAGAGTTTGGAACATAGTCGAAAATCAAATATTGCTTCGTACAAATGAACGCTGTAGTCGCTTGGCGTCCCCACCAACAGCAAACATAGACATGTCGTAGACATACTGATATTAAAAGAATAACATACCAGTTATACTCACATTTCAACTTTCATTTGTGTGATTTGTATGGGCGATGATGGGAGAGGCTTTGTTTTAAGGACACTTTGAACATTGTATCAGCTATTCATTGGCATGTTTAATAAATGTGAGAGGAAATGGATGCAGAGGAAGATTTTACCCCTTTTGTGGGTGTTAACAGGCCTAGGTATATAACAGAAGTATTCACACCTAAAAGAATAGGTGCCTGGTGTGTATAAGGGACGCAACTCTGTAAATCATACCGAGGTGGCTTAGATGACTGAGCCAATAAAATTGTAGCTATATTAAAATTGTCATGACAACCCGAAGTGGAACCTAGTATATCATCCATGTTTAGAACAGAAACTGACATTTTTTAAAAGAGATTCCATGTTATAAGCACCTGTGAAGATCCGGGTTAGAATTAATTTCCAGTAACCCATGGTTGTCGTAGGAGGTGACTAGGCGGATCGGGTAGTCCGGCTCGCTGACTTGGTTGACACATGTCATCGTATCCCAGTTGCGTAGGTGGATGCTTATGCCGTTGATCACTGGATTGTCTGGTAGACGCTATTATTTACAGACCACAGCCATATATAGCTTGAATATTGCTGAGTGTGGTGTAAAACTAATCTCACTCACAAAATGTAAGTGAAACAAAGCTGATCTGGGGATCTGGGTACCTATGAAAATTGTGATATAGCTCTTTCTAACAGAAGGGCCCGGAGGTTTAGACCCTCACGTTTTACTGAATCGTTGCAGGGTTCCCTAGACCCAGCTGGCAAACATTTTAGGAATATTTGAATTAGAGGCATTATCGTTTCACGTGACAATTTTGTTTCTCTCTCAAGGTCCCCTAGAAATATTGTTTACTTTTGCAAATTCGGTTAAGAATTTGTTAATTGTTTATGATTCCTCATCAGCAATATTTTTAAAGAATAACATTTCAGTTAAGCTTTGTTGTGTCAAGAATTAAACGCCCCATGCCATTCGCAATATCACAATGTTATTTTTTGATATTTCATTGCATATTTTTAATTGTTTGAGAAAATGTCTAGGTACAGATAGGTTCATGATTGTGGTGGGTAACGGTGTAGTCAAGCGGTTAAAGCCTTAGTTACAGTCCTGGGCCTAGATTTTCGAAGCTCTTTTAGCTTTAAGATAGTCGTAAATTTATATTAATGTATGGCACTTACGTATATCTAGCGTATATCAGGCTTTGATTCATCATATAGGTACACAGCACGAAGCCGATTTCTTGAGTCCACGCCGTTCGTATCTCTATTTACTCGATTTCGTAAGGGCGGTAGGGTTAGGATTTGTTATGGTCCGACTTCCATCACGGTACTATGTGTAAAACGGACGTTTTCGCCGTGACTTTGCTGGAATATTTCAAAAATCGGTGGAAAATCACATCGACAAACTTCAAACATTAATCACGTTTGATACCGGCGTTACAATTCATGTTTGGGGTTACTTTATGAAATAACTATAAAAATCAAGGTTACCTTAAAAAGGCCTAAGGGAGATGCTTTTATGTGTGAAAATTACGTGATACACAGACGGTCAACGATAAAGTAAGTTTAGTTTTACACCCCTTTTATTAGTATTCCACCCCCCCACCCCCACCCCCATATATCAACGTTGGGGACACCACAAATGAGCTTCATATGATGTACCAGTGTGGGGGAATCGAACCCGGGTCTTCTGCATGATGAGCCACGAATCACTCAGCTACCCCACCCTGTCGATGGTAAAACATTCGAAAGCAAGTCATGGAAATTGAAACGAGCTTTGCCCAGAGAGGATTACAAGTTATTTATCCGTGCCCTACTTGGTGATGTAGCTTTCATCTCAAACAAATAAAAGTTTAAAGCATACCACATGTTATATGTGCCAAAGACAACGTCTCACTTCCTCAGACAAGATGTTGATGGAAAACTTAACTATTAAGGGTTAGTGTTGTTTAAATCTGTACTGCAGTGATCAAGATCAATGACATGGACGGCTATATACATCGTAGCTCCACAACAACAACGGTCGTGATGACAGGTTAAGTGACTATTGCAGTTAGCAAGTGCAGTCACCAACTCACGCCGTGTTGCAAATCGGAGCGCTGGGGTAGGCCAATGGTTAAAGCGTCCGCTCGTCATGCTGAAGACATGGGTTTATGTCCCCACATATGGACACAATACGCGAAGCCTGTTTCTGGTGTCCCTCGGAGTCATATTGTGTGATTGTTGCTGGAAGCGGCCAAAATCTAAACTTCAGTGCACTTCTTTATGTTGTTAAATCATACTTGGATACACGGCGGTTTGGTTGGTCATCTGGAGTAGTCTTAAAACAAATTTCTAAAGCTGCTGTTGATTTGTTGTGTTTGGTCAACGTGTTTCACTTACCCCGTCTATTATATGCTGAGTCAAAAACTAACTAACGATCCTTTTAAATCTCTATGTGTGGTACGGCAGTTGGCTTTTAGCTTTATTAAGTCCATGTGTGCGGACTCCACCCACCATGCATTGCGAACGGAAGTTGCTAAGTTTATTAAACATCAAATGACCGCACGGTCGACATAATTGGGAGGGATCAAGCTTATTTGTTTACAGGCACAATGACATCATACAAGATCCAAGAACGGTACTTTTCCAAATTTACTGTTGTTGCACGTGAACTGGAAGCAGTGGAGGTTCCATTGAGAGTAACAATCTACAAATGGTCCAGCATCTCGTCAACGTTGTTTGTGTGCCTCATATAGAATGATAATTTAAAGCAGGATATTTTTTGAACATGTATACAGGTCTGAACGAATTCCTGAAAATAGTTTTCTCTTGGAACAGGGTCTGTTATGCTAAAATGTCCCATCTGTGAGATATTGTTTAGCGTTCGTTCCTATCGCCGTAGGCCACCGTGTTGATAGTATTAATGGAAACACGGTACCACGTGTCTTTGCTTGTGGCTTCCAATGTACAGAAGGTCGTAAACCTTGGTTAAGAGTGAGTATAGTTTTACACCACTTTTAGCAACATTCCAGCAATATTACTGCGCGGCCCATTTCTGGTGTTTCCCGCCTTGAAGTTGCTGACATCAGCGTAAAGCTGCACTCACTCACTTCTTCACTCTTTTTCTCTGAGAGAAAAATGTCGGCTCCACCAAGTTTCACTTGGTAATGGTATAGTGATAGTATAAGCGCCTTATAAAACGATCTCGCTGTGTCAGGATCCGCTAAGACGAATTCGAGGCTCGCCATGATTATGCTCCTGGGGTTCTGATAATCTTTCGTGCTCGAAGACTTCCCCATATGAGCTAATTTGAGTGAATTTAGTTTTACGCCACTTTTAGCTGTATTCCAGCGGGGTAGGGGTGGGGTGTTTGGGTGGTGGGTGGTGGGTGGTGAGTGGTGGGGGATGGGGTGTGGGGGCAGAAATGGGCTTCACACATTGGACCCAGTTAAAGAATCGCACTCGGTTCTTAGTATTAACGCTTTAACCACTAGGATATTCTTTACAACCAAGGCTGTCAGAGATCAAGTCAGACAAGGTAGTACTAATATGTACGTTTAAGTGATCAGTAAATATTTTAATTATATGTTATATCGTTTGAGAGTAAATTTCGAAAGTAGTTAATAAATAATAACATTAAATAACTGAATATGAATATTTTAATGACATCCAACCACGAAACATGTTCTCCCCATGTTAGCAAACGGAAACTCTTGTTATGCGTCTTTTGCCATACCGCCATGTAGCTGGACTAATGCTACAGGCGGCGTTAAACAAAACTAACTTACTCATTCATTTGTCACAAGGATAATTTTCGAAAAGGTAAGTGAGTGGTTTTAGTTTTACGCCGCTAAATCCAAAATTCCAGCAATATCAACGCGGAGGACTCAAGAAAATATTCTTCACACATTGTACCCATGTTGGGAATCGAACCCTGGCCGCTACCCCACCGCCCCTTTAATTATTAAAAGAAATGTTAATCAAGACGCAGCTAAATGCCAGCTATGATCCGAATGATTTGTAATTTAAAAAAATGCCGAAATATTTAATGTCGACTGGGCTGAATATATGCATGGACATAGACCTTGATTGATCGCACCGGTCACAATGGTCGGGTCACTGGGGCCACCCTTGCCCCGGAGTGTCAAGTCCTTTGACCCTCCTTGTCGTATTATGGCGGCTTTCGCCTAAGAAAGAAGAAACTTTGAACAAGGTAACTGAATTAGTCCCGTGTTTAATCAGACTTATCGTGTCCATTTATGATGATTTGGACACAAGGGACATTCAGTACGAGGACCGTTAGGCCTCTACCCACAAAGGGTCAACGTCCACTGATGATCAAGTGCTGATTCAGCAATCTTTAGAGTCGCCATGGAATTAACGTAAATCTGACAGGGCGAGGCGTAGGTTCAAAAGGAGGAAGATTGAAAAAGACGTGCATGCGCGGCCTTGAACTCATTCAAACCGACACTATACACCTGGAAGTCACTTGTTTTCGAAATGAAACAGTTAGTAAAGATTTGTGCAAAATTCATCAGTTTGTACTGATTCGAGATAAAATGTCTTAAGCTGTGCGGTAGCCGTGTAGTCAATGCGTTCGCTCATCACACCGAAGACCAGGGTTCAATTCCCCTCATGGATACAACATTTCTGGTGTGTCCCGCCGTGATATTGCTGGAATATTGTTAAACACGGCGTAAAACCAAACTCACTCACTCACTCACTCACTCACTCACACACTTCATCACTAGAATGGCTGAAACCAAGTATGACGTTTGCTATCTAGCTTCAGGGAGGATTGGACAGAAATAATCACGGTTGTGTTTTTCTCTTTTACAAATAGACGTGCCTTTCTCTTGTAATTGTGACCTGGGGCTGCTGAATGACTGCATGTTTAAGATCACATTACCAGTTTAGCTGCTGTACAGAGAACGGCTTTGATTGCTCTGTTTATACTGTCACAACAACCCACAATAACATTCATGTTGGGTGCATTGGCTGCGCTATCCTTTGCTCACTGGAGAGGGAATTGCGGTAGGGGTGTGTTTTAGCGTTTTTTTCAGTGCTGAGGTTACACTTCAAACAGAACCTCTCTTGAATTCTGCCCTTGTTCAGTTCACAAGGTACACTGAAAGCATTATTACGATGAAATATGTTATGTATTCTCGGGTGGTGGTTAGTGTTGCGCTTCAGCGTTTGCTAGTACTGCTGATGGTCCGGGTTCGATTCCCACTTGGCCACATTGGAGGTGCAGTACTGACGTCCCTGTCGATATTTCCTGGTATTTTTTTAAAAAACCGGCGTAAAATGCAATTCATTCTTGAGATAGATTTGGACCTTAACATTCTTCGCTGTTCATGAACTAACGTGACATATTAATTTCACGAAAAGAACAATTTTCCCAGTTTCCTAGTTTCAAGTAAATCAAATGCGCCTGTCATTACAAGGCGGGTTTAAATACCATCAACCGAAAATAGAAATAAAAATATTTGTCTCAAAACAGGTTCTTTTCAGGTATCAAACTGCATTTGAATATAGCCAGGTGTGCTCTTTCATACGACAATATGTACGTGCTTCCGAATCTCTACCTGGGACATAAAAAGGTGCACCGTTTCGCATGCTGTTTACCCATGTTTACCACGAGTATGGCGAGATAGATGTCGCGACTCTCACGGAATGCGGAATTCTTTCGGAGCTCCTTGAGTCCATTCACACACTCTTGCATCCGACTGGCGGTGCACCATCCTTTTCAAACACGAGCTCTGCACAAGAAACACCATAGTATCGCGTACCCTTTAATGCCTTGCACGTCGCTAAGCCCACCCTCATTAGCCTTCGATATAACGTCATCAAAACACTCCCTCAGCTTACATTGACCGGAATGCTGGATTAAGCTGATCGTTTGTCAAGGCATCTTCTAGCTGGTGTGTTAAGTTCTTTATCAACCCTTCAGAGGTTAAGGTTGTTTGTTTGTAGTACTGCTGTTTAACGTCGCTGCCAGAAATATTCCAGGTGTGTCATCTCGTCCCTTGAAACCAACCAGTGATTGAAAGTATGAGCATCGTCCACTCGGTCACAATCGCGTGTAATACACCAAGTCCATATGGGACTATTTTACGATCTAGATAAGTTACTGTGGACAATGGCATATCAGAGACCCTTTCGATAATTGCTGTGAGTTATGTGGTTTAATCCACTTTTAGCAATATTCCAGCAATATTACAACGGGGGACACCAGAAATGGGCTTTGTAGGTTGTATTGATGTGGGGAATGGAACCCGGGTTTTTGACGTGATGAGAGAACGCTTTAAGCACTAGCCTACTACATCGACCTTATTCCTACAGACTACACTGCACAATTCAGCATGTTTCTGATCCCCCTTCAAGGAGTGAAGATACATGCGTTCGCGACTAAAAGAACTCCCCCCCCCTTCCCCCAAACACGGTGTTCGTCACATACACACGCAATGCTAAAGCAGTAAAAGCCAATCACAGTTTAGTTCTACGCCACACTCAGCAATATTCCAGTAAATAATCGAGTCTGGACCAGAAAAACAGTGGTCAACATTATGAGCACCGATTTAAGCAGTTGGGAACCGATGACCTGTGTCAACCAAGTCGGCGAGTCTGACCACCCGATCCCATGTGTCGCCTCTTACGACAAACATGGGTTACTGAAGATCAATATTCTACCCCAGGCAAAATGAAAGGGAATTGCGTTGGACACTATTTTGTCTCTGAAGCGAATTCTTGTTTAAGTTTGTATTTTTTCGTCTTCAAATATAAAGCTAATAATAAAATTATGCGTTTTTTTCACTCATAATCTTAAGGACGTGTTGCGCAAAGCAAAGCACCCCTACTGTCCAGTCATTCCTAACCCATATCAATGATACTCACCTTCAGAGAGAACGGAAGTAATTAGGGAAAGCACATGCAACTCACTAATATTTGTTCTCCAGATGTTTAAGTGTTAATATCACACGATAAGGATGAGTGAAAAGCAATGCTACTTGACTTTGGGTGTATAAATACCCCCACACGCTCTCTTTCTGGAGGACGGGGAAAATGATAAAACACAAGGGGAGGTAATCCAGTGCAGAATGTAATCAGTCAAAGCACTGGAAGGAGGGGAGGGGAACTAAGGGCGTGGTTTTATTGCTCCCCTTTCCTGGAACTGGTATATGTAATTGCTTCAGACTAAGAACTGCACTGCATCACCCCTGTGAAAGATGAAAAAAAACCCACGAATTCATTTGAAATGCAGTAAATCACGTTTGTGAGTGAGTGAGTGAGTTCAGTTTTACGTTGTACTGTTCCACTTGTAAGGTGTCGGTCTGTAAATAATCAAATCTGGACCAGACAATCCTGTGATCAACAGATTAAGCATCGACCTACGCAGCTGGGACGTGCTGACGTGTGATCATGCGATCCCGTTAGATGCTTTTTAGCATTGGCTAACACGTTTGTAACGTACACGTTTGTAACGAACCAAAGGATATGTCGAACTTTTGTTTGGCGCTTGCTGTATATTTTAGTCGAATATCGCATAACGAAGTGCGATTATATCGAACTTAAATTAGTGGTCCAACACCTATTGTATGTGCCCAAGACGAAGCAGAAATCATTAGTCGATTTACTTGGAACTGACGAGAATATTTTTGCTTTTACTTATCAAGGGAAAAACATTGTTTACAGATTTATTGAATATTTGTGTGGCGACTAGTTAGTCCTCTCGTTAAGACGTTCGCCCTTTTCGCGGGTGGGCGTGGGGTCGATTCCTAACATTTGTTGAAACCTTATCATGCCTACCTTTTCGCGATATTGCTGGTTTATTGCTGAACGCGGCGTAAAACGACACTGACTCAAATTTGCGATTTCCTGGTCAAGAATTGTTGTACCACATATGACAATACATCGAACAGCGTATTTATCATCCACTGTATCCTCGTTGCCAACACATTGCTGGTATCCAGGGAACCATTGTATGTATCTAGACAAGAAAGACGTAACCTTCCTAGACCAACGTGACCTTATTGGACTAAGTGGTATACCCCAAACCCTGTGGTTGCCTACGTGCATTGACGGCATCGCATTGTTGTCTTAATTACCCGCAAAACGCTTCCACGATTGTGAAATAAGAGGAAATGGTGATATCATAACCTCAACGGTATTTCCACGTGTTTGGATGACCCCAAGGATTCCCGGAGTATGAGATCACAGATTCAAGCTGTAGGCCTGCATGTGTTTAAGCCATATCGGTCGTTTCTACCAATTGTACTCATGATTCCGTCGTTGGCCTTGGAAGTTGTTTTTCCTGGAAACGAAAGAATGGAATGCGTGAATCATGAATGATCTGCATAATGTGCCTATGCGGGTCATTATTTCTTTTTATTCCTCTTTGTGTAAAATCCTTATCAATAAACTGTCATTTCCTTCTCCTTGAAGGTCAACAGCATGACCTTGGATCCTGGAACGAAGAAGTTCTCTTACGGCGTCGAGGCAGAAAGACTGTGTAAAGTGAGTATTACTCCTTACTTTCCTGACTCTCTGTCCAATACTGATCAAGTGTATTTGTTGCTGGCTGAATGACTTCGTTTAGTTTTACACCCCACTCGGACCAGACAATCCAGTGATCAACGGCATGACCATGGCTCTAAGGAGCTTGGACACGAGGACGTGTGTCAACCAAGTCAGCGAGTCTGACAACCCTTTCGAATAGCATGGGTTGCTAAAGAGTATTTTTCTTGTAAAAGTGTTTGTTGGGAAAGGTTCAAATTGGCCAATGCTAAACACTTTGGTTCATCTCAATATTTCCACTCATCCTGTACATTTGCCACACTCCAGGCGTACAGGAAAGTGTGTCCAGTCTCCAAGATCTGCGCCATACAACACTTGGTCTGGCCAAGGAAGATGTCCTTCCCCGTCTGTGTCCATCAAAGGAAGATCGAAGGTAGGGACACCCTTAAATATGCATATCGATCTGGCACTCCCAACCAATGAGCTTTAACTTTTGGTAGTTGGTAAGTTAGGGCCAATAGGACCTGTTATATCGTTTTGTTAAACCGAAATCTGCTGCGTCATACCGTAAGATATTCAGGATGATGACAAAGACTGGTCGGCTGTACATGTGTATATCTAAAACTGCAGCATGGTGTCTAAGTGAATTAGCATTGTAAAACCAATACAAAGTCAGACTTGTACATGCAGCGTGCCCAAGGTGATACAAGTTGATATATCAATGGAATAATCCTGGATGCTACATTTATTATCATTACGATATGTATTGACATTAAAGAGGGTGGCAATCTGTCTAACAAAAGTGCTAGATTCTGTACTTTATCGTGAAAGTGTAATCCCAAATATGACATGCTTGGCACTGAGTGAGTGAGTGAATTAATATCTAACGTCACATCGGCAATATTTCAGCCATATCGTGACGGGAACATAACATTGAAATGGAATATATGAGTATTACAAAAACATATCGACAAAGGACAGTAAAACAACTAGAATACCACAGAAAAGAATGTAAAACCAGTAATTATACCTAAAACAATCTGTCTATACATGACAATACACTATAAAAATGGGCTATAGATTGGTGACAACTGAAGGTAGATCACCATACTAGGGACCATGGGGGCTTACAGTACCTTTGCTACCTACATGGACCCTAGCTGGATTTACATCATTCCCTCAGCCGTCAGCAATTTGTGACATCTAGCCATACCACAAAAATCACTTATTCTACGATTAAAAACCTGGAAATTTAGAATTTACTTTGAATGTTTGTGGACTTACGTACGCTTGGCACTGAATGTTAACATGTTTAACAATGTCAGTACCAGATAGAAACTGGTATATTCCTGACTGTGTTTCTGGTTCCAGTGAAATCCAAGGTCTGCGAGCTGGCTCCAGCTCCGGGTTCATGTGGCGCCCGCTTCAGAAGATGGTACTTCAACGTCCACGCCGGAAAGTGTTCATGGTTTACCTACGGCGGCTGCGACGGCAACATGAACAATTTCCGGAACGAAGAAGAATGCAAACGTGTCTGCCTCCACCACAACGCATCGTCGGAAACGCCGGTAACGTCTAACGCCATTGTGAGCGTCCCTGCAGACCCAGCGTTGAGGAAACCGGCTGTCCTTCCCCATCCTGCACCGATACCACTCCAGATGAAGGCTAGCGATGACAGAGAAGCTTTTAAGCTGAACACGAAAACGGATGAGGAGGAACTGGAGAAGAAGATGAGGAAGAGGGATTATAAGCTGAGGAGGAAGCACAGGAAGGGCAGGAAGGGAAGGAAGGGCCGGAAGGGAAAGCGTCGAAGGGCTCGTAAGCACAACATCACAGGACCATACGCTGAACTGAGAGTGAGGAAGACGAGCTATAGATCGGAGAAGGCACAAAGTGACCAAGGAGAAGAGGACGAGCTGGCCAGGATGAACCGGAAGAAGAAAATCAGGAAATACCGAAAGAGCAAGCCGTCATTCTACAGGAACTTCAGACTGTTCAGGATCCTTGCGACTAAAGACAACCCAATTGGCATATCTTTGACATAAGGTGTGACAATTCTTTTCGGACATTGTGTCTAGAACTCAGTGCAATGTGTCAAACTTTCCCCTTCTTCACTCAAAACAGAGAAAGAGATCAAATGTCATCATAAGAAACAGTTCCCGTTTTTATATTAACTCATAGCTTCTATTACTGCATCAACGTCACCGGTTCCTATAACGTTGGGGAGTCATCTTTATGATGCAAGGGAATAAGCTGATGATAGAAAAATGGTTACAACCCTTGCGCAACTAGTACTAGTTTCGCCTGAGGTGTGGGTCCCTTTGGACCCTTATCGTTGCATTCTGTGTAGCTATAACGACCCCAAGGCGAACGGAAAACACGCAGGACTTAATAAACACAATATCATGATCAATATTATGAAAAAATTCCTATATGTCACAGTTATCTCTGAAGTGACTTGTGTAACTGTTGTGTTTTTTGGTTTTAATTTTTGTTCTTCGAAACCCACTACAGGAATTGGAACAACGGAATGTGATTGGACAGTCTAAGGAAGGGCTAAACTGGGATGTTGGTTTAATCAAATTTTCGGACTCGAACAAGGTTCCTGGTGTTTACACTGCAGGCAAATATCAAATATTTTCTTAATTGATATGCTGTAATGCTTGTGGCGTTTGAACGTTGTATTCACCAACAGTCTCTGCCCCGATGCGTCATTAATGCTTGTGATTCTTGTTGCAAATCGTTTAATGTCACATTTTTTAAATGCAACCTATGAGACTGTACTGACATGTAAATATTAACGATGTGTATAGTTTTCAAGTGGTAGGGTGCAATTGGTTTTCAAACGGTAACGATCTCATTAAAATCAGATTTTGCGGTTTCCGCGGAACAAAGGTCAGAGGTCATGCGGGGTGACGTCAGAGCGATGTTTCATTCGGCCAATCAGAGCTCCGCTCACCCGACAGTGACAATACGAATGTGTTTATTCATTATCATGCAACCTCGTGTTTTCACTCGAATTGTTCCAAACGATAGTTGCGGGTTATACGACTGGTTCCGCCCGAAAGAGTTTCCGGTTTTCAAACTTTGAATTTAAAACGTTGGGCCACTTTAAAATTCAAAACAACTTTTCTAAACGTAGTTTGTAGTCAGGTTGAAACAAAATTTGTGACCAACTCAAGTTATGCCGGGACAAGCCGAATATTTATTTGGAACTTAGGTAAAGGGACGAGTGGTGATGAATGGTTGAAACAAGTGTAGTAAAGCTCGAGAGAGACTGCTCTGATTGGCTAATGACCTCTTGTGGCTATCATTTCATTGGTCGGTGACCAGGTGACCTGCCACACGTGATGTCCTCAGATGTTTTGGCAGCGGTAGCACTAGCATCTGATTTTACTGACATTGAGCGAAAAGCAAATGCATCCAATAGTTGTGAGTAGGTTCCGTATGTTATAGTGTATATAGTTGTTTATTGTAAATGTATGTGTTCAGATTTCTACATTGCAACCGCTACACGATGAGGATCCCTATTCAGGGCCATGCTATTTTACTTCATGCCCTAAAGTCTTTGACCTTCTGAAAGTGTTGATTATGCTGTTAATAATTACTTATTTACAATATTTTTTGTTTGTTTCAGTGACAAATATCAAAACATTTTTTTGAGCTTGATAAAAATATATATTTACTACAATTCCTCAACTGAAATACTATAGTATATATATGTATACTCATCAATTACGGATGATGAATTCGTAATTTGATTATTGAAATTGTCATTTGTGTAGTCACATAAGGCTGAATAAAAAAGTGAAATGTTTTTCGTGCATCGGCGCGTCACTTTTATTTGTGCGCCTAACAATCTGTAAATGCCATAATATATATATATATACACTGTATCTACAACTCTTTAACATGTGTTAAACTTCCCAAACTGTATTTCTGAGAAAAAAACCGTGTTCCTCCCCAGTCACTTTTTTCAGATAAAAAATTTAAAGAAAAAGTCCTACCGCCCTCGTCACTTTTGAAAAAAAATGTGCCTGAGAAACATTTAATTATTTTTATGCAGCCTAAAGCAAAAGAAACCAATGTTCCTGAAGTGGTTTCACCTCATTCAGTACGTTGTGGAGTTATATACGGATTAAGAATTCTCTGGTCATGACTTATATGTAGTGTCCGTGGTAGCAGTCATTTGTTATTAAAAAAATGCAGTCTGAAAAGAAGACCTATATATTCCACGTGTACATACACCCTCCTCGTTTTTGTGACTGTTTAAAGGCAGAAAACTAAGTTGAAACGGATTGATTTACGAATTTCAGGGTTTCTGAAGTAATTCTATTTGTTTGAGAACCGTTTGGAAGGTTGAGTGTTCTTACGTCAGTGCCTGATGATAACCAGTCTCAGTTATCAGCTGAATCCAATTCACGCTGGCAAAATAGTGCTTAAAATTAAAAGTGGATTACTGACAGTCAGCGTTGACTCAAAATGTAATGAAATATATATAATTTACATTCATTAAAAATCTATTTTCAATAAGCATAATTTTTTTCGAACATTATGTGATTTTTCAAAAAGACAATTTCGGATATTTGTCTTCTACTTTCTTATTTGTGATAAGGTCGTAATGTCTTAGCTGCAACTAGATCAGAGGAGTAAATGTATGTAAAGTAAAACCCTTAGTCTTGTCTTATGATGTATATATCTTTATCGTATCTGATGGATGTGCAGTGAAACCTCCTTATATCGGAACCTCGTTTATCCGAACTATTGTTGTCACTTGTCATAGAAGCAAGCTTACAATGGCCAGTGATTCGTTTATCCGTACATGTACTCATCCAGACAATTTACTGGAAATGATGTTGTCCGGAGTAACGAGGTTTCATCGTATCTGCTTTCCGCTGACAGATATCACGGATATGGTAAGATAATACATGCAGTAAGCATGCATGTCACGTACTTAATGTTATTGTTCTCCTTGATCTTGATTCTCCATCTTGTACATACTGTTTTATTTCTGAGACTTATTAATTATGTATGTAAATAGAATTCCATTTGTATTGTTAAGACATTCATAGTTGATAATGTCACATGTGCGGTCCATGTGTTTTAAGCAATGAACACAATACCGACACTCTGCCCCCAGGAGTTTTTCCGTGTGCCGTTGTAAGGAAACGTTACTTTACATTGAGTTCGGCTAACTCACACTGTAGGAGAAAATGCCAATCGTTGTATCCTTAAATGCTGAAAAAATAACGAACATATTGACAAAACAGAGCAGTTACTGAGTCTAAAACGGGTGCTTTAACGACTGGAAAGCCTGTATGTTGACTATTGTTGATGGTGTGTAATAATGTTTAAGCGTGGCATATTTATAAAGTCGATTATGAAAGACCCGTTTTATGCATTTGTTTTCAATCCTTAAAACGATTTGTACATATTCTATGTATAATAAT
Source organism: Haliotis asinina (assembly GCF_037392515.1). Taxonomy (NCBI): domain Eukaryota; kingdom Metazoa; phylum Mollusca; class Gastropoda; order Lepetellida; family Haliotidae; genus Haliotis; species Haliotis asinina. The sequence continues at coordinate 34,238,377 of NC_090289.1, read as the reverse complement.
ACTTGTATTATTGCATAATATTTTGTACATTTGTATACTCGTCTAATAAATATATAATCAATTCTATTATTGATCTTTTATTATGTTGGACGATGTTCATATCTTGTGTCTGTTTGTTGTTTAACGCCTCACTTAACAATGTTCCAACTATGTGGCGGCCTGTACCAAACAGAGTCTTGACCATACAATCCAGTGATCCCATTCTGGTGTTTCCCGCCGTGAAGTTGCTGGAATATTGCTGACATCAGCGAGAAGCTAAACCCATGCTGTTATTATAATTACTCACTCCTTCCTCTGGGAGAAAAATGTCGGCTCCTTTGAGTATAGAGCCCTGAAGTTTCACTTGGTGATAGCATGAGCGCCTTATAACACGATCTCGCTGTGTCAGAATCCATTAAGTCGACATCGGGGTCCTCCTGATTGTGCACATGGGTTCTGCTCATTTTTCGTGCTCGAATGCTTCCTCATATGAGCTAATTTGAGTGAGTGAGTGAGTGAGTGAGTGAGTGAGTTTGGTGTCAAGCCGCTTTTGGCAAGATTCTAACACCAGAAATTGCTTCGCACATTGCACCAATCGAGAAAGTTTCTTTCCAGAATGCGTTTCACACTTTGTACTCATGTGGGGAATCGAACCCGGGTCTTCAGCGTGATGAACGGACGCTTTAACAACAAGGCTACCGCACTGTCCCTTAGTTAATATGGGCTATCCTGCAGTATCGGGCTGACCGAGGTTTCAAAGGGGCTCGACGCAACTGGCCTTATTTCTTGCAGGTTTAGGTTTGGGTTTGCATAATGCTTTCGTTAAATATAGCGATGTGATGGCATCGTGTCAATAATAGCGTCTGAACCAGAAAACCCAGTGATCGTGATTGATCGTGAACATTTCTATCTGACTCGGGTTCCCTCACCTTATGCTGTACTTCTGATTTACACTGACCGAGCATATATCAAATCTGGTGGAACATGTAGCCAATCTTGCTGAGCTTTGGTATGAAGCTAACATAGATCTGTTTTAAGTTAAACCCATTTAACTATCAGAGACTAGCCTACTCGACTTTGGATCCGGTCTGGCTGTCCACAGACTTTGAATAGGTCCAGTCTGACATCTGTTTAAGTCATTATTACGTATGCATGTACATTATTATGTACGTGTATCGAAAGCGTTCACTTCGTTTCCATGTCTTGTTAACATTTACCACGACACACCACCACCACACACACGTGGAAAATGTGGCGTAACAATTATTTTGTGATGAATGAACATATTTTCTCCAGCTTTGGGCAATCTTCCAACAATGTCATTGCGGAGGACATCACTTTTGCTCAATATACTCTTGTTAGGAATCGAACCCTGATCTTTAGCTCGGCGAGCGAACTGATTCATCATTCAGTTACCAAAGATTCATGGCAGTACACGATTGTCGTTGCGATCATTTTGTGAAACTGAGCAGCGACTCCACAGTCAATGTAACATATGTCATATTTGGGATTTCACTTTCTCAGAACAGTACAAATTCTAGTACTTTTTTGGTTGAGCCCCATCCGGGATTCGAACCCGCACCCTCAAAGTTAGGCACCTAATCGCCAGCACACAAAGTTAGCCGTCTAGCCCGCTCAGCCACCGCGACTTCGTGTAATCACAGTCAATGTTGGCAAGAGATTATCTCAACATCGGCTGGGGATGTCATGCTTTACTAGGTATTGTACTATATATTAGTCATATTAGTGCTCTTGCATCATGCTGTCATCTACAGTTGGTTTTATGTGATATATTATCCCCGGCTTAGGATCAACCTGAAACTAAGACTTCGGTAATTAGGCAGCCGGAATAATGCTATTTAGAAAATAAATCCTGTTGTAACCCAATATGCTTAGAAATACCCATAGGTGAGTGAGTGAGTTTAGTGAGTTTTGCACTCAGTAATATTACAGCCATATGGTGGCGGTCTGGAAATAATCGAGCCTGGACCAGACAATCCAGTGATCAACAACATGAGCATCGATCTGCTCAAGTGGGAACTGTGTCATGTGTGTCAACCAAGTCAGCAAGCCTGACCACCCGATCCCGTTAGTCGCCTCTTACGACAAGCATAGTCGCCTTTTATGGCAAGCATGGGTTGCTGAAGGCCTATTCTACCCCGGGACCTTCACGGGTAATAAATACCCATAGGCTTTAAATAATGAGTTAATGGAAACGTATGTATGCTATTGCAAATATCAATTCACCCGTGCCAGTGCATTGTTTATGTCATTCTGTCATCATCTGAATCCTCCTTTAAACACTAGAAATGAGAGAACAGAGTTGATTTGATTCACCAACAGATAGTCCTTGAAGACGGGTGGTAGTTTTCCTGAAGGGAAGTTCAAAACATTTGTGAATAATGTGTCAAAAAGAAATTATATGACATTCGCATGCCTGTCACGGATTTTTCGAGGAAAAAAGAAAGATACGCACATACATTTTCCACAGTTTATATTGAAATATTTTGACAGCAATCGTCATACATTCCTATGCTGGAATCGCGTTCATTATGTCGAGGTTGTTGTGTACTTAGCGCAAACGCATCGCAAAACGTGTTAGTAAACATTTGTCATAACATTGTAAGCGATGCATGAAAGGGGTGCATGCAGAAAAAAAGTTTTCATGCACGTGCCATGTATCGGAAACATGAATAGAACCACTGACTAAAAAGTCCAAACGAAATTCATCATTTCATTACGATGTAAACAAAGATTTAAAAAAAGCCAAAATTGAATGCTACTTTCCGAAATTTATCATGCTCAATAGGAGACATTGCTTGTGTGAGATCAAACGATAACTCCTGGGAGATATCGTTTCGGCAGTACATTTTGTACAATGCTAAGACGTCATGAACTTGATGATGTCACAACGATATGACTTCGCTGAACTGCAAGTCTAATGGTCGTTCAGTGCTGAGAGATGTACAGCGTTCACTGAAAAATAACGAAGAATGATTTTTGATGATAAATAGAATCTCACTCTCGTGTTGGCTGACATCAGTTATATTAACACTCGTTGATAAAGGTAAAACTATCCCTGTCAAGTCTAGGAATTTTGTAACTTTATCAATTCGAGTGGATATAAATGATATCAGTAGACACTTGGGTGAGATTCCCTACATATCGCCATTGGAATCAGGTGAAGAATGTGAGTCCCAGTCTCCCTGACCCTTCAGCGTCCACTACAGCACCATATCTCTATTATGGCATCAATATACTTCAGTTCGACCCAAGACCGTCCAAGAATTAAAAGACCATGAGCGACCACTTCGATCCTGCTCAGGGCCGACTCATCCGGCTCTTTCACCAACGTCACCGTTGCCGTCACCACAGCAACGGACACTGCAGGATGGGTGCCTAGTCTTTGAGGATTTACGACCCAAAGCATCAGAAATTGTCTGAGAATTCAAGCATATCGACCAGAAGTTGGACCTGTCCTACCGTGACTACATTGACAACGAGTCCAGTTGTGCAAAAGGGCGTAGTGAGTGTCATGGCGGCGGTGGGGGTGGACGTGGCTTGGGCGTGGGAAGATATCCTACACGAGTAGATCAGATATCAGAGATAGTGGTGGTTGAAGGCAATCTCTACTTCGACCAAATCTTACGATCTCACCTCCTCCCACTTAATAACAGCCCTCGATACATCTTGTGTAGCAGGTGGCCATCTCGCCAATGTAAACGTCATTGTCCTACCCTGGCCTTCTAAGCTGTATGCCCTGAATCCATTCCAGCATCTATGGGACGAACTTGATCGGCGCTTCCGCAGACGTCACCTTCGTCCTCAGACACTGGCAGAAATTGCTAAGTATTGCAGGAGGAATGGCGAAGAATTCCTTCAAAGGCATTGTCTAACAGTGATGGGGAGGTGTCCCCATGTACTGACCTTAACGCTACTTTGTGGCCACTTGGAGCGGATTAATGCTGACAATGATAATACCGAATATGATTATCTTTCATTTATGTTCAAGTTTATTCGACCTTTATGCACTTAAATACTTTTAATACATTTCCATATTTGTATCTCTGCGCATGGGTTTCTTTTTTCAACAGGACGTTGGAAGATGGGATAGAATCTGCCAATCACATGTCCGTGATGAACTCCACTTTGAATAATACTGTTCATTACTTGAATGCCCTTAGACATCAGCTTCTTCCCCAATATTTCAGTAAGCATCCTGATATCAAACGGTTTGTTTATCTAATAAAATGTGACTATTTATCAATTGACTCTAAAGTTGCCAAATGTATCAAAACTGGACTTTGTTCAATGTTTTGAATGCATCAATATGCTGTACGTTCTCAGTGTCACTACATGTGAGTTTTGAGAAAAATATTTCTGTTTTGTGCTGGTCTAGTGCTTAATTAAGAACCTTGGCGCAACAGCCCTCAAGAACGTCCACAAACAAGCCCTTTAGTCGCTTCCAATAATGTTTATGATTACAACTGACTTACTGGCCCATTATGACTTAAAGACACCCGTTATCGGCTTTAGCTCTAACAGCTAATACGACAATGCAACAGTGGTCATAAATACGGTTCTCATCAATAAGTCTTAAACACACATTGACAGGTAAACCTTATTTTCCGTGGGTCAGTGAGTCTGTGATGTTGTCATCCATTCCATGATAATGGCTGGATGTTTGACACGGATCACGGTAATCCCAATCGGATTAGTAGAAGTTATATATAACGCGCTACACGCTACAAGGCAGCATCATTCGACGCCGCTGTTGGGTCGCCTTAACGGTGAGCTTTTTGGTGAGTGCTAAGCTAAAATTGATTGATTCATTATCATTCATTCATTCATTCATTCATTCATCTATTTATTATGGTATACTCTTGCTCGGGCATCCCCTCTTATTACCATTGAAAGTAAGCAAATTAGTGTGTGAGTTTTACGCCGCACTAAGCAATATTCCAGCTATATGTAAAAATAATCGACCCAGGACCAGACAATCCAGCGGTCTGTAAAAATAGTCGAGTCAGGACCAGACAATCCATTGATCAACAACATGAGCATCGATCTGCGCAACTGGGAACCGATGACATGTGTCAACCAAGTCAGCGAGCCTGACCACCAGATCCCGTTAGTCGCCTCTTACGACAAGCATAGTCGCCTTTTATCTAAAGCATAGGTTGCTAAAGGCCTATTCTACCCCAGACCTTCACGCGCAACCAAAATTAATAGCACCAATTAGGGAATACAGTTTGCTTTAACGTTATAATACTTCAGGGCGAAAGTATGCCTTTTTACACTACACGTTTGTAGAGCATTTGTGTTTCATTTCTGACGTGCCAAATTCGTCGATGGTAGTACATCAGTAAATGTGTCAACTCGTTACGCCTAAGAATTGAGTTCGATTTCAATTTTAAGGCATACTATGTGTACATTCTATTGGCATCGTTAGCAGAATTTTATACCACAGTATTCTGTAACAAATCTTAAAACATTGCACTATTTTGTGCCCTGTCTTGCGAGTTTGGAGCCGTGAAGGCCCGGGTTAGAATTGATGTTCAGTAACCCTTTGCTTGTTGTAAGAGGTGACTAACGGGATTGGGTGATCATCCTTGGTTCACTCATATCATCAGTTCCCAATTTGCACAAATCGATGCTTATGCTGTTGATCACTGAATTGTGTGGTTCAGATTCTATTAATTACATACCGCCGTCATATAGCTAGAATATCGCTGAGTGCGGGGTAAAGCTAAACTCACTCACTCACTTTCATGTTTGACGATATGTTCTGTGGTATGTATGCTTACCTTTTAATGTTTCTGACGGACAGGGTAGGTCCTTTCCGAAGTCTGTACTGCAGATTATCCAGAATGTCATCAGAAGGCGAAACCAAGCAGGTTTCTTTCTCTCGCATGTCCGGCGACCTCTCCTTGGGCGCGAGATTTACAAGACGCCGTTCCACGTTCCGAGGTATGGCTCGGTCTGTGATGGAAATGCTGACACTCCATAGAGCCAACAAAGCAGATCAGAATTCATGTCAGCAAAGACGTTTATATGAAAATACTTTCAAAATGGAACCCGCTGAGGGGAATTACTTTTCTGTGAATGTCGTTGAACGCCAGGTGAGACGGGCTCTGGAAGTTCATTTAGCAGACCAGAAGTACGATGCCTCGGAAGCCAGTGCTCTAACTGAACGCATTACGAACGAGATTAAGGCGATCACAAAAAACTGTAATTTTCCACGTTATAAAATTGTTTGCAAGGTGATGCTGGGACAAAATGGAAGCCAGGATATACAGGTTGCCAGCAGATCGATATGGGACTCAAAAACTGACAAATGCGCATGCGTCACGTACAAGAATTCATCCCTATTTGCCGTGGCGTTAGTGTATGGCGTGTACTTTGAATAATAAAGGTCAAAGTTTCAAGACATCTTAACTGGTCATGTTTGTTGTTGTTGTTTTGTAGAGTTCGTCAAGTCGTGGGGGACTTTGGGTAGCCTAATGGTTAAAGTGACTATTTGTCACGCTGAAGACCCGGGTTTGATTCAAAATATGGGTTCAATGATTGGAGCCCATTCCCGGTGTTCCCGGAACGCAGGCATGTTATTAACAGCCTAAACGCATTCCTCCCGTTTGCTTGCCTAAGAAATGAATCTATGTCGTCCAGCGTTAATCAAAACTCATGTTTCTGAAAAACGTGGACTCACAATATGCACGGTATCAGTAAACTTGAGCTACGTCCATAACGAACACGGTTTAAACGAACCAGTGGCTATAGGCAGGGAGCCTATATAGAGGGGGAGAAGAAACTCCTCGAAAAGCCGCTGAACGTGTGTCTCGGATCGTTACGTAACCAGTGTAGCCAATATGGTGCCAGCGTAGTATTTAAGATTGAGCCCGGTTTATAACAGCTGATTAAGTTCGTTGAATGTTGTACCAACTGAAATCCTACATGTAGTAGACAGGTTAACTATTTTGTCACTTCAGTTTAAGTCAAATAATTGGTATTAATGTCCGTATTAGGGCAGTACATTTGTAGTACAGTTTCAAGTTGGTATGTTATAGCTCACTGGCTTCTATTCTCGATTCACAGCGAAGACTTAATTGGCCGATAAAAATTTCTTTCACACATTCGTAGAAGGAAAACATACCTTTAGTTGAAAGGAATTTGCAAGTAATAGTGACAGTTTTATGACTTTAAAATCATTAGGGTGTAATTGAGGTGTGTGAAAAAAATGACATTTCGTCGATGTGTTCTGATCCGCCATTGGTGTGCTACATGCCATTGTTCGAGTGTTTCTAGTTATTCCTTCAAAAAAATCTTTCACATACACCTGTAATTCATATGAGGGGAATATACTATCAAGTGAAATGTGTTTGAAATGTGATAGTGATAGGTTCATAATCTAAGAAAGAATGTTAGGATGTATTTGAGGTGTGTGACAAATATGACATATTGATCTGACTCGCCATTGATGCTGGAGGGTTATAGTTCCATAACTTCTTTTTTTCTAGTTGATCTTATTATTTGACAAAACTTGAAAGGTGTTTTAGAACGCTTTTTGACAGTTTTACACTTTATTCTTGAGGGCAGTGTGACAGTGTCACTTAACATTTTGTTAACGTCCATTCCATTCCCCACGTGCAATAAGATATCTGAATTAATTATTAATGTAAACAAAAATGCCTCAAAGTAGATTTTTAACACGTGTTCTCGCGATACTTTAATGCTTGCTCTTAATTCTTACTATAATTCATTCATTGTAAAATTCCAACTGATACAATAAACTGGCTGAAGTTCTGTTAAACACAACTGAAGTTGCGCTGGGAACGAGCCATGTCACTGTGTGCGTTGGAGCATGGCGAGGCACACATTAATTAGTTCAAATGGTAAAGAAAGCAAGCCAGTAACCTATCCCTGTTGTAGAGTATCCCTGCTATAACTAACTGCTTATTGACACCTCCAGTTGTTACGATATATTTTAGTCGCATAACGATCTACGGTTATGTTGAACTGAATTAATGGTCTCTTTGTCTTATAACCGTACTTTGCTGTATTGCATTCATGCTTGGGGCCTGAAGATCCTGGTTAGAACTGATCTTCAGTAACTCCACGCCTGTCGTAAGAGGCGACTAACGGGATGGGGTAGTCAGGCTCGCTGACTTGGTTGACACATGTCATCATCATCCCAGTTGCTCATGTTGTTGATCACTGGATTTTCTGGTCCAGACTCGATTAATTTACAGACCATATAGCTGGAATGTTTGCTGAGTGAGGCGTTAAAACAACAAACCAAAGAACAAAGCCTGTGGTCAAGAGTGTAACCTCCATGTGACTGTATGACGCTCCGTGTAAGTTTCCTGATCCTCTGAAGGGGCAGTCTACGCCATTTGTCGTGTAAAGCAGCTTCCAGGTGGGCCAGGTTCCTTACAGGAAGATCCCTTTGTTGCACATAACTCCCTGTCATCCCCCTGATATGATCCAAAGGGTTGAGACCGGGGCTCATTCAATCGTGGGATATGTCAGGGGGCGCTTAACTAAGTTCTGATATGTTAATCTGCGGTTTCAAGGTTGTATATAATGTCACCCGATAATCACGGGGATAGGATTTATTTTTTTTCATTGGAAGCCAGTTGACCTGAAATAATTAGATCATCATTTATAAACATGTGAATGAGTTCGATGGTTCTAACAAATAGTCCAACAATATCACTTCGGGGGACACGCGGTGGGATAGCTTACACCTTATATAAGTGACTGAGACGCCCAGTCGCCACAGGGAATATCCGGCTTAGCTGATACGTGTCAACTTAACGCAAATGCATAGATCAATACTCATGATGTCAATCACTGGACTGCCTGGTCTAGTCTTGATTATTTACACACCGTATAGTTGGAACATTGGTGAGAGACTTTTGTAGATTAATACTGATAATGTCAAATTGGGCTTGTTTGGTCCAGACTCGATTATTTCAGACTGTCGCCATACACCTTAAGTGCAACGTTAAACAACAAACCAACCCTCAAATAGCTGGAATCAACGCTCGCAGTCCACAGTTAACGTACAGTCTAAATTTATTAACAATATTCAGAGCAACCAAGAGTGTAACCAAGAGTGTATATTAATTTTTTGCGGGTAAAATATGTTAAAATGGGAAATAATTGTCGTGTGAAGTGTTAATGGTGGGTTTGGTTTACTGTCAAGATATTACGACTTCCATTTTTATATCAATTCATGGATTGATTCTCATGGAACATTATAATTAATAATATAAGGCCCTGTGGGTTGTAAGGAAATGATGTGTGAGCTAGGCATATTTTACATGGGTTTCGTGCAATAACAGCCTGCCTTCGCGTGCATCTGTACATACAAAGGGGGGTAACTCTCATTATTCATACTCGTATAGGATTTGAGTTCGGGACATCACGGCGAGGAGAGAGGTGTTGAGCACGCCTAGACGATTCAAAGGTTTGGAATATTTTACATTTGTACTATTTTGTAGTTTCAGTGTCTCCAAACACAGTGTTGTTTATGCGTTCAACGCAATTCATCATTCAGATTCATATCAAACGCCACCTGTGGCTCCTGTGTCAGGAATTGAGTGTGTTGCTTCCAGTTGCTTACCTCAAAATATACATCGACACCAAATAACCGATGTCATTTTCTTTACACATCAATGGAAGTGTAATAACATCGGGGGGACATTCATGACCGGAAGTGACGTCACAATCCCTGATCACAGACTAACCACCCCTCACACGCACATTCACACCCTCGCGCGCAGTCACTGACTGCATCTTCATAAAAATCAAAGATCAGCGGTTATTAAAATGGTAATCTACCTGCATCATGCCCAATGACATCAATTTGAGCAGGGGGCAATCCCCCGCACTGTTGCGGGGATCGTTGTTTTTCAGTTCCTGGAATCGAAAGTGAAAGTAGAAATTGGCTACGTTAGTCAGTCATATGTTTGGTATAATGACACAAATACTCACCAGACCTTGATAAATATAGTACTGTCAAAGTATTTCATTCAATAGCCTGTACCCAGAAAAATGTATGGTGCCCTTCGCAATGAAAGTGAGTGAATGAGTGAGGGAGGGAGTGAGTGACTGAGTTGAGTTTTAAGCCGCACTCAGCAATATTCCAACTATATGGCGGCGGTAAATAATGGAGTCTGGACCAGACAGTCCAGTGATTAACAACATGAGCACTGATTACACTGTTGGGAACCGATGACATTTGTCACCGAAATTACCAGACCTGACAACCCGATCCCGTTAGTTGCCTCAAGCGTGGGTTACTATTCCGGATCTTCACGGGTCCGTAGTGAAAGAGTGTGACGAATGTTTTGTTGACAATACCAGCAGGGCCTACGATCAATAAAATCATTACATGTACATGCATAACTGGAAGCTTGTAGGCGATTGATGTGTACTGATTCGGGATGCAATCTCCCACATCTATGTGTGGTCTGCCTTTTATGAGAGTTCCTACTCAATGAAGAGACACAACTCGGAGATAACGTATAAGTTTCACTCAAAATAACAAGCTTGACTAACTCATTTCAAAACTGCTAACAGTCGTAGTAGCAGTGCTGGTTATTTATTACTCACAATGTGCCGACCGCCGACCTCAGCTGGAATAGCACTAACCTCACTGACACTCAGATCGATGATTGTTGCTCGTCAATCGATCAATAATCGATTATAATCGTAAGCATACCACAACAAACGCACGCGAGAACCATATTTCATATTTTTTAATCTCCCAAGCCAATCAATAATCGCTGACGTAAGCGAGCTCGTTAGAAAAACCAATAGCTTTGTTGATTTACTGTACCTGACTTGTGTCCATGAATCTGACCCGTGTTGAATTTATTAAAAGCTGACATATGGTCACTAAACTATCCACAGCAGTGTTAATACGATGTGAATGACGTATGAGTATAGAAAACCTTTGAAGACAGTAATGGGATATAACAGATACTATCACAACATGCTCTGCTACGATCAAAAGTGATGCATCGTTTACAAAATATCAAATTTCAGTAAACTGTAGTCCGTGTGGTACAAAAGCGGACCGATGAATTGCAATCAAACTTGAGAACTAATAAACATATAATGCACAATGAAACGCTGGTCATAGTAAAACCATCAGACCAGCTCTGTGGATTTCTTTGCAGAATTTGTATCCTAAAAATAAGAATGTTGTCTACAAAGTATCATTGAAATATTGACACAGATCTGTTCGTATTTGTAACGAGGGAGGAGTTCAGAGTAATTCAGGTGTGCGAGAAGAACGTGCTGAGGTGCTGCCAAATGTCATTCGTAACTACTCGTCTCTTTCCGTGACCTACAAGAAGACTCGTACCCCTCTCGTAGGCCATCATTGCCAAACCAATCAAATCACGCGTAGTAAAACGCATTTCAAAACATGAAAATGGCGGAACCGTCGAACTTTGAAACTTTACTAAACTATACCAAGCACAATTTGAACATAAACTATGAGCTAAAGGATGGACAACTTCCAACACTGAAACATATTTGCAAAGGGAATGACCGTATTGCTGTTTTGCCCACGAGATGTAGGAGCCATGTTTGGAAATTCAGAGTTTTCTTTCCTTGATAATAGTACTAGACTATTTTCATCCCCATGCCCTTTTGCGCTTAGACAGGACCCAGTCGTAACATGGCCAGGAGAGGGGTACGAGACGCCATCCGGCTTGCTGGAATGACACGAGTAGTCACGACATTGTGACTATAACATCTTCTGTGCATATTGTATGGATCTCTACATCGAAGATGAAGTCCACATACTATTTACTTGTTCAAAATATTCTGCAAACCTAACGGAATATTTACCTCTTTTGTGCCAAACAAATGTAACTTACTCAAACTTATTTGTTCACAAAATCCACTATCAAATCGCGATCATTATTTTTAAAGCATGTATTTGAAGCACGTCGTTCTTAATTATTAATTTCTTTTCTTCATATCAAATCCACCTGACAAAATAATATGTTGTGGTGTAGTTGTACCCTAGGTCACATGGCCTGCAGTATTGAATAAACCAGTCTTGGTCTGAATGGCAAGATCCACAGTTAACCTGTTCTATACAGTCTCCTCGGACACGTGTCCTCTCTCGGACACGTGGATGTTCCTCCCTATGCAAAGATAGTCTGATATTTCGATAATGACAACCGTGTCACCGAGTATTTTATCTTTATTAGTTTTACCACGGCTTTCTAAGGGCTGTCCGTGTGGATCACATGCTTTAAGTATCCCTCCAACAAGAGTACATTGGTGTCTCTCCAAGGACCGAAAGCCATGAGTACTCAATGCTATTTAGAAATAATGATCAAATGTAATAAAGATCGGTGGAACGGGATAGCCTAATGGTTAAAGTGTTCGCTCGTCACGCTGAAGACCCAGGTGTATCCACATGGATACAATGTGTGAGGCCCATTTCTGGTGTCTCTCGTGGTATTACTGGAATAATGCTAAGAGCTGTGTAAAACTAAACCCATTCCCTCAAAAGTAACATGAGGGATACCACTTTCTCTGTACCACGTGTCAGAAGGATACACAACGTTCGTGATGAACTATGCCTTTGCCTTGTATTTTCAGAATGGACCCATTCCCAAAGTGTGTGATGTGCAACACCTCCTTCAGGTACAGAGGACCGCAGCCGCACCTGCTTCCATGTCTACATCCTGTATGTGAGGACTGCCTCGCGTCATGGAAGCTCAAAACACTAGTCTGCTCCGTTTGCCTGATGAGCCATGACATACATAAAGGGCATTTCCCTGTCGATGAGGTCATCCGTGCTGAGGTCTTCCACTTGACCTCAAAACATCGACCGTCAGAGTTCCTGTGTACGAATGAAGAGGATGGAAACCAGGCTGTGTGCTGGTGTAGCGAATGTGTGGACTTTTTCTGCGAGCATTGTCAGGTGTTGCACGCAGGTATCAAAACCACCAGGAGCCATAGGACAGTACTGATCCCTGACCTGTCGGAGAACGTCAAAGGGTCGCAGAGGGAGTGTGACAAGCACCGCCAGAGTCTAAACATCTTTGACAGCAACTGTGACTGCTTCATCTGCTCCCGATGTTTCTACGAAGACCACGTTGGTCACAGTACACTTAATGCAGAAAAGTTTCTTTCTACTGAAGAAGAGGAGTTGAATATTAGTTTGAAAACTACTACTGGTAAAAAGGATGAGATTGACGTGGCAACAAGCAATGTCAATGGACAGACTCGTATTATTAATGAGAAAGCCGTGTCCCTTAAGGAGACTGTCCAGCACACTTTTTCAGAATTGAAAACTTTGATAAATCAGCGGGAGAAGGAGGTGCTCCTGGAGGTGGATCAGCTTTTAGACTCCATGAGGAACATCAATGACAGTCGACGTCCTGTCCTGAAGTCATCGGAGACATGCTGCCAGACAGTTCTTGACTACATCAAGAAGACTCTCCTATACGCCTCACCGTCCCACCTCCACAAACTGAAGAGTTCCATCGCACAGGCGTGTGAGTCCTGTGTAGAACTTGATGTTCCCTTTGTCCACAAGAATGAGTCATTGGTCATGTTCTCAAAACAGGGGTTACAGGATGTAAAGTCCCTTATTTCATGCTTCGGAAGTTTCTTTGTTTCTGTCAAGGACAAGGATCAAGTAACCGAGACGCTTTCGTTCAGTTCAGGTACGTCATGTCTCCATCTGTAAATGACTTGATAGGGTTAAATTGCCCAGCATAATACATTCAAAAGTCCATTTACTTGTATTCAAAGGGTATCGGTGGACCACAATGGTGACCCAATTACATTCTAAGTTGAGGGGAAAATGTGTACTGAGGTGAGGTGAAATGGGGTTTAAAAGTCGTACTTAACAATATTTTGCTCATATGACGACGTGCATGCATGTGTATGTGTGGCTGCTTATAACATACACACATACATGCATGCATGCATGCATCCATCCATACATCCGTCCATCTGGGAGAGAAGAGGTCTAGAGCAGCCCATACGTGTTGTAAGAAACGACTAACGAGGTCTGTAATGAACGAGCCTGGGGCCCGTTTCACAAAACTCTCGTAAGCCTAACGTCTCGTAACTTTTCTCGTAGCATCTGTACCTGGCATACTGTAACATAGGAGGTGCAAAGGCTAAGAGAAAAGTTACGAGACCTTAGGCTTACGAGAGTTTTGTGAAACGGGCCCCTGGACCAGATAACCCAGTGATCAGCATCATGAGCATCGATCAAGTCCACTTGGATACGATGAAATGTGTCAACAATGTAAGCTAGTCTGGCCAGCCGATTCGTGAGTCACTATGACGACCAGCAGGGTTTGATGAAGAACAATTGTAACCCGGATGTTCACGGGTTTCTTGTGCAGTGGAAAAACCGGATGCTCCGGAAGTGTTCATCCGTCCACGTGTCTGTTTATGGCAGCGCAGTGTGTGTTTAGATTGATGACACAAAAATATCAGAGGATGTAGTGATTCAAATGAATATTCCATGGTTTGGTTATTGTACAGGTCGTGAACTATGGCTAGAATCTACTGTTGCACAACTTCGGGACCAGAAATTAAAACTAACTAAGGTAATGTATACCCGTTTGCATTTTTTCAGTTTTAACAACAACAACATCATCATCATCATCATCATCATCATCAACAACAACAACAACAACAACAACAACAACATTCGTTCGCCCTACGGTCCAATACGGTCGCGCTTGGCACTTAGTAGCAGCTTTGAAAGTACAATTCCGTCAGGGTGATAAGGGGTAGCGCATTGAGCACACTTGATGTATGGACTATTGCGCACTGTATGTATCCACATTATTTTATTATTACATGAACGAACGATTTGAACAGTCATCGTTTTGTGTCACGTTTGCCAGTCTTAAACGGGCAGTGAGCGAAATAGTTTCCAAATTTTGCTAGCCAGTCTGGTTACAATGTTTCTATGCACACAAAATTATTCTATAGCCCGAAATTTGAATGGAGAAACTTTCACGAAGGTAAGCTGCTAATAATATCATGGACATTTTTATCAGGGCCATAATTCTGCATGTGTAAAAGTGTATTATAACTTGGAGAAGGCTTTTGATAGTGTCGGGATATCGGGCCAGAATGCTATTTCGCACAGTTACCGTGTGTAAGTCTCAAAAGTGTATATTATTATCCACTATCCTAACTAACATGAAACAGTAAAGCATTATGAACTGGTGACACATTCACATGTATCATGTACCCATGCATTCGTCCCTCTCGTGTATCCCTCATCCACATGTACCAGCTCTCCACGTGTATCAGTCACGTGTACCAGCTCTCCACGTGTTTTAGTCATATGTACCAGCTCTCCACGTGTGTCAGTCACGTGTACCAGCTCTCCACGTGTTTTTGTCACATGTACCAGCTCTCCACGTGTGTCAGTCACGTGTACCAGCTCTCCACGTGTATCAGTCACGTGTACCAGCTCTCCACGTGTATCAGTCACGTGTATCAGCTCTCCACGTGTATCAGTCACGTGTATCAGCTCTCCACGTGGTCACGTGTACCAGCTCTCCACGTGTATCAGTCACGTGTATCAGCTCTCCACGTGTATCAGTCACGTGTACCAGCTCTCCACGTGTATCAGTCACGTGTATCAGCTCTCCACGTGTATCAGTCACGTGTACCAGCTCTCCACGTGTATCAGTCACGTGTACCAGCTCTCCACGTGTATCAGTCACGTGTATCAGCTCTCCACGTGTGTCAGTCACGTGTACCAGCTCTCCACGTGTATCAGTCACATGTACCAGCTCTCCACGTGTATCAGTCACGTGTACCAGCTCTCCACGTGTGTCAGTCACGTGTACCAGCTCTTCACGTGTATCAGTCACGTGTACCAGCTCTCCACGTGTATCAGTCACGTGTATCAGCTCTCCACGTGTGTTAGTCACATGTATCAGCATCTCTCCACGTGTATCAGTCACGTGTATCAGCTCTCCACGTTTGTTAGTCACATGTATCAGCATCTCTCCACGTATCAGTCACTTGTATCAGCTCTCCGCGTGTATCAGTCATCCACGTGCATCGTGTCACTCACCGGTCCTTCAATGCCACGTCCAGAATAAAACTCTCAGATCAAATTTCTGCAATAATCGTTCGCTCCAGTATGTTCGTCAATAAGATCACTGGCCGAAGGCTATATTCTGTAATTCTGTAATTTTTATGTCCCAACATTTGTGTCCAGGAGGTGAGTGAACTGAAAGATAAGTTTCAAGACGGTGTCCACGTTGCCAATGACCTCGACGAAGAAGTAGCCAGACTCAAGTCATTCGTGGTGCAGAAAGATCCGGAAGGTGAGTTTACGAGAATGTTCTTTTCTGTGTAATGTGCCATAATGGGGTTGACAAGTTATAAAGCACTTGCTGGATTT
Organism: Haliotis asinina; assembly: GCF_037392515.1. Classification (NCBI taxonomy): domain Eukaryota; kingdom Metazoa; phylum Mollusca; class Gastropoda; order Lepetellida; family Haliotidae; genus Haliotis; species Haliotis asinina. The sequence goes on along the minus strand of NC_090289.1, from coordinate 34,221,966 downwards.
AAGTTCAAAATGGTCATCAGGTGACGGCTTGTTTTGTTTGTTTGCTGTTTATTGCCGCATACAGCAATAATCCGTCTCTAGGGCGGCGTTCTGTCAAATCGAGTGTGGACCAGACCATCCAGTGGTCAGCAGCATGAGAATCGATCTTGGCAATTTAGTGATCAACAACATAAGCATCGATCTGCGCCATGTGTGTCAACCAAGTAAGCAAGACTGACCACCCGTTAGTCGCCTCTTCTGACAAGCATGGGTCGCTGAAGATCAATGCAAACCAGGGTCGGCAGCTACCGCTGGACCGTAACTACCGTAGGGCCTCAAATGGGCAAGGGGCGCAAGTCAGGGAATGTTTTTCGTTGGAAAGCAGGTTGATCACTCGTGCGCATGGAAAGTTGCTGAAATAGGTCACCACCATCAATAATTGTGTCTAGATGCTTACTTGAGAATCTTTAGGTTACCAGAAAGCAATTATCTTAATATTCCTTTTATGAGCGTCAGTTATTCAAGCTGCCAATGGTTAACCCATGAAGATCAGGGTTAGAATTGACCTTCAGCAACCCATGCTTGTCGTAAGAGGCACTAACGGGATCGGGTGTTCAACCTCGCTGACATGCTGTCCATGCTGTTCATCGCTGGATTGTCTGGTCCAGACTCGATTACTCACGGACCTCCGCAATAAAGCTGGAATATTGCTGAGTGCGACTTTAAACCACAAACTAATAATCAAACAACTATACTTGCACAAGGGGTATTACCTTCTATTGTACATTTTCAGGAGTTGCTCGGGGCATGTTTCTTCATGCTGTCCGGGGAATCCCGGACCTTCGAATCGTAAAATGTAAGTACTTACGAACAAATTCCGAAGGTCAATATCAGATAAAGAGTTTGAATTCCTTAACCTCAGAGGTAGTTGATCTCAATGTCTCTACAGTCTTTCCATCCCACAATCTCGTCTCCTTATAACTCAATACGTTATGTTTTCACTGCCATCAGATTTCACGGATACTACTTTTAACACGGTGTAAAAACTGACGTTTTCGGTATTAAATTGTCATTACTTGTTTGAACAATGAAGAATACAGTGTGCGTTGTATTACAGCACATGGGATAGTACATAATAGTTCTGTTAGTCATTCTATATGACATTATGGTTTTCATTATCAAAGTTTTTGTTTGTTGTTTAACACCACTCTCAGCAATAGTCAGTCTGTATGGCGGTGGTCTGTAAATTATCGGGCCGGGACCAGACAATCCAGTGATCAAAGTCATGAGCATCGATCAACTCATCTGGGATACGATGACATGCTTCAACCACGTCAGCAAGCCTGACCACTCTACCCGTCTGTCGCCTCTCCGGAGCATGGGTGGGTTGCTGAAGAGCAGAATGGACTCAGGGCGACGAAGTATTTCTGGAACTGATCAAAACGGATTCGAATTGGACACGTTACTGCCTCTGTGGTATTTTGGATGGTGCCAGAGGGTACAAGCCCGGCGCATCGATCCCGCCAAAGATGTTAAAAGATGATGGAACGTTTTGTTCCCCTGCCTGGCGTTCTGCATTACTGTTTATATGTCAGGGGGAGGGGTCTAGGGTGTCAGTTTACAGTGTCTCAGTGAAGTATCATTGTTGAAATACTGACTTACTGGCCAAACAGCGCTAACGTGTGTGCATCGTACCCAAACATAGTAGATCGTTACTCACAATATCGATCTTTCGAGAGCTTCAATATTGCCCAGTGCATTCTTAGTCAATAGTAAATATGTTAATGATACAGGTCCAACGATGATGCTGGACGTGGAAAGAGCATCCACGAAAAGGGTGCACATCAATGAGAAAGGTGTCCTCGTGAACTATGAGAAACCGGGAGGAGGACATCCATCTTACTCAAAGAGGAAGAGCTTCAAGAACTACCGTGGCACCTGCAGCACCTCCCCTCTGCCCTCTAGTGGCCTGGTGTACTGGGAGGTGGAGGCGGATGTGGAACTGGACAAGCCTCTGGTTGACCAGAAGCTTGTGTTGGAGATCGGGGTGTGTGGAGAAGAAGTGATGGATATTGCTTACTTTGTTGGCAATCAACCCAACTCGTGTAGCCTCAACCTGGCTCATAATGGACGTGACAACAAAGTAGTTTTACACATAATGCAGAACGGACAGTTTCCGCTTTACATGCAGAACATTCTTTACAACAGGGGAGGTGTGGTTAAGAGGCTGAGGTATGGAGTCTTGGTCAGTGTGGACAGAAGGTCTGTTAACTTCATCGACATCAACCACCGGAAGATGTTGGCATCGGGACGTCTTGTCAGTGTGGAGCCCAATACGAGGATGTGGCCTATGTTTGGAGTGTATGCCGGCAACGCCAAGGTGGCCATGAAGCTAGTCAGTGGAGGTGATGTTCAGATGGAGGACTGGAAAAAGAATCTGATTTGGGAATCACAGTCCCATGTGTAAATGAATTTCTTGAGATTACTCATCGTCGGTATGTATCTACGTCATCTTTGTGCAAGGGATTTATGCACTAGGGAAGACGCACGTACCATACACCTAAAACAGAAATGTCTCTTTAAATACTCACTTGGAAAATTAGAAACGTGGCATTTGACAACAAGGATTTTGTTTCATGATTTTCATTTCCACAGAACAATCTTCTTTTTAAGTCTTCTGTCTGAAGTCTGAGTGTCGTTAAAAACAGGACCCCGTTCCGTGAAACGATCGTTGCTACGACAGTCGGAAGTATGGGCGATCACATCAGCGCTTAGATCGCTTTTTGAACGGGGCGTTCATGCCCTAACTGCGTGAAGTCCTGAAATCTTCATTTGTGGATATCACATCAGGTAGACTCCTTTGTTACCGTGGAGTGTGTATTTGTATTTGTGGCTGCTTTCCGTAGTAGAGATGGACATTTGGAACTGGAATGCTGACATCTGATGGCATCATCGTTCAGAATTTAGTCAGTTTATTTTAACGCTGATTTTAGCAATAATCCAGCAATAACGCGTTGGGGGACAAAAGAAATAAGCCGAATGAATGCTGTTACCAACTAGCTGCCGTTCCGTCCAGCATTTGAGGTAGGGCGGCTGATTTTTTTACGGTTGATGGTATCAACCATTTGATGCATCCGCTGCCTGGTGGAGGACATGTGTTAACAGAAAGTTATACTTTTACCTCAGGTGTCTTCCAACAGGAAACACGAACAGTTTGAATTCTCCTATCATAGAAACAAATGCTTCTGTTCTTAAAATGGGAATCGTAAAATGGACTTCTTCTCAAAGATCACGTGTAGTGGTTATTGAGACAGTTTTGGGCTATATTTCCAAAGTGTGTATCAAAATGTGGAATTTTCTTGTGAAAAGTGATCGCTCGTTATGCTGTTGACTCGAATTATATTCCCATCGTGGATGTAGCGTAAGATCCGTTTTGGCCTCATTTGCATGTCCGCATGATGGATAACATCATCGTCGGGACTAGGCTCCGTCTGACAAAGCAGACTATTGGTTGCCTTGCAATGCCACTAATTACGGAGCCATATGGGCTTCTGACTGAGATCGGTTTGTGTAGATGGGGCCCGATCCAGTACTGCATGTTTAACGGATTCGGATACAGTTCGGAGACATGTCTATCCAAATGTTAGGAACTTTTTGGTTTACTTTTTCATCTGAATGTTCTTCATGGTTTTTTTAGTTGTCCAGTGTGGGCTGTGAAAGAAGGCGTGCTCCATTGCGTTGGCCTTTAAATTGTTTAATTTACAGCCAGGCGTTGTTTTAGGCGGGGTTTTATTTGTCCCTAAATATGTACCAGTATAGTTTCCATAGGGGTAGTCGTCTCCGTTCATAACTGATACTCAGAATACGTGATAATGTGCATTATTATGTGGAATACTTCAAATGTGGAGTAAACCTCTACTTGCCTATGGAGAAGACCTGGCCCCGGGATAATGAAAGTGCCATCCCGAATATTGCTTATGACGAAATTTGTCTTCGCTCTCAACGTAGGCGCAGTCTTAGGACTTCAGAGTTTCTCAATATTGCAGGGCCCATGTTCTCGAAACGTTCGTAGCCCTAGGAATTCTTAACTTTGATGGTACACAATGTATTAAGAATGAGCTTAAACGTTCGTAAGGCTTCGGAAGTTTCGATAATAGCTAGCCAACTTCGTGATCCTAAATTTAGGACACAGTTTAGTCTTATCTCTAAATTTTAAGAATCAAGACAAACATGGACTTCTGAGACTTTCCCGGGGACAGCTGAACTATGCTGTTGGATTTTCTGTTATATATTTCCTTGACACATCATACTGTTCACACTGACGTCGAAGCACCTCTACCGCGTTTGTCTTGTTTGTATCTACAGTGTGTCATTGTAGTACAGTGTACAGTTGTACAGTGTGTACATTGCTGTTGTCAATAAATGCAGTTTCAGCAGTTTCATTGTCTGTGTATGCATTGTCGTGATAAGTTGTATGTTTAATATAAAGTGCTGCATTGGAATCAGTGAGTGAGTGAGTGAATATGATTTTACACCGCTTTTAGCAACATTCCAGCAATATCACGACAGGGGATACCAGAAATGTGGGCTCCACACATGTATCCATGTGGAGAATCGAACCACGCTGCAGTATGTTGAATGTCTTGTTACGAAGTCATGCTGGAAGAGTATCGTTTTTTACGTCGCTTGTAGCAATATTCCAGCAATATCACTGCAGAGGACACCAAATATGGTCTGCACACATTGTTTCATGTGTGAAGAATCGAAACCGGGTTTTCGTCGAGACAGGCGGACACATTAACAACTAAGCTACCCAATCGTCCAATGTTTGGAAATGTCAGGAAGAACTGTTCACACTACAGTTGAGTGAGTGAGTGAAGACTTCCGTTGCGTTTAGCAATGGTCTGTAATATCACGGCGGGGGACACCAGATACGGGCTTCGCACATTGTACCACGAGGCTAACCCGTTGCCCCTTCATTAGCTGGTGAAGTGCTACATTACATTAGGGCCCAGAGTTGTAAGGGCTGCTTGACCTAAAAAAGCCAGAGTCTAGATTTTCGTAGCTCTCTCAGAGCTTGGATTCATAAGTGCCATACATTAACGTTACTTTATGATTAATCTTAAAGACAGCGTCGAAAACCTAGACCCAGTATTAGACGATAACACTTGGACATTCGCACAACATCCAGCCTACGCTTAAAGCTGTTCATGTGGAATAGTAATGCCCCACAGTCATCTGAATGAGCGGGGCTGAATGTGAGGGATGTTATCCAGAGTTCTAATAATGAGAATCTCGCTTATCGGCGAAAACAAAAAAAACCCCCAAAAACAAAACAAACAACAACAACAACAACAACAACAAAACCAAAAAACCCCAAGAACAAAACACGCCCGCAGACAAAGAAGTCACACGGAAATATTCTGACACCAACAAATAAGATTCGCATAATAGTCTACTAGAGATATTTCTAGTTGGTCTGCAAAATCAATCACTAATACGAAAACATTTTATACCCCCCCCCCCCCCCCCAAAAAAAAAAAAAAAAAAAAAAAATACAAACAACAAAAACAAAACAAAACAAAAAAACCAAAACCAAAAAAAAAACAACAACAAAAAACCAAAAACCAAAAAAAAAAAAACCAAACCAAAACAAAACAAAAAACCCCCAAAAACAAACACACACACCCCCCAAAAAAACAAACAAAAAAACCCCCAAAAAACAAACAAGCACACAAACCAAACAGATAAGTGACATAAACATTCCCTCAACAACGGTACAATCTGAAGCCCGTTTCTGGTATTTTCCCGCTGTGATATTGCTTTAAATGCTAAAAGCGGTGCGGAGTGAAACAACCCACTCATTCATCCAACAGTCGGTTCTCAACCGAATCAATGCACTAAGACTAAGTATTAAAAATTGACATTATCTCATCTAGGGTTTGGGGATCTTTTGAAATCAATTCAAATGAAACGCCTCGCCTTAAGCTAAACTAAACGAGTGGAGATCCCGGTCTCCTTTCACAAAGCACTAAGGCGATCGTAAGTCACTAGCGTAAACTTGGTGTAATGTTTGAGAAAAACAGTTACGGTTAACCTTAGTAAACGTTGCTGTTTGAGAGAAGACCCTGATCCCTAAAACCCTTAAATCACTCTAAGGATTGATTCATGTATTTTGAACTGCACAGACTATGGATTGCCGAATAGTGAAATATTTCCGTTGTTGCGTAATGCCATAGCCAGTACAGGTAGTTGAGTAACAGGTTTGCTCGGACAAGTTAGTAAAGATAGCTGAGATATATGGAAACTCGACTAACCCGAATAACGTCAGGTGATCTTTGCCTAGCAGGAAAGGGCTTATTAAGACATGAGTCTGTCATAGGGGAAGGATATTCCTTACTATATCACCATAAAGAGCAACAAACTATATGCTGCCCCGTTTCCAATCTTACAGCCATTGAATGGCGTTTCTTGAGTATTGAGCGGTAATCGTGCTAATGTAGATCACTCTGAGCCGGTATTGTCAACATAACTTTTGCGAGGCTATTCCATTGTGCCCAGACTAGCATAAATCTCTAAAGTAATAACTATAATTTAAATGATAAATTCCGAAGAAAGAAAATATAGCAGACTGGCGTCCCTAGACTTGCCTCTTAAAAGCATGCACAGTGTTAGCCCTTAATCCTGAAAAGCTGTAGGTCCGAAGGTCCTAGAACCAAAAAGAATTGTGGGTCCTGATCAGAAAGTGTAGGTCCAATACTTTAACACGCATACAATACTTTTAATTAACGTTAATTTCATAAACGCTGATTATACAATTACTATTGACTACAGGCTTGAAACATAGTGTCCTGGCTGCCGGCTTTTGAATGGAACACTTGGCACGCGAAGTATTGCATTTATATGAACTCTGGGGTGTATTTAAGTCAAATATCGATGTTATGCTTGTCTTGTTTCATATTGTGGCTGAGATACCCCCCGTGTTAAACCTACTTTCAGTTTCGCTTCCAGGAAATGAAATCCAAACTAGATCGGCTTCCATGAAGTGTAGGGGACAAATGCATTAGGAAGGGCGTTTGGTTGCTTGATAACCTCTGATCTAAGGTTTCATTGTCCATAACGGCACTACAGTAGTAACACACGGGTAAGTGTTTTCATGATTTTATTTGCAGTGATCAATATCCTTTCATATATTCCATTAAAGTGTGTTCATGATTTTCTTTGGCAGTGTCATTTGCCAAACGTATTGGGCTAACTTTCTGACAGGCGAGTGGGGACACGATTTGGTCTGTACGCGTTGTAACTTGTTCATAATAACTTTCTTCTCCTGTTTTTCGACCAAAGTAAAGAAATAGTTATGATCAGCAAATCTGTCTAAGCTCATTTGTGAGTGAGTGCGTGAGTGCGTGAGTGCGTGAGTGCGTGAGTGCGTGAGTGTGTGTGTGTGAGTGAGTGAGTGAGTTTGGTTTTACGTGGCTTTTAGCAATATTCCAGCAATATCACGGCGGGGGACACCAGAAACGCCATTCATTCACTCGAATTCCTTTTCGGACCTTCCATAAACACAGATATGTACACTGATATTCGTTAATACTGTCAGATCTGCACTGGGGTGTAGCTCGTGGACTCGTCTATGGTGACGAAACAGCTCGTCCCCTGAAAAAGATAGACTCGTCCAGACGGGTCAAATCAGTAAACCCGTCAAAGGAAAGGCAGTTGTGATACTGAAATACTGTGGAATCTCGGGTTGCGAAAAGACTCTATACGTCGGTTGGGGTGACATGTTCTGTGCAAGTTCCTATAGTCACTGACATATATTGCAGCAGTTCTAATTATCCGTCTTTCCATGTCTCTAGTCGTTTGCTTGGCTGGGTATTTGGTTGGTTGGGTTATTTTTTAACGCCGCACTCAGCAATATGCCAGTTATATGGCGATTAATAATCCAGTCTGGACCAGACAATACTGTGATCAACAGCATGATCATCGATCAACGCAATTGGGATACGATGACGTGTGTCAGCAAAGTTAGCTGGGCTGACCACCCGGTCCCTTTAGTCGCCTCTTACGACAAGCATGGGTTGCTGACCAATCTTCACGGGCCCCACAGGAATACAATTCATATGATTTTCGCATGTATGTAGATAAGAAGAAACCTTGCATCATGACAGCGGCAACGTCTCTGTTCGTCAAATTATTTACATTAAAATAAAAAAAATGTTCAACCAACACATTGAAATGTGAACAATACCCACAAATGCTCCTCACGTAGTATGCCCTTGCAGGCATTCGAATCTCTTTGGTATGAACACATTAAGCATTAGACTAGCCTATTGCCCCTGAACACAGTGGCCAAGCTATTACCGCGACACGAACCCTATTCCAGTGTTGCTCGTCACGCCGAAGACCCCTATTCGATTCTTGACACTACTACACAGCATGAAGCCCACCTCTGGTGTCCTCCGCCGTGTTATTGTTGGAATATATGTAAACGTGTGTTAAAGTCAATTTTTGTTAAATATGCTTAAAACCGCTTATGCCCAAACGTTTATGATTCACTCGAGGATCACGGTTGGTGTTTCCTTGGATGTACATCACAAACCGGGGTGTTGGGGTGGCCAAGTGGTTAAATCGTTGACTCATCGGAATCGGTTTCGAATCCCTTATTGAAGACAGTCACACATGTGAAGCAAATTTCCGGTGTCCCGTGCTGTGATATTGCTGGAATATTGCTAAACAGGTCGTGAAACAAGTATGATCAATACATGTACAATCGCCATCACATTACATTTTAAATAATATTTTCAGCTGAATGGCGCTTGCAAAGTCACAGAATGGATTCGTTCCCCAAGTGTGTGGTGTGCAGCACCGCCTTTAGGTACAGCGGACCCAATCCGCACCTGCTGCCCTGTCTACATCCTACATGTGAGGATTGTCTCGAGTCAGTAGTAGTAAAAACTCTGCAGTGCTCCATCTGTATGGAAAACCACGACCGGAATGGTAGGAACTTTCCCGTGGACGGGGTCGTCCTGGAGGAAGTGTTCCGCGAGACGGCCAAACATGATCCTTCATCCTTTCTGTGTGGCAATAAACAAGATGGGAACCAGGCCGAGTGTTGGTGTGAGGAGTGTGGAATCTTCTTGTGTCGACGCTGTGAAAAGTCTCACGGAGAGATCAAAGCAACGAGAAACCATAAGATGAAGTTGATATACGACCTGTCATCCACAGGTACAGGATTACAAGCTGAGTGTGAGGATCACGGTCTACCACTGGACATCTATGACATGGACTGTGACTGTTTCATATGTACCCAGTGCTTCTACGCCGAACACGCCGAACACGATACACTAACGGCAGACAGATTCCTGACAGATGAAAAGGAGAATCTGAGCGATTACATGAAATCCATTTCTGACAAGACGGAAAGCATTGCAGTGGCTCATCTGAACGTCGATAGACAGGAAGAGGTTATTGAACAAAAAGCTGCCTCCCTTCGAGAAGTCATGAAGGTCACCTTCTCTGATTTGAGAACTATGCTGGAGAACAGAGAGAAGCAGATGCTTGTTGAGTTGGATCACCTTGTGGAGTCCATGAGGAACATCAATGACAGTCGGCGTCCTATTCTTCAGTCTTCAGAGACCATTTGCCAGTCGCTGCTTGATTACATCAAGAAGACCCTACTCTATGCATCACCTACCCACCTCCACAAAGTGAGGAGCTCCATTATACAGGTGTGTGAGTCTTGTATCAGCACGGACGTTCCAGCTGTTCACAGACTCGAGTCATCTGTTGTCTTCTCAAAGCAGAGGCTGCACGAGTTGATGTTACTGGTTTCGTCGTTTGGTACATTTTTGACTCCTACAGAGGCGGATCAAGCGGATGAAATTACTTCGCTTGAATCAGGTAATTGTGGTATCGCGTTTATGCTCAGGGACCAACTTCGGAATGGGTCTAAAGGTAGATTAATGTCATTCATCTTTGAGTTGCATTTTGAAGTTGGTGTGATGAACAACTGGGAAACCTCTAGCGATTCAGACAGACAAATAATGGAGAAAAAATTGTCAAATGATTTTACATATTACTTATTATACAATGACACATACAAATGATGTTACGTACATACTTCTTTGAGTGGCATGTTTAGAAGTTGGGGAACAAAATAAGGACAAACTGTATGGATGAACAACTTCTTTACTGATCTGATCGATGTTTCGATACAACGATACTAGAATCTGTATCGAAACGTCGCTTCACCGGAATAAAGAAGTTGCCCATCCATAAAGTTTGTCCTTATCTGTTTTACATAATTGTTTCTCGAAATGTTGCAGTGACATTTTATCTGGCGTATTTTTAGTGCCGAACGGGTAATGCTTTTGCATGGCTTATTAATTTGACGCTGACAATGCTTTGTCTTCTTGCAGTTCGTGAGATGACACTCAAGTCAACTATTACAAAACTTCAAACACAACAGAAGGATGCAAAGGAGGTACATTTGTAAATGTAGTATTATATTAATTACAGGCTCAATGATTGACTGATTTATCTGATTAATTAATTAACATAAGTGAGGCAAAAATTTCATCTTTCACTGTTCGAACTGGACAATACAATCCATTGATATATAAAGTAGCCTTGGCAGGGTGTCCAATCACATTCAAGTCAGATCGTATAATTATTTCTCGCTCAGCAATTCTTGGGCATTCTATAGACAATATTGCGATAAACGTTAGACATCTGTTTAGCGGTAGCGAGCAGTATGCTCTGATTTTAATAACAGACGCTATGGCACTGCATTTCATATTGGATAATCAATTGAAAAGTGACCAAATCCTTGGCCCCTCTCCACCAAACGTTCGTAAGATGAAGTATCGAGTTACAATCGATCGTAACTCTACGATCTCTTTGTGGATGGGATCCTTAGACATATAGGGAACCTTGATGTGTAACAGAAAACTCTGCCTATTTTAAAATGTTTATTTTGTCTTTCCCCTGTAGGAAATAGAATCTCTCAGAGGCAGCATTAAGACCCTCCAAGGCGATATGGATCGACTGCGTAGGACTATTGTCAGTCTAGACAATAAAGGTAATTGTCTATAAACTGATGCATGATGTAGTTCCTTTTAGTTTGTAATTCGTCTTCCCAGGTTTGTTCAGTCACTAGTGTCCTTCGCTGGCTGCCCCTCTAGGCATAGTTATTCCACATTGTATGTCCAGTACTTGATGATAGCCATTGCCGTGCTGCTTTTGTAGCCATAGAGTTATTACACCGTCTAACACTTCATTGATCTGTACAGTCTTTGATAATTCTACGTCAACGATACATTGCCAAGAAATATTATAAATATCCTACTGTGACAAAATTTAATATACTTATGTCTTCTAGCCAAACATCTATAGTTAGAAATTTAGTCTGTTTTATTTATCGTGCGTCCACTTGCTACAGTAAATTGCGTTATACCTCTTGTACATCGCTTCACTCGCACATATGAAGACTGGTCATATTCTCTACGCTGCGCAACCCCACTTGCGCGAAAGTTTGCCTGTGATTAAACACATTACTCATACAACTTCCTATGCTCGTGATGCGCTTGGTTGAACAGGTCCTCGGGTCATGCTCACGTACTGTCTGTAGTTGTGTATTCAGTGGTTAAACATATTGTTTCCAGTCCTCAACGGCGACACGTACCTGCATGTACTGGGGAGGAACCAGGACTCTGCCGTAACTGCAATTGAATGTAAGTCAATTTGTATCACTTACACAATGGGATATTTTAGACATACACGTGTCTTTATGAAGTCCTCCAAGCTTGATAGGCTTGTTCTCCTATAATGGTTAAGAGAAGCGTCGAGATCTCACTCGAGGCTTGTTCTCCTATAATGGTTAAGAGAAGCGTGGAGATCTCACTGATTGTTTCGTGTTTCATTCATCGCATGTTTCTCATCTGCAGGTCCAGTTATGATGTTTGATCCAGAAAGGGTTAATCTAAGGGCGGTACACATCCGTGAGCAAATGCTTATCAACAGAAGATACTGGGAATCCAGGAACCATGGTAGGCATTCAGATCCTAGGAGACCAGCTCTTAAGGACTACTGTGGCACCTGTAGCACCTCCCCACTGCCCTCTAGCGGCATGGTGTACTGGGAGGTGGAGACGGATGTGCAACTGGACAATCCCCTGGGTGATGGAATCCTTGTGTTGGAGGTCGGGGTGTGTAGAGAGGATGTCATGGACAACTCGGCCTACATTACTGGCCAACCATCCTCGTCTAGCCTCCTGATTGGTGTCAGCGACAACAGCAACGCAATTGCACTGTGTCTTACAGTGAATGGACATCCTTTAACCAGCATGGATGACGTGATTGAAAACGATACAGACGCGTGTGCCATACTACACTACGGGGTTCTGGTTGACATGGATGAAATGCAAATATGCTATCTTGACATCATCAATCGTGAGATTTTGGGATGTGGACATCTTAGTGTGATGGGTTCCTGCTCTGAATTATGGCCAGTGTTTGGGGTTTATCATGGTCCCAAAAGTGTTGCCATGAAGATTGTTGGTGGTCATGAGATTCAGATGAAGGACTGGAAGAGAGAACTCCTTCAGGGAGCGTTCAACCGGTGATGTTCCTGCCAACGTCCTCATGTCATTGAAGCACTCTTGTCGATTACCTAATTTGTACAAGGTCCGCATATACTTGAAGTCCACTGTGCTTTTGAAAATTGTTTATAACAGACCATTAATCGTATCTCAGAATGACATTTTCTTCATATTATCCACAATTTCGATCGCTTGCAATACCATATTGAACTGTGTGTGCATTCCTTTCAGGTTTTTTGCAGTAAATGTTTCACATTCATGATATATGTTTCGTGCTTTTTAGTAAGGCATAAGATGTTGGTTTGGAGCCAACTTGAGTCTTTTTAAAGACATCTTTAAATGTTTAAGTGATGTATTAAGTCATATTCTACTGATGAGTAAAATTGTTAAATATGGAGAAATCAAAAGGTTAATAAAGAGAAATCGGCATTCACTCGCTACTCTTAATACATATGGCGACCCTGGTACGGCATGTGAGGTTAATGAAGCCACTCTGTAGGGGTAGCCTACACGATAAAGCATTCGCTCATCACGTGAAAAACCAAGATTCGCTTTCCCATATGAGTGCAATGTCTGAAATGTATTTCTGGTGTCCCCGCCGAAATATTGCTGGAATATTGCAAAAAGCGGAGTAAAAACATACTGACTGACTCATCACTCGGTCAGCCATGTTCTCCTCCTTGTCCCATTTGGTATTTTACAACGCTTCGTTCATTACAGCTGTCACACTGACTATACAAGGGAGGCTACTCTATTGCCTAGCGCACCTTGCGGTTTAGGCACGAGCTGTTTCGTTCTGTGGGCAGATGTCTTTTGAGCTGCTGTTCAAGTAATGGAATATTAACATTTTTCCGTGTGTATATCATACAGGTATGATGCTCAATATGCACTTAGAAACTGTCATATAAAATGTGTGTGTACATCCATATAATAGACGAACTTTCTCGATCGGTCGTGCTCAGACGACCCTTTCTGTTACCACCCAGAAGACTGGCCCCCCGTTTCGGTGGTTCGATGAAAATATTCGAGAGATTAAATCGTTTATGGCATTATATGACTGAAAAATCGTGATAAATATATATCGTCATATTGTCAGTTCATAACTGCCTAATGTGAAGTTTTTAATAAGAGTTTTGCCATAAATGGCGAAAGATTCAAATGCACGCACGTGCGTTTGTTTACATAACGGCTCTCGCGGGCACAACTGGTTGTTTCTTGGCGGTTTTGCGGACTGGTTTTGGAGATTTTACCTCCGCTTTCCGACATTTTTTGGCAGTATAAATTTACATCGCTTCGAGTGTCAAAACTATTAAAATATAACTTACCAAATTTCACACTGAGCTTACACTTCACATTTCTGGGGAGATTTTAATCGGACGTTATTAGCGTCCTTCATTTCCCCCTCTCATTTATTTTAAAATTACATCAAGGTTACACGAATGTCATTTTGGTAAGTATTTGAAAGTCATTTTGAGTATTTGTTTGGGGATTTAATACAGTTCAAAAAAGATCGATAATGGTAAACCATCTCCATCAAACAAATCCTATGTATGATTCTTAAGCCTCATTCAGACATATACACCACCCACAGGGGTGATAACTAAAATATGTTGCCGGCCCTGTTAACATGTAACCAGCCCTGTATTAAATATAGGGAATTGAGATATGGTGTTAAAAGGAAGTAATTAATGAATTACTTGTAGTGATGTAGACTCAAACATGTGCTAAAGCAAATGTAATAAAATCATGATTTGGTGGTCACTGTTAATTCATTTAATGTTACTGCCATGAGAAAAGAACGACATTATTCATTGACTGAAAGTATTCTCCAGACCAGTCACATTTAGTGTTTGATAAATGGGTATGTTGATCTGTGGAAGTTACAGTTTGACTGATCATGAACTGTACAGACATCATCTAGTTACCACAGTTGTGACTTATTTTCGAAATATTTCCCGTAGTCAATGACATGGTCAAATATATACCGCTGGAATATGTATTGAGCCGGCTATAAATAAAGTTATAAGCCCGCCAGGCAGCGGGCCGCCGGGCAGACGCTACTTCAAACACTGTTTATATGAAGTAAAAACAAGTTGAAGTTTCACTCTCTTTTAGTAACTGAAACACACTTGAAACCCAGATGAAGTAAAGGGCTAAACCTAACTCAGTGAAGCTGCATGACTGCTCCCAAACCTCATGTTTTGGGGCTGCGCATTTATCAACGGAGGTGAATTACAAAACTATCAATCGTCACACATACTATCGATGTATGGATAGTTTTTAGTGTCTACCATCGATTATTTTGCTATCTGAACAAGTGCAATCTATCAATAGCTCGATACACTGATGCAGCCCTGCTAGTTCATATCCGACTCAACATAAATACCGGGCTCGAACATAATAACTAGGGCATTCATCCAGTCTCATTCCTAGCTTAGCCTAATAGGAAATTTAATTTGAATACGGTGACTAGAATACGAATCATCAGCACAATACCTGTTTATTGTTTCACACTTTTACGCATTCCCAAATATGAGGAGAATACAATAAGACAGGTAATAGTGACTGCGTGAGTATGGTTTTACGTGGAGTTTAGCAGTATTCCAGCAATTCCAGCGGGGGAAACCAGAAATGGGCATCACTCATTGTACCCATGTGAGGAATCAAACCCGGGTCTTCAGCGTGACGAACGAATAATACAGGTACTACGTTACACATGACTTATGTTTCGTTTTCAGACTGGTTTCAATAGGTAAATATTTTCATCACACATCAGTGCATACCATACCAAAGCTGGAAACCAAGATTCAAATCCAAAACTGGTCAAACCGAGACCAGATCTGGAAAATATTCTACTCTGAAATATGGAAAGCAAAGCATGAAAGCAAAACTCCACAGTTTGCAGGCTCGGAAGCTATAATCCGTCAAATGGCCAAACCACAAGGTATTATTTGGGTAGGCTCTTAGGAAATATAAGCAACAAAAGCGTCTCAATAACCAGCAGAACAGTCTGCTACATTTTACGCAATTGCGACTTTTATAAGACAGGCATGTGTTTCTATGAGAGGAGCAGAGTTTGTATTTCTTGCTGGAAGATATTTGAGGCCAAAAGTCTTTCGCTGTTAAAACACCTGCCCTCCACCATTGGATATCAAATTGTTGATATCCTCAACTGTATAAGAAATCAGCCAGCCTACCTCAAACGTTGTGTCGACGGTGTAGCCAAGCGGTCATAGTTTTTCGATTCTCCACATGGATACAATATGTGAAGCCCAAGAACGTTTCATAATTTAGCATCTAGACTTAACTTAATCAACTAGTTGGCATGATATGCAGTCCTCCGCATGTTGAATTTCCCGTCGACTATTTTATTCTACAATTTATTAAACACATAATATGTGTAGATGCATTTTCTAAAAGACTGAGCGGGTAGGGTATCAATGTGTGAATCCCATTTTGAACACCATAATATATAGGTATTGCTCAAGGAGGCATAAGGTCCTACTGACTCATGTGATCAGGTTCAAGTATCTTTCTAATCTGAAACAGTTGTTAGTGAATGATCCTCAAAGATGCGTGTACATCTTCCAAGTTGTAATATGATGTGAGGTCACGGATGTGTTTATTACAGGATGGATTCAGAACCTGTGTTCCCCAAGTGTGTGGTGTGCAACACCTCCTTCAGCTACAGAGGACCACAGCCGCACCTACTTCCCTGTCTACATCCTGTATGTGAGGACTGTCTCAAATCACCGGAAGTCACAACTCTGGACTGTTCTGTCTGCTTGAAGAGTCATGTCGGGAGTTTCCCAGTAGATGATGTTGTTCTTTGTGACATCCTCAACCAGACAATGAAGTACCGACTTTCAGTGTACCAACAAGATGGATCAGAACCAGGCAATATCTTGGTGTCAGGAATGTGAGGAATATTTCTGCGAGCACTGCCATTTATCTCACTCAGAGATGAAATCAAATAGGAATCACACAGTGAAGTGGATTTCTGATCTTCCATGTACATCAACAAGGTCCCAGTCCGACTGTGCGAAACACGGACAACGTTTGGACATCTACGATAATGTCTGTGACTGTTTTATCTGTTTTGAATGTTTCTACGAAGATAACGTCAATCACGGTACCAACAGAGCTCATATGTTCTTGCGTTGTGAACATGACGCCTTGAAGGCTTACATAAACTCCGCTTCAGAAAAGAAGGAAAAGATCATTTCAGCAACAGAAACGGTTCATGTACAATCAAGACATATTGAAGAGAAGGCCGTCTCCCTCAGAGACACCGTTCAACACACATTTTCTGAGCTGAGAGATGTGATAGATCAGAGGGAAAAGGAGGTGCTTGTAGAGCTGGATCAGATTTTAGACTCCATGAGGAACATCAACGACAGTCGACGTCCTGTCCTGAAGGCATCAGAGACATGCTGCCAAGCTGTCCTTGACTACGTGAACGAGACTCTCCATTACGCCTCACCTTCCTACCTCCACAAAGTGAAGAGTTCCATCACACATGCCTTTGAGTCTTGTATAAAGGCTGACATTCCTGTTGTTCACAAATATGAACCGTGTGCCGTCTTCTCACAGCAAGGTTTTCCGGATTTGAAATCCTTCGTGTCATCCTTTGGTACTTTTATGTCTTCAGTTTTCCCGACAGAATCATCTATGGAAGCATCGCTAAAAACAGGTAACTAACTGTCTCTTGGCTTTTTACTTTCTTTTGAACCAGATCCAGGTGTTGATGTAACATGTCATGACTATAGATGCTTTCAGATCTTCTAATTGATACTTGCCATTATTTGAACATCACAGTAATACAGTAATGCGAACTATTTTCTGGGCAGTGTGTTTGTCAGAAGGGTGTATATGTTTAGTGGAGGATATTTGTAATAATCATACTCTTCTGTGTCGAAGCTATGGTTGTCAGGAAGTAAAAGCTTTTCAACTTTTATGCTTCCATTATTCGTAATTCATCTGTCGACCCTCGGTTACCTCGAAGTAAGTCCCAATCCTTGTTCCGGGGCCTTTCATTAATATAAAGGCCCGGGAACCAAGATGGCAAATCCCTTCAACTTCGACAATTCAGTGTTTGTATCTAACTAAGGTATACGTTCATGTTATTACAAAAACAATCCTATTCTACATGCTCTGAACGATTGACTACTGTACCATCGAACACATGTTTTGGAATGATGATAACATGTCTAAATACCAGCATTGTACCTGTGTATTTATTGGTTGTATCTGCTGTTAATGTTCTTACAGGCCTTCAGATGAAATTGGAAGCAGATATTGATGAACTTCAGACACAGAACAGAGCCGCTCAGACGGTAAATATATTTTTTGTAATAATGCTTTCAACTATGCCAGAAAATCTAAAGACCCGGAAGTATAGGTACTGCATTTAATGCATTTAATGCGTTGATTGTATGTATCTCAAATGATGTATTATTTCAAAAGGGTAGTCACTGAACCTATTGTCACCATTATAACAAGATCAGTACCGAGGGCCACAGTAAAGAACATATTCAGATCTTAAAAATACTGTTTATTTATACCGTCCAGCTCATCAGTACACTGGAAAGGACTCCAGACTCCAGGGGATCGTGATACAGTTAGACCCCATGGGTATGTTTCTTCTGTAGAGGATACAGTGATAGATGATACGGAGCCCTTTGTAGTCATTATTTGCTTCTCTTAAGAACCTGTCCTTGTCGTGTGGTTCATGTGGTAACTTTAACATTTGTTAATATACTGTTATTTACACTAACAGTAACCCCGCAATGAATATGCCTCCTCCTCCTCCTCCTCCTCCTTCATATAATAATGTAGGTTTATTGTCGTACGGCAATACTGTGTCTATATTACATCTACCTGTAAACAATGAATACAGTGATTTGCATATGACCGCTAGTGTCACTTTGCGATGACATCAGCCAAATCAGGGAGTTAGACCACCTACCCTCCTTAAACCATGGGCTAGTGAAGAAGAATTCTAAAACATGTCGGGAACCTGAAGAATAATTCTACCCGAGAAACGCAAGTGCAATGGGGTGTGGGTAACTGTCCCTATCTGAAGCATGAACAAGCAGTTTACCATCCTTACAGGCAGTGTGATCAATGTCTTGTAAACCTTATGCATGCAGTCCACTGACAGACAAGCCTCACCCTGGGCAATATCATTACAATATTAGTTAAAAAATTAGTTATCAGTAATATAAAACGTTTAGCTACCTTTCTTTCCTCAAAAACACCTTCATCTTTCCTGTGGGTGTCTTGTCTAGTTGGGTAGTATAGTAGTTAAAGCGTTCGCTCGTCATGCCGAAGACCCGGGTTCGAGTTCCCACATGGGTACAATATGTGAAGTCCATTTCTGGTGTGCCCTACTCTGATGTTGCTTGAATATTCTAAAAGCGGCGTAAATCATACTCATCTGTCCAAGAGAACTATTGAAATTGTTAGATTTCTGATATTTATATCACTATAAATAGTGTTATTCTTTCACGGGCATACAAGGCATTTATTTATATGCCGTTACTTCACACACATTGTCCAGCAAATAGCAAAGTGCATTCTTTTACAATATACTCTTTCTGGTATTATCATAATGATTAAGGTACCCACGTTTCCAGGCAACGACAAAGATACCAAGCTACACATGCTTGGGACAGTGAACAGAGCGCGACATGTTGTTGTATGTAAGTATAACTTCCTCTACTGTTTAAGTATATTCAAGGACAACCAAGCAAGGAAGTGTAACATGTTCTGTTAACATGTTATGTATAGCTAGCTGTCATTTACAGCGTAAAGGAAATCCGGGAATTATGTTGAAGTGAAGAAAGTATATAGATGAGTATGGTCATAAAATGTATAGTTAAAACACAGCCATTACAACAATGCCAGACGCTATCAGTTGTAACATCCGAACAGAAATGTCTGTACTCGTAAGTATCTTTTGCAATGTATGATAACACATTTATAAAGTAAACAGTAATGATAACGGAAACACTAAAATGTTTGAAAAACCAGGCTGCTTTCAATATGCTTGATCTAGTCTCCAAGGCCAATGCAATACACTATGACTTGTGGGAACAATTGAGACCCAACCACGATATTTCGTCACGATCAGCGGCCAATGCAATTTCCAATATCTCACCAACAACACGGGCGTGCAAGGGCGTAGTAATTATTCCAACGATAACACCCGACACAGCTTTGCTGGTAAAACCTCCACTAGGGTACGTTTCCCGGCGTCCTCACTATCGTAGCTAGCACGGGCCAGGATCAGCCATGTATTCCTCCAAGTAGTGTAGGGTATGTGTGCATGTCGTAGGTGTGTGTATGCATGGTAGTGAGGAGTGAGATACGCTTGTGTACCAAGACGTGTAGTGATGGGAGCCGATTGGATGGTTTTGTGTTTTTACGACATGTTGTAACGGTGTTTGTGGTGCTTGTTAATGTCATGTAATCTTCGCAAACGTCGTGTATCTCTGTGACAGCCCCTAAACATTAAGAGACGGATATAGTCCCCCCAGCATTCTGTTAGTGGACTGGTCAACCCTGGTAGCCCGTGGAGGTATTGGCGGGCTGGCTGTGACCGGATAAGCTGTGCGAAATTGCACTAAATACAAAAACAATAGGTATTTACCTTGTAGAACGCGGTACAGACGCCCGGCCACATATCGCGGAACGGTTACTACCACTGGTAGCGATATTTGGGTATCAGTAAGTGTATTGCATAGCGATATATTGTCTGTGGGCCATTTAATGTGTACTTCTGATGTGAGCCAACGGTGCTTTATTTGCACATTTTCTGGGATATATTGGGGTTGAGATAGTGCCAGGACTGTAGGTGGGGCATCGACCCGTAAAAGACTGATTCGAACATTGCTCTGAGGGGACGAAAAGCTTAAAAAGAGGGTGGTAGAGGCGTCAGTTTGGACCTTATAAAAGTAGATAGCCAGAGCAAGAAAAAGGATTACCACAAATAAGAGGACTATCATTTCGAGGTTCCACAGTGGTTTAAAAATGGAGGCGACCGACAGAGTTGGGGTGGTAGAGGGTCCTCCCGTGGTAGTCGGTGGCGTCCATATCAAAAGGCCCTTAGTAGTGGTCATGCTTGTTGACAACCCTGTCGTCGCGGCTAGGGCCGAGTGCATTAATAACTGTGACTGGATGGCAGCAATGCGACGGTTGGTGAAGAATATTATTAGCGCTAGAACAGCCATGACGCCCCACATGGCGAAAGTGGAATATGCCACCGAACCAAACCAGTCAGTGTTCCCCTCTGAGTTGGGTTAGTGCGTTCATATATACTGGGTCAGTGGGGTCGGTGTAGATTATTTCGTTCGCTTTGGCCTTAGTGACTGCATGATGGAGATTGACGCTGAGTTGTTTATCTGTTTGGATCAGTTTAGTGAAAGACGCATTGGCCAAACGGAATTGCGCCGTTTTATATTGTACCGGTTCGTCTGCGATGAGCGTCGGTATCCGATTTAGAATGTCTTGAGATGAAAAGAAATGTCGTAATAAGGCCACGTTTAAGGTATAGTTGAGGGAAGACGTATCGCTAGCTTGTCGGCAACCAGTAAGTCGGGGAGGGAGCCTCATACCTTCGGCCTGAATCGAACAGGAACAATAAATAGGTGCTATACAAAAGTTACAACCTGGCTGTGTTTTTGTTGAATTTGGGCACGTGTAGATAACCTCCGAAACCCGTATCAGTAGTAATTGGTCGGGACCTAGTTCGTACAATTGAGGTTGGGTACTGTCGGGTACTAAATGAAAATTACACCAGTCATGGGCCAAATCGATGTCGTTCAGCCAAATGGCCAGCGTACAAGATGGGTTGTCAAAGCTTCTTTCGGCCGGTAATTTTGTACAGTGTGTGTGTGTCGATCGAACACAAGACTCAAACTCTTGGCTCGTAAACTCGACGAAACATTTATCTTTACGGGAGATAGCTATATAGGGAGCCAGGTTCCGGACTATCGTGGTGTCGTTCGACCCCTCGTGTAAGGGGACGGGGACTGTTGTTGATCGATAGAGGGTGACATCGTCCTTGGCTGGTGTAATGGGGACCAAGAGGGACAAGAAGAGTATATTTCCCTTCCGTCTAGTTTGTACGTGGCCCGAGGTATAGTATGCCCGGGGGTCGTGATAAACCAAGTCAAACTCTGGGTAATTGAAGGCGAGTTGTATTTTGATACGGTTTAGGACGACCCGAAGTGTGGATAGGGGGACAAGTTCCTGTGGCAGTTGGCCTTTCAGTAGTTTGGCTGTACTACGCATTAAGTCCTGTGATTGGGAATTTAAGTGGCTAGTGAGGTGCAGTTGCTGTGTAGACAGGAGTAGGAGGAGGGAGAATAATCGCTTATACCAGTTAGCTTCGCGCATTGTGTTTTGCGAGGGACTTACTATTAGGTCATGATTTATCTGCACTACCTTAACCAGATTATCGATTCGGGAGTTAGTTTTAGACATAAAGGAGGACATAGCATGGTTCGTGAGATTAAAGGCGATGTCCCGCATGTGTACTTGCCCAGCCAAGAATCTCACGTGGTCTGCAATGACTTTCAAGTCCCTTTCTGTGGCGACCCCCGCGAGTCCCTTAGCAATGTCTCCCAGAAAAGGTAACAAGCTTCGTTGCTGGCGGGACTGGCTTTCCGGTTCTTCCCCCTCCGGGATAAAGTGTCTAAGTGTGTCCAGGGTATCGTGTATGCGGGTGGTGGCGGCGTTATGTAAGTTGCGTGTATAATTCAGGATTGGTTGTGCGGCGTCCCTAGTCTGCCTACATTGGGTGATGGCCCCCTTAAAGGAAGCAACGCATCGTGGGAATTGGAAGGATAGGTCTGTGGGTAGTGCGTTTGGTAAAGTGAGAGCAAAAGTGTGCACCCACGTTTGATCGTACGTCTTAAGTCTCCCGAGATTTTTAAACAAGACCCCAAAATGCAGCCGTTGGATGTCGTCATCCTCCATGCATTCGGCCTCCCGTATACTCCAGGACAGTCCTATCAGGATAACCACCAACAGCCAGGGAACCATCATTTCTGGGAACAAATAAATATACGGGGATAATGACAGCGTGGATGTATAGACGGCAACGACAGTGCAAAGACCGTATGGTGTTGGTGTTTTAATTGGGGTGGGGGTGGGGGTGGGGCGATGTCTAAGCGCATAGGCAGCATGACGACGCAAGAGGCAGGCGCGGTCCCAGTTGTTCGTTGTGAAGTACGGCTGGTGATGTACGCCGCCGTCACGTGCACTTGACGGCGGCAACCTCACCTGGATACTAAATGTCAACCCTATTGTTACACGCTCTTTCCCTACACCGCGAACCAGTAGTCAAGAATCGTCACCCCTGACACTGGTGTCTTATGATTGAGCAACACGTGTATTGACGGACAACATGGTTTCCCCTTACCATTTCGTCGGACAAGATTCTCTTTACAGGCTAAGTTCACCCCCGTGGTGAACCAATTAATCGGTCCCGTCATGCAAGCAACTCACAATATAACGCTCTCGTCGGACAAGAATATCTCAATAGGTCGCTCTCGTCAGACAAGAATCTTCCAATATGTCGCTCTCGTCAGACAAGAATATCTCAATAAGTCGCTCTCGACAGACAAGAATATCTCAGTATGTCGCTCTCGTCAGACAAGAATATCTCAATATGTCGCTCTCGTCAGACAAGAATCTTCCAATATGTCGCTCTCGTCAGACAAGAATATCTCAATATGTCGCTCTCGTCAGACAAGAATATCTCAATATGTCGCTCTCGTCAGACAAGAATCTCTCAATAAACTATGACACGTATAAACTATATCTGAACTAACCAGAGTCTGCCATCCATAGGCTACTATAGGTTTCGTCCGACAAGAATCCGCCAGCATCGGCGATATATCTCTCTTACGGGGCAGACTTCACTTCAACCGACCACTATAAAAATAAATATATGTATATATATCGCATATTTCGAGGGACAGCCTAAACAGAGCCGTACACGCCTCGTTCGACATGCGTTCGCCATTCGTCGGCTACCCGTGTCACGTCTGACAAGAATCCGCCTCAACAGGCCCAGTAGAAAAATATAGATCTCGTTATAAACAACCTCCATGACAGGCCGATACCTATCTCGTCCGACAAGTATATTCGCGTTCAACCGATTATGAATTGGGTAATTCTAGGGATAAGCGCCCGCCTCTTACTAGTTAATCAGGATAGGTATGCGTGTCATGTAATGTGAGTGAATTCCGACTGATGTTTGATCTGTGCGTGAATGTAATGAGTGTCAGTGCCTACGTGTCAGACGTGTGCCCCTAGGTTTGTAGGGTGGTTGATGTGTTAGCATGGTGCTGTCCCGGTGACTGGTTTTGTTCCCGTTTGGTCCTGAGTCGGGTTTTCATGTTCCATGTTCGGCTGGCATGGAAATCCTCCATGAGTATGTCGGGGAGCACGGTGTGTGATACCCAGCGGCTCCGGGTTTCACCTGCATATTTCACCTTGTAGTGTCAGATTCCTCCCATACGTCGTGACTGCAAAATATTCTCCACGACAGGTTCGTTTTTAGTAAGATCGTGGCACGGGGGTACCAAGGGTGGTCGAGTTTCTTTCTGGATTTTTCTGCGCAGGACCGACAGTGGGATGTCATCGTCAGAATCCCACTCTTCCCCCGTATCGGTGTCCACCGTCTCCGTTATTTGCGTGTCCGTGGGGCCTGGCAGGGGTAGGTCACGTGGCCGGTTTTCCGGTCCCAGGTATGGCTTGAGACGGTTAGCATGGACAGGGGCCCGAAGTGGTCTGTGTGTCCCACAGCGACGTAGGAGATAGTTGGGGGTTTCATAAGCGAAGACGATGTAGAATGGACCCGTGTAAGCCCTCTGAAGTTTCCGTGAGACATGGGGCTGCAAGGTGCCTTTCTTTAGCCATACTTTCTGTCCCACCGTAAAGCTGGGTTCCTGCGCTTTGAGGTCATATCTGGCCTTATAGGCCTCTTGTGCTGTTTTAACATTGGCTTGTGCAATATTTCGAGCAATCTCCAAATTGTCTAGGAGTTGGCGCAGGTCTGTTCTGACTGTGGATGGAAGGCCATCTGGGAGTGGTTGTAGGATATTGTCAATAGGAAGCCTGGGTTCCCGTCCATAGACCATGAAGTATGGTGAGTAGCCAGTAGAATTGATAGCTGGGCTCAGTCTATATCCCGCCATTATGCTTGGAAGGAGATGTGGCCAGGCTTCCCTGGCATCATCACAATAAACCCGGATAGCTTGTGAAATAACACTGTTCATTCGCTCCACGGCGGCATTAGTCTGGGGGTGAAATGGGGAGGTCCGTAGCCGCTTAACATCCAGCAGTGTGCAGAGTTCCGTAAGTAGGCGAGAAATGAATTCCCCTCCATTATCAGTCAGAAGGGCCCTCGGTGTCGAGTGTCGGGTGATTATGCCATCATAGAACGCTGTTGCGACTTCCTTAGCTGTCTTTGTCTTAAGGGGAAAGGCTTCACACCATCTTGAAGCGGAGTCCACACAGACTAGAACATACTGGTACCCCTCGCTGGTAGTTGTAAACTTGCCTAACAAGTCAATGGACCAACGGTCAAACACGTCAACGAGCTGCAAGGGTTTAAGTGGCGCAGGGCGATAGTGGAAGTCGCGTTTTGCCACCTGGCATTGGGTACATGTGGCAACCCACATTTTGACGAAGTTGTACATCCCCTTCCAATAATACTTGAGCCGCATGGCGGCGTAGCATCGATCTACCCCGGGGTGTGCAGCAAGGAGATGGTCGTGGTATGCCCTCATAATATCTTGTCGAAGTGGCGCAGGGATACAAATCTGTCTATATGTCCGCATTGGTAGTTCCGTGCGATCCCTGGGAGTGTAGAAGTGAATGAGAAGTCCCTCATCCAATTCGTAATCGGCCGCCTCCAGTATTATGCGCCGAGCGGTTTGGTCATCCTTGGGTAGTGTCCCTGTTTCCATGTAGTTCATAATGTCTCGGAAGGAAGGGTCTCCGAGTTGTAGGTCGCGTAGTCTATCCGGAGGTATTCCCTCGGGGTACTGTAGTTTGTGTGTACCTTTACTTGGAGCGGATGACTCCTGCTCTGTGGCCGGAGTAACCTCCCGGTCAACTGTTGATATGGCGTGGCTGATCGTATCAATCCCTACTAGTTCCTCCTGTTCATTATCCTCTCTAGGGGGGTAAGGTCGTCTGCTGAGGGCGTCGGCATTGCCGTTCTTGGCTCCGGGAACATAAGTGATGTGCAGGTCATATTGAGATAGCAGTATACTCCAACGACCGAGCCGGCCCGAGGCGTCCTTAATGGTGTTCAAATACTGAAGAGCTGCATGGTCAGTGACAACTGTACAGTGGCTATCGGCCAAGAATGGGTGAAAGTGTTTCAGGCCCAACACGATAGCCAGGCATTCCTTTTCCGTAATGGAGTACTTCTTTTGTGTTGGGGATAAACTTTTCCCTGCAAAGGAAATCGGGTGTTCTTTGCCATCCTCCCCCTTCTGAGATAGCACAAAGCCTACACATTGTTCCGACGCATCACACGATAAGATGAAGGGTTTAGTGAAGTCTGGGTATGCTAGGATAGGGGCAGACGTGAGTGCTGACTTCAGGGTTGTGAACGACTGTTCTGCGGTAGTCGTCCAGACATAAGGGGTATCCTTCCGTAGCAGACGGTGTAAAGGCTCGACAATATCAGCATAACCCTTGATGAACTTTCTGTAATATCCTGCCAACCCCAAGAAGGAACGAAGCTCTTTGGTGCATGTGGGTTGAGGGTATGTAACCACACTGTCGACTTTCTCCGGATCCATTGCGACACCCTCTTTTGAAATCACATGCCCCAGGTAGTGAATAGTGGAGAGTGCAAAATGACACTTGGAGGGCTTCAATCGTAAATTCGCTGTGCGGAGTTTGTCAAAGACTGCCTCCAGGTGCGTCAGATGATCTTCAAACGTTTTGGAGTAAATGAGGAGGTCATCCAAATAGCTAAGGACCGATCTCCACGACATGGAGAAAAACAAGGATGATATAATGAAGGAAAAACAGCTTGGGGCATTGACAAGGCCGAAGGGCATGACCTTAAATTGGTATGCGCCCTCCCCCTGCACGATGAAGGCCGTCTTTTCCTTGCTATCCTCGGCCATGGGCACCTGGTGATATCCTGACATAAGATCCAGGCTTGTGTAATAGCAGGCGTGACTGGTGCCTAAGGACATCAGCGATTGATCGATATTCACCAGAGGCCAATGTTCAACGGTCGTGATACGGTTCAACCGGCGGAAGTCCACGCAAAATCGTGTCGTCAAGTCCCGCTTTTTCACTAGGAGTACTGGAGCAGCCCAGGGAGAGAAGGATGGTTCGATGATATCATTATCCAACATTTGTTGTAGATGTTTACTAAGTTCCTCTCGTTGGTTTGGATTGACAGGGTAAGGTCGTTGACGCAGTGGTTTATGTGTTCCAGTGTCGATGTGACACTCAAAGAGGTGAGTTCGTCCAAGCTCCGTGATGTCCTTTGCGAATACGTCCCTATGACAGCCAATCAACAACAGAAGAGCATCTTGTTCCCGGGGGGTGAGGTGAGAGTTAGTTAAGTCAATGTCTAAGTCCGCGGCCTGGCGCCGATATTTATCCTGAGTGGTGGGATCCTCTTGTAGTAGTCTGTTCAGTGGTGAGGGGTTGGGTCCCGGGGATGGTGACACCGATGGTGACAGGTCATCCCTGTGGTCAGGGGACCTGGTGACATCTGGGCGGGGTGGCAGTCCCTCATGGGTGACATGTGACATGACACCACTTGACCCTGGTGACAGATCCGCATTAGTAGCAGGCGCCTTGGGGACAGTTGGCTTGGGGACAGGTGACATCCCCACAGGGGTGGCGACCGGATTGAAAGCGTCCGTCTGTGGAAACAGGTCCTTACTGGTGACAGACGGCTCGGGGACAGTTGACATAGGGACAGTTGACACCAACTCCGAGGCGACGGCGAGATGGTTGACATCCGACCTCGGTGACAGATCCTGGCTGGTTACAGGCGGCTTGGGGACAGTTGACAGAGGGACAGGTGACATCACATCAGTGGTGACGGCGAGATGGTTGACATCTGACCTAGGTGACAGATCCTGGCTGGTGACAGGCAGCTTGGGGACAGTTGACCTAGGGACAGGTGACATGACATCAGTGGCGATGGCGGAGTGGTTGACATCTGACCTAGGTGACGGATCCTGGCTGGTGACAGGCGGCTTGGGGACAGTTGACCTAGGGACAGGTGGCATGACATCAGTGGCGACGGCGGAGTGGTTGACATCTGACCTAGGTGACGGATCCTGGCTGGTGACAGGCGGCTTGGGGACAGTTGACAGAGGGACAGGTGACATCACATCAGTGGTGACGGCGAGATGGTTGACATCTGACCTCGGTGACAGATCCTGGCTGGTTACAGGCGGCTTGGGGACAGTTGACAGAGGGACAGGTGACATCACATCAGTGGTGACGGCGAGATGGTTGACATCTGACCTCGGTGACAGATCCTGGCTGGTTACAGGCGGCTTGGGGACAGTTGACAGAGGGACAGGTGACATCACATCAGTGGTGACGGCGGAGTGGTTGGTGGTTGAGTCCAGTCCCTCGACGTTGGCATGCATAGGCGGCGCTAACGAGTACCCGTCAGTTATTTGCATTCCCATATCAAAATCACCTTGCAGAGTTTCAAAGTGGGCAACTTCAGTCCCTTTTGTAATGTGTACATGAGTGTCCGTGGGATTGAGAACTTGGAATGTTGCAGAATTGTTGTCAACTGATACCAAGCAATGACAACCTATGACTGAATATAATTGTGCAAGCTTTGGTGAAGGTTTCAGTAGCCCCGTGTGACCAGTTGTGTCAGAGTCGAGTAGTACTGAGAAGCACGCTTCCGCGCGGGGAGGGATAGACAGTGAGTGTGGTGTCCGAGCCGGTGTGGTGGTATATGGTGTGAGAAAGGGTGTGGCGGTGAGTCCCTGCTGTAATACTAATTGGCGTTTTGTGAAATCAATCGATGCTGCATGGTCGGTCAAAAAGTCTAATCCCAGTATGATGTCTTGTTGTAACCCGTCAACTACGTAAAATGTTTGGGATAATTTCAAGTGAGCTATCAATACGGGCAATGTGACCACCCCAATGACCGTTAGAGTGGTTCCATCTGCTCCCGTGAGTTTAACACGTGGAGCTGACAGTAAAGGAAAAGATCCTTGCATCCCTACTTGTTTGTAACGTTGCGAATTAAGGCACGATGTGGATGCACCTGTGTCAACCAATGCACGCAACTCCTGAGCCCTAATGGATACTGGTATCATGCTGTTTGCTAAGTGTACACTATTGATGGTGTGAAGTGATGGCACCACGATCGGTGGGGGAGAGGGAGAGCGTACTTGTACCGGGAGAGGGGAACTCCGAGGTTCCATAACATAAGTTGCTTGTGGGTCGGCTGTACCATGTGTAGCCGCCGTGTAGTGCTTGTCTGATACGGTACTGAGAGGTTCGTCTACGGGCGGAGGGGGTTCGGGGGGAGTACGGTTTCCCATTTCGGCCGGCAACCTGTCCTGGTCATGTTTCATTTGCGGAGGAGGGGTGCCCGGGGGCTCTGTAATGGGTCGCCCCAAGGTTTGATGACTGAGTGATAAGACGACTGATGGGGCAGGGGCGAAAGGGGAGGAATCCGGGATTGGAGTGTGGTCTACACGTGCCGGCACCATGGCTGGGGGCTTATTGCCTGGTGGGGGTTTGGACGAACTGGTTGTACTTTGGTATGTCGGGCTGTCTAAACGTTGCGAGGAATGAGTTGGGAATGGGATTTCGTTATGCCCGAGATACTGTGTGTTTTGGTTATGGGCTCCCCCCCAGTCTCTGTGTAGTCATGCGGTGGGTTGGCGGACTTGACACCACCGAGCTATATGACCTTGTTGATTGCACCGGTAGCAAGTAATTAGTCTGGCTCTACATTCACGGGGATGGAAGTGAAACATACCACAACCCTTACACGTGAACGGGCGTCTGTCCTGTAATGTATTTCGAATACCATAAGAATTTCCCGGTTTATTGGCGTAGTTTCCCAATGGGGCAAAACGGACATTGCGACTATTTGTAGTTCTCCCGGTGTTCTGGTTGTTGTTCTGCGGGCGATAGGGCATTTGTTGTGTATGTGTAGGTGTGAACTGTGGACTGTACATGGTTGGCTGTGGATTTGCTGTCGATGGCTCTGGGAGCATGTGAGTGTTCTGCTGTGTTTGATGGTGTAAGTACTGACTCAAATCAACTACATTTACTGGTTGTAGTGGAGGCTGTTTGGTATGAGTTGTAAGTTCATCCACCTGTTCGCTCAATAGGTGGATGGCCTGCATGACTGTAGATTCGTCCTCAGGGGACCCAGTAGCATCAGCAATTTCTGCACTCTGTACAACTTCGGCGAGGGTAGTGTGTGGCCTAGTTAATACAAAGCGTTTTACATTCTGGCATGCGTTTCTAAGAACGAGATCCCTGACAAAATCATCATTGTTCCGGCCGATCAAGGCCGCCTGATGCCTGACCGCCTGTAAGAAGTCAGCGAAGGGTTCGGATGGTTTTTGTTTCCTGTCTATGAGGTCATTTGCTCTCTTTAACATGACAATAGAATTTGGAGCATAACGCTGCAGGAAAGTTTTCTTCAAGGCTGGCCACGAACACTGGTCCTTGGCCAAAGTCCCGTCAAACCAGTGTGAGGCCTGCGAGGACAGATATAAAGGGAATAGTTCCTTCTTTTCCTCACCTGTATAACCATGCACCTTACAGTATCGCTCAAACTTTCTTAACCAACCTTCAGCTGCAAGCGGGTCCTTACCATCAAAATGGCTCATTGGTACTGCAGATAAGGAGACAGCTCGGGTAAATGATTGAGCTGGGTTTACTGTGGGGACGGACTGCGCACTGGTGCGATTTGTCGTGGCCATACTAGACTGATACGTGGGTGGGGCGGGGCCACCTTGAACCACTGCAGCTGTGTGGGTCACTGGTGTACTGAAGATATCCGTGTGTAATAATTGGGGACCGGCCATTGGAGACGAGAAGGGTGACCATTCGACTGGCATTGGGGGGCGATTGGGACTGGCGTTACTAGATGTTGTGGTCTTAGTGCAGGAGGACATGACTGGTGTGGTGTCAACAATAGCGGCAGGGCTCTCGAAGTCAGATGGGACGGTCTTACTACTCGGAAGTGGGGAAGCAAATAAAGTAGACCCGCTGGAAGGTGTAGCTACAGGAGACAGGCATTGGTGATTGACAGGACGTACAGAGATGGGATTTCCGCTACCGTTAGGGGTTAGAGGCATGATTATCTCAAAGATCTCGTTCTTTTACAAGTATATAGCAAAGGCGAAATTGGCTTACCTAGGTGTGCTCGATCCTGCCGAATGCGCACTATTTGATATAGTCTAAACGTCTCACAACAGTTTCTGTCACTTTCCTATAAGTTCATAGTCACATAAAGTTCGGTGTAGTGCTTCCCTGGCGTCCCACTGTTCTGTACTGTCCGGTCCTCCTGTGGTTCCGGTGATCTGGTGTCGTCCTCCTGCCTTCCTCAGTAGCTGCGGCCCTCTCCCTTGACCAGTTGCGTTGGTGGTGTTGCCCTTTCTCGGACGGTCCCAACGTCCCCGTTTGCACCTGAATTTACTAGTGTTTACAATTTAAGCAGCCAAGCGTCACTCTGCTTAATGCAAATTGCCGTGTGTGCACCCGTTGCCCCGCACTTTACGCCTCTCAACAGTTTACGCAGCCAAACGTCACTCTGCTCAATGCAAATTGCCGTGTGTGCACCCGCTGCACAGCACTTTACGCCTCTCAACAGTTTAAGCAGCCAAACGTCGCTCTGCCTAATGCAAATTTCCGTGTGTGCACCCGCTGCACCGCACTCTACGCCTCTCAACAGTTTAAGCAGCCGAACGTCACTCTGCCTAATGCAAATTTCCGTGTGTGCACCCGCTGCACCGCACTCTACGCCTCTCAACAGTTTAAGCAGCCAAACGTCACTCTGCCTAATGCAAATTTCCGTGTGTGCACCCGCTGCACCGCACTCTACGCCTCTCAACAGTTTAAGCAGCCAAACGTCACTCTGCTTAATGCAAATTGCCGTGTGTGCACCCGCTGCACAGCACTTTACGCCTCTCAACAGTTTAAGCAGCCAAACGTCACTCTGCTTAATGTGATCTGCCGTGTGTGCACCCGCTGCACAGCACTTTCCGCCTCTCAACAGTTTAAGCAGCCAAACGTCGCTCTGCTTAATGTGATTTGCCGGGTGTGCACCCGCTGCACTGCACTTTACGCCTCTCAACAGTTTAAGCAGTCAAACGTCACTCTGCTCAATGCAAATTGCCGTGTGTGCACCCGCTGCACAGCACTTTCTTTTTCTCTGAATGTCTGTACTCACAATATTGGGAAGCTACCCCGCATCTCCACCACGTCTCCAAGGTGCGCGGAGTCAGGTCGGTCAGCTGTCAGATAGATGACGTTTACCTGGTCGAATCCCGTACCTGCGATGGACGGGCCCTTACCCGAACTACGGTTTACCCCCGTACTTCGGTGCTGACGATAGGGGATGTGCGAGAGGTACAATGTCAGTACCCGGGGGCCCTTGGAGCTTTACCGTAGTTCCTCCAGCAACCACAAGACGATAATCTTCGTTCAATAGTTTATTTGGAACAGTGTTGCTGGACAACCCACTCTATGGTCACTCTATAAGACTTCAGCCGCAAAGCTTCCGTCTTAAGCCAAATGCTGGTGCCTTTTAAGATAGTTTTCCGACGATTCCTTGTGACCAAACACCAAGAGTGGGAGCGCACCAGACTCCCGACCCTGGGCTTTGCTACCGCTTAAAGCTAGGTCCCTACGTCACAGCCACCACCCTCTTCTTTTTGCCCATTGGTCAAAAACCCCTAACCCTGCATACTTTTTCACTCCCCCATCTTTATTCCGTACCCCCAATACCATATTTGTAAAGCTGTGAGGTGGATTCCAAGAAACCCGAAGTATCTAACTCCTAACCATATATGTCCCGTGGAATACTACGAACTGCTGCCGAGGTCCCCGGACAAGTTGCTCCATCTTGATAGCACCGTCCCTATCCTTTCTCCTAACCTATGAGTCATCTCGCCTTGCCCCCACTAAGTTCTAACGACCTACTTTCATGCTTATTTCCTCCGCAGCCGATTACCTACCTCTCCTACATTGTATATGTTTTCTACCTCACAGGCCTTTATCTATTATTTCCCATTCTATATATATTATTAGTACCCCTTGATCACTTATTATTAATAACATCATTCCTAGATCTAAATATTATAACCACAATAATAATTCCTCGCCCATGATTCGCTATTATCATAATAATCATAATTCCATGCCTCTGATACTAGCTCACGAGGCAACATTGTTTGGTACTGAAATAATGTATTTATTGTATGTCGAATTTTTACATTCACTTCGAATACAGAAAGAGAGTGAATACTGACCTCTCACAATGTGCACATATGTGGACCAAGGTCAGTTTGAGAAGAAGTTAAAGAACAACCACATAAGGTGGAGGCATATGAACTCGTGATACCATTCCCATTGAGGTCCGGATGTGGGACCTTGAGGTTCCATTAGTTATATTACACCACCAGGATTGAACATACGTATGCCTAAGGCTGTTAAAACCAGCTAATATGCAAGCACTGCAGTGCAGACTTCTTACTCAAAAGACAAGCTTGTGCTGATTAAGTTGAGTAATTCCATCAGTGTGTTGGACAACAAGCGACATAAAGCTATTGAAGACTTGAATAATGAAATTGCAAACCTACAGAGATTGCATAAATCTTTCAGACACAGGAAAAGAGGCTCGAGTGGTGGATCACGTAAACAAAAGAAATCGAAAGTTGTAGATAAGCAGGACAATGCTGCTGACTTTACAGGAACATCTACCAAGACCCAAAATAATGATATGAAAATATGCATCTGGAATGCAAGAAGTGTTTGCAATAAAACTTTATTTTAGAAAATGACGCGGATACACTGTTTGTGACTGAAACAAGGCTGATATCGACTGATGATGTCATCAAACAACTGGATACACTGGAGTGTAAAGTTAAATGTGGCGGCAGATCACTACACTGATATTTGTATATCGAACACCCCTATCCAACAAGAACAAACTGAAAGTAGCAACTTTTAGCCCAGAATTTGTGAACCTATTACAACTCTGTGCCAACAAACCGGGAACGTTTTCTATCTTTGGTGACCTGAATTTGCACTTTGACAGTCAAGCTTTCCCCGCAGTAAAATCTCTGACAGGTATATTAGACTCTCTAAACCTCAGTCAGTTAGTGTATATCCTGAAGTGGGTAATTACAAGATGCGATGAGGCTATAAAACTTGATAAAGTTCTAGACCTGCAAATGTCTGATCACTTTATACGTTTTGTTCCTTGCACATAAAACATACAAAACCGAGGCCAGTTCTTTTTTTCTGCCGAAACTTGCGGAAAATCAACTTGGACGCCCTCAACAAGGACATCATACAGTCAGAGTTGTATACACACAACCCAACTGACATAAACCAGCTCGTCGAGTGTATAACTCTGTTCTGGTCAAACTCCTGAACCAGTACGCACCAACACACTAGAAGCATGCAGCTATCAAACCTGCAACACTATGGTATAATGGCACCATCAAAAGGGAAAAGACAATCAGAAGAAAACTGGAAAAGAAATGGCAGAAATCACAACTTTAAATCAGCTCTATGTCCAGCAGAAAAACAAGGTAAACTACCTGATCAGGAAAGAAATGATCAGTTTTTTCAACAAAAAGATCATTGGATCAGACAATGATACAAAAATGATGTTTGACACAATATCATATAAAGGTGTCAGCAGACCTCGGTTCAGACGCTGAAATTGCAGTGCAGTTTGGTCAGTACTTCAAGGAGACGATTGATACAATTCACTCCCATCTCACGCAGGAGAAATGTGTAGACTCTCCGGACAAAACTCAAGCTGATCCTGTTCCTGCACTAACAGAGTTATCTCCCTTCTCAGAAGAGGAAGTATTAAAGCTTACTAAGGAGCTGCAGCCTAAGTACTATGACTCGATCCATCCCAACCCATCTGCTATTTGACTGTCTTGATGCCCTACTCCCAGTCATTACAAGAATAGATAACTTTTCCATGTCTACAGGCAAAATACCAACCTCCTTTAAATGTGCCCTTGTGAAACCCAACCTCAAGAAACAAGGTCCCAATGGCAGCGTCCTGAAAAACTACAGACCAGTGACAAATCTCCCGGTTTTATCCGTATACAAGTTTTGTCCGTATACAAGATCATCAGAAACAACATTTTCGAGAAGTTTCAGTCTGCCTATAGGACCGGACACAGTACGGGGACAGCCTTTCCCAGAGTCACAAACAACATTCTAAATGCAATGGACAACCATACGATGACCCTACTGGTCCTCCTTGACCTCTCTGTGACATTTGACACAGTGGACCACGGAATACTGCTGACCTTGGCATGACCTAGTTGTGACTGACACGGCACATATTTGGCTGATGTCATACATTACTATCAGGTCGCAAGTTGTGGCTGTACAGAATTCCAGATCTTCCACATTCAGTCACGATTGTGGTGTTCCACAAGGCTCAGTTCTAGGACCCATTTTGTTTTCACTCTAAACGAGGTCACCAAGAACTATTGCTAACAGCCACAATGTGAGTCAACATCAGTATACTGACGATAATCAACGCTATGTCTCATTCACAACGCTTAACGCCCAATCTTCATTACATGTTCTGGAACACTGCTGCTCTGATGTAAAGAAATGGATGAGTTCTCACATGCTCAAAACCAACCAGAAAAAAATCAGAAGTCCTTCTATTTGGCCCTAAAAACTAATTGAAGCTTGGTGACATAGGACATCTGAACATAGAAGGTGCAGCAGTTCAACCCTTAGAAACAGTGCGAAATCTTGGACTTTGCTTGGACCAGTAGTTGATGATGAATCCTCATGACAAGAGTATGTCAGACATCGTAACAATGAAAAAAACTCAGGCCATATCTCAGCAAAGACTCAACTGTCAAACTTGCAGGTGTGATGATTCTGTCCAGAATGGACTATCGCAATAGCCTCTTTGTTAATATTAACAAAGATGAGATAAAAAGACTTCAAGCCATTCAGAACTGCAGATCTTCAAAATTCGACCATATAACACCATTACTGAAAGACCCCCATTGGCTCCCTGTAGTTTCTCGCATAGACTACAAAAATCTTCTCACTGCCTACAAGTGCTTCCACGATCTGGCTCCATCTTATCTCCAGGAACTGCTGCACACATGTTCTCCATCTAGAGCTCTTCGATCTCAGCACAAAGATATCTGTACTGTTCCTAAGAATAAAACGGACAGATTTCTAAAAGAACCATTGCCTATGCTGCCTCTACCTTATGGAATGAGCTGCCTGCATCCATCAAAATGTCTGAAACTGTGCCTGCCTTCCAAAATAATCTTAAGACTTATCTCTTTCAAAGGACATTTCTATACCAACCACTTTGTCAGAGCAGCGCACATAGCATACTGTTGTGTGAATAGATGCGCTATGGAAATGCACATTATATTACGAAACACAGATTAAGATAGAAATGCAGCAGAGAGAGTTTGAGTGACCCTGGCACAGTCAGACCGTTAAGGCTCATCATCAGCTCAGGGTCCTCGCCCTCTCTACATGCAGCCCAGACAGCGAATGGGACTTCTCCTAGGGAACACTGCCTAGCCGAACCCACCAAGATCTTTTCAGAGAATATGAAGGCTCCCCAACTCTGCAGCCTTCTGCATTACCCAGATTGTCAGAAGGTCTGTGCTCCCGGTGGAGAACCTGGGCACTCTCCTGATCTGCGCCAAGAAATCAGGAGGTACCAAACCAAGGGCGCCGGGAACAATAGGTAGCCTGACGACAGTGTACTTGGGATGCAAGCGAAACATTTCAAAGGCGAGGTCCGCATATTTATTATCATGTTTTACGGATTAAAATTCAGCAGAGAGAGTTCGGGTGATCCTGGCACAGTCAGGCTGGTAAAGCTCATCATCAGCACAGGGCCCAATTGTTAAACCACCCACAGTAATATAGGCCATGTTTGATAGATATTAACTGTAATCTATGATCATTGTATTTTGTCTCATCTTATGACAGGTCCAAAGATGATGTTTGATTCCGAGAGATTAAGACTATACAGACACATTTATGACAAAGGCCTTCTCATCAACACCACATATCCTGAATGGGGAGGAAGGAAGACACTGGGCACCAGTGGGAAGATGTTGAAGAACTACCGTGGCACCTGCAGCACCTCCCCACTGCCCTCTAGCGGCCTGGTTTACTGGGTGGTGGAGGCGTATGTGGAACTGGACAAACCTCTGGGTGATCGGCAGCTTGTGTTGGAGGTTGGTGTGTGTGGAGAGGATGTCATGGACAGTAGCTATTATGTCGGAATTCAGCCTAATTCATGCAGTCTCCTCATATCAAATGCTGAGAATTATGTGAGGAGCTTTATAGCTATTAATGGAAAGGATGTAGCAGCAGCTGAAGTGTTTGAAAATAGGGCAGGAACATCCGTGACATTAAAGTACGGAGTTCTTGTTGATACTGAGAAGTTGGTGGTATCCTACCTGGACACCAAAGACAGAAAGGTGTTGGGATCTGGATGTATTGTTGACAACAAGCCACAACATGATGTCGGATACAACAGAAAGATGTGGCCTGTATTTGCTGTGTATATGAGCCCAAAGAGAGTTGAAATGAAGCTCGTGAGTGGACCGGATATACATATGGAAGACTGGAAGAAGAAGCTTCTCGAAGACGCCAGGCAAATGTGAGCGGAAGGGAATTGATACCATGGTTACAATCACAGCTCCTGTGCTCAACACTGGTAGACATCACGATCACAAGAAGTTAAACTGTTTTAGGATGTTTGCCTAAATGTTAAATTATTAAGAGATACATGGCTGACATACGACATTTTTGCATTATTGAAAGAGGAATCTGATGTAGTGTTTTTGTGGAAAAAGAACTTGCTTTTGGGGACTTTTTGACAGTATTTGATAAGCAGTCAGGTTTAGAGGTTTTGATGTGGGTTTGGTTGGAGATATTATTGTGTTTTTCGTTATTTGGTCAGAAGATGAGGATTTCAGTGTTCAAGTATTTTAAGTCTGAATCTAACTGATTATAAATATCTTTGAAATGTGAAGGTACTTGAATGAAGGAGTTTTGATATCTTTAGATAGGGATAGAGATGGATAGAGTTACCGTAGTTTCACCCCCTCCCACAGATCCCCATCCCCTCCAAAATGATTAAACAAAATAATGAAAAGAAGCCCCGATAATACGTTGGTTTTAAAGTTAATCGAATGAAAATAGTGACATGTATAATAATTATTGCTTTCTCGTCATTCATCGCTTTAATACAACAATAAAAACAATACTACCTTTTTGACGTGATACATGTTAAAGCGTTTGAAAACGTTCATATACACTTTCTTTGAGACATGTTGGTACACCTTTATATGCTATGTTGACACGTTTCTTGAGAAATTGTCATTAAAAAGAAGGAACCACCGCGTTGTTGTTGTCAGTGGCCCTTTAAGTGGTTGTCATGTTTAATATTAGTATTGTTTGCTGAATCATAATTATGTATTTCCGATGTACGGCAATATAAAGTTTAAAATCCCATTCGATGCTGTGTTTCTGATTGAGATGATCAGTCGCCAAAATACCCTCTAACACATGTTAACAAAACTGGACAATCCGGTGAAAATACACCAAAGGTCTTAAGGCGTCTCTGCCTATTCAACATTTACGCCTGGATGGTATTCAAATGATAACAATTGAGGGAATATGAGGGGTAATCACGACACTACACTATTACTAAGGTCATCCATCACACGCAATGCCCGTGTAGTGGTATTGTTACGTTTTGGACGTTTTCGTAGCTTCTCCGTGAGGGTTCGCGTTGGCGAGCCTTCTTTCCCAAATCAAAGATTCGGATCCAGTACCTCCAAGAAACAAAGATTACCTGGAGTATTGAGGAACTTCCTGGAAG
This sequence comes from Haliotis asinina, assembly GCF_037392515.1. Lineage (NCBI taxonomy): Eukaryota > Metazoa > Mollusca > Gastropoda > Lepetellida > Haliotidae > Haliotis > Haliotis asinina. Next base: position 34,183,243 of record NC_090289.1, on the reverse strand, counting down.
CACCAGCACTTGGTTTCCTGGACTCTGGCAGTTGGACACCCTGATACGATTGTCCTGTAACACATCTGTAAAACATCCATACTCAACACAGAGCACCCACCCACATGCTGCGTAAAAGTAGAACTGGTAAAGACGCCTCATATATATCATGTCACGTAACACAGACAGACAGACACAGATACACAGCGACACAGACGCACACACGTGCGCATACACACATAGACAGACACAGACACAGGCACACACAGAGACACACACACAGACACACACACACAAACACCGGGCTCAGATCCCCCAGCCACATTGTGGGTATATAGAACAATCGGTATGTATGACACATATCTATCATGTCAAGCAAGACGCATAAGGGGCTACTGGTATAAATACCACATATGTCAAATCACGTGACTCACAATGAGGACAGAGCACCCATCCACATAGTGTGTACACACAGAACAATACATATAGCACATTTATTACTCGCCCGTTGAAGATACTGCAGTGTAATATTTTTACTTCAATATTACACTAGTGTAATACCGCTTGACGTATAACGTCAAAATGGTTCAGAGTTATGACGTCACAATGCTAATGTTGATGTCGCGATTTTACTAGACCTTGCTTATCTTGAAAGCTGAGAGTCCTCACTCTGTAGGCAATTTCGACGCAGTTTCTGTCAATTTATAGTGGCGAGTAATAAACAGAATACTAAACTCGCTTCCGTGAAATACCATTTCATTAAACTCGTTAAAGTTTTAGTATCAAACTCGCTTTCGCTCGTCTGATACAAAATCATTAACTCGTTTAATAAAAACGGTATTACACGGAAGGTCGTTTAGTATCATCTATATATATCACGTCACGTAACACACACACAGAACACAAGCAGACACACAGACAGACAGACAGAGGACAGTTGGTCTATATGCCTCTACTCCGCTGGTGTCAATAGCAACACAATTGCAGTGTATTTGAAAGTGAATGGACATCCTTCAGTCAGCAAGGATGATGTGGTTATGAATTATGCAGAGGTGGCACAGAATGTCACATCTCAGAATGATATTCTATTCCTATTGTCCACAATTAGATCGCTTATAGACTGAATGCGCATTCCTTTTTGTCTGTTTACATTACATGTTTTATATTCGTATGTTACTTTCGGGCTTTTTTATATAAGGCACGCGAATTTTGTTTGGAGTCGGTTAACATTTGTTCTGATTTCGATTATGTTCAACGAAACATACTTGAGTTAATTGCTGTGAATAATGAAACGGGTTGACAAACAATCATGTCCTGCTATTGACTAAAACTGTTAATATTAAGAAAACCAAATAATAATAAATAACAATCTGTATTCGTTCGTTACACTAAATAAATACGTCTACCCTGGTACAGCATGTGAGGCTAATTGTTGAAGACCTGGCTGTGTTACAGCTGAAGTAAGGAGCCACTTGTTAACGCTTGGTTAATAGGGGGCGGTGAGGTAGGCGTTTGTTCCCTCGTAACACAGAAAACCCGGTTTCGATCCCCCATATGATGTGCGAAGCCCATTTCCTATATCCTCGCCTTGATATTGCTGGAATGTTGCTAAAGGTACATACTCGCCTCACGGGAGGGTGTTGTCCTACTCGTTGTCACATTGATATTTTACAGCACTTCGTCCACTAACTCCTGATTCACGTGTCACTATTCAAGGGAGACTACTCTATTGTCTCGCGCACAGTTATCATCGCAGTCGACCTATCAGTTATGCCGATGAGTGGGTAGATCTCACCTGACCTGCTATTCAGGTAATAGGGAACAATAACATTCATATGTCAGTGTGTGTGCATCATACGAATATGATGTTCAGTTTGCAGTTAGATAAAATGTGTGTGAACATCTTCATTATCTTTACCACCTTTCTCTGTGAAACAACCATTCCTATTTTCACTTTCGATTCCAGGAACCAACTATACGCTTAGAACTGTTATATACCTGTTACATTCCGTGGTATTATAACTGTCTTTGTTGTCAGGATGTTGTATGTGTTCAAGTGCATGTTGTTTTGTGTACTTAATAATTTCAAACCGGAAAGAGTCGCGGCTCGACATTGAGATCGATGCACCGCCATTGAGCCAGTTAGCAGGTATGCAGTGTATCTGAAATGGGGTTAGAGTCGCCTGCGTTAAATGCGACGTGGACCAGTCCGGACTTGTGTCCGTTTTACAATGCTATCACCCTGAGATACCTTGCAACAGTTCATGGTATCATGAATATCTGACTCGAACACAATCTCCTTGTCATTCATCCAGTATCATTCCGAGGATAGCCTGATATATAATTTAATTTGAATACAGTGACTAGAATATGAATCATCAAGGCACAATACGGTTTCATTGTTTCATATATTACACATTTTCTAGTGTGTGCACAATAATACAGGTAAACGTGAGTGAGTGAGTGAGTGAGTATAGTTTAACGTCATTTTTAAGCTATATCCCAGCAATATCACGGGGAGATGCACCACAAGTGGGCTTGACACACTGTACCCATGTGGTGAATCGAACCCGGATCTTCAGCATGACGAGCGACAAATACAGACAATACATTACACATGACTTTATTTAAAACTAGGAAAAAATGGTTTCAATAGGTAAATATGTATATCACACATCAGTGCATATCATAATGGATCGTTTGAGTGCGTGAGAGAGTGAGGGGGTTTGGATTAAACAGTATTCCATTTATTTCACGGTGTGTAGTCTTTATGGTTGCCTGAAGATCAGGGTTAGAATTGGTCTTCAGAAACTCATGTGTGTCGTAAGGAGAGACCAGCTAAGGGGATCAGGTGGTCAAGCTGAAACGCCCGAAGTGATGTAGATCTCACCAATATATCACTATAGTCAGACACATGAAAACGGGTGTGTTTCCAAAAATAGGTCCGAAACAGAGAAGGTCTGGAAAATAATCATGCAGGCATGGTAACTATAATCCGTGAAATGACCATACCACACTGACAACATTTTGGAAGGATTTTTGGAAATAAAATCCCCCAAACCGTTTCCATAACAACGATAAATGTACACTTTAACAAAACGTTTACACAATTCCTACTTTCAGAAGACAGTTGTTTCTATGAAACGATGATCCAAAGAGTTCGTGTCTCCTGTTGGTTAGACCTGCAACTACTCGGGTGTTGGGTAGCCAGGTGGACAAAGCATTCGTTCGTCACACGGAAGAGCCGATGTCCATTCCAAACATGTGTTCAAACTGTGAAGCCAATTTCTTGTGTCCCCCGACGTGATATTGATGGAATATTGATAACAGAAACGTAACGCTCACTCCCTGACGTCAAGTGCTGACATCAACTTTATCTATATCTACATATTTGATTATCCTTTGCCGCTGACTTAGAACATATTTTGGTAAATGATCGCTCATCTGAAAGAATTGTTCACAGGAGATTTCAAATAATCAGATTACATTTATGGCATTTTATGTTCTATACATTTAACAATGCATCTTCTCCCGATCAAAGGCTGTTGGGTAGCCCAGTGATTAAAATGCTCACTCGTCACACTGAAAAAAAACAACAAAACGTTCTCGATGCCAGCCAGGTGCAAAGTGTGAAGCCATTTCTGATGTTCTGATATTGCTAGGATATTGCTGAAAGTAGCGTAAAACTAAACTCACTCACGCGGGACAAACAGATTTAGTTTCACCCTTGCCATTTTAAGTTTACTGTTTTCGAAATGTGACAGACTGAGGCACACATATTGACAGTCCAATCAGAGGATGTTTTACAGAATTAGCATGTGTTGAGTGTGTGTATTCCATGTATAGAAACGTGGTCGATACTGTGCCATTGTTTTTGCTGAATCACTGTTCCAAAAGACACTCTGAGAGCATTATTTTCCAAGTGTTCAAAGTGGTCCACAGTTTAGAATTAACTCGCCAAAGTAAACTGCTTTATTTGATACCCAGCAATTTCAGGGCGAGGACACCAGACGCGATTCCAGCAATGTGAATCCCATTTTTACCACGGAAATATATTAGATATTGCTCAAAGAGGCATAAAGTCCCGTCAACTCACATGATCCGTTGAAATATTTTTCTAATCTGAAACAGTTTGTCAATGTATGAAATAAAATTTCCAAGTTGTAATGTCAGTGAGTGATCATGGGTGTGTTTGTTACAGGATGGATTCAGACCCTGAGTTTCCCAAGTGTGTGGTGTGCAGCACCTCCTTCAGCTACAGAGGGCCACAGCCGCATCTGCTTCCCTGTCTACATCCTGTATGTGAGGACTGTCTCAAGGCACAGGAAGTAACAACTCTGGACTGCTCTGTCTGCTTGAAGAGTCATGATAAAAATGTCGGGAGTTTCCCCGAAGACAATGTTGTTCTTGGTGACGTCCTCAACCAGACAATGAAGCACCGACCGTCAGACTTCCAATGTACCAACAAGATGGATGGGAACCAGGCAATGTATTGGTGTCAGGATTGTGAAGACTATTTCTGTGAGCATTGCCATATATCCCACTCAGAGGTGAAAGCAACTAGGAATCACACAATGAAGTGGATTTCTGATCTTCCATGTACATCAAGAAAATCCCAGTCCATCTGTCAGAAACACGGACAACGTTTGGACGTCTATGATAAGGATTGTGACTGTTTCATCTGTTTTGAATGTTGTTACGAAGATCACGCCAGGCACGGTACAGACAGAGCTGATTTGTTCTTGAGTCGTGAACATGACGTCTTGAGTGCTTACCTGAAATCTGTTTCAGAGAGGAAGAAAAAGATCATTTCAGCAAAAGAAACGGTTCTAGTACAAGCGACATGTATTGAAGAGAAGGCCGTTTCCCTCCGGGATGCAGTTCAGCACACTTTTTCTGAGCTGAGAGATGTGATAGATCAGCGTGAAAAGGAGGTCCTTGTGGAGCTAGATCAGACTTTAGAGGCCATGAGGAAAATCAATGACAGTCGACTCTCTGTCCTGGAGTCATCAGAGACATGTTGCCGGACAATATTTGACTACATCAACAAGACATTCCTCTATGCCTCACCTTCCCACCTCCACAAAGTGAAGAGTTCCATCACTCGGGCCTTTGAGTCTTGTAAAGAGGCTGACGTTCCGACTGTTCACACAAACGAACCATGTGTCGTCTTCTCAAAGCAAGGTTTTCCGGATTTGAAATCCTTCGTATCATCCTTTGGTGGTTTCATGACTTCAGTTACCCCGACAGAATCACCTATGGAAGCATCTCTAAAAACAGGTAACTGTTGGGATTTTTTTACATTCTTTTCATGTAATATGTTATGACCAAAGATGCCATATGACCGTCTAATCATTTATACTTTCTATTGTTTGAAACTTATAGTGATACTGTTGTGCATGTTTTTTTCTTGGCAGTTTGTTTGTCAGACAGAAGGGAGTATATATTTAGTGAAGGATATAGACATTCTCTTGTCTGGAAGAAAAAAATCTTTCCTGTTTGTATGCTTTCATTATTCGTCGGTTCTGTCGACCATCGGTTACTTCAAAGTCCCCATCCTGGGTTTCGGGCATCTCATTAATATAGAGGCCCGGGAACCAGGATGGCAAGTCCCTTCAACTTTGCCACTACAGTGTTTGTATCTAACTACGGTATACGTTATTCAAAAAATAATTCTGCACTACATGCCCGAGTTGGGGACTTCTGTTCCACCAATATGAAGCCTGTTTTGGAATAACGACAACATGTCTATATCCTTACCAGCATTGTACAGGGCGTGTTTTTGGCTATATCTGCCGTGGATGCTTTTACAGGCCTTCAGATGAAATTGGAAGCAGATATTGATGAACTTCAGAAACAGAACAGAGCCTCTCAGACGGTAAATATATTTTTTGTAACAATGTTTTTAAATATGACAGAAGGTCTGAAGACCCGGAAGTATAAGTGATGCATTTAATGCATTTTATTTATCTCAAGTGATGTATTATTTCAAAAGTGAAGTCACTAAACGTATTGTCTCCATCATAACAAGTACCGGGGGCCACAGTAAAGAATATATTCAGATCTTAAAAGTACTCTGTGTATTTATACCGTCCAGCTCATTAGTACACTGGAAAAGAAAGCCTCTAGGAATGAACAGGAGCTGAAGACTTTGCAGGAGGATGTATCGAGACTCCAGGGGATCGTGATACAGTTAGACCCCATGGGTGAGTTTCTTCAGAAGAGGATTCAGTGATAGATGATGCTGTAGTCATTATTTGCTTCTCTTAAGAACCTCTCGTTGTGGAGTTGTTCATGTGGTAGCTTTAACATTTGTTAATTTACTGTTATGTACACTAAGGGTAACCCACGAAATGAGTATGCCTCCTCGTCATTACTCATATAATAACGTAGGTTTGTTGTTATACGTCGCACTCGGCAATTCTGTGTCTATATTACATCTAACTGTAAACAGTGAATACAGTGACTGGCATCATGACCGATAGGGTCACTTTACGATGATATCAACCAAATTAGGGAGTTAGACCACCTACTCTCCTTGGTCGGAAACCATGGGTTAGTGAGGAATAATTCTAACCGAGAAACTTAAGTGGGGTACAGTGGAGTGAGGGTAACTGCCTCCATCTTAAGTATGAACTATATTCGACAAGCAGTTTACCATCCTTACAGGCAGTGAGATCCAAGTGTTGTAAACGTTATGCATGCAGTACAGTGACAGACAAGCCTCACCCTGAGCAATACCATTACAATATTAGTTATCAAAAGTAGTCATCAGTAATATAAAACTTATAGATGCCTTTCCTTGATTACAAACACCTTCATTTTTCCAAGGAGTGATTGAGGAGGCGGCGGTCGGGTAGTTAGTTCTACACTGGTACAATGTGAGAAGTCCATTTTTGGTGTCCCCCGCATTGTTTGAATATTGTTAAAAGCGGGGTAAACATACTTCCTCACTTATCTGTCCATATTTATATATATTTCTAATATTTTTCGGAGACTTCCTATAAATAGTGTTACTCATTCACGAGTTTACAAGGCATTTATACGTGCGTTGTTGCTTTACACACATTGACCGGCAAATAACAAAGTGCATTCTCCACAGTGTACTTTTTATGGTATTTTTACGTAACGTAACGCTTAAGTTACAAACGTCTTCCAGGCAACGACAAAGATACTTGGCTGCATGTTCTTGGGACAGTGAACCGAGCGCGACATGTTCTTGTATGTAAGTATAACTTCCTCTACTGTTTAAATATATTACCGTACAACTAAGCAACGTTAATGGTCTCTTAACATGTTATGTATAACTAGCTATCATACACAGCGCGAAGACAATCCTGTTTAAGTACAATCAAGTACAGCTAAACTAGGAAGTGTAACATGTTGTGTTAACATGTTATGTATAACTAGCTATAATTTACAAAGCGAAGGAAATCCGCCAATTTTGTTTAAATGAAGGAAGTAGATAGGAACGTATGGTCATAGAATGTTGTAGATAAAAAACAACCATTACGATAATGCCAGACACTATGAGTTGTTACATCCGCACAGAAATGTGTGTACTCGTAAATATCTTTTACAATGTATGATAACCCATTTATAAAGTAAAGAACAATCATAGTTTAAATACTTAAGTGTTGAAAAACCCCAGACTGCTTCCAGTATGCTTAATCTAGGTCACGAGGTAACATGGGGTTGGTAGTGAAATATTTCATTTATTGTAAATGTCGAATACTGAACTTACACAACGTGCACGTATGTGGGTAAATGAGTTCAGTACTACGCCGCACTCGGCAATATTCCAGCTGTATGGCTGCGGTCTGTAAATAATCGAGTCTGGTCCAAAAGAATCCAGTGATCAACAACATGAGCATCGATCTGCGCAACTGGGAACCGATGACATGTGTCAACCAAATCAGCGAGCCTGACCACCTGATCCCGTTTGACGCCTCTTACGGCAATTAGTCGCCCTTTGTGGCAAGCATAGGCTGCTGAAGGACTATTCTTCCCTGGGACTTTCACGGGTCGCACGTATGTGGACCAAAGTCAGCTTGAGAAGAAGTTAAAGAACAACCACAGAAGGTGGAGTCAGATGATGTGGGGATATAGGGCCTTGTGATCCCGTGCTTTTTTTTTCATACCACCGGGACTGAACATGTGTCAGTCTAAAGCTGATGAAACCCGCATAATAATATAGGCGAGGTATGATAGACATTAACTGTTGTCTATAATCATTGTATTTTGTCTGATCCTATTACAGGTCCAAAGATGATGTTTGATTCCGACAGAGTAAATCTCTACAGAACACACATTGATGTCAAAGGCCATCTCATCAACACCAAACATCCTGAATGGAGAGGAAGGAAGATACTGGACACCAGTGGGAAGATGTTGAAGAAGTACTGTGGCACCTGCAGCACCTCCCCACTGCCCTGTAGCAACCTGGTGTACTGGGAGGTGGAGACGGATGTGGAATTGGACAATCCTCTGGGTGATCGGCAGCTTGTGTTGGAGGTTGGTGTGTGTGGAGAGGATGTCATGGATAGCACTCATTTTATCGGCGGTCAGTCTAATTCATGCAGTCTCTACACATCAAGTGATAAGAATAATGTGAGGAGCTTTATAGCTGTTAATGGAAATTTAAATTATATAGCAACATCTAACGTTTTTGACAACAGGGCAGGAACATCCGTGACATTAAAGTACGGAGTTCTTGTTGATACTGAGAAGATGGCGGTATCCTTCCTGGACACCAAAAACAGAAAGGTGTTGGGATCAGGATGTATTGTTGACAGCAAGCCACCACATGATGTCGAATACAATAGAAAGGTGTATCCTGTATTTGCGATTTTTAATAAGCCACTGAGGATTGAAATGAAACTTGTGAGTGGACCGGATCTACAGATGGAAGACTGGAAGAAGAAGCTTATCGAAGACGCTATGTGTGGTGAAGGCAATCGATACCAAGGCTACAAACATAGCTCCCGTTCCCTACTCTGGTACCATGGGCATCTCGATCATAAGGAACAAAAACAATAACGATTCGATGAAAGAGGCAGTCCTGTCTCTATAAAATTATAGACTCTCGCTTATCGGCGTTTAACAAAAACACGCCCACAGACAAAGTAGTCACACGGAAATATTCTACCTGAACACATAACATTCGCATGAAGTCTAGACATTTCTAGTTGGTGTGCAAAATCAATCACTAATACGAAAACATATCCAAAAAATCGAAAGGAAAAGGAAACAAACAAACAATTAAACAGAAAAGTGACATAAACATTCCCTCAACAATGGTACAACGTGTGAAGTCCATTTCTGGTTTTCCCCGCTGTGATTTGAATGCAAAAGCGGCGTAAAACAACTCACTCATTCATACAACAGCCGGTTCCCAACCGAATCAATGCAGTATTAAGTATTAAAAATATCCGTCAGTGCTTGACATTATCTCATTGAGGGTTTGGGGATCTTTTGAAATTGATTAAAATGAAACACCTCGCCTTAAGTTAACCGAAACGAGTGAAGATTTCGGCCTCCTTTCACAAAGCACTAAGGTGATCGTAAGTCACTAACGTAAACTTGGTGTAATGTTTAAGTAAAAAAGTTACGGTGAACCTTAGTAAACGTTGCTGTGTGAAAGAAGGCCCTGGTCTCTAAAACCCTTAAATCACTCTAAGGATTGATTCTGCACAGACTATGAATTGCCAATTGCCAGAGAAAGTATTTCCGTTGTTGCGTAATGCCATAGCCATTACAGGTAGTTGAGTAAGAAGTTTGCTCAGACAAGTTAGTAAAGTGAGCAGAGACACTGGAAAACTCGACTAACCCGAATAACGTCAGGTGATGTTTGAAAAACCAGGAAAGTGCTTACGCTGTGAGCCATTTATTATTACGTGAGTCCGTCATAAGGAAGGATATCCCCTCCTATATCACCATAAACAGCGACAAAATATATGTAGCCCCGTTTTGAATCTTACAGCCATTGAATGGTGTTTCTTGAGTACTGAGCGGTAGTCGTACTAAGGGAGGTAACTCTCACCTGGCATTGTCTACATAACTTTTGCGAGGCTGTTCTACTGTGATAGACTAGAATAAATCTTTAAGGTAATAATTATAGTTTAAATGATAAATTCCGAAAAAATGTAAATAACAGGCTGGCGTCCTTAGACGCACAGTGTTATCCATTAATCCTGAAAAACTGCAGGTCCTGAGGATCCAGAACCAAAAAATCGTGGGTCCAGATCAGAAAGTGTAGGCCCAATATTTTAACATGCATATAATACTTTTAGTTATTGGGGACAAAGGAATCTGTCGAGAACAAGGACCTGCAGAAAGCACAGTTGTGGGCCCGGGCGGTTTCCAGTCGGCGTCAGGCGTAAGGGCCAACGTTAATTTCGTAAACGCTGAGGATACAACTACTATTCAGTACAGCCTTGGAGCAAGGCTACACAGTGTCCTGGCTGCCGGCTTTTGAATGGAACACTTAGCACGCGAAGTATTACTTTGATTGAACTAAGGGGTGTATTTAAGTCAAATATCGATGTTATGCTTGTCTTGTTTCATATTGTGGCTGAGATACCCCCCGTGTTAAACCTACTTTCAGTTTCGCTTCCAGGAAATTAAATCCAAACTAGATCGGCTTCCATAAACTGTAGGGGACAACTACATTAGGAAGGGCGTTTGGTTGCTTGATAACCGCTGATCTAAGGTTTCGTTGTCCATAACGGTACTACAGTAGTAACACACGGGTAAGTGTTTTCATGATTTTGTTTGCAGTGATCAATATTGTCCTTTCATATATTCCATTAAAGTCTGTTAATAATTTTCTTTGGCAGTGTCATTTGCCAAACGTATTGGCTAACTTTCTGACAGGCGAGTGGGGACACGATTTGGTCTGTTCGCGTTGTAACTTGTTCATAATAACGTTTTTCTCCTGTTTTTCGACCAAAGTAAAGAAATAGTTATGATAAATAACTCTGTCTAAGCTTATTTGTGAGTGAGGGAGTGCTTGAGTTTGGTTTTATGTCGCTTTTAGCAATATTCCAGCAATACCATGGCGGGGGACATCAGAGACGCCCATGTGGGGAATCGAACCGGGTCTTCGGCGTGACCAGTGAATGCTTCAACCATTAGGCAAAAATAATAAATTTCAAGCATTAAAGCACAGAGGGTTCATGTCCAAGCTAACCACCTCAAGAAGAATATGAATTGCTGGAATCTTGCTAAAACCTGCCTTTCTCCCTCCCTTCCACAAACCAACCCACCTACTCACTCACTCATTCAGTCACTCTATTTCCTTTTGCTACCTTTCTTGCTACCTTACATTCATATTCGTTAATACTGTCATATCTGCACTAGGGTGTAACTGGTGGACTCGTCTCTGGTGACAAAACAGCTCATCCCCTGGAAAACGATAGACTCGTCCACACGGGTCAAATCAGTAAACCCGTCAAAGGAAAGGCAGTGGTGATGTTGAAATCTCGCCTTGAAATGCATAGACAGCCAGGGTTGTGAAAGGACCCCATGCGCGTTGGTTGAGAATCAGAACATGACTTCATGTTGTTAATAATAGATTATTTAACTATAACAGCAGTTGGAAACAAGGGGTGTGGGGGTGTGGGGGTGTGGGGGTGTGGGGGTGTTTTGCAACCCCCACAACCACCCCCAACCCCAACCCCCGGATCAGCTACTGGACCCTATAGGTCGGTTTGGGTGACATGTTCTGTGCACATTCCTATAGTCACTGACATATATAAATTGTAACACTTCTAATTATTCGTCTTTCCGTAGTGGGTATGTTTCCTTGGCTGGTTGGTTATTTCTTAACGCCGCACTCAGCAATATACCAGCTCTATGGCGACGGTCTTTAAATAATCCAGTCTGGACCAGACCACAGGCAAACTGTAGCGCAAATGGGTTGCGCAGCATAGAGAAAATGACCAGTCTTCTTACATGCGAGCGAAGCGAGCAAAGGTTGGCAACGTACTTAAAATATCGCCACCAACGTAAAATATCGCCACCATCAAAAGTATACACCCATTTCTTCACTGGGTGTTGCTCTCACATTTCCAACCCCATATTGAACAATTACTCACGTGAAATACTTTTTATTCAACTCATGGTAAATGAGACCGTTCTTCGCCTCCATACCCCCTTAGAGCTTCCGGTTCAGCAGGAACAGGATGGAACAGGAGGGTAATATTCTACATGGAATGCTCACAGTTACCTCCCCCGCATAATTCACCCATTGCGCCAGAAGTGTTTTTTTATGTCGAATGTATAAGCGATGAATGACGAGAAAGCAATAATTACTATACATGTCACTATTTTCATTCGATTAACTTTAAAACCAATACTTTTAGTCAAGAGGCATTTATATGTGATATTAACGTTAATGATTTATCACAACTCGTATGATTAACATGCAACATATGCACAAATGCCACATGAGAGCAAACGTATTATTTTGTATTAGTTTGTTTAATCATTTTGGAGGGGATGGGGATCTGTGGGAGGGGGTGAAACTACGGTAACGCTATCCATCCCTATCCCTATCTAAAGATATCAAAACTCCTTCATTCAAGTACCTTCACATTTCAAAGATATTTATAATCAGTTAGATTCAGACTTAAAATACTTGAACACTGAAATCCTCATCTTCTGACCAAATAACGAAAAAAACCAAAAATATCTCCAACCAAACCCACATCAAAACCTCCAAACCCATTAAACCTGATTGCTCATCAAATACTGTCAAGAAAAGTCCCCCAAAGCAAGTTCTTTTTCCACAAACACACTAAATCACATTTCTCTTTCAATTATGCAAAAATGCCGTATGTCAGTCATGTATAATCTCTGCACATATACTACCGACAAGAAATAAGAGAACCAATGCAATAATAGCTAATTTGAAACTGCTGTAAATATCCACTAAATCAATTTTAGGCGTCAATTTCAATATCTGGTGTGTCCACCATGTTGGGCAACACATTCACGGCACCTTGATGGCATGCTGTTAATCAATTTCCGGATGGTTGCCCGTGGTATTGCCCGCCATTCCTCTTGGAGAGCTGCACCAAGCTGGGCCAGGGTGGCGGGTCCTGGGTCCCTGGAGTACCCCCTTCGACCAAGAACGTCCCAGAGATGTTCAATTGGGGACAGGTCTGGGGACTTAGAGGGCCAGTCCAATGTCTGGATACCTTCTTGTCGGAGATAAGTGGAGACAATTCGGGCCCGATGTGGTCTGGCATTATCATCTTGGAATACAAAATTTCGGCCGATAACTCTAGCCAATGGAGTCACAACAGGACGCAATATTTGGTCAACGTATCGCTGACCAGTCATGGCTCCGTTAATGATGACCAAATCTGATCGTCTGTCATGTGTAATCCCACCCCAAACCATGACACTACCATCTCCATATCGATCATGGTCAAGAATTGCTGCTCTGGCATATCGCTCCCAGCTCCGACGCCAACAACGTTTTCTGCCATCTGTGAATCGTAGGCAAAACCTTGACTCATCAGAGAACATGGTGTAACGCCAGTGGCGCATAGTCCGTCCCTGATGCTGCCTAGCCCATGCCAATCTTTGGCGCTTATGGTGAGTTGAAAGGGTGACACCCTTAAAAGGCCGTCTTGCTTTCAGACGAGCTTGATAGAGTCGGTTTTTAACGGTTGAGGTTGAAATGCGTCTTCCAGTGAGTGTGCGGAATTCTCTATTGATGACAGGGGCCGATTTAAACCTATCGCGTAGAGCAATTAACGTAATGAGACGATCCTGTCGTGGTGTCGTTGATTTTGGTCTACCACGCCCAGGTCTCGTTGCAACCCCACCCGTTTGACGGTACTTATCCCACAGACGTGAAATTACACTTTTTGATTTACCCATCTGCCGGGCAACTTCACATAATGATGTCCCCCCCTCTATCATCCCCACAATTCTCCATTTTGTTGCTTCACCGAGATACTGCCTCGGAGGCATTTCTCTCAGTAAGTGTCAATCTCTATTGCATTAGTGATTGCGACTACTCCAGTACATTTACAGGAGTTAACTTCTGTATGCACGTGTAGCACGTGCTGGGCATGCATTATGCGAAATTCCATTGTCATTGGATGTTGCGTTTGGGAGATACGCCACGATAACGGACCCTGTCACAGTCAAAGTCATCTACAATTTCTTGGTTCCCTTATTTTCTGTCGGTAGTATATTTAACATTTAGGCATTTCAACTCTCTTTGGGCTCATATACACAGCAATTCAGGCCACATGTTTCTGTTGTATCCGACATCATGTTGTGGCTTGTTGTCAACAACACATCCAGATCCCAACACCTTTCTGTTTTTGGTGTCCAGGAAGGATACCGCCATCTTCTCAGTATCAACAAGAACTCCGTACTTTAATGTCACAGATGTTCCTGCCCTGTTGTCAAACACTTCAGCTGTTGCTATATCCTTTCCATTAATAGCTATAAAGCTCCTCACATTATTCTCAGCATTTGATATGAGGAGACTGCATGAATTAGGCTGAATTCCGACATAATAGCTACTGTCCATGACATCCTCTCCACACACACCAACCTCCAACACAAGCTGCCGATACACCAAAAGTCTTAAGACGTCTCTGCCTATTCAACATTTACGTCTGAATGGTATTCAGAGCAACGTAAATGATAACAAGTGAGGGAATATGAGGGGTAATCCCGACAATACACTATTGCTAAGGTCATCCATCTCACGCAATGCCCTTGTAATGGTATCGTTACTTTTTTGGACGTTTTTGTAGCTTCTCCATGAAGGTTCGCGTTGGCGAGCCTTCTTTCCCAAATCAAAGATTCGGATCCAGTACCTCCAAGAAACAAAGACAGAGATTACCTGGAGTATTGAGGAACTTCCTGGAAGCACCAACACTTCAATATCCACGCTCAGCTCAGAGCACCCTCAACATGATGCGTAAAAATAGAACTGGTAAAGAAACCTCATATATATCATGTCACGTAACGCGCGCACACACATGCGCGCGCACACACACACACACACACACATCGAGTTCTGATCACCCATCCACATTGTAGGTATATAGAACAGTTGGTATGTATGACACATAGGTCATGTCAAGCAATGCACATAAGGGGTAGCTGGTATATATACCACATATGTGTCATGTGTCGCTCACAATGAGGACAGAGCACCCATCTACATACTGGGTATACATAGAACAACTGGTATATATAACACACACATATATATATCACCTCACTTAACACACAGACAGACAGACAGACAGACAGAAGGCAGTTGGTCTATATGCCTCTACTCCGCAGGTGTCAGTGTCAATAACAACACAACTGCAGTGCATCTGAAAGTGATTGGACATCCTTCAGTCAGCAAGGATGATGTGGTTATCAATGATGCCGAGGTGTCACCCCGTCCATCTGGAGATTTGGGGATACGGACATCTTTGTGTGATGTATTGAGTCCCCGACACCAACCCACATGCTCGCATTGTGTTGTCCATGCCGATATACATATCATTGTATCATACTCGTCAACTTGTATGTTCAAGCACAGGCAAACTGTAGCGCAATTGGGGTTGCGCAACAAAGATAATATGACCAGGTTGGCAACACACTTCCCTCGCCTCGTTTCAAAAAATATTTTTTATGTCGCAATAAAATATCGCTACCATCAAAGGTACAATCCCATTTTTTCACTAGGTTGTGCTCTCAGATTTCCAACCCTATATTTAATAATTACTCGCGTGAAATATGTTTCATTCAACATTTTAAGCGCCACTCGTGGTATTCAGATCGTTCTTCGCCTCCATTACCCCTTCCAGCTTCTGGTTCAACGGAGGAAACCAAATAATAATAAATAACAATCTGTATTCGTTCGTCACAATAAATACATACGTTTACCCTGGTACAGCATGTGAGGCTAGTTGTCGTAGACCTCACTGTATTACGGCTGAAGAAAGCACTTTGTTAACACTTGGTTAATCAGGGGCGGTGGGGTAGATGAGTGGTTAAAGTGTTAGCTCCTAACATAGAAAACCCGGTTTCGATTCCCCATATGCGCTTGCTGTGTGAAGCCCACTTCCTATATCCTCGCCGTGATATTGCTGGAATATTGCTAAATAGGCGGCGTAAAACATACTAGCTCACTCACCTCTCGGCAAGTCGTTGTTCTTCTCGTTGTCACATTAGTATTTTGCAAAACTTCGTCCACTAACTTCTGATTCACGTGTCACTATTCATGGGAGACTACTCAATCGCCTCGTGCACAGTCAACATCGCAGTCGACCTGTCATGAGTTATGCCGATGATTGGGTAGATCTCAGGTATTCAGGTAATAGGGAACAATAACATCTCTCTCTCTCTCTCTCCCTGTGTGTGTGATACGATTATGATGTTCAGCATGCACTTACGATACTGTTAGATAAAATGTGTGTGTGTTCATCTACATTATCTTTCCCACCTTTCTCTATGACTAAAACTATTTCTATTTCCACTTTCGATTTTAGGAAAAAGGAACTAACTATAAAATTGCGAACTGTTATATTCCTGTTACGTTCTGTGGTATTATAACTGTCTTTTGTTTTCCTAACTTGGTCTCTATACAGGCGCTCCAGGCTGTTGTATGTGATCAAGTGCATGTTGTTTTGTGTACTAAATAATTTCAAACTGGGAGTAGACGCGGGTTGACACTGAGCCAGTTGGTAGGTATGCAGTGTATCTGAAATGGGGTTAGAGTCGCCTGCGTTAAAATGCGACGTGGAGCGGTTCGGACTTGTGCCCGTTTTACAATGTTATCATCCTGAGATACCATGCAACAGTTCATGGTATCATGAATACCTGTCTCGAACACAACAGCCATGTCATTCATCCAGTGTCATTCCGAGGATAGCCTGATATATAATTTAATTTGAATACAGTGACTAGAATGCGAATCATCAAGGCATAATACGGTTTCGTTGTTTCAATATTTACACATTCCCAAGTGTGAGCACAATAATACAGGTAAACGCGAGTGAGTGAGTGAGTGAGTATAGTTTAACGTCATACTTAAGCTATATCCCAGCAATACCACGGGGAGATGCACCACAAATGGGCTGGACACACTGCAGCCGGTGGTGAATCGAACCTGGATCTTCAGCACGATGAGCGACAAATACAAACAATACACTACAATTGACTTTATTTAAAAATGGTAAAATGGTTTCATTAGGTAAATATTTGTATCATACATCAGTGCACATCACAATGGATATCAGACATAGAAAAGAAAATCCATCGTTTTAGTGAGTAAGTGAGTGAGGGTTTTTTGGTCCTTTGGATTAAACAGTATTCCAGTTATTTCACGGTATTTAATCTTTATGGTTGCCTGAAGATCCGGGTTAGAATTGGTCTTCAGAAACTCATGTGTGTCGTAAGGAGAGACCAGCTAACGGGATCAGGTGGTCAAGCTGAAACGCCCGAAGTGATGTAGATCTCACCAATGTACCACTATAGTTAGAAACACGAAAACGGATGTGTTGCCAACGAACTAGGAAACCAGGATTCAAACCAAATAATTAGGTCAGACCCGGACCATGTCTGGAAAATAATCCTTTCTGAAACATGGAAAGCAAAAGATGAGAACAAAACTCCACAAAATTTGCAGGCATGGTAACTATAATCCGTCAAAGGGCCATACCACACTGTCAACATGTGGAAAGCATTTTGGAAATAACATCCCCCAAACCGTCTCTTATCCATAATAAATGTACACTTTAAGAAAAAGTTGTCGTTTGTTTCTATGAAACGATGATCCAAAGAGTTCGTGTTTCCTGTTGGTTAGACCTGCAACTGCTCGGGTGGTGGGTAGCCAGGTGGACAAAGCATTCGTTCGTCACATGGAAAAGCCGGGGTCCATTCCAAACATGTGTTCAAACTGTGAAGCCAATTTCTTGTGTTCCCTGACGTGATATTGATTGAATATTGATGAAAGAAATGTAACACTCACTCACTGACGTCAAGAGCTGACATCAACTTTATTTATATCTACATATATGGTTGTCCTTTGCCGCTGACTTAGAACATATTTTGGTAGATGATCGCTCACCTGAAAGAATTGTTCACAGAAGATTTCGAATAATCAGATTACATTTATGGCATTTTATGTTCTATACATTTAACAATGCATCTTCTCCCAATCAAAGACTGTTGGGTAACCCAGTGATTAGAATACTCACTCGTCACACTGACAAAAAACGTTTTCGATGCCAGCCAGGTACAAAGTGTGAAGCCATTTCTCATGTTCTGATGTTGCTAGGATATTGCTAAAAGTAGCGTAAAACTAAACTCACTCACTCGGGGCAAACAGATTTAGCTTCACCCTTGTCATTTTGAGTTTACTGTTTTGGAAATGTGACAGACTGAGGCACACATATTGACAGTCCAATCAGAGGATGTTTTACAGAATTAGCATGTGTTGAGTGTGTGTATTCCATGTATAGAAACGTGGTCGATACTGTGCCATTGTTTGTGCTAAATCACTGTTCCAAAAGACACTCTGAGACCAATATTTTCCAAGTGTTCAAATTGGTCCACAGTTTAAAATTAACTCGCCAAAGTAAACTGCTTTATTTGATATCCAGCAATTACAGGGCGGGGACACCAGACACGATTCCAGCAATGTGAATCCCATTTTTACCGCGGAAATATATAGATATTGCTCAAAGAGGCATAAAGTCCCCTCAACTCACATGATCCGTTGAAATATTTTTCTAATCTGAAACGGTTTGACAGTGTATGAAATAAAATTTCCAAGTTGTAATGTCAGTGAGTGATCATGGGTGTGTTTGCTACAGGATGGATTCAGACCCTGTGTTTCCCAAGTGTGTGGTGTGCAGCACCTCCTTCAGCTACAGAGGGCCACAGCCGCATCTGCTTCCCTGTCTACATCCTGTATGTGCGGAGTGTCTCAAGGCACCGGAGGTAACAACTCTGGGCTGCTCTGTCTGCTTAAAGAGTCATGATAAAAATGTTGGGAGTTTCCCCGAAGACAGTGTTGTTCTTGGGGACGTCCTCAGCCAGACAATGAAGCACCGGCCGTCAGACTTCCAATGTACCAACAGGATGGATGGGAACCAGGCAATGTATTGGTGTCAGGATTGTGAGGAATATTTCTGTGAGCACCGCCATATATCACATTCGGAGGTGAAAGCAACTAGGAATCACACAATGAAGTGGATTTCTGATCTTCCATGTTCATCAAGGACATCCCAGTCCATCTGTCAGAAACACGGACAACGTTTGAACGTCTATGATAAAGATTGTGACTGTTTCATCTGTTTTGAATGTTGTTACGAAGATCACGCCAGGCATGGTACCGACAGAGCTGATTTGTTCTTGAGTCGTGAACATGACGTCTTGAGGGCTTACCTGAAATTTGTTTCAGAGAAGAAAGAAAAGATCATTTCAGCAAAAGAAACGGTTCCAGTACAAGCAACACGTATTGAGGAGAAGGCCGTTTCCCTCCGGGATGCAGTTCAGCAAACATTTTCTGAGCTGAGAGATGTGATAGATCAACGTGAAAAGGAGGTCCTTGTGGAGCTAGATCAGACTTTAGACGCCATGAGAAAAATCAATGACAGTCGACTCCCTGTCCTGGAGTCATCAGAGACATGCTGCCGGACAATATTTGACTACATCAACGCGACGATCCTCTATGCCTCACCTTCCCACCTCCACAAAGTGAAAAATTCAATCACTCAGGCCTTTGAGTCTTGTATAGAGGCTGACGTTCCTGTTGTTCACAAATTCGAACCGTGTACCGTCTTCTCAAAGCAAGGCTTTCCTGATTTGAAATCCTTCGTGTCATCCTTTGGTGCTTTTATGTCTTCAGTTACCCCGACAAAATCAACTATGGAAGCATCGCTAAAAACAGGTAATTTTCAAAAGTTTTTACGTTCTTTTCATGTAATATGTTATTACCATAGATGCCTTATGATCTTCTAATTATTTATACTTTCTATTTCTATTATTCTGTTATAGTGATACAGTTGTGCATGTTTTTTTCTTGCCAGTGTGTTTGCCAGGCAGAGGAGTGTATATGTATAGAGAAGCATATAGTCATACTCTTCTGTGTCTAACCTAAGGTTGTCTGGAAGAAAAATCTTTCCTGTTTGTATGCTTTCATTATTCGTAATTCATCGCTTCTGTCGACCGTCGATTACCTCGAAGTATTCATGTAAGTCCCCATCCTGGATGATGGTACGTCCCTTCGACTGTGCCACTTCACTGTTTGTATCTAAGTACGGCATACGTTATTTAAAAAAATAATTCTGCACAACATACCTGCGTGGGGAACTTCCATCAATATGAAGCCTGTTTTGTAATAACGATAACATGTCTATATCCTTACCAGCATTGTACCGGGCGTATTTTTGGCTATATCTGCTGTTGATGCTTTTACAGGCCTTCAGATGAAATTGGAAGCAGATATTGATGAACTTCGGACAAAGAACAGAACCGCTCAGATGGTAAATATGTTTTTTGTAATAATGTTTTTAACTATGACAGAAAGTCTGAAGACCCGAAAGTATAGGTGCTGCATGTAATGCATTTAATACGCTTTATTTTTCTCCAATGATGTAATATTTCAAAAGGGAAGTCACTGAACATACTGTCATCATCATAACAAGATCAGTATCGAGGGCAACAGTAATGAACATATTCAGATCTTAAAAGTACTCTGTTTTTTATACTGTCCAGTGCATCAATATACTGAACATTAAAGCCTATAGGAAGAAACTGAAGCTGAAGACTTTGCAGAAAGATATATCCAGACACCAGGGGATCGTGATACAGTTAAATCCCATGGGTAAGTTTCTTCAGTAGAGGATACAGTGATAGATGATACGGAACCCTTTTTAGTTATTATTTGCCCCACTCGTTATTACACGCCGCACTCGGCAGTTTTGTGTCTATATTACATCTAACTGTAAACAGTGAATACAGCGATTGGCATCATGACCGTTAGTGTCACTTTCCAATGACCTTAACCAAGTCACGAAGTTAGACCACCTAACCTCCTTGGTCGGAAACCGTGGGTCAGCGAAGAGAGATAATTTCTTTTGTCTGAGGTACGAAATATGAAATTTCTCTCTCCTAGCATCGGAGGATACAACAATGGGCGCTATGGTAGGTATAAAAGGGAGGGAAATTTGAATTAGGTTATTCTCAGCTGTGGTGCACCAGCGGTCAGTTTTGATTATGGCCTGTCCCGCGAGAGTCAACACTGACAGTGACAAGTTAGACACCATTTTGAAAAAGTTGGATCAATCACAAGCTGAAATTAGGAAGGCAATTAATGAGAAGATTGAAGGTCTGCGAGATGGGTTTTATAAAAAATCTAAAGGAGTACATTAATTGAAAGCCGAGAGGGACTATCAGTGGAAAAGAGAAGGAAACAAAATTCAGTTTTCTTTCAATTCAGGAACTCTGGAAAACTTAGAACAGTTATGTTTTGCAGTTCAATATGGTAAGACTGGTTGATTAGTCAAGAAGTTTGCAGGTTCCAGACAAAAAACAAGCACATAAAGATAGCTGATTCCTCAGAAGGGGGTTGGGAAACAGTGCGCAGTTATGTGGCTCATGAATTGGCGTCAGATTCTGATGATGACGAAAGGATCAACCGAGCAGAAAGCAAAGCTATTAAGAAAATCAAGACAAGGGCATCTCGTTCCGCATGGTTGCACCCCTATAAGTCGACCCAGCGTCGTTCCACGACAGTCACTCAAGTTTCAGTGGATTCCCATGCTAGTGATCGGTCTAGTAATTTTCGTAGCCGAGGTCAAAATAGAGAGGCCAGGAGCGTGCTTCATGTGTGGCGACTTTAGTCATTGGAGACGTCAGTGTCCCTTGCTCAACAACACAACACAACAACGTGGGAAGCTTGACAGAGAGTAGGATACGTTCCAAGGAAGCAGAACCTGAAGTTGAGTATACTTTATGTGATGATACTGTAAACTTTGTTGAACCTGGCCTTACAAATGACTTTATGAATATGAACAAGATGGGCTAGATATAATTGTGAAAGGTAGACTAAAAAATCATGTTTCGTTTTGGAGAGAAATATGTACTAGACATTACTGAAAACGGATACAAAATACCTTTTTATTCCACCCCAAAAAGAATGAATATAAGGAACAATAGATCTGCCAGTGAGAATTCTGACTTTGTGTCATTGGCTGTTCAAGATTTGTTGCGCAGAGGGTCGTTGTTAATCCTTTATTTGTAGCTGTACAACATTCTGGTAAGAAGCGTCTTACCTCAGACTTGTCTAGAGTGAATAAACATTTGGAAGGCCTCAGTCAAGTATGAGGACTGGAGAACTGCATTGTTGTACATAGAAAAGAATGATTGGCTAGTGAATTTCGACATCCATTCTGCATACCACCATATTGATATTTACCATGAACATACGCAGTTTCTAGGATTTGCATGGGGATCAGGAAAAGACATGAAGTATTTTAAATTTCTAGTCCTTCCGGGGTTTTTTTAGTACAGCTCCTTATGTGTTTACTAAGGTTACCAGACAGTTGGTAAATGTTTGGCGTTTCCAAGGTTACAAGATTATTACTTTTCTAGATGATGGGATCCTGTCAAGTTTTTCCGAATGTGAAACAACTGTTGGCCAAATTGTCAAACAAGATTTGTTTAAAGCAGGCTTTGTACCAAAAGCAGAAACGTCACTATGGAAGCCGGTTCAGGAGATCGAATGTTTGGGTTTTATCATAGATACTAGACACATGAAGTTGCCCATCCCTCAACGGATAATTTGTAAGCTTAAGCAAAGTATAGGAGAACCTTTGTCTTCTACTGCACCGCGGTTCCGGTGAAGAGCTTGACTTCGGTTGTTGGACAGATAGTTGCTATGAAGATGGTTGTTGGTACTTTGTGTCAACTAATGACACAGTTTCTGAGTATTCAGACCCTCCAGGCTAAATCGTGGACGACACCTGTGATGCTATCGTGTTTGAGAAGAGATATAATTTTGTTCTGCGCATATTGACAGACTCAGTGAGTGAACTCTATGCTATGCAAGCATTCCTACACGGGGTAGTTTACAGTGATGCTAGGGAAATTTGAATTAGGTTATTCTCAGCTGCGATGCACCAGCGGTCAGTTTTGATTTGTCACGTTATATTGTGTGATTTCTGTGTGAGTGGATATACTCACTGTGTGTATATATGTATGTGTTCTATACTGAATGTTTAATTCCCGTGTCATGTTACGGACCGAGGACTGGTCCTGTTGAATGGGACGGACATGTCCAGGCTGGCGAGCCGTTAGAATACGTGAGTCATTGGGGAGCATTTGCCATGAGCTGTGCAAGATGCAAAACTTGAGATGTAGTGTACAGATCTGAAGTTGATTCAGTGATGTGAGGAGACGGCGCGATATCTAAGTCCAAATGAATGTACATTGTGCATCTTCTATCAAATTACATAATTATTCTGTTACGAATAAACTGTTGGTGCACCGTATAGCTTGCCATATTATGTAAGTGTTTGTTGTTTGTGAATAAGGAGTTGGAGAATAATTCTAACCCAGAAACGTACGTGGGGTACAATGGGGTGAGGGTAACTGTCCCTATCTCAAGCATGAACTATATTCGACAAGCAATTCACCATCCTTACATCCAGTGCGATCAATGTCTTGTAAACATTATGCATGCAGTCCACTGACAGACAAGCCTCACCCTGAGCAATATCATTACAATATTAGTTAAAAAATTAGTTATCAGTAATATTAAACGTTTAGCTGCCTTTCCTGCCTTACAAACACCTTCCGAGGGGTGGGGAAGGAGGAGGAGGTCGGGTAGTTAGTCCTACATGGGTGCAACGTGTGAAGTCCATTTCTGGTGTCCTCATTCATCGGTGATATATTGAATATTGTTAAAAGCGACGTAACACATACTTCCTCACTTATCTGTCCAAAAGAACTATAGAAATTGTTATATTTCTGATATTTTCGGAGACTTTCTATAAATAGTGTTATTCATTCACGGGTATACAAGGCATTTATATGTACGTTGTTGCTACAGCAAATACACATTGTCCAGCAAATAACACAGTGCATTCTCTTACAATGTACCTTTTCTAGTATTAACGTAACGCTTAAGGTACCCACTTTTTCCAGGCAACGACAAACATACTTAGCTACATATTCTTGGGACAGTGAACCGAGCGCGACATGTTGTTGTATGTAAGTATAACGTCCTCTACTGTTTAAGTATATTCCCGCACAACTAAGCAAGGTGGTGTTAACATGTCATGTATAACTAGCTATCACGTACAGCGCAAAGGAAATCCACCAATTGTGTTTAAATGAAGAAAGTAGATAGGAACGTATGGTCACAGAAGGTTGTAGTTTTTAAAAATAATGCCAGATGCTATCAGTCGTGACATCCGCACAGAAATGTGTATACTTGTAAATATCTTTTGCAATGTATGATAACACATTTTTAAAGTAAACAGTAGATAGGAAAGTATGGTCATAGAAAAAACAGCCATTACAATAATGCCACACGCGATCAGTTGTAACATCCGAAATGTGTGTACTCGTAAATATCTTTTGCAATATATGATAACCCATATATAAAGTAAAGAGCAATCATGATTGAAATGCTTAAATGTTTAAAAATCCAGACTGCTTCCAATATGCTTGATCTGGGTCACGAGGCAACATGGTTTGTTATTGAAATATTTCATTTATTGTATGCCGAAGGTTGACATACAGGTCAGAAAGCGAGTGAGTACTGATCTTGCACAGTGTGCACGTATGTGGATCAAAGTCAGTTGAAGTTAAAGAACAACCACAGAAGGTGGAGGCAGATGAAGTCGGGGTACCGTTGCCAGTGAGGTCGGGATATAGGACCTCTTGATTTCATTAGCTGTATTTGGTACTACCAGGACTGAACATGGGTATGTCCTAGGTTGCTGAAACACGCGTTGTAATACAGGCGATGAATGATAGATATTAACTGGTATCTATAATCATTGTATTTTGTCTGATCCTATGACAGGTCCAAAGATGAAGTTTGATTCTGACAAAGTAAATATCTGCGGAGCAAACATTAATGACAAAGGCCTTCTCTACAGCAGCACACATCCTGAATGGGAAGGAATGAAGTTAATGGACCCCAGTGGGAAGATGTTGAAGAAGTACAGTGGCACCTGCAGCACATCCCCACTGCCCTCTAGCGGCCTGGTGTACTGGGAGGTGGAGGCGGATGTGGAACTGGACAATCCTCTGGGTGATCGGCAGCTTGTGTTGGAGATCGGGGTGTGCGGAGAGGATGTCATGGATAGCACTCATTTTATCGGCGGTCAGTCTAATTCATGCAGTCTCTACACATCAAGTGATAAGAATAATGTGAGGAGCTTTATAGCTGTTAATGGAAATTTAAATTATATAGCAACATCTAACGTTTTTGACAACAGGGCAGGAACATCCGTGACATTAAAGTTTGGAGTTCTTGTTGATACTGAGACGATTGCGGTATCTTTCCTTGACACCAACAACAGAGAAGTGTTGGGATCAGGATGTATTGTTGATAACAAGCCACAAGATGGATACAAGAGAAAGATGTGGCCTGTATTTGCGGTATTTGATAACCCAAAGAGAGTTGAAATGAAACTTGTGAGTGGACGGCATCTACAGATGGAAGACTGGAAGAAGAAGCTTCTCGAAGACGCCAGGAATATGTGTGCTGAAGGGAATCGATAGCATGGCTACAAACACAGCTCAGGTGCTCAGCTCTGGTAGACATCGCGATCAAAAGAAAACAAAAGCAATAACAATTCAATGAAAGACTGCCACTCCTCTCGCGTTCCCGGCAGAAGAAATTTATGAGACAAGTCTCTGCCGATGGATTCAGGTTTTGAGTGAGTGGGTGAGGTGGGTGATAGAACGTTTCTGTAATATATGTTAATTTACTTTTCTACTCTCTCATAATAGAAATATATGAGAGAGAACAGGAGACGGTAGAAGGTCTTGGCTAGGCAAAGAGACCTGAAGAGGATTTCAGAAGAAGACATTTTTATAAACTAGAGATTATATATAGCGGCAGAAGTCAAAGTTCGAAATCTTCCTTCAATCAGAAACCTTTTGTTCAACCTCTGAGTCAAGACTGACAGTATGAACTGAATAAGTTTTTTACTTTTTACTTTGATAGAAAATGTTTGTTTGCTATTGTTAACAATGCCAACAGTAAGTGACTTTACCTCCCAACACAGTTTTATTACTATAGACCAGTGTTACGTTTTAGATGAAGAATTTACTTTATTTGAATTGAAGACGTCATTATGAGCCGACATATTTCAAAACCTTCGTTCTTGATGTTCTTGTACACGAATATACTAGTTTTGAGCTTATGATGCGTGCGCATCCCCAGTTCGTTTTCCTTTTCCTTCATACTCATGACACAATGATATTTATGCAATAAGGCATCTACTGTATGAACATTTCTTGCTTATGTTGTAGATGTTACATTTTTCCTTTTGTACATTCTTACGAGCAGCTCCTTTTGTCGCGAATCCCACGGAATTCACTTGATTTCTGAACTTATTGCACTTTGTAAACCTAACCGTAAACACTGATAAACAGGAAGATCGTATTTCCCGTGATAGTAAACTTCAGAAAAAAGGGGGAAATCTATTTTGAGTTACGTTTTTGTTTCGTACTCATTTTGTGCATTAATATAAATAGCTCATGTTGATTTCCAAAGTATTGATAAATTGTCCAGATCTAATAATTGTACCTTAACCCAACCTCTGTATAAAATTTCACCTCATCGCTTTAACACAACTGTAAAAAGCAATACTACTTTGTTGATGTCCCAAATGTTCAACTGAATGAAAAAGGATCATATACAGTTTCATTGTGGATGGTACATCTTTACATGCTCCAAGGTGCACCTGCAAGTTACCATTTCAGATGTTAATGCAATCATGTTAGTATGTTTCGAGAGAAATTGTCATTAAAAAGACGAAACCATGGTATTTTGTTGCATTGTTTTGCAGTCAGTAATCCTTTAAATGGTTGTCACATAAAGTACACGTTTGATGAATCACATATTTTTCATTTATGTGGACATTATACTTTAATATCATGTTCCATAGTATATTTCTGACAGAGGTGATCCGTGAACAATACACTCTCTGACACGTATTAACAAAAGTGGATGTCAGACCCCCTCACAAATCTTAAGAAATCTCTGTCGATACAACATTTTCAGAATTGGAATACGTATTGTTTCACCAAATCAGGATTCGAACCCATGACTCACAGTAGCAAAAAGTGGGAGTAAACAGACCTCACAGCAGCGCCCATGTTAGACCTGTGAATAACATATATTATGCGTTTGTTTCTCACGAATCTACAATTTGTTTCGTGTTGTATCGTCTTACATTAACGACATAACAGTTATGTACGGAGCAATGAATCCTGCAATCCTGCTGATACAGTTCCCGATGCCACTTAATAATCCAGAGAACTGTAGTGCGATGTCGGCGCAGTTTGCAAGGTAGCCTCCAAAATCGAATCCAACCACTTCAACAGCTCCACACTACATGGTATAGTTACCTGAAACGGAAGACAGTTTGCAATTGCTAACCAGCATTCACATGGCCTCAGACCAGAGTTATGGAAGGACAACGTTTTCGGAAGGAAAATAGGAGAATATAGTGCCTTGTTTAAATGGGCTGTTCTGCCTGTACTACTGTTTCTGGTTGATTTGTGATAGCTTTAATGGAAGGTCAGACATTGTACTTTGTTGCCAATTTCTGGCCCCAAATCTGTACATGGTATTGACACCGGCCTACCATGATGTGACTCCAAGTTCAAGTGTGTATCGGTGACCATTGTTGACAATGAATACAGCAACAAAGAGCGATATTTTGCTGGTTAAGCGACAAGAGGCATGTTGGTAAGCATGTAACAGAACAGCTTATGAGCAATATTAATTATGGTGGAATGGCATATGTCACTGTAGATAGCAAAGAAGGAAAATAATTGTGGTCTGAGGGCACATCTGGCGCAACGATGACTCAGCGTAACATCACTGCCACAGGCTAATTTGCATATCACGTGACCGGACTTTTCTGCTGTTTGTAAACAAACATGCATATTCATGACTAAGTAGGGACTGACATAACGCAAGCGATTCGGCGCAGTTTTCATACTGTTTTACACTTTTACGTAAATATTCATCTACAACTGCGTGAGTAAGGTTTATGACAAAACACGCTCATATTCCAAACCGACTATTGTCCGCAAGGATTCGATGACAGCACGTGGAGCCGTACAGCCTATGTAAACAAAGGATTGCTGTGCAAATCGAAATAGTGTTACACGTTTCAGGATATTTTCTCAGTGTAACTAAAACCGTTTCAACAACGATGTTTAATTAGACGTGCATACTCATAAAAATTAAAAGAGTTAAGGAATATGTACATTATATTGAATGGACTTTGTAAGATGTGACCAATTGCTACATATTTCTGGCCTGTGGCCGAGGTACCTTCCTGTCTGGTCGCATGGACCTCTGGGTAGGAGAGTGACCTTTGAGAAGAAGACAAAAACGACGTTAGCTCATGCCACACGTGATGTTAAGCTTTTATTTCTGTGAGAAGAGAACATGTAAAGTTAGCTGATGGTGTTATTGTGAATTGGGAAAAGTAGATGACTCTCAAGTGTGAATAATTGCCTTCATGGTGAAGTGGTGTTTTGAGCGCTCGGCATTAATGGGTGCAAGAAGGACTGGTCGACTCGGAGTCAGTTTAATGTGTCTGATCGGGGTATTCATGCTTAACTTTGGCATGGTATCTCAGTGAGCTAGCACTGTGAAATAGGGATGTCACGATTTACCGATGCACCGGAGCATCGTCGGCAGGCTTTACTCTATACGATATACACGCTCCAGGGGATTTGATATCGATTTGGTTTTTAAAAATATATTTCACAATATATAACACATTTATCTCTTGTATTTTTTTACACAAAACAACACGCATCCATCCATGCAGACATCGATCCATTCACACACACGCACACACGCACACACGCACAC
The DNA here is from genome assembly GCF_037392515.1 of Haliotis asinina. NCBI lineage: Eukaryota > Metazoa > Mollusca > Gastropoda > Lepetellida > Haliotidae > Haliotis > Haliotis asinina. Next base: position 34,154,142 of record NC_090289.1, on the reverse strand, counting down.
AGAGTGTCATCTTGTATCAACGAATACACATGGCTTTGGCATAGCATTTTTCCTCGGAATGATTTTCACTTCACATTTCCCACAATTTCAATCGCCTATGATATTTTGTTGTTGTATAATAATCAAGCGGGTTGTAACAGTCATGTCCTGCTATGTTAAGCGTTATAGACCTCGCTGTGCTACAGCTGAAATAAAGCTGACATCCTCTCGGCAAAAGGGCCGTAGTGGGGGTAGCCTAGTGGTTAAAGCTTTCGCTCATGATTCCCCAAACCCGGGTTTGCAGCGGTGTGAAAAACATACTCACTCACTCACAAGTCGGTTAGGCGTTGTTTTCATTGTCACATTGATATTTTACAACGGTTCGTCTTATAACTGCAAGCCTGTGTCGTTATTCAAGGGAGGCTACTCCATTGCCTAGCGCACACTCAACATTGAAGTTATGACGACGAAGTATGTTGTGTGAGTAGATCGCTCTGGAGTTGCTGTTCAGGTACAGTGGTAGGGAATATTCACATATTTGTGAGTGTGAGCGTGAGTGTGAGTGTGAGTGTGAGTGAGTGTGAGTGTGTGCGTGAGAGAGAGAGAGAGAAAGAGAGACGAATATGATGGTTCGGATGATGCAGTTTGATACTGTTTCGTTTCTTACAGTGTTTGTAATATCTATAACCAACATTGAAGAATTTTTTGCGTTGGCAGAGCCGATTAAGGGCTTCAGGTTTTTCGGTAAAAACAGCTTTACCTATTTTCACTTTCGATTCCAGGAATTAGGAGCTAACTACATTCAGTTAGGTTTACATTCTGTTTATATTATAAATAGCATAAGCTATTCCTATTTTCACTTTCGATTCCAGGAAAAATGACTATAGTCAGTTAGGCTATTGGTCTGTTATGTTCATGTTAAATACCGTGACATTATACCTGTCTTTGGTTTTCTTAACTGAGTCTTTGTACAAGCGATTCATGCTGTTGTTTGTGGTCAACTGCATGCTGTTATTGTACATGCACTCTGTTATAACTTGAATCAGGATATTTCTGCGCGTCGATATCGAGACATACACCACTTAGCCTGTTGCCAGATATCCAGTGTATTTGAAATTGGATTAAGGTTGCGTTCAGTATACCTGCACTAAACCGCGACGTGGACCAGTTCGAAATTGTGTCCGTTAGCACTCAGATATACCACGCAACAGTTCATATCCGTCAGAACATGGATACACGATTCAAACACAATATACATTCTGACTGACTCGTGTTATTCCAAGGTAAGTCGAATGTTAAGTTTAATCTGACAACATGGATAGAAATCGGGCGTCAGAGAGCATCACAGTACGTTTTTATTGTTTCATATTTTACTCATTCCCAAATGTGAGCACACTTATAGTATAGATATAGGTAAGAGTGAGTGAGTGGGTATGTTTTACAGTGCCGTTAACATTATTCCAGCAATATCATGGCGGAGGACACTACAGCTTTACACATAGCACCCATGTGGGAAATCGACGAGGTATTTACGAGCGCATAATACAACTAATAAGTTACATTATATTATATTTAAGTGATTTTTATATTGGCTTAACTCTGTCTTTCATTAGGTACAAATCTGTATCAGATGGCCGTGCATGTTACAACATATATCAAATTTAGAAAGCCAAATTCATCTCCTGACTGGGTGAGTTTGGTTTAATCAGTATTTCAGTTATTTCACGGAGTGTAATCGTTATAGTTGCGGACCCATGCAGATCTGGGTTTTGAGTTGGCCTTCAGCATTCCATGCTTGACCTAAGAGGCGAACTAACTAACCGACTAACGGGATCGGGTGGTCAGGCTTGTAGCCTCAGTTAATGTCTCATTCTGGAGCATGCTTGTCTTAAGAGGCGACTAACGGGATCGGGTGGTCAGGCTTGTAGCCTCAGTTAATGTCTCATTCTGGAGCATGCTTGTCTTAAGAGGCGACTAACGGGGTCGGATAGTTAGGCTTGTAGCCTCAGTTAATGTCACACACTGGAGCATGCTTGTCTTAAGAGGCGACTAACGGGATCGGGTGGTCAGGCTTGTAGCCTCAGTTAATGTCTCATTCTGGAGCATGCTTATCTTAAGAGGCGACTAACGGGGTCGGATAGTTAGGCTTGTAGCCTCAGTTAATGTCACACACTGGAGCATGCTTGACTTAAGAGGCGACTAACGGGATCGGGTGGTCAGGCTTGTAGCCTCAGTTAATGTCTCATTCTGGAGCATGCTTGTCTTAAGAGGCGACTAACGGGGTCGGGTAGTTAGGCTTGTAGACTCAGTTAATGTTTCATTCTGGAGCATGCTTGTCTTAAGAGGCGACTAACGGAATCGGGTGGTCAGGCTTGTAGCCTCAGTTAATGTCAAACACTGGAGCATGTTTGTCTTAAGAGGCGACTAACGGAATCGGGTGGTCAGGCTTGTAGCCTCAGTTAATGTCTCATTCTGGAGCATGCTTGTCTTAAGAGGCGACTAACGGAGTCGGGTAGTTAGGCTTGTAGACTCAGTTAATGTCTCATTCTGGAGCATGCTTGTCTTAAGAGGCGACTAACGGGATCGGGTGGTCAGGCTTGTAGCCTCAGTTAATGTCTCATTCTGGAGCATGCTTGTCTTAAGAGGCGACTAACGGAATCGGGTGGTCAGGCTTGTAGCCTCAGTTAATGTCACACACTGGAGCATGCTTGTCTTAAGAGGCGACTAACGGGATCGGGTGGTCAGGCTTGTAGCCTCAGTTGATGTCACACACTGGAGCATGCTTGTCTTAAGAGGCGACTAACGGAATCGGGTGGTCAGGCGTGTAGCCTCAGTTGATGTCACACACTGGAGCATGACAAAGTCATCATCAGAATAAGCTCTTATATATGAGAGCAGGATTCAAAGAGTATCCCCCAGCGGATATGAACTGTATGAAAGAATTTGCCGCCCTACCAATATGTGAATTCCATTTCTGGTGTCCCTGTCGTGATATTGCTGGAATATTGCTGTAAAATAAAGTATGTATTTTCATCTCTTCTCTTTTCTGGGATACTTTTCTGCAATGTGAGTAGACTGAGGTACAGCCTGTATGTTCCATGGTCAATGCAATGCCACAGTTTGTGCTGAAATATACTCAGAGAGAAATATTTTCCAATTCACTTGTCATTATTTCAAAATATAACAATTATGAGACGAGTGGTCACTTTGTTGACTAGTTATCATGATAGATATACAGTTCCCAGCATAATACATTAGCAGCCGACTCTATTTTATTTGAAATGTTGATTTGATATACTTTGTATACCGTGCAACAACAATCCTTGACGTGTAAAACTGTGTAAATAAATAAATTTTGCAGTTGCAAGGATACCCTGGTCGTAATCTCTCTCTATATATGCATATATCCCACCAAAGAGGCATGAAGTTCTATCAGGCCATACGATCTGGTTCAAATAAATTCGGATCTAAAACGGTGTGTGATCGTCAAAGATCCATGTACACATATTTAAAGTTATAAATATGATGTTAGGTCACGGATGTATTTGTTACAGGATGGATTCAGAACCTGTGTTCCCTAAGTGTGTGGTGTGCTGCACCTCCTTCAGCTACAGAGGGCCAAAACCGCATCTGCTTCCCTGTCTACATCCTGTATGTGAGGACTGTCTCAAATCACCGGAAGTCACAACTCTGGACTGCTCTGTCTGCTTAAAGAGTCATGATAAAAATGTTGGGAGTTTCCCCGAAGACAGTGTTGTTCTTGGGGACGTCCTCAGCCAGACAATGAAGCACCGACCGTCAGACTTCCAATGTACCAACAAGATGGATGGGAACCAGGCAATGTCTTGGTGTCAGGAATGTGAAGACTATTTCTGTGAGCACTGTCATATATCCCACTCAGAGGTGAAAGCAACTAGGAATCACACAATGAAGTGGATTTCTGACCTTCCATGTACACCCAAAAGGCCCCAATCTATCTGTCAGAAACACAGACAACGTCTGGACGTCTACGACAGAGACTGCGACTGTTTCATCTGTTTCCAGTGCCACTATGAAGATCACGCCAGTCACGGTACCGACACAGCCGATATGTTCTTGAGCCGTGAACAAGACGTCTTGAAGGCTTACCTAAAATCTACTTCAGAAAAGAAGGAAAAGATCATTTCAGCAAAAGAAAAGGTTCTTGTACAAGCAAGATGTATTGACGAGAAGGCCGTACCCCTCCGGGATACAGTTCAACACACATTTTCTGAGCTGAGAGATGTGATAGATCAGAGGGAGAAGGAGGTGCTTGTAGAACTGGATCAGACTTTAGACGCCATGAGGAAGATCAATGACAGTCGACCACGAGTGCTGGAGTCTTTAGAGACAAGCTGTCAGTCAGTCCTTGACTACATCAGCGCCACTCTCCTCTACGCCTCACCTTCCCACCTCCACAAACTGAAGAGTTCCATCACACAGGCCTTTGAGTCTTGTATAAAGGCTGACGTTCCTGTTGTTCACAAATACGAACCGTATGTCGTCTTCTCAAAGCAAGGTTTACCAGATTTGAAATCCTTCGTGTCATCCTTTGGTGGTTTTATGTCTTCAGTTACCTCGAGAGAATCACCTATGGAAGCATCGCTGAAAACAGGTAACTGGTGCTTGGCTTTAAAGTTCTTTTCAATCAGATTCAGGCCATCATATGAAATTATATATTTTGATTATAGATATTTTGGCCTTAAGATCCTCTAATCATTTATGCTTACTATTATATGAATATAATAGTTATACAGTTGTGGGTGTTTTTTTCTTGGCAGTGTGTTTGTCAGACGGAAGGGCATGTGTGTTTTGTAAAGGGTATTTGTAATCACCTAATGCTACTGTGTCGAACCTATTGTTACCTCGAAGTAAAATATTTCCACTATGAAGGTTTTCATTAATCGTAATTCATCGGTTCTGTCGACTCTCGGTTACTTTGAAGTATACACGCAAATCCCCATCCTGCATCTATATTAAGGAGAGGCCGGGGAACCTGGATGGCAAGTCCCTTCAACTTCGACACTACAGTGTTTGTATCTAACTACGGTATACGTTCATGTTCATTGAAAATATCAGTTCTTCTCTACATACTGTGAACGATTGACTCCATCAAACATATTTTGGAATGATAACAACATGTCTACAGTGTTTGTATCTAACTACGGTATAGGTTCATGTTATTCAAAATCTGTTGTATTGTACATGCTATTAGTGGGTAACTCCTGTTCCATCAAAACATGTTTCGGATTAATCCTTGCCATCATTGTACCCGGCGTATTTCTTGGCTATATTTGCTGTTGATGCTCTTACAGGACTCCAGATGAAACTGGAAGCAAATATTGATGAACTTCAGACACAAATTAAAGATGCTCAGTCGGTAAATATATTTGTTGTAATATTGTTTTGTTTTTTATTTAATTGACTAGAAAGTCGGAAGACCCGGAGGTATGGGAGCTGTATTAACGTTTATACACATACGCTCTAATACGCTCTATGTATCTCAAGTGATGTAACATGCCAAATGGTAGTCACTGAACATTTTGTCTCCATCATTATAAGACCAGTAATGATGAACACAGTAATGAACATATTCGGATCTTGAAAGTATTCTGTTTATATATACCATCCAGCTTATCAATGCCCTGGAAAAGGAGGCCTCTAAGAATGAAGAGAAGCTGAAGACTTTGCAGGATGATGTATCCAGACTTCAGGCGATCGTGACACAGTTCGATGTCCTGGGTAAGCTTATTCAGTAGAGAAACACAGTCATGGATGATAAGGAAACTTTTCTAGACGAAACGTCTTTTAAAGACCTCTCGTTGTCGAATGTTACTTTTGGTTACTTTGATATTTGTTAATTTACCGTCATCTACACTAACTGTAACACACGAAATGAGCATGCCTCCTCCTCATTACTCATATACAATGTGGGCTTGAATATTTCTAAGCCAGAACCTTAAGTGAGGTACATTGGTGTTAGGGTAACTGTCCCTATCTTAAGCATGAACTATATTCGACAAACAATTAACCATCCTTACAGGCATTGCGATCTATCTTTCCTATAACGGCGGTCGGGTAGCCTAGTGGTAAAAACGTTCGCTCGTCACGCCGGAAGACCTGCGTTCGATTCCCATTGTGGGTACAATGTGTGAAGTCCATTTCTGGTGTCCCTGTCGTGATGTTGCAAGCATATTGTTAGAATTTGTTAAAATTGTTGAACCACACTTACTTACTTATCTACCCAAGAAAACAATAATTGAAACTGTTATATTTCTGATATTTATCAGATATTTCCTATTAATAGTATTACTCATTCACGGTTATGCAAGACATTTATATGTTGTTGCTTCGCACACGTTGCCCAGCAAATATCAAAATGCATTCTCTTACAATGTTCTTTTTCTGGTGACCCGTGAAGGTCCCGGGGTAGAATAGGCCTTCAGCAACCCATGCTTGCCATAAAAGGCGACTCAGCTTGTCGTAAGAGGCGACTAACGGGATCGGGTGGTCAGACTCGCTGACTTGGTTGACACATCGGTCATCGGTTCCCAATTGCGCAGATCGATGCTCATGTTGTTGATCACTGGATTGTCTGGTCCAGACTCGATTATTTACAGACCGCCGCCATATAGCTGTAATATTGCTGAGTGCGGCGTAAAACTAAACTCACTCACTCATTCACTCTTTTTCTGGTATTAACTAACGTTCAAGGTACCCACTTTTTCCAGGCAACGACAAAGATACTTGGCTACATGTTCTTGGGACAGAGAACAGAGCGAGACATGTTGTTGTATGTAAGTATATTTTCCTCTAGTGTATATTCAAGGATAAGCAAGCAAGGAAGTGTAATATGTTCTGTTAACATGTCATGTATAACTAGCTATCATTTAGGGAAATCCGCCAATTTTTAAATGAAGAAAGTAGATAGGAAAGTATGGTCACAGAAGTTGGTATTTTTAAAAAAATATCAACGATCAACAATAATGCCATACGATCAGTTATAACATCCGCACAGAAATGTGTGTACTTGTAAATATCTTTTTCAATGTATGATTTTTAAGGTAAACAGTAATGACAACTGACATACTAAAATGCTTAAAAAACAAGGCTACATGCAGTATACTTGATCTAACACACGAAGTAACGAGGTAACATATAGTTTGGTATTGAAACATTTTATTTAATGTATTTTTTTAAGCCGAAGGTTGACATACAGGTCAGAAAGAGAGTGAGTACTGATCTTGCACAATGTGCACATATATGGACCAAAGTCAGTTTGAGAAGTTAAGGAACACCCGCAGAAGGTGTATACAGGTGAAGTCGGGATAACACTTCCAGTGTGGTCGGGATTTGGGCCCTTGAGATTCCATTAGTTTTATTTTATACCACCGGGACGGAACATGTCTCTCTCTAAGGCTACTGAAACACGTGTAATAGTATAAGCGATATATGATACGAGTGTTGGCTGAAAAGTTCTAAGTCTCACTGTGAAAAAAACTTACAAAGTCCACGTTTGTAATTTATTTTTCTACATAGTCCCCTTCCAAGTTCACACACACACTTTTGCCAGCGATGCTGCAAGGCCCGAATCCCGGTCAGGAAGAAATCTTCTTCAGCTACCCTAAAAAATCAGTCACAGCGGAAATGACGCCATCATTACTTGCAAAATGGCGACCGTCGAGTTCCTTTTTCATTTTGGGGAACAGGTGGAGGTCAGAAGGAGCCAAATCAGGTGAATAAGGAGGATGGTCAATGAGTTCAAAGCCACAATCGCGGATTGTTGACATGGCCACCACCGATTTGTGAACAGGCGCATTGTCTTGGTGGAAGAGGACACCTTTAGCGATCATCCCTCGTCGTTTGGCTTTGATTGCTTCTCGCAACTGGTTCAGTAGATCAGCATAGTATCTGCCGTTGATAGTTTGACCTTTTTCAAGATAATCAATGAGCAGAATACCCCTGGAATCCCAAAAGACTGATGCCATCACCTTTCCAGCTGAAGGAACAGACTTGGCTTTCTTCGGAGCTGGTGAATCAGGATGCTTCCACTGTTTTGACTGTAGTTTTGTTTCTGGTTGAAAGTGATGTATCCAGGTCTCAGTTACAAATCGTGCCACAAAATCATCGGGATCTGCTTCAAAACGACGCAAATTGTCAAGGGACGTCTGGAACCTGACACGTTTCTCTTCTGCTGTCAAGAGCTTTGGCACCCATCTTGCAGAAACTTTCGTCATTCCTAATTCGTTGGTGATAATATGCTGAACCCTCTCATGAGAGATGCCCACTACACTAGCAATATGTCGAGTAGTCAATCGTCGATCATCCATCAACATATCGAGCACTCCCGTGATGTTTTCTGGAGTGGTTGCTGTTGAAGGCCTTTCTGAGCGTGGGTCATCATCAAGGCTTTGTCTGTCACGCTTAAATTCTGCAGCCCACTTCTTTACCGTGGAAAATGAAGGAGCATCATCCCCTAGAGTGGAGACCATGTCAGCATGTATCTGTGTTGGGGACATCCCTTTCTTTTGCAAGTACTTGATGACTGCCCTGTATTCAGTTTTGTCCATTTCTGATGATTTCAGGGGGTAGGTTTACCAAAAGAGCTGTAGTTGAGATAAAACTATTAGTACGTTTGTAGTTCTTGTGTCTATGATTCACTAAATGATTGTCCTCATTGGTGGCAAACACCTGTCTCTACCTGGTGGGGAAAAACCACTCAGACTAAGAACTTTTCAGCCAACCCTCGTAGATATTAACTGTTGTCTATAATCATTGTATTTTGTCTCATCCTATTACAGGTCCAAAGATGAAGTTTGATTCCGACAGAGTAAATCTGGACACAACACACATTAATATCAAAGGACATCTCATCAACACTCAGCATCTTAAATGGAGAAGAAAGAAGACTATCGACACCTGTGGGAAGATGTTGAAGAAGTACAGTGGCACCTGCAGCACCGACCCACTGCCCACTAGCGGCCTGGTGTACTGGGAGGTGGAGGCGGATGTGGAGCTGGACAATCCTGTGGGTCACAGGAATCTGGTGTTGGAGGTTGGGGTGTGTGGAGAGGATGTCATGGACAGTAGTTATTATATCGGCGGAGAGCCGTATTCTTGCAGTTTGTGCATATTAGGTGATGGGAATTCTGCGAAGATGTTTACAGTTATTCAAGGAGAGTATAAAGCAACAACTAACGTGTTTGACAACAGGGCAGGAACATCCGTGAGATTAAAGTACGGTATTTTTGTTGATACTGAGAAGATGGCGGTATCCTTCCTTGACACCAACACCATAAAAGTGTTGGGATCTGGACGTATTGCTGACAAGCTACAACGTGGTGTCGGATACAACAGAAAGATGTGGCCTGTATTTGCAGTATATTCTGGCCCAAAGAGAGTTGAAATGAAACTTGTGAGTGGACCGGATCTAGAGATGGAAGACTGGAAGAAGAAGCTTCTCGAAGACGCCAGGCAAATGTGTGCGGGAGGGAATCGTTACTATGGCTACAATCGCAGCTTCCTTTCTCAACATCGGTAAGCATCGCGATCACAATGTCATCCTTTCTGGTTCAATATAAAACTCGTCAGTATGACAGAAACAGTTAACCAGTTTGTTTGGCATTATGCCACTTTAAGCACCAACATGTTTATCAAGCACACGACTGCTCCATGTCTGCGTCCATGTCTAGTAGGGTTGCATCCCCGCGTCCCCTTCAGGATCCGCACCTGCCATCAATTCGACGAAAGAGGCAGACTGCCACTCCTTTCGCTTTCCCTGCGGAAGAAATTTACATTCACGAGACAATTCTCTGTCGATGTATTCAGGTTTTGAGTGACAGTGAATAATTGAGTGAGTGATAGAACGTTTCTGGTATATGTGTTATTTTACTTATCTACTCTCTCATAATAGAAATGTAAGCGAGAGAAAAGGAGACAGTAGAAGGTCTTGGTGGGGCCTGGAGAGGATGTCAGAAGACTACATTTTTATATGCTAGAGATTATTATTGACAGAAGTCAAAGTTCGAAATCTTCGTTCAGTCGGTAAAATTCGGTTCAACCTTTGAGTCAAAACTAACAATATGGACAGAATAAGTTTGATTTTTATTTTGTTAACACAGGTTTGTTTGATATTGTTAACAATGCTACCAGTAAAGTGACTTTACCTCCCAAGACTATTAAATTACTTTGGACCAGTGTTACGTTTTTGGATAAAGAATTTACCTTATTGAAATTGAAGACGTCATTATGAGCCTCCATATTCCAAAACCTTTGTTCCTGATGTTCTTGTACACGAATATACTCTGAGTAGTTTTGAGCTTATGATGCATGCGTATCCCCAGTTCTCTTTCCTTTTTCCTCATACTATTGACACAATGATATTTATGCATTATGGCAGGTGCTCTGTGAACATTTCTTACTCATGTTGTAGATGTTACATTTTTCTTTTTGTAATTTTGTACGAACAGCTCCTTTTGCCGCGAATCCCACAGAATTCACTTGATTTCTGAAGAATCTTATTGCATTTTGTAAACCTAACCGTTAATACTGATGAAAACGAAGATTATATTTTACGTGTTACTAAAGTTGAGAATAGGAGGAAATCTGTTTTGAGTTATGATTTTATTTCGTGATCATTTTATGCATTAATATAAATAGCTCATGTTGATTTTCCAAAGTATTGATAAATTGTCCAGATCTAGTAAATGCACGTTAACCCAACCTCTGTATAACATTTCACCCCGTCGCTTTAACACAACTGTAAAAAGCAATACTACTTTGTTGATGTCATACATGTTCAACTGATTGACAAAAGCTCATATTCACTTTCATTATGGATGGTAAACTTTACATGTTTCATTGTGCACCTACAGATTACCATTTCAGATGTTAATACAATCATGTTATGTTTCGAGATAAATTGTCAGTAAAAAGAAGAAACCATAGTGTCTGTTGCATTGTTTTGCAGTCAGTGACCCTTTAAATGGTTGTCACATAAAGTGAGTGAGTGAGTGAGTTTAGTTTTACGCCGCACTCAGCAATATTCCAGCTATATGGCGGCGGTCTGTAAATAATCGAGTCTGGACCAGACAATCCAGTGATCAACAACATGAGCATCGATCTGCGCACTTGGGAACCGATGATATGTGCCAACCAAGTCAGCGAGCCTGACCACTCGATCAGGTTAGTCGCCTCTTACGACAAGCATAGTTGCCTTTTATGGCAAGCATGGGTTGCTGAAGGCCTATTCTACCCCGGGACCTTCACGGGTATGTCACATAAAGTATACATGTTTGATGAATCATATATTTTTACATATATGTGGATATTATAGTTTAATATCATATTCCATAGTATATTTACACCAGCCTACCATGATGTGACTCCAAGTTCAAGTGTATATCGGCTCGACACTTCCGGTGACCATTGTTGACAATGAATACAGCAACAAAGAGCGATATTTTGTTGGTAAAGTGACGAGAGACAGGTTGGTCAGCATGTAGCAGAACAGCGTATGAGCATTATTAATTATGGTGGAATGGCATATGTCACTGTAGATAGCAAAGAAAGAAAATAATTGTGGCCTGAGATCACATCTGGCGCAACGATGACTCAGCATAACATCACTGCCACAGGCTAATTTGCATATCACGAGACCGGACTTTTCTGTTGTTTGTAAACAAACATGCATATTCATGACTAAGTAGGGACTGACATAACGGCAGCGATTCGGTGCAGTCTTTATGCTGTTACCGTTACTATAATATTCTTCTTCAAGTGCGACAGTAAGGTTTATGACAATACACACTTATATATATTTCAAACCGACTGCATTGTTTGCTGTCCGTAAGGCTTCGATGACAGCACGTGGACCCGTACAACTCATGTAAACAACGGATCGCTGTGCAAATCGGAATAGTGTTACACGTTTCAGGATATTTTCTCAGTGAAACTAAACCATTTTTACAACGATGTATAATTAGACGTGGTGTAGACTCATAAAAAATAAAAGAGTTAAGGAATATGTACATTATATTGAATGGACTTTGTAAGATGTGACCAATTGTTACATATTTCTGGCCTGTGGCTGTGGTACCTTCCTGGTTGGTCGCATGGACCTCTGGGTAGGAGAGTGACCCGCATTCATACGCCTGGAACCATACACAACTGAGAACGAGACAAAAACGACGTTAGCTCATGCCACACATGATGTTAAGCTTTCATTTCTGCGAGAAGAGAACGTATAAAGTTAGCTGATGGTGTTATTGTGAATTGGGAAAAGTAGTTGGCTCTCAAGTGTGAATAACTGCCTCCATGGTGTAGTGGTGTTTCGAGCGTCCGCCCGGAGAGTGGGAGGTCGTGGGTTCGATCCCTGACCGCTTCATACCGAAAGACATTAAACTATGGCACATGGTCCTGCCTGGCTCTCGGCATTAATGGGTGCAAGAAGGACTGGTCGACTCGGAGGCAGGTTAATGTGTCTGATCGGGGTATTCATGCTTAACTTTGGCATGGTATCTCAGTGAGCTAGCACTATAAAATAGGGATGTCACGATTCACTGGAGCATCGTCGGCAGGCTTCACTCTATACGATATACACGTTTCAGTGGATTTGATATCGATTTGGTTCTTTAAAATATATTTTCAGTCTTACCACATTTATCTCTTGTATTTTTTTACGCAAACCACCATACATACATCCACACACACACACACACACACGTACACATACACACATGGAACCATCCATCCATACTCTCATTCAAGTATGGGTCATATAGATCTAGAAGTTTTGGAAAGAGCTTTCTGTTCACTACGAATACACATTGTTGTGGCATAGCATTTTTCCTTGGAATGATTTTCTTTTCATATCATCCGCAATTTCAATTGCTTTTACTATTTTATTGTTCTATTGGACCGTATGGGTTTGTTTAGAAAACAGCTGTGATTAGTTGAGCGGGTTGAAACAATCATGTTCTGCTATGGTAATTGTTGTAGATCTCGCTGTGCTACAGTTGAAGTAAAGCTGACATCCTCTCGGCAAAAAGGGCGGCGGTGGGGTAGCCTAGTGGTTAAAGAGTTCGCTCATCATATCGAAAACTCGGGCTGGATTATGGGTGCAGCGGTGTGAAAACATACTCACTCACTCACCAGTCGGTTGGGCGTTGGTCTCTTTGTCACACTGATATTTTGCAACGCTTCGTTCACTAACTACAAGCCTGTATCGATATTCAAGGGAGGTTACTCTATTGCCTAGCGCATAGTCAACATTGAGGTTGTTATGCCGACGAAGTATGTTGTGTGAGTAGATCTCTTTGGAGTTGCTGTTCAGGTACAGTAACAGGGAATGTTCACATATTTGTGAGTGTGAGTGTGAGTGTGAGTGTGAGTGTGAGTGTGAGTGTGAGTGTGTGTGAGTGTGAGTGTGAGTGTGAGTGTGAGTGTGAGTGAGTGTGTGTGTGTGTGTGTGTGTGTGTGTGTGTGTGTGTGTGTGTGTGTGTGTGTGTGTGTGTGTGTGTGTGTGTGTGTGTGTGTGTGTGTGTACCTGTCTTTGGTTTTCTTATCTGGGTCTTAGTGCATGCGATTCATGCTGTTGTTTGTTTTCAACTGCATGCTGTTATTGTACATGCATTCTGTTGTAACTTCAAGCAGGATATTTACGCGCGTCGATATCGAGACAGACACCACTGAGCCAGTTGCCAGATATCCATAGTATTTGAAATTGGATTAAGGTCGCGTTCAATATACTTGTACTAATATGCAACATGGGCCAGTGTGCAATTATGTCCGTTTTACAGTATTAGCACCCAGAGATACCGTGCAACAGTTCACATTCGACAGAAAATGGATACACGACTCAAACACAATAATATTATACATTGCTGACTGACTCGTGTTATTCCGAGGTAAGTCGAATGTTAAGTTTAATCTGACCACGTGGATAGATATCGGACCCATGAAGATCCGGGTTAGAATGGCCTTCACCATTCCATGCTTGTCTTAAGAGGCAACTAACGGGATCTTGTGGTCAGGCTTGTAGCCTCAGTTAATGTCACATACTGGAGTAAACACAACCAAAATCGAAAGTTGATAAATTATAGTTTATTAACTGAATCCGCCCCATGTATGCTATCACTCACAAAATCATCCTCACAATCATGGAGCTACCTCTCTTTCCCCTGCCTCATACTTTACCGTTCACACACACTCACATCAACACTTTAAAATATCCCAACATTACAAATGTCTTTGTAAAGGAACACACAACAGTTCAAATGATTATAGCGTGTGCATAAGATGGAATGTCAAACAAATGCATCGAAAGCACAAATTAGTAGTGTACTGGCGGTGTTCGAAATAGCTTCTTGCCCGCAAGCAAAATGCTAGTTGACCTTTGTTCGGGCCTGTCAAAAGGTACTGAAGCTGGCAGGCGATAATGTAGGAGCTGATTATCGAGACAGCATTGTCATCAAAAGCACAAACTAATAATCAAATGCACGTTATTACAAATTACTATATAAATCGTAAGCAGTAACGTGATTGGTCTGATCTGAACTGCCAGAGTATGACCCCTGTGATTGACCATTGGTTGAAAGCAAAACCCAGACGGCTAAGGAGGGTTCTCCAACCCTAGAAATCCGAGAAAGTCAGAGATGATGAGCAGAATATATTTACATGTATTTGAGATAGAGGATTGGCAAGATACTGACTGTACCAGCTGCTATGTAATGATAACACTCAGATACAGACAATCTTTGCGTGGAATATTCATCCAGTGATGATGTCTGGAGTCTAAGTTAATTTAATATGAGGATAATTATGCCCGCAATTCGTTTTGCAGGTGTGTGTGTGTGCGTGTGTGCGTGCGTGCGTGCGTGCGTGCGTGCGTGCGTGCGTGCGTGCGAATTAAGATGGACCATGCTTCCTTACATACTTGTCTTTTCCGGATCAGATCTTTAAAACCCTTCAATATCTCTTCATCAAACATGACACATAGATAGGTCTGACGGTGAATTGGTACCTTTTAGTATTCTGTTTAAAATATGTTTAGCGATTCCATGGCAACAAGTTTGGTCTCAGCTGAATTTGGTGGTATTGCTCCTTTATGGAGCCAGTAAGGTGTCTGCAGGGCCAGTGACATATTTGGGTCACTGACCCCACTGGCTAGTGACAGTTTGAATCGATTTCTAACACTGGGTGAGTGAGTGAATGAGTTTAGTTTTACGCCGCACTCAGCAATATTCCAGCTATATGGCGGCGGCCTGTAAACAATTGAGTCTGGACCAGACAATCCAGTGACCAACAACATGAGCATCGATCTGCGCACTTGGGAACCGATGACAAGTGTCAACCAAGTCAGCGAGGCTGACCACCCGATCCCGTTTGTCGCCTCTTACGACAAGCATAGTCGCCTTTTATGGCAAGCATGGGTTGCTATTCTACCCCGGGACCTTCACGGGTCATTTCTAACACACTGTCTACTGGACACCTTTTCACTAAGATATCATTCCAACTGTGGTAGAGCATGTCAGGGTAGATTCCTATCGGTCGGCGGGACAGCCTTAGGGGTGTATCACCTACCTCGGGCACTGGATATATAAAGCACGCCATGTACATATACTGTACGGATATCTTCACACACACACGCACATTTCACAAACACAAGATATGTCGGCAGGGCTGTTTTGCTGACACTAGACACACAACACTATCACGTCATACGTAACCTACTGACTGATGATTATCTTTACGCAGCAAATGAACTATAGTTACAAGCTTCAAGTTGGCATGCCGTTAATCTCAATGTATATACTCTAAACAATTCATTGACAGATCCTAACTAAAACATAGCATAAAAATATGATATGATAGTCACACCAGTCGAATATACAGGAAAACCAACCAACCTGACATACACTTTCCAACTGGTTGCAACACAGCACACACCTCAGGAGAGGATACAGGATGTGGAGAAATGCACCCTTAATTACCCTTAATTGGAAGATTGATGCTCATGATGCCAGTCACTGGTTTGTCTGGTCCAGACTCGATTGTTTACAGGACGCTGCAATATAGCAGGAATATTGCTGAGTGCTCAACCAATCAACCAACCAATCAACCAACCAACCAACCAACCAACCAACCAACCAACCAACCAGCCAATCAACCAACCAACTAACCAATCAATCGATCGATCGATCGATCGATCGATCAATCAATCAATCACGGTTGAGCCCGTATTGATGCAGGTCTCAGTGATGTACTGCTGTAGTTAGAATCGTGGAATCATGGGTGTTGTGCTGATGAACATAGAAACCAGGATTTAAACTCAGATTGGTCAAAGCAGTCAATGGGAGCAAAGTCCACAAAGGTTGCACGCAGGGTAGGTAACATTTGTCATTGGGCCGTACCACAAAACCAACATTTGAATAGGCACATTGGACATTTTTGCCACAACACCGTGCCCATAACCACTAAAAATATGTTCTTTCGGAAGATATCCATTTTGTAATTCCCACTTTCATGTGACAGACATTTGTTTCTATGAGAGGATGTTTCCAGTTGGAGGAGAAATGTGGCAAAATACTTCTTCTTATGTTGTCCTCCACCAGCGGATATGAACTGTGTAAAAGAATCTGCCGCCCTACCTCAACTGTTAGGTTATCCTTCGGTAGCTGTGTGGTTAAAGTGTTGCTCACAATGGCACTATATGTGAGTTCCATTTCTGGTGTCTCCTGTCGTGATATTGCTGGAATATTGCTTAAAAATAAAGTAGATATTTTCAGCTCTTGTCCTTCAGGGATACTTTTCTGAAATGAGAGTAGACTGAGGTAAAGTCTGTGTGTTCCATGTGTAATAGGGTACTCGATGCAATGCCAGAGTTTGTGCTGAAACACTGTTCCAAAAGATATTCTGAGACAAATATTTTATTCGTCAATTCTTTTAAGATTTAGCAATCAGTAGACGAATGGTCACTTTGTCGACTAGTTATCATGTAGAGAGAGAGAGAGAGAGAGAGAGAGAGAGAGACAGACAGACAGACAGACAGACAGGGATACCTGGCAGCTGCAAAAATTATTTATTTACACAGTTTATACAGTGGTGTATACAAAGTTCCGTGTACACATATCCAAAGTTATAAACATGATGAAAAGTCACGGATGTGCTTGTTACAGGATGGATTCAGAACCTGTGTTCCCCAAATGTACGGTGTGCAGCACCTCCTTCAGCTACAGAGGGCCACAGCCGTACCTGCTTCCCTGTCTAAATCCTGTGTGTGGGGACTGTCTCAAATCACCGGAAGTAACAACTCTGGACTGCTCTGTCTGCTTAAAGAGTCATGATAAAAATGTCGGGAGTTTCCCTGTAGACGATGTTGTTTGGGGTTATGTCCTCAACCAGACAATGAAGCATCAACCATCAAACTTCCAATGTACCAACAAGATGGATGGGAACCAGGCAATGTCTTGGTGTCAGGAATGTGAGGACTATTTCTGTGAGCACTGTCATATATCACACACAGAAGTGAAAGCAACTAGGAATCACACAATGAAGTGGATTTCTGACCTTCCATGTACACCCAAAAGGCCCCAATCTATCTGTCAGACACACAGACAACGTCTGGACGTCTACGACAAAGACTGCGACTGTTTCATCTGTTTCCAGTGCCACTATGAAGATCACGCCAGTCACGGTACCGACACAGCCGATATGTTCTTGAGCCGTGAACAAGACGTCTTGAAGGCTTACCTAAAATCTGCTTCAGAAAAGAAGAAAAAGATCATTTCAGCAAAAGAAAAGGTTCTTGCACAAGCAAGATGTATTGACGAGAAGGCCGTATCGCTCCGGGATGCAGTTCAACACACATTTTCTGAGCTGAGAGATGTGATAGATCAGAAGGAGAAGGAGGTACTTGTGGCGCTAGATCAGACTTTAGACGCCATGAGGAAGATCAATGACAGTCGACCACGAGTGCTGGTCTTTAGAGACAAACTGTCAGTCAGTCCTTAACTACATCAACGACACTCTCCTCTACGCTTCACCTTCCCACCTCCACAAACTGAAGAGTTCCATCACACAGGCCTTTGAGTCTTGTATAAAGGCTGACGTTCCTGTTGTTCACAAATACGAACCGTGTGTCGTCTTCTCAAAGCAAGGTTTTCCGGATTTGAAATCCTTCGTGTCATCCTTTGGTGGTTTTTTTACTTCAGTTATCCCGACAGAAACACCTATGGAAGCATCGCTAAAAACAGGTAACTGGTGCTTGGCTTTGTACGTTCTTTTGAACCAGATTCAGGCCATCATATGAAATATATTATGGTTATAGATGCCTTAAGATCTTCTAATCATTTACGCTTACTGTTATATGAATATAATAGTTATGCAGTTGTGGGTCTTTTTTTCCTGGCAGTGTGTTTGTCAGAAAGAAGGGCATATGTCTTTAGTAAAGGGTATTTGTAATCATCTAATGCTGCTGTGTCGAACCTATTGTTACCTCGAAGTAACATCTCTCCACTATGAAGGTTTTCATTAATCGTAATTCATCGGTTTTGTCGACTCTCGGTTACTTCGAAGTATACACGCAAATCCCCATCCTGCATCGTTCCCGGGGCTCTCATTAATATGGAGGCCCGGGAACCAGGATGGCAAGTCCCTTCAACTTCGACGCTACAGTGTTTGTATCTAACTACGGTATACGTTCATGTTATTCAAAATCTGTTGTATTGTACATGCTATGAGTTGGTAACTCCTGTTTCATCAAAATATGTATCGGATTGATGATAAAACGTCTAAATCCTTACTAGCATTGTACGCGGTGTATTTCTTGGCTATATCTGTTGTTGATGCTTTGACAGGTCTTCAGATGAAACTGGAAGCAGATATTGATGAACTTCAGACACAAATTAGAGATGCTCAGTCCGTAAATATATTTGTTGTATTATTTCTTTTTGCTTTTTAGTTAGCTGTATAAACGTTTATACACATACGCTCTAATAGGCTCTATGTATCTCAAGTGATGTAACATGCCAAAAGGTAGTCACTGAAAATTTTGTCTCCATCATAATAAGACCAGTAACGATGAACACAGTAATGAACATATTCGGATCTTGAAAGTATTCTGTTTATTTATGCCAACCAGCTCATCAGTACCCTGGAACAGGAGGCTTCTAAGAATGAACAGAAGCTGAAGACTTTGCAGGAGGATGTATCCAGACTTCAGGCGATCGTGATACAATTCGATGTCCTGGGTAAGTTTCTTCAGTAGAGAAATACAGGCACAGATGATACGGGATCCTTTCTAGCCATTATTTGCTTCTCTTAAGAACCTCTCGTTGTCAAATGTTACTTGTGGTAACTTTGATATTTGTTAATTTAATGTCATCTACACCAACGGTAACCCACGAAATGAGTATGCCTCCTCGGCATTACTCATATACAATGTGGGCTTGTCGTTATACGTCTCACTCAGCAGTATCAGGGCTCTATTACATTTACCTGTAAACAATGATCACTGTGACTAACATCATGGTCATTAGTCACTTTACAATGACATCAACCAAGTCAGGGAGTTAGACCACCTAATCTCCTTGGTCGGAAACCATGGGTTAGTGAATAATATTTCTAAGCCAGAACCTTCAGAGGGGTACATTGGGGTGAGGGTAACTGTCCCTATCTTAAGCATGAATTATATTCGACAAACAATTTACCACCCTTTCAGACGTGCGATCTATGTTCATCTTTGCTATAGTGGCGGTCGGGTAGCCTAGTGGTAAAACGTTAGTTCACCGAAGACCTGAGTTCGATTCCCACCATGGATACAATGTTTGAAGTCCATTTCTGGTGTCCCCTGTCGTGATATTGCAAGAATATTGTTAAAATGTGTTAAAATTGTTGAACCATACTTACTCATCTGCCCAAGAAAACTGTAATTGAAATTGTTATATTTCTGATATTTATCAGAGATTTCTTATTAATAGTTTTACTCAGTCACGGGTATACAAGGCATTTACACGTACGTTGTTGCTCCATACACATAGTCCAGCAAATACCAAAATGCATTCTCTTCCTATGCACCTTTTCTGGTATTAACGTAACGCTTAAGGTACCTTTCTTTTTCTAGGCAACGACAAAGATACTTGGCTACATGTACTTGGGGCAGTGAACCGAGCGCGACATGTTGTTGTATGTAAGTATATTACCTCCTAGTAGGTTACAAAATCAGTGTTATCAGATGCTTATGTCGATATGTCGATAATGTAGGACGTACTACTTGGGTCACGCACATTCGGGAGATTCTATATAGATTCGGGTTTGGTTTTGTTTGGGTTTCCCAGCAGGTTGGTTGCATAAAATATTTCATTTCTTTGTTCTGGCAAATACTATCAGATAATTTGCAGCTGTCATGGACTTTGAGTTTAAGCACTTCTAGCCTTGCAGTTACACCTGGCATAGTAATGTCTCTACTTTGCATTGTGTATGTCTGTATCTACATAAAGTAGGGTATGCGAGAGTTTGCATTATTAAGCTATAAGTATTGTTTTTTCCCCAGCTATTACTGATACACTGTAACTTTTCATATATGTTTATGTAAAGTATGGAAATGAGAGCCACCATTGTCAATCCATAAGCACCAAGGTTTGCAGTTTCTGTTGCTATATAGTAATGTCTCTACCATGCTAAGTGAATCCCTGTATATGTATTCATAGTAAGGATGGAAACACTGACCCACCACTGTTAACACATGTCCATACTTGTGTCTGCTTGGTGATTATATACTCACTTAGTATATATACACGATCAAAATATATGTATTATGGGCTCAAGGCCTCTCTATTGAATAAATCTGTCTGCCTGTCTGTCTGTAAGTATATTTTCCTCCACTGTTTAGGTATATTCAAGGACAATCAAGCAAGGAAGTGTAATATGTTCTGTTAACATGTCATGTATAACTAGCTATCATTTAGGGAAATCCGCCAATTTTGTTTAAAAGAAGAAAGTAGATAGGAAAATATGGTCACAGAATGTTGTAGTTTTTTTAAAAAAATCAACAATAATGCCACACTATCAGTTGTAACACGCACAGAAATGTGTGTACTCGTAAATATCTTTTTCAATGTATGATAACACATTTTTAAGGTAAACAGCAATGACAACTGACATACTAAAATGTTTAAAAAACCCAGGCTGCATCCAGTATACTTGATCTAACACACGAAGTAACGGGGTGACATAGAGGTTATATGGTTTGGTATTGAAACATTTCATTTTATGTATTTTTTTAACCCGAAGGTTGGCATACAGGCCAGAAAGAGAGTATTGATCTTGCACAATGTGCACATATGTGGACCAAAGTCAGTTTGAGAAGTCAAGGAACAACCACAGATGGTGGAGGCAGTTGAAGTCAGGATACCATTCCCAGTGAGGTCGGGATTTGGGCCCTTGGGGTTCCATTAGTTGTATTTTATATCACCGGGACTGAACTTGTGTCTGTCTAAGGTTGCTGAAACACGTGTAATAATATAGGCGATGTATAATAGATATTAACTGTTGTTTCTAATCATTGTATATTGTCTCATCCTATTACAGGTCCAAAGATGACGTTTGATTCCGACAGCGTTAATCTGGACAGAACACACATTAATGTCAAAGGCCATCTGATCAATACCCGGTATCCTAATTGGAGAAGAATGAAGACGAGGGACACCAGTGGGGAGATGTTGAAGAATTACAGTGGCACCTGCAGCACATCCCCACTGCCCTCTAGCGGCCTGGTGTACTGGGAGGTGGAGGCGGATGTGGAATTGGACAATCCCCTGGATGATCGATTACTTGTGTTGGAGGTTGGGGTGTGTGGACAGGATGTCATGGATAGTAATCATTGTATCGGCGGTCAGTCTAATTCATGCAGTTTGTACATATTAGGTGATGAGAATTATGTGAGGACGTTTATAGCTGTTAATGGAGAGTGTATAGTAACATCTAATGTGTTTGACAACAGGGCAGGAACATCTGTGACATTAAAGTATGGAGTTCTTGTTGATAGTGACAAGATGGCGGTATGCTTCCTGGACACCAACAACAGAAAGGTGTTGGGATCTGGATGTATTGTTGACAACAAGCCACAACATGATGGCGGATACAACAGAAATATGTGGCCTGTATTTGCTGTGTTCAATAACCCAGTGAGAGTTGAAATGAAACTTGTGAGTGGATCGGATCTACAGATGGAAGACTGGAAGAAGAAGCTTCTCGAGGACGCCAGCCATATGCTTACTGGAGGGAATCGATACCGTGACTACAATCACAGCTCCCGTGCTCAACACTGGTAGATATCAAGATCACAAGAAGATGTGATTAGATGTACAGAGATTATACATGACTGACATAGTTCATTTTGGGCATAATTCATAAAGAAATCGTATCAGCTGTTTTCAAGAAAAACAAAACTTGCTTGAAAGTATATTTGATAGACTATTGCGTTAGGTGCATGCAGGAGATGCTCGTGTGATTTTAGTTCGAGATATCATTGTTTCTTTGTGATTGGGTCGGTGAAATGTGAATCTAGCTGACTATATTGAACGAAGATATCACTTTTTGATGACTTGAGGAAATGGTTAAGGTTGGATACTATTGCCGTAAGAATTCAAGTAAATACAAAGATAAATAATTCGTTGGCTCGCATATCATCAGTGTGAATCGCACGTTGACCATTTGAGTTGTGATAAATCACGTATGGTGAATATCACAGCCGTAAATGCCTCACTACGAAAGCTGAAATATAACAAATGTATGATTTAATCGAGACCCAAGTGATTCAGGATAGTAATGGATACTATCTCCCATGAACCCTGTTTGTCCTTTAATCCGTTTGGCCATTGACTACTGCATGTATCATTTGGAGACCTGTTGGGCATGTGAGTTGTGATGAATCACCTAAAGTCCATATCACAGCCATAAAATGTCTTGACCAAAACGTATTAGTTTCAAAGTTAAAAGTCAAATGTATATTAATTAAACCTAGATCCACTTGATTCTGGTAGTAATGGTTGCTATCTCAGATGAAACCCCTTTGCCCTTTGATCCGTTTGACTAGTGACCATTTCGGGAATCATTTTGTTCTTGAGGGGGCAATATGAACATAAAATATGAACATAAAATATGAACATAAAATATGAACATAAGAAACACATCAGTATGTCACCAGCAACTAAGTAGTTTGTTTGGCTTTATACCGCTTTAAGCACCAACGCTATGTTTATCAAGCACATGACTGTTCCGTGTCTTCGTCCTTGTCTGGTAGAGTTGTATCAGACACAGTTCGGATTTCTTTTGTAATTGACTCATGTCTGGCCCATGGTTGAATGTCTCCACTCCCGAAAAACAGAAAAATCAGGGCAGCCAGAGAAAACGATCCAAATCCGGTGAAAAACGCATACTGCCATTCCTGTCGCGTTCCCTGCAGAAGAAAAAATACATTCGTGAGACAAGTGAGTGTTTATGAGCCCAGGTCATGGGTGACAGATACAGAACGTCGCTGGTTTATTTGTTGATTTACTTATCTACTGTCTGATAATACAAATGAATGAGCGAGAAAAATGAACGGGTGAAGGTCTTGGCGAGGCGAAGATATTCGCCAAGAAGACCTTGAGGGGATGCCAGAATCAGGCATTTGTATATAACAGAGATGATGTTTGAGAAGAAGTCAAATTTGTACATTTTCCTTTTAATCAGAATACTTATGTTCAACTGCTGAAGTAAGGCATTGATAGTGATAGACTACGTTATTTCAGTGTTGATAACAAATGTTTATTTGATATGACTGATGTTGTTAACACTGTTTTTATTATACGACGAATATCAAAAACTCGATTCCTAATGCTGTTATATACTGTGTTACACGTTGTTCCTAATACTTTTATATACTGTGTTACACGTTGTTCCTAATCTTATTTTCAGCAATGTTTATATTTTATCTTGTGCATTGATATAAATAGCTAGTGTTGATTTCCAAAGCAATGATACATTGTCCAGATCTGTTAAATATACCTGTAGCTCGTCTGTCTAAAACTTTCAACCCCATCTCACCAACAGTAAAAAATCTATTTGTTGGTTTAATGCATGGTAAACTGATTGAGACATATTGTCATTAAAAAAGGAACACTTTTACAAGATTTATGCTTTTTGGTGCACTTCCAGATTACCATGTCAGATGCAGATACAATCATGTTACACTTCTTGAGAAAGTGTCTGTGAAAATAAAGAACCACCGATTTTGTTGGATTGTCTTTTACAAAGACAGTGACAATTGAAATGGTTGTCATATAATATCAATATTTATCGATGAATCAGATATGTTTACAATGTACGGATAATGAAGTTTAAAATCATATCCATACCATTTTTCTGATTGAGATGTTCAGTCATGAGAACACTCTCTGAGATATATTAGTAAAACCGGCCCCGATTTCTCGAAACAAACTTAAGTCTGAGTTTTTACTCAAATTAGAGAAAACGCATTTCACAGAAAGAACTGAAATCGACAAAAAAAATCAAGCTATAGGGGACAATTTGAGCTTGGTGGTTAGATTACTTAAGTTGTTTGGGCTTTTATATTTCAGAAATGCAGTTGAGTGTAGCTGTTTCAAATTGTGAAACTCGATTTGAGATTTGACTAAAAACCTAAGTTTGTTTCGAGAAGTCGGGGCCTGGATATCAGACAATCCAGAGAAATTGCCCAGGTTGAGAATTCTCCTCCTAAAAACATTTACAACACAGGTGTTCGTATACCAAATCGGAATTCGAACCCATGACTCGTGGATCCCAGGAGCAATGGAACCAATATAAGAGTAAAAGTAGCTCGCAGCAGGTCGTTAGACCAATGAATCACATACATTATATAATTACATGATCTAAGGTTTTGTTTCGTGTGGTATCGTCTTACATTAACTGTTATGGAGGACACGATGTACGGAGCAATGATCCCAGCAATGCTGCTGATGCAGTTCCCGAGGCCACTTAAGGTTCCAGAGAACTGCAGTGCGATGTCGGCGTAGTTTACAAGATAGCCTCCAAAAGCGAATCCTACCAATCCAACAGCTCCGCACAACATGGTTATAGCTACCGGAAGCGGAAGACAGTTTGTCATTGCCAATACCAGCATTGACACGGCCGGAAGCATACACCCTTGAGAAAAAAAAGACAAAACGCTATTAGTTAATGTTGTACGGCAAAAACTTTCACTTCTTGGAAAAGATATCATATAATTTCAGTTGATGGTGTTATCGAGAATTGGGGAAATGTAGGACAATCGTCAGAGTGAGTGAGTTGGAGTGTATGTACGCCGCTTTTAACAATATTCCAGTATCACGGCAGGGGACTCGAGAAATGGCCTTCACACACTGTAACCATGTGAAAAAAATGAGGCCTCGAGAATCGACATCTGAATCAAACTTTCCGCTCAACTTGATAAAGGTTATTGATAATTCATAACTTACATTTTATTTCTCAAGGAAAGGAAACGCCTTAGAATTTCCTGATGAAGTTATAATTGTCTTAGGCGAATAGCTGCGTTTCTAATTCTAACATATGAAGCGACCCGTAAAGGTAGAATAGGCTTTCAGAACCTATGGTGTCGTAAAAGTCGACTATGTTTGTCGTAAGAGGTAATTAACGGGATCGGGTGGTCAGACTCGCTGACCTGGTTCATGCTGTTGATCACTGGATTGTCAGGTCCAGACTCTATTATTTACAGACCGCCGCCATATAGTTGGAATATATCTGAGTGCGGCGTACAGTTTAACTCACTCATTCACTCACCCAACATATGAAGTGAAATATAACGTGGGAGACAATTCGACACTACCGTCCTTATAAGTATACATGATAATTGCTAATATGTCTCCTACTTAAGGTATGCTGTAATATGGCTGGGAATAGGGCCTTCATCTTGTTAAACAAAAGATCCAATACCTCCAAAGAGGAATGACAGGGATTACCTAGAGTATTGAGGAACTTCCTGGTAGCACCGACACTTAGTAGTTTCCTCGACACCAGACAGTCGGACAGTCCGCTGGTCAGCACCACGACACCCCAGAACACTAGGTACGGCAACATTGAGTATAATCCATTCTGCAACATCATCATCTTTCACAGTTGCCGTTCATATTGCTGGTGCATATCTTGTATAATTGTTGGTCGACATGTAGCTGAAAGGGCGCTAAAAGCATACAACCTAGGACTGAACCTTGTGGACCCCCGCTGGCTTAGCCTCACTTAGAAGGTACTGTAATAGCATACACACACACGCACGCACACACACAATATGCATACACACCTACCATTCAAATGTTTGCTAACTTTTTGCATGACCGTAGAATAGTAACGTTCTTGCCTGACGGAAACGATGCAAAACACTGAAATAGAAGAATTCTCACCGACTTGATGTCAAACATCATGACCTCTTCCATGTATGTTGGGAGCTGTGTCATCAGCATGTATATTCCATAGTTGATGAATGTGTGGGTCGCGATCAGGGCCAGGGTGGCTCGTGACGTCATCATGGCCTTCCATGGCGTCGGGGGTTTCTGATCATGAAAAATGTCTGTATTGATGCTTGTCCTAATGTTGTCTCACGTTCCTGACGTGAATTAAATAAAAATTGGTATATAAGAAAAATGTAATCTGGCGAAAACCTTCCCCCGATATGGCTCTGTGGTTGGTTATCATTCTTCTGTCGGTAAAAGACATTTACACTTGATTCGCATTTAAAATAACCCACGAAATTCGTTGCTGTATGACCAAAGCTGCGAGCATGTACTAGCTGCGTGGATATGTGGTCTATATGACTATACTGTAATGTAATATTAATAAATTTTAACCAGCACATAAATGGTGTCTTACCCTGATAGTGAGATTTCGGAGTTTTATGTTAAGTTCGATGTAGTCCCTCTCCTTGTTTGTTATCAAGGGCGTGGCTCTGGGCGTGTCCCTCACTGTCAGACCCCACACGGCACACCACAGAAATCCTGCGCCTCCTGTAGAACGGGATAAAACTGACAATGAATAATTGTTCGCAACTGTTCATTAGTTTTGTAGAATAAGGATCTGCCTACATGGTGTCCAGGTTTTAGGTCTTTACCAGTGTTATTAACTAGAACATAACAACTAGAAAATGTATCTAGATAATGATGAGCAATTCATACCACTGAGATTAACAACGAGTGTATGGAGCACATTATTCAGGACATAGTTCACACCCAAGCTTCCTCAAGCTGGAAAACCGTGGACATGCTCAAACCAATGACAGTATGTATCTTACTAGTCTGTCGTACAGACCCTGAAGTATAATTATTATATATCCAAGAAAGCCCATGCAAGTCTAGAAAGTGTGGCAAGTCTGGATTTCCATAAAATGAAGAAAGTCTCCGGGCTCCATTTCATTATTTTTTTTTCACTATGAACGTTTTTTCAGTAAAATATGTTCATTTCAGAGACTAGCTGTTAGTCTAGTATCTTACATAGGGCGACATAGGGCGTACGACAAGGACAACAGCAGCTGTGTGGACCACGGCTTACACCAATGACAAAAAGGATGAAAATAACAGTTGCGGAGGCTATACTCCCATGAACGTAATCCGCAAACTAAACCTTGTTCGCACCAAAACCAACACCACAGGGATTGCCAACAGTTGTGTAGAACATAGTTTAAACCAATTATCTCAGAGATGAGATTAACGATAGGTACAGTTGAGAGAGACTATAATCCCAAAGACATATTACAATAAGTACCAAGTCGTAACAACGCCAAAGGTGACGTTAAACAGCACTTCTGTGTAACTATACTACCTAGGAAATAGTACAGGGACGGCCATCCACCACCAGGTCCGTATTTACACATAAATCCACCAATGGGAAAGATGAGGGCATTTCCCATAAGTCCCCCTGCAATGAATAGAGAAGAAATCATGATAGGGTCTAGCCGTTCAGCTAATAAATTAGCCGTTCAGTGGCGCTTATGGAAAATGTTGGTAAAAGGCCAGCAGGTTATGTAAAAGGAAAAGTTTTTAGTTGACACAGGATTGAAGAGGCCTATCTGTCAGTTTGTGGTGTGGAGTTCTAGAGTTTTAGATGACCATAGAGAAGCACCGTTCAGCCATGTCAGTGTAAGTGTCTGGTACCACGAAACGTTGTTGGTGTGAATATTCCTGATGGTTGCCACGCGGTAATCAGTGCTTGGGGGTATTCGGGTGAGCAGTCATGATGAGGCGTTCTGTGACAGAATCTTGAACTGAAGTATATTAGTCATCGCCAGGGAAAACATTTGGCTCGTTTCACAAAGCGATCGTGATCGACGTTGCGCTAAGTACGACGTCCCTCTTACTCAGACTTTACACGCTGGCTAGGGCAAGAAGTGAGAGTGGTTTTCTCAGCTTTCATCAATATTTCAGTGACATTACGAGTCAGCTTCCTTGCAAGGAAAGTCCAACTGAAGTTTTATCCTTAACGGATTTGAAGAACTCATATCTATTGTCATGACTGGGAGTATCTGGGGTCCGAACCCACTCCTAACGAACCTTTCATGACAGACATACAGCTTTGCACAGCCATTGTTGGCGCTTTAGACCATGGGGCTACTCGTGACCCCTAAAAAGGGCGTGAAGTCGCAAAGTAAAGTCCCTTGAAGAGAAGGCAGGTGGTTGTCTGATCCTTCAGTGGTTCCTTGTTTTGTTTCAAGGATATGTGGGTGTGATGTCTAAGCGTTACCCAAAGGAATCCGTAGTTTCTGATTGTTTGTTTTACCGGAAAGTGAAATGCCCAACATCCGGTTCCATTCTGCAGCTGGTGCCCATCGGGCCCAGAAGACCGGAAGTGCAGGGTACAATACTGCCTTAAACGAGAAAATTTCTGTCATCACAAAACACATGAAAGCATATTAAGTAATTTATATCTTTAATTTAAGTGCCATGTATTTGATATCAAAACACGTCTAATACATGGATAATATGCACGTATAAACGTCGGAGTGCGGGGTGGGGTTTGGGGTTTGGGGTTTGGGGGTTGGGATGGGGGTTGGTGTGGCTGCGACTGAGGTATGTGGTATGACTGAGAGTTGTGTAACGGCTGAGTATTGTGATACAGCTGATACAACAGATGACATAAATGTTACGGGTGAGATGTATGATACAGCTAAGGGACGTCTGTGCGTGAGTCGTGGCTGAGTGTTGTGATACAACTGAGAGGGGTGATACGGATAAAAGGAATGTTACAGGTGAGATATACAACATGACTGAGTGATGTGAGAGGTGTGTCGCAGCAGAGTATCTGAGACGGGTGTCATGGGTGACAGAGGTTACGGCTGAGATATACGATATAGGTAAGTGTCGGTACAGCTGAGTGGTGTGATACGATTGTGAGGTATGTTACGGATGAAAGGAATGTCACGGATTACAGATTAAAAGAATGTTACGGGTGAGAGACTTGGTGGGGGGAGCAGCTGTGATGCACCATGATGAAATGGACATATGTGATGTCTTCTACTGTTTTAATTTAATCAGAGAGAATGTTACCACTATGAACTAATCTTTAAAATCGCTTTGTGAAAAGGGGCCCTGATGGTACGCACGCACAAACCCACATTAAACAGATTTAAACATTTTGGCCAGGGGTGAGTGAGTTTAGTTTTATGCCGCACTCAGCAAAATTCCAACTATATTGCGGCGGTGTGTAAATAATCGCATCTGGACCAGACAATCCAGTGATCAACAACATGAGCATCGATCTGCGCCATTGGGAACCGATGACATACGTCAACCAAGTCAGCGAGCCTGACCACCCGATCCCGTAGGACGCCTCTTGCGACAAGCATAGTCGCCTTTTATGGCAAGCATGGGTTGCTGAAGGCCTATTCTACCCCGGAACCTTCACGGGTCTGGCCAGGGGTGAGTTACCATGAGTCATCACTGATTTTCATCGGTTAAATTAATACAAGTCCCATGTCCTTTTGGCACACAAAATCTGTTTCTGGGGATGGTCAAGACAGGAACACATTCTAAAACAAGCGGAAGCTGTCTCTTAGCGGTATTTAGAAGTTGTTTTAGGCTACCAAGATATTGTATTGATTAATCTTTCTTAACCTTTTCCACACAACGTTTCGCGGTCATTACAGATCCCTTCATCAGGTGAACAGGTGATCATTTCATCGGTTCGGGGCGATCTGTAATCACCCCGAAACGTAATGTTAAAAAAGATTTAAGAAGATTAATACATGAAATATCTTGGTCAAAGCGGAAGTTATCAACTGCAAAGTTAATTATCAAAATGTAAGAGAAAATGGAAAGAGATCTCTTAAAGGTATCGTCTCCGTACAAACGAAAGAGATCATTGATGAGATTCTAAAATAGAACATCTCCTACGAGGTTTGCAAGAATGATGTTATCAATGCAGTGTATAGTGATGAAAGGGAAAATGCGATTCATAACTTTCAATTTAGAATTTAAAAACCACCTGACCCCAGCTTCACCGACAGAATTCATACAACGTATACACAATCATATCAGCAATGTTTGTTTGTTTTCTTTGTTGTTTAACGCCGCACTCAACAATATCCCAGCTGTATGATGGCGGTCTGTAAAAAATCGAGTCTGGAACAGACAATCCAGTGATTGACATCATGATCATCAATCAACAGAACTGGGATACAATGACATGTGTCCACGAAGTCGGCCGCGTCAGTATCCTCTTACAAGGTTGCTGAGCAAATCTTAACCCGGATCTTCACCGGTATGTCAGTGAGGGAGCTGGATTTTACGCCGGTTTTAGCAATATTCTAACAATATCAAGTCGGGGGAAACCAGAAAAGGACTTTACTCATTGTACCCTTGTGGGGAATCGAACCCGAGTCTTTGGCGTGACGTGCGAACGCTTCAACCGATAGGCTACCCCACCGCCCAATATGGGTATGTCATGAAATGCAATGTTTGAAGGTGCATATACACGTAAATGTAAATATGGGGATTTATCCTAAAAGTTTAATTACGTAAGAACTGCATTGTTGTATACTCACTATAGATAATCCTGTTACGCAACGAACAGCAAGTAGAACGTATGGATGTGCATGGGCAGCTATGGGTGTACAGATGCTTGTTACTGATGCGCTGAGGAGGAAGATAAGGATGACTCGATGTGCTCCGAATCTCTCCGCCAGCCACCCCGAAGGGAACTGAAATGCCATGTACCCCCAGAACACAGCTCCAAGGAGGAGACCTTGAACTTGCTTGCTCCACTCAAAACCGCCTGACTGAAAGAGGCAATACGTCATAGACAAAACCACAGAAGAAAATGAAGAAAATACAGTTGGTAACAAGTTAATCTGGTTACGATGCCTCGGTTCCTGAGAGTTATTTTGGTTTCTTTGTATATATGTAACAGCTTT
Organism: Haliotis asinina; assembly: GCF_037392515.1. NCBI lineage: Eukaryota > Metazoa > Mollusca > Gastropoda > Lepetellida > Haliotidae > Haliotis > Haliotis asinina. Next base: position 34,122,713 of record NC_090289.1, on the reverse strand, counting down.
CTGTACAAAATTGAGTGTGGACCAGACAATCCAGAGATCAACAGCATGAACAACGATTTATGCAGTTAAAGCGGTTAAAATGTCACTACAAGAGGGGTGTGGTTTAGTGATGTGGCTTTGAAATTACAAAAATCTAGCAATATTGAGTTACGGTACTAGAAATGTGCTGAACACATCTTACCTGGACCTTCTGAGTGACAAGCAAATGTTTTAAACGTAACTACACGACTTCCATGTCATAGGTCTTAAAGGAAGCTAGTCTGTATAACAGGACCGGTACGTTAAGCGGTGATTTACAAGCCTCAGTAATTCTGTATCCTGCATCATGGCGTGTATTAGTATAGCATTACTGGGTCCAGACAATTACACAGGACTGTCTCCTTTTCAGACGGTATTAATGGTACTCCAAACATGCACCAAGCTGTTGGAAAAGTGTTGTGGTTCTCATATAGATTAATTAATCAACCATTTTAAAGGAAAATGTCATCATTTGCAATCCGCTCTTCGTATATTGAATGACTTATAACTATACTGACCAAAATATCAGAGGTCCTAGATCCCACTCTTGAATAACATGTGTCTTCCGTCTCCTCTTTGGGGTCTGTTAAGTTGACTGACAACAGTCCTCCTCGTGTGGTAGGAACGTTTGATGAATTGATGTCATAGGACGCTGTCGTGATGTTGATGACGGGATCATGATTCACCATGCACACGATGGTGATGCTGAGGCTGCCGCGAAAGCTGTCGTGGAGGATGAAGGCTATGAACCACATTCCGGCCACGACATATCGCCATGGGATGCAGCACGACACTGAAATAATGGCCCAATAAAAAGTAGAAGGGTGTCACTGAAATAATGGACCAACAGAGCAATAGAAAGATGTCACTGAAACAATGGACATACTGAAAAATAGCAACACATCACGGAAATAATAGACAAACAGAGCAATAGAAAGGCGTTACTGAAACAACGGACGAACAGAACAACAGAAGACGCCACTGAAGCAAAGATCATACTGAACAATAGCAGCACATCACTGAAATAATGGACGAACATAACAATAGAAAAATGTCACTGAAATAATGGACGAATAGAACAGTAGAAAAATCCCACTGAACCAATGGACAAAAAGAACAATAGAAAGGTGTCACTGAAGCAAAGAACATATGGAACAATAGCAACACGTTATTGAAATAATGGACAAACAGAACAATAGCAACACGTCACTGAAATAATAGACGAACAGAACAATAGCAACACGTCACTGAAACAACGTACTACAACAGTGGAGATGGTTGTAGTCACAGAAACGCCTAACCGAAACACGAGCCACAACCAAACCTGTTACGACATGATAACAATAAGCGTTGAACATGATAATATCTATCATTAATATTAATATTAATATTAATTTATCCAAGAGCGTCAGCTGGGGATACCCTTCGCTAGTAGGTCAGGATGGAGGGCAAGAGATAGACGATAAAGTCACCGATACAGTTGCAGACAGCACCAGCCATTTTATTATGGTTTAGGGAATAATGGTCGAAATGGTCGACGTCCCGACTAGCTGCACAATCCGTCCTCTTCTGTCGATGATCTGGGCGCGCCTCGTCTCCCTGATGGTCTCGCTGATTTGTCTCCCCGACTGACCATACCAGTCAGGATTTATTCATAGAACCATTACGCCACGTTATGCAAGGTTACAGACGAATAGACCGGTACACACATACGATCCGCCGACATAGGGAGGTGTTAACTGACATGTATTGATAGCGTTCAGATGTCTTGTCTTGTAACTTGTCTTCTCTTGTCAGCATTAAGGGTCTTGCTTGGAGGGGATACACCGAATGTTTGCTGAATGCTTTACGCGGGCACAAGGGGTAGAATCCCGGTGCACTTTGGACATATAGAAACAAATAGATCGTTTGAATAAATGAAGTTTTAAAGAAACTTATTCATGTGATTTAGTCTATGACATTACAAATGAAGTGCGTATTTTGAGGTAAGGTGTAATAAGGTTTATAAGTCTGTTCGTGATTGTTTTTTCTTATTTTGCCCGGTACATATATGTGGGTGTGCATGAGCGCGCGCGTGAGTGGCGGGATTCGGGTTTGGGTACGTGCGTGTGTTTGTCAGTGTGAGTTTGTCTGATTGTAGTTTTATCTCACTTAATATCCATCATCAGGCAAAGTAATAACAAGTTTGATCTTTTAACGTCCTTCAGTATGACGCGGCTAGGGGAATCTAACCGCCGATCGCCTGTTATCTGGGCAGCACACAATATGTGTATATTTGTCTCTTGATGATATATTGTTCACCAGAGACAAAACAGCCGGGCGTATTAGTATAAGGCCACCATCTTGGGTCATACGACAAGCTTGGGGCAATTTGGGTCTCATTCAAACGCCGATTTCCCACAGAGATTCTGTTTCCCCCTACGAATCATTTTACAAATGTGCATCTTTGATCAGTTGGCATAAAACACTTCCTGGATGTTAACGCATAAAATGAAAATTTACATAACAAGATGTATCAGATGTTTCATGTAGACCAACTTTCTAAAATACATTACATATTGCTAAGCTAATATATGTTAGTGACGAGGGTTAGGTTAACAAAGGCAATTAAAATTAGAAGTCAGTCACAATTAAATTCTGTAAAGTATAATTCAAGCGTAATCTTGGAGGACTTTACACTTTAATCACATTACATACATATGCCTCATGATTCATACAGAATTGTATTGTCCTTGATACTTAAATATTACAGGAACGGTCTCGCTCGTTTGTCATGTGATGAGTGATGTGAGTGTGCGTACGTGTGCGTGTCTGTGAGTGTACATGTCTCTGTATGTGCGTGTGTATCTTTCACACTTTGGTCACCGGTTTTAGTTTCCCTTATATTACATACATTCTAATAACTAGCATGAATATTAGTGTTTAGTTTATTTATAGTCCCACAAACAGAAGCACAAGTAATTTACATGTACATTAAATGTTAGTAGCGCGTGTCCACATTGTTCATGGTGAGTTGACAGTCATCACACTGCGCAATAAACCAGTACCTCTAGGTCACTATAACCCCTTCCAGTCGTCAGTCGGCGAGTAAAAGTTTAACGTCACATAGGCGTTTTCATGTCATTGAGTATTTACAGCTGTCATTAATGGAATACTAAAATTCACAGCAATATGTTAAGCAGTATCGTGTCTAATAAACATGCTGCGCTGACGTTTACGCGGTGTCCTCTCGCTTAGCCAGATTATGTGAAAACGGGGATTTGGCTGATAGTGTTTTGATATCTCTCAGGCGAGATAAGCCATAGTCTTTTTGATTAGACTCTGGATAAATGAGGGTGAACTGTATACGCTTGCATGCGTTTATCGTTTGTAGGTCAATGTTTAACGAAACAAGGCACGGCAACCCCACCCCGCCCTCACGTTCTTAAATTGCAGACACACACAACGTAAGCCGATTGAGCTGCTTACTTCAACCGGAAAGATGAAAAATTGATATCCTTTTCACGTGTAGTGTGTTTGGCTCAAAAGCGGACCGATGAATTGCAATGTAACTCAAAAACTAATTAGCATAACATACTCAGTGAAACGCTGATCATAATCAGAACATCATTCCATCTCTGTGAGGTTTCTGGTCATTTTTGTCATAATACTAAAAAAAAGTTGTTTAACAAGCTATCATGAAAATATTGACACATTTCACTGTTTATTACGAGGGAGGAGTGCAGAGAAAGCCACGGCCAAAAGGACTATAACTGGATCCCATATGTCTGTGTTTGTCTTACTGAAAACACTTACTGATTCTAGAAGTGTAGAAATCAAACAGAAACTAGGCGATACTTTGTTTTGGAGTACATCATATTAAATGACGATAAAACATCTAAATCGCACTGACATCTGTTATATCCATAATACTCTGTTGTCAATAATATATAAAAACAACAGCTGGCCAAAAACCTTTTGCTGAAGCAGGACACAAACGTAAGCTATATACACCTAACGATTCATATTTAGAAAAATATATGGAATATGCGTGCCCTTAATATACAATGTACAGGTATAGAGTGACATACCTGGTGAAATACAACATAAAGGCTGTATTACACCCGTAGTCTTGTTTTGACTCGAGGCACGATGACCCATTCGTCAAACACAACTCGCTGTGCAAGGTTGCGTCCTAACCTGCCTCACAGTCCCCGAACCACACATTACATATCCCCAGTGTCTTTCCCTCTCTGCAATGCTAAAGCCCCAGAATGAAGCAAGTCTAGATTTCCTCAGGTTCAACCTGAATCTCCCAACTCACTTTTCAGTTTAAATGGGTTTATATGTTATATCACAATTATATATATTCACTTACGAGGCGTATAATAATAATAATAATAGGGATAATCTACAATCTTTCCATGGTCCAGGTTTGTACTTGCCAAAGACAATTGATGGCTGTAATCAATTACATTCCACGTAATGAACCACGGGGTTTGTGCTTTAACAATCCGATAAATTATTCCTTGGCTTGAATCATATTATGCTTTGATTGAGTTCGTTTGAGCTCGCCAGAGACTGTGAAGAAAGCGAAACGCTTTGCATAAAACTACACATCACCACAGATCGATTCACGTCTGGTCTCACGATCGATTCAAGCCAGCGAACGTTATATCAACCATTCCGACATGTCTGGGAGTCTAAAAGACTGACACACATATAATGTAACCACCAGGCTATGTATGTATCAAACGGGGCAGTGAAATGATGCATGTATCTATAGACAGACAGACTTGTAAACAAAATTTCTACGTACGCTTCATGGCCTGGCTGTTCTTACTCGGCGTGGTAGCAGCTGAATGTCACATCTCGATGTCGGGGAACTCCGTAAACGAGAACAAAGAACGAGATTAGGTCAGCTGTGGGTTGGAGCCGTGGGTCAGTTGCAATCGCAATAATGATAAGGCATATGAATAGTAACAGTAGTTTGCTGTTAAATATTTGTGTTTCGAAAATATGATTCAAGTAGTCGGGTGAATTTATATTATATTTAAATTTAGTATTATTAGATTTATTTGTATTCTCCGCCCGTGTGCACCTGCTTGCACTCGCTGACATTTCGCGTGCGTCAGGGACAAAGAGCCGGAAATGGAAGAAATAGAAAAGCTCCTATTATTTTTTTCAAATGACTTAGAAGATAGAATAAGATATGAAAGAAAGGAAAGGGTTTTATTTACTCACAAAAAGACTGAAGGAAAGGTGTGATGTGTCTATCGAGTACGTACACTTCCATAACGAGATACATTCATATCAAATTGCATGCCAGAAAGCTCACCTTAACCTCAAATTTTCCCGGTGAATTAATCATTATGAATCATTATAAGTCTCAGTCCTCTGGGGAGCATATAACTCAAGTTGTATGTAAGACGTTAGATCGTTGTCACCACCTCTTCCTAACAGGTACCCATTAACTGCTCTATCGGGCATAAGTCACTGGCTGGACCTGCCGAACTAACCAACTAACTAACTGCCGTCTAACTATCTTCAGTACCAGTGAAGATCTGGGATAGAATAATGTACTGGTCTTCAACAACCCGCACATGTCGTAACAGGGGACGAACGGGATCTGGTGATCAGACTCACTGACTTTGTTGACACATGTCATAACGTCTCAGCTGTTTAGATCTATGCTCATAATGCTGATCATTGGATTGACTGGTCCAGACTCGACCATTTACATACCGCTGGCATATAACAGGTATATTGATGAGTGCGGCGTAAAAAAAAACAAACCAACTACCCTCTGGTATCGTACACTGATTTAACTTGCTACTTCAGCATTGTCCACGGAATCAGTGAGTGAGTGAGTTTAGTTTTACGCCGCACTAAGCACTATTACAGCTATATGGCGGCGGTTTGTAAATAATGGAGTCTGGACCTGACAATCCTGTGGTAATCAACACCAGCATCGATATGTGCAATTGGGAACCGATGACATGTGTAAAAAAAAGTCAACAAGCCTGCCCCCCCACCCGATCCCGTTAGTCGCCACAAGCATAGTCGCCATTATGGCAAACATGGGTTGCTTAAGGCCTATTCTACCCGAGGACCTTCACGGGTCACACAAAGTCAGATGCCACTACTGTTTTTGCTAATTTACTTTTATCATTTTATTTTTTTATCTCGCAGTCAGTTTTGTCTGTTGCTCAACGGTGCAATCAGCAAGATCACATTATATGACGGCAGTCTCTGAATAATAAACAGGTCAGGACGAGATAATCCGCTGATTGACGACGGAAGTGTTACGAGCGTCGGTCCGGAAGGAAGAAAAATCAATAGTTGGACAGACAAGAAGCTGTATTTAAGAAATACAGTTCGTTCTACCACCATGTATAGTGTAATAAAACACACTCTCGCCCTGAACTAAAATAGTTAAAGCACGAGGACGCTTACATCTGCGATTCTCTTAAACCATACAAGGCAATATGACCGTCTCAATTCTACTAAGTTTAGATCAGTACATTCAGCTGAAGCTGACTAGTCATGCAACATTCCACGATTGCATTGTGGGAATGTAACCACTGCAAACATTACCGTGTCTCTGTAAAATTTTGAGTCGAACTATGAGACATTTTATCCTTCGGAAAACATAAACGTAATGTTTCCACCAGTGATGTTGGCTGTGTGATGAAACAGCAAACCAAGACACGGGATGCGGCGAAGCAGAGGTTGTTCGTTATATGTATATATCTATCCCAAATTGATATCGATAGTTTTTTCATTTCTTTTATCTTAACTAAACGATTCCTTTCGAAATTGTAATGAAATTACATATGAGTGTTTATTAAATCAAATCAATGTGTTGGGCGCAAATAGATCTCTTATTAGCCCACGTCGCCCTAAAGCTACAAAACCAATTAAACAAGAAGCCGGAATACTGGGGACAGACGCGCTGAGGTCATTCTGACTTCAAAGGATGTAATCAACGGCGAACTACTTCCGCGTTCCTTGGGAAAGCCCTTGGAAAATCCAAGGATATCCCAACATGAAGGAAAATACCTCCGCCCTCAAAGAAGCTTTTAGAATTTCAGCTGACCCTGTTAACAGTTAGAAATGCAAATTGCATGGATCGTGATAAGGAACCAAAAAGAAACTTCAACTGTCGACTCGATCTGCGCCATGACTGACAGTCTACTGTAATCTATGACGTCACTTTTGTATCTGTTTGACAGATCTCGATAAATGTACTTGTACTCACTTGTAATGACAAATATCGACCAATTTGCTCCTGCTGACACTTGCAATCACCACAGGCTTTTAAACGATTTCGGAAATCTCAAGTTTTAGACCGTGTGGGTCATTTATAGGTCAAGTACTAGATGTGATTGTATTACGCCGCCGTGACACAATCAGTGACTAACTGGGGGCGTTCTTAACTTACTATCTCATCTATTGTTTACATGTCCTAAATCTACAGTATATCTTTTTAACCTAACTACAAATGGAGCTACTTTAGATCGACCTATATGCGCCGATATCACCTCCATTTATGGGAACTACTTTATGCCGCGATACAGCTGGTTGTGGTATGGTTTTAAATATGAAACATATGCATCACGCATATGCCATGGTTCGATACATATCACATAACGCGGCAACGTTGAAGAATCGGGCAAAATACAGCCATCGAGTTCTGACTGGTTGATTTCGTGATTAAAAAAATATCAACACCTTAGTTATTCAAAACGATGATATATAATTAATGAACAGGTGACTTTGGTGGAATATTGATTACATCAGAACAGGTATGCAAATAATTACGAAAAACAGTTACATCATGCACTATAATGTAGAATCGGTGTTAGAATGAATAAAATAGTGACATAGATTTATACTACTTGACTTGTGCTTTGTGGGAGTTTATTTGCGTAAGAAGGTTGATAGAGTTCAACCTCAGTCTTTCGTTCAGTTGATCTGTCAGCCATGAAGTACATTCTCCAATAAACTCAGAAAGTAACTGTATTTTGTAATAAATGAAATCACAATTATATTTAATATGGTGTTTCTTTACGCTCCCTTTTAAAATAATAAAAAAACCCATTAATTCATTATGGATAAATTGCCTAGTATTCGTCCCGAGAAATATAAAGTTATTGCATGTGTCAATTAAAACGCGCCATTAAGTCGCTTTGTTTGTTGTTTAACGCTACACTGAGCAATATTCCAGCTGTTTGTAGGTGCTCTACAAATAATGTCCAGGTCATGACCAGATGGTTGACTGCATGAGTATCAGCCTGTGCAGTTTTGATACATTGACATTCATTATTCAAGTCAGAGAACTTGGGTGAGTGAGTGAATATGATTTTAGCAACATTCCAGCAATATCACGCAGGTGACACGAGAAATGAGCGTATAAAATAATAATGAAGAAAAACAGCATTTTAGATTCGGTTCCAATTTTTGGTCGGGTGGTAATAAAAAGCAAAAACAGTTTTATATATAGTCTAACAGAGCTGCACGAAGCAAGCCAGTTTCTTCGTGTAAGCCCGATAGGTTGCAGAGCTTTTGGAAACAATCTTGTGTAAGCCGAGTTTTTATGTAATGGCATGTTAGACACACCAAAGCATAACGCTTTGTTTGATGTTTACTTAGATTATATACAGACGAGCAAAAGGAACTGTCCCTTAAAAAATGTGCACTCTGAAATAATCTCCGAACGTTTTTATATAGTCAAAATGATGGTGGCACACCAGGCAGTGTGTTCTTGGCTGACGATTGCTCACAAACACACCCTGGTGAAGGTTTGTGTGAGACATTTTGAAAATCACGTGCATTGTGGGTTCGTGAAAGCTATACATACGGTGGCACACGACAGAAGGACATACGACGCAACAGAAAAACACAAAAGACGTGCCACGGTTATCACCGTAGTCACAGTCAGGAACCTTCTCCAGCGGCATCAGCAGACTGGTCAGAGGTCAGAGAGGCCCCGGTGAGGAAGACCACGGAGGGCAACGGCGCAGGAAGACCAGCACCTGAAAACTTTGCACCTGCGAAATCGCTTCCTGACGGTAATGTCAACAGCGTCAACGGCATTAGGTCACCCCATGAGCCGAAGGACAACTGCACGACGACTACGTGCCTATGGTATTAGGAGACTGCCGACGGACAGACATCGCCAGTTGCAACTACGTTGGGCCAATCAAGTTCGACGTTGGCAGTTACGTGACTGGCGGAGGGTATTGTTTTCCGAAGAAAGCAGATTCTGTTTGTCAAGGGGTGATGGAAGAGTGAGAGTGTACAGAAGGAGGGGTGAACGTACAGTTCGAAGTCGCATACAGGAGGCGGAGCCCTGCAGGTGAGAGAGCGTCATGGTCTGGAGTGGGATATGCGGTGAACAGAAAACTGTTCTGATTGTGGTGAGTGGCAACCCGACTGCGCAACAGTATATTGACCAGGTTCTGAGACCAAATGTCCTGCCATTTCTGCAACAGCAACCACAAGGAGTGTTATTTCAACACGACAACGCCCGACCACATGTTGCCAGACTTGTCCAGAACTTCCTCAACGTCACCAACATCAGCATTTTGCCATTGCCGGCCCGCTCTCACGACATGTCGCCAATCGAACACTTGTGGGATCACCTTGACAAACAGATTCGCAGGAGACAGATTCCACCCATTACCAGACAAAAGATGACTCAGGCACTGACTGAAGAATGGCAGCGTATCCCAGCCAGTGTCATTAGACGTTTGACCACATCAGTGAGAAGACGTGTGTTTGCCCGTATCCATTCATGGGGTGGACATACTCGGTATTAACAACGTTGTTTCCTGCATTATTGTGACTCTTGTTATGCTGTACCTCATATGAAATCACATTTTTCACCCCATGTGGCAAATTGTGTCTCCTCTTATGAAATGAACTGCTTAACAACTGTATTTTTTGTGTGAAATGTGCCTAATTGGTTGTCGAAGCAATATAACTATTTTTCCTCACGTTTTATGTTTTTTATTTCTCCGTAATTGCAGAAGCAACACACAGAAAGTTTCTTTTGCGCGTATATATATTACACATACGATGACGGCGGATGCTTCATTTACATTTTGTTTTATATGTTGGACGGGAGCGGTGTTAACATACGTTGTAAGGTTTGTTTACAATCCCGATTCATTTTTTATGAATAAAAATGTTTAGAAAAAAAACAGAACAAAAAAACACAAAACAACCCCCCCCCCCCAACAACATGGAGATGTATGGAGAACATGGAGATATATAAAGAACAGCAATGTAATAACTGAATAAAAATCATTCCTTCTACCCACTTAAGGCTGTGAGGGATTCGATAAACAAACAAACCCACTACCCCTTGCCTCATAACCCTCTTACTCCATAAATAAACAACTTGCCCGGCTGGCAAAAGAGGATACACGGGCAGGTCCATGCGTGACATGATTTGAAGGTGGTATTCTCACAGTCCCTGAACCACATTCTATATTATTTCCCTTTCCATCTAACCATTTCTTTCTTTGGAAATAAAACTCTAAATGAAATGGAAATCCCCAAAGGAAACAAGTCTAGATTCCTAGGGTTCGCTCTTCCAGCTCACTTGTGGTACCTTTCCTTTTTAAATGGAATGATATTTTTCGTTTGTCTATCCGACGTATTTCTTACAAAGCTTATTTCTATACTGAACATCATTGAAAACGCATCACCTGTAAATTTTGAAATAAGGCAATAGAATCTTTTGGAAATGGAAAATTAATGGTGGGAATTTTGATAATAACACACTAGATCGTAAATAACGCTCTACAGTAAAAAACGGATCGTTCGAACACATCATCGAACACATCACATGAAAACAACAAAATTCATGCACATCACACACGAAGGGCACAAATTGCATGCAGAAAGCATGCTGTTCAGGGGTATAAATGACCTTCGGCACAAAAACGTTCTCATTTTCGCAGTACTTTCGTAAGTAAAGTTTTTTCGCCATGCCAAGATTGTCACCAGAGGAACGAGAACAGGCCTTGGGTATGTTGCAGGTCGGCGCTTCAAGCAGAAACATTGCACGACGATTTGGGTGTCATCATTCGACCATTCTGAGGCTTGCTAACAGACACCAACAAACAGGAACCAGCAGGGACCGGCAACGCCCAGGTCAGACACGTGTTACCACCCCTCGTCAAGATCGAGACATTGTACGGCGCCATATTCGGGATCGAACCTTGCCCGCTGCCAGAACCGCCAACGCTGTCCAGGGTCGACGTGGTTTGATCAGCGCTTCCACCGTCCGACGCCGTCTCCGTGCGGCAGGGTTACGTTGTCGACGCCCTTACGTTGGACCCATCCTGACTGACAGGCATCACCGTGAACGCCGACAATGGGCTGAACAGCATCGTGTGTGGTTGTTACGACGTTGGCATGGTGTGGTGTTCTCCGACGAGTCGCGTTTTCACTTGCGAAATGCTGACGGGCGTCTACGGGTATGGCGTCGACGGGGTGAACGTTATCATCAGGATTGTGTTGTGCAAACCGATCGGTGGGGTGGAGACAGCATTATGTTGTGGGGAGGGATAAGTTATCACCACAGAACCGCTCTGATTGTTTGTCGTGGCAGAGTGAATGCCGTTTACTACCGTGACAACATTCTTCAGAACAACGTCGTTCCCTTCTTTCACCAGCATCAAGATCTGCACACATTTCAACATGACAATGCACGAGCCCACACTGCACGTGTTTCGATACAGTATCTGGCTAACAACAACATTCCTCTACTTCATTGGCCTGCATTGTCACCAGATTTGTCACCCATCGAACACTTGTGGGATTACATCGGCCAACGCCTCGCACGTCGTCCGCAGATCAACAACCTTGGGGAACTCGACAATGCCTTGCAGCAAGAGTGGAATGCAGTGCCTCAGGACTTTATTCAGAGACTTATCCTTTCAATGAGGAGACGTTGCACAGCTTGTGTTGCTGCTAACGGGGGTCATACACGCTACTGACTTTCCATTTTGACCCCATCTTTATTTCATTGTCAGCTGCATTAAATCTTCACTGTTTTGCTTGATTGTTTTTTGCTTCTTTTCTTTATCAAACATTGGTCTACACAAATATGTAAAATTTACATAGATTGCTCACTTCTGCTCTTAGAAATCCACAATTTTAGGGGTGGTGCGTTTTCAATGATGTTCAGTATATTACTGGCAGGCGTCCCTTTTCAGTCATGTGTGTGTTTGATATCATTTGTGATGCTCTTGTTACATTGAATGTGTGCTTGGTAACTAAAGAATTGTTTGTGTGTGGAGATTTTGACCCCGTGTTTACTCGAGGCTGATGGTTATTCATATCACGGGCCGGACAGACACGGCGTCTGTCCAAATGGTTTTCGCTGGAGTCATTTTACAGACATTTATGCAGGCATGAAAATTAGGCATTTAAAGCTTTGTTTCAAACAATAATGATCGAGTCAGACGGCCGAGCGCTTGGATAAGTATTTGGATAATTATTAACATTATCAATACAACAGTCAAATCAAATATACCGAAAATCCGTGCAAGGTGTCAGGTGTCAGATGTCAGGTGCGATATGACAGTGAGTCTGGTTTTAAGCAATATTCCAGCAATATTCCAGCAATATTCCAGCAATATCCAGGCGGGGAACACCACAAACTGGGCTTAACACGTTGTACCCAGACAGGAAATCGAACCCGGATCTTCGACATGACAAGCGAACACTTTAACCACGGACTGCACTGGTTATATTTGTTCCTAGGACTGTATTGCAAATGAATTACCTTGCTGCCGTGTGTATGTCAAAGATGGAATTGCTCATTATCAATTCAAAGTGGCATCGGTCTAAAGGTTAAAGTGCTGAAGACACGGGTTCAAGTCACACATGCATGCTCACTCACTCACTCACTCACTCTTCGTCTTGGTTCCACACTAATTAGTTGTTTTAGTACAAGGGCCCCAGAATGAGTTAATCAGGAATTTACAGAACGGATTTCCGATACAAGCGCCACAGTGTTCTCACCACCCAAGCCAGTGGCACTAGTTTGCTATAGATACAAACAGCTGCGTACCTCATCCGACGGCGATGGTCCGATATTTTATGAACGCATTGTGTTTATCCAAAATGGGATCTGCAATCAATGCTGACAGCACTGTCGACCATCAGTCTTATCAGATAAGCTGTGTGATTTATCTCATGAGCTGAAAGAACCTCCCAACACCTGCTGAAATACACTTTATCGACATGTCTAAATCTCGTTTTGTAAAGAGCAGATGACATACATCTTCATTGTTCCATCATACACGCGCTTGGCAGGAATCCTTCCACTAGTCGTCAGGGGTACACTTTACATTGCCATTCGGATCCATGCGGCTCCTTCGTAACCTTGGGACCAAGGTGCTATTGATATGATATCATTTCAGATAAAACCGCATACCCCTTGATCCCTCCACGTATATAGTTCACACTGTATCCGGAATATAAAAAGTATTGTTTTCAAACTCCTGATTCTTTCATATCACTATAATTATAAATGATATAAATAACACATGGTATACAGAAATTACCATTGCTTTTCTAATGCAAAGGGCGATAACTCTACATCTTTCCTTGACAGCAAAATCTAGCGATGGTTTCAAAAAGATTTGTACCCTTGCTTCAAACAATTCAAAATTAACATTAAGGTGTCCTGGCTCTGGGAACATAAACACACATACATCATGGGTACGTCAACCCATAGACCTCGAGGGACCAGTGAACAACTTACATACCTTACCGAACACCTCAATGTTGATGTTGAACTGTTTGAAACACACTTTAGCCAGCCTGGGTGAATCAAACGATTCGAATCTTGACCCTTACTGTTTTTCCCGCAGGTATTGTTGTAGTAAATCGCCACGATGTAATTCCCCTACCAAATATTCACAGGGACTACATTTGAACATTTTGTCAAAATGTGTTTGCGAGGCAAGTCTCTTCATAGCCATTGCTAGATTTTGCAGACAACACAATAATAACAACACATTTAGAGTTATCTCCCTTCATCGATTTGCATTCGTATGACATCGGTAATTTCCGAGTACGAAGCGCGATTCAACATTGTTCGAGATAAATAAGTACTACCAGGAAGTACCGAATGAGCTGCTATTGAAAAGTACCTCGTGTGTAAGTGGGATCAATTGAAAATAGTAGAAGTATTCCTAGCCAATCAGAGAAGGTCATTTATGTGTGAGGTAAGATACATATATACATAAATGCTACAGTATCCCCGAAGAGTAAACAGCGATACATGTTGGAGAAAACGGCATGTCTATCTGATATTATAATACGTGTATATATTTTGTGTTCTGTTACGCCATGGTTACCTGAACGGGAGAACCTCCTCTTGAAACAGCCTCAAATATATCCTGAAAATGCTGGCTGAGCATAGGTTAGCTTGGTGAGGTTACAGGTGTCTGTGAAAACTGACCATGGTGGGCAACGGAACATTAATTACAGCTGACCACCGTTTACTGAAAAATGTACGGCACGTCTGTACTAAATTACCACGGTAGGGTAATCAGGTGATGAAAGCGTTCTCGCGTCTTTGGGCTCTTCTGTCCGTTAGGATCCAGGATAGAATTAGTCTTCAGACACCTGCGCTTACCGTAAGAGGCTACTGGTTTGCTGATCTGGTCGACACATGCCAATTATGTTGAGTGTAGTTAATCACTGATTAATCACTCTCTCGGGTTCGATTCCCCAGTAGTTTCAAACTATGAACTCCATTTCTGGTGTTCACCGCCCTGATATTGCTGGTATATTGCTAAGAGCGGAATAAAGCTAAACTCACCCACATGCCAGGAACATGTTGAGGGATGGGCAAGACGAAAACCAGGGATTTGTTTTGATGACTCTGAGCTTCGGGTACACCACTGATCTGGAATTAGCGCATAAATGTCAAATAGCAATATCCTACCACTGATTTACCTTCGTGAACCAGAAAGAATGCAAATAAAACTAATGAGTGAGCGAGTGAGTGAGTGAAGTTAGTTTTACGCCGCTTTTGCGAATATTCCAGTAATATTACGGCGACACGATAAATGGACTTCACACATTGCCCCATGTGGTGAACCGAACCCGAATCTTTGAAGGGCGAACGCTTTAACCACTAGGCTACCCCACTACAGACTAATGATACATTCTCATCTATTTCATATTCAGACACAACACTGGGAAGATACTACGTAAACTAATGCGATATGTTGCACATTGGTGATGTCTGGAGAAGCACGCCGAAAACCCGGGTTCGATTCCCAGCAGAGGTACAACGTTTCAAGCCCATTTTCCCGTCGCTATATTGCTTCACTATTGCTAAATGGGGCGTAAAACTAAATCCACTTCCTGTTTTGGCATGTTCCGTTTGTTGGAATGATTGTTCCTGGGATGGATGGTTGACTGGCCTTTGTATATGTGTGTGTGTGTGTGACTAGATTTATGAATGATTGGTTTATATCTCTGACTGGAGCCGCTTCGTGGGTCGATGTTTGTTGGAGATCGGAAGAAGACAATGGCGGGGTGGTCTAGTGGTTAAAGCGTTAGCTCGTCACGCCGAAGACCCGGTTTCGTTTACCCACATGGGCACAATGCATGAAGGCCGTTTCTGGTGATATTTCAGGAATATTGCTATATATGCCAAGGGGTATTTTAAGTTTTTTAAGAGAACCTGTTCGTAATCATATTCTTTGTGAATAAAATATGTTTAAAACAAACATACACTATGGCAATTACACCTGGTAGTCTATTGGTAGTTAGAGGTGTCACAAAGGGTAGCTAATGGTGGTGTCGCTTTAGCCTGATATACCTGTATACTGGGGAGATTCCAAGCAATCCCTACTACAGTCATCTACCATCAGTTGTTGGCGATCTATAGCCCGTCTTTTGTATTGTATCGTCCTCTTTAATTAAAACGTTTTAGTTTTACATGTTAGTTTTATATTCATATCTGTGATACTCTAGTATGTTTACTGTCCGTCGTCGAGAGGTTAATTTTACTCTTCAAAATCTTTGCGTGTTTTTGCATAAATTGTTCTCGTCACGATATTGCTGAGACATTGCCGATGTGACGTTACATATTAACTCACTCACTCACTGATATCACCCATGGATACACAACAAATAAACACCCAGTGTTCATCATCGTAAATATCATGGGAATATTGAAAAGAAAGAGGAATTGATATGAACAGAACTGAAACACAATTATCGTTATTAATTTCATCATTTTATTACCTGAATGCTAAGAAACCACCATATCACCTATTTACGTCTCCAAATAAAAAGAAATATCAGTTTGCGTAACCGTAACAGTATTTTTCACAGAGTGGATGAGTTTAGTTTTATGCCGCTTTTATACCGCTATTAAACGTTTGCGTATATCAAGTGAGAATGGGTTCCTTGTAAAACAATTAATAGGCAGCCTGTACGCTCAGAATTGACAAATGTTTCGATGACTGACTTATGTGTGACGCACATCGAGCGTATACATATCGAACTCAGCGCATCCACTGCGTATGAGGCACGTATGATTTGCGTTTCACTATTTTCTTGCCGCCAGCAGATGCATGCGCAGTGCGCTAGCCGACGCACACCACTGACGCCGGTCGCATGTCTGACGGACTTTCTACGAAAGGGGTATTCCAAGCGTATTTCCGATTTATTAAAAAACATGGCTGCTTTCACGCTGCCTTCGTTACCAGGGCAGATTCTATATGGTGAATATAAATATTTTGTCATTATGGACAGCCCGAGCCATCATATTTCTACCAGATCTCGAGGGTACGTTGAATGTTCTGCAAGTGCGCTATTTGTTCGGTATACGTACAATACGCTGCCCGATCGCAGGGCATAAGGTACTTATTCGTACAATACATCGGCAATCGCCAGGAGTATAAGCGGTTAATTGTTCGTTCGGGGAGATCAGCGTATTGCCACTCGACCGATACAGCACCGATGCACTGTATATTATGACCTGCGAAACAGCGTAGGCACCGCACACGTAGCATAGTTATGCGTATGTCAGAATCTGTATCACCTTCGAGGGCTGTACCGTGCGCATGCCAGCGTACAAAGAAATTACACACAACGACTGAGATCCATCATCCTCGATATCTCCAGGGTATACGTTCCGATAAGTCTCCACTATACCCTGGATCAGCCCGATCGTTTTATTACCTCCCTTTTCTGGCTCCGCATTCTCACAATAGCCAATCAGCTAGGCCGCCGTTATAACCGAGCTTGCCAGTGTTAACAGAGGAAGTGGTCGCAACTGTGAAGGTTTGCTCGCAGTGTGACTGAGATTTTAGGGAAATCATACAAACAAACTGACAGGCCCGAAACTTTAAAACAACATATGCAAGAACTCCTTCTACCTCTTCCAGAGAACCTCTGCATGGTTTCTGTTGCCAAGTTTAATCGGTTAGATAATTTAAAAAACGAAAGTGAGTTGTGTTTGGTTCGCTTAACTTCCCAGCGACGACAATAATAGGGAGGTAATAAATGTATCTGGCAGAACCGTAGATGCGTCCAGGGTATAGTGGAGACTTATCGGAAAATATACCCGGAGATATCGAGGATGGAGATCCATATGAGATGCGTATTAAGCGCATGGCTACGTATGAAAGAAATGCCAGTGCGCAACTCACAAGGAAACGTATGACACGGCACTTAGCAGTAAGCAATATTACTCAATGTAACGACGTGGGTACCAGAAATGATCATCACACACTGTACCCATGTTGAGAATCAAACCCGGGCCTTCGGTGTAACTATCGAACACTAAAACCACTCGGCTACCCTACCACCATAACCAGTTGTAAACTAATACATCTGTTAGGATCTGTTGTTCGATTAGTCACAGGAAGTTCAATAATGATTTCCCTTGTCTGTGTCAGATTAACTTGTGGCTATGGGTGAGTGCAAAACCAGGTGGCGCTAAACGCAGCGTGCAGTTTCTTCAACAGGAAACTTATTAACAATCGACTTCCCGTTTTGGGAATTCTATGGGTCAGCCTGTTTGAACATCGGGGCTTGCGAAAATAATATTGATTTTAACATTTAAATCCTGTAATACACCTTTCATTCTATTGACTGTCGGTCATGGATGCTTATAACCTACTCTGGTTTAGTTAATGAATATTGACGGACAAATTCCCATACAAAGTAACATATTAGGTTCGATGTGAGAAGTATGCTTACAGTTTACAGTTTTATAAGCATTTGATAAATAGAATTAGTATTTATATAGCGCCCTTTTAAATGACTTTTTTGAAAACACATTGCCATCAAATAAATTATATTTTTCATGTAATATGAAAAAAGTTCTTAAAAGCTGGAAGGAACCATCTGTGTACTGAGAAGTCCATGCTTAGTTCGCAAACATTCACAGATGATTTACCACAACAAATATGTAATACGCTTAGGAATGTATATACGTGGTTGAAAATCACGTGAATTATGGACGCTCTCATCCAAGCACTCCCATCACCGCAACTACGAACTACATAGGATAGACGGTTCACCATTCCGCGAGCATCCCCACAACACACGGCCGTTCAGCTTACTGATTACCCCACCAGCAGAGGTATTTAATATTCCAGTCATCTCCAAGAAAGACGCGCGTGCGCACGAGAGTCTCTAACTCGGAAGTAGCGAGCGCACAATGAAGTGTTATGGCTTACCATGGTTTTTGGAACTTAATTTTCTGTTTCAACACTTGTGTGGAACTGGAGGAGAAATACCAATGCCGTAGTTTGACAGTCAGGGTGACTTGTGTGGACGCTAGTTAGAGTGTGGAAGACTGATACAGACAGGTCGCTCTGGCTGGGGTTTGCTGTGTCAATGACATGACGCAGTGTTCTCATACTCGTGCCATCTTCTCCAAACTGAAGTTGTGTAAAGGATGTATATTTGTTCTTCTGATAGTGCTGACAACACTACGTAGCGGTGAGTACAGAGGCCAGCTGCTGCATGGATACTGCATGTAAATACTGCATGTGTATATTACATGTTTACCTGGTTGCTCGTTCTACGGTGCATCTTGTGATGCAGAAGGTGATTAATAGGATGCTACGAATTCAGGTAATACAGACGATCGCTTGCAAGGCGACTATCATACAGCTTATATAATGTTGATTCTCATATCACCTTCGATCTGTAACTTGACGCCATTGTTTTATGTGACGTCATGAGGCTTATTGCATCATAATCAACAGTATTCACCATTTGAGTGATCAGTCTGAAATCTGAAAATCTGATATCACTGCAGGATCTATTTCCTTGTCACCCACAAATGTGTTAACGAATTATAATTTCGAAACTAATAATAACTTAAGTTTCGTGGTGTACGGCCATGTATAGTGTTGGTAGCACATATAACTCTATTCACATAAGGTTGGCTGACCTGATGTAGCATCATGCCCTCACTGGAGAGAAATGCACACACAAAACGTTTAGGTTTACCTGAAACTGATGAAGACCCACCGGGTAGATCTTATAAATGCTGATACATAATAATATTCACTCTTTCGTGGATAATTACGATCCTGTTATCGTCTCCATAGTTTTTTAAAACAATATCTAGGTGTCATAATAATCACTTCATTATGATTTGAAGGTATATCGTTATTTGATGTGTCTTTCTCTCACAGTCCCTTAACCGCATTGATAATATATTTCCGTCTTCCCAGCCCTTTCTGCAAAGCTGAAGTAAGTATTAATTTCCTCAAATTCAATCTCCGTTCCAATTTAAATCTAATTGTTTGTTCACATGAAAATGATATATTCAGAGGTTAAGCGTTAGTCTAGTATTGTACTTGAAACTTGACTTTAATGGATATTGCCGTCTTCTGTAAATTCCAATGAATGTAATGTCATTGATTTGCTCTGGAGGTCAAACCACACATTCACATCGTGTGTTAAAAGTCACTCCAAGACCATCAAGGAAGCACCGGTCCTTTAATGATATGAAAAGTTCATGAGTGAGCGAATAGCACAGTTTTACACAGTATAAATAGGATTACTCGTCAGACGCAAAACTCTTTGAAACAAACACATTCTTCACGCAAATTGCCTACATTCGATTCCAGAACCGATTTATGAGGTTCTGTTTACCGATATATTCTTGGAATATTACAAAAACCGACTCACTCACTTTCTGTTCGAACACAAATATCGTTTAGATATATTAGCGGGAATGAAGTGAAAATTTAAATGAAAAATTAGAACATGATAAATTATACATTATAAAATGTAATACAACACAATATATAATATAAATATAAAATAGAAATTTAGAATAGAAATTTCAAATGAAAAATGAAAACATGATAAAATATACATTATAAAATGTAATATTTTCGCTCAATAATCGAGGTACCAAATATTGAAAACGTTAAATATACTTTTGGGGTTCCTAAACACCCGTATCATCACCACAACTTACTAACGTGTTTGGTTAAAATATATTTTAATATCATTGTTTCAGTATATATTTATTGTTACATGCTTCTTTGTATTTCATGTAATTATTAAGGGTCGTGAGTAGCCTTGTGGTTGACGTTCGATGGTCACGGCGGAAGTCCGAGTTCGATTCCCAACAAGGGTACAATTCGTGAAACCCATTCATAGCGCATGAAGATTGCTGAACGCTGTCAAACCACACTCACTTACTCGTGTCATAAAGTTACGAATTAAAATACCCCAGTACCATTTGTTATTATGTAACGAACAGTCTTCAGCAGACTGCCATACGGAACGTGTCCACCACGTCCTCCAGTCCGAGCATCAACGAAGAATGTATCACAAGCCATGACTTCATCCAGTTATCCTTCCAATCCAGTCGGAATCTACATCTCCTTCTACTTCGTTCCTTGGATCTAATTAGTGCACATCTCGCCGAGGCCTGATTAACGTTATTCCGGCTATGTGGGTATGCTTCTCCGTTGATGCGCTGTGGTGAAGTGAAAGAACCAACACGACTTGCCTGATCCTAAACACTCGAACACTGAGTGTTTCTACATTAAGTCCTGATGGAACAAAGCTGGACGTGAAATCTGCGACGAACCCTATATTTAACCGAAAGATTAATAGCTTATTGTCCAACAAATATCAAAACTTCATCAGGTGTTTACCCTAGAAATAGAGATACCTAAAACAAATAAATATGCAGCTGATGTTTCAGTGTACTAAATGTTCTCTTTTTGCTGTTCTGCTGAATATAGAAATACCTTTGTCGAAAGAAGGATTCAAAGTAAACTACAAACACCCAACTCCCGATACGTCTGTGTTTATTATTAAGCTATGTGGGAGGTAAAATTGTGGATACTAGCATGAGTGAGAATATCTTTAAGAAGCCCTATATGTATATATTTATTGTTACAAGCCTCTGTATTTCATGTGATGATTAAGGGTTGTGAGTAGCATTGTGGTTGTGCGTCCGTTCGTCCGTCACGCCCAAAACCCGAGTTCGATTCCGCACATGGTGCACCGCGTAAAACCCATTTTTGATGCTCCCTGCTATTGGGAATGTGTTTCACATATTGTACACATGGAGGGAATCAAACCCGGGTCTTTGGCCTGACGGACGAACGCTTTTAGAACTATTCTACCTTACTTGTAAGATGCAGACTGCACTGACATATTCGACAATCCTGCAGGGACAAAGCACAAGCCGCCGTTCTACCGTTTGACATACCATACGCTATAGACTCTCCAGGCAAACAATGGACAAGCCCTTGCATGCGTTCATGACGGCTGGCATCATCACTCTATCATCATGACGGCTGGCATCATCACTCTATCATCATGATAGTCTGGCACCATCACTCTATCATCATGACGGCTGGCATCATCACTCTATCATCATGACGGCTGGCATCATCACTCTATCATCATGACGGCTGGCATCATCACTCTATCATTATGACGGCTGGCATCATCACTCTTTGACACTGATTCATAAACACATAGTCCGAATTGTAAATCAACTCTGTCTTTAGCAGAATTTTGTTTATGGATATAGAAAGGGTATTGTCGCTTCTGTTTATTTTGGATATATTGATATCATAAACAATATCTACTCGAGCTGGAGCTTGCATCTTACTGTTTACCATGGATAAAAACTAGGTAAAGGTAAAGACAAGCATGTTTGTTCAACAATGTGACAAATATGATACAGTCTGCCCAGGGCTAATTTCCTCATATTTACGTTTTGTGTCTTCAAATCCCATATTCACCTTAGAGAGTGAGTATGGCTCTACGTCGCTATAAGCAATAGGTCAGCAATATCACGACGGGGGACTCAGAAACAGGCTTCACATATTGTACTTCTGTGGGGACTCGAACCCGGGTTATCGGCTAGATTAGCGAACACTTTAACCTATTTTGGCTACCTCACCGCCCTTATTTATCTAAACTCATTCTCGTGACAGCGCCATAGCGCCACTCATGAATGTGTTATGGTTACTAGAGCTTAGCTTCTTCCAAACTTCCAATCTGCTGATTAAATTGACTGGATAGGTAGAACAAAAATATTATTTGCGTAGATGTATATCTTTTAGATTGGATGGCTTGAGAGTGGATTGGTCCGACCTCAGTATTAGCAAAAAACTCAAACCAAACAAAAACAACAAAAAAAAAACCCCTCCCATACAAACAAACAAACAAACAAACAAAGACAAATTCTATTTCAAAATGCAGAAATAGTTATATTGATAATCTTTACTTATCAGCGAACGATTTGCTCCCTTTATGATTGGCTTTTGCACTGACGTAATACAGTACAACGCTTACGACCGTTACCATTCACCAAAATTACTTTTCGTAGTTGATTTCACTCACTGAGGTAGTTTTGTCTCTGTATGTAGATCATAGCTCTGGTTGACTGAATCGGTTATTTTGTAAACCACAAAAAGGACTCTGTCGGAAACGCCGTATTTCGAATGAATTGAAAGAGACAAAATCTATATTCATACAAAACTTCCTTCTGTTGGAATGCCACTATGTCATTTGCTGGAAGATAGGGTGTTAACTCACGCCCAGCGTGTCCTACCCCGGCACAAACGTCCAAAGAAAAATCCAGTGTTCGTCTAAACAATAGCCTGCCATACAGACCCTGAAACAACTATATACAAGAAAGCCCAAGCAAGTCTAGAATATGTGGCAAGTCTAAATTCCACAGTTTCAGAAAATTAAGAATTTCAGTGGGTTCCTTTTCGTTATATCTTATTAATTTTCATGAACAGTTATTGTTTTTGTAAAGCGTTCGTTTCAGAGACTGGATGTTAGTCTATCTGATCAACCAAATGGGAAGGCGTCAAAACAAGGAATTGTATGGGACATTTTTGTCAAGGATCCATCTAATTTGGAAATGCCATTATTCTTTGTAAAAACCTTACTGAAACTTTGAAATTTGTATACACGCTGAAACGTTTGTCCTAGAGTCCTATGATAATGTTGAAACTATCTTAGAAAGAAACTGCTCGAGTGGACCTCACAAGCTGACTAATGTAAACATGAAGTCCTGGAGCTGTTAGAATACTGTTAGAATACCAAACGTATTCAGTGTGGCTGATAAACTACAAATAGACTCTAAAAATAGATGTTTTAGATTTCAGACTGAAACTGAAGAAATAAACATGCACAATTTTGAACATTTAATTTGAAGTGTTGGACATGTGTTGCCGGGTCTGTAAAGAAGCTACATGACCCAGTCTTACAATGACACAGCCTACAGGTGACTGAGAACATCAGAGATAGACATCCTCGCTATTATCAGCCAGCAATAACGTTATAAATGTCAAAGAAAAATGTTAACTGTAAACCAAAGTTACAAACCTCCTAGCACTACAAACACCGGCTTGTTTACCTATTCGTCTGAGTACCAGTGTGATAAGGGACTACTTCGCATGGCTCGAGTGTAATGGAGCAACAGAAGTCTCGAAGCACAGTGTCAGACTGTGTCCGATTCATCAGTAATTCAACAAAGGCCTGTACGTGTCATTTCTCCACGAGGTATTTGACATATGAAGACGTACCATAGAGCTGTGTAAACCTCTCCCCGACATCAAGGCAATAAAGTCAACAGTAATTCAGAAGGGAACCAAGACGAAAACAGGCACCCCACGAAACAGGCCGTGTAACGTTGCGGTGTTGCTAACACAGGGTAGACTTATTAAGAAACCTGAGCCGCTCCCAAGCCGTAGGAAATGTTGGTGTTGTCGCTGTCAGGCTGATGTAGACGTTGCCAGCACCTGCTTCCTTGTGAATGATGCGGCTAGGGAGATGTAGAACAACATACCGTGGGGCGAAGCTCGCCTTATCATAACTGACACAGTTAAGGTGTTTGTTTAATACAAACGTCATTTTCCAACAAACAGCTTAAATATTGTGAAACGTTTTGTGATTGTCACAAGCATTGTGTGGGCAAACACCACAGATATCCTGTGTGTAGGTTGTCATGAAAATCATAACGTTGTTGAATTGAATGTGAATGATCTGTATCAGTTAAGGCACATAAAGCACCAAGATTATCAGAGGAGCGAGAACCGGCCATTGAAATATAGTAGATGGTGGCCCCGACCCGAACAGATATATGGCCAGATTAACTCTACTTGGCAGACCATCATTAGACGTGAGACATATACTGAATAGTCTACGTTCCTACAAGGAAAATGACACCGTCGCAGTTCGCTACGAAATCTTAAGTGTTTTGGCAGCACGTAAACTTATGACTTGCGAGTCACAGACAAAACACTTTTAGAAATATTTTTATTAAATATCATAATCCCAAAGCTCAGGTGTGTACTTTCTTTTGTGCGTCAGTTTAAATACATACATGTGCCTCATGAATGCGACGGGCTCCTTCCCTGTATCTTGTCATAAATGATCTGTTTAGATGCTTCTTTAATGCACGTGGAACTAAACTATAAACATACTGAAACTATAAGTAAACTATATAATCTAAATATGCTAATAAACTAATAAACCATAACTTCGTCATTCTTATGTTTCTCATTATTTGATATACGCGTTGAGTTACACCGTGTTTATGAAAAGGTGCTTTTCAAGGTATTTACTATTATTAAGACATATGACATTACTTCACTTAAGGTTCTCAATGTTGTCCAATGTTTTCTGTTATATAACAAACAATCAAACGCTTGAAAGTTTTCAGTTGTTACAATCATTCCGCAATTCCAAAATTATTCATGGTCTTTAAAAAACAACCTTTTAATCACATTCGTTAATGTTTCAAATTACTTTAGTATTTATCGACATATCATGTTGTTTAATAGCATAAGCTTGAGTACGGGAAATGGGTTTTCCACAAGGATCTTCTGCAGATCAGAACAACGTAATGAGCATAGATCTGTACGACTGGAGTACGGTGACGTCAACCAGGTCAGTGAAACTGACCATCCCATATCGCTACTCGCCTTTACGACAAGCATAGGTTACTGAAGATCAATTCTAACTCGGATCTTCACGGATGTATATAAAGATGTTATTATCATTACATGTACCTCACCCAGGGGCCGTAATGGTTTGTTTGCATAACACTGATACTATACAACAGGCTTTCCATGTTAGGTGTTATATGCCATGAAATGAAAACTTGATCAAACATATCAGTTTCTAAACAGAAAATACTGAAAGGAAGGTGCTGAATATTATCGCGGCGAAATGAGTCTTGAAGGGTTTTACTCTTTTTCACCTTCTGTTCGACCCGCTTTCATATTCACAGTGTGAGAGGAATACGTTACAATGTCATAACTCTTTGAAGACTCTATGGATATACATCACATGAGAGAGCGTTGAAATATCTCACTAACTGAGAATGTTAATTCAATAGGAACCTGGGAAAGTAATTGAAACCTTTCATTTGAGCTCTATCTACCGAAACCTTGCCAACGCCGTTGCCAGATATTACTAAGTCTAGAAAAGATGTATAAAACAGAACCTCCCTATACACCTCGGCCATAAATAAACACCTAACCGAACGTGTCTGTATGGTTCTCTCAAGAAAGCCATTGCTACACATGTGAGCAACCACGTTCAAATGTATGAAACAGTCGTGCTACAAGCCACAGCACTGCCTTGGGTCACTGTGTAATGTTTATAACTTTTAAAGTTCCTCCGTAACAGATCTGGGGAAATAGGGGCATAGATCACTCTGATCTTCAATCTTTTGCGTGCTGCCTTGGACATAAAATGTCTGTGGCGTCGACCTCAAACATGTCGGACCTACATCATAGTGTTTAGATTTTAAAACAGAATCGAGATCTTAACGGTATTTAGAGATATTGTAAATATGTTGCGCTTTACACTTAATAGTTCAGCCTCTTCAAAAGGCTTTAATATGTATAAGTGTGCAGTGATCAATAATTTATTGGAATACTAAAACTCGGCGAACAATCTATCGTATTGGTAACATCGCAACATATTTTGTATGAACACATCTTGCAACATAAAAGACTGACAAAAGACTGATACATTTAGTATCGATCAAATGCTACAGTTTGAAATGCGTGTAAAAGAAAGCATAAAGGTATGAGAAATTGGTCGTGAAAGGTAAGCAATCATTAGCCTACCCTCATACCAAACTGAATATTGTGAAGATACTCTCAAAAGCGTGAAGTGCACATGCATACACACGCGCAGACACAGGGACACAGAGAGAACGAGAGAAAGATAGGAGAGACATATACCATCACACATACACAAACACTAGTACTCTCATATCCACACAAACATACATAGAAACACAAACGCACACATACGCATGCATAAATACACACACACTCACATGTACACTCACTTTTAAATGAGGAAACGTCGTGTTTCTTCGACTATAACATTTACTCCTGTTTTCAACAAATGACTTACTGGTTTGCTGTCATTAGTAAATAAAGCTCAGCTGCGTTTATTTTTGCTCGAATGGATCTGCAGACCAAAACCTACTAAACTTATCCGGAAAGTGAAAATGTTAGAGCTGCGCGAGGAAAAGCATATAACACCTACTTCAGTGACGCATATCCTAACATCATCTATACTCTGTTTGTTTGTAGAAGGTCCCAAAAAGAACTTACGTTGTAAAAACAATTTATGTTGCTATTTCGGGGTTAACCTGTGTCCAAACAAGCAACTTTACAACTGTGTTGTGGTTTTAGGGTCGAGGGATGTTTTAGCTTTCAAATACTGACAGGTTAAACAGTGTGTAGATTCGTTCTATACTTGATGTACTGAATAGTTGAGCTGGACACCTGGTGTTGAGTATGGTTTACTGTCTTAAAATACCACTTGTAGAAATGCTCCCCGAGGGTTAGAGGGTTGTTAGTAAGATAATACCATTGGAGAACCTACATCCGTCAACCTTATATGGTACGCCTGTGAATACCCGGGTTAGAATTTATCTATTTATCCTCAGTAAGTCATACATGTAAAAAAAGTCGATTAACGGGACCAGGTGGTCAGGTCCTATCCCCATTTCGTAGATTGGTGCTCATGCTGTTGATCATTAGATCTGCCTGATCCAGAATCGATTATTAACAGACCGCCGACAGATAGTGTGAATAGTGATAAATGCAGCGTAAAACTATACTCACCCATCCACTAACATGATTTTAATGTCATTGCCTTCAAATATTCACATTCAAGTATCTTCCTCAGTAAAACAAAAGTATCCCAAACATGAAAGTGGTAAGTTATATACTCTCCATAAAAGTAGCGGAACCTGAATTTTCAATTTGGATAGGAAGTGTGAACGCGCCACCATTTCCCTCTATTACCACCTCTAAACACAACGCATGATATGCGCGTGCACAACGAAGAAGCCCAATACACGTGCATGGGGTTCCATTCTCAATTTTGACGTTTTTTCAAGAAGGTCGAGAAATCAACAGTATTTTTTTTCATAAACTCATCTTGCATCACACATTTGTTCGTGTTTGTTTCTAATCGTTTGTTTTAAAATGAAAATTGTATACATGCAAATTACATGCCATACACCAATCATCTTTCAAAAGCGACTACATTACAAATAACTATGGTTGTAAGGAAGCGCAAATGGTGATGCACTCTCAAAACATTCAATAATATCATATCAACATTGATTGACTCCGATAAATCTCTTAAATATTTAAATATTTTTAATCGTAAATAAAAAAAAAGAAGATCCCCTATTTTTTTTGAAGAGTATATCTTAGATTTAAGAATAAAGTTAGGCAATATTAACGAAGTGCTGTAATTACACTTCACGAACTGATGTACAGTACTTAGTTTGCAAATCTGGTAGTTTGAAATCTGCTTTTTAAGTCACAGATGTTTTAATTATTTCAGCGAGAACGAAGATTAAGTAACCATACCGATGCACGTTTGGCGTTAAAGATATATGTAGGTTAATAAGAGCAGATCATATGTTTCATATAAAAGTAAAACTAACTGCATACTCATAAGCGTAATGAAACTTCAGAAAAAACAATCCTCAGACGGCATTAGCTTTCAGTTATTTAAAGACATATATCCAGAGAATGATCTATGTGGGCACTTATGAGGTGCATAGTTATGTGTAAGTATCAACAGGAGCATAAAATCTATTTCGAGCAGTAGTGCGTAAACATAAATGTTTATTTGAATAGTATCTATGCTCCGAACACCCCAGGTGCAGGTGGAAAGAGATGAAATGATTTCGTTGTATTATGTCATGCTGCATACTTACGATATCCACTGCCTGTAAATTATGACGCGAGAGTAATATCGTAGTGGATACGATTGCTCAGACAGTCCGATTCTCGAAATTCGAAAATATCGTATCTTTTGTTATCTTTAGATGAATCCGGAGATACTAATCTGGCCTCAGCAGTGCGTAAGTTACGCATCTAGCATGACTTGTCGTATGCTTGGTCTAACCAAGAGGTTGGTAACAGTGAGTGAATTTAGTTTTACGCCGCACTCAGCAATATTCCAGTTATTGGCGGGGGTTAAAAATAATCGAGTCTTGACCAGACAGTCCAGTGATCAACAGCATGAGCATCGATCTGCGCAACTGGGAACAGATGGCTTGTGCCAACCAAGTCAGCGATCTTGTTAGTCGCCTCTTAGGACAAGCATAGTCACCTGTTTTGGCAAGCATGGGTTGCTGAAGACCGGATCTTCACGGGTATCTCAGAGCTCTTCATGTGTATACGTAATACTATAGATGTACGATATTTATTATCAAGAGTGATCAGCTTCTGTGACTGCTTCCAATTACTTGCAGACTTATTCAACCTATAAACTTGATAAAATGCCTGAAACCTAACTACGAGTTTTACCTTCTGTTCATTTGTTCATTTTCTGAACACTGACTCAGTTTCGATGTTTTTTTGCTGGTTTTAACAAAAAGTTATACAGAAGATCTAAAAGTGCACATATCTCATTTGCCATGTGTCCACATTGTTTCAATAAGTTAGAAAATGAAACGACAATGGTAATATCCAGCCTGTGAGTTTTTAGTTTACGCCGCGTTTAGTAAATTCCACTAATATCTGTGGGGACACAAAAATGGGCGTCACACATTGTATCCACGTGGGGAAATGAACCCGGGTCTTCGGCGTGACGAGCGACCGCTTTAACTTCTAGGCTATCCCACCATCCCGGAAATCTCCGGTGTGTCTCATAGGGATTACATCCACATCCCACGGTGATGTAACTACAGGCAAAACAGCACACAAACTATATATAAAGCGATATTTTGCGTTAATATTTCCTAGCTCTGAATATGTTGTCATGGTTGAGGGGTCTTACAGCGATGTCGACGTATCCGCGAATTTCAGAAAATGTTAAAAGCCCTTTCTTTCTCTCTCGACACAATACACGATTCTTCAAGAAGAAATTATGACATTGTGCATTTTGAAGTCATTCGGGTCCACGTTAAACAAGAGGTGCCTAACAAGCATATTTGGGTTTTGTGCCAGTCCCTGGCTTAACTCAGGTAACAGCTGCTCTAAGCTCTGTTGTGATACAATTAACCTTGAGATAACTGCTCGTCTACATTCGTTAACCAATATTGGTTCTACCCTTCTTGAATATCAGAAGCAAATAACAGGATTGAGTTAAGGTACGTTCCTTTCAGAGCTTTGTATCTTGGATGTGTTAAGGGATATCTAGCAGAAAACATTGTCCGACATGTAGTAAAGTTGAAATTCAAAGATGCATCATAAGCAGTCTAAGTAACCTTGTCTAAGTACCTGACGCGACCTCCCGCCAGGGTTTGTTAGACTCAGTGTAGAGGAGTGTAATGAATAAGACTGGGACTGTATACTTAAGCAACAATGAAACACAATCTTGATATGTACGTAGATATAGACCCTCCAGAAGGAATTCAATAGTACAGTCCGAAAAACACATGGTATTATTGTCTATTTGCAGTGAAAACAAATCGTTGAATTTAATTTTAACTTAGGAATAAACGTTGTTTAACAAACGATCAGAAAAAATTGCTTTTATTGGTTTGCATTACAAGGGAATAAGCGCAGTAGTTGGAACAGTGAAAGAAATGCACGTATTGTGTGTGATGAGCGATAACTTTGACCAACCCTACTTGTTCTCGGTGTTTCATTTAATGTGCATACCCCCTTGTAATACAAACAAATAGTGCGATTTGACGGATCATCGTTTGTTAAACAAATTTTATCCTTAAAATTAGTTACTTCAATAAAATTCTGAGATTTGAATGTTCAACTGATAAGGTAAAATTATGAAGATTCGCGGTCTTAACATCGAATGCTGATGGATCCTCACTTCCCTTCGAGCATAAAGTATGGATGCCAGTGACGCAAATCTTCACACACACATAGAAAAACTCGTAGATGCTATCATGATCGTCCAGTTGCGGAAACATACGTTCATCAATCATGCACATATGCACACGTATATCGTGTGATCGTGTGAATGCACGCCACCAAATACACAATAGGTACTCGCAACACACACAACACTCACACAGATTCACACGCTCGAACTCACTTACACCACCACATACAAGTTACAAACACGTACACTCACACACTCATACATAAAGACGCACACCAACCACCACATACGTGAAACACACGTACGCACATACTCACTCCTACACACACACACACACACACACACACACATACACACACATGCAATCACAAACGCACATAAGCACTCACACTGAAGTCTTCACGTCCAGTATCTGACCCATCACACAGCCCCATATCAATTCACACATATAACCGGTGTCCATTTGAGCCAGAAGGTTATGACGTCATCACGGTATTCTTCTAATGAAGTATATGTAACAGATGACTGGCACCAGCAACAACAGACGGGTTCCAACAGACGTATCTTCTCAGTGGTCAGGGCCCTGGCTAACGCCTCACTCTCCCGATAAACCTCCATAAACGCCCTTACCTGCGCTCACAGGTGTTACCATGATAACTCACCCATTATCGTATTACCCACTGATAACTCACCCACGCTACACACTTACCAGTCAAGCCTAATTGAATTTACGATGTGCTTTCTGTATATACCAAAGGTGAATGAAAGTCCGTTCAACGGATTCCATAGGTGTTCGTGAGATGTGTCCGGTATCTATAAACAATTATTGTTTTTTGATTAACTTTTGAAAATGGAATATGTCTGTGACGGACAATTTTACCCCCTAATTCTCCACTGTGAAATATGCATGTTAATACGTTGCATTGGAATAAATGAAACGTTTTCCTTCCAGAAACTGAATGTTGAGAATAAGTGGTTTATCAAGAGTATCATAATCCTTTATACGATTCCGACAATATGATACGCGTGTGTCCCTGAATTACTACAAAACAGTTATGCCACCAGGTGTTCGCGTCGACACCGTTGTAAACACACTCTAAAGCAAAAATGGGCGAAACAGCCTAATAGGAACATATGGTACAAGTCGAAATAAGGAAGTGCATTTTGATCACGGATGTGACAAATTTGGAAAACTTTGTTCTGAAACGTTGCAAAAAGAATAAAAAAAGAAGATGTTATTCACTGATTGTCATGTGTTAATGTTTGTCCATCTTCTAAATGCCTTTCAAAACCGTAATCCGCAAGTCTTCCACAAAATGCTTTTACACCTTTTCGTAAAGTCTTAACCGCTTTGACCTAAACCAAAAACGCTTAGAAAGCGCCCAAAAATCATTGTTTCCACTGTATTCGTAATGAGCGATTTCCATGGTGTATAGTATTTCATCATGAGGTAATGCAAAGCGCCATGGCGCCGTTAAAGTCAGTAACGTTTGTCTATAATATATCTCCCTAGAAACATTCCTATACACTGCCAGCCCTACATGCCAAACTTATACTGTCAGGTAAAAGAAAGTGTACACCTAAATTTTATGGTATGAAACAAACAAAAAATGGTAATCCTGTAACCAGTTCTTCTTACAACAAACGCGAGATAATCAACCGGAAACAAGACCCCCAACCACTTTTGTTGGCCTCTTGACCGCATAAATGTGAGTTTTCAGTGAGTGAGTTTGGTTTATTGCTACTTTTGAACAGAATCATACTTACCTTCGCCGGATGGCCTGTGTATCCGTAATGCGTGCGGGAAACGTGTTATCCCGTGTTCGAATAACAAAGAAACAAACAAAGAAACAAGCAAAAACAAAAGAGAAACCGCGCATGAAGTTTACGATCGTTCGGTTATCTGTAAGAACTAATCATACCATATACGCCACATAACATACCAATTTGAACCATCAGAGACTTGACCCCTTGTGCCGACCATGCATGCTATAGTAATATTCATCACCTATTTGCATTTCAAACATGTAAGGCGCCATGTGGCTGTAAATTAATGTTTTAATCTCCTCCAATCTTCATTGAACCATTTTTTACACAAATTACCCAGACCTAGTATTCTTGTTTTGAAAGCAAAACGACTGCAGGAATGAGTGATGTTTAAATGGACATAATCAGTTCTAACACGTTGTTTTAAATTTTAAATTACCCAAAACAAAATAGGTATAATCGTAATGTTATTTTACGCCAGTCCAGTTTTGGTTCGGGAAGCAAGCAATTTCCTGTACAGAATTCAACCAATCAAATTCCGCCTCCTTCAGATGCCTGGTTACTGAATAGATCCGTCTGTGTTATCAGCATGCGAAGTGGGGAGAAACAGTACCATGAGAATTCGCCGTGATAAGCGACGAATGGTACCGCCGGGGTTCAATCATTATAAAGTCTGTACTTCAGTTTTTTATTGGCCTAACGGTAGTTTGTAGGTAAATGGAAACACATTGAGCTATAATAGGCATGGCATGGCACCATCGATAAAATCCATCTCTGTTCTTGATGTCTGGTATCGTCCATTGCTTGAAGATGCATGGTGTTTTAATGGAAAAGAAATCGTATGTTCCACCCCAACGGTTTGGAAATTATGATAACAGGATGGTTACTGTGCTAATGATGTAAAACATGCATCTCTTCAGGATTTTCTGCCCATAAAAAGCTGACACGACTTACGTAATGTATCGCGTATAGAGGCCCTAACTATCTACTTGTGTATATATCTATTAGTGTATACACTGGTCCCATTATACTAGAACAGGTAGTATTCTTGTCTTTGTGTCCACAATAATCCTCCAGTGTAATCCTACGCACATGAGTCTGCACACACTGTCATAATACAAATGGAAGTCTTTACACGAACTGTAACACTACGTACTATAAGATTCTGCAAGCCCTGTAATACTACAAATATAAGTCTCTACAATCACTGCAATACTACAAATAAGGAAACGTTGTACTCTTTACCAATCATATAAACTATCTATGTACTTGAGTGTAAACATATCCCCCTACTGAATGACTCTGTCATACCAATGCACCTAGTATTCAGGTTTCGACTACCTATTTCACTATAAAAGTGAAATTTTCCAAAAAGAAAATGTAATTTGTGAATCTGTTGATCTCATCCATATCATATGAATACAACCAACGAGTACAACATTTAATGTACACCTTCATTACGTGATATGTCTGGGAAAATGGCCGAGTCATTGAGTTTCACGCTTCGTTCAACGGAATTGCAGTTATATCATGCCTCAGAAAAATGTCGATGTTTACTGCTTTGATGATGGTGTTTACAGATTTGATGCCAACAAACCTGGTACATTACTTGGGTGAACCGGAATTGGGGACTTATATTTGATGTATTACGGTGCGTTTTGAGAACCTTCATTATGGTCGCCTGGCACAGATTCCGGTGCTTTCGGCTCAGGTGCCGTGAAAATTCCGAAATATTGCACCAAATTCCCCTGATCATCATCAAAATTAAGGTATTTAAGTTGTTTTTGCAAAACATGCATCTTATAACATTTGCCTTATAATATATGCGGACATGTAAAAAACACACCCTGTACGTTTATTGTGGACTGTCTTATTGTCCCCCCTAATGTCAAATCTACTGATGCGTCATGAATATTTGAACACATGCCTATCTAGGCTCCTATTGTCCCAGAACCATCTAAGATGTTAAGATGTCATTCAACGGGACACGACAAAGTTATGACAAAAGCATCACAAAAGCTTTAACTCCCCTACTAGCTGATAAAATTATCATTCAATTAGATCTGTTCTCATCCCGTGGTAGAACTGGCTTCAAAAGAACCTCTGCTGTGATAGAATCGCCTTACTTCTCAGATGCCCCTGTGATAGCATTGGATGCAATTCACAATCAGACAGATTAAATGAGTGTCTACAGGATCTGTTAGATAATTCTAATCTGGTCGCAGAGTACCCTCCTCGTCAAAGATTACCTCACCCAACATACCGTTGTTCGTCATAAGCTTGCCAGACGATTGCTAAGAAACTTTCAAAGAGTATGATGGTTATGACGTATGGATCTTGTTCGAACGCAGTTTCATCATTCAACGTGTCAGTAGGATTATGGATACACTTAGAAAATATGGTGGAGCAGGATATGGTCGGTTCTTACGAACACCTGGTGTCATGACTATTTATCAGTTAATGCTTCAGCAGAGAAATATTAACCTGTACCGAATTTGTATCATAAGAATGGGTATAGTATCCTGGTCTAAGCTATCTTCTTGAATATAAACTATTACTGTTTTCAGAATTTGTGTCATCCCAATATACACGTATCTAGCAATGACTCTTTAACTATCTACTTGAGCATAAAGTGTTCCCCTATTCAGATGTCTTAACATGTCAATATGTTAAAAAATATTAGTACTCTGACCTCAACTATACATGTACTTGAGTAAACGTATTATCCTATTGAGTAATATTATCATGCCAGTATATCTAGTACTCTGACCTCAACTATACATGTACTTGAGTAAACGTATTATCCTATTGAGTAATATTATCATGCCAGTATATCTAGTACTCTGACCTCAACTATACATGTACTTGAGTAAACGTATTATCCTATTGAGTAATATTATCATGCCAGTATATCTAGTACTCTGACCTCAACTATACATGTACTTGAGTAAACGTATTATCCTATTGAGTAATATTATCATGCCAGTATATCTAGTACTCTGACCTCAACTATACATGTACTTGAGTAAACGTATTATCCTATTCAGTAATATTATCATGCCAGTATATCTAGTACTCTGACCTCAACTATATATCTACTTGAGTGTTCACATACTCTCCTATCGAATAGTACTATCATACCAAAATATATACTATTTTTATTCTGGTCTTAACTCACCGTCTACTTGAGTATAACTGTTCCCTTATTGATTTGTCATATCATACCAATGTACTATCTGTGTGAGTATGAAGGTATTTTACCTTTTTCAGGGATCCCATTATACCAGTGGGTCTAGTATTCTGATCTTACCTCTCTATCTACTTAAGTATTACTGATGGGCAAACGAAACTTTCTGTTGCAAACTGTATCGTAATTTCAACATATAAAATCAGTATCAAATGTCCCATCGTTATTGCCTCAAACATGAGTTTGATTACCATAAACAATAGCGCCCAAACGCAACTCTTTACCACTTTGGACGAAAAACAACAAAATGCACGTCTTGTGCATGTAAGGGTACAAGGCACGTGCATGTACGGTATAAAACCACCCCACAGTGCCGAGTAGATCGCACTTCAGCAGAAAACACTTAACAATACCAAGGTTAACTCCAGAAGAGCGAGAAAGGGTCATCGGAATGCTGCAGATGGGCGCCACTACGGGTGACGTTGCAAGAACGTGCCACTGCACTGTCGTTACCGTCAAGAACCTTCGTCGGCGTTATCAACAAACTGGCCAGACCTCAGACAGACCCAGGGCAGGCACCAAAGGTGACTTCTGCGCAGGAAGATCACCATCTGAGGCTACTGCACCTGAGAAACCGCTTCCTGACGGTGACGTCATCAGCGGCAACGGCTCTCGCTCACCCAGTCAGTCGACGGAGAGTAACAAGAAGACTACGTGCCCATGGTATCAGGGCTTACCGACCGTACCGAGGAACGCAGACTGACAGATATCGTCATCTGAGGGTGCAGTGGGCGACAAGAGTTAGACGCCATGTCCACCAAAATAAGTCAAAGTTTCTGTTAAAGCTGACATTTTTTGTACTGAACATGTGCTAATGTCATTGCTTAACAAATCACAACATTCATGTTCCGCTTTGTTCTTGTCGTTTTTATAATTGTAATTGTCAAATTGTACCAGGAGAAGTTTCTTTTGCCCGTCAGTTTATTTTACTGTTGATTGGTCCCATCACACCAATGTATGTAGTATTCTGGTGTTAACTATCCACGTGAGTATAAACGTATTCCTGAGTTGAGAAGTCAATAATTTTGTATGAATAGCTATTTTAACTCTGAATCTACTTCAGGATTAAAGTACACCCATAGTCGGAGGTCCTATCATACAAGTTGTTAGACTGCTCTTAACCCACTTCGTACTCGAATTGGCAGTCCAAAACACACGCTGACTCCTAAAGCTCCAGATTCCAAAGCCATTATCTTGACATATCACTTCTTCCAATCTGCCCGAGGAGCTGCAGATGTTTCGCGATGTTCAACCTGGTTTTCAGA
This sequence comes from Haliotis asinina, assembly GCF_037392515.1. Classification (NCBI taxonomy): domain Eukaryota; kingdom Metazoa; phylum Mollusca; class Gastropoda; order Lepetellida; family Haliotidae; genus Haliotis; species Haliotis asinina. Next base: position 34,085,585 of record NC_090289.1, on the reverse strand, counting down.
ATGAGTAGAAACACTCTTGTTTTTCATTCACACATATTCGCCATTGCTTCAGTGAAAATGTACACATCGTTTTTATCAACTGTTGTGAGTTTAAAGGAATTGAAGAAGTTCATTATTCTGTGTCAAGTACGGACGTTGAGCATGTGCCAGTGAAAAGAAGTGTCCTTCAAACAATCAGCATTACAGTGCGTGTGGAGACTAATGTTTGTTGGATTACAGTGCGTGTAGAGATTTATATTTGTAGCATTACAGTGTGGGTAGAGACTTAAATTCGTAAAAATACAGTGCGTGTAGAGCTGTAAGAAAGTGCGTGTGAAGGCTTGTTTTAACATTTCAGTGCGTGTGAGACTTATGTTTGTAACATTTCAGTATGTGTGGAGACTTTCGTTTGTAATACTTCAGTGTGTGTGTGGAGACTTACGTTTGTAACATTTCAGTGTGTGTGAAGACTTACGTTTGTAATACTTCAGTATGTGTGTGAAGACTTACGTTTGTAATAGTTAAGTGTGTGTGGAGACCTACGTTAGTAACATTTCAGTATGTGTGGAGACTTACGTTTGTAACATTACAGGGCGTGTGGAGACTTACGTTTGTAACATTACAGGGCGTGTGAGACTTATGTTTGTAACATTTCAGTATGTGTGGAGACTTACGTTTGTAATAGTTAAGTGTGTGTGGAGACCTACGTTTGTAACATTACAGGGCGTGTGGAGACTTATGTTTGTAACATTTCAGTGTGTGGAGACTTACGTTTGTAATACCTCGGTGTGTGTGGAGACTTACTTTTGTAATAGTTAAGAGTGTGTGGACACTTACGTTTGTGATAGTTTAATGCGTGTGGAGACTTATGCTTGTAGCATTACAGTGATTGTAGAGACTTATATTTGTAGTACTACAGGGCTTGCAGAATCTTATAGTAGTAGTGTTACAGTTCGTGTAAAGACTTACATTTGTATTATGGTAGTACGTGTGCTGACCTATGTGCGTAGGATTACATGGGGGGATTACTGTGGACATAAAGATTTAAGTTTGTGACATATGATTTGAGACTGACATTTGAAGTATACAAGTGCGCACAGGGACTGATATTTGCTCTTTGATTTTATCGTGCGGGTACACATGTATCTGATTACATATGCACTTCGATCATATTTGTATCTACTATGAAAGATTTTTAAAATATCACAGTACATGCGCAGAGCATGTACTCACCGTGAAAGATCCCATGCAGTACGGTCAATGTCGGGTAATCCCTGCATATTGTCAAGTCAGCACTATTAGGGCAACGAATATATTCTGAGGGATAACAGTAATAACAGCAACTTTGAAATATTTAACAGGTTTCACACTTATACCATGAATAAGTGTCACTAAGTAAACTACTGCTGTAAAAAGGACAAATGGACCACAAATTTAAGCTGTCAAACTATTTGGATCAAGACACGTGACTAGTGAAAGTATTATATATTGTATCATTAGCAAGTAGTATTACACGTCATACTGACATACAGACACTCGAGCCAGACAGTAAGGCTGTGACTTTGTCACGATGGATAGTTGAAAGACGGATCTGGAGGAGTTTTAAGACCATGTCATGAATGTAAACATCAATGTTTCCGTAAAAATACTACATACCTTCATCTCATCGTGACATCTGAATCCGTCCTCTGCAAAGGTTACAGTTGGATCACTGCTTTCCTACTTGTTAGTGTGGGTGTAGATTGAGACATTGTATCGTTTACAGCTGGATCGGCCTGGATTATGTTTTGGGTTTTGTAATTCTATAACCGTGTTGTCTTAGTCTCTGAATATATCCTACATAAGTATGATCGTAACGGATTATCCCATGTAGATTGGAAAGGTTTCCCTGTCAGGCTGATTCAGACCTGAACCTGGGGAAATCTAGACGTGCTTCATTTAAAGGGGTACTGATGGGGGCCGAATAATTTTTCTCACCAACGGTCTAATTACGAAACCAAGCAGCAAATTGGTCAGCACCCGCTCCCTCGACCGTGACGGACAAAGGGACTGGGCTCCTGTCCACATTAGCAGAATTTCTTTACTCTAAAATGTGAGGAGGCCGGATGCCCATCACATGCCGTTATTTAAAAATATCCATTGTATTCCTTATCTGATTGTAACAAAATATCCCAGCAGTGTAGTTTTTTTCCTGATACCTGAATGGTATAGTGACGGATCCAATTTCATTCTATTTCTGTGTTTTTACCTCGATGTTTAATCATGTGATGTGAAAATATGATGTCTATATACACGTAGCAAGCCATTTGTTTCATGTAAGTCCGAAAGATTGCAAAGCTTTTAAATTATATTTAGATAGTTTTGTGGGTTGGCCCAGCTGTCTTAGCAAACATCATACGTACATTTTGATAGCTACGACCCTGGTTTATTATCTATGATAATAAAAACACACACAGTTGATTTACCTGAATTCGTAAACTAACAACAACGACTTTGCCATTGATAGAGAAATCTGAAAATTTTCGTACCTTAAATAATAATAAAAAAGATTATACGCATTTACCCTAGTACACAGCAAATACCTATGTGCATTTCGTATGTAACAACGAAGTTCCTTTGGTATCCTCAAAACAGTTTCGGCCCATAAGTGTTTTCAGGCGGCATGCGACACAGATATTACATCTTCCTTGGTGTAACTCGCGTTTGATGGTGTAAACCTACACGTGTTATTTGTCATCATTCACTTGATGATCAGTTAGTGAATTTATAATGGGTATAAATAGTGGTAACACCACTATAATTACTCAACAAAGGTTCCCATTTGGCATTTCTCCTGTCTGGAGTAAATACTCAACATTATAAATTAAGGTCTGTAGTGGCAAATGTATTGCATGTTATGTAATATGTGCGTGTAAGTGATGCAAGAAGGTTTATCAGCTGAGTTACAAAAACAAACATCGATCAAAGGATTAACCGATCACACAATGATTGATTAATTACTTCCATGGCGGATTTGTCACAATGGCAGTGTTTATGAGTGTAGATTTACGTAATCAATACTGAATACACCCTGTCGTAAAGTGGCTGACATCATACAGTTAGTTGCCAGGTGTGCTGTCCTGGGTGACCAGTGAGATTATGTATACATGTAAAGCAGTGTGACAATTTCTTAAATGTTGTGTCACTTTTTCGCATATTACACCGTTGAAAGACACAAGACATAGAGCAGGATTATTTACCAGCTACAGATGAATGGAATATCGTTCTTTTATGTGAATATTGATGGATACATTCCTGAACGAGGTAATAGCCTGACATTGTTGCTATAACTTTCGTCTGTCTTAAAGTCTTCAATTTAACATTTGCATTTTGTTTTAATTTATTTCTGGTAGCATTCAGCAGAATCCGTATTACAGAAATCATGCTCTAGGTCGCGAATAGGGTGTGTGTGAAATATGATTCACGTTGGCAATCTATACGATGTTTAGATATTAAAATCATATTAGAAATCCACTGTAAGTATAAGCAGACCGTGTGGGGCTTTTTTAAATTAACTTTCAAAATGTATGCAAATGTGACAAGGAACTAATATGGTTTATAACACAAAATATAAAGACCTACACCGACTTCGTTATTTTTCAGTCCTCACTGGCAGCTGAGTAAACTTCAAGGTGTTCAATTTGTTTTCAGAATAACGAAGTAAAATGACTTCATCTTTGTTGATCAGTCTACACATAAATAATTGCACATATGTGTGGCGCAGCAGAGATCACGAACCAGTCACGAATTCTGGGATATCATCTGGGTACTCATGGGAGAAAAACAATAACAAAAGAAACCATCAGTCCACTAAAATTGCTCCGCATCAGTGCCCCTTTAAGGCTTTAGCAGCTAATGCAGGGAGGGCTAGGTAGTAGGAACATATATGGCGGGACAGAGACTGTGAGGAAGACTATGTAACAGTCTAAGACCTGCATCTCTTCACCCGATCGCTCACCCACTCACTCACTCATTCACCCTTCCATCAACCTATCTAATAATCCACCCAACCATCCGCCCTTGACCTACCCTCTCACTCACCAGTCTCTCTCCATTCCATCAACCCATCAAATTATTTACTTATCTACCCACCCACTGTGTCACCCACGTACCCTTCCACAATTCCATGAGCCCATTGAGCCACTCACTCACTCACTCACTCACTCACTCACTCACTCACTCACTCACTCACTCACTCACTCACTCACTCACTCACTCACTCACTCACTCACTCACTCACTCACACTGTAGACTTTCTGTACAATGCCAACCACCAAACACTCCACCACGTTTCCTATTTCAGTACAATGAAATGGATACAATAATGCAATATAATTGCTTCCCGGTTAAGTAAATACCCACGTGCCCGTCAGAGTAAGTTGCGAGGAAAGCAGTCTGATGGGATCTGCACGGGCATACCATACCTGCCTATCTCTCATCCGACCATGACTTATGGCATCGCCAGGTTTGCGCACCGCCGACACATCCCCTTTGCCACTGACGAGTGTCACATTACCAAATATTATCGCTAAGTAGAGCCTCCGGTCAGACAGGCTTTAGGACTTTCGTCTCTGTGTACTGGGAGACTCTCTTGCGTTGTATCGTATGTAGCCTTTATGACTTGCGATGTCTGTTGATAATCCTTTTTGGGCACGCAACTGGTCAGGCCTCACCATGTTGATTCTTTGTTTCTTGTCTATGTTTTGGTCACAATGGACAATCGTTTGAATTGATTATGTTTAATCGCTTATTAACCTAACCTATATGCATGGTTGTAAATGTTCAGATACATTATCCTCTGGAAACTTTATATGAGGTGTATTGGAATTGAGAGATTATATCTTAAATTGGTAGAAAGCGTTTGCTTTTGTTTTTGAAGACAGAGGTCTTGCTGTTTCGACTGTGTCAGTTGTGGTGGGGTAATGGGGCATAGCATATACCGTTTAAGACTATTTCATTGGGTGCAGCGACGAAGTGTGCATGATCGTTCATTCGTTCACCCGTGCATGCGGGTTTATATGTGCTGGTACTAGTCTGTACTAACGCCAGTATGACAGTGCCCGCCCACTGTCAGGTAAACACAACAACCCCATATAGACAGTATGGTTTGAACCAACCTGTTCCAGTTTTATCCTCTTAATAAAGTAATAACACGTACCACCGTTTCTGTTTGGGTCTTCTATCCATATCCTCTCCATACGAATCAAATTGTGCTCGCTGAGAAATTACAGATGTCATTAATGTATGTTCATGTTACCTTTCTGCAGGTTTTATGTAAATTTACCAGAGGAGATTATATTTGGGAAATCAAGCTTCTGGAGAATGGAACGAGTTTAACCAACCTCCCTGTCAAATAATCTGTAATCAACTAAACTATAACAAAAGTATAGTTTCAATGTTTATTTAGTTTATTTTTACACCCAGAAGTGTTTTGATGTCAAGACTTACGAATGCTTTAACAGGGAGTGTGTCCGCTCCATTGCTGTTGTTTGCTAGATTCTGCATGAACTGTCCAGGGTATTAAGAGTCGTGATAAAATGCTACAATTGCAAATGCTACAAATTGGGGTATATTTATTTTGTTCATAGATTGCCCTAATTGTGTGTCTACTAAAAGAAACATCGTCTCGAAATTAGGAGTCATGGTACACCGGAAATAAAATAACATACCACCCTGAGTGGCGTCACTCGAACAGATTAATCTGCAAAGTAACTTCGTTATTCTTGCCAACAGGAGAACTTCAGAAAATAACGAAATGAAATGTGAAAATATTTGTTGAAGTTCTGTGAGTTCCTTCCAGGCGAAACGACCTTCACCTTGGTGAGCATTTCACCAGACACAGCATGGGATGAAAAGATAAGATGGCCGCCATCCAAATTGACGAAAACACGTAAATGACAGCAGTTGTTAAGCCGGAAACATTACACAGACATGTAATGCAATGGCTTGGAAGGGTACCTGGAAGATTAAACTGATAATTTTCTGCTTGATATTTGACATCTGTTTGGTAAAATGTCAAATACTTACACGTGCAATCTTGGATTTTAACAGGATCACAGAGTGGTTTTAAATGAAGCCCTACTTCACAGTAATGAGTTAGGCTGTTACCAGATGGATTAAAGAAAGTTGCTCGGTTACTTAAATACTATCATATACATGTATTAATACCGTACACAATAAATAAAAGCGGTCAAAATTATCATGAGCGTAACCTGCCCACTTACGTTACGCGTCACAAACACACGCAAAGCCAAGTCAAATCTTTGCTTGAACTAAGGAAAGGAATCGGAAATAGGAAAGTTTAGAACATTTGTCACTGTTGCTTCAGAAATGGAAAATCTACTTAGCAGATTTTGAATTAATTTTAATTTTACCCAAGTAATATCTACAGTTATTGTCTTAGATATGCGATGAATAATTAATATTAAGACGGGACTCCTACTCACAATTTATTAAAACTGCAAGACGTGTTAGTAAAGAATTGCCCTTTGAAATAATAAACCTAAATATCACCATTATATTGATTAACGAATGGAGTTGCATGTTTGCTATAAAATATAAAGAAGCATTTTGCGGCGATTTTAATACGTCTGACAGTAACAAAAATATGTTAAAAGCGATTTTAAATTATCTGTGTTGTAAGCTATAAACATTACCGTTGGTTTTTAATCACGTAGCTAGGATCGGCAGTTAGGTGACTGCGAACAGCTATATTTAGCTGCGCGTGCTGTATGTGTACATTATCAGCACGGACTGACAAAATATGGTGCAGGTGTAGTTTTTAAACCGCTGTTGACCTAGTTTGAGGTGCACTCACTGCTAACTGAAACGCTCTTGTATTATAAGAGGAAACACATGTGCAGGAATATTCCCTAAAGACACCGCTGAGAGGGTATGATCAAAGTGAAGGTGAATTTCAGTTTTAATAAACAATTTAACACATAATTAAACATATTGTGTACCCATTCATGCTTTACCTTTCTGCATTCGTTGGAAGTTTACCCTTGTGTGCCCTCTCATAGTTTACACTTCTGAATTTCTTGATAATTTACCCTCGAGTATCCCCATAGTTTATTCCCCTACATTCGTTACCGGTTTACTATTTTGTATCTACTCGTACTTTATCTAGTTTTATCCGTTGGTAATTTATCACTGTGTGCCCTCTTAGAGTTTACCATGGCGCTTTTAATTTTTACTGCCTTTGTCGTTCTTCACATTGTTCGTACAGAGTGAGCAAGTGAGTGGATTAGTTTAGTTTCAGGCCGCTTTTAGCAATATTCCTTCAATATCACGGCGTGGGACGCAAGAATTGGGCTTCACGCATTGTACCCATTTGGGGAATCGAAACCGGATCTTCAGCGTGACGAGCGAACGCTTTTAGTTGCAGAGGCTAAGCACGCAGTTTCAGGAAAAAAATATACCTGAAAATATTCATGGTATATTTTCCGTATACATCATTTAAAGAATTGATGTACTACTGTCCTTAATTCCAATGATCATTTTGGAATAGTCTTCAACGATATCATACACGTTATATAGATATGCCTGCATGCACAAATGTATGTTTTTCATCTTGGCGCGACTATATTAATGAATCTTGGAATACATCCAACCAAACTTTCATAAGCTTTCGTTATCTTATTTCAAGGACGACAGATTAACACCAGCACAGCTATTGAACATGTGCAACATTTCAGAGTGAGATTATGATCCATTTTGCTAATTAGAACCAATCTTGCGTAACACATGTTATCGTTTCTAATCAGCATTTGCAATTCCTCACAACATGTTTGGTACATGATTCTTCATGCATGTACCAGGGTGCATAATGGTAAATAACGGCATGACCCCCAAGTACGGGGAACGCTTGTATTTCTATAAAGGTAAGATGTTGAGAAACCTAGAAACATACCATCATCCGCTGTTGGTACGCGATTCGTAATTTCCATAGCCTGGGGGATCGGGTCCTTAATCCTGAATGAGAATTCTACTGATTTGTGTCAACTTAAAAAAAAATCTACACATCGTCATCCCTGTTGTTATTAACAATACGTTGACAAAACGGTGTTCTCGTCAGTGATTGTCCTCTGGAGGATATTTACCAAGACACGGAACGTACGAGCTGATGTCAAAAGAAGATTTTTTTAGCAAATTAAGATTTATGTTATCAGTTAAAAAAAACAAGCAGAATGTTATCACGTTTCCTGAACATCGATGCCAACTGGCCGGATATACATGTAGTTCTAGTTGAAGATGCGTCGTCATGTTCCATGGCATCGTTTCCGAGGAAACCAGTATTTCAAAATCTAATTATACTTTCTTAAAAGAGACGATACCTATACCCCTCTATCTTGGGTCAGTGCGTGTAAGGTGAAAACAAAATGATACAGGCGTCATATATAACAAGGCGTAATAAGGGTGATCGTGTTAAATATAGATTTGTGTACACTTTATGCCAAAGGTGGATTGGCTTTGAAACAGCTATCGTCAATCAGACTATTGTCTTAAGTTTTTGGATTGATTTACACCATTTAAGACCTTAGTAATTCTTTCGAAATGCTTCATGGAGGATATATATATATATATATATATATATATATATATATATATATATATATATATATATTCTCTCTGATTTGACGCACCACTGACCAAAATTACCTATTTGACTTTCATGTGGAGTTTTACTAGCCTGTGCGTGTGTTTGTGACGTGTGTTTGTGGTGGGACATGGAACGCTTGTAGTTTTGGGTTTTGCTACTGTCTGGTGTCGTGAGTAACCCATAACCATTGAGGCAGAGGCGTAGTAGGGATTTCTTAGGTTCATGGAAAGTATTCTGCCCCGACTTGTGAATGGATATTCCCTGGATATTCCCTGAACGTTGTCTCCCAAAACAAGACATTATAAAGGCAGTATTTATCATGCTTATTAATAGCACCAAGACAAGACAAGCGTGTGCTTGGAAAGATTAGTTTAGTTTTCCACAAGCACCGACATGAAACAAACAAACCAACATTGATACTGAACTGTTGAACTAAACCATCACGTAAACAAGAATGAGCTGAGCTGTTTTGCACTATCTGTTATTACAGCACAGAGTAGTGCATGCTGTATGATAACCTGGGATGTACACGACCCGGTTGTCATTAACCGTGGGTGGTCGCGATGCTTCAGATATCACTAACTTGCTCGCATCGTCAGAAACAGCGGGACTTCATTACAAGTCAGTACCCTCACAGGATACTAACAATCTTCAATTAGTATTTAAGCATACAGCGTCAGACTGCGGCTGTCGTTGAGTGCTAAGGTTACAGATCAGATATTTATGGTTAGTTGGTCAAGCTTATAAATAGGCATTCTTTAATTATCATATGCACATACGCTATATTCTGTAGTAATTAATTAAGCACAGGCACACAGTAACGCATAAAAAGACACATTCACATGCAAATATACGTTTGATATTTATTTTGAAACATTTCGCAGTGGACAAACACACATTAGTTGGACGACTTCAAATTTCAAAACATGATAGATTTATCGCTTAGTCTAAGTAGGTATCAACGAATCCCTCTCATCCACTGCAAATATAATATTATATACATTGTGGGTCAAGGTTATCTCAGTAGTGCAAGTGTTCACTCATAGTGATGAGCATTAGGTTCGATTCCTTCATAAATACTATGTGTTCCCTCCAGTGGAATATTACTTCATGTTGAAACTGCATATATGTCACTCACCCACTCTTAAGGATGACGGAAAACTACGTGGTAATATCTGTCTGCACCGTGTCTATCGGATCACTGTGAGATTACGCTGGCTCAATTATATCTGATCTAACAAGTAACCAAATGTTCAATCAATGCTCATTAAATTTAGTCATTTATGTCTCACCTCAACGTGCGCTTTCCCCTAAAGGAGTCTCACTATTACACGTTATGTATGTATGTATGTATGTATGTATGTATGTATGTATGTATGTATGTATGTATGTATGTATGTATGTATGTATGTATGTATGTATGTATGTATGTATGCATGCAAGCTGTGAGTGAATGAATTTAGTATATAGCTGGAATATAGTTGAGTGCGGCGTCATTCACTCACATGCATACAAATGTACTTGTAATCAAAACACATACCTCTGTTCCAAAAAACCTAATCGGACTTACTTAACACGACCATTGTCTTGCTAGTATTTTTTACAGAAAATCACTGATTAACAATTAACCAAATGTTGACGTTCAATCAATGCTCATTAAATGTATGTCATTTATGTCTCACCCCTACATGAGCTTTCCCCTAAAGGAGCCTCACTATTAGACGTTACCATTTTGAGCAAATTGAATTTTTCTTGAAAGAAAATACATTACATTAAGGCATTTATTCGTTATTGTGATGATAGCGCATTTTCGGTTCTAAGATCACTTGCTTGACAAAGGTGTTAGAAAATACTTTGCCGTCACTTTTATAACGAAGTGGCGTATTATCAGTTGTCTTCTGTCGTAAAAGGAATGCAAAACTGATGCATAAGGTCACGTGGTACGACAGGTCTGCTAAGCTTTGTTTTCCCCTCGATGTCTTCCTTTAAGCTGTTCTTCCACACAATGATGTAGGGCAAAGAAATCTGATAATGAAAGCGACTCTCTTCTCAGTAGAGGTCATATCAGTTCAATCAGATTTACCTTCACTGATATTTGTAGCGTCTGTTTCCGTAGAAAACACAACGTCGCTCAGTATGGGATAAGAATTATACTGCACACATCAGCGCCCTGTAGCGAGTCGAGGGATTCATTACTGGATCGCGGATGTATTGTGTATCCATGCCACTTGCCACCTTGTACTCAGCGTACTTGCTCCTTCATCCTCAGTGTTGTCTAAGCCCAGTGCAAGCTGGATGGTTCGGTGTTGAGATAATTAAATACAATACACAAGGGATATTGTTATGACTGAACAATGCAGTTTAGAATGTGGTCAAATGCAACATAAGTAAAGTCTGGGATTACACTTTTCCAGTAAAGTCCAATTTGGATACTGTTGATAGGTTGAGTTCCGTCCGGGATTCGAAACCAAGCTCTCCGGGTCAGGCACCTCCTAATCAGCAGCACACAATGTCAGCCATCTAACCCACTCTGCCACCGCGGCTTCCACATTACACATCTTGTCAGTAAGATTTGCAGATCTAAACGTTGTAACACATTTGTTTCAAGACTCCTATAAGAATATGACGGTTACCAACAGTCGTCTAGACAAAACATTCTACAAGCTCCACAAGAAAACGATTTATGGCGCAGGTAATTGGTATAGATATTATGGCAATGAAAAAAGAGACCCGGAAAAACCATGTTGCGCCATCTGTGTTATTAGTACTTTTAGCTCCTGTGTGAGGAGTGATATGGTGAGATGGTACCGACTTGTATTTCTCAACAACACACTGATCATAGTGTAGTGTTCTGCTCATTACCCCCAACCACGATACTAACAACTACTTCTAAAACTCCACATTACTGAAAAATCCTCAACTTATTTGCCACTCGAAACATTTCTCTCCTCTTTTTCCAACCTGATTTCACAGTAGACTAGAGATCGTTGGCTTGCTCAAGATATTGTTGGCTTCATAAACTAAACACTTGAAAAATGCATCGCAGCACCCATGGGTTTATAAACTATACATATTGAAGAAAGTATCGCAAACACCTATGATTTAAACAACCATATAGCCATTTATATCCACATCATAAGTGTAGTTATTTTTGTTTGAAAGATTGTTTTACCCTTCGAGCGCACCATACAATGATTTTAGATGTGCTACGATCAAAAGTTAACATGTGCTACAGCTAAGATGAAAATTACGTGCAATACGTGTGCTCGTCATTCACCAAATATCAAGTTTCAATAAAATAAAAATAATGTTTCTCAGAGCTCCATAATTTGCATATGTGGAGCAAACCACGATCATACAGATAGAGATTCAACAGTTGACTGAATGATGGATAACCAGGGTTGATATTGTTTTACGCCGTTTTCAGCTAAACGATGCAACAACACGTCAACTGTCTTCACCACTATGGAGAATCGAACCGGGGTCCGCCGTGTCGAGCTAACTTTTAATGAACTGACTGCCATGTTACTAATGGTGCAGAGGAACAAAGTGATGCACACGCACACACACACACACACGCACGCACGCACGCACACATAGACGTACACACACACATAGACGCACACACACGCTGGCGTGTCCCGTACATACGCACGCACGCACCCATACCGTAGCACCCTCTACACACATCAATTACATTTACTGTGGAATATATCAGGATAGACTAGGACAAATCACTAAAGGTAATAAATAATAGTTACAATTTAAATTTCTAAAACAATATAAGTAACAGACTGCCGTCCTCTTGTCTAGACTCTCCTCTTTAAATGATAAAATTACTATACATCCATGGGCTCAGCATTCAGTCGAGACTTGGCTAAGATCTGGACAGCACATGTTCGGGAAAATATGTTCATCTTCAGTTCATGCGAGACAAACCGGTAATATAACCCCCCGTCTCACACGCACTTTCATCTGACGGCAGCAACTTATCTCCGAACTGCTGCGTGAATGCGTTGTGTTTTACGCCGCTTTAAACACTAGCATACCAATATAACAGCAGGGGTGACAAAGTGTAGTCTCTACATGCTATTTAATGAGAGGAATGAAGCGTGGGTTTCCTGCATTGCGAGCGGAAGATTCACCACAATTACCTGCTTCGACATTTGCAAGTGAAAAAGCCCTATATGAATGCAGGGGTTCAAAAATATGTTGAAAAGTCACTTGCCAAAGGGCAAGTGACTTCAAGAAAGTAACTTGTCCGGACTAATATTCCACTTGCCCTGATTTTATGACATGATGTTAATGTTTACTGGACTATTTATCGAAGAGTGATAATTTCACTCTCTACTAGCTCTACTTTACTATTATTGCGAACTTCATTATGAGCAGATATAAAAATAAATCCAAGATTATTTGCAGTTTGAAACTACAAGTGGAAATTATCTAGTAGACCACGGACAAATAAGATACCATTATTTGATTCACAGAAATGAAAATTGACTTGTCACGGGCTTCGGGCGGTGGGGTTTTTGAACCCCTGGAAACTACATAAAATCATGTTCAAACATTCCACTACGGTATATTATTTGCATTCAACCACACCAACATCATCTCATTTTAGTGTAAGAGTCGTCGAGGTAGATTCAATGGTTCGTTTATTGTTTAACTCTGCAATCAGCAGTTTAAGCTCTATATAACGGCGGTCTGTAAGTAATCGAGTCTGGACAAGACAATCCAGTGATCAACAGCATGAGCATCGATCTGCGCAACTAGGATACCATGACATGTGGTAACCAAGTCAGCGAGCCTGACCACTCGATCCCGTCAGTCGCCCCTTAGGTCAAGCACGGGTTACATAAAACAATTCTAAGCAGGATCTTCAGGGGTCCTATCGAGGTAGGAATATGGCAAAGCTGACTTAAACCTTCCGTCTCCCTGTATTATCCCCAGGAAGTTGAGAATGTGAACAGAATGCACATCGCCCCATTGAGTGGGGCAAAGATGCATCACTTCAAGCATTGTACTGGACACGAGTTACCAAGAATTCAGTGAGTGCGCCCTGCAACTCCTACCCAGAACCTGTTCTATTAAGGTCACAATATTCAAGGCATCAATGAAGCTTTCAAACAGTTTCACGGTGGACATGTGGAAGATATTTTAAAATTTGATGCATCGTTGATAAAGATTTGTTGTGTGGACAAATAATACGTTGGACAAAGAAAAGACTTCTGCCACATGTTCTCGATTTATTTCATGTGAACAAATGAGTTGACTCTGCATGTGTTAATTACCGTCGAGACAGGCGGGGCAGGATGAGCTCACTTTTCGATAAGATCTGGTATCTCTTTTGAACGTGATTCATAATCATGTTCTGTTATCGTATCTCATGTTGTCAGTCACTGGATTGTCTGGTTCACACTCGATTGTTTACAGGTGTAATGGTGTAAGATGTAATGGTGTAACTAATGATGTAAGAATAGTACAACCGACATAGCCTCCAGCCAACCTGTAACCGGGTGTAAAAACCTTGGAGTCAACTTTTTGTTCAGACTCTTTCCGTGTAATCAGAACCCTAGTGTTCAGTACCATGTGCACTTGAAAGAACCCACGAATCCGTTGGTATATGACCAGATGTTGGTCACATGAACAGGTACATACACCTAGTTGCGGGTACAGCAACGTGCAGTGAACTATGTATCCCAGTCCACTAGTTGTGAACTGGGTACCTCGTCAGAATGAGAGCGCCAGCATCAACTCGGTGCGCCTAGTGGCGCAAGAGTTGTATACTCCCCAGGGAGCTGAGATTGATAATACGATAAGTAAGCACTTGTTGCATGGATATAAGTGTTAAATAAATATCCTATCCTATAACGTTAAGCAGAGATTACATAAATGTGGAAAGGGTATATGCGTTTATTGCTGGTGCATTACATAGACAAACACACATTATAAATAATACGCAGGATATTTCGCAATAATTCTTCAGCCCATAACTACATGGGATATGTACAGAATACATAATATATGTCAGTCGTGAACGACGGGGGTCGACACACTCGCTCGGGCTGTTCCCCATTGTTGGTAACAGTGAAGGTGTGTTTTCAAGCGGTAAAGTAATGTCCATATACCACACGGCGTTAGTTGGGGAACACGTAGTTGTATTTGTGGTTGCTGTGCATGAGAATGACAGCTATGTTGAAGGATCTGTAAAGAATGTGCGCTGCCGTATGTCAGTAGAATAGGATGATGTAAAATGGGTAGAGAATCACTCCAATCACGCATGTAATCTCATGTAACGAGAGTTGCCGTTAATGTCGCGTTGAGCAGTTATACGTTTCCAGGATGGCGTCTTAACTTCTTGTGAGAGTGAAAAGTACAATACATTCTCAACCTCTGATGATGGTATGAACGATCTGTGTGTTCTTAGCCGCTTTGGATCAGGAAGTCCGAAATGATTGAAGTGTTTGATGTTTATCTTATTGTCAGAAGCCTGGGCCTAGATTTTCAAAGCTCTTTTAGTACAAAGATAGTGGTAAATTAATGTATTGCACTTCCAACTATCTTAGCGTTAAGAGAGCTTCGAAAATATAGGTACTGGAGCACAGGTATTGCGCTGACACAGTCTATATTCAGGGGGAACTCTGATTTAAATGTGGCATGTCTAAGGGATGCAACTCTGGCAGCGTATTCTGCGCCTTAGACAATATAGGGCATCTGTACTCCAAAAAATAGTGAAATCAAATGAAGTAATGAATTTAATAGACTAAGCTAAAGCAGTTATTCTTATGTTACTTTCCTATAGTTAAGTTGTGATCAACATGACAGATTAACTAAATTATCATGAAAGAATGAGGCCGTTATTTAACTTCAGTTGCACACACTCGATGGAACATTGTGGTTTGTTATGAAGGCTGTGATTATAGTTTGAAACTCTTACACGTTTTTGTTTCATTCTATGGCGGACTGCAGGTTCATGAGTTTTGTTTGTCATTTACCTGGAAAAGTGGTTAAATGTGTGATGGTACACCAACAGGTGTGCATTACATGAGTATTATCATGGCGCTTCATGCACTCTGTTTTTAACGCGTGATTTATCTGCTGTCGTAATCGGAAGCAACTAAGATAGCTTCGTGTCTGTCTGTGTGCCTGCCTGCCTCTGCATGCCCTCCCGCCCACCCGTCCAGGCGTGTCCCCCCTCTCTCTCTCTCTTTAGATAGAAATAAAAAATTTCTTGAGTTTCTCAATAATGTTCAAATTTTAAGTTCACCTTCCACTGTTAATCAGAATAATGCTGAAGTTAACAAGAGTTGTTTCATGAATTGTGTGGCATATTTTGTATCTACTACTGTGTTATGAAACCTTCTACGCCGTACACATAAAAAGCGTTCCCACCACCGTCTTTAAATCCCGGCTTGAGATTGACATGTTTATATTTGCAAGCACACTTTAAGTTACTGTCAGCTTCATTAATTATGGCAGCTTATTATTGTCGTCGTCGTCTTCGTCGTCATCATCATTATCATCATCATCATCATCATCATCATAACGTCTTGTTTTCTATTCCAGTGTTGTCGTTCTGCCCAATTGGGGAATCACGATGTCCTAACGGTAGATGTATCCCAGAAGTGCGAATACAAAATGACGTCAATGACTGCCCTGATGGAAAATATGATGAACGTGTGTATAGTTTCTTTGCCAGTAATTTCTTTCTTTCATTTGTTGGCCACAAATGCTCGTTAAAAATATTGTTTTTTAAAGAATATAGGTTCAGACATGAATGTGCTGTTAATTTTCCTTCTTTTTTTTCTAAATATTTTAAAACCTTTTAATCTTTAAATATATTTCAAGTCTGAAGTTAAACCGATACGATACATCACATATCACAAATCTTATTCACAATTGAAACAGGAGGCCCATTCTGTAACCTGCAGACTGAGTTACAGTGCGCCAATGGACGCTGTTTGCCTCGCGACAAGTTCAATAACTCCGTCAATGACTGCGGAGACAACTCTGACGAAGGTATGACGTCACGTGGTGTCTGTAATAAAAATAGCAGTGTAAATTCTAAAGCTTTGTTGATCTAGTATATTTTCGATAAATAAAAGTATACTGTTTTTGATGATTATGTGAACTGAATAATTTATTGCGCTTATGGGAGGTTAGATTTTCATAGTGAACTAATAAAACTGGTCAGATACTTTTCTGTTTGCAATGATTACTTTATTTATTTATAAAAAAGAAAACATTATGCTGCATGTTATACAATGCACATTCACTATCACAGTAATTATATTTCACTGTATTATAAACATCATATGTCTTTGAATTTGCAACATAATGGAATCTTTGTATCTGCACCACTACAAATATCCGACTAGAATAAAAAATCGATACCAGTCAGCATAATATAGGTGTAACATGAACTCTATACAAAGGACGTTCGGCAAGTTGAGTGTGTGACTATATATATATTAACAAAGAACATACTTTTTATTGTTGCATCAAAGTGCATACCCTACTGCATGCGTCACTGAAATTCTGAAGAAACATCTAGTATGTCCCTGTTTTATGAACATGTGCAAATGATATTTATAATATTCTTGACACCGCACACTGGTCTTACTTATATCATACATATCTTACAGTTGTATCTATGTTTCTCGTGCCCTGTTAACTTTTTTCAGGAAATCTAGATATTTATCAAGTGCTCACTCTTTCATTCTTCCCTCCTCAAATTCGCCATAAGGTTTATGTATGATTAACTGAGCGTATTCAGGTAAACTAACAATGTTTGTTTTAATGCTAAATGGAGTCTCAACGATAAATACGATCATTCCGTCTGGTAGTTGTGCCATCCAGGGTCGGCTTTAACATATGTTGTGAACAAGGAGCGATCTGGAATAACCTATGTTCTGGGATCACTGGCAGACATGAAAATGTTTGTGATGTCTGGGATAGATTTTGTAATGTTTTTGAACACATTTGTTTTTGTAATCTTGCTTGTCCTGAGAGGCGAGTTATTATGTGTATTGTATGACCAGAATGGCTGATGATTCATATGGTCTAAAGCTATCAGGTCCAGCGATTGAAAGATCGGTGAAGATCTTTACCGCGTATTTTGGGAAAGTTGATTGAATGGGTATTGCATGGCTAGAATGGTTGCTGGTTTTTATTCTGATTAGATATGTGAGCACACATTGATTTAATTAAAGAATATCAGCGTCATTAAAAGAATACCACTAGTCCTGAGATGCTACAATGGTAATAATCCCATTGTTAATGACCTGGCTCATCGGTCACATCTTCCTATCATCCAACCGGGTACCCGTTCACTGCTGGGCTGAAGCATATTTTGAACAATGTATATTCCGTATGAAAACCACAAGCGTAACTTAAAACAGCAGCTGTGGGGTATGTGTGTGTGACATCATAGGCGTAGGAACAGTTTAAAAGTTGGGGGCAACATTTCGAAATTGATAAACGGGGCGGGTGGGGAAGGGGACGTATAAAAGGACAGACAAGTTCACTTGAAACTTTATTTAACAGCACATGCATTACATTAGCCAGGTAAAACATGTGTTTGATTCAACTAGATCGACTGTTTATACTCGTGAAATGATCAGCTCTCGTGAGAAAAGTCCACAGTCGTTGAGTCTTTAGTCATTGAAAGTAAAGAACTCCAGAGAGCAGATCCTACGCCTATGGATGTTTGCAGCAGTTGTTATCCTGTCCACGTGAATGAATACTCTAGATCCCTTCCCCCAATACCAGTGGCAGCAGTACAATTCCACTGCAATCCCACTCCACCTTCAAGTTAGTGTTTGCATGATCTGACAGTTCCTGACCGTTGTCAAACATCACATCTCACCTCGCCGTTCACATTGCACATCTTGCACTGTGTGTGTTTGGTTTGATTCACAGTCAATGAGCCTTGCCTTGTCGGTACATTCACGTGCAGCACGGACAACGCATGTATCAACATCACGCAGGTCCTAAATGACGTCATGGACTGTGCCGACGGAAGTGACGAAGGTATGTCATCATTTCACTTCAAACTGGCACAGAATATAGAGAAGCCCGAAGGTGACATTACTGTTTTATCATGACCTTTCGACCCTTTACCCAGTTAAAGCGAACTGTCACTTACTGCAAAACCTTATTAAACCGACCGGAACGGAACCAACTCCATATAGTCCTTACTACCTGCCACTTTCATTGCGACAAGGTCACAAATATTTCCTAATTGGTAAGCCCTATTTCAGGGATTTCACACATGTTCTCTTTGAGATGTCTTTGAGTTGTATACAGGACTCGAGGTGATTTTGTGATAAGTGGTAGAAAAACAAATGGGATTGAGAGGATGGGGGGTCGGCACTCTCTTTATTGTTCCGCATCAGCACAAAGCTCAAATGGTCTACTTGTCATGGCCACAATAACTCCCAACTCGAAGGTTCCCTAGAGTTCGAGTTAACAAGGTTTCAGTGTATTCAAGAAACATACTGAACAGGAAAACAAACGGAAGTTTCGAAAAAATTAAATCTCATAAAAGTATTAACTAAAGTTCATGTTTATGTATTCTATCTTAAAACTTGAAAGAAGGACAGAGTTGCGTTTCTCTTGCTGTTCTAAATCTAGATTTATTTCAAGACAATACCCGATAATCGTAGCATATAAGAACAAGGTTGAATTAAACTGGAATTTCGTGATAAACAGTCAGTCACCTTCAGTGCTCCCTTTAGTCTGTGACACAAGTTGCATTCGTAGTGACAATATGCAACGCTACCAGGAACGCATGGTTTACCTGTGATACACACAAAGTTGTTCAAACACTAGTAATTTCTATTTGAGAATTCTTCCAGTCACTCGTCCATGCAAACCGGGAGAATTCACGTGTAAAAACAGACGCTGTATAAAACAGTCATGGGTCCTTGACCTTGAGGATGACTGTCTCGACGGTTCTGATGAAGGTGGGTTAAGGTCAAGGACAACGTAGATATTCCGGCTAGTCTGTTGTAATAAGATAACTAATACCGTGCCGCAGGAAATCTTCAATATCCTGCACTCTCTGTGTTCACTCCCATGTTACACATTTTACGATTGGAAAGAAACAGTAAATTGGATCTTAGCAAGACAGACCAGTGCTGTAACAAATTTTTCATCAGTAATTATTATCCAGGTCAATTTTGTCTTCACTATTGTGTGGCTGTGCCTCACGAGTGTAGGTCTTGCAACTGCGTGGTAGAGTGGATTAAGAACGTTTTCAAAATGTTACTCGGTTTCAAGTAGTGACCGAAAGACTGCACATTTGAGGTCCAAAACACAACTCTTAAACCAGCCTCAAGTGCACCGTCATCACTGAATACCCATTACATGATTGTGATATTATATATCACGGTCAAACATGGATGTATACTTTCTTTTGACAGGCATTTCGTTCTTCTATGTTGTTTGAGTTTTTAAACATGAACAAGAGGAACTTTGATTCTTTTTTTTCCATGGTAGAACACTATGCTGTAGATGAACGAAAACATGGCTATCGTCAAGACAGGAATTCTTGTAAAACTACTTTTTGTACATGATTTACCGACAATTTAACGACTTGAAAAATAACTGATGTACCGTTCGAAGAGAATTCAGAAGAAGTGTATGTAAAATGATAAACTTCATTACCAGCGTAAATCAACCGGCCTGATTTTAGCCACTTCAATATAATATCAGTATCTGATGGATTTTGGTGTACCATCCATGCAACATTAGTGTCTAAAACTTTGTAGTCCTCGGTAGTAAGAAATACAGGCATGTGCACCGAAGTAAATATAATTGTTTCAAAGGTTATGCTTGTGGCCATACTGACCAGCAATCTGACTGAAGAAGACTTTCTTCTCGTGCAGCCAAACGTATTGGGATGTCGTGTCGACCCAAACCACCATGTTGTGACTGTGACCAGTACGTTAGTTTCTCTGAGTGCCGCAAGGGGACGTGCCAGTGTCTATCCGGATACTTCTCCAACAACCTGGGAACACAGTGTACTAGACGTAAGTATACAAATATTTATATAAAATATTCCCAATTGAATATTTCTATATAATGGCAATATTTTGATGCATATCGTACATGATTTATGTTTTCTTTGTACTACCTTCGATGGTATTTTTTTTTCAATTTTTCAAAATATTCATGGTCACGTTTCAAGCCTTATTAGTGTATATATTGTTTAAACGGCTTCACACTAAGGTTCACTGTTAGTCGCGAATAGCTACACAATTGCGCAATGCTCACTGCAATTAGATACGTCCTACTGTGTCTCTTCTGATTACACCACAATAACAATCTACGTTATTTTAACATACACTCCCGCGTTCACCATTATGCTTCATTCTACCATGACTTCAGTAAATAATGGATTTTGATTGGGTTATCAAAGCCATTCAGAGGTATATAATATAGGACCTGGTATAGAATGGCGACTCATTCGGTACTTCGTTGCAGTACTTCTTTATCTCGAATAATACTGAATCACGCATGATGCACGGTCATTACGAATGCAAATCGGCGGAGGGAGATAACTCTAATTTGTGCTTCTTGTGTCGTCCGCAAAATTTAGCGATGGCTACTAAAGGACTTGCCTCGCATTGCAATAAATAAATTCTGACGAAACGTTCAATTGTAGTCCTTGTGAATTTCAAGAAGGGGAATTACACCGCGGCGAGTTTACTAAGACAATACCTGCGGGAAATAACAGCAAGAGGCAAGATTCGAATCGTTAGATTCACACAGGTTGACTGAAGTGTACGATCCGATACCCATGCTTTAAACAGCTTAAAATCAACGTTGATGAGTTCGGTAAGATAAATACGTTGTTTACTGGTCCCTCGGGGACCATGGGTTGAGATACCCCCTCGATGTGGTTTATGCTCCCCTCGCCCTACGTCAACCCATACCCCCCTCGTGACCTGTGAACAACTTAGATTATATAATGTTCGCTTCGCAACAACCCATTATATCACGCAGTGAACACCTTATAATGCTCACTTCGTAACAACCCATTATATTACGCAGTGAACACCTTATAATGTTCACTTAGTAACAACCCAGTATATCACGCAGTGCACACCTTATAATGTTCACTTCGTAACAACCCATTATATTACGCAGTGAACACCTTATAATGTTCACTTAGTAACAACCCAGTATATCACGCAGTGAACACCTTATAATGCTCACTTAGTAACAACCCATTATATTAGGCAGTGAACACCTTATAATGTTCACTTAGTAACAACCCAGTATATCACGCAGTGAACACCTTATAATGCTCACTTCGTAACAACCCATTATATTACGCAGTGAACACCTTATAATGTTCACTTAGTAACAACCCAGTATATCACGCAGTGAACACCTTATAATGCTCACTTCGTAACAACCCATTATATTACGCAGTGAACACCTTATAATGTTCACTTAGTAACAACCCAGTATATCACGCAGTGAACACCTTATAATGCTCACTTCGTAACAACCCAGTATATCACGCAGTGAACACCTTATAATGCTCACTTAGTAACAACCCAGTATATCACGCAGTGAACACCTTATAATGCTCACTTAGTAACAACCCAGTATATCACGCAGTGAACACCTTATAATGCTCACTTCGTAACAACCCATTATATTACGCAGTGAACACCTTATAATGTTCACTTAGTAACAACCCAGTATATCACGCAGTGAACACCTTATAATGCTCACTTCGTAACAACCCATTATATTACGCAGTGAACACCTTATAATGTTCACTTCGTAACAACCCATTATATTACGCAGTGAACACCTTATAATGTTCACTTAGTAACAACCCAGTATATCACGCAGTGAACACCTTATAATGCTCACTTCGCAACAACCCATTATATCACACAGTGAACACCTTATAATGTTCGCTTCGCAACAACCCAGTATATCACGCAGTCGTCACATATTAACATATGTAGTTCAGTTCTCCTTAACCATGAAACCGTTCATACTTTAGTTGGCCCCAATGCGTGTTGCGTCATAGTAAGTCTCGCAATGCACCATGCCACATTACGTGGTTCTGCAGCTATTCTTACTTACTTACTCTATGTTACGTCAAAGAGTTGTGACGTATCGCGACGTCACAATGCTTAATGCGCCATACGTAATACAATTGCACCGTATTAAGTTCACGGTGGGATGTTTATCACATCTGTCGATATCCTCAAATACATTCTATTCCTTCAGTCTGCGATGCGTTTAAGTGGTAAGACTGTTGAACTTCACTTGCCTTTGCGTGTGTTTGTGGAAGCACCTTGTTCTTATCGTATTAGCATTTGTATTTGTATTTGATATTGGTTTTCAAACAAATGCTCAAGATAAGTCAGGACTCGAGAAATCGAGATTTCTTTTGAATATGGAAAGGCATTTGTCACCTTTGTCTTTACGATGTATATTGAACTGTTTTGTCACTTTTTAGTGTTTTAAGAGACCATAATCTATTACATGGTCTCTGGTGTAATCTGATGTTTATATCGCTACGTTACGTAATGCAGAATAAAACAAAATCATGAATGAGGGGCTTACAATCGCTTTAAACATTAATCTAGATGGGTGAGTGAGTGGGTGGATTGAGTTTTGCGCCGCACTCAGCAATATTCTAGCTATATGGCGGCAGTCTGTACATAATCGAGTCTGGACCAGACAATCCAGTAACCAACAACATGAGCATCGATCTGCGCAATTGGGAACCGATGATATGTGTCAACTAAGTCAGCGAGTCTGATCACCTGATCCCATTAGTCGCCTCTCACGACAAGCATGGTCTCCTTTCATGGCAAGCATGGGTTGCTGAAGGCCTGTTCTACCCTTCACGGGTTAATCTAGATGGGCTAGTCAGTGGGGAGGGAAGGCGGAAATTATATATGCCTTATACTTTTATCACTTTGGCGAAACCCACAACTACGGATATGGTATTGACAAATATTCAAGGCGAACTGGGATTCAAATCTACGACCATAGGTTCCTGGTGTATGCAAGGGGCACAACTCTGCAGAACAAATCAGGCAAAGTGGCCAGGGTGAATCTACTGAATGCGTCGTGGTTCATTCGCAAAATTACCTATATTACAAGTACACAACGAGACCATTGCATTAAAGTTAGATATTCTCTTCATGATTTCTAAAGACTATTTTACGCCATGTACACTGGATAAGCTGTCCGAGCGACTGTACTCGTTATGCTATCACGTCTTGAAATCGTCATTCTGTGATGATGTTACATATCAGAATGCAGCGAATTATTTCTTCTGACAAGGAAACCTCATCCAGGTGTACTCCATGAGACAGTATTGCCATTCTCTTCACAACATCACTTTGATGTAAATGTTAACTGTTTGACAAGTCAAAAAAAACCCAAAACAATTCACAAGATTGTAAACAGAATTTTGAACGTGCAGTTACCCAATTAGAAACAAATAATGATAAATACTTGTACTTAGAAACCTACTTAAAATATAATTATACAATTTAAGACAAGTGTGTTGTTTTTGGAACAAGCTTTAAATCTTAATTAGGAGGAAAAGAGCGCTGATTTGAATGGTTACAGCCCCTGGCAGTGATGCTCAGCCAGCTAAACAAGAGGTAATGGATGCATGGCGAGTTATAAGCATCGAGTGTAAACCCCCAGAAACTCTTGACTCAACATATCTAAGGAGTCAGCTGGCAACACAGGCAGACATACGTACACTGAAGGCATTGTAAGAACACTTGCAGAGCAAACATGTCGAAGGGGGAAATATGTAATTTTGTGTTGATTAACCGTTATTTTCTTCTTACCGACCAACCATACTTCACATTTGCTGTCACATGCATTTGCTAAATATGGTGGCGGACGGAAGACCTTCTGATCGATAATCAAGATCAGTCTTATAATAAAACGGGTTTTATTACGTAAACTTCATCAGTTCACTAGAACAAGTAGACCTGAAACGAGACAAAACATCAAACAGTATCTGTCGACGCTCAGTTGACGGTGAACGCGTTTTGTGAATCTCGCAATCGACCGAATTCTTCGTTGCACTCGCAGTGTTGTTTACAGATGTCGATTTCAGTACATGATTCAGATTTGTCAGTTCAACCAAAATTTCAGCCCACTTCGTCAAGAGTGATACTGGACTTCATAGTTATCTCCCTTTCCTTGGGAAGACGTACGATGTTTACCTTTACTATTTTCCAGACACCTTCTCGTCTTCTCTTTGCACAGTCCTTGCCTGTTCTTGAGAACAGGTTGTCTTTATCTTCCATTAAAGCATCAACAACGAAGTCATCTTGCCATTATCAGCCAAATGGATTTTGCATATTTGCCAACTTTATAATGTTCTTGATAACAACGAGTAAGCTGTATGTCCTGAAGTACAAGTGCGTATTTGCCTGATAAGAAGGCTGTCTATCTTGAGAAATGAAGGATGTATCGTTGTTACATGTTCTTCCATAGCTCTCTTTGATAAATAATTTGGCCTCTTCAAAACATGAAACAGATCGCATTGCCTTGTTGCCAGTAGGACGCACGACCGCTTAACATTACTGGGTGGCTCACAAGTAGAATTGCATACGGCCATTAAGATAAGCATTACATGACAATACCAGTATTTAGTGTCTGAAGTGAGAGATTAAATCTTGACATGTGGCCAAAAACAACAATTCGTTTCCATACCTTTGCGGATATCGACAGAAATAATTAACCACAAAAGGTTACGTCTTGAAAAGGATATGACAACACATAACAAAAACTCAAAAAAAAGCCAGGACAGTAGCTTTAGTTTCCAAACACAGGCGTATTTTTAACTATTATTGCAGGGGTTCAAATATAGACTTTCCTACATGAATGTATCAATGTTTTAGTCATGGAGCACTGTAGTAGAAACAACAATATCCTTCCATTATTCATTAGACACATCTACTAAAAACTGAATCCATTTTACAATTCCTAAATTTCTTACTATTTCATGAGTTTATGGCTCACGATAGAAGTAGTGATGATACCAGTTCGTTGCGATTAGTTAAGGTTTTTTCTGCCCCACCAGAGGCACCGTATGCATATGCAAAGAGCGTTCGACTGGTCACTTAAAAATCCTCGCGGAAGTATGGTACAACTCAAAACATTTTTATGGATCAAACATGCAGTGCGTTTTTCAATGATGGGCCAAAGAAAGTAAGGATAAATTTAAAAAGGCGAAATGTTTCTCGGGCATCGGCGTGTCACTTTTATTTATGTACGTAACAGTTTATTATTGCCATTTAAGAAAAATAAATTTGACTTGGCTGCGTCCCGATCATGCATTTGTCCACGATAAGACTGCGTGCCTGTAAGAACGAGTGTTACTGAATCCACAACTCATTAACACGTGCTAAACTCTCCAAACTGTGTATCTGGAGAGAAAAATAAAACAATTGTTCCTCCCTCGTCACTTTTGTCTATCAAAAATTGAACAGAAAGTCCTACCGCCCTCGCCACGTTTGAAACAAATGTGCCCGAAAAACATTTAATTATTTTGATGCAGCCTAATAGAGGCATTTTACAATCCTTTGTGGTACAAAATAGTTAAGTCTATCCTGCTCATCGGAAACAGTTGTTCCAAGAGTATTTCCATACAATTGCTCCTTGAATATCTCATGCTTGACAGAATAGATTCTATACAATGCACATCTGTGAACATATCTCATAGCCATCAATAACACTCACTAGAACTGGAACTGGATTAAGGGCTCAAAAGCACAATAACGTTGTTGACGGTAGAAATATGGTACACGGTATCAACATCACTGCACATACACTTACGTGGACATGGATTGCCCTGTGGTCCAAGGCCCCACAACCACTAATCATGGGTTCGAATCCCGGTTCGCTCCGATGACGTTTAAAAAACTGACACGCATTGATATGACTGGTATACACTCACTCTCCTCGACCACCACAAACTCTATATTCGCCCTCCATCATCACGTATTTTGTAATCATCCCAACTGTTTTTCTAAAGACAGCGTTTCTTATTCCTAGCTTCACTGAACATATGTCCAAAATGAGACGTAGTTCGGATTCTCAAGAAACATTCCCCACATGTCTCGAATACTGACTGATCACAAGGTGTTGCCTTCAACATACAACAACCATTGTTATAATAGCTCCAGGGTAATACAAGCGTACGTCAATGGTGCACCTTTTTGCTACATCAGATAGACGTGTGTGAATGACACAATCTCTGGTACGTGTTTTGATGGTATTTTCAACAGCGTTCACTTCAGAATAACTAGCTCGGTGGTGATTATAACAACGTCGATGTCAGTTTATATTGAAGGATCACCTAAGGGTGAAGTGTAATTCCTCAATTCTATCTCTGTATAACGTCTACGTTTCGCTTTGGCAAAAAACCCGTGTAAATAAACAAGGAGTCTTGTAGAACTATAATTAGGAGCCGTTGCACTTTGGTAGATATTTTTGCTGTCGGCACGAAGCAGTAATGCACGCCATTTTTATCATCTTTGTAGATCATTGTATAAATGTACAAGGGGATGAGAGATATATATCAAGGAAATTCTTTGGGAGCATGTTGCAGATCACGAGAGGTCCACGCTATGTATTTTTACTTATCCCATTTAGAACAGAAATCGAGTTCATGACAGCATTGTCGAAATCGTCAATTAACTGTGATTTACAGCATTGTCCAGTTGTGTTTTTAATCATCCGAAATTAATTTGTCATTTTTTGTAATTCCGCTAGGAGGGAGTGCATCTTTGTCAATGTGTCATTAATGGCTAGAAATGTAATATAGCTTACATATTCTGCATATATGATAATTATTTAACCTCTAAATGGACAAATATTCTGGTGCCCACGCATTGATGTTACTGGAATAGTGCATTTAACCATACTAATTTTCTCCAAATCAAGAAAAATCAAGAAGAGTTGCATTTTCTTGTTTTAACAGAAAGTTTCAGTGAGCTTTTGGATGAGAATTTATATAAGCGGGATCGAATATCGTGATGTTGTCCTTAAAAGATACTTGCCCTCAGTGTATAAATATGCTACACTTCTTCTGATCATCAGGTATGTTCTACTGTGAAAAATAACACAGACAGTCTGTAATTTGTAAGTACATTACTGGCCACGGGGGGTCATAAAAACAACAAAACAGATATGTCTTGATGATGAAAGGAAAACACAAATGCACAGTTCTCGCATAGAATGCATGTTTCGAGATTCTCAGAACGTTTGCATGTCGATCCATTAACACAGATGCTTGTTGGTAAAAACTCCACATGGGGCTAGTATGTGTTTCATTGTACAAGGAATGCATATAATAAGCACTTGCTGCTGTGACTATCTGTGATGACATTTGGATGCCGCTGAAAGTACTCTCATGGCGTACCGTTGATAGTGAGCATGATTGAACTTATTCCAAAACACATTAAAGTAGAGCAAGTCATTTCATCGCTTACATTTTCTCTATGCCTTCGGACATGATTCTGTTTGAGGATTGCTTTCTGGGAGACGGCTTTGGCTATTTATGGTATCAGTTGGCAGAAGTTTGTTAATATCAGTAATGAATACTACTGGAATACACATTGCAATGACAAGACTGTAATACACTACGTTTTTCTTGACGCATGATATACACTTTACACACACTGATATAAGGGCACAGCGCATGCTTCACCCTAAGAAGTGAAAAGATTTTCAAGTTAATTTGCTGTTCCACATTGTGTGAAAAGGTAATGAAAACAAAACCATCGTTCTGATAATGGTACGATTAGAAATCATGCCAATGTATCTAAACGATCGTGGGTTCGAGACCCAGTGCGCCCCGACGAGTTTACGTCCACAAATGGCCGTGTGTTAGACAACTGAGACCTGACTCATCTGAGTCTTTCCTCCGTCGTCAATATGACACGCAGTGTAATAACTGGAATACTGTTGAAGCAAAGCAAGCACTCAACTCATTCATTTTTTTAGACAATCACGGATATGATATTCGCCCACCATCATCTCATACCCTGTGATCATTTTCACTGTTTTTTTCTTAAGATAACACTTCTTATTACCCTTTTCACGGAGCATATCTTAACCGAAATTAGACTTTGTAAGGATTCTGCCGAAACATTCCCCAAATGTCTCAAATAAACACTGATCACAAGCTGTTGTCTTCAACATACAGCAACCAATGTTATAATAGCTCCAGGGTATTACTATGGCGAGCGTTCGTCAATGATGCACATTTTTGCTACATCAGATAGACGTGTGTGAATGACACAATCTCTGGTACGTGTTTTGATGGTATTTTCAACAGCGTTTACTTCAGAATAACTAGCTCGGTTGTGATTATAACAACGTCGATGTCAGTTTATATTGAAGGATCACCTAAGGGTGAAGTGTAATTCCTCAATTCTATCTCTGTATAACGTCTACGTTTATATTTGTCCAGAAACTCTTGTAAATAAACAAGGAGTCTTGTAGAACTATAAACAGTAGCCGCTTCTCTTTGGGAAAAACGTTTTGGTCTCGTAAAATATAGTTAGGTTAATAACGTCAGTAACATTTTTATCACATTTGTACAACTTGTACAACATTGTACATATGTCCAAGGAGAAGACAAGCATATCAAGAAAATTGGTTAGGGATATATGTTGCACAGATCACGAAAGGCCCCACTCGTTGTGTTATGAGTCATGCAATTCAGACCTGAAATCGTGAGGTCTTGACAGCACTGACGAAATAGTGAACTGTAATTAAATAAGATTTACAGCATTAACCAGGTATGATGTCACATGTTTAATCTTTAAATGTATAAAGGACTGTGGGTTATCGTGGAGGTTAAAACCTTCCCACATTATGCTAAAAAATCGGGTTCGATTCCACAGATAGGTAAAGCATACTTCCGGTTTTCGTCGCAGGGATGTTGCTGCAATAATGCTAAATCGGCGTAAAACTATACTCACTCTCTCCAAATCTACAAGAACAAGAGTTGCATTATCCTATAATTTTTAGCAGTATGTTTCTAGATCAGACATGAAAGAATGGGACAGTTGTACTGTGAACAATATTTGCCCAAAGTGTATAGATATGGTGTTATTGTTCCTAAAGCTCCAGGCATTTGTCCCGAATATCACCTATGTTCTACTGTGTAATGCAACACATATAATCTGTGATCAGTAAATACGTTACCGGTCATGAGCCCTGTAAATAGCAAAAAGTCATGTCTTGCTGATGAAAAGATCATAAAAGTGCTCAATTCTGAGATAGAAAGCCTCCAGATTCTCTGGACGTTTGCATGTCGATCCATTAACACAGATACTTCACACAAGGCCCAAGACGTGTTTCATTGTACAAGGAGTGCATACAATATGCACTTGCTCCCGTAACTATCTGTGGTGACATTTGGATGCCTCTGAAAATATTCTCATGGCGTACCGTTGATAGTGAGCACGTGTGAGGTAATTAAAGAAACCTTTTAACTTAAAGCAAGCCATTTGGTCGCTGACATCGTTTTTGCCTTCGGGACACGATTCTGTTTGAGGATTGCTTACCTACGGCGTTGGCCATTAATGATATCACTTTTGCAGACGTTTGTTAATGTCAGCAATGAATGATAGTGGAATAAACATGTCTTGAACGACTGTGATACACTACGGGTGTCTTGTCTAATGACATGCTCATTACAGACACTTACATAAAGGAACAACGTATGTTTTATCCCGAAAATTAATATTACCACTCGGAAAGATTCAAGTTAATGAGGTATTCAACATTGTTTGAAAAATATATTTAAATTTTGTATATCAGGGTAGTTGACTGTAAAAAGATGTATATCAGGGTAGCTGACATAAAATGAGCTTTAAATTAGCAACACCATTCGACATTATTTTTATTATTTTATTTCAGGGACATTGATTTTATGTGAGTTTGTAGATTTAATTAGTAGCACCATGTTGGCGACTGCCACATCTGTAAAATCCACCGGTACCAGTATAGGCTTCACGACCAAATGTATACATCAAACTAAATATGGAAACGGAACTCACTTTGAGCAGATCCTGCTCCAACTAGGAGACATTATGTAGTATTATCGTGTATCGTGTATCGCTTTCATGTAAAGATAGTTTGATTATATTGGTCAATAACACTTGAACAAGTTTCTGTGTCACCCCTCCCAGGAGAGTGACAACTGGAAAACATATTACTCGCTGCCACGGTAACCGCTAAACTCTCCACCGAGAGGCTGCAGTATGTATGTACAATAGTATGACGTCATAATATGTCGCTTGCAGTGCACGGAGTTCCACTAACACTCGGATAACACTGATACAAAAGAACCGTATTACCACCGAGTAAAGCACAGAACTTATATTATGTACCTGACAGTACTGACCAACGCCTGCCCCAGATATAGTGACAAGTGAACTTTGAAATCTGAATGAGAATGTCGTGACTGATTTACAAGAAAGCAACGCAATAAGTTATAACGTCTTTGCAAGTAAAACACAGGAGATTATAAACGTTCATGACGTTCATCCTCCTTGCCTTTCTAGTAGAGAACAAGTGAGGGGTTATACAGGGAGGCGTTTGTGAGGAGGCTGTATTACGGTCTAGGACGCTTTTGGAAAGAACCACATGTCGGGAGTTGTGTAAATGGGTAGCGTCGCAAGTCATTTTTTTAACAGTTGCTCTGACTCAACTTTATGTACGTGTTACAAAATGCAAACTGCCATGTTGTGATATCAGTGGTTTTCACTAACGTTTGTTTTATGACTCTATGACTTCCAGCTTATCTCTTCTAACAAATGGTAAAACGGGATAAAACCTGTAAAACATGATAAAAACGGCTTTTAGGCAATTACCACGTTGTACCTTGATGCACATATAACCGTCATACATGTTATTAACTTTCCAGATATCACACACAAGCGCATTGTTAACTGTTTTAATCTTAATATGTTCTTTAAGCGGTGTAGATTTAAGCGCCATTGCTGATTCTATAGCCGGACAAAATCTGTGCTTAGAACTGAGACGATTGTACGAATCGGACTACATGTATATCTGTCTGTCTGTCTGTCTGTCTGTATAAATCAGTATTCAATAATACAATGAAAATCTTATGGATAACCACTTCTTTATTTGTTTACCATGACAATTCTGGGCTAGTTCTTGCCTATTCTTCCTAACCCAGAAACGTCGTGATAAACACAATTTTAATAAAGAAGCTGTTATCCATGAGATTTTTCTTGTATTACTGCAGCAGTCACTTCTACACACCTTTAAAGAATTTCATCACTATTCAATATTCGCGATACCAGTGTCCCAGTGCCTTACAAACACATACTGACCAGACGGAGTTTATATTGTCACTATGGCGTTATATCTACATTCCTTTAATCTCAAACTATGAGTACATCAATCTCTAAAATTTCAATTTCTAAGACAAGCAAGTTGATAAAGTTACTCAAAAAATGTGTGTGGTTAATTGGATGAAATTGGGTGCGGTGGGTAGCAGAGTGGTTAAAGAATCGCCCATTATACCGAAGATACGGTTTTATTCCTCATATGGGTACAGTGTGTGAAGCCCATTTCTGGAGCCCCCTGCCCTGATTTTGCTGGAATGTTGCCAAAAGCGGCGTAAAACTAAACTCACTCACTCACTGTAACATCTTTCTGCTCGTGAAACTCAAAACCCCTGAACAATGTGACAGTTTCATCATGTAATATTGTATACACATGTCAGGCGTGTGCGACTTAAGATACAATCTTGAGCCATCGGTATAAGAACAGGAACAGCTATTAGCTATAGCAGATATGATTTCTTTACCCACAAAACTTACACAATATGTTCAGAAATGATAAGCTTCGGGAAACTTCTCTCAAACCTAGTATTACCGCGTTTTGGACGAAATGAAATAAATAAACTGTTTAAAAAGACTCGACTGAAGGCGTGTCATCCTCACGTGCACGTCATGAGGTGCGGCAGCTATAAATCAGATGAAGTCGACGCTGATTGGCTGATGATGTTGAATGTCTAGAATGATTGGACCAACTCACACTTCATCAGTCTCATGCCTGGCTTTCGAGATGGCCGTTACAGGATTCCGTACATATATCTCTATCCTGCTTCGCGATGTATGGCGTGCGTAGTAGTTGTTTTGACACAGTCGCTCCGAAACCTTGCGCTTAAAAGTTCCTTAATCTATTGTTTTGGGTCGGATCATTGATGAAGTCACTGATGGTGCCAATTGGGGCGTGTTGGAGAATCTTAGACTCCGGAAGTTGATATGGGTTGTGTATCTGTTCGTTTTGGAGGAATAGTAGTCGGGTTACAAGGAATGTTCTTGAAGGATCGTTGATCATACTCAGCCACAAGGTGACGTGAAAACCGTTTTATTACCCAAACGTGAGCTACATTCGGAATACCCCCAGTAAAATAGCTTCACCGACTCTCAGGCGTTGGCAGAGACACTAATCCGAAACACACAGGACATGCTGCTATACAGACTTCACCCGAGACATGGATGTACCCTTTTCATATGTATCCTTTATCAGCTTTTGACTTATAGTAAGTATGTACCAATTTTCAGGTAAGTTTGGAGACCGCTGCACGTTAAACCAAGAGTGTTGGGACGCCTATACGAGAGGTGTTTGTTCAAGGAACGGAACATGTGCCTGTGAATCTGGTTACTATAGGCACGATAACCTTACTGGCTGTACAATAAGTAAGTATCTATACTTTAACGATTCTTCATGTCACATAATTCTCTTTCAACGACTTTGAGTAATTTACTTTGTATAAATATCTTATCTTTCTTTATGTTGCATTATAGGCAGTATAGATTTTGATTTTGCATTAAAGATTTCTCGTATTTTTTAAAAGAAATATGTCTCCGATGTACATATTCTGTGAAGATCTTAAGTTGCCTGTTATATATCTGTACTTGTCAATTAACGTATTTAGAAAATATACACTTTGCACTAGTTTAAGAGGTTTGGATCTTGATAATGAACAATAATGCGGACCTCTTTGAGACCTTACATTTAGAAAAACAACACGCTGAAGAGCGATAAACGCTAACAACGCCCTTAAAGAAACATTAAAGTAAAACACACGCTTCTCTGAATCATATTACTGTTATCTGGAGACGGTAATGGGCGCGCTTTGCGATAGATACAGATGCTTATTGTTCTTCGTTGCCGCATATCTTATCACTGCCTGATTATTTTCTGTTATGAACGTCAAATTGATTAAACTTGACTGTATTTATATATCGTTCTGTCTACTCTTCTTCTTTTTTTGTTGTTTGTGTTTTCTGCGCAGATGCATTGTTGTAATCTCATTTGCTCCCACTCATATAACGTAACATGGACGTTCTATGATATTAATCGCCTTTATCTTATTTACAGATTTCGCAATTAATATACACTTTCTATTGTTTCTTTCTTCTAAGGTATTTGTAAATGAACTTATATGAACATAGTGATATTCATTTGTGAAGTGTTAAGTAAAACCGATCTAACGTTCTCACTGATAAGAGCACAATGAACGTGGTAACTAAAATGAAAACAACCTTGAAATTTTTGCAATACGTATACTACGAACTGTTACATCGGTTGTACTTTCATGAGTGTAAATGTTCCTTTGACACCGGTTTGTCTTAATTTTGTTTACGACAGAAATAATACATCCTTTTTCTATCACAGGTATTCCGGGTGTGAGCGTCGTGCGTTTGTCAGATATGTTACGTACTGTCTCAACATTTATACGTTCTATCATTGTAATCCATGTTTACAAAGACTATGTATTTTTTCAACAGGAAAGATAGGAGACAAAACATGCGCAATTGACAGCGACTGTGAAGATGCTGTGTCCAACAGTGAGTGCGTCCAGAATGTATGCACCTGCAGGGTCGGCTTCAACCCTTCCGACGATGGGACACAGTGCGTCAAAAGTAAGTCACCATGGGATATAAATCCCTTCCTGAATGTGGTATAAGAGATCGCGTTTTCATATGATTAGAATGCTTTCTCTTAATTTCGGAGGACACGGATGGCTCAGGCTCCGCAATTTGCTGTGGAGAGTACCTTGCGCATGCCAGGAGCCTGTGTCTCGTCAGTTGATTAGATTTCTAGATTTCTAGATTTGTCAGCGGTATATCCTCGCTAATGGCATGAGACATGCATCATTTCGTCCTTTATCATACGTAAAGCTTACACACCGTGATATAATTCGAATACTGTTCAATATCAATCCATCTTGATTTTTATTATTTATCGTTTCATTGTTTGTTAAATATGTCAACTATCAATACTGCAATTGTATTCGTCCCGCTCTGTCAATGGGACTCTGACGTTGAACACAACTTTAAGCCACAGAATGAGCCAGTGAGGTTTTTTAATAATATTTTACACCCGAAGAGCAGATGAGCGAAGAAAGATCTTCAGTGCGCAAAGGAGTTCTGACCAGCACAAATATATAAACTCTGTTGGCATATGTAATGCTTATGCACTATTGCTGTTGGCTTCAACGTGTCTTGGCAATGGTGCTTTGCATATTATTGTCCATTCCCGTGATCTACAGACAGAGAATCTGTGCTGAGATCTAGTGAGAAAGATTGGAAGATCGAGTCATGTCATCATTATCATACGGAAATATGTTAAATATGGTGCTTGTAGTTTCCTTGCCTCGTGGTTGAGAGATAAACCAAGGATGACTTAGATCTTTGTCAATTCTCTGTGTTTGGGTGTAGTACCTATGTTAAAGTGTAGGGTGATTTATCAGCGTGTTAACACTATAAAACCGGTATTAGTGCGGACTGGTACCCAGCCTAGCATACATATACAACACACGTGCATGCGCGTCTCTATGTAAGTGCAATGACGCGACTTTAATAGTGGAACCCCAATTCACCTCATGTAACCATTATGTGAAGCGGTGAGTCACATCGTGAACAAGTTGTAAAAGGTATCTCTCCTCTGGTTCAGGGTGCGGCACGTAGCTGTATCATCCACTTGTTATGACAGACAACGTTCCTCCCTTCTCATCCAGCTCCGGTGACCTAAGTCTCAACCGCGAATCATAAACTTCTGACTCGGTAAAGCCGAGGTCTAACACTTGAGAACTTAGGACAGAAGCTTGGGAACAGCCATCATGATGATACGGAAAAAAATCCAAAAGAACAACCTTTCGTTTTTTCTTGTCGAAATGCCAAATTATTTGCAATATTATCTTAACCGAAATGTGAATATAAATCCTAGGCAGTGTTATAAAGCAATGGGTTACTTACAACCTTTCTGCATTGCTAGACTTTGATAGGACCAAATTACAGATATAATACATTTTTAATATTATATTAACTGAAATGTGAATATATCTCCTCTGCAGTGTTGTACAGCCATGAATTACTTTATAACGTTTCTACATTGTTGGACTTTGATAGGACCAAATTACAGATATAGTACATTTTCAACATTATCTTAACTGAAATGTGAATATAACTTCTCTGCAGTGTTGTAGAGCCATGAATTACTTTATAACGTTTCTACATTGTTGGACTTTGATAGGACCAAATTACAGATATAGTACATTTTCAACATTATCTTAACTGAAATGTGAATATAACTTCTCTGCAGTGTTGTACAGCCATGAATTACTTTATAACGTTTCTACATTGTTGGACTTTGATAGGACCAAATTACAGATATAGTACATTTTCAACATTACCTTAACTGAAATGTGAATATAGCTTCTCTGCAGTGTTGTACAGCCATGAATTACTTTATAACGTTTCTACATTGTTGGACTATGATAGGACCAAATTACAGATATAGTACATTTTCAACATTACCTCAACTGAAATGTGAATATAACTTCTCTGCAGTGTTGTACAGTCATGAATTACTTTATAACTTTTCTACATTGTTGGACTTTGATAGGACCAAATTACAGATATAGTACATTTTCAACATTATCTTAACTGAAATGTGAATATAACTTCTCTGCAGTGTTGTACAGTCATGAATTACTTTATAACGTTTCTACATTGTTGGACTTTGATAGGACCAAATTACAGATATAGTACATTTTCAACATTATCTTAACTGAAATGTGAATATAACTTCTCTGCAGTGTTGTACAGCCATGAATTACTTTATAACGTTTCTACATTGTTGGACTTTGATAGGACCAAATTACAGATATAGTACATTTTCAACATTATCTTAACTGAAATGTGAATATAACTTCTCTGCAGTGTTATACAGCCATGAATTAC
This sequence comes from Haliotis asinina, assembly GCF_037392515.1. NCBI lineage: Eukaryota > Metazoa > Mollusca > Gastropoda > Lepetellida > Haliotidae > Haliotis > Haliotis asinina. Next base: position 34,048,640 of record NC_090289.1, on the reverse strand, counting down.
TTTATAACGTTTCTGCATTGTTGGACTTTGATAGGACCAAATTACAGATATAATTCACATGGGCATGGGTCTGTAACCGTAGCAAAAAACTTTTTTAACATCGTCTTTACCAAAGTGTGAATATGACTCCCTTGCACTGATATAAAGCCATGTGTTACTAATTAACTAACTTTTCCACATTTCGAGACACTGATAGGTCCAAATCGCAGCTTTAATTAACATGGGCGTGAGTCTGTAACCAAAGCAAACACATTTTAACATTGTGTATACCAAAGTGTGAACACGACTCCTTTGCACTGATATGAAGCCATGTGTTACCTTTCTTAACTTTTTCACATTGTTGAACAGTGAATTGCACTAAGCCACAGCTATAATTCACATGGGTGTGAATGTAACCCTACGTAACCCTTGGCTGACTAAGGTTCTTGGTATATCGCCAAATTAATGAATTGTTCAAACAATGTGAAAAAGTACACGTACGAAAAAGCATGAGACCAAATACACCACCGAGTAAACGTAAGTATACACCAATGTATAATGATTCAACTGATGCCATATTTGGGATTTCACTTTCTCAGTAAAGTACAAATTCTAGTACTTTTTTGGTTGAGTCCCATCCGGGATTCGAACCCGCACCCTCAGAGTCAGGCACCCAATCGCCAGCACACAAATGGCATCGTGTAATCAAATGTATAAAAATGATTTAAAACGAAATACGTGAGAAATAATGCGATAGATTTTAAAAGTTTTTGCAGCATAGGGCGAGTTTAAGGTTTTGATAACGTCAACATTTTTGGGGGTTGAATCTGACATCTATATGCGTTAGTATTCAGGCAGAGACGTGTATGAGTAATTTTCAGTATGGAGCATGACGTTGAGTTTTGTCCATGACGTAAACTGTATGCGTTATGTGGGAGTAATTGATTCCTGGATGGAATGGAATGTATTTGAACCCCCAAGCGTTGACGTTTGGCAGTCAAATACGTTGTATTACCCGTTATTTCACGTGAAATCCGAATGTGACGGCGGTCTGGAATGCGACAAAGATGGAATATCATGACGTCCAACGCTAACGTCACATCTAAACTGATTAGCAACATTTAAAAACAAATTAAAAATGTCTTGCCATTTCCCCAAACCGATTAGGACGGATAGTTTTGTTATTATAAAAAGGATATTGTCCATCAAAATAAAAATAAAATATGATTACACTGTGAAAATTGGTAACATTTCGTGGATAGCGTCTGACAACAAGAGGTAATGTTTCTGATGCATATTTTAGTAGATGAAAGTTGAGCCAAACTTGGCACTTGATTTAAGTCTGCGGCACTAGGCCTTCATCGAACACTTGCAATTTAATTGCGTATGCCTTTCGTCTTTTAATAACGATTCTTGGAAGCAACGTAGATCCAGCACGTTATTCCTAGCCTAATAAACGTTAACTTATTTGCGTAGATTTATGACTCGTGGATATAATTCCCTTTATCTGAAACAATAATTTCAGTTATTCCCAAACCCAGTCATTTGCTACATCAGTAGAAGTAGAAGATTAAGGGACCATTTTGAAACACATATATACGTGTCATATTGTCATGCGATGTCACGAATAATTATTGACAATCGTCATGCGTTAGAAAACATGCTGAAGACCCGCGTAGGTGTACAGTTTTCTTGATGCACCTGTAATAAGTTATATTTTTTCAATGCTGTAACTCTACTGTACATATGTGGCTTTGATGAACTGTGCTGAGTGTTACAGAACTAGATCCTTTATCACATAATAATGTTCTCCCCGAGAGTCAGTAGAATTTCTTTTTTAGAACAGGCAGTGAACCGTTCGAAAGAAGTATGGCGTCATGTGAAAAAAGGTTAAAGAAAACATTTTAAGGGAAAGGTGTAGGAAATTTGGTGTATTTTTCTCAAAATATCTCTACCATTTATTGTTCGAAGATGAAAGCACAATACAGTGTCGACAGAGTTTATAGGTAGTATGTTTGTTCACTCTGTTTTTTCTGTCCCTGTTATTCAGCTTCCCAGATAAAACCGTTATGTGAACGGCACAGACTGAAGTGATACAACACGGTTCTTCCATCAAGGGAGATGCACTGTAGTTCTTGTGTATCACTCTACCAGATATATATCTTACCCCCACACATTCTAATGGCTCTTCCTGACAATGCAAAACGCCAAATTAGCCTCAATGCAAATATGATTGTGGTTCATGAGAATCGTCTTCGTGTAGTTCAGCTCATTCATCTATTCAGCTATTCATACATGCTGTGGTACCGATCGTCCTAGCAGGTTCATCTAGATAAAATGCCACAGATTCCAATACGGAGAGGAGTAAGGGTGTAAATAGACTTTAAGGGTTCTATCCAGATTGAGTTCCAGGTACTCTTTCAGTGTCCGGTACCATCTGTTTGTGTGGTTCTCTTGCTGACTTCTGGTAACCTCAGTCGCGATGGCTTATTTGGCCAGCCGATAGAAGCGCAAAAGAGTTACCAACTTAACATATGTCTTTGGCGAAAAGCTCAAACCCATGTTTTCACGCGAAGAATGTATATATTCTTGAATACTCTTTGACTAAACAATGTGTGAAATCCGTTTCTGGTTTTGTAGGTTGTGATACTTTTAAACTCTGAAAGTTTAACTCTGAAAGTCTTGAAATTAATGCAAGAATGAAACTACCGTATTGTATAATGTCATAGGTTATTGAGTTAATGTTATATTTATATTTCAAAGTTGATGATATACCGTTTGTACCATTTGCTTTCGGTATCATTATACAGGAAAGTCACTGTTTCCTGGAAAAGGTCAAGAGAAGTTAATTAAAGTACGTTTCTTCAGGGTTTTGATCAAACATTAAAAACCGAATTGGTGGAATCAGTGCATATTAAGGACGAACGTTAGGAGAATTCTGAATAGAAAGAAAAGAGGATATTTTAACTTAAACAAATTTATATCCAGATTAATCATTATTGTCAGTTTTGAAAGGATCAGATGTAGTCACTGTGCAAAATCAAAGTAACTTCTGTCCTATTTTGAGGGGTATTCCGAATTGTTTAGCTCAGCGAACCTTAAAGACGAACATGTAAATTCACTACAGCAAAGGTTATGAAATAGATATGAGGAGGTAACGTAGTGTTAGTCTGATGTAGGAAGAAGGGACACAAGCAATCGCTTCACTCCTCATAGATTTACCCGTATTCCTATTTACAATTAACATGTCGCATGACAGAAAGGAACACGACCGAATATGGATACGTATGTAAGTCAACACTGCCCAGTCGAAAGTTTAGAAATTTTGTTTCGGTTCCTTGAAATGTACGTGATACATACCCAGAATGGTACATTTAATGTTTCCACAAAGAAAGCAACCATTAAGTCATTATAAGCCAGATACATAAAAAGCCTGAAGCCAACCATTAGTCTCAGTGAAAACTTCTTAGTAGACTTATCTGTGAGTATGTGAGTTAAACTTGCTCCCAAGGAAATACAACGAATGCCCCACAGCAATTTGTTGGTTATCAGGCTGACACAAATAGGATACTGGTTTTGCTTTTCGTGAGCAAGAAGCCAGAGATGATGCATTCATTTTGAAAGAATGTATTCACAGACCTGACCAAACTAGTGAATAGTTTTATTTATGTAAAAAGAAAAATAACTGCCACAAACAAACCATAAAAAAACATACTACTGGCATTGCATTGGTATCAAAATTGGTAGTGGTTAGGTTGCGAATTGGTTATACAAGAAAGGACACAAATACACGTACCTGCTTTATTAAAAATGTCTCGATTATATGGTAAACATAAAGAAACGCACAGTCTTTGTGGTGCAGGAGATTCTTATTCTTTTCGGGCAAACCTGGGTGCTGTTGTACAAGACAACGTTAGTACTAAGTCTGCGTTAAGTCTATGTCAAGGTATGGGTGTACGGTCACCTTAGCGCTAAGATCGCTTTGAACAATGGCACCCTGACCTTGAAGGTATTCTTAGTGACATAATTTTCAAAACATGTTTAAATTTCATTTTACGCGCAATCTTGAGTGTTGTTGTACAAGACAACCTTAGTACTAAGTCTGCCTTAAGTCTATGTTAACGTATGGGAGTTACTGTCTTCTTATCGCTAAGATCGCCTTGTTTACTATATGACCATGACATGTTACATGCTATAAAAATGTCAAGGATTTCCGAAAATAATAACGTTTCCCACAATTGTAAAAGATATCAATTTCTAGAAATGTTGTATATCATAATAATTAACAGACTGGAACATATTTTTATTGGGAATAAAGATGCTATGACCACCAACGATTTACAATAACGTCAGGTGGAGGAAATTTGAAAGTTTGTTTTTACATCAGAAGCATCTCCACGATTTGTCAAACATACCTTCGTATGAGTCTCCCAATGGCGATCTGTAGGGATATATCATATTCCGTTGCAGCCAGACTTAGCCAAAGTCGTCGTCCGCCTACTTACGTTAACGTACACGCATTCCTGTCATAACCCAGAAGCGTTAATTAGGGGAATGGCCTGGAATCCTTTCTGGTCTGGGCATTCTGTGGATCTTGTTCCGCAAAATGTGACAATCTGTGTCATCCTGAAAGACTAAATAGGTTTTGGGGGAAACGAGTGGCATGTTGTCACAATAATACTGTCCAGTGACCCTCCTCGCTCAATATGGAGTAGGGTTCTGCCAGTCTGATGCCTCACCACACAACTGACCCACATCCAAATTTGTCTGGGTGTGTCAGGATGGCATAGGCTTGTCGTTTATTTCGACCTGGTTTCCATAGACACTTGCACTGAAAGTGCACCCTGAACTAGACTCATCTGAAACAAACATAACACGGGACAAGTAAAGATTGCCTTCGACTTTGTCTACGCCATTGACGTCTGATGGCATAAGGATGACTTGAACGGTGTGGAAAATACTTCACCGTCGAGGATGGATTTGCATTCGCAACTCATGTTCCAGTAGACTGAAAAAAGTTTGTAGCCACTTGAATCATTGTTTGAGATTGATTTCATCAAGTCTGTTTTCGGATCAATCACACGTGTACCCTTATCGCTCATCTTGTATGCCATGAACGGCGACGATGGTACATGTTCCAGTAAGGTGATCCCAGGCTCTAAACATTGACTGTGTTGGACATGGCTGTCATCCTCCAGCATGACGTAAGAGTGCACGATGCAAACACCCTGTCGCAAGTAGAATGCAAACATAGTATGAAATAATATACGCTCGTACATCCTTAGAGGCGGAGACACACACATCGCCCCTGTTTTAATATAGCAAAGCACAGCAATGATAAAAATGTCTTTGCAAATGAAACTAGTGCAACAGTACTGTTCCTGAAAGGATATTCCTTTACTACTACAAAGTGCTGCAATGATAATAATGTCTTTGCAAATAAAACTAATGCAACAGTACTGTTACTGAAAGGGTATTCCTTTACTACTACTACTACTTTATTAGAATGAAACACACTGATTTTCACACGAAACAATGGTTATTGCTTTACTTCTCCATTGATTACAAGACACTAAGAAAGGCAACGCTGTGTAGTACTTCTTCCAGTAGCCACTTTGTGCGTGAGAATGGTTTACACCGTTTTCAGCAATATTGCAACAATATCACGACGGGGCCACATTGTACTCATATGAATATGTGAAATCTATGTATCTATTGTTTGTAGTGAGTGAGTTTAGTTTTACGCCGCACTCAGCAATATTCCAGCTATATGACGGCGGTCTGTAAATAATCGAGTCTGGACCAGACAGTTCAGTGATCAACAACATGAGCATCGATCTGCGCAATTGGGAACCGATGACATGTGTCAACCACGTCAGCGAGCATGACCACCCGATCCCGTTAGTCGCCTCTTACGACAAGCATGGTCGCCTTTTATGGCAAGCATGGGTTGCTGAAGGCCTATTCTAACCCGGAACCTTCACGGGTCTATATTGTTTGTAGCATACTGTCAATCAAACTAAGTCTAATTAGAGCATGATCTATAAACATGCTTTTAAGATCGAGTGTATTTGTACCCGACAATGTTTGATTGAATGCTTTATGCACCGAGTAAATGATTACTTACAGCGTGTGCTGTTTTGAATGTTTTATGTCTCGAGTGAATGATTACTTACAGCGTGTACCGAGATTGAATGTTTTATGTTTCGAGTTAATGATTACTTTAGGTTGTACCGAGATTGAATGTTTTATGTTTCGAGTGAATGATTACTTACAGCGTGTGCCGAGATTGAATGTTTTATGTTTCGAGTTAATGATTACTTACAGCGTGTACCGACATTGAATGTTTTATGTTTCGAGTGAATGATTACTTACAGCGTGTACCGAGATTGAATGTTTTATGTTTCGAGTGAATGATTACTTACAGCGTGTACCGACATTGAATGTTATATGTTTCGAGTGAATGATTACTTACAGCGTGTACCGAGATTGAATGTTTTATGTTTCGAGTGAATGATTACTTACAGCGTGTACCGAGATTGAATGTTTTATGTTTCGAGTAAATGATTACTTACAGCGTGTACCGAGATTGAATATTTTATGTTTCGAGTAAATGATTACTTACAGCGTGTAACGAGAATGAATGCTTTATGTTTCGAGTGAATGATTACTTCCAGCGTGTGCCGAGATTGAATATTTATGTTTCGAGTGAATGATTACTTTTTGCCCCGACTTAATGAATTCTCTCTGTCCTGCATGGATGAATGCTGTCCTTCAAATATTCGTTGTAGGTATTTATGTTTTAAGCAACTAGCTGTCAACTAGCTGTCAACTAGCTGTCCAAAATGAATGTTTTTAGTCCTCAACTACGGCGTGAGTGCAGTTAGTCAAAGGCACGTCGTTCATTCACTCGTCATACCGATGTTAATTACCATCAGCTGTTCAGCATCTGAATCTATCTACATAAATCTGCACCAAATGTAACACAGATCGTGTTGCTGCACTTACAGAGGTGACTAATGAAATGCACTGAGATGCACATTGTGGAATCTAGGTCAGAATATGTCTCCGGAACTTACCTTTGTCACATGACAAATGTCTCTGGACCTTTGCTCGTACTATCAACCACTAGGCTAAGTGTCTGATTAAATTATGATAACTGACATCGGCATCCAGTGTAATGGCTTGTGCGGTTATGGAACTTTCGTTTGTCTCACGAGGCGATGTAAACGATACATGTCCCTACCGCTAGATCGCTGCTCATGATATGTGTCTGTATTGCGTTTTCAGTTCAGCTGGACATTTTACAGTTAGCTTGTAAAAGGCTCACGACCCGAAGTAAAGGATACCAGTCAAAATATCTCGGACTGGATCGTTGGTCATAATATTAAGCACTCAACCTTTTATCTGATTAAAACAGTTCTGAATTATTGCGTTAAATACCAAATACCCAAAAAGTAGTGTTGTCCTTGTAATACGTGTTCGATTCATGTGCAAATTCTATTCTGGGCCCACTTCCTCAAACCGATCGCTGCGTTATAACAGTCGTAACTCCCATACTTTAACATAGACTTAAGACTTTTGTAGCTCTACGATCGTCTTGAGGAATGGGACCAAGGACGCTTTACACATAGTTGATTAGTATACAGTATGCCTACTCGTTAAATTATGATAGATGACATCGGCGTCATGTGTAATGGTTTGTGCGGTTATGAAACTTAAGTTTGTTCACGAGGCGATGTATATGATACCGGCCAACATGTCCCGACGACTGGGTCTCTGCTCATAATATTAACCACTCAGCTACCTGTTTGATTTGAGTTGTTGTTTCATTAAAAACAAAATGCCCAAAAAGGACGGGTGTCTGTGTTACGTTTTCGGTTCAGCTGGACATTTAAGCTGAAAGCTAGCTGGAAAAGGCTCATCCGCATAAATTATCAATGACTTACGTGCATGTTTTCTTACTCGTTAAATAATGATATATGATGGTGGTCATCAAGTGTTACGTCATAGTGTTACATCATAATGTTTGATATGACGTCACTTGCTTGTCACAACACAGCTGTTTCCCCCTTGAGTTCACAACGTACCGTGAATACGATAACCGTACATCGACCATACAACTGTATTTCAAGTTGATTTTGCGTCTCCCCGTTAGGTGATACTGAGACAAAGTTCTTTAAAATCCAGAAAAACAAATGCGTCCAGAGATCGGATTTCAGAAGCTTTTAATCAGACAGCTACACTGCTTCCCGTTAAAACATTTGTCAGGTTCTTAGGTCATACAGGCTCTTGAAAGATCAGCTGGTATCACGTCGACAGCTGACACGCAATTTTGCTGTTAATTCCGATAGAACTTGTCGATGACATTTCGAAACATCATTTTACGATAGATAGCTATCGTATAGCTAATAGATTCCGACACTGTGGTGTATCCATAAATACCTAACCAATTAAAAGATATAATCAGATAGCGTATCGTACTTGTGATTACATGTACGAAATAATATAAAAGGTAACATAATGAGAGTCCGACTGTACCTTGGCTCCGACTTGTTAAAGAGAAAACCACAGCCAGGAAGAACGCTGTTGCTCAGTCATTCGCACTTGACATCCCTGTGTTTACACAGATACAGGAGAAGTTTAGGAACGTCGATTGCACTGGTTTACTGGTTGGCGGTTGGCGCCCTATTATCTGGCCCCCAAATAATGTGTTATTTCTTCACGATAATGCGTCGTGCAATCGCAAAATGAAGGAACTGCTCTTGCGCGGATCTCTCAACATTATCCAGTACATGTTAAAGTGTCTTGTACCAGACACAACATTTCCTGGTGTTCGACCTTTGTGATACAGAGATAAATATTAACAAGCGTTCTCTGATGTTGCACGTAAATGTCAAGTTGTGCTGTTAAAAGATACGAAGTTAAAACAGCCAAAACACATCATAATCCATCGGATTGTTGCGTGGAACCCTGTAGACATGTTTAGATTGCATCCCTTAAGCATAAGCGTCAGAGTAATAACACAGGACACATTTTTCATTCTTTAGTCTGTTCAACAGGCCCCTCTAAGTAATTGAAGGAATTACAGCAAATTTGAAGGAATTGCATCTCAAATGTAAACAAACGCAGCCCACTCGCGAAACAATTGCAGCGATATCGGTAGTTTAACGGTAATAACAGAAACCCATCGGCCCTATCGGAAGCAATGTCGGTAATACTGGAAACACGCTCGGCCATCTCCGGAGATTTTTCCAAGGATGTCGGCGTTAGCCACAGTGCTAGCGTTGAAAGCACTCTTCTTTCGGATGGCACAGAAACGAGCCTACCATATCAGATCGGCACAAGCTCGGCTTTTAGATGGAATGCTCTCTGAAGGACCAATGCATGAGTTGATGCGTTGAGAAGAATAGCAGATTCCTTCGTGTTGATGATGGCTTTCCTTAGGTCCAGTCACTTTCCACAGCGCCTGAGCGGATTGCTGAAAATATCTCAGCCAGAACTTGTACTTTAAAGTTTAAGATCAACTGCGTATTTTCTCGACACTACTACGGACGACCGTGGTGTAGTGTGTCCAATTTACATTATAAATTAAGTTGGTTCTTTAGCAAATGGAATTCTAGCTTACAGCGCCACAGAGAAAACGCGATATTCGCTGGATATGCTGGTGTTGGTTTCCGTAAGGAATGTCTTCGCCGATAATGGGTTATCCACTATGCGGATCCGGCTTTGTATGAGAATAACCCACAAGCCTTATATCCCTCCGCCAGAGCAACAGGTGCAGTCAGTTAGGTTAATTTGAGTCAGGGCGAAATTCCCAACAATAACTGACAAAGGTGTCTCAGATTTACAACACTACACCACCCTCGTCGGTTATGTGGGAAATTAGTTCATTGTCTAGAATGTGTCATCATTTTAGCATTTTTAGGAGGTAGCATAGCAGTCCGTTTTGGACAGCTGGACATGTCATTGCTTACTTACAAAACTTTGTACCTTAGAAAATATCAGATAGTGACACGTATCCATTTTTTCCTTTTGGATTTACATTGATTGACAGTTGTTTAAAACTCAGCAATATTCAAGCTATATGGCAGCCGTCTGTAAATTATCGAGTCTGGACCAGACAAGACTGCACTCAACAGCATAAGCTTCGACCTACGCAACTGGGATACAAAGACTTGCGTCAGTCGAGTCAGCGAGCCTGACCACCCAATCCCGTTATGATTAGCTTCCACTTACGACATGTAAGACCAATTCTAACCCGAATGTTGACGAGTCTTTCTTTAACGTATTCAAACAATTACGCACGGAATGAGCTAGGAATTACAGTAATTGCTAATCATGTGTATGTTCTGCACTCCATTCAGCTTCTGCCAAATATTTGCCCATGTTCAAAATGAGACAGATTCTTGCTAATGACACCTGACCTAAATTTTGTCTCTTAAACAAATATAGCTTTACATAGACATACAGACGTTTGAATTGTTGAAATTATTTCCTATTCAATTGCTCTAAAGTTCAGAAAATAATCATTTAACACTGTGTTTGGCTATTCATTTTGTTAGGACACATTGGAATGTATGCTACAATCCGATTTATTGGTAAATTGGACTGGGTGAGGAACATTGATTGACATGAATGTTTTATTTATAAGTGCCTCATTCACAGATGAGATGTGCATTTTCATACTCTATTAATGAGTTTTAGTAAAATGTGTGAGCAAAGTATTCATTAAGCACCTGTGTATTCGGCTGACTCTGAGATTCAATTGTTCTGGAATCCACGACGTTCCGAAATGACGACGCCATGCCGCTTGAGATATTATCATTATATTATTATTATATTTTTTGTTAAAAACTGTAAAACGTAATATGATACAGATTCATATGGTCTTAGAATTATTAACATTGGATATGCGGTCATTTTACAATAAGTCTTACAGCATCGCTTTTAGATGATACTTCCACACGACCAATAGCTCGTAATCTGAGAACTACATAAAATGGCAAATGGTTTAAAACGCTAAACAGTAGTTACCTTCAACATTGGCGTCACAAAGGCTGACAGCGGATACCTATGCATCTATTAGCATAGACAAAATATGTTACGCAAAATCAATATGTAGTAAGTCAATATATGAGTCGAGTACTCTAACTGAGTTCCACAATAACAATCAAACAATTTCATGTGTATCTTTAAAGGTGGTACTCGAGATTGAAATCGCTAGATATTCCAAGTCAAATTATTCCACCGTAATCTGTTTTCGTCCTACATGTCCATGGGTTGTTCCTATCCAATCATCATGGTAAATTGTCTGTTCCTTTCAATGATTGTCGTAAATTGTCTGTTCCTATTCAATCATCGTCGAAAATTGTCTGTTCCAATCAATCATTGTCGTAAATTGTCTGTTCCTATTCAATCATCGTCATAAATTGTCTGTTCCTATTCAATCATCGTCATAAACCGACTGTTCCTATTCAATCATCGTCATAAACCGACTGTTCCTATTCAATCATCGCCATAAACCGACTGTTCCTATTCAATCATCGTCGTAAATCGGCTTTTCCTATTCAATCATCGTCATAAACCGACTGTTCCTATTCAATCATCGTCGTAAATCGGCTTTTCCTATTCAATCATCGTCATAAATCGGCTTTTCCTATTCAATCATCGTCATAAACCGACTGTTCCTATTCAATCATCGTCATAAATCGACTGTTCCTATTCAATCATCGTCATAAACCGACTGTTCCTATACAATCATCGTCATAAATCGACTGTTCCTATTCAATCATCGTCATAAACCGACTGTTCCTATACAATCATCGTCATAAATCGACTGTTCCTATTCAATCATCGTCATAAACCGACTGTTCCTATTCAATCATCGTCATAAACCGACTGTTCCTATTCAATCATCGTCGAAAATCGGCTTTTCCTATTCAATCATCGTCATAAACCGACTGTTCCTATTCAATCATCGTCGTAAATCGGCTTTTCCTATTCAATCATCGTCATAAACCGACTGTTCCTATTCAATCATCGTCATAAACCGACTGTTCCTATTCAATCATCGTCGTAAATCGGCCGTTCCTATTCAATCATCGTCGTAAATTGTCTGTTCCTATTCAGTCATCGTCGTAAATCGGCTGTTTTATATATTACCTCTCACTGCAAGTCGTGTATCTTTCTTCAGGAAAGATTGGTGACTCTACCTGTGGTAGTGACGAGGACTGCTCGGCTGCTGTCGCCAACAGCATCTGTACCAAGGGGGCGTGCAAGTGTGTCAGTGGTTACCGTGCAACGGGAGACAACAGAGAATGTATACTAAGTAAGTTTAATAAAACTTGTTCACTTGGAAACCAGTATTTTCGTAATTATGCTGACTGTTCATGTACACCTCATTGTCATCCTCACTCAAACTTGCTGTTCTCATGATTTCCATGATCTACAGAAGTCATTCCTTTCATGAGTCCTAGTAGTATATATTTTGGATTTGTCTAGAGAAAACGAAAGGGCGAAATGCTCTTTGAACAATTAAATGATTTATTTTTTAACCTTACCAGTATTTTTATTGTATCTTGCGCCTCTATCTCGAATTCTTGAACGGTTTTTCTGTTTAAGAATACGAATGGACTTCAAGTGTTTCCATTCTAGAAGTTGAAGAGACGAAGAATGAGCACAGTTGTTATAGATATACAGCTTCTTTACTCTGTAGTGGCGACGTCTCTACTGATTATAATGTTGTCAAGCAAGTGGTATCCATCTTACACATACGTCAACTGTAGTGAAATCTGTGTTTAATATGATAATATGTATGATTTACTGACTTTATGTATCGATCTTAATTTTCAGGAAAGATCGCTGACAAATGCACCGTCCACAGCGACTGTAATGACGCCGTGGAACACAGCAACTGCACCAAAGGCGTTTGCATTTGCAACTCCGGGTACTACGACGTACTTAAAGGCACGGAGTGTACAGTCCGAAAGATTGGAGATCGTTGTAGCACCAACTCAGACTGCCAAGATGCAGTTGGAAACAGCACGTGCAACATCAAAATGTGCTCGTGCAAGCGTGGGTTTAGAGTAGGCGATGACGACAATGAGTGCATCATGAATAAAATCGATGATTTCTGTTTCTTGGACTATCATTGCAGTGACGCTATTCCAAATAGCCTGTGTAAGGACTCAAAATGCACGTGCGAAGTCGGATACAGGGCTGTTAAAGAAAACACAAAGTGTCTAAAACGTAAAATTGGGGACCCAACATGTAAAGTCCATGACGATTGCAAGGCCGTTATAGCCAACTCTGAGTGTAGAGGATCGATGTGTGTCTGTCGGTCTGGTTTTCTGGCCAGTCCAGATCTGGACTCCTGCGACCTCCGCGGTATTGATGATTCCTGTGCCGTCCACGCTGATTGCTTTGACGCCGTTGTGCACAGCAACTGCACCGACGAGGTGTGTGTGTGTGACATGGGATACTATGCAAGTGATGACGGTAGCGAGTGCCATGTACGGACAATAGGTAGTAAATGTGAAGGAGACAGTGATTGTCGTGCCGTGTCTATGAGCAAATGTGTTAAACAGGTTTGTGAATGTGCATCTGGGTACCAGTCAATAAACTCCGGCACTGAATGCGAACAACGCAGAATAGGTGCGACATGTGGCACGCACCGAGACTGCTTCGATGCTCTTCCTGACAGCAACTGTACCAACGGGATGTGTGTGTGCAATTCTGGATTTTATCAAAGCTCTGATAAATCGAAATGTATCCTTCGGAAAATAAACGATTTTTGTTCTGTAGCAACGCCCAGTGACTGTTCCGATGCTGTAGCAAATAGCGACTGCCTCAGCTTTGTGTGTAAATGCAATTCCGGTTTTTACCCATCCGATAATTTCAGTAAATGTGAAAAACGGAAAATATACGACACCTGTTTCGGTGACAAGGATTGTAACGATGCTGTTCGGAACAGCAATTGTACCAAGGGCACGTGCTTATGTGATTCAGGGTTCAAGGTCAACGTGTACAACTCCTCGTGTATACAACGTAAAGTGACTGATGACTGCGTCTTGGACACAGACTGCAGCGATGCAGTCGACAGCAGCAGCTGCATCAACAACAGATGCGCCTGTATCTCAGGATATCGCATGTCAAGTGACAGGACCGCTTGCGTTAAACGAAAGATTGGCGATGCATCTTGCAACGTCGACAGTGACTGTTTCAACGCCGTTCCAAATAGCAATTGCACCAATGGTATTTGCTACTGTAACTCTGGGTACAGAAGTGAAGACGAGCAAGACCTTTGCACAAAACGGGTCATTCATGACGCATGTGACCTTGATACTGATTGTTCGGACGCCGTGTTGCATAGCAACTGTGACAGCGGCGTGTGTGGGTGTAATAGTGGATTCTACGTCGCTGGGAACATGACGTCCTGTATCCAGCGTAAAATAGGTGACACTAACTGTAAATCTGACTCTGACTGTTCTGACGCTGTCCCCGACTCTACGTGCTTGAACAACACCTGTGCTTGTCAGTCTGGGTCGCACCACACCGATGACTTCAAGATATGCGTGCTCAGAGTCGTTGGAGATGCTACGTGTAAAGTGGACACCGACTGCAGCGACGCCGTTCCCAATAGCAACTGCACGTCTGGCACGTGCTACTGTAACTCCGGCTACTACGATGAAAATTATAGAACAGAATGTGTGAAAAGTAAGTATGGTGCTTAATATTAAAAATATAATATTTGTTGGTGATGGTCTACTTGCCGTATCGGTCATTTCTGCCCACTAGCACATTTGCTTGTATCTTTATGCTCACTTTCTACTTCACATATCGATAAAACGGTATGTATTTATCCGTCCTCTAATCACATCGATACATGTATCAGTGTCCTCATATCCATCTGTCTGATCATCCATCGATCTGTTGACCAGGGCCTAGGTTTTCAAAGTTTCTTAACACTAAGATAGTCGTAAGTTAATGTGAATGTATGACACTTACGGCTGTCTTAGCGCTAAGAGAGCTCCGAAAATCTAGGTCCTGCCTTCTTTAGTCATCCTGGGGCGGTGGAGTAGCCCAGTGGTTTCGAAGACCCGGGTTCGATTCCCCACATGGGTACATTGTGTGAAGCCAATTTCTGGTGTCCCCCGTCGTGATATTGTGGGAATATTGTTGTCATACAAAAAGAAGCAATACATATATCCTACCTGTCGGATGGATGTATTAGATCCACAAGGAAACATATCTACAAGGAACACACGGAACAGGAACCACAGATCCATCTGCATTACCTGTACCTGTATATCATGCAGTATGACAGGACGACAACTGGTTTCTTGTACCCCTCCCCTCACTTCATCCACCAATTGTAACTGTAAAATATACTCTCGGCTCATCGGTATGTCAATGAAAAATCCAAATTATGTTTAACATTGTGTCTTTCGTGAATTTACATTCAAGCATATCAAGATGGTATTTTGGTAGAGTCGTGTCCGCAAATGTTTCTTTATTTTGCAAGTTTGTATTCTGTAACCTGTTTTGTAAATGTTTTGTGAAACGGAATTGATCTAAGGATGTTTTTAGTTGGTTAACGGTGGTATTTTTTTCGCAAAATATATACAAGTATGTTGAAACCATGTACCCTTTCTCTCTGTTCACAGTTTCCACTTCTATCTACATATCCATGACATTCTGGCCCGTGAAGACGGGTTAATTAGAATTGGTCTTCAGCAACTCATGCTTGTCTTTAGATTCGACTAACGGAATGGGTTCTCAAGTCGCTGACTTAGTTGACACATGCGTAGATCGACGCTCATGCTGTTGATTACCGGATTGTTAGGTTCCGACTCAGTTGTTTGAGAGGCCGCCGCTGCCGTATAGCGGAAATATTGCTGGATGTGGCTTTAAACAGCATCCACATCAAGTCATCATATCCCATTTACCTGTATTTGAATATACATTCATCCAACTCTTTGTATTAATGTGTCATTTATCGTTGTTTGAACCAACTATGAACTATAATCTAATAATTTGTTTTGTATTTTTTTCAGGGAAAATAGGTGACGCAACATGCTTCCTTGACACCGACTGTTCAGATGCAGTTGCTAATAGCAACTGTACATCTCGCGTGTGTCTGTGCAACTCTGGTTATCATGTAAACTCCAAGAAAACTACTTGCAGCAAGCGAAGGATCTACGACACCACGTGTCTCATGGACTCCGACTGCAGCGACGTCGTCAACAACAGCCACTGCGTGGGAGGAGTGTGTTTATGTCAACTTGGCCACAGCGTCAACAAGAAGAGAACAGTTTGCACCAAACGTCGAATTTACGATACTACTTGTGAAAAAGACATTGACTGCAGCGCAGCGGTTGCTAAAAGTAATTGTACAGATAACACGTGCTACTGTAATTCCGGTTACTATAGCAACAAATTCAATGATACCTGTACAAAACGTAAAATTGGAGACCTTTGCTCACTGGATACGGATTGTGATTCCGCCGTTGCCATGAGCGCATGCGTGAAATCTAAATGCACATGCTTATCGGGATATCAAGTAGATGATACGAAGACAACGTGTTCAAGGAGGAAGATATTCGATGCTACATGCACGGTCGACTCCGACTGTTATGATGCGGTTGCCCATAGCAACTGCTCCCGTGGGATATGCAAATGTGATTCTGGTTATCATGTTTCTACCAACAAGACCTTGTGCATTCTGAGTGAGTAGTGAAACTGATGCAAACCATTACTTTATCTTGAGTGAGCATAGATAGTTTTGCGCCGCTTTCTTCAATATTCCAGACACATTGCCCCTGTGAATGACTGTAATAAGCGTCACACATTTTATCCATGAGGGGAATCGAACCCGGGTCTCTGAGCGCTGTATATTTCATAACGATACATTATTATTAAGACAAAAATAGGTAGGCACAATGGAGTAATACATTGGTATATTCATCTCCCATGTGGACTAAGGAGAGTGAAATATACTCGTATCATAATTTAAAAAATCATTTCAGTAAACCGATAAGATAATAAGATAATTCCATTACAAAGCCTACGAGCTTTACACGTGTTGACCTTATAGCTTAAAAAGATGTCCTATCCTTATGCTAAAAAACCCCAATAAATTATTAGTGTATGCAGTCATGCGATTGTCCAACAAAAAAAAAAACCCATTACATTTTGAGACCACGTTGAGTTTATTGGAGATTGCATTTAAGTAATTTGAAACATGAAGCAAACTTACTTTGAAATATTTTTCCGAAAAGATATAACTGCACTCATTTTGGAAGTAGCGGTCGTGCTAAGACAATTTGCCACTTACTTCCAAGACCTTTCCAACTTTGGGAATGTGTTTTTCGTCCAGTGATTATACCACGCTTTCCCTAACGGCAATTGGTAATAAAACTCTTGTTGTTAATGTTCTTCCAGGAAAGATTGGTGATGCTTCCTGTGTGATTAACTCAGACTGCAATGCCGCCGTACCACACAGCTGGTGTAGCGAGGGAATATGCACGTGCGACTCCGGATATGACGTCACACACTTGAAGACTGCGTGTGTCAGGCGTAAGTTGACCATCTGACAGCGCCGGTTGAGAAGCTCTGGAGGAAGACTCATTGAAAATATTGTTCATTTTCTACATGTTGTTGATCATTTTAGTTTCTTGGGAGCAAATGAGATTACCTGTAGTTTTTGTTCTTTATAAGCAGTTAATTCTTTATCAGCAATACATCTGCGCAAGCGAATAATACAAATTGGACAAGCTTTTATGATTTTGCTTACTGTAACCCTTGTTTACCTAATACTTACTTTTCAGTTGAATTTGCGGAGAGGCCTACCACCCTAGTTTTGCAATATGATAACCATGATCAGGAGATTTAGTCTACGTAAAAACATCGCTGCATGTTAGCTATTTTGAAATGTTCAGAGAAACCTAGATAAATCGGAAACCATACACTCCTGATAATTACTGTTTGGAAAACTTCGTTGTGGTTCAAATTGCTCCACAGCGATTATAGTCTCTCCGAACTCAGTGCACTTGTTAATCCTGACGTCTTCTTTGGAAACTGTACCATTTGCGGGGTTTAACTGAATGTAGATATTTTTTCTGTACATGTAAAATGAGCCAAAATCTTCATGTGAAAATGTCTTAAAGCTTGAAGTTACCCGTACTTTCATTAAAGAATTTCGGCAAGCGGCAACGTGTCTTTTGATACAGTAATAAATGCAGAGGTGTTATATTTGTTACGTGCATTGTCCCTGACATGGCTATTCTGCTTTGACAACATCATAACCTATTCAACGTTCATTATTGACCTCATTTCAGGACAAAGGATGCCTCACTTACAATGTGTGTATTGCTTGCCCACGCTATTGCCACTAGAACATTTGTCAAGTTCACATTTGGTTCGAGGTTCCTATAGTAAACTATATTGACTTCATCGCTTTGAACTAGTCAAAGAATTCCCAAATTCTCGACAGCAAGAATTCAAGTTTTACTGAGTGAAACTGTAGAACTTCATTGGTCGAACACCGCCTTTGAAGTTACACGACGATTGATATGTGTTCATCAGGACTTAGCGTGGGTCTATAGATTTCTACTAATATGTGTGGTTTTAGTTGCTCAGCAGACAGTGTTTTCTAGGTCCTTCGTATTTGAGTGAGAGGTGCTATGTCTTCGACCAGTGTCGGCATATTCACCCCAAAAGCTATTGTGATGCTAACGATGCCTGTGTTTGTCCTCGTGAACACTTTGTTCTTTTTGACAACGTCACGTGCCAGCCATGTAAGTATGATTTCAGTTCGGTATATGTATACTGGGTCCGGGGACATTCAATTAACACTAAAACTCCTTTTATCCGAAACCCTTTAGCCTCTACCCCGTGTATTCTTTAACTATGCCGTCTGGGAAATTTTGTTATCAGAAGGTCAACGTGGACAGGTTACTACATATCCATGATCAGCCCCAATGGATTATCTAGTCTGTCATACAGATCCTGAAACAACATCCAAGGAAACCCCAGTCAAGATTTCCACAGATTCAGCGAAAATGATGAAAATCTCTTGGCTCCTTTTCAATATAATGATATCCTTTTTATCATAAACTGTCTTTGTTCTGTAAAATGTGTTCATTTCAGAAAGTAGTTGTCAGTCTCTGGGTTTACACACATCATGAAAGAACTATACGGATGAGGTGGGGAGGTGTCACTGTATATACGATGCTCACATGTTGGCACCACGGTCAATTAAGCAAGTCATATGTTTCAGTTATTCATCAGTGTGCTATGACTTTTCAGCCCAAACCTTCAATGTCAAACGTTATCCTCCATTAAACATTGCCATATCTTCTTTTACAGTCTTACATTATCATGTGTTTGGTTAAACGACATATTTCATAAACCACATCTCGTCTAACCCGAACATTTCTCAGCATTTTAAGCAATAATATTACAAGTTAAACGTGGAATACAGTTGACCGTTTTCGTTAATATGCTTTAAATAACTTCACTGTTTAAACAAATAAACTATTAATAAGTATAAGTACGTGAGTATGGAAATATTCAAATCCACACTGAGAATCATTACATCTCCAAATTCTCGAATGAGTACAGAATGAGAAGGAATGAAAATTATGCCAATTCTGTCGTGTCCATCTTGCATGAATCGTCTAAATTTAGGAACAAATATGCAAAGCGTTTTGCATATCGATGCAACCGCTTCCAGCAACTGCACTACGAATGCAAACAGGTGCAAGGAGTGTGCAAACATTTTAACGAAGCATATAATTGTCATAATTAAAATCATTCCAGAAAGTTGATCCCAAATAGATCATAAACATGAAAATATGCAGTCACCTGTCTCCGCTATGCATTTGAAATTGGAAATTAATTGCGGTGTGCTGTGAGTATTTGCTTCTTTTAAATGACCTTTGACAGCAGATGAACGTCAACGTCATTTAGGCGAGATTGATGGTGCTTTAATGATTTTTTATGCTTCACAGTGCCAGGCAGTGTTTAACTGGAACGAAATGATCAGAGGAGTGCTTTGGGTAGGGTTTGTTATCTCATCTCAGGGATTCCAGTTATCGCCTTTGAAATGAAGAGGCATGATCCATTGCGTGTTTAGGCGAGAGATAATTTCCACTAGGATTTCATGATTTAATATATAATTTTGTATTTTCTTCACATTACGTCAAAATATTGTCATGGTTTTAAAGTTTCGCTTCCAACATTTGTTTGATAAAATACCACACACGAATATTTCGATAGTTTTGGAGTATGGTCGTGAAGTAGCTATTGACCCTGTTTCACATTTCTTTGATGTCTTGTTTTTTTAATGGAGACGCAAGTAAATTAAATACTTTGGGGGTATTATTGCTATCACAAAAATAGACAAGTGATACTATTTACGTAATGAAGCATTATTTTTTTTATATCACTAGAAACTAAAGATTTGATTTTTGGAAGTGCAATATTAACATGAAACTAAAGCACCGTAATACCAATTACCTTTACAACGAACACGGTTATATCGAACTAAATGATATAAGGATCAGGGCCCCGTTTCAGAAGCTCTCGTAAGCCTACAATTTCGTAACGTTTCTCGTAGCGTTCGTACCTCCAATAGTCCGTTTGGTTAAAAAAGCGGACCGATGTATTGCGATGTAACTCGAAAACTAATAAGCATAACATAGTCAATAAAACGCTGATCATAATCAAAACATCATACCAACTCTGTGAGTTTTTTGCAGAATTTTTGTCCTAATAAGTTGTATAACAAACTATCATTAAAATATTGATACAGTTCACTGTTTATTACGAGGGAGGAGTGTAGAGAAGGGGACAGCCAGGTGTTCGAGAAGCTCGTGGACAAATGCCGAGAAAGTTCTTTATTCATTAACCTGTGCCGTGCTGTCTCCATACTTTCTCGCACACCTGTCTGTCCCTTTCTCTGCACTCCACTCTCGTAACAAACAGTGAACTGTATCAATATTTTAATGATAGTTTGTTAAACAACTTCTTTATTCTAAGGAAAACTATTCTGCAAAAACCTCACCGAGTTGGTATGATCAGCGTTTCATTGTGTATGTTATGTTGATTAGTTTTCGAGCTATACTGCAATTCATCGGTCCGCTTTTGAGCCAAACGGACTATGTATTACAGTATAGAGGTAAGGATGCTACGAGAAAAGTTACGAGATCTTAGGCTGAAGAGAGCTTTGTGAAACTGGACACTGGCTAGCTATTCTCGAAACGTTCGTAACCCTTGGACCCTTTAAAGCCAATTCTTAACACATTGGCAACGACCAAAGTTAAGAGCTCTCTGTCTAATTGCTGAGTAATTTAGCTGAAATGCGTATGACGAACTACGGTTATATCGTTCTAACATACGTAGTCCAACTGTGTTCGACTATAAACGTCTTTTACTGTATGTCATTATTGTTCTTTGATAAGCGATAGAGTGAATATCTTTTACGTCGCCTTTGTGAGTATTCCAAAATATCACCCCAAGTGCGTCACACAATGTACTAGAGACAAAAACCCGTGCCGTTTGTGAACGCTTCAACCACTTGGCTACCCTCCGTTTAATTCCATTAGTGAAGTAATATAGAAAAATCAATGCAAATATATACTCTCTCTTGACTGTCATCTGAAACAAATTCCGTTCGGTGTAAAGGGAAAAAGGCTTTGAAAATGTCATAAATGGATCATTGAAAATCAGTTTGTGAAAAGAGTAAACATCATCTGCTTTACCTAAGCACATGTTAAGTGATTTTAAGCACATTTAAAAATATTCATACACATATAATGAAAGGATAATATTTAACGTGACGTACGTTGTTTAAGAGCTAGTTTTAGTTTAAACATATTTATTCACAATGAGAAAAAGACTAGGTGCAAATTCTTTCAACTTATAAAATCCCTCTCCAAAGGTATTTACAATGACTGATTACATTGCAAGCACTTATTAGGAACTGAAACTGTGATTAAAAGATAACTTGGGAAATATTACAATAAAAATGTGTATAGAGATAAGACTATTGGAATCGTTTTGATTTGCATTAGTACTGATGTACGTTTTCGAATATAATTTCATTTTGATGATTTGTCAGATCTCCAAAGCCGTTTAAAATAACAAATAATGTAATCACATAATTATTACGATATTAAGAATTTTGTTACTTAACGCCAAACTCTTATAGATGAGGTATTCTCCATTTTACTTATAAAAGAAAAATGTTAGATTAAGTATAGTTAATAACTCAATAAGACTACATCATATATTCCCTCTATATATTTAACGCTATATATGGCCGGTATACAGGTTTTTGCAATGTCTGAACAGTTATCGCTCACTGAGGGTTACACGCGCATTATACACGACTAAACACTTTACAGTTAATGTTTTTAACACCGTGGAGACAATACGACAAAACCCTTTTAGCAACCGACAACCAGATTGTCCGATTCCGACTTCATCATAAACGTGACATGAATTCTAGAGACCGACTGTTCCTGAAATAGATGCTTATGATTATTTACTGTGGATCAGATCCCGTACAGCTGGGCGACTACTGCAGTACGCCTTCCCAGTGCTTCACGGCCGTCAGCAACAGCTACTGCAGCAGCAACTACACCTGTGTCTGCGACGATGGATACTTCCCAGACACGGACACTAATGCCTGTCGAAAATGTAAGCATTGACGTTAGCGTGTTGGAGTACTTATGTGGAAGGCCCATGACTCTAAACGTCTCCTTACAATGTTCTGGTATGTTTTTATTAACGCGAAAGCCTGTTGACATGTTCCTCTTTGAAATGTGGGTCGTTCCACCCCTCGTGTGTTTTCTAAATATATCACTGAAGGAATGTTCCTGAACAGACATCAAGGAGCATCTCCTCTCTTTAGTCACACATGGCCTCATTAGCTTAAAACAATACTCTTTAATCATGTGATCGTGTGCTGTTTGTCTTACCTTAGACCCGGTGTTGTTGGGCGACAGATGTCTAGAAGGCTGGCACTGCAGCAAAACATTGAACCATTCGGAGTGCTCATCAGCCCATAACTGCTCCTGCGTGTACGGCTATACACCAGTCGAAAACAACACCCTTTGTGTTGAACGTAAGTGAATTAGGGTGTGCATGTGTGTCAGGGGAGTTGGGAAATGGTTGAATGGCTGTTTCTTGTTTACTGAAGTTCAGAAACACGGTTAGGAGTGGTTTAGGTAATCTGATATATACTGAACAGCAAAAGAAACGCAAGTTTCGAAAAATCCCGCGGAAGTAAGCATTGATGTTTGTCTTTTATTACTTGACAAAAACAACTAGTGTTGTGTTTCTTTTGCTGTTCAGTGTATCATTTTTTAAATGGTAGTGACGAATGTTTTACATTTGTACTTTCTTTTTAAAGAACAAATTCTAGTAAACTTTAGAGGTAGGTGCCATCCTGGATTCGAACCCATACTCTCAGAGTGACGCAACTTCTCTAACACACAAAATCAGCGAGCTAACCATACCAGCCATGGAGGCTTCCACAAACATGGAAATCTGACTTAATATGAACTGGGTAATGAGATGCTACCCAAACCTGAATGATCGAATCCGAACATTCTAGGAGTAATTACAGATGTGACATGAAACTGACATATAAAAATACATGTATTGATAAAAAATGCTTTCCCTGGATAGAATCTAAGGTGCTTCAAAACTGACTTACATTCAGCATCAATGTAGCCCAACATTATTGACATATAATGATTATGTTGTGATCAACTGGACGATGCTCTGACCAGGGAACTGTAGACAAAAGCATCGCCTGGCTCACTCAGACATGTTTGTTCCGCGTATTTTGGGACTTGTTTGTCACGGATAATGGGATGCTTTTTGTCACGGGTAATCAGAGGCCGGCTTGTCGTGGGTAATGGGAAACTGGCTTGTCACGGGTAATGGGGCACTGGCTTATCACAGATAATATGAGACTTGGTAATATAGACACTTGTATGTCATGGTTGATGGGGTACTTGTACAGGTGTACAGGGTACAGGTGATATTAGATTTGTTGGTCTAATGGGAAACTTGTTCGTCGCGGGTAATGGCTTGTCACAGGTAATGGAAGATTGGCTTGTCACAGGTAATGGAAGACTTGTTTGCCATGGTTGATAGGGTTCTTGTTTGTCACGGGTAATGGGAGACTAGCTTGTCACGGCTGACGAGTTACTTGTTTGTCACAGGTAATATTAGACGTGTTTGTCACGGTTGATATAGTACTTGTTTGCCACGGGTATTGGAGACTGGTTTATGATGGACAATGGGAGACTGGTTTGTCATGGGCAGTATTAGACTTGCTTGTCATAGGTGATATGATACTAACTTGTCAGGGGTAACGTGTTCGTCACTGATAATTGGGGACATGTTTGTCACGGGTAATATGAGACTGTTTTATCACAGGTAATGAGGGATGCCATGTGAAGTTTTTAAGAAACTATGTATCAAGATTTCAACGTTTAAATACATCTATAAAGATTTTTTACAACGGTCTTTATTCCACTGAGCGTTACCCTGCATCGAATATGACTTAAAGGCACTTTATGCACTACCTGTTTATATGTCGGAGGATACGTACGATTGGAAATTGTGTGTATTATGTCGACGATACAGTCTACATTCACATGCATTAACATTATACATGTCTCAGCTTACCCAAAACATTCACAGTGCTAAAGTACGCCCCAGCAGAGGATTAGGAGTGGCTCAGAATACCACTTGCTACCAGCTGCGTGGTATATCCATTTGAAACTTGCGTTTTGACATAACTATATCCACACACGAACTGTGAACGTATACAGTTACCTATATGTCCATCCGTCAGACTGACAACCGCATGTTCAGTGCATGGCTAAGAAATATACATGCTCTACATTCCGGATCTGGACATTGAGGTATTCAGAAAAGGACTCAAATTAACGAGCGCATCGCATGTCGAAATGTATGGTGCGCTGTTTGGGCCATACGACACGTTCGGGTTAATTCGACGTTAAGCCCGTTCAGTTTTTCACATTGATGTGCACTTAATTGCAATGCGATAGGCGTACAACAGATGTTACTTTTGGTGTTGAGGAATCTGAGTGTACTCCATGTTTCTATACTATTTCCGGAAGCAAAATACAACAAGCATGTGGGTGTATTTAACAGCTGGCTTATATTCGTAAAATAACACCTGGATATTATCAACAATACTAAGACGACCACAACCTACCGAAACACTAGAGGCATGAAGAAGCTGGTTATAACGAGGATGTAAAGATCTAATGACTTCGTCGTACTTGCATCCCATCAGAAGAGTTTGACCATCTCACAATAATAAACAAGCAATGCCATTACCTTTTACAAGAAGGTATTTTAATGAGCATCATATGTTTTGGATTAACGTTTTAAAACCCATTCCGTCGATAACGTGGTCATAATGATGTTTTAATGCTCTCGTACCTTACATCGATATGGACATGTGTTGAATTGACCGACGTGTGTTAGTTCCAAATCGGTGAGGATGAGGCAAATAAGTTCATCTTTTGAAGTAGGTTTTTAAGAAAATTCACAAAATAGATAACTTGGTACTTCAGAAGCCTTAGGGACACTGTTCACATGCACTACGCGTTAGGTTTAGATGGGGGTTAGTTTTTTATACTGGACTCAATTGTATGAAACTGTATTGACGCATCAGCTACATGGTACCGTGTGTGAGCGAGTTTATTTTAGCAATATTCCTGCAGTACCTCAGGGGAGGACACCAAAAATGGGAAGTTACGATGGATTGTGTTATCGCTAAGCAGTTTGGCTTTAACTTCAACGCACAAAGGAACATCAGTGGTTCGAAGTCCGGTCGCTTTATTCCTGAAAACGCTACAACATGGTACTTGTTGTTCCCCTGCCTAGTACGTGGCATTTCGAGGATAAAGCAAAATCCGGTTGATGAGGCAGGAGTCCATAGGAATCTGCATAGTATATCAGTTGATTTCTGTACTGAACCTTATAAATAAAGTTCATCTATTAAAATACTAAGGTTTTGAAGAAACTCGGATAATGGATAAACTGGTAGGTAGAAAGACCCATAGCCTCCGACACACATACAATATTACCACACACAGACACACAGGGCCGCCTGCTTCGTATGGGTTCCATACCACTTTTGTTGTTGTTGTTGTTGTTGTTGCTGAATCTTATATTTTTCTTTTCGCTTCAGGTCCACACATTCCACCTTTTTACATTCCACCGACGCCTCCCACGAGGCTGTGTGACCCGAGTGACCAATGGAAATGCAACAGCGACAACAACAGCATGTGCAGTCTTCCTCTGGGTCCCGTTAGGATGACAAGCGGCATCTGTCGGTGTATGGCAGGATTTGCCTCCTCTCACAGAGATGAACCATGCCAAGGTATTTGACCGTGAAGTCAAGACAATAGTAACAATGATGAAATAGGGTGAACGATATTTTTGCCTTGGTCTTTGAATGTGTCTACGTGTACATTATTAATGAAACAAAGCGCAACAGTTCCACAGCGCTACTGCTTTCAGCACACACCAGAAGAAACACCATGAACAGGGAGGGTTGGTCTAAATTAACGCTCATCACGAATCGCTCGTGCATTTGTTTCACTGTTCCATCTAGCGCGCTTACCCCCTCGTAATGCAAACCAGTAATAGCTATTCGATACTATGATCATTTGTTAAAGAACTATAATATACTGAGATGAATAAAATTCTGAGATTTCAATTCACTTTATTTGAATTACATTTTTGTTTAAAGTGAAATTCATCGGTACGTTTTCAAGGCAAACAGACTATATACAATATTAACATGGGTACCCGACAGAATTTAACTGCTTTTCTCTCTTGCATTGGAGTGCTTGGTAGTTGGCTAATACCTATCGTTACCATGGTGATTATAACGTGGCTATCATGTGTGAGGGATGGAAGTGTATGGCGAGTTAGTTTTCCATAAACTATGTAACTTTGTCGTTGAAGTATCACCCTGATTTCAGTTCTCTAGACAGAGCATTCTCGATTGCGCAGATGTAAATGTAAACTTTGTATCAAACGGTGACGACAAAGTGTAGATGCTAAAAGGTGCACTTTCATCCTTCCCTAATATCTGATGTCGCTTACATTACAAGAATAGAGCTTCTGTTACCTACCATTTGGTCATATGAGTAGATACAAACACTGCTGTGTCGAACTTACGTTTGTAACGAAGCAAACCCCTATGCCACTGCAAATTCCTTTTTAGTTAACCATTTTGCGTTTAAATCAAATATCTGATAACGCGACACAATGCTGTTAGTTCGCCCTTATTTGTTTCAGCAACCCAGTCCTATCACGTCTCATTCAACATTACCATGGAGGCCGGCACATACGATTACTTGCCTATCACATTCCACCCTAGTCTTGCCAACAGAAGTTCTGATCGACACACCCAGATGAGGTCAAGGATAACGCAGTTGGGGGTCAGTAAAATGCGATATCGTCTCCGACGTCTACCAGTCAGTTTCTGTCGTCATCACTGTCGCTGTAGATCAACTACCGCAAACTGCGGCTAAAACGCGCATGTGTTATAGTGAAAGAACGGGTACCGACCAATTACCGTAGATTTTAGAAGAAATGAGGAGAAAGAGCGTTAATTGTATTTATTTCAGAAAGGATTAATTCAATGTTAATTCAATGTTCCTGTAGTTTGACAGTTATTCCGTAGCATAAGTTTGATCGGAATGGGTTGTAAGACCACTGGTCACCACCCTCGACAAGTTGACCGATTCTTCACGTGGAGGAGGTGGTTCAATCTCATTGTACCTCAATATTTTGATAGACTGTACCTTTTACCCAGTGCTTGACATTAAAGGAACACAACAAATACGGGTCATTATAATGTGCCCAAGTCTTTTAATGCTAATCTTCTGCAGTATGGTATTTCAGTGAGCTTGCACAAAAATTCTAGCTGAAGAAACACGCACTCACGCACTTACACGCACATACCTTAACAGCAAAATCTCATTAACACTCACCTCGCCGGAATTGTGAATGGTTTTTAATTGTTGCGACGGACGTTTGATCTAACCGAGATAGACACGAGAGCAAAAAGGTTCCTTGTGCATTTAGTTTGACCTCTGTGTGAATTTAATTATTTATGACTAAGAATTACTAATAACATATGATTTTAATTTGAGCACACTTTGAGTGTAATGAAACTGACATTTAATGCGAACAATGACATTTTATTTGTTTGTGTAGCTTGACAACATGTTCCTCAACGCCTCTCTACCCTCCAAGTACCTGCGCAGTTCGCTGCTCAACATCAGCGATCTCCATCCGGGTCTCAATGTATCCGCCGTTGTCCAGGTGACAGCCCGGAAGTACAACCCAATGAAACCAAAGCTTATAGAAGATTTGTTAGTTCTATTAATAGAAAGGTAATATGCATCACTGAATGGATATTCTGAAATTATACATTTCCATGTAAATGGTGGGATACAGAAGTAGTTCATGCATATGCACGTCTCAAATTTCTCCCATCTCGGGAGCAGTGTGTAAGACTTGTTTCTGTTTCCCGCGGAAGTGAGTGAGTGAGTGAGTTTAGTTTTACGCCGCACTCAGCAGTATTCCAGCTATATGGCGGCTGTCTGTAAATAATCGAGTCTTGACCAGGCAATCCAGTGATCAACAGCATGAGCATCGATCTGCGCAATTGGGAACCGATGACATATGTCAACAAAGTCAGTGAGCCTGACCACCCGATCATGTTAGTCACCTCTTACGACAAGCATAGTCGCCTTTTATTGCAAGCGTAGTTTGCTGAAGGCCTATTCTACCCTGAGACCTTCACGGGTCTCCCCTCGGAGGTATCGCTGGCGTATAGCTTAAAGCGGCATAATTACATAGTTACTAGAGGGGTGACGAAACCGAAGACACGGGTTCGATTCCCCACATGGGCACAATGTGTTAAGCCAGTTTCTGGTGAACCGCGCAGTGATATTGCTGGAATATTGCTTAAAGCGGCGTAAAAGCTCATACACTCTTTCACTCACACTGACATGAATATTAAAACTGAATCATGTTTCAATACTGTTACATCAGGTCTAACGGCGAATTGGGACATAGTCGGTTGAAAGTTGGCGCACCATATTTTAGTCACGTTAAGGTCAGAGGTAAGTTTTGTCGAGCAGAATATTGTACGAATATGTATCAACTGTGGTCATTTTCTGTAATATATCACTCAAAATAGCTAAGGACAACCCGATTCTTTTAAATCGCAATAGTTAATCCATCTTTGAATGATATGATCGAGCACAGTGATATATAGCCATATCCTTTGTGCCGTATATCAATAGATATAGCTGTCAGTTATCAAATATACTACCGACAGAAAATAAGGGAACCAAGAAATTGAATGTAGATGACTTTGACTGTGACAGGGTCCGTTATCGTGGCGTATCTCCCAAACGCAACATCCAATGACAATGGAATTTCGCATAATGCATGTCCAGCACGTGCTACACGTGCATACAGAAGTTACCTCCTGTAAATGTACTGGAGAAGTCGCAATCACTAATGCAATAGAGATTGACACTTACTGAGAGAAATGCCTCCGCGGCAGATGGGTAAATCCAAAAGTGTAATTTCACGCCAGTGGGATAAGTACCGTCAAACGGGTGGAGTTGCAACGAGACTTCGGCGTGGTAGGCCAAAATCAACGACACCACGACAGGATCGTCTCATTACGTTAATTGCTCTACGCGATAGGTTTAAATCGGCCCCTGCCATCAATAGAGAATTCCGCACACTCACTGGAAGACGCATTTCAACCTCAACCGTTAAAAACCGACTCTATCAAGCTCGTCTGAAAGCAAGACGGCGTTTTAAGGGTGTTACCCTTTCAGCTCACCATAAGCGCCAAAGATTGGCATGGGCTAGGCAGCATCAGGGACGGGCTATGCGCCACTGGCGTTACACCTGAGTACACCTGATGAGTCAAGGTTTTGCCTACGGTTCACAGATGGCAGAAAACGTTGTTGGCGTCGGAGCTGGGAGCGATATGCCAGAGCAGCAATTCTTGACCATGATCGATATGGAGGTGGTAATGTCATGGTGTGGGGTGGGATTACACATGACAGACGATCAGATTTGGTCATCATTAAAGGAGCCATGACTGGTCAGCGATACGTTGACCAAATATTGCGTCCTGTTGTGGCTTCATTGGCTAGAGTTATCGGCCGAAAGTTTGTATTCCAAGATGATAATGCCAGACCACATCGGGCCCGAATTGTCTCCGCTTACCTCCGTCAAGAAGGTATCCATACATTGGACTGGCCCTCTAAGATCCCAGACCTGTCCCCAATTGAACATCTCTGGGACGTTCTAGGTCGAAGGGTGTACGCCATTTACCCAGGACCCGCCAACCTGGCCCAGCTTGGTGCAGCTCTCCAAGAGGAATGGCGGGCAATACCACGGGCAACCATCCGGAAATTGATTAACAGCATGCCATCAAGGTGCCGTGAATGTGTTGCCCAACATGGTGGACACACCAGATATTGAACTTGACGCCTAAAATTGATTTAGTGGATATATAAAGCAGTTTCAAATTCGTTATTATTTCATTAGTTCCCTTATTTCTTGTCGGTAGTATATATTGCAAAACTGTAACACGATGTCTTGATGCTAAATGGTAATTGGACGTAATATATGGCCTAAGAATATATCGTCAAGGAAAACTAGTGTGTGAGATTGTACTTTGGTGCTGTTGAAGAAACAACCTTAGTGTCAAGACTACCTTCAGTCAGTGTGAGGTATTGAAGTTCTTCACCAGAGCGTTAAAATCTCTTTGTGCTACGGTACCCTGTTCTGCGTTCTAGCGTGACTCTGTACCATCGTCCATACCATACCATACTTTATAGTGTCATTTTCAAAATATTGTAACAGTAAAATCAACCTTCGTTCCAGTTTCTTTTCAAGAACACAAGTGCATGGATATATTTATGAAATAACAACCGAGGCATTGGTCAGGAATGAGTTAGATATCTGTAAATGATCAACCAAATATTTGTTTAAATCTTTTTTAAATGTCCCATTAAATTCTAAAAGATAATTTTTCTCCAGGTTTTACAAACTAACACAGCATGCCCTAAAGTATATTTTTCAAAAAGTCCCAACCTATATAAAACTGTATTCAACACATTCAGCGTTACTTGAAGTGTTGTACTATTGTTTACAGACCTGGACGAATGCCGGCACGGCGACTACAACGACTGTGACCCCGGCTCCTGGTGCATTAATACCCTCGGGGGTTTCCTGTGCGTCTGCAGATCAATCTATGATGACGACTCCAGGAGACTAGGACTCAGAATGGGAAGAAAGTGTATAGGTAATAGCGACTTCGAAGTATAATCTATGTGAACACTTGTCGTAAAAGACTATCCGCTGACAAAGTTCATGATTACTTGTGAAACCACATTACTATGGTAAAACGATATAGGCGTAATGAGAACGCAATGCCTTTACGCGATCGTAGCACTAAGGTGTTGGTAACTCGCAAACTTTAACATAGACTTATGACTGTCTTAAAGCTATGGTCGCTTTGGGGAATGGAGCCAAGGTCCACAAAGTAGAGCTGCAGCGATGTTAAGTCCATAGTAAAGTATGGAAGTCATGTGAAGTGTTAAGCACGATCCTCTTAGCGCCGAGGTCGCTACGTGGAATATTATCGTTGGCCGACTGGCACTAAGCGATCTTAATGCTGAGACGTGACATAACATGGACTTTGGGTTCAAAGCTGGAAGGTCGCTTTATGCAAGGGCACCCACTGAGCCCTTGTACGAAGCGATGTTAGCGGAAAGGTGACTGTAACTCCGATACCTTAGCATACGGCGTACGGCGGTCTTAACGGAAGTGCTCTTTTGTACAACGGTACCATGGTCGTAATCAGCATTTGTGGAGATTCTTGACAAGGATAGGAACCTTATATAGCATGTATGTACATCAAAACATCCGCTTTAAGTGAAACTGTTGGCAAGACCTGCTGGTTTTGATCTGTGGGTGCAAGTTTAACCAGTTTCCTGGGTGACCAGAGGCAGGAACAAACTCACTCGCATAAGGCTGCATAAAACATGAAATGTTTCTCGGGCACATTTTTTTTTCAAGTGACGAGGGGGTAGGACTTTTGTTTTTAATTTTTGATGCGGGAGTAACACATATTTATTTTTTTTTCTCTCAGTAAAAGCTTGGAAAGTCCAGCATGTGTTAATGAGTTGTAGACTCAGTCACACTCATTCTTATGAAAATTCGCAGTCTTAATTTTTTTGTTTAAAGTAAAATTCACCGGAACGTTTTCACTATAGACGATGCGTCAAATTATCAATGAACCTCGATGATGGTTAAATTGCGGGAAGACAGATCATTCATTGATTGGTGTTGATTTAGATATCTTGTAAAGATGGAACTTCAAGAGAAAAATATATAAATCAAGATTGACTTCTTACAGTGAATACATTTAGGTTTTAAACTAAAAACTAAGCATATACTGAGTAACACTACACTGAATTTCTTCTTCCACTGGACGGAGGTCACGTCAGTAGAAGGAATTGTGATTAAAACGTTTGCAATTTCAGGATTTAGGTTTCCAGGTGTGAATGTTATCTTTTAGAAATTGCCGTTGAAATTTACATAACTTTATCACGAAACAACCAGTCAATAACATAACTTCTTGAAATTAAAATGTTAATGCACTCACACAAGGCCTTTAGTGGGCAGTGAGTGGATACGCTTGTTCACATGTTTTGAGTACTGATATTATGTTCTCCTTGCAGTCTTCATACCACTTCATGAGGTAGTTCTGAATTGTCGCGGTACATGGAACCTAGTACTTTAGGTTCAGTGCTTCACAGAAACCCGAAACCCTCCCTTTTAACAAGATTTAATGGTCGCACATCATGACGCATATAAACATTTTTTTTGCGTAACACTTTCATGCCATTTCCTGTCAACAGACTCGCGACTTTTGTTAAAAACAATTACCAAAGTGCCCCAAGTGTTGCATGCTGAGCTGTTCCGGTTTTTTTAAATCTCTACAATGCGTATTTGTGGGTGAATTTCGGGTTTTTTCCCCACAAAGTCCAGATCAAAATTCGTCTATACATAGGACTTTTTCTCACAATCATCCTCTTGATTGCGTGAGACATTTAGAGTTATCTCCCCAACGAGACCTCACCTTCGATTGTACTCGAGTCCTCCTTTATCTTCCTCAACCCGAGTATTCGTGAGAGCCCTAGTTGCTATGGAACGCGAGATGTTGTGAAATAACCATTATTAATAAGAAATTCATGTTGTGAAAGACCTGAAGCAGCTAAAGATTTCCTCTGCTTCCAGAACCCACAACGGCGGAATTACATCAAGAATCGTAAGTATTCAGGTCAACGTAAATATAACCAACGACAAAAGCTAAATTGCGCACTCATGTATTTTCTGAATGTGAGGAAACAGGAGAGTGCCAGGATTTTAATTCACTCCCGCACATGATGATGATGATCATCACCACCATCACCGCCTCTGCTATCATCATCATCATCATCATCATCATCATCATCATTGGCAGTATGGTGATGGCGGTGATGATGATGACAGACGTTTTGATTTCCTTAATACTGAATAAATACTGTTTTTACAACCAGGAAATGTTCTTATTGCAGCTGCGGAAGTGATAACTGTAAGACCAACTGGGAATGTAAGTGAAATCTATTATCAAACATACTTAAAAGAAGTATCTTAAAAAGAATTTCGCCGTACAGCGTTAGCTCTGTCAGGATCATCCATCGTCGGTTCGAAAACCGATTTCGCCAAATGGTTCAAGCGTTCGGTTGTCACCCTGGACACCCGGGCTCGATTCCCCACGTGGGTACAGTGTGTGAAGCCCATTTCCCACGTGGCATTTCTGGAATATTGCTAATGGCGGCCTAAAACTTAACTCATTCACACGTTATGTTGCAATGCCGTTTTATTGTTGGAATATTGCCAAAAACGGCATAAAGGCTTCACTCATTTGAGGATTTTGAAAGCAACAGTACGTTTCACCATTGTATTCATTTTAGGGTTTTTCTAGAATAGTATCGATGTTTCAGGTACTGATATCAATTGTTTTTTAACATACATATATATGTATATATGTATAATGTACATTAGCGTCTCTTAATTAATGCTCACCGTAACGACTTTCTGTGTGGTATGTACATATGTTGTCCTTCATCACTATCACACCTGAATATATTGACAGTTGTTGGCCTCACCTTGGCCGCCTTCTTCCTGGTGTTGCTCTTCCTGATCGTGTATGAAATCATTACAAGGAAACGGCAGATGACAGCCAGGTGAGTTGTATGGTTTTTGATCCTCCGATTAGCGTTTTATTTATCTATTTATTTTTTTCCAGCGTAGAAGGTACATTCACACGGGCATGAGCTCTTGTACAATCTTCTTTACAAACTTCAAGAGATGGACAATGAAAGCAAAGGGAAGTAACTCCATTGTTGTACCGAATTTGTTTGAAATATAAAGTTCAAGGCACAAATGTTCATAAAGGGAAGTAACTGTGGCAGTGAGCCACATGAGTTATGGCATTCTTGATCTCCCGTCTAGCGTTAATTTAGACTAGGGTTAAATAAACTGGCTTTATGATTACATTGTTTTCTTTAGATACAGTATGTGCGAGTCAAACAAGGCGCCAGTTTTAGACCGTCCCCATTTCATTATCGCTGACAGATTTTGTGCAGCCGAGATGAGAATAGCCAGGATGGAAATGTTTGTTTACTGTTTAATGCCGCAATCAGCACTATTCCAGCTATAGTGGCGGTGTGTAAATAATCGAGTCTGGTCCAAATAATCCTATGACTAACAGTGAAGTCAACGAACTCGATCAGAAGATCCCCTTTATAAAATTGAAACTGAAACTGAATGTTTATGTATCGACCGACATAGGACAGATTTGTTTTGGAAACTCGTTTACCAGTTGTACATTAAATGCTGTTGTGTAAGTAACCCAATGCAACGGATTTGGTTGTTCCTTGTTGATGACAGGGAACACACCAAAATATGAGCCTCATTAACCTATTCAGACAATGACCTACTTTTCAGCCAGTCAGAATTTTCTCCTTTGAAAGTGAAAATAGACAACACAGAAAACTCTGAATGCCAATCTCTTGTTTCAAAGAAAACGGTATTTACAAATAAGATGTAATTGTAAGCTTTAATAACGCCGTATTTCTATATTTTATGTTTTATATTTTAGGTTTAGGCGGCATACCCCAGCTAAGAAATCACAGATTGCCCTTGTTTGATTAGGTCGTAAAATGATTCAGAGTGCATCTGGGTCAGTGGGTCACTGTGGGTGTTTTGTGCTTATTCAGTGTAGTCTTGTAACGCACAAAGAGATTGATATAAAATTAATTCCATACCAGACGGTCAAAGTTTTCTAGCGACAGACCTTCGTTTTGAGATTTCCACTGTTTCCCCACTGTATGGCGCGTTTTGCAAAGATTAACTGGAGCGTAGTGTTGTAATATACAAGTGCTTATGCGTATCAGATCATACTGATTAATATATATGTATCCATTTAAATGAATAAGTCTAAAAATTCTGGACTGATTATCGCACTCTGCTGCGGAATAGGACGGAACCCAGTAAGCGAGTAACGAGACTGATTGTACTCAACGTTTTGACATGATGATTAACATATTTTTTCATCACCACAGGGAAGCTTACATGAGATTTGGAAGAGCAACTCGACAGAAGATCTTCCAGCTACGACGAATGTCACGTGATCTTGGCATCCGGGTCAAACAAAATGTTCGCCGGAAGTCGTCTGCGATGAGTACGATAGCTGAAGGTCAGGGTTTGCACATAGCCTCTGACCTTTATGGCGGAGGAATAGTGGCGGCTTCAGGTAGTAGCAGTAGTGTAGACGGGTGGTTGACAAGGTCTGAGCCTAAATACGAAAGATGCACAGGAGACCCTTAACGGTTGGCATGTATCGAGAACAATACCTTCCAGGCTTATGTGCTGCATGTGAACGAAATGCGTAACCAGCTGGTATCTTGATGTGAGATTCTGTGCGTTCTCTTTGGGATGCCTACTGCATTTTCATGGTAATTTCAATGGTCATTTTCTAAACTTTCAGGACGAAAGGATGGGTGCGCACCCCTGTATCCCCCTCTGCATTGATCCGCGTATGCATTCACAAACACAGTTGGTGGAAGTTGGCGGAAATATTGAATTTCACGAAAACAAACCTTCACATTTAGGCCTGGACCTTCTCAGCCATCTTGGACAGATGTAGAAGTTTGCGCAGTCGTAGATGTTTGCTGAGCAAATTGAGCTATTGCTTTTGCCCTACGCTTTTATCGCAAACGCTTCAGTGGCTTGCGTATGAACGATAAGTCTCATTGCAATTAAATGTTTAATTCCGATAGGGTACCGATTCAAGTCAGGGCCAGAGGACATGCGCAAGGCATCTAGGTGATGGAGAAGTTAATCTGTCCCATCTCACTGGCGTATCTCGTAATGTATTCAGAGGAGAGTACAGATTATATTTGTTTAAATCCCTGTGTCGTATATGGGCCCATTGACTTTCAATTTGTTGCCATGGTCTTTACAAGTGAAGTCTACCGGTCATCTGATTGGCTCAAAGACCCACGCTGCATTCGTTTAGATTGGCAGGTTTAACTGATTTCACTTTCTGTTACTGTTTCCTCAGATCTACGCACATGGAGGTATCGTTTCAGAGTATAGTATCCGACTTCAGTAAGAAAATGAGCAGTATACTTAAATTGACGTGTGCCGTTTCTTCCTACAATTCAAACACATCGCAAGATATCATTTTATTTTCACGTTTGTCCAAATAATTTCTTCGCGGAAGACAATAGAATAGAATACAATATAACACATGCGAAACATTACAGTAATGGGCTGTCTCCATTGTGCAACGAACTTTCAAGTTTGTAATTCTGTTAATTTCCAAAAGATTCCAAAGTATCTACTACTTACACCCCTGCAAACCTCCTATACAACATCACACCCCACCCCCACCCCCTACCCACACCCACACCCGCGCCTATGAGGTTATTATGTGCTGTATCAGCAAATATTGTGTTGGGAAAATGGCATTTATGGAGCTATCGAATGTTCTCGTACCTAACATTGATCAGATTTTATGGATGCTTTGCTCACCTACCTTAATGTGTCGAAAGTTACTGTCGAGTAACGTGATAGTGTATCATTTCAATAAGAACGTATTATGAAACTTGACAATATATTTCCTGACCACGGTCACAGTAATGTTTATAGCCAGTGCTCTGTTTCAGAAGATGACTACTATAAAGATGACAATGAGGATGTATGAGACGTCATCACACTCTACTAACAAGCTCAGGTATGCCACTCTCATCAGCCCACTACAGCGCTCAACATCACACGATGCTTACGAGCCCAGGGATCAATACTTCCGGGTCACCACTGCCGATACACGTGATCCACGACACAGATGTATATTGATGATAACTGATTTAGTTGGAAAAATGAAATTCATTAAGATCAGCTAGATCTGTTGGTCCGTTGGTTTCAATTCTTCTGTTATAGTTAAGAACATTATTGTTATGGCTAATCTGACCCATGATAAGGAACCGTTAATAATTTATGGCTTGAGGGATGATGGTTTTTAGGGAGAAGCATGACAATTGCACGATGTGACGGATCCCGCCAAATGTTAAGTTCAAAGTACCCCCCCATTTTCGATACCTCTGCTACACCCTGGATGCATCTATGGTTTGATAATGTTATTGCTTCCTTTGCTGGCTCCGCATTCTTACAGTAGCAATCATCTAGGCTGCCGTTACAACCGAGCTGGCCAGTGTCAGCACAGATGGCGGTCACAGCTGCGGGGGAAATCATACCGAATCTGTAAAAACGTATATGCAAGAACACCTTCTTTCTCTTCCAGAGTACCTTCCAATTGTCTTGCCAATTTTCATCGGTTAGATAATTTAAGAAGTGAAAGTGAGTTGTGATAGGTGCGCTCAACTTCCCAGCATGGACACCTGATTGGATAATAACTTAATAAGACAGTCAAGGGAGGTAATAAATTCATCGGGATGGGCCGTGGATGCGTCCAGGCTATAGTGGAGAATTTATCGGAACGTATACCCTGAATAACATAGCTGATCTAGCAAGAAGTAGACAGCGTGCCTTAGGTATAGAGCCAGACCACGTTCTGGGTCTGAGTGCCCGCTTCATCAATATTGACGAAAATGTATTGAAAATCACATGACCCACTGCTAGCAGTCAGTGTCTCTATTGAATCTCGTTGAATCAAAATTTGATATACATGGGCTAAAGACCCATGAAGTACAAGCAGAGATATCTGTTGGTTAGAGACAAGACCAAGACAGTAGATGGCAACTACTGAATGAACATACTGCACGGCACCCGGCCGCGTCTGAAGACCTGGGCGGCAGGGTAGCCTATTGGTTAAAGCGTTTGCCCTTCACGTGGAAGACCTGGGTTCGATTCCTCACATGGGAATGATGTTGCTTGCATGTTGCTGAAGAGGCGTAAACCTAAACACACTCACTCACGCCTCGACGCCGTGTCGACGATATGAAGAAGCTGCCAAATCTCGTAATTCAACGAAGGTTAAATATTTATTTGTTGTGTATTCAATGTGTATGTGTTGCCTTGCGTCTGTTCCTTTGTACGTAAACGTTCGATGTATGTTGGTACATGTGAGGGTTTCCTTCAAAATGAACATGGAGGCTATTGTTGTGCCAGATCTATTGTGAATTTGTTTTTCTACACCCTGTTTCTGAAGAATGTTTTATATAAGTGGAGAGGTCATTTGTAAATACAATCTGAGTGCGACATAATATAATTGATGACAAATGCAAGATACAATGGTATGCAACTATTAGTAACAATACACTTACTGCCAGCTGAGGCCTTCATTTGTGAGTAATTTATTAAATGAATGACTATATCTTTAAAGGTAATTATTTTTTTATCGATGAGATATAACAGATGGTGAGTGTTAAGAGTAAAACTCAACGACAATAAACCCCACTACTTTCCATTTCTTTTTCAAATTCTTAGTTGCCAAAATGAGCAGTTAAAGTCATAAGGTCAACATTTTATCTTGGTAATTAGGTAATTTGGTAATTTGCGGAGTATGGAAACACACATACAATTATGGCCACTATACGTGTACATTTATGCACAAAACACATTAATCCATGCCTTATGTACAGAATTGTAACGTAAATGTATTCATTGAATAAAGATGTTTTTTTCTGTTATGATGTTCAGCATGACTGACGATGTTTCATCATGTCGTTCTCTGACTACGGAATATATAACAGTGTCTTCAAATTGATGCCTCGTTCAACGAAAGAAGAACCTTACATGTAGAAGTACTTTCATCAAGATAAAATTTTATTATTGCAATATCTATAGACATCCTGACTTTGTCTTCCACCAACCCAGTGATTCACAACAAAATATTATTTGCTGTCTTCCGATCCTCACATCTTGGCGTACCTCTATGTTTTAAGGGGAAGATACGTCAGGGGAAGCGATTCTTACTGAACTGATGTAAACTGTGGTAACTGTTCACACCGCTGGTACTCAGCTACTCAGTCATGAAGTGCAGCAACTGTCTGCCTTTCAGGTCAGATTCCGGTATTGAATTTGGTCACATAATTTTATGCAGCTACGTCAACAACTAGCACATGGAATCGCCAACAACAAGATGGTGGTAGCACATCATATCGTTTTCAGTTAAGTGGAGGGTCGAATATTGTCTTTTCAATCTCCAAGCTATGTGATCATGAAACATACTTGAAAGGTTATCAGGGCACTCTGTGAAACACGGATTCTCAGAGACCCATTGATCAAATTGATTAAGGGGTAGTGGAGTAGCTTAGTGGTTAAAGCGTTCACTCGTCACACCGAAGACCCGAGTTCGATTCCAAACATGCGTACAGTGTGTGAAGCAAATTTGTTGTGTCCCCCACCACGATATTGCTGGAATATTGCTGAAATCGGCGTAACACCAGTCTCGCTCGCGTGTGCCCCGCCAAGTCAAGACACTGACGTTTATGAACAACATATTAATGTCCGTACGTTTTTCTTGTGAATATTTTTCAAATGATTGAAAGAAAACTTTCTTATGAAAGATCCCTCACAATTCCCTGGACCGAATATGGCTAAAGGCGGCATAAACCAAACTCACTCACTCACCCACTTATGTGGTAACACGTGCTCGTGCTGACAGCAGGCAAGTCACGTTGTTCACGAAGAGTGGGTGGATGGGATAACGCGTTTGTCAGCTTGATTCCTGCGAGTTAGACATCGGTACTGTCACAGACAGAAACATTTGTGGCACATATCTGATCTCACTTAGACGGCATTGTCACTGCGAAATAAAGATCAATTGTGCACACAAAATGATGTAAACGTTTCAACATATTGAAATGAATGGTCCAAAGCACATTGCAAATGGCATTTTTCAAGTAACTTTAAATTAGTAAATATTAAGATTGTTTGGCTTTTCTATTCTTTTTTTTATTTTTTTTGCTTAGCTCCACAGACTGCAATAGTTCAACTATATGGCGGCGGTCTGTAAGTGTTCGGGTCGAGACACACAACCCAGTGGTCAACAACATGAGCATCCTTCCAGGCAATTTTGATGACATCCAACCCCCCCCCGATCCCAGAGCCCGATAATCGATGAAGACCAATTCTAACCCGGATCTGCGCATGTCTAAGTATTTCAGCAACATGGAAAACAGTCCTAGTATTGTTTCTAAGTATTTATTCTATGTATTTGGAATGGCTCCACTGACATATATGGTTTAAAGCGGGGAGCACTCCCTTTCACATTCGTCCCTGGAATAGAAACGGTTAGAATTGCCCCTACATCCACCATAGTAGAAAGGGCGACAACTCAACGTTTTTATGTGGAAATAGTAGCGTGGCTTTCTGGCTCTGCATCTACCAATGTAGCGCCTCTGAGCACACCGATGTGGAACTGAAACATACACAAACAAAAATATCTTATTCATAATTATTCAAGAAACGCATCAGCTCTAGGTGGTTCTTTAGATTTAAGATGCTAATACCACTCGGGTCCCCTTCTGGAATTTATCGCGTTAGAGATTTCCGGTAGTCCGTGCTTGTTATTAAGGTAGGTGGAATTGAGGATCGGGTGCTTACACTTTGTAATCTGTTGACGGTGAACTGTGATTGAGAGTGAGTACGTGGATGACTTTTTATGTGATGCATTATATACATGTAGCTGTGAGAAATTCTTCCCCATGCAATTCCTCATTCATGTTATTTTGCAGGATAACAACTAACTTTCCTGTGCCTGTGACATGTGCTACTGGTAGGCTAGGATAAGCCCACCCACTGAAAAGTCTCGATGAAACTGGCTATACTAGACCGTTTTATCCCAACGGTGTCTATGTATATTTTAGCCTTTGTTTTAAACGCTGTAACCAAGTGGTAAATGATTTAAATTTTGGCACTATAAATTTAGAGAACTTGCTGCAGGTTAAGTGACTGGTTTCACGAACACCTGGCGCAGTTGTTGCTTGCAATCATTAGAACACACACACAGACACACAGACACACACACACACACACACACACACACTCATACACGCACACACCAATAATGGGGTGTTCGTTACAAATTGGGTTTCCGTGTGTTGCGGCCATAAAATATCCAATTCCCGTCATGTCGCTTGAACCTTGGTTCTCTAAATCCGAGGGCGGAAGGCTTGTCTACGAGACAAGAGAAGTTGACTGCATCAGCAAGACTATGAGCGGCTGTATAATGCTACGCTCTTTACTACGTACCACTCCGTCGTCGTAGTGAATGAAATTTTGATAACAATTATAATAGTTGAAATGGGCTTGATCATCACAGCGTTAGGCGTCGATGTACCGTCATGTGGCTTGACCCAGGGACGTCTGATCCGAGGTCGGATGCCTTGGACAAGACGTCCCACCTCGGGTCAGACGTGGCCAAAGAATCTCACACGTTAGGGATGTCATCTGTGGCATAGGTGAAAAATACTAGAAGAACCGGAAGTAATCAACCGAAAAATAGACACTGTAGAAGTTTGTGGTGCATTATTAAGGAGGCCAATAGAACCATGCCTACACCCATCCATAGATCTGACTAGTATACGTTAAAATTAACTCCTTGAAACCTGCAGATATACCGTTAGTGTCTTTCCAAGTCTCATTAGTGTACTTTCAAGGCTCAGGTGTATGCACTGTTAGACAAGCACTGCATGGGCATATCGAGTTAAGTTTACCCTGTACAGTGAGTGAGTGAGTGCGTCCACTTGGTTTTACGCAGCTTTTAGCAATATTCCAGCAATGATACGGTGGGTGACACCAGAAATGAGCTTCGCTCACTGGGGTATTGAATCCAGACCTTTGGCGTAACGAGAACCTTTAACCATTGGGCTACCTAACCGCCCCCGCTGTTCAGTGAATGATGCTACAGAAG
Organism: Haliotis asinina; assembly: GCF_037392515.1. Lineage (NCBI taxonomy): Eukaryota > Metazoa > Mollusca > Gastropoda > Lepetellida > Haliotidae > Haliotis > Haliotis asinina. The sequence continues at coordinate 34,006,051 of NC_090289.1, read as the reverse complement.
TGCTCTTGTTCTTCGTCAAGGCACCAGTGTGCTTAAGGAAACACTCATTGGTGATGAACCAGAATGACTTGACTCACACAAATTGACATGTGTTCCTATACCGCAATTACAGAGTTCAAAACGATTACCAACAAAAAAGATAATTGGTAATAAAGCTGCCGAGTGCTAGCGAGTCGTTGAAGCGTCCATGGTCATGTCAAACAGAATTTATGGTCGCTTAGTAGCAACATTCAATTTAGTGGTTGGTGTTGGAGCTTTCGTTGCTTTAATTTGGTGCTGCCTGGCGAAATGAAGTGCTTAGCAATATTGATGTATAGTCTGTTCTTAGAGGTGTTAGTAGGGGTAACAAACTTGATTGTTTAGTGTATACGTATATGTCGATGTCCTTAAAATGTTTGTTTGAAATTATTCCAAACTAATCTGTCTTGTGCTACGGTTTATTAAGATATAGGGCAGCAGAGTTTTGATAATTTGAAGTACATTTTCACTTGATACATGAGATTATGATTAAAATTACTCAATGTCTTATTAAGTAGAAGTAAGGTTACTATATAATGTATATACATTGTATATATATAAACGAGTTAACTGGGGTATGATTTCATACAGATGCTATTAAATAGGATGCAAAAACTGTCATCTGCAAATCAATTAAATCTTGAAGAACGTTCAATATGACTTTGACTAATCACATACTACATGTTCGAATATTTGTTTATTTGACAAAATTGCCAAGAAATCAGACAAAGTACTGTGTACATAGGCATGGGATAAACAATTAATTGATACATTTTATCACACAGTCATCTTTGCCATGCGAATAAATATTTACTGCAAGGATTTTCTTGTCTTTGTAAACTTTGATTTCAAGTTTGCATGTTATATTTTAATTAATGTATTCATTGTTTTCCTTTTTGCAAGTAATCTTTACAGATCGTTTGTCTAACGGTGTGTTGTGTGCCAACTTATCTGAGCGAGTCTTTATCAACACGGCTTTATGGGAGTCTAATCAATATTACTTTTATCTATAGGCAAATCACTAATTAAATCATCCAGATACTCACTGCAAAGATGTCCGAAACTGGATGGTTTGATGCACGTGTACCCCTCGGGGCAGGTTATCGTGGCCTGAAATGACATTCAAATGATATTTTGTGAAATATATTTTGTTTGTTTTTGTTTTACAATTACGTTATAGTGTTCTAATTATATGGCGGCGCTCTGTAAATAACCGAGTCTGGACAACCCCGTGATCAGCAGCATGAGCATCAGTCTACGCAATTTTTTTTGGGTTGTTTAACGCCGGATTCAGAAATATTCCAGCGGGGCTTTGTAAACATCGAGTCTGAAAAGACAATCCAGTGATCAACAGCATGAATATTCTTATACGCAGTTGGGATAAGATGTCAACCAAATCAGCGAGCATGACCAACCGATCCCGTTAGACTTCTCTTACAAGAAGCATGGCTTACTGAAGATAGATTCTAAAGAGGACCATCACGGGTCTGCAATACATCGGTGTACTGGTATACAGTCTGGCAGAAAATGTTTTAGGATGGTGTTTGGTAACTTTACTTTAAAACTATAAGTGCTATCCGTTTCCAATTTGGTATGAGGCTTTATAATTCTTCTACCATTGAGGATTTTAATGGTCATAATTTATCACTCGATAAGAAAGTTGTCTTGTTATTTCAAGTCACAACACCTCACATGTCAAGGGTATCGCGCTACTTACCGGAACAGCGACCCGGTCATGCAAATAGACAGGTCACATGTCAAATCCTTACATTATGCTCGGCAGATCATGTCACGTGACGTCAAGCACGTGCATTTTGCATTAGTTAACATCTGCTGAGTGATGCGGTAGCAAAGGCTTGAGTCTCAATATATCTGTTATGGCTTTCGATTTACGTTGGACGTTGCGTTTGGTGAAATCGACAAGATGATATTTTAAGGTTTGTATCCCTACAAGTGAACTCAGTTGGATATGGTGGTTTGGGTGTAGTTCGAACCAGAAATAATTTGAAAAATCATTTGTCTTCAAGAACAGGTTTACAAAACTGAGCATGATGGATAGGTTAGGCTTGATAGTTGTAAAGGCAATTTAAATTTTGTCTGTGCTCTTTTCAAAATATAATAGTCGTGTTTTGAATCAGAGTCCGAAAGAACAGTTTGCATAGAATTCAGAAGTAAGTAATAGACAGATTTGAAGTTTGAGGGTTATTTCGATTTACCAAATCCACCTGAAACATTCAGCTGAGTGTTTAGAGTCACCAGAAAATGGGCTTCACACTTTGTACACTTGCGGGGAATCGAACCCGGGTCCTCGAACGTGACGAACGGAAGCTTTAACCACAAGGCTACCCCACTGCACCGCATGACAAGGAACATGCATGTAAATACTTCGCGACAACTGCAGGTTAGACACATTAATGCTCGGCTCATAAGCCTACATTGCTCTGTTGTTGGCACAAATTGCTGTCGGTTTTCGTGTGGGATATATTACCTTTGACCGACTGACCAGCTAATCAATCAAACACCTGTCGATGATGAGATAAGATGTCACTTCTCGACGCTGTCTAATGAATACCTAATGACTCTGAGTAGTGGCTTTTGTTAATGAATACTCGCATTACCCGTAATCCGAATATGGGATAATTAATGTGGAGTAATCGCCTTCGTAGGAAGTCAACTTGCCTTTCTCACGGGGTGCCCCCGGTTTCTGACAAAATCAGTTAGGTGTAAAACAACAGAAGGATTAGTAGTGGCCCACTTTTGGTGTCAGTTTGTCAAGTTGAAATGTGCTCACAAAACTTGCCGTGTGTATATATATACCATATACGGTCTAACAGTTCGTTTTGTTCATGAAGTCACCTGTCCAGCCTGTTCAGCATGTCACCGCTAAAATGAAAATGGGTCTGTGCCACAGTTCTTAATTATCTAAACCCTATGTTTACTTAAGTTTCCAAATGTTGGGAAACCGGAAGTACACCTTTCTCACAGTCTCTGGGCCGCATTATTTACCCCTCCGCCGTGCCTTTTCTCTGGTGCTGAATCCTCAGTGAAGCAAGTCTAGATTTCCCAAGGTTTTGGATCTCCCTCTCGTCGGGGTTCCTTTTCACTTTACATGGAATTATTGGTTTCTAATACGATATATATTTAGACACTAAGCGTTTGTCTAGGAGTTGACGTGACAAGAAAACGGAGCATGAATGGTTGGTATGGGCTAGCCATCCCCATAAGACTTGGAACGTTTTAGGTTCCTGAAGGGTTTGTGGTTTTCGAATTCGACGCGCATGGCATGCTAACCTTTTCCGCGAACTCCGGGGTCGTCATTAATCATTTTATTAAGTTTATATCGGATTTTGTCTTTAAAGACGGGTAATATATGCCGTTTTATGTTTACACGATTGTGTGAAATCACAATCGTTCTAATACGGCAGTGCTATTCGGGATAGTTTGCAAAGAATAGACGGTCCGGGTTATAGCTGTTGTTCAGCAATCCGTGTTTGTCTTGGCTATGTGTTGTACCGGTCAGAATAAGATAAAGGAACTTTATACAAAAGCGTTGGCCTGAAGATTAATGCTACAATTTCAGTTATATCTTGTTGCATTTAGAAGTATTAACATTGAGTTTCCACTCGTTTGCCTCGACAAGATCAAAAAGGTCCTCAGCAATCCAGACTTACAGTAAGAGACGACTAGCGGTTTACATACGTCATCGTACCCTAAGTACGTACATTGATGTTCATATTGTCAGTCAGCGGACTGTCCGACCTTGAGTATTAGAGACCAATTTCTGAGTTTCGCGTAAAACCAAATAAGTAAAATAACCCCCAAAAAACCAACCAACAAAAAAACCCCCAAAACCCACCAAAAGAAAAAAAACCCCAAAAAACCCCCAAAACAAACAAAAAAAACCCAAATCAACAACAACAACAACAAAGAAACAAACAACAAAAAACCCCAAAATAAAAAAAAACAAACGACACACACCACAAAACAAACAAGCTAGATTCCGGTTGTTCTGCTCCGCATGTATAATCAAATATCCGGATTAACAGGAGTTTCGGACTAACGAGGGTTCACTGAATAAAGAATTATGTTGAATACTTACCGGGCAACGGCTTGCTTGAATCAATGTGGAGAAAATCACCACCTGAAATATTTAAGATAACTACTGTACACACAGCAAGAATAGCAATACACGGTTATAGCCACTAATTTTCGTTCCCCCTATCCAACTCACATGTGAATAAGAGTGAATCATAAATAACAGGTGTAAGCATGTTCCTTGCGAAAGCAGTTTACTGTATCAAATTATATTTTCCCAAAGTAGAAATCACTCAGTTAATATCTATAATTGCCTGGAAACAGAGTTGTATTTTGCATGAAAGTTGCAAAGAAGCAAACAGTTCATTACGATATGAGGACATTGTATCAATCATGCATATCCGGGTTTGGGTTCATTCCGTGAGAGCGAGCTTTCGAGCTCAATGTTGTAAGATGAAGTGATGCAGGCTATAGATATTATTCATAACGATGACGATAGCCAGCAGCAAAGATCCGAGGCTGACAAACCCAGGATCATATGCAAAACCACGATCATAAGATTCTGGTATCCATTTTCACAAAACTTTGCATAGTGAATACGAGTGCCTTGTCAAGCAAGGAAACGGAGACTTTGGTGAACAAGGAAACGGGCGCCTTGTCAAAAAAGGAAACGGAGCCTTTGGTTAAAAAAGAAACCAGAGCATTGTCAAACAAGGAAATGGGCGCTTGTCAAGCAAGAAAGCGGGCCCAATGGTAACAAGGAAAGCAGAGCATTGTCAAGCAAGTAAAGGGGCGCCGTGTCAAGCAAGGAAACGGGCGCTTTGGTCAACAAGGAAACAAGAGCACTGTCAAGCAAGGAAAGGGACGGTTGTCAAGCAAGGAAGTGGTTAAGAACCTTTTAACTGGTCGATTAAGGGATAGGACACCATGTCACAGTAACGTATCTGTTTATTGGTTATGACTTAGTGGTAAGGTGCGCTACCATTGGTTACTTCCCTGAGCCATGCAAGGATTCGCTGACCGCATATTCGAACCAGACATACAGCTAGCAGTCTTCGACTGTTTGCAACCAAAATCCAGCACAAAGCTGACTACCCGTCAAGATCCGGGTTAGAGTTGAACTTAGGTGCCATATGCCTGTCTTAGGAGACAATTAACGGGATCGGGTGGTCAGGCTCGCTGATATGGTTGACACATGGCATCGTATCCGAATTGCGTAGATCGATGCTCATGGTGTTGATCACTGGATTGTCTGGTCCAGACTCGATTATTTGCAGATCGCCCCCATATAGCTGGAATACTGCCGAGTTAGGCGTTAAACAATAAAATAACCAAACACAAAGCTGACACTGAAACACAAAGCTGCTTCAAATATTCCGTAATCAAAACACAAGCCATTTAAAATACTCACCATGCTTAAAACAAGCAGCATCCCCGAATGTACTGACGCAGTCATCTTTCGGCGACAGCGTTCCTCTAATGACAATTAGCTGGACCAGTTGCTGAAATACCAACACTTATGATCATTTATTTCTAATAGATGTAAGTCGACACGAAGGTTGCTAAGGAGGGTGACACACGTGGGCTGTAAGTAGCCGGGTTGTGTGGAATGCCACTGACGCCCATGTTTTGGTAGGCCGTTCCAGGAAAGTACACTCGTGTGTCACGGTGGTATTGAGTGCAGTGACCTCTCGGGTGGGTATGTTGATTTGGTGTTGGTGATTCTCGGAAACAAGGTTGTAGGTTCTTGTTGACTTCCACTTGACTTGATAATGAAATGTTGCGGGGGAGTGACATCCTGGTTTGGATATATGTCAAAGGGCCGGTGTCACAAAGCGAACGTATCTGTAGATGGGACCGGTGTCAAACAGCGAGGATAGCTGTAGATCGGACAGGTGTAATAAAGCGAAATGAATTGGAGATTGGGCCAGTGTCATAAAGCGAGGGTAACTGCACGTGAGCCTAGTGGGTAGGTGAGTTTTGGGCCGCAATTAACAATATTCCAGCTATATTGTGACGTCCGGCGTCATAAAGCGAGCTTAGCAGTAGATCTGTCGTAATTCAAAATGAGCTGATGTTAAGATAGATTTGTGAAAGTCATGTTTAGGTTCCATTACATCAAATCAGAATCAAATGCTCCCCGAGCAAGTAACGTAAATACCTGAAGAGACAAAGACCGGTGACAGCTGTGATCGGATGAAATAGTGCAATAGGTGTACGTTTTTCAGAAGCATATCTGTCCATTAACTAGGTCTGACCACAGTTATGAGTATTTAGTGCTGCCATTTTCATCACTTTGACTTATGCTCATGTGTGCACAGATATTTTTAAGTAGGTGACATTTGGTACGGAACTGGGGCTGATGTGTTCAGCTTCCTGTGCTCGAAAAGTTGGTAGGACAAATTGGCCAGAAATGGTGTCTTATTGTAGTTTAAAGGCCTGACTGTACCCATGTGTACATAGAATGGTTAAAAGTTTTAAAAAATATGAGGTTTGGGGAACCTTGTAACTGTAGACTAAATCTTAGTATCTGAACAATATGTCATTGATGAAAACCATACTAATTCCTTATGAAATGAAAAGGATCACGGGTGAGAAGGTGATTGAGAACCGGATTAAATCAAGATTAGTTTCATCGGGGTCATTAGGATTGCGGAAAGGGCTGGAACAAGGGGGAAAATGCAGATCATGGATTGTGACAGAGACTTTTGCGGTTCCAGCAATGACGGCGTTCTGTAAATAAGACAGTCTGGACCAGACAATCTAGTGATCAACAACACGAGCATAGATCTACTCAATTAGAATTCGATCATATGTGTCAACCATGTCAACGAGCCTGACAGCTCGGATCATCACGGGTTTGTCAAACGTTACGGACACCCAGTGGCGGAAAACAAAGCAAAACAGCAACTGGTAGTGTGAGTCCAAGACCATGTTATCTCATTTGTTAAAACATGAAAGACTGGATGCAGTTAGGACAAATACATGCACATACACACAAAGAACGAACGCACGCATATAAATATTCGCTTCATGGTATTCCATTCCACCTTACCCCAACAACTCAAATAATTTAGTTAAACCCCTCGCTTGGCCATGCTGACCCAGACTTTGGCCTGTTCTAGCGACATGTATTATCTTAGCGCTGGGTACATCATCCCTTCCGTGTCCTCACGGGAAGATAAACTTTCAGCAAACCTGAATCTTAGGAATAAAACAAAAACTGCCTCTTCTTAAAGACCTCAATACGTTTTCCTTAGTGAACATGCGATATTCTGATCATTCAATCAGACGCATGGTAATATCTGTGCATGCCGTGACACTGTAATTGCTGTTTCATCGACGTCGTTAAATATTAGTTAACCTTCGGTCTATGAGCGACATCTATTAGCCGTCCCAGACAATGCCGTATTCCCTCAAACGCCCTTAGATTAACTAGGATAAGACTTCATTTCATCGGAACCAATCTTAATGTTGATATTATATCAAAGTTTACTGCCATTTTGACAACCTACGACGTCCCGTCGACGTTGAACTGATACACCGGTAACGTATGTTCACGTAACATTATCGCAACGCCACCTGACGCCTCGTTCTAATGTAGTTCCGCCATCAACGTTCTTTCGGCCGCATATGACCGCCGTAGAAAAACTGATATGAAAATCGAGCGATGGGTTCGTTTAACATCCACAGAAATGTATCGTTTTGACAAATATGTTTTTAATGGACCTTCCCGTGAAATAGATACACTAATTAAGCTGGTATTAGTGGTAGTTCGTGTCAGAGATTACTGACATAAACCATATTTTTTTCGAGTCCCTAATTGGGTTATTAAAACAGAAGCGCGGACGGGAGAAAGGGTAACTTTGGATGGGTTATCTGACATTTTTGACTTCATCCTTACACACAGGTGACAGTAACATCGTAGACCTTCCACCATAATAAACGAATTACGCGAATGAATGTTGCGTACGTTTATACAAAAATGGGATATCTTTTCTTCCAAGCAATGTTAGGAACTTCCCACTCATAGAAAACTTTGGAAACATCCGTAGATTGGTATAATTTCTTTTGTCCTATTTGTGTCAAACGAATTACTTTCCAGAGCAGAAAGGTTTCTTTCAGCGTTCGGTTCGAATTCACTTTAATTAAACACAAATACTAATGTAAAATATTACAAATATTGATACTTCCAAATTGTTAATGTTTTTTATCATTTGAACAATATTCAGTTGAGTTCAAATAGGGGTAGCCAGGTGATTAAAACGCAAGCCTGTTATACTGAATGTCCGGTATTGTTGTCCACATTTGTACAATGTATGGAAAACACTTTTTGCGGTGTTTTTTTGTCCCTGGCATATAGTTGACAGCGACATTAAACTTCGAACTGCCTTACCGTAGCCGCGGTCGACGAGAAATTCATATTGTCAGGTCTAACAATGTATAAAGGTACACGATCAAACATCAATTTCTCACAGCAGATAAATGGTTCTGTCTACTCTGCAGCGTTGAGTATGTGATGTTTTAGAAAGCATCATTTAATAATTGGGAGGAACATCAGAAAAAAAGATGATGACAAGTGCACAAGTCTGTATCGCACATACGATATTCTGACCAGAAAAAATGAAAACATGGATCCAAGACACCAATCAATCACTTTTCGTTTTTAGTATATTTCTAAACCCTTCACCGGAATGTTATCCATCATAAATTCCCTGCCTAAGTCATAACGGGTCACAGTTCGGTGTATCTAGCCCTCCATTAGGCTTAAAGGAACCTGCCAATTTTCACTATCTTATAGATAAGGTCACAGTTCGGAAGAAATGTCTCCTCAATAGGACTTAAAGTCTTATTTCCCATAGGACATGTTATGCTTTCAATTACCGAACTCTCATCCGGAATGACAACTATCGATTGGGCGAAATATTAAGCCTATCAGAGCATTCGGGGGTCTTTACTTCTAATTCTGTAAGATGGCAGCCCGACGATAAAGGAGAAGAAGAGCAGTCCTCGCTGACAAACGCAACTATAATTCTTAATTGGACTCGCAGCCTTAGTTCCACATTGGTAGCGGACATGAAAGAACTTACCAACAAATAAGTTTAAAAGCAAGGAACAGGGAGTGTTTGCCATATGTCTTGGCCTCTATCACTCGAAACTATCAACGTTTCGAGTGAGCAAATAAAGAATCCATGTAGAAGCGTGTCCGTGAAGACGGTGTCTTGAAAACTGATGTATACGTATCGATGTATTGACAGGTTATATGGACCATTTTCTAATGGTCAGGTACGAGTTTTTGAAGGTCTGGACATGATTCTCTATTTTGACAGTCTTTGCATTGTAAACACTACATGTATAAATCTTGTTCCATTTTTCCAACCGAAATCCAATCACAATTGATGCTTAAATAGTCCATACGAAATTTGTTATTTATGGGGAGTGTAGTGCCTATTGGTACTACTCGTGATATTAGTAATGACATTATCTTCGTGTTCACAAAATATATAAAGCTCTTAAATATATTCTTTCCTTAATAGTGGTGATGGGGTAGTGTAGTGGTTAAAGCGTCAGTTCCTCACAGTAGGAAGCCCATTTCTGGTGTCTTCCGCAGTGATATTGCCGAAATATTGCTAAAAGAGACGTAAAGCTCAACTCATTTGGTGTAAATAATAATAATAGATAATAGATAACTGAAAATTAAACTAGTGATGGCACCGGGTGTTCGCGTGTACACCCATATAACGGTAAATGCACCAGAGAATGTGCTTAATACAAGGTATATATTATCGTGAACGCATTTATTAGTCCAACGCTTTAATTCTCCCGGGACTATGTTTTAACAGTAAACAGGATCACATACCTTCTTGAGTCCAACCATTAAATTCCATCCAAGAAATGTATACATTTACTAGAGAAAACAAATGACTGCAAAGATGCATAAAATATTAAATGTTTCTCGGGCACACATTTTCAAAAGTGACAAGGGCGGTAGGACTTTAAAGAAATGATAGAAAAAAGGGCGACGAGGGAAGAACACATTTTTATTTTTCTCATTCAGAAATACAGCCTGGGAAGTTTAGCACGTGTTAAAGAGTTTTAGATTCAGTCACACTCGTTCTCATGGACACTCATTCTTATAGCAGGCAAATGGATGATCGGGACACTGCCAAGTCAATGTTATTATTTTAAATGGCAATAAAATATTGTTACCCGGACAAATAAACGCTACACGCCGATGCTCGAGAAACATTTCACTTTTCTGTTTATCCTTATGGAAACACTTTGTTCCCATGACACCCAAAAACCAGAAATACATTCTTGAAAGTAAATTCTGTACGCCGACAAAACAAAAAAAAAGAATCAGGGTAATTAGCGGTAATGTCATCGGCAAATTGAATCCCAGGAACACAGATACACAATCTGCTGCTTGTGTGGACGTGAGACAACATCACACAGATTGAAACTAGAAGTTGTATTTGAAACAGGGAACTCAATAAAAACATGTTCCCTTAAATAACTTTCGACATGAATGTGAAGAGTGGTGTTCCAGCAGTTAATTGTGTCCTAAAAGTGAGTGTCGAGCAAATCAAAGACGTGAAAAGGTCAATGAAATTGTAATCATGCTAAAATCAAATAAAACCTCCTAGGATATAATCAACCGAGGAAGACGCTTTGGTCGAACGTGGTCTTATTAAGGCAAATGTAATTGTTTTCGTGGGATTCGAAATTAGAGAATGTAATCAGCCCTAGTTTGAAGATTATATAAAACCCAGGACGCCACCACGGAGGATGCAATCCAGAAGTAAAAAGACGACGTTGTGTATCCCTTGAGGGCTTTGTGAAGCATTGACGGTTTTAGTTGTGCCTCTAGTATTTCCCGTCCATGGCTCTTGCTGGATGGCAAAGATTGTGCGGGTTAGCCCAGCTATTGATTCCGGTAGTGTAATGATCAATTACCAGCTGTTACAGGCCCTACAATGTAGAAGAGAAGAGAGTTACATTCTCTACGTAGCACAGAAGGGGTCAGATTTCTGAAGATGTTTTAACTCTGATAGGGGCACACTGACATGTAAACGCTTTTGCATGAAGGGGGTGATTGCAGAATCAGTGCGATATTGGTACCTTAACACTCGACTCGTGAAGAAAGTTTTAGGGTAATTTAACTTCAGAATTTTCTTTTGAGAGAGTAAACGTTATTGTGCTTCCGGAAGGGATGGTAACATTGAAGCACGTTGGAACTGGAAGAACCATATACATTGACAACGCTGGAGAGCTCCCTTGCTGGGGTTTGTGCGTATTGTTGTTAGTGTCTAGAATACATCGACTTTTATCCTAGTACACTGATAGAATGATGGATTGAAAAAGGGAAATATGTTTACAACAATGAAGTTTACACAGACAAATAGACACATAATAGGATCGGTTTAATGGAGTAAACGATGAACATTAGAAATAATGGCATCACGTGGACAGCCCATTTAGAAAGTGATTTATCTTCTGCTGAGGTTCGAGTCATGTTATCGTCTTTCTAGAGCAAGGCACGTGGACACTGTCTTATAGAGCCTTTGAGACAGCGGCTCTATTTTCATGACTATATCCAGAAGCGAAAGGTGGACTCGAGACCATCACGGCAAACATAATAAAGAACATGTGAGCCAGTGACGTATGTAAAATATCTGGCCTGGTAGAGACACCTGACAGCAGTGACTGGATGAAATAATGTAAGAGTGTTATGTTTTTTAAAACCACATCCATCCTGCAATTAATGCAGGCATTTTATTACCTTTGCTAATGTTAATGTGTGCACAGATATTTACAAGTAGGTAACACATGCTGCGGAACTGGGGTGATGTGTTCATCTTCCTGTGCTCGGAATATAGACAGGGTAAGTTAGCGGAATTTGTGTTATTATTGTAGTTTAAAGTTTGAAACGATGTGAAAACTGTTGACGTCGTAGTTATTCTCGTATATATAAATTGCATTGTTTAGTTAGGGCGGTTGGTAGCGCTATTTACCTCTGCCACTGGTTTGTTTCCAAATCCCCACATGGTTAGTGGCCTCCGTCACGTTGCGTTTCGTAGTGATCGTGCACCAGGATTAAAAATATCAGTACCTTGCTTTCACATGATTAAAATGACACAATGACATTCGAGATAAAGAAACAAAAATGACAAATGATAACATGATAGCAAAAATGAGAACAGTCATTTTGACTGCTAAATTGCCAGATTAAATAAAAATGTCAGATAGTCAGGAGGTACATAACACGAGGTATGTTTATGTACATTTACTTGTCCATTCTTATAAACATATTCTCCCGTACACGGACATTTTCATCAAAACAAACACAGCGACAAAACAGTTTCATGATCACAAGATATCACCAAATCCGTTGTAAGATTCTGACTGTGTGATAACAATGTCCTATGGATCACTGTAGAAAAGTAATGACACCATGACTTTGCAAGAGGTAGGCTTGTTCAACCCTTAGGTGTCACAAACACGCACGGCCAAATCAACTGTTCCCCAGAACAAACACAGAACCAAATAAAATTTAGAATTATCCTCCATATCCCAAATGAGACGGTTTTGAAAACCTAACTCAAGCATTGTATGCTGTGCACCTAACCCTGATCCACCATGATGTTGACCAAACGGTATAAGATGCTCTGGTAATCATCACCAAAGGAATATGTTCGATTGCTCTTAGGTGTGAATTTTTGGCTCAAAAGTCAGGACCTGCTTGAATATTTGTCGACGTCGCGGGAGGGGGATTAATCTGTAACATGTAAGAATCAACTGAACCATTCCTTCATAACACCTTTGATATCACCATATCGGCGTGCTGTGGAACCCTGCCATGGAATATCACGTTGTCGCCCTCACAAAAACAGGCAAAAGGTGCCAAAATTAACCATAGTGACAACGTTACAATGTACCTTCTAGGACTTACGTGCTGTCCATATGGTCACCTCCCATGTCGTCATGCACCACACAATAAGTGATTCTTAGAAATAGTTGGAACCAGCAGCTGGTGATCCTCGACGTCTACAAAAGATAAGATATCAGGTCGTTCACTTTGTAGTCGAGAGTTATACAAGCATGACGTCTGTAATATCATTTTTTATTCTCTGTGCAATCTCGGTAAGTAAATATTCTTTTGGTATCTTGAGTAATATCTTTTCGGTACGGGTTTTCATAAATTTAGATGACAGCTTACATTGTGTAGTCTTGCTCCGATGTTGTATTGAATACTGAGCCCTTGGATGAACAGTAGTCCAATATCTTACAGAGGCAAGTCTAGAGGACGCCAGTGTGTCATTTATAAGTTTTCAGACATTTTCATTCAAACTGTAAATCTTTACGTCATAGACTTATGCAATTATGATGCCAGTCGAACATATGTATATTCAATATGTAGCCCTAGATTTGCCTCCCTGTATGCATGCACAGGTCTGTGACGCATTCCTAGATGTTATTTTCAGTCGATTCAGACGTTTTTTCTCTTTTGATGTGTTTTTCCCATACCTTAACAATGCCTTACGATAGTCTCAGAGCTAAGATCGAATAGTCTTAAGTACCTCTTGCGTTAAGGACAGAGTTTCAGCTTTCGTCAGCTTAGGTTTATTTTAACCATTCGGGTGAGATTTTCACAGTACTGAAGTTCAATGACGTATATCAATTTATGTATGATTCTCTTTGTGTGGACATAATTAAAGCGACTTACAAACATTACACTTGCTACAACATATAAGATGTGGTTGATCCACTCAAAATACGTAATCGTGGTGATAATGTATCCATAACAGTCATCGCCAAGTCAGACCATTCGATTTCTTTTGTCGCCTTTTGTGAGTTTCCGAGTTTCAGACACCAGTACTACTTTTCACGGGCTTCACTGTGTACTAACATCGTTAAAAATAGGGTGAACAGGGATGATTAAAAGGTATTACAAGTATTAAACGAACGTCCATTTTCTCAAAGATGTCTTCACATACGCACAGTGTATCACTTCTCTATGGACGGCTCATATAAATCAGATATTTTGCATTCCCATTTCATTATGACATACCGTATAGTAATTATTCCCTACCATAATCTCGTTTTGAGATGGAATCAAATAACTCAACGGTAAAATAATTCTGTCTAATCAAGCTGACCCCACATGCGAGATAAATTATATGGTACATTAATAAAACATTGAATGTGTTGAAGAGAACGGAATGCAAATACATTGTAGAACACTGTCGTAGAATTGAGGAAGATAGGGCCATGACTGAGGAATTCCTGTATATGTTTCTCGCGTCAGTGTCTGACCCATCGAAATGGCGAATTAAAAATATCCCGGATTTAGGCCCATGAACTTAAATGGAAATGAAACATTCGTTCATCTCACCTTGTGGTTTTCAACAAGTATCACTGAACGTGTAGGACCAACTCGCACCAAATATCGAACCTACAGAGGAACTACAGGCTTCCACATCTATAAGACAATCACAGCAATACTTACTTATCTGTGGCTCTCAGATTGGCGATGCAATTGTGGTGACAATACTTTCCGACAATACTGGTATTCATGTTTTCGTGTATTCCTCTCAGACGGCAAGTAAAGTGATCCATGTATCAATTCTATTTTTGTCTTTGTTCTAATCAGGCGAAAATGTGTTGCAGATTACATTTTAATACATAGAATGTGGTTTTCAAAGCATATACAAAATGTAGGGTATTCATACTTATAATAATAAGCTTCATCAATGCTCAGGTGCATACATCTGTGTGTTCCAGGTTGGTGCGGAGGTGTCTCTACGACAGACTGACCCCGATTTTCAAGTGCATGTGCCGGACACTAGTAACCCCACGTTCAGTCTGGACACGAGAAATGTGGGCATTCTTTCATGATGATTGTTTAAATTTCCATAATGGCGTCACTGTTCCAGTCAGGCTAACAAGCAGTTTTCCTGACAGCAAGGTGTACATTTTCAGCTTTGTGTGTGGCGTTGATTATCAGCTTGCGTATATCTATATCAGTATTTGTGGCCATGTTCATGTCTTCCGCCCCACATGGGTTCAATGAGTGAAGCCCATTTCTGGTGTCCCCCCGCCGTGATATTGCTGAAATATTGCTAAAAGCAGTGTAAAACTAACTCCTTCACTATTGACTTCCGTTGTATATATCAACTGTATATAACAGTTGTATGTAGTTAAGTGTACGTCATCTGTTTGAATCAACTGTATGTCTTGTGTTGCAGGATGTGGTGGCTGTCATCACCAAGTCCGGGTGCTACTTGTACCATCTGACTGTCCAGGAAGAGCTTGCTGCGGGTAACCCAGGCGGTGTGGACGACATGGATGTAGGCTACTACTACTACTACAACAACAACTACTACTACTACTACGACGACGACGACGACAATCATGATTACTTCCACTACTACAACAACTTCTACCACTACTGTTACTGCAGCAGCTAATACTACGACGACCATTACAACCATGACTACTACTACTACTACTACTACTACTACTACTACTATTACGTGTAAACCACAGGCTGTGGGGTAGCCTAGTGGTTAAAAATTTAGCGCGGGTTCCATTCCCCACATGGCTACAATGTGTGAAGCCTTTTCTGGAGTCTGTCGTCGTGGTGTTGCTGCAATATTGTTATAAGCGGCGTATAACTATACTCACTCTCCCTCCGTTACATATTACGTGAACCACACACACACAGCGCCTACGGAAACCGACTGGGCATGGTGTGAACACCTTGTGCCATACGTGTTGAGTCATGTCGACAACACGTTCGCTCGGACAGAGTTCGAATCCCACATTATGGGCACGAAACTGTCATAAATGGTGAAACAAAATATCCCGCAGAAAACATGTGTATTACACATTATATCCCTGACAGTGAGTGAGTGAGTGAGTTGACCTTTACGCCACATTCAGCAATATTCCAGCTACATGGTGGCAGTCTGTAAATAATCGAGTCAGGACCAGACAGTCCACTGATAAACAGCATAAGCATCGATCTGCGCAATTGGGAACCGATGACATGCGTCAACCAAGTCAGCCAGTCTGACCATCCGACCCCGTGAGTCGCCTTTTACGACGAGCAAGCATGGGTTGCTGAAGGAAGCATGGGTTGCTATTCTAACCCAGGTCAAATCCATGACAGTGTACGTTTCCAAAATGCAAACATTCATACATAATGTACACAATTAGTACTATGCGAAAGGTCATGCCGTATCCTGTCTTGTAATTTCTGGACATAAATTCCAATTTCTGTAATCAGTTAAACACGAGCGTTAAAAGTTCCCACTTATATTCTGGTCTGACACCGAAATACCGACACGAAATACATGCAAATTATCTCATAATTCATTTAGCCCCCATAAACTATACTGGAAAACGAATTTGAAATATATTAAAAACGAAAGTGGTGTTTTGCACGCTGTCGTAGGCTATATTAGATTCACAAATATTGAAAACTCTCAACATCGCTGGGCTTATGCTATTGTAATGCCTACAGAAATGAAGGTCTCTGGGAGGAGCTTATGCCGACGTTGACGAATCTGACGTTACAGGGAATTGTTTTGTGTCTTTTGTAACAAAATTTCACAAGTCGCGTCAGAGGGTATTGTTACGTGTTTGAAGAATCTGTGGCACTGAATTCTGACTGAAGATCTTCTCCTTTACAGCACGTTCTGATCGGAGCACTGAAGTCTGCGAAACACTTTCCCGTGGTAGCCATTCATGAATTTGGTCGTCTCAGCCATGGCATCAAGTCGAAATGTCATCAGAGTACTACTTTTGACATCAACGGTAAGAGTATCTCCGCGAGAGAGTGAATGCTTTGAAGTGAACGAGGTATAAACCGCTCCCCATTTCTGCTGTGCCGCCGTGATATTGCTGGAATAGTGATATAGGCGGCGTGAAACTGTACTCACTCACGACGTCTGCGAGCACGGTTTGATTCTAGAAAAGGTCGTTATCGAGTGGAACTGGAATGATACCTTGAGCCCATCTCACTTTTATGGATGTCAAATATCTGAGGATAAGGAAACTAAGAGAAATGTTGGTACATCCATTCTTTTTTGACCACGTGATAGGATTCAGTATCATTTGATGCATTGCATTGCTGATTATTCATTGTTGCTTCAATGGATAAAACACACTCTGAAGACCTGAGACTAAGCGGTGAGGTGCTATGTGTTTTGACCAGTACGCGTGGCGTTATTGACCAGTCGTTGTTTGCGTGTTTGACAACAGTACCAATTTGCAACAGATATGTTGTCGAATATATAACGCCACATATAAAATCTATTCCTAATCTGTTCTGTTTCAGATGTAATCAGGTCATAATGGCGAACATTGGACTGAGGTCTCTGTACAGCTGTCAATAAACACAATATAGTCATTTTGATTAGTACTTCGTCGGATCAAGAACTGACAATTAATCAGATTACCGCGTCGCCTTGTGCATACTTGAACATTCATCTCAAATAGGTCGGGTTGCAGTTGGGTTGAAGTAATTATCAAACGTTGTGTCCCTATTCTGACTTTAAATGATGCTTGATCTTAAGCCCCTGTCGGCAGCAGTCAAGCTGCGTGACGGCGTTTCCTGACTAACTGACCAGGCAATCCAGTGATCGACATACTGAGCACCGGTTTACGAAATTGGGATTCGCCAACCAAGTATTCCAGTATTATTGCAATAATACGGTCGAATCTACACCAGGACATCAAGTGATTGATATTAAGAGCAACGATCAATACCGCCGTCAACGAGACGGATCACCTGATCTATCTGGTAACGATATTTCCGGCCAGTGGGACAGGATAGTGGGTTCAGCGTTAACTCGTCACGCCAGGTTCGATTCCCTACATGAATACCATTTCTGGTGGCCCCTGTCCACGTTACAGATAAACTCCACAGAACGTAGTCTACTGTCCAGATGACGTAACGTGATCGGTGTATGTCGTAATGAACATCTCACGTACTACAGCCCGCCATTCGAAGAACTTACTTGACATATAAAGCTCACGATCATTAAAATACAAATGCGCATATAGTGGGTTGTTATTGCAGGCGATCATTACAATGTCATGTGTAATATTATAATATCAGGTGAGAGTATAACTGGATATCAAATGCCAGGTCAAATGAAGCTGTGATATTTATATCATCAAGAATGAAACCACAGATAGTGAGGACCACCAGTGCAGTGAGTGAACAGAAATACACTAAACAAACAAAAAACCCAACCCCCCCCTCCACCCCAAAAAACCCCACCCCCCAAAAAACCAAAAAAAACAACAACAACAAAACAAAACAAACAAAAAGAAAACCCAAAAAAAAACAAAAGAAAAAAAGAAAACCAACAAAAAACAATAAACAGAAACAAAAAAACAACAAAACAAAAAAACCAACCAACCAACCAAACAAAACAAAAAAACAAAAACCAAGACCACGTTACCCTCCCTGGTACCTATTTTCAGCTGGCGTTGCGATGCGAGGGCGCCCATGTTTCGGTCTGTAGACCCCAATCTGTCTGAATAACTGTTATAAGTGAAACGGTGGCATCCGAGGATGTTGGGAATGTCGACTCCCTCTGACCATTCCAATGGTTCTTTCTGTCTTTGCAGCTGTTAATCGTGACATATTGCTCGTACTTGTGTACCATATCATGCATTTAATCCTCCCTGTGTACGCTGCAGAATCCTCAACTGAATATTGCCACGTTTTGACGATAGGTATTGCTGTGAGTAAGCAGAAAATGGAAAACTATTACCAGAGATAATATTAGATGTTCCTAAACACTTTTTCACAATATGAAAAACATGTTTTACTTGTTTTCACTGATGCAGATCAGAAGAAAAGGGTAGGGGGATAACGTTTCTATTGGCGATTAGTACATGTAATGTTCTTGCTGTAACTAACAGGTATTCATTATTTCATAGTGAGTGAGTGAGTTTGTTTTTTCGAAACGTTTAGCTATATTCTATCAATATACCAGACATGATACCAGAAATATGCTTCACATACTGTACCTTGTGCAGAATCGAACCGGCGTGACGTGACAAGCGACCACTTTAACCACTTGACTATTCCACCGCCACATTACTTCATGTACATTTGTTGTCTTCTTGAGCTGTTGTGTTTTGCTGGGGAGTAGCAGTGATACGTTTGAAGGCTGAAATTTAGGTATGAATGGTAAGGGTCAAAGGAATAGCCTAGTGGTTAATGCGTCCTTTCGCCACGCTAAAGACCCAGGTTCGATTCCCCATGAACAGTGTGTGAAAGTCATTTTTTGTGTTCTCCGCTGTGATATTGCTGGGTTATTGTCTTTAGAACATTTGAACCTTTGATAGGTACTGGACAAGTGGGAATACCCCCAAAACATCTTTCCTGGATGTGATGAGAGCATAGCTGAAATGTTTCCCGGATTTACAAATAAGTTTGCGACAGTTCATAACAAATATAAACAACATAATTATAGGCATGTGTTCTCGGACAACAGGAATGGTACACAAATGCAAAAATTTGCAAGGTTTGTTCTTTTGGACTGAAAAATCGTATTGCTGATATCAACATTGATGTCAGTTTTTACAAAATCTGTAGATGTATTTTCTTGTGAATGTATTGTCTGGTCAGCGTAACTAGATGGTCAAGAGCCGAATCGCCGTATGGGAGGTGCACCGCCGTACGACGTCTGGCGTGAAACGTTCTTTATGGAGACTGACGGTGTATGTGCTCCTTATATAGTTCAGAACATGTTTAACCAAAGCGAACACATAGTGCAAAATCTTGTTTTCAGCGTCCCAGTCACCATTGTGTCTCTTGTGCCCTGTAGAGTCTTGCTCGGTTAATTATGTATTATTACATGTAGCAAAGTGCATCATCAACCTGGACAGCAACACAGCATTATTTGTTTGTATGCATGTTTGTTTTGTTTTATTTTTAGTCGTTTTTTATCTTATTCTATTATCATTGTATGTTGTTTAACGGCGCACCCAACAACATTTCAGCTATATGGTGACAGTCTGTGAATAATCGAGTGTGTATCATACAGTCCAGTGATCAACATCACGAGCACTGGTGTGCGCAATTGGGATACGATCACATGTGTCAACCAAGTCAGCAAGCCTGACCACCCGATCCTGATACGACATACAAGATTTGCTGGACACCAGTTCTAACCTGCACCTTCTCGGGTATTGTGCACAATAAAATATACACTCACTCATAAAAAACAAATTGCTACCGTTTTGTCAAAGAATCTCAATATCACAACTAAAAAATCAGTGCATGAAGTAGAACCCATTTTTGTCGTGTCAACAAATAGATTCCATCTGTAACAAATAATTAAAAACACAAGTACAAGTAAGATTAAGCAAAGAGTTTCTCTATCGCCTAATGAGGCCACTTGCGTGTTCCAACATTTGTGTTCGGATTTGGTTTAGTTAATAATTCACACTTGTTCCCCCGAAATAACCTGGCATAACGTCATACAGAGTGGGGCATGGACAAATTGCTGCGTCAATTGCTCCTACAAGTATAGCTGGAATCGATAAGATCTCCACTCCAACGAAGACAGTATTGTTCCCCCAACAATCTGTTTCCTTGTGACGAAGCCATGTAATACGATGCACGACATTTAAAGACCTCCAAAAGATTGTTCTAGGCATTCTTGAAACTCTTATTGCAAGCGATTTCTGCTGCACACTGTGGGTCGATAGCCTGAAATTGTCAAGTCGGCTGTTAACGGCTGTTAAACACTGCGAATGCTGAGGGCTTCTTGGGGCTGTTTAGGTTTGGCAGATGGTGTGATGGTTGTTGTGCCAGAAAGGCCAACTCGCCAAGTGTTTAACACTGGCACACGAACTAAGGTGAATAAGATTCCTGTTACAGGTGCCGTGAATAAGGAATGACTATTGCCTGTGTAATCTTACAAGTGTACGCACTAGCACAGCTGCTAATTTCCGGTGATATTTCGGTATATTTAAAGGATTTCGTTTATAGTAGTTCAAACAGTTCGTCCTTACATCAGGGATTTTTTTCTGGAGGCAGGAAAGGAAAGGACTGTTCAAGTTATAATACCTAAACATATACATCACCAGTTCCCGAACAGCCAGTCTTGATAATCTGCCGACTCCAATGTATGTAAAAGTCAAAAGTCATGTATATCGCATGATCGCTGACATCCATTGATGACGCCAAGTGTTTTTGCCAAGTTTGCCAATATGTTAAATTAAGAAATAAACATCACTACCTGTGCCAAAACAGCACTAGCGCACAATAGCTCGTCTCCAGTCTCTCCTATTACTTTTTACTCCATTTATTGTCACAAACTAGTACGCTACCGCATAACCCTTTCCGGGGTAGCTCAGTAGTCAATGCTATCGCTAATGATTTAGTCGAGTTCAAGCTTCAAAACGTTTTCGGTGAACACATTCCTTTTTCTTAGGACAAAACTGACTTTTGCAAGCGCTTGCAAGCATCGCCCTTTCCGCAAACACCATCATTGGACTTTAAGCGTTTACAAGCCACAGAAGCTTCTATAAATTGACATTTAAGAATATTTTATGATCAGAATTGTATAAAACACTCAGCTTTTACTGCTTGAATCTAATGTCACGGAACATAACAATTGGGTTATGGTACGGCGTTCCCTCTGATGAAGGCGCTGGAATTAAGAGGTTCGTTTGTCAGGACGAAGTACGGGTTCGATTCTCCACATGGATGGAAATGTATGAATCCCTTTCCTGGTGTCCTCAAATTGCAGGAATGTTGCTAAAAGCGGCGTAACGCCATACTCGCTCGGTCACTTACTTTCAGACGCTGGATTTCTACAACGAACATATACTGTATATATTACATATATTATTTGTCCGGTCCACTAAGCTAGCGACGTAAATATTTGCGCCTTCAGACATTACTCACTCTCCCCGCCACTGTAATCTTCAGTAACGCAACGTTAACGTCTCTGAAGTACCCCCCGAAGAGTGCTCAACGCTGCAATGTGTCTACCACCAATGTAGATCTGTGTACAAATATTTACGGACAACAACACCTTATGGCTCAGATAACAACACCCGTTAGTATCCGTGACCTAGATGCATATGATCGCGTTACAATCCAGACATCACCATGCGGCCACTAGCAGAGTCGTTGTACGGGTAAGCCAAAATTTCCTGTTGTAATCAGTCTTACACATCACGGACATCCACCGTTCTATCCCTATAGTGATTAGTTATCTTTGCTCGACCCCTTGACCTTGACAGAGAACGGTTTGACTGATCATGACTGAAGCACGATTTCAGGTCTAGGGGTGTAAACCTCTAACGACCTAGTTTTACAACGGATACACTGACCGGACTTTATTCTGAGTGATATAGGCACATATGTACACTGCAAGGATATGTGGGTGGGTTTGTATTCGTTGCACTGAGGTTTTGACTATGTTTGTGTCAGATAACACGTACAAATATTACCTGGAGCTGTCTTGTTTATCTTGGTTTTGACGATGACACACATATCATGTTTGTTATTCGCAAACAGCTGTTGTTACTGGTTTTGGGTGATCAGTTTGTTTATACCTTGTGGAACCTGTTTTGATTGTTGTCTATGGTTGATATTCATATAGACTCAAAACAGAGAGAAGCAAATTATAAACATATTGACGATTCAATATGTGATATACGTACTGGTACGTACATACCCTGCATGTGTTTTGAGTTAATGACCTAGATATACTCTCTTCGAAAAAGAAACGCATAGGTGATTTTGAGAGCATTGGAGTCATGTACCTGATGAAGAAACGATACAAATATACTGTTTCTTTCCAAAAACGTCATCTTTGTATGATTGTAAATAACTTCAACGCCAATTTAAACTTTCGACCTTGTTTGAAAAAGTATTCGCCACAACGTCACCATGAAAACATGTGAAGTAAAATGCACGTCCAAGTAAGCGGTGGTATCGTTTTCTAAAAGAAGGCAAACGTTTTATTTAATTTTGTCATTGACCTTTGCTTGAAAAAGAGTAAATCATCATGCCACGACTAAGTGCCGTTAATCGAAACACGGTCATAGGCTGGGGAGGTGCAGTCTGCAGTTGCCCAACATTTCAACGTTCATCAGAGTACCACAACTCGCCCGGGATCGCTACATCCGGGTTGTTCACTTGCGTCATCGCCTTGCCAAAGCTGCTGAGACTGTCAGGAATCGATTGCATGTGGATTCGACCGGGAAGTTGTCGCCCCTGTTTTGAGAGACTACACACACAATCGCTTGCGGTGGTGTAGTGGAGTCCGGACCTGGAACATCAGAAACGCGAGGCTAGTCTGGTGCAGTGATGAATCGCGATTTCATCTTTACTGGTGATATGGAAGACAGCATGTTTACCGTTGGAGAATTGAACATTTACCCCTTATTGCATTCGACAGATCGACAGATGTAGGTGGTGTCATGGTGTGAGATGCGATATCCGACACACAAAGATCTGATTTAGTAGTAGTTCAGAGGAATGGCACATCAATTAGGTACGTCAGAGAAGTCCTTGCACGTAACATGCTTCCGATTATGGACCGACAGAAGGTGTTACAGCATGACAACGCAACGTCACATACAGCACGCGTCATGGTCCGGTGCCTTGCCAGTTTTAACGTCAATGTCTTGCCATGGCCTTCTCAGCAGATCTTAACCCGATAGATCACCTGTGGGAACAACACGATCGACGACAACGTCAGATCACGCCGCAAACGCTTCCATAACTGACCATCATCTTCCGGGAAGATTGGGGAAGAATTAAGCAAGAGAGACTTCGTACGAACCGTGTCACACCCACACATTATGGACCAAGTGAACCGAAACACTGTGACACATGATACAGTTGTGTTGGCAAGTACTTTGTCTATAGACGTGTCAATTTTCACCTGAAATAATTGCTCTTAGTCTAACACAATAAAGGTTTCTAAAAATAGCTTATGCGTTTCTTTTTTTGAAAAGTGTAACTACAAGGTTTTATATATCACTAAGTACGCAGTTGGGATTGTGATGGACATTGTATTCGTCTTGTCAATAGCAAATCTTATTACAGGACTGAGTCTCAATGATGTTTACCACAATTTGCACTCTTTACACCCAATAATATCGTTTAACGAGTTTGGTTTTGGCAAAGCGTTGAGGCTTATTATGATGTTTACAGTCAGGCTTGTCCGGCTCATCATCACCCTTGTTCCCTCTACACTCAGCCCAGCCTGGGATTTCTCCCAGGATGCGCTGCGTAATCGAATCCACCAAGTACTTTGTGGAGAATATTACGGCTCCTCAACACTGCAGCCTTCTCGTCTATTCAGAATGGAGGACAGGTCAGGCGGTGCCAAACCAAGGGTACCTAGAACAATGGGGATGACAGTGTACTTCGGACGCAAGCGTCACATTACAAGGGCGAAGTGGACACATGGCCATGGTTTTCATGAATTTTGCCAATTACGTTGCTGTCAAAAGGCACAGAAAATTCAATAACACGAATCAGTCGTTGTCTTTATCAAAAAGGAAAAGATCAGGTTTGTTGACAGGGATTCCTCTAATGATGTATATGGGCCTATTCCTAAGTTTAAAAACATAATTTTTCATGAAGCCCTGGACATGTTCACGGTTGCACCTTAGATGGGGCACAGCCGCAGGCACGGCGAAGACGGTAACAGACACAACACGCCTTGCCATTGTGCTATTTCAGATATGGTGTGGTTGTTCCAAGGAAGGGCATCCATTGACAAGGTGTTTAATAATCTCAGTAAATTTATTAAATAATCAGAATTTCATGCTGTTATATTCACTACAATGGCAAGGATACCTTGGATTTGAGCTAACAAATCTTCAAAGAAACCATGACTTCTATAAATAGATAGATTTTGAACGTCTATTTCGACAGACGAACCAACATTCCACACTTGCGATAAGTACTCTGTAACGACTAAACGCTAATACCATACAACCACACTGAGCCGGGATATAACACGTGTTTACGTTGACAAAATAGACATATCGACTTTACAACAGAACTCTTCTATATAATCTGTGTGTAAATAAC
The DNA here is from genome assembly GCF_037392515.1 of Haliotis asinina. NCBI lineage: Eukaryota > Metazoa > Mollusca > Gastropoda > Lepetellida > Haliotidae > Haliotis > Haliotis asinina. Next base: position 33,980,901 of record NC_090289.1, on the reverse strand, counting down.
ATTAACAGACTTTGTTTGACGTGATATCAGGATACATGCCCTTCACTGATAGATCTAAATCAACCACTCATCGTCCAGACGCATCACTCCTGTCAGACAATGCGTATAAAGAGAAGGTTTAGCATCCCACTGAGACAGTAATGAAAGATGTATATAAAGTAGAACAGAATCAATGCTATACAGGATGTAAAGTACTCTGTTTGCGTGTTCTTAGGAATGTACGTTTACTTCTGTTCTGCAATTCACATGTCAACTAATTGCCTACCACGCCTTATCAAGCTTGTTAGAACTAACGGTATTCTGAAGACGTCCAAATTGAAATACGATCGATTTAGTATGTAAGTCACGTTTGGGCTTAGGGATTACCAACAGGAAATGGAATGATGGGAAACAATTAACAAGGTATGTGGTTGTCTACGACCTTACCAAAATAGGGTTCGATTACCCTGGAATCGTACACCGAAATGTTGGGATGGTGCTGCTGGAAATGAAAACGTCGGATATAAACTTACTTGTAAGTTAGGGGAAATACGTTTTGCAAAATGTTGATATAACATAACTTTATAATGACAATACAATTTCATTCATCACCATACTACCATTGTAATGGTAATCAGCGCTTATGCGCAATATCCCGATGATATTCACTGTTGTTACCATCTTAAGCTCTGTGATCGCTTACATATTTATTCAAGACCAGGATTTCCGGAAAAATGAATGTTTAAATCCCATGGTCCGACACATTATGGTCCGACACATTACTGTATTCATCTCAGAAAATGTCAGTTACTCAAAAGTACAAAATGATTCATAATGACGCGAGTTCCTTCAACGTAGCATTAATATTACAAACAAAAGAAAAGTGGACAGGCAGTAATATTTCACACATTTGTCATACCTGCTATGAAGAAAACAACACAGCTATATGACTTAATCAACACCGAAAAAAGACGAAAGCGTACATCTGCATTTATTTGATCAGTTCGTTAAGGACCCCAAGGAACTAACTGCCTGTGGGCTTTATGAGGACGATCCAGAAAGTGATGTATTTCACACGCTTCATTTGGGTTCAATTCCTGGTCATTACACGATCTATTCAGAACCAAGACCTTCCATTTCTGGGGACAAATTGGACAGGTTTTCATATTCCTGGTTTCTTTTACTTTTCTTATGAGTCGTTCGCTTGAATTGGCTAACAATGTGTCTCGTTATATCCAGATAGCGAGAGGCTACAGTGCCTAATATACTGTAGACCTCCATCTGTAGAAGATGAACCTGAGAAGGGGACAGCAATTTGTGTCAATTTTGAAGCTCTTTATTGTAATTCAAGCTCGTGTGGAAGACGTCCCTGTGGCACTACAACCCTTTGGATCTTAGAATAAGTCTTCATTCCGATTCAGGAAAAATATGTTTCATTCATATCTGTAATGAAACCGGGACCAGATTTTACCGGTTCTGTACAAAAATGGTACAAAAATATGTCTCGCCAAAATATCATATAGTTATTGTTTTTCTATACGTTGCCATTATTGGTACATAAAATTACAAAAATATCTCTAAACTCCTTGCACTAAATGCTCCTCCAGTAAGTCCAGGTTTTACCTTTACTAATCGTTTCGTAATCAACTGTTTTGGAATTCTTTAAAGGAAAGACCAGTGGCGTTGCTGACGGAAAATGTTTTTAAGAAACCATTTAAATATGTCGATAGCTCTGAGAAGTAGTTATTGGCGGATTCTAATTGACTTCCGTGTGGAGTGCATCAGGGGAGACGCGATAGTTTTGCTTCCTGTTGTTTTGATTCATGTTTAGTTAACTTTTCTCGTACACCTGGGACTAATTAACCATGGTTGTGGTTTTCGTCTCTTGAAGGGCTGTTATCGATACGTACACCTTTATCTTTGAATGCTACAGCGAAGCCTTGGTTACGAGTCATATCTGACTTACTTTAAGAAAATCATCTTGACCATTTCATCGTGGTGGACAGTTTATGTTTGGTGATAGTTACTGACCGTCAGTTTGGCAGTTCTCTGCGAGTGAGTAAGATTGAACGCTATTGTGAACAGCGATTCAGCTGAGTCAAAAGACCCGAGGTTTATTCCATGCCATGATGCATGTCAAGAAGATAAACTGTGTTCTAGGTGCTCTAAGTGAATTTATCTATAAGTGTGTAGGGCATTACGCCGATTTTTAACAATATTACAAAGATATCACGAGTGCAGACACCATGGCTTCAGATGTTGTACGCATGTAGAGAATAGAACCCGGCGTTACGTAACGCCACGAGGCTATTTGAAATGTCACTGAGTTAACAACAGCCAAGTGCCCTACCAGCTACTAACCCCCACTATCATTAACTTACCTTACTGAGGGACACCGGCAGGTACATGTATGATGCTCTCGCCCACCAAACAAACACGGAATTATAGCAATTCTTTGATGGAAAACGTAAATACGTTTATAAATGTATGAATATATTTTAATGAATTTAATGAAGCTCCATGATGCGGGCAGGGGAAAATAGGAATCTTGACATCAGAGGGGACTAACGGGATCGAGGTCCCAGGCGTGGCTTATACTTACCATTATCTTACAAATGTTTGTGTCGCCAGCTACTGTTCTTTCCAACACAATTATTACAATTAAATTTCATGATTAATTACAGACCGCAACCATATAGTTGTCATATTAATGGGTGTAAGACAACAAACAACTTCCATCACGCTGCGCTGAGTTTAATCATAATTACGGAAGAGAATCACATGTGTAGATCCAGATGCTCCTACGTTCATAAACACTAACTATAGTCACAAATTGTCACAAACTACCACAAATACAAAATGACCCTCCCGAACTAGGAATTAATAAATTCAATCTGTAATATTCCAAAATGTCCATGTATTCCTTAATACGAGCCCAAAGCATGAAAACTACCTTAATTACTCGCGGTGACGTCACACGGACAACTCAATGACAATTTGGTTATTCCGCCTGTCAATTATTGCTTCAAACACTGCGTTAGCCAGTCCATTGATCTACTTATCAGACAGTTGTCAATCTTAAAGCATGCACTGGACATATCCTGATACCCTTACAATAACAGTATTTCCATTACTCAAATTATCCCCATTGATTAATCACTTAAAACACAACCTCGACGAAGAAAACCCCATAAACTTGGGGCTGACGGTGAGATGGCACCATTATCTGATTTATTCATCGATCACATTTTCCCCAAGACTATTTTCAGGATCAGCGATACAAATCTGGGTCCTCACGCGGCGTTCTACTGGGAGGAGGTTTGTGATAAGACAACATCTTCTCTGCAACGACATGAAAGAGTGTAAACAAACCTGTGACAACTCACAGACTGTTCTTTTCTGAAACCCTCTAACCGCTGCAAACCATTGCGTTTTGGTGGACATAAGACTGTTTCTCAAGGGACTTAAAACAAGATACTGCTGATAACACAACAAGCTAAAGGATAATTGTATTGTTGGGAGCAGATGAGTTAGATTCATTCTAATTATTCGGTTTTCGTTTGTTTTCGTTATGGCTAGCAGAATGGTGTTAACATCATATGACACAATATCACGTGAACGTTCGTGAAAGGATTGGGACACACTTTGTTTATAAAACTCAGGTATTTAAGAATATTGTTTTTGAAAGAATATAACTATATATATAACTATAAATGGACATTTTACTGACGTATTTTTTGTAAAATTAGAAGCGTTCAGTTTCTTTAAAAACGATTAACGGCTAGGATATTTTACAAAAATACTGAGTTTCTCAGATCAAAATGCTACTTATTGAAATTCGTAAGTGACATATAGGATTTACATTAACTTCAGTTATACACTCGATAGAAAAAAAGAGTCAATAGAATATCATTAATGTCATCAACTATATAGAATTTAGAAAATACCGATATCATACAGGGAAACCCCTGGAATGTATTGTCACAACCCCAAGACGAATTCTCTTTTAATTTATGATTGAAAGTTAGGTACATGATTCTTCATGGCCCATATTTTGAAAAAAAACCAGACAAGCAAACAAACAAAAAAAACCCCAAAACATCAAGATGTTTCAAGGAGTTCTTGAAAGGCATCTAGTAGATGGACAAGCATGAATAAATGACAGATTTGTATGGATAACAACTTTTCAGTCCTTTATTATACAACGTTTCAGAGCTTTGCGTTTTATTTCCCCTTCATTTTAAAGGCGTACATTTCATTGCTCGGTGACGCTTCATCACGTTTCCGTGGCAACCCTCCCCAGGAGCGTGACAGCTGGAAAACAATATAACCCACTCCAATTGGAACCGCCAAACTCCGCCGAGAAGCTGTATCCCTCACAACGATAATATGACGCACGCGATGCAAGGAGTTTGAAAACCGGCCGATTAGCTGTTTTTAAGTTCGCTATACACGCACATATTTTACCTACTTTAACTGCTTTATCTAAACTATTTTATACATCGAATCGTTTGTACACCCAACTGAAACATAATTAACCATTTTTCTTGCAGTTTTAAGCTTGTCAGAATGTGATTCGGTAACTTATAAAATCTAGTCGGGAGGCAGACGCCATCTTCTTTACATAGACAGAAGCGATCTTCAAAATACTATAAGATGATATTTCATGCATATAACTCATCAGTAAGATGAATACGTTGTACGCGAGTGGTGGCGAGAAGTGGCGAGTGGTCCTGTGCGCAGTGCTCAGGTCACCATCAGTTGAAGTTAAGTACCGTCGAGCTCGGACAGTCCTTGGATGGGTGATCGTGTTTGGCAGTTTAACTCCTGAGAGTTAGGACTTCGGTCCTGCCCCACAACCAAGCACATGGGAAACATGTGGTTTCACCTTAGGCAAGTGAGTTTGTTCAAATTTGCCTCGGTGAGATAGAGTCCTGTGACTATAACCTTCTAGCGCCTAAGAGGCAGCTTGAGTTATCCGGGGTAATGATAATCTGATTCTGATTAGAGCGTCCAGTGAGCAACTCGTCAGATGGAAACTACGCCCTATATAAGTGAATTATTATCATTATTATCATTACGCTATTGGCTCGGGTGACACTGATACAACGAGGCGTGATCTGACCGCATTACCCTCTGGAATAGCGTACAACTTCTATTGAATAAACATGTTTTATCTTTATGTATTGAATTCACATGGTGAAGGATCAAGAAATAGCCCTGGAACGCTTTTTTAAAATCTATCTAAACGTTCACTAGAGTGGTAAAGATGTTTCATTTTCACATATGGAATGTTCAACAAAGCTTAATTCTAATTCAGCTCAGTATGTAAGATGATTTCTGATTGGTCAGTGCTATAACATTCCGACCGTATAATCTGCAAAGACGGTTGCAAATTTGAAACCAGATTCACCAAAACCTTTGAGTGTATCACTATTAAAATAACACTTTTTTCAGGGCATTGTCATTTGCAGAAGCCCTAGGTCAGTTAACTTCCCGATTCCACTAAAATGGAAGGAATTTAAATTTTTCTGCCTCTAAGTACCATTAAGTCCAACAAGCCTGTCCTATATTTGGCAAATATGGCTCTATTACAGTCAAAAGTTAGTTTAGATAAATACAATTTAGGTGTTAGAGATTGAAATGTTCTATACAATTCATAACGAGGGCTACATTCTAGAGTGAAATGCTATTCCTGTTTAAAACATACTTACCGCTCAATTATGAAATTCTTTTAAAAACATAAAGACATCCCCAACACCCTGGCTAATCCATACCCGTGCATACCCATGAGAAAACAGAAGATTTCTTATATGTAATGTCCAAAATATTTCACCCATAGTATCTAGATGAACCATCATATACGATGTTTTTGGTAGACGACTTCAATCATTATCAGAATCCTAAACCAGTATTTAAGGGATTGTATTTGTGAATTGATTATATATGGGGTGTCTCCCGCATTCACGGTAAACCATACAATGTGGAGTAGTGCCAAGTATCACTACCACAATATAGTGAGTACTTTCCACTTGTGTCGGGTACAGATTTACACTACCGATTGTTTATGTGTATGATTGTCTTAGGAACTGTGATCTCTGGTTCGCTGTTTACTAACTCACAATTGGAAAATGTGTGTTGTAATCAATATCTACCAAAAGAGGAAACCTTTTTATGTATGTCTTGTGACGTCAGTTCAGTGGAGTGTGACCTGACTTTGTCGTCAAACAGTGCACTACACGCACGTGAAAAGTGTTTGACAGGAGGTTAGTCTCTACCCCTGGGTCATTAAACACATTCTTATGTGTTCTAACGACATTGAAAGTAACCCCGGGCCCTCTCCGCTTAGTTAAAGAAGCAATTCTACAAGAGTTACGTGACGTCAAATGTGATCTGACTTTTCAAATTAGTGCCGTGAAAACTGAAAGAGCGAGTCTAAACACCAAATACAACCAACTTGAGAAATCAGTTGGTAATATGCATGCGGACATGATCACTCTTACCCATAAGCAGGGCGTTACGTACAGAGATACTGATGCGGTTTCTGAAAAGGTAAAGTCTGTTTTTGATCATTCATAAAAAAATTGACGTTGAACTCGACAAACTTGAGGCTTACAGTCAGCGGAACAACGGCATACCAGAGGGAGAAAATGAGAAATCCATAGAGTGTAAGGAAACAGCTCTGAATGTTTTAAATGAAAATGCTGCATTCAAAACATGGCAGTCATATGACGTCATCAGGGACCACCGTCTTCGCGCTAAACGCCCAACTCTGACATACCACGCCCAATGATTCTGAAACTGCATACATCTGACGACAAGGTTCGACCCCTGAAGGCGAGAGTGGTCCTGAAAGAAAACGGTATGGAATTGTGAGCGACCTAACAACACACCAGCGTAAGCAACTGTGTCAGTGTCTCGTAGAGGTAGTGTTCCAGCTGCCTCGGACCAGCGTGATACTTCACGTAGCACAAGTAGGAGGATCCCAACACGGAATCAGAACCGTAAAGATGCTACTGCTCAGTAGTGCAAGTGCCTAGCGGTGTTGCCAGACTCGAGTTTGACGTGTGCAGTGTTGTCAGACATGTGTTGTTCAGAAACGACCAGTCTCAGTGACCGTACGATATGGCGCTGAAATGACACGAAACTTTGACAAATTGTCTTTGGCGTGAGTTTGACAACATGTTTGTCTTGTGAAGGCAGCTTTAGATCATGGAACAAGATTTATGGCGTCATGGAATAAGATTTATGACGTCATGGAATAAGATTTATGGATCATGGAATAAGATTTATGGCACTTGACGTCACCTGCTGTGACGTCATTTGACAATGGCGATGTTAATGGCAAGTCGTTAGGACTAACCAGTTTTTCCTACACACTGGTTATATGCCCATCGGTATACGTTCCAGTTCGTCAAACACTGTACAGTCATCCCCTAAATTACACCCAACATGTGGATATGTGGAATGTGTTACAAATTCTCATAATAATTTGCAAAATAATCAGGGCGGTTATCAACCACTGAAAATACATGGTTAATACTCATCGATTCCTGTAACTCATTGATCAGAATTGATATTCTGTGTTTTGTACCTTGCCTGATTCGTGACATTAACACAACATGAATTGTGCTGTACATTTTTAAAATTCGAAAGCAGATACTTTTGATCTTCCTACACATTCTTTGAAGCTATGATTTATCAAATCCATGAACTCCCAAAAGCCGGACTGGAAGTGCTTCGAACGACCTTCAGGTGACACGGGCGGTGTTTATGTGAACCGTTTATCACATTCAATCATTTTATGTTTGTTTTTACTTACAGAACCTCACAAAAAATAACTACTGTAAATAAGTCACCAGCTTGGACGTCAACCATTCCTTATGTGACTTTTCTCGAAATGGACAGGTCGAAGCGCTTACTTTTGAAACTGGTTGATTTGATAGCGTTTTCTCTCCGATCAATAATATTTAACGATAACATGTAGGAAATGTACAAAATATTCACCGAGAAAGGTCTCTACTCTCTGCCCTGTCTCGTCGAAAATCTGAGGTCGTAAGCTCCTCATGTATTCATAATTGCGAATCACATTTATTCATTTGCAAAAGGTTAAAGTGACATGCTGCCAGCCACTGAGGTATCTTCGAAGCAATCAGATAACCCACTTAATTACGTTCAGGTTTGAGTAAACTCATATTTAAGTTAGAAAGAGTAGTTATTAAATAATTTTTTTTATTAAATTTTAATAAAATTATGTTTTAATTTTTAAGTTTGCGCATCAATTTAAATTCTTTTGGTTTTTTTTGAGGTTTTATGTTCCCGACCTTTCATGCACTAAAAGTGATTATAACTCGCACGTGTTGGCTTTATGTATGTGCGGTAATATGGATGAAAAATATGAGTTATTAGTCTTAAATTTCAACACGCAGTCACGTTCAAACTATACTGAACAGTCTGGTATGATATCATACCACGGATTTGGAGCGGAAGAGGGTTTCAACATTTTCGAAGTATAAACCTATTCATAATTATATATTTAAAAAATTACAGTATTGAATACGTCTGATATATTGACCATTTAAAGTCAGTGAGTATGTTTTTCAGTAATATTTCAGCAGAAGCATGGCAGGGGACACCAGAAATGGACTTCACGCCTTGCATCCATGTGTGGAATCGAACCTGGTTCTGCTGTGTGAAAACCAAATGCTTTAATCACAATGTTAATCCACACCACGCCATATTTAACATGATTATATAAATGTAACATTTGTCATATTTTGGATTACACTTTCTTAGAAAAGTACAAATTCTAGTACGTTTTTGGTTGAGTCCCATCGGGGATTCGAACCCGCACCCTCAGTAATGTAATGAGTTGAATACATAGAATATTATGCTCCCTACCATAAGCTGGGCGTATCTTGCCACAGTGATCTTGCCGCCGAGGTCATCATAAGTTTGTGCATCGTGTCCAAGCAACGTCATCAGTAACATAGGGCAGACATTCCACGTATTCTCTATTTAGCTATAAGGCTAAAATGACCGTGTGCCATGATTACTCTGGTATTTCCACATGTACACTAAGATGATAAAAGCAGACCAGACTCGAGAAACTTTGTCAGTATAACAGATGAAGTGTCGTCACAAGTCGAATTATTATCATTAATATCATTATTATTAACGTCAAAGTGTGAGAAGAGTTGAATGATTCCTCAGGGATATTCCCCACATGGGCAAAAAAAAAAGGTACAGAAGAAGGGTCATTATGCATTACGGCTGTCGAAACTTGAGAATACCGCAGTGGCAAATGGTGACTGGTGTTAAAATGTACACATGAACTCCTTGAATTGGTATACTCTAAGCTTATACTTATATAGCCAAATTCAAAATCTTCCTTGCCGCATCAACTCTGCAGACGTTTGCATTACCCAGTGTGTAATAAGTCCTGTGTTCCTGGCAGCAATCCGGGTGTTTTTCCAATGGAAATGAAGAGTTTGGGAGGTACAAGCCAAAAGCACAATAAAACGAGAGTGGACAGATCTCCAACTTCTGAGTGAAGACCTCTGATCAATTTCCAGCATATCTCTTCTTCTTCTTGCATTAATCCTAAAAGACCTTTTTTGTTAGCGTCACATCTTGTGTGTTGATATCTTGTGTGTTGCATGTTTAGATTGATCTATGCTTGAAATATATGCTTTGGGTTTTTTACATCTCCACCATATGTCTGTTCTCAGATTACTTGCCTTCTTCCAAGCATAGATATCAGACGAGGCCCAATCGCTGTTGCAGCTTAAATTGTGTCGTACAATGTTACGAGGACAGAAACATCTTTCACAACAACCTAACCTTTTTGATGCACAGGTAAAAATAAGCACGTTCCACGTTCACGTAGACCATTGTCTTGAACGCCCGCCGTTTACTTATGTTCTTACCTCTATTCTGCTTTTGAGCCAGGTGACTAAATACTTAGGCGGATGGTCGGAAAAGGAAGTAATCTAGAGCTGACTTTAAATATCTACCTGCTTGGTTTCGAAAAGGTGTTCAGCTGCACAATAGCTATTATTCTCAATTGCTGTAATTCACAAACTAAGTTCTGATTTCCTTCTTTTTCACGTCCAACATAAACGCTTTCATTTCTGATCTTTAGCCATCATTCCAGTATCTTCCACTGTCAAAAATCTTATCACTGCAGTGGACTCTGACCTCTCCCTGGACTCGTCCATCAACAGCTCCGCTTTCCTGTACATTTTAAGAAACATTGGGAACATTTGCAAATACCTGTCCACAAGCTCTCGTCATCTCACCCTCGTCATCTCACTGGTGACATCCTGAGTCGACCACTGCAACTCACTCGTAGCAGACGACATAGTTCAGCTATCGAGGCTGCAGCTGCCAGAATCGTAACCAGGACCAAACCATCAAAACATATCACTCCGGTACTTATCAAACACTCCATCAAGCACAGAATAATCTTCAAAATTATGTGGTTCATTTTCAAAGGTTTTACTGGCCAAGCGCCGCACTACATATCTGAACTGATTCAGCCATACATCACTAGTACAGCATTACGACCGACTTGTGATCCCGCTCTAGCTATGGGAAGAGAGCCTTCCAGTATGCTGCTGCAATTCATGGAATGAACTCATTGAATATTTGAAAAACTCTACATAAACAAAGTCTCAAAATTCATCATCTTAGACTGTCATACCCTGGTGAGTAGTTTCATCGCAAATGACTATGGTTTTAATTCTATGTACGCTTTGAGCATTTACCGTGAACAGAAATAGCTCGGTACAAGTGGACTATAATAATACATGTGTTTTGGGGGTGCCAAACCAAAGGCACCAAAAACAAAATTTGGGCAACTTGGTAAATGAGATGAAACCTGGACATTTCGGAGACGAGGTCGCCAGTGTGTGTCATATACATATGAGTCTAAGTCGACAGTGATATCAATGTTTCCATTTGATCTTATCATATCAAATGAGGACAGGATGAAACTGCATCTGAGGTTGTTTTATAACTGACTCAGGAAACTCTCTAAATAGAACATTCCCTTGAAAAACCATAACTGGGCTGATTGAAATGGCAGACAGCCAGATCGCAGACAGATAGCTTCTTTGACACTCGTTTTTGTACAATGCAGCAGTTCAGAACCATAAATATTAACAAAATCAACATTAATATCGGTTATGTGAAAGTTGCATGGCTGTTGTATCAAAATTGTGGAATGGTTTGTTTTAGTTTTGAACCTAGGCATGCTTCGCGAGAGGTTCAGCGAACAAATGAATGACGAAGACCCTCCATGTTAGTCACACCCTCTTGAACATATATGACGGTTTTAGGAAGAGCAGAGGTAGTGGAATACTAGTGTATTGTCTGATATGATTGTTCGTGTAAGTGATTAAATACCCCGAATTCCTTGTCTAACTCCAAAAAAATGTATGTCTTTGACTTCATTGAGAGTATTCAGCTCTTCAACATTTGATATTCTTCAGTCCATTTATTCCCCTCCCCTCCTCTTTCTTCTGCTTATTCTTCTTGGAATATTTATTAATCTACTGACGCACACAACTGGGATCAAGAATTAGTGTGTGTGAAAGAGAGTGGGTGTGTGTGCGCGCGCGTGCGTGCGTGTTTTTTGTTGAAAGTAAGAGAGTTACACTGGAGATGTACATCCCTAATGCGTTGTCAAAGCATATGTTCAAAGGTTCGAATCCCATATTCGCACTCATTAGTCAGGATAGTCAGCTCTATTCGGATCCACGAAAACGCCCACACCTGCATCACTTAAACGGAAATGTTCTTTAACGTGACAAAAACTTTCAATTATCACCGAATTTGGTATTGGCATTTGGTGTGCTCCAAACACAACGTACAAGCTCCAGCAAGACGTAACATCTTTCCGGCAACATTTTTACAATACAGCAGGTTTATCGATGTAGTCTTTGCATTAATAGTTTTGTCTGGAACGTCAAATGACGAGACAATAACGCCATCAGCAGTGTTCACGCACAGCGTGTGACATCACTTCAGCACTGCAGTGGTTTTATGGCCTCATTGCCAGCCTACAGTGACCAGGATTGTTTCTGTCTAGAAACTTATTTCAGATCGAAGTGGGTTTTAACGTAATGTTCTAGATTATTGCACTTTTATAGAGTGTGTGCTCGTGTGTATGTATGCTTGTACTGGTTTGGATGCCTGTTATATAGAGCTAGCATACTGTGATTCCTACCTCAGCTTGATAAGGATCCCCAGCTAGAACACAGTAAGACTCACCGACCTTCCGCGTTCGGGAAAGACCTATCCCCCAGGCAGTCTATTAAAGAATGGTCTTAATGGGTCCACGGTCTGGACGGACGTTTTTTCAGATGTTAAGAGTCATGCTTAAACCTCAGTTGATGAAAACTGCTCCATACGTACTAAACTTAGAGTGAAAGGAGAAATGAGTTATTCGAGCTTACATACATATCTTACATTTATTGAGAAAGTGGTAATACAGTACACACACACGTATGTATGTATGTATGTGTGTGTGTGTGTGTGCGTGTGTGTGTGTGTGTGTATGTGTGTGTGTGTGTGTGTGTGTGTGTGTGTGTATGTATGTATGTATGTATGTATAATTGCCCGTTATCATGAATAATGGGAACAGTAAAGATTTCATGACACGGTTAACATCTACTCCGTAAGGACGCAACTGTACAGAACGACTTTACATCTTAGATTTTGGACACATACATACGAAACAAGCAAGACAACGGACACTTGTCTATCGTGTCTATTGCACTGGAACATAGTTGTGTCGACCATGGTTTCTTTATAACCAAACGTTTCAAAGGTTCATTCGATTTTAGGGGACAAAATGTTTAAATGACATCGACTGCACTAGATGACACTGTATCATATATCACGTGAAACTACTTACGAATCGATATGCATTCCACCAACTGTACATAATTATGATACAATCGATGTAGAATATTCTGAATTTAGAGCTGTCAAATCTACTCCAGAAAGAGTGAGAGACACACGTTTTGTTTCCTAAGATCGCATTCAACGCAGTCGGTATCAAATGAAATAACAGGTATCAAATCTGACATTGAACCTCTGAACTGAAAACTGAGTAAGTTTATCACCTTATGATCACACATTAATGTAGCGCGTTGTGAACTAAGAAATTTGCAGGTATCAAATCTACGAATATCTGAATTGAAAACATATTTATTTAAACTTTAAATGTCGCACATGAAAGCAGTCGGTATCTAATGGGATTTACGGGTATCGACTGTTTAATCCATCTTATCTAATACAGAAAATGAGAATCTCCTGAATTCTCAAGACGTATAAGAAGAGAGTAACCAAATCTCTAAAATGTGCCAAACATTTGTCATATCATAAGGGTCAAGGCATGTGTACTAATAATCAAAAACAAAGACCCTTCGACCGTGACCGAGACATAGAAGAGTGCTTCTTTTTGCTTAGTACTGTATGTAACAATGCACTGACAGCTTTGTGACTTTTGAACAAAGTCAATAGTTGATAAAAGTCGTAAACCAAATCTGGGTTAATTGGACTTGATGAGGTTGAACTTCTTGGGTATTGACAAGAAGGGTTGATTATAATGAAACCCGATCAATGGGACCTTCGTATGTGCTGGAACATAATTGTGATGGTCATACCTACTACACGGCGGAATCAATGAGCTGTTCTTGAAGGAGGTCGCCATCTATGATGGCGAAGAACAAACCACCTTTGACTACATGGCATCCCATGTGATTCACTCCACTGGACTGTGGCCGGGAGATTGAATAGTGGTTAAAGCGTTCACTACTCAACATGGTTACAATGTGTAATATCCGGTGTTCATATCTGGTGTCCCTTGCCATAATATTGCTAGAATATTGCTAAAAGGACATTAAACAACACTCATTCTGATAACACGGACAGACCATCGGTGTGTTCTTTTGTGTACCAATCTATATTATAAATCATAAGAAATGTTTGCCAGAAGCAGAGTTGATTCCGACAAGAACATGAGCAGACCTTTGTGTACTACTCTCAAATGTTGGCAAAAAGCTTTCGGCAACTAATCAGCAAAAGGAATATTTTCCTTGACATATTCTGAGGTTTCTTTTATCAGTTTCCTATTCTGCTACACGATTGTTAACTGACTGAAATCACCATCAAGCGAACCTATTACTATTGCACATGTACCTGATGGATTTCTTTGCGTGAAGAAACTCAAGGTCTTTACGTGAAAAAAATGAAGTGGCCAAAACAAGCAGGCTGGGGTGGGATAGCCTAGTTGTTGGAGGTTCGGCTATCATAAAGAGGGCTCATCTTTGAACCTTACGTGGCCCAGTGGACTGAGCGCCTCCCCGCAAAATACAAGGCCGGTGATTCGATCCTTAGTAGCGTCATACCAAAGTGTTTCGCGTGTGGCATTAAGCGAATATAATAAAATATTATTATTCACACAACGAAAATACGTTAGGTAGAGGTTCGGTAATGCTGACACAGCATCTTGCATTAACAGAATTTACCAAAATGTTATTTACACATCAAAGAGACCTCAGATATCAACTTTTCTAGACTTTCCCAATAATATTGTTATATTGTGCCCCACACACATGGGGCAGTGGGGTAGCCTGGTGGTTAAGATGTCTACGCCGAAGACCAGGGTTCGATCCCCCACATTAGTGCAATGTGTGAAACCCATTTCTGCTGATCCCCGCAGCGATATATATATTTCTATAAGAGATGTAAAACATACTCAGTCAGCTAGTATTCTACTCACCTTTGAAATCTATGCGCCTACTTTATATAATATACATTTAGGTAATACTGACTCTTCATGAGGAGATATCATTCTTAATTAGCACTGAGGACAAACTGCCAACCCAGTCAACGCCGGGTTTGCGTATACACCGAGCCAGGCTGCCGCTCTGTATGGTACAATGGCTATCAGCAGTCAGATGAACCTCTCACCCACTCTCACTCTTAGTTGCTGCTCTCTGCCCTCGCGAGTGTGCCACCTCCTGCTAATCTCACAAACATCGCCATTTCTACCTGCCTGATTTAATCTTCAATCTCATCATCAGGGATAAATTGCTTCCGATCCGTTGCTTTCTATGAATTATGGGCCTGACTCCCCCAACAACAGATGAAATATGACATTATTCCACATAAAGCATTTCAAGTCGTCTGCTCGACGTGTGCGATTTGGCGCGCTTTCTCTCACCTCCAAGTCAGCCCAACTGATCAATCAAAGCACAGGCTCAATGAAAGCTTTGATTCGATTCTCAGCTCGTCGCTATCAAAGCGAGAGGATAATTATGTCTGTCGTAAGGCAGGGGTTTATCAATAAAACAATCTGTTCCTTGGCGTGAAGACTGTGGTGGACCGTCCACGTCCACAGCTTGCCCCACCAACCTGAGCAACACGACGTCGTGCAAACCGATGACAACATTGCCCGTGCCTAATGAAGTGATCCCGGTCTCTCCATCGACAGGAAGACAAGCAGTGGAATTATTCATAGAACAGAATCGCTTTAAAGAGGACCCTATTAAGAATCGTGTGGACTGAAGCGACACATTTGCAGGAGGAGCCTGGTCTGAAGGTGGAACTTCAGTGGGTATTATCACATTGAGGCGGGACTCAGAGAAAGTTTACGCTGACACACACGCCGGGAGAGAATCAACTAATTTGTTTTAGGAAACCACCACGATATATTTCAAATAACTGATCTGTATATAGCTTGGCAGGATTGTCACTTGGAACTTTTGTCTCAGTAGAGACGGAGGACTGTTGAGAATTGTGAGGGCAAGAGTCACAGACTGTGATACAATTTGCTTAACTAATGGGAGGTGTACCATTGTTTCATACACAAAAATCTCACGTGTAATACACGGAGCAAACTGACATGGACGTAACAACGCAGCACTAGAAGCCGCAGGAGGAATTACAGTCTGGCATTACTGGTGAGTTTCTCTCTTCTTTCATGGCTGTTGTGTCGTTAATATCACTAACCATTAAGTGTGGAAGTATGGATAATACGAAACTCGGTTTGTAATTATTGCGAATGAATAATTGATGACGTTAAGCGGTATGCACATCAACAATTATTGATTGTGTTTGTGTACCTATCCAGTATGATTAAATGCTCTCGTTTGTAAATTTGATGTGGTGGAATTTTAGACGATACTGTAGTAAGTTACAATATGTACCAATAGTCAAAAAGGCTGGGTCGAACTTCGGAGAGTGCACATTTACAGTTGTGTCGAAACTCGGATTACTCGAAGTGTTTACCTTTGCGTTGTATACCTTATAGACAAATTTGTGAAACTAGTCATTTCATGAAATGATTAAGAGGGTCAGCAATTTCAACAACAATCAATATACTTCAGTCATTTCATAAAATTTCAATTTATAGCTTAATTTACAAAAGTGGATCACAATCGACAGTGAGGGTAAGAGAAAGAGAGGAGAGCGAGTGAGAGTGAGAGAAAGAGAGTGAGTGAGAGAGAGAGGAGAGTGACAGTGACAGAAAGAGAAAGTGACAGTGTGAGAGTGAGAGAAAAAGTGAGCGAGAGTGAGAGAAAAAAGAATCGGGTGATCCTTACTTGTGTTTGAATGGTATATATTTTAACAGTACACATCTTTGGCTTGTGATCATTAATTTCCACTATCATTTCAGTCAGTATAAAAACGTGTGATTAACATACATAATGTAGAATAAGACCTGTTTTTTAGGATATGGACACATCCCAAAAGAAAATAAAAACAGATGGCTGCATAATTCACTGTAGCAGTCTTGTTGCCGAGATCGATCGATTCATTTCCTTAAACTACAACTTGGAACAAGTAAACTATTCTTTTTCATAGACTGGAGCTTTCTATATATAACTCACTCTGAAGCGTCTTTTTCAAAGGCATTGAATATTTGAGTACTTACTTCATTTAAAAGGGATTTAATAATTTGTGATAATGTCATTGTTGAATTTTTAAAATGCAGGCCACGTATACTCTGAAAGAGCTGATTCAGAATTCTCCTTGTAGTGGTACATGTTTTCGCTCTAAATTCAACTAACGTTTAACTATATCCATTACAGACTGATTGTGTAAATAGGTTTGCGAGACCTGTCAGCATAACCACATATAAAATAAATGGCGAAAGAGGTCATGTGGTTTTATTGAGAATAAAGGGAAATTTAAGTACAAATGTTTACATCTGTTGCAAGCTGACGATTCTGCCAGCAAAGCCTGTCTTCCTGGCAACTGGTCACAGAAGTCACCCATTTTCGTTCACGCATGTACACAGATTTTAAGAAGCATTTCGGCTCACTACATCTCACATTTATCGCGTGGGCGATGGAGTAGCCTAGTGGTTAAAGCCTTTGCCTGTCAGGCCGAAGACCCGGGTTCAATTGTACAATGTTTTAATCCCGTTGCTGGTGTTCCCCGGTAATGATATTGCTAAAAGCAGGGTAACACATACTAACTGATTCACTGACTTGGTATTAAAAATAAAAACGCCAACTCATTTCAGTGAGATTAAAGAAACTGAAATCCTTAAACCAAGTTAAATGTCGCCAACGATGTATTGAATGAAGTATTACCCATCTTTCCGCTTTGGGGAATATTATCTCTCCTGGACAAGGTATTCTACTCTGAAAATAGAAACGTGACTCTATTGGCATTTGATGCAACTATTTTGCTTTCCTACTTCAGTTGTTTGCGTCAATGAGATAAAAGCTTTGAGATGACGACAAGGTACCAGATACCGTCACTGCCGTTGGTGTCAATCCAAGCAGGCTTCTCGTGCTAAGACGATGGTCCATTCCATACTTTAACACTGACTTATGACATTCCAGGCGCTCTGATCTTGGTGTGATCTTGGGCGTGGTATTACAACACGCGTCATCCAATACACTTTTTGTTAAACAAGGCGAATATATACACTCTCGAAGTAGCTCGTGTCTTCTAAATTTCATTCTTAAAATACAACTCGGTAATCCTCACTTTGAAGTGCCCCTTTGATAGCAGAATATCAAAACAGCTTCAGCACTCATTAGACACTGGATAGCTGCTCCTAACCCTTCAATCAATCACAATATGACGGCCAAGGGGCTCGCAATCTGTCTAAGAGGGCATTTAGCTTAAAGGGAAAACACCTTTTGTGATACCATTAGCACCCAATAGAAGATCTTGGTAAGATGCTTAGAGAACAAAACGCGAGACAATCTGCCAAGTAGCTAGTCATAGTGGGAACCTCACAATGCACACAATGCATCAAACCGGTGACCATCTTTTGTTGCTGTCAGACATAACATACAGCAAAGGTGAATGTTCCCCTGTCTAGAGGAATTGGTCGACATGTCTAATACGCTTGTGTATACACAGAATTAATGGTTATCCTCCAAACAAAACAGAATTTACTCCTTGAGTAATGGCACACCTTGCAACGCTGTGTTAAAGAATGTAAGTTAGGAACTGGCATGTTTTCAGCTGGTCTTGGATCCGTTAAGATCCAGGTTAGAATTGGTCTTCAGGTACCAATTCTTCAGCTATCGTAAGAGGTGACTCTTGGAATCGGGTCGTCAGGTTCCATGACCTGGTTGACACAGGTCATCGTATCCAAATAGCGTAGACCAATGCTGCTGATTTTGATCACAGTATTGTCTGGTCCAGATTCTGTTATTTACAAACTGCGTCATACACCTGGAACATTTCTGAGTGCGGCGTTAAACAACCAAACAAGAACCAACCAACATCCCCTAAAAGTGGATTTGGAATTTGTCATTTTCTTCCCCATTGCCTATTGCTTGTCATGTATTACATACAAGTGACCTAAACATACCAAGAAATTGAGGATGTTCACCTTTAGGGGCCGTGTTGTTTTAATGGAGAAGAATCAACAAACAAGCAAAATATAAGGGATTTGATAACTGAATTTGATGGAATAATGAATTTATATAATTTTTTAAAAAACAACAACACCAAAAAACCAAACCAAAACAAAACAAAATTAAAAAATACAACAAAAACAGTCTTTGAAGGACACTTAGAAGTGATACATATAAAGACAAGAGTTTAATGGATGACAACTTCTTTTATGAAGAAGAAAGATGAAGAGATTAGAACATACTTCGAAACCTCGTGACTCTTCACAATAAAACATGTTGTCATCCATAAAACTCTTGTCTGTGTATTAATTCTGTGTATACACAAGCGTAGTAGACATGTCGACCAGTTCCTCTAGACAGGGGAACATTCACCTTTGCTGTATGTTGTGTCCTTAACAAAAAACAAAACAAAAACAAAAACCCAGTCGCTCGGGCACAGCAAGCTTGGGGTGAAAAAAGACTGTGTTAAATACACGACCATTGAATACCTTTATATAAGTTCCTTGGCAATGATTGCATACTCTAATATGTTCAGCAGTGTATGTTTGCACATCTCCTGTTTTTGCCGTGGATTTTTACAAGATATTTAGGCTGCCATGTTGTGCTGAAATAAATAACACGTTTCAAAAGTTACAATAAACAAAGCTTACTCACAAGCTACATGACCCTTGACCATCTTTGACAATGTTCAGGACATGGAATCCGAATTCTTCCTTTATATGTGACATGTTCTTCGAGGCATGTTTATTTCATAAGTGAAGCAATATTATATATTTGAGCTTTATAAGGTTCACAAGCTTCTCACATGACAGACCTTTGGTGAGCAGTTTTCTGGTCTTGATTACTCTCTGAGTAACTTTGTCCTTTTGTGTAACTATGGAATACGTTCGTCCATATTGACTGTCAGAGCCAGAGAACATTTGTGTAATTTGTAAAAAAATGTTAGATTAATTTTCATCAAGATAAATGAGAGGGATTATATGATGTAATTATGTTTGCACAGGCATCTGCCTCATCATCTTTACATGGTTTATAGAAACATTGATGGGGTATTCATAGGGCATCCATAGCTCAGTTGACTAACGGGCAGCGAGTTACGCCCCTTGGGTGCAATTGGATTCGGTAATGGTGGTTCGAATCTTCGTTTCTGTGTGGATTTGTTTCTAGGTTTGTTAGCATACCATTTGAGGAATGTTCTGGTTTCAACAAGAAGTTGAAACCAGACGCCATACACCTGTGAATAACCAGGCTCTGCAGGGTACTATGTTTTAAGCCAATTTCACGTGTCCACTGCAAAATGCGGCTTAAAAACAAACTCACCACTCACTCTGTCTTCATCTCATAATCAGAATGACCGTGATGTAACAGAATTATAGCTCCACCCTGTGTTATAACAAGCTCGATGCTCCCTGTAGGTCTGCTGGAATCAAACCTGATTGTAATACTAATAGAAGCCGTCTTATTTGTACCGCCATACGAGATTTCTGTCAATTACCTTAACCGAGCACCTCTCACGTTTAAAATATTTACACGTATGCATGACATGACACACCACCAGGGTCATGCGAGTCCTCCTCATCTCCTCTCCCATCCTCGTGGGAACGTTTCGGCCAAATACGAATTGCAATACTTCCGGGGCTCTCCTTGCAACACTAAAACACGGAATAGTAGAATTCGATCGATGGTGTCCTATTCCCATCAATATTATTACATTGTTATCGAGCTACCCTATTGGTAATTGTTTTCTAGGCTGTTTTATTGTCATCGGAACAAGCCGATGTCTCGTTTTTTGGCTATATTTCCCCGCTGCGTTGTAATCCAGCTTAAGGGGGAGGGGAGGGGGGGTTGAAGAAAAACATGCTTTTGAAATCTTTAAGTAAACATGAACGGGTCGTGAATGTTGAAAGGCAGCAAGGAAATGGTTTATCAGCGGATATTTTAAATGTCATGTGCAGCAGGAGCGAGCCCGAATGAGTTAGATGTAATGAGACACAGGCATATAGCGACATTACATAAGAGGATCAAACCAACAGTGCGTGTGTATGTGAGTGTGTTCCTTGTTAAACGCCATTTTTGAACAATAATTATACTATGTAACAGCGATCTGTCTATAATCCACGTCATTGTGTGCAGCAATCCACGCCGCTTTTCGAAACGTGATAGAAGATACTGAAACTGAGCTAAGTTTTTAAAGATTTTTTATCCCACTCATTTCATACTGATTGAAGTGCACAAAACAGAGTGTAACGAGTTTGTTTTTAATAAATAATTTTTAAGCAATGATTGAAAATTGAAAGAACAAATTTGATTTGTCTTTTTAACCATCTCACATTCCAAGAACATTCTGAAAATGTTATCTCAATTTAGGTACTTTTATCTAAAGTAGCGAAAATATTGATTAATTTCGGTTCAGTGGTGACAGGGGCAAGAAATGAACATGGAATCACGTCTAACCCTGATTGATATGTGTATGAGAGAGAGGCGTATACACGTATAGCGTAACATGGACACACAGATACACACATACACAGACGGAGAGACGCACACACAGATACACACATACACAGAAAATGAATACACACGCATACACACATACGAAATCACACACAAAGAAGCACAGATACATACATTCACATACACGTGCAGATACAAACATAGATAGACTGCGAGCCACGCATACACAGAGAGGGATCGGGAGAGACACTGATAAGAATAGAGAGCTACGAATATACAAAAAGACACAAACGCGCAGGCATGCGCGCACGCACAGAAACAGAGAGAGCGGTGCTATTTGCTACCTTCCCACATACCGCATGGCAATCCCAAGAGTCTGCTGTGCGACAGCGACTAAAGTTGACCCGAGTTACCTCATACAAATTGTAACCCGCCGCTCTATTAATTCAGTGCATAGAGATCGACACAACTCACACACGTTATTGTCGCATCACAGTCAACAACGACATTCGTGGGCCGAATCACTGATGCAACCTTTAGACCTGTACCACACAGTGTCTCATGTAGTTATATGCAGCACTGACTTGTCACAGTGACCGTAGAAGACTAGCTTCAAGTATGCCGGGCTAAATCTAGACGCACTGTCAATTAGATAACATGTGCAACAATGCAGTAGAAAGATAACACTCCCTCCGCACAAACTGTCTGGCTGTCTTTCAATATCTGATATATGGGCTTGTTGAACCACTGAATAATTTATACCAGTCTGGAAGACAATAATGGTAACAGATCACTGAGTATCTTCATATGTCCGGCTTTTAAAACATGAAAGATTTTTTTTATTTTGGTCAGTCAATCACACTGGTGAAATCGTGTCTCTAATACATGATAGACAGTTAAACCCCGTTGTGTCGAACTCGTCGGGACCAAGGGAACAGTTCCACGTATCCAAGAGTTCGACACATATGCCAGCATAGAAATAATGATGAATGTCAGGGAATCGGAAGGGGCCGAGATGTCAGTTCGACACAACCGATCATTCGTCTCAACCGAGTTTGAGACACTGGGGCTGGATTGTACATGACTGTAATGAGTGTGATCTTTAAAGGATTGGACTTGGAAAAATAGTTTTGAACTGATATAAAATCAGCTCGGCCATATACTTTCAAGTAGTTTAGTACAACCATGTATTTTTGTTAAAGTGAACGCTTATAGCACCGACTGAGAAAAGCACCGATACTTTTGTATCTTTGTGGAAATCTGTCATTTCGATTGTCTGTCAGCCTGGCAGATAAACTCTCGAACGAATCGTTCATGGAACGAATCGCCATTCCAAATAGGAGCAGCCAATGGTGGCGCGTTTGTATCGCAAGGGACGCAATTCTCATTCCACGTCCGGTTTGCGTACCATCGAGCCCATGACCCGACAGTTTCTTTGACATGGCAAATGAAGAAATGAAGCTTTGTGAAGATGTTAAGACACTTAACTGTGGACCCATACTAAAAGTTATTACTTAGGTGCAGAGTTCATCAGAGTTCACGTCTGTGGCATGCTCGTCCCACATTTAGCATTCATGCCGTTATATGACGTTATGTTCACATGCAGTGATATGACGTGAAGAATGCCCTCATCTGACATTACTTTTTAATCGCAATGAGATGACCTTCAGATAACGGAAAATACACTATATGACGTTAGGACGACATGACGTTAAATCGAACTCGTTATTATGTGTCGTTAAGAGTACATTCAGTGATATGAAATTACTTTGCACTGGCAATAATTTGACCGTTTTAACCGCAGTGACATAACCTTATGCTATTGTAGTCTTCACTGTATGAAGCTAGTTAACGTTGCATGACGTTACGATCTAACCTTGCTTAGTTTGTTTGCTGTTTAACGTCGCCGTCAGCAATATTCCAGTTGATCTAGTGATCAACATCATGACAGGTTTCAACCAAGTCAGCGAGCCTGACTACCCGTGACAAGCATGGGTTGCTGAAGACAAATTCTAATCGTGATCTTCACGGGTTGTAATGAGTTATGGCTTTTACAATTACCGAACGCTCTGATGAACTTATTTACATTCATTGGTAAGCGTGGCCTGAAGGTAACGACATTAAAGATACTGATTACTCTTGATTCCGTGGATGTTGATTGCGACCTTCGCCATACAGTCCTCCCTTAGCAAAGTGACCATCGTGTACGCATAGGCAAGAGAGGGCCAATGTAAGTATGAAACGGAATAGAGAGAAAGTGAAAGTTTACACCTCGGGGAACCCGCTGTTGAAGTTACATCCCCATGTAGGGACATTAATCCACGTTTCTGTCATTGTGTATGCAGAAATATTTTTACATTCAGACGACAATGAAACAGGAGTAAAACGTTGTACGAGGTCTGCAAACCTCCAACACACAGACATCAATGGGAGGGTAATTACTATTCGTAATTTACAAGGTAATGATGTGGGCCGGTCATCGATGCTACGTGAATATTGTTCAAGAACGTTTTCATTCACGGATGAAAGTTAGTGAAATAGTCGTCGAGTGCTGATGACGACATGCGTGTGGTAAACATTTAAGCACGTGCTTGGAACAGTGCCGCTGAAATCATTTTCACTAACGTATCCTTTACTCTGTGTATCAGTTACAGTGAATGTGTCAAATGAGGAAATATGTACATTTCTTGGAATATTTGTGAAATGTGTACATTTCCTGATACACTCTGTCAGTAAATGTACACTTTTCGTAAATTTTCGAGACACCTTCCCAATTTGAGGGCCTGATTTATTAAACACATTTCCTGATATGAAATTTTCGCTTAATTTGCAATGACAACAGAAGAATGGATCAATATGTGCTGATTATTCAAAGCCAGTCAAAGAACTCTCACGTGAAAACAAGTCAAAACGAAGCAATGACTAATAGTATGTTAAGAGGATAATACTCAGGTTTTCATAGCAAAGTGTTTATACCATCCGGTGGGAAATGTGTTATTATTTGAAGTCAGTCACAGAACAAACAAATGAGGCTAATCTTTTGATACTTCAACGAAACAATGACAATGTGAAGAGGATAAAAGTGTTCAATCCTGTTTTGAGTATCGTCTTACAAATATAAAAAGACCCATCTGAGATCTTGTCAGCACTTCTCAAGATGCACTGAGAACTGTGGAGGTCATATTTCGTCAACAGCTGCTAGACACATTTCCTGAATATTCCAGGAAATGTTCTGATTTGACACATTCACAGTATATATAGTTCATGTACATGTACACACAACTAAGCATATGAGGTGACTTAATGATTGAACGTTCGTTCGTGCCCTGGACGAACCTGCTCCAGTGGGTACACTGCACTACACTCCATTCCACATTTCGTATGAAGCAAGCATGATAATTGTAGAAAACGCTTTCATTTCAGTCTCAGCTGTTTTCATTAATCATACAGCCATGTCCATTGTAACTCTCTTTCACTATATTAATTGCCTCAAATGAAAATGTGTCCATTTTTTAATCCAGGGTTGTATGTCTCGAGAATATAACACCTCTTCAAGGACCTCATTTGCAGAGGACACCAATAATAAACCAGTGACTACATGCTTTTTATCAGAGCTCGTGTGTTCTAATTAAGTCGTACAAAGTAAGCCTTTAATATTTATTTCCTCCTTTCTCCCCTATGACGCCAGCACTGTCATGTCACAGGAAAAAAGGAATCCATTGATTGATTCGAAATGTCGATAATTGAAGTGTTGGGTCCTTCTGCAGCAGCTATAGAGACGACAGCTCTACAATTACAGCCCCGTTCCTGTAAGAGTTACACGGCACGGAAGACTTGAAGCCAATTATAAACATGCTGCCGTTATTGAGTTTGTCATTATGTAACAAAGGATGGGCGTACAATAATGTGACGCGAATAGATAGCGATTACTTAGAGTATCTCATACGCATCAACGCAAGTGTTTGTACTTGGTTTCACAGAAACTCTTCAGTTCCCGTTTATCTGACAGCCACGAATCTGTTAGGAGAGTGAAAGCATGTCCCCCTAAAGTGGAGTTCTGGAAGCGTGATTATAGCTGTGGAAAGAAGGAGATATATGCATGCTTTGAGGACAAGGGCGTTGAGTATCAGACTCGTTGAAGCTTCCTCTGGGTTGTTGCAGTGTCTTCTAGTGCACTAGGTGCTCTATCGTGATCGATGACGTCTTTGACAGTCCAGACAGAAACACTTTGGTTGGCGTTAGTATTGTTAGATTTAACTTCAGTCAAAATGTCCGCATAAGATGGAAGTGATATTATTATTGAAACCCATTTCTGAGCCAGTCACACTATTCCGGCTCTGCCGTTAACAATTATGATAACAGGTGTTCGCGGAATGGTGAAACCTTGTCCAACTGGTGGGACTAGTCACAAACACATGCAAACAAATGCAACCATGTCAAGTATCCATGGGGTCTCTTGCATGCACAAGTGGATAACATTTAGTGTTCACGGCATTTTTATCGACACTCATATATGCAAGTGTCGAAACATAACGTATCGATTTGATACTTGTATCGACATACAGAGAAAAACGATTAAGGAACTTAAGGTGAATCGTTATGACCTTTTCTTGAAGCTGTGACTAAATTATTGTCCTGATACACCTTTAGTGTGAAAGCTGAGGTCACCTTCTTGACTGAGGTTATTGTCTTGAGATATTTCCCCTTGCATCATTAACCAGTCAAATAACAGAAAGTGCATCTCAACGACGTTACAATTTTGTTTTGCTGAAATAACCATTTTATATTTAATAATGGATATTTATAAAGCTCTTCTGAATCCTCAAGGCGGCCTGTGAGGCACCAGATGGTTAACAGCCATCAACACACTTATTATTCCGGGAACCCATTGGCTGCTGGGTTAACAGAGGCAATGTTTGAGCACACACAACTGCCTCACGTGAAACCACATATATGTCACACGTGCTTCGTTGTACCATATACACACAAACACGTACAGTAATTTGTGTTAACCAGCCAAATGAAATAAACAAAATGGAGGACTGGTGATGCCACTCCGGTAAACTGGATCTGAAAGCAGAACGCGACTCTCCATTGGAAACGCAGGTTGTTTTACTGTTCCTAAATTTGATTCAGCAGTCTGTTGTTGACTTATCTACAGTAGACTGGCACTAGGAACAGGATCATGTTGGATTGTTGTTTCAGTAGGACGTGGAGTCATCTGTCAAATGAAACAGAAACACCGGCCGCGTTTGATGGCCACCGTATCAGCGGCTATTCGCGTTAACGATGTAAAAGGGGTTTGGTTAACGTTGCAGCTTAGAGGTATTAGTAGCGCTGTGCTGTACTACTATTATTGCTTAATCAGCGAAATGTTGATGCATTGAACCGTTATCTGGTCGTGGGCGGAGTTGTCGTTGAAGCGATTGTTTCATCATGGTTACTCTATATCAAATAATGATTCATCACTGTCGGCGATAGATGATAAGAAAATAATCAGAGAGAGCACTGTGAACATGACGATTGTAGCCATGGCGAACTCATCCTTTGAATTTGTGTGGAATTAAACATTAAAATATTTCTAATAAAGTGTCTAAACGTCTACATTTAACACACGGAAAATCTAAAAGTAAATTTATCTACTATATATATATATATATATATATATATGGAGAGATACATACATAATATATATAAGTTGTAATGAACACGTTTCTAATTAAGCTCATATACAATTTGGAAAATGTCGCTTTTCTTCAGAATGTCCAAGGATCCGTTTTTCAAACAGCGAGGTCATCACTCACACAGGACAAACAAAAATGAACCGTGGAGATCCACGTGTGTCGTAAGAGGCGACTAACAGGATCGGGTGTTCAGACTTGGTTGACCACGCCATCGTATGCCGATTGCGTAGATCGATGTTCATGATATTGATCGCCGGTTTGTCTGATCCTGACTTGATAATTTACAGATGGCCGCCATACAGTTTTTGAGTCCGGTGTTAATTAAACATAAAAAAACTTTCAATATGATATTGTTATCAAATAATTCCAATGCTCTTTGTGTAGTCGAAGATGAATTTATACAATATAATGCACACTGAATTTGTTTTCATTTCAGATACACAGACAATCCTCGAAATTCGACTGCGATGTCTGTGGGTATCATTCGCGCTTTGAAAACCTTCAAGGACCATCCATACGTTCAGTATGTAGGACTTGGTTTAGCTGGACTGGTGAACATAGAAAACCAAGATGGCGACCACACAGTCAGCCGGAAGACCAAGTTGCAACTCATTCGGCTATCCACAGCCGTATGCGGCATCGAACTGTGCTATGCGGCAGAGACAGCGTTTGTGAGCCCTATTTTACTGAAATTAGGGGTCCCTGTAGCCCTTATGACTCTTGTCTGGTGTCTTAGCCCAATACTGGGTTTTTTCCTTGTCCCCGTTTTGGGTTCCCTTAGTGATAGATGCCCAATGAAGATGGGGCGAAGGCGCCCGTTTATACTTATATTATCAGCTGGTATAGTGCTAGGGCTTCTACTGGTCCCTAACGGTGAGAGCATAGGGATTTTACTGGGGGACAAAGGAAATGAAACGTTACATAACAAATACAAGTATGTTTATAATCAGTCCTTTCAGGAGACATCAAAGAGAAGTAATTTGGGCAATGTTTCATTACCCGACGTCACACCAATACCAGTACCGGAAGGGACAGACGTGGTAACCGGTGCCAGTGAACCTGAAAGTTATGCTATATCTAAAGACCATTTTCGAGGAATAATATTGACTATAATCGGGGTCGCAATGCTTGACTTCAACTGCGACGCTTGTCAGTCCCCGAGCAGAGCTTACCTTCTGGACGTTACGTCCCCAGAGGAACATTCATCGGGTTTGACTATGTTTACGGTCATGGCTGGGATTGGTGGGAGTATCGGCTACATTATGGGAGGTGTGGACTGGAACGCTACCGAGTTTGGTGCAGCTTTTGGTGGTCATATACGTGTTGTGTTTTTTCTAGTCCTCATAGTGTTCATCATTTGCGTCATATCAACCATTACCAGCTTCAAGGAAACACAGTTAAAAGATCTCGGCATTTCTAAAGAAAAAATCCAAAAGAAGAAAAAGAAAGTTGGGAAATCGAAATATCGTAAATTCACCAACGAAGAAGACGATGAGGAGGAAGAAGAAATAGGTTTCTCAAACGACCAGAGTTATGGCGCCCTGGGTACACCAAAGTTAGAGAAGCTACCATCTGACCATGACCTTCACAAAGGCTACACGGCAGACTCAGAGGATGACTTGACGTCAAGGGACAATATGGAACAACACACGGAAGCAGACAGACACACCTTGACGCAAAGCAACGTAATGTCATCAGATACCGCCGACAAAGCCCACCCGATTGAGATATCCACCGACGTTACGCTGCGGACATATTTACGTTCCATTGTGAAAATGCCAAGGTCACTCTTTATATTGTGTTTAACGAATCTTTTCTGCTGGATGTCTCTCGTATGTTACTCACTATATTTCACAGATTTTGTGGGGCAGGTTGTGTACAATGGAGATCCTCAGGCCCCGACTGGTAGCGACGCTCACAACCGATACGATGATGGAGTAAGACTCGGGTCCTATGGGATGTCCCTGTACTCCTTCTCATGTGCTGTCTACTCACTCTGTATCGACAAACTCGTTCGCACATTTAGTGAGTAATATATTTAATCCCTAGTCACTTCGTACCAACACCATTTGCACTGATATACACGGATGTATTGGTTTTCTTTGAAAGTCCCATTGATGTCTAAAATACTACACACGCGCCAACATTAATTAATTAACTCCCCCTTCAATATGTGTAAGATTTAGTCCATCGATTCGTTGAGCAGATATATCGTGTTGTGATGTTTTGGCCGTTTGAATCGCCGAAACCAGCGGTGATGACGACAAACCAAGAATCAAGAACTGCGATATTTTGTTTCGTTTCTCCACTGATATAATTATGACAGTGTCTGTTACACATACATACCGTCTTGTCCTGACTTGAAATGAAACAATAGGGTAGGGTAGCCCAGTGGTTAAAGCACTCGCTCGTTACACTTAAATCTAGGTTTGGTGTCCTGTGGGGGTAAAGTGCCCGCTGATATAATAATATCTGGGCCTGATGATGTACGCCTATCCTTGGTGGGCCTATTTAGGGGAATTATTCCCTGAACCAAACGTGCATCAACAAGTCAGGGCAGTAAGTAAACTTAGTTTCAGTGTATTTCGTTACACTCCACCACTGAGTCTAACAAAACCTTATGGGAGGTCGCGTCAGGTAACCTTTGAGCGACCGATGACCGTCCAGTCAAACGCTAGACGGCTAAATAGATTTAACCAATCAGACAACGGCTACTATTTAGGGATCGGAGGGACTTTCAAAATATTCAGGTCACTGACACAGATCTCTCCACAAACAAAAATCGACATATAACACAGTTATATGACCTGCAGTACATACGCTTTTGGGTTTCTGTTGACATGGTTACCATTAGCTAATAATTCCGCAAGATAACATCTTTGAATATTGCCCAACACACTATTTTACTCACCGTTGTCATGGTTGTACGTACGCCGTGTGGATCACCCGGAAGCGAGCGTACGCTATGTATCATTCGGATTCGTTCGGGTACGAACCTTTTCGAGATAAAAAGTTCACAAGGTATGTGCGAATGTGCACTTTCGCGATTTGGTAAGCTGTGTTCTGATTGGTCAATCTCAAAGGTTACCTGACGCGACCTCCCATAAGGTTTTGTTAGACTCAGTGGTGGAGTGTAACGAAATACTTAGACTGCCAGTCAGGGCTGACCCCGCCCAAAGCTGATTTTCTTACTGGGTTACAGACAGCAAAGAGGAAATTTTTATTCACTCCGCAGCCCAGTCAGCTTTTCCCCGGTAGTGAAACCAACCAAACTAGAGATGGGACTTGCACCAGGGGAAGGCACAGAACCCGACCAAGAGTATCTTGGTCAAACCATCTGAAAAACACACTTCTTGAGTGTGCGAAAGCGACAGGATAATCAATGGCAAATCGCTTAAGCTGTATTCGGACAATGCCATGCCCATGCATGCTTACCTGTCGGAACAAATCGCAGTGACTCTCATGCGCAGTGAGCTAGTTCAACCCACAATTGGTGTCCATAAGGAACCTTTGCATGAGAGAAGTGGCAGTGCTCAAGTGGTAGCAGACTCAAAACTTCTGATGGATGTCCGCGTCAACCCCATTCCTCTTTCCGAAACGTGTTTGAATACTCAGTATAAAATCTTGAAAGTGTGTTTGACAAACCTTGTGTGATCTTACTGCTCTTCTAATAACACAATTTACTGAGATCAGAAGGGTGCGAGAAAGGGATGTTGGGGTGCAAGGATCAACATCTTGAATCAAAAATGATTATGGAAGGGGCTAAAACATACCACCGCAACCTCTCCATGTGCTGGATTGACTACAGAAAAGCATACGACTCGGTCCCCCATAAACGGATTCTGAAGTCTCTTCATTGTATTAACTTGATTTATTCAAGTCTATAATGAGTTGTTGGTGTAGACTACGGAATCTATTCCTGTCAGAAGGGGAATATTTCAAGGGGAATCCTTCTGTCCTTTGCTTTTTGTTTGTCTTAAATCCTTTGAGCTTTCTGCTCAAAAAAGAGGATGGTTACCATCCCTGACCTCCTCAGCACAGATCCCCAATACCACATGCTTATTTCCTGCACATGGATGACATCGAACTCCTTGCCAAACGAGATGCCAATTTGGAAGATTAGGTTCTCTTTGTCAAGTCCTTTTCTAATTATATTGGCATGACATTTGGACTCCCGACAATTATAATACTCTTCATCTGAAACGTGTCATGGTAACTAATGATGGATCGGTCAGGTATGATGGGAGAGGAGATATTGCGCATCTTGTGAGAGATCAGGCTACACTTATCTTGGAATGTAGGTTCGAGACAAACACCAGAAAGCCCACATTCAAGACAAACTTCGAGCCGAGTATTCAGTTCGCTGAACGAAAATCTGGAGCTCAGAGCTAAACGCTCGAAACAAGGTCATTGACACCAATACTTTTGCTGTGCCAGTCCTTTCCTATTCCTTTGGAGTAGTTTATTTAACATCCAGCGGCTTGACTGCTAGACCAGAAGAATCATGTCTGATGACAGAGCTCACCTCCCTCGTTCCTCTCTTAATCGTATATATATGCCAATCAGCTCTGGGGGTCGGGTTTGATTAATGTGGAGGCTCTTCATGACAGACTTATATTATGCACTTTTGCATTTGTTTATTTATCGGATGATCCTCTGGTGATGCATGTCAAGACTCACGGTGAAAGCAAAGAATTCCACTGCTATTTTAAGTGTGCCAAGATTGTTTGACAGAATCTGAAATTTGAGGTTGATTTTGATGGCGATGTACTGCTGGACGACACAGCGACGAGAGCAAACCAGGTGAAGGTATTCACCACGTCTGCTCAGAGTCGGGCATTTGTGGAGAAGCTTTCTTAGATGCATGTACTATGTGGAACAAAATTATAGCAATCCCACTGACTTCTTCGCCTGGATGAAAACTTCTGGTCTCAAATGTGAAACTGAGGTTTTTCTTTTTGCTGCCCAAGACTTCCCACTCGCAATCGCCTAAATGTAACTTTTAAAGAAATTATTTGCGCTGTGGATTTAAAGAGACTCTCGAAAACCTTGTCAGTGGATGCCCTTCCATGGTACAAACAGCATGTCTTAAAAGACATGATGCCATGACTCGGTGCTTCTACTATCGTCTCAGAAGAATTCCTGCCAACAAAACTGATTTTGTGCCGGTGAATTAATTTATATCACTGAAGGTTCTGCTCCTTTAAAATTTGACAGCAACGTGATTTGCAATGTTCGCGAAAAGCGTGCTAAGTATGAGTACCTCGTCTTTGAAATATCTCCAAAGTACACTGTCGTCAGACTACCCATTGCCCTTGGTTTGGTACCTCTTGATGTCTTGGCACAGATCAGGAGTGACCTCGGGTACTCCACCCAGGAACATAGCCGTTCTGACACTCTGGGCAATGCAGAAGGTTGCAGTGTTCGGGAGTCTACATATTCTCCAGAAGGTTCTTGGTGGGTTTGACTAGGGTTCTTGGAAGAAGTCCCATTCGCTGTCTGGGCTGCGTGTATAGAGGGAAAGGGTCCTGAGCTGATGATGAGTATTGACTGTGCCAGGATCACCGGAACTCTCTCTCCTGCATTTTTCATTTCAATCTATAAAACATAGTAAAATACCTTAAAACGGCGTAAAAGTCTCACCTATGTTGTAAATAGGGGCGTTGGTGTAACCTTGAGGTTGAAGCGTTTGTTCGCCAGGCCGAAGACCTTGGTTCGATTCCCCGCATTGGTACTATGTATGAAGCCAATTTCTGGTGTCCCCTGCTGCCATACTACAGGAATATTGCTAGAAGCGGCGAAAAGACCACACTCACTCACTATATTGGAAACACTTGCTCCGTGTTAAATCTGGTCTGATTAACCAGTAACCCATAAAGTACATGTGGCAATGGTTCAAAGGTCACAAAGACTCCATTTAGTCTGTGGCAAAGTCAGCCCCGGAGGATCAAAGGGAGAGCGTAACTGAACAGAATTCGGTCAAATCTGTCGACTAGAACTGAATCTTGTCACTGCAATTGTATCACATTCAGCATCAAGTCCCATTTCGCAATTCAAAGACTTCTCTCAGCTGGATGAGCAACGGCGTTAAAGTTGACGTAGAAACAAGCAATAAATCCTGCCGGACGCATATAGGCGATCCATCGAGCAATCCTCTTTAGCTAATGTCATGTTTTGAGCAGTGAGCTCGACTCGGGAGTTAAGCCACTTCTCTGTCATTGTGATTGAATGGGGAATGTATCTGGTTCTGGCTATGCTACAAAAGCTAGTCTATCGGCTTAATCCTGAGCACTGTATAAATAGATGGGGATCGTTCTGTATTTCGGGACGCGGCGAAAGGACAATTAATGTTTATATTTAATCACTGTTAGATGTGAAAGCATCGTTTTTCTATTATGGCAGTCTTTGTATGGATACTTGTAAGTCCTTATATTAAAACCGAATAGAGAGTAAAGCATGACATATTTACGGTACATCGCAATTGAAATGGCAATACAGGGTAAAATCCTATTTCGCTTTTGGGAGCTAATTCCAGAAACTTTTGCTGACATGGTGCCGAGGTGCCATTTAAGATAAATTTCAGTTATATCATACAGAAAAATTAAACCAAACTCACTCACTAATCTTAACAAACTATATCCACACTCATATTTGAGTGACAGACCCGGCCCTCAGTTAGTGGTAACGTTTTGCATAGTAAATGATTAAAACCAATGTGTGTATGGCGAACCCAAAGCATGCACTTTGAATGAGTGAGTGGGTTTGGATCTGTTTGGAGTTTGCGTAGCTTTTAACAAAACAAAAGCCATGTCATGGACACCAAATATAAGCTTCACACACTGCGGGGAATCGAATCCGAATCCTCGGGCCAATATTGTTACCACTGAGCTAAATCACCACACTGTTTTCACCGTTAACAACGACTTTCTCATATGAAGAACAACCTTGGAAGGTGCCTTAATTCCTAATATTATAAGGTGTTCGCTGTGTGATATAATGGGTTGTTACGAAGTGAACATTATAAGGTGTTCACTGGTCACGAGGTGGGCATGGGTTGAGGTAGGGAGAGGGGAACATAAACCACATCGAGGGGGTACCTCAACCGAGGGACCAATAAACAACGTGTTTATAATACCGAACACCACAGTGTCAATTTTGAACTGTTTGTAGGATGGATATCAGAACGTACACTTCAGCCAACCTGTGTGAATCAACCGATTCTTAGTGAAGTCGCCGTTGCGTAATTGCCTTTGTAATTATTCACAGGGACTACATTTGAACGCTTTGTCAAAATTTATTTATTGGAAAGAGAGTCAAATGTTTTCACTAGATTTTGCGGACACAAGAAAAACCGATTTAGAGTTATCTTATCCATTCGCAAAACATCGGTAATTTCCGTGCATACTTTAATGTTATTCGAGATAAAAAAAGTAACTACCACGAAATACGGAATGAGCTGCTGTTGGCAGCGAGTGTATTGGAATACACCTCGCTTGTACACGGGGTATATTGAGAATAACAGAAGAGCGCTCAGCAAAACAGACAGCGACATTTATGTGTGAGGTAAGATAACACACACACACACACACACACACATATATATATATAGTCTGAGCTGACTTCAAATGTATACATGGTAATTCTTACGCTCACACAAGACAAATACGCTCAACTCTATCTTGAAATGGTTACACAAAGGTTCATTTCATAACCCCTGAGGTACAATCGAACACACTCTTCCAGACAGTGTTTCAAAGAACGTCATGGGACTCAATGTTGCCTCATAAGGTTACATCAAACAAAATTTTGTAAGTCATAGTTCAAAAGCTATATGGTTGACTTGTGGAATACATTTCCAAAATTGCCAGCGACTATACGAGAATACGTGAAGACACTGAACCCGTATTGAACCCGTGAAGATCCGGGTTGGTATTGGGCTTCAGTAAACCATGCTTGCCGTAAGAGGCGACAGACGGGATCGAGTGGTCAGACTCGCTGACTTGCTTGACACGTGCCATCGTATCCCATTTGCGTAGATCGTTGCTTGTGCTGTTGATCACTGGATTGTATGGTCTAGAGTCGAGTATATACAGGCAGCCATACAGCTGGAATATTGCTGAGTGCGGCGTTGAACAACAAACCACCGAACCGTGTCTTTTTTGGGTTGTATAAGTTGCTTAGTTTTCCCTTGCATGTGTTTGGCACGCGTTGTGACGGCAACGTTGCGTATCATCATTTGATAATGATTTATAAACACATGCCCATGATAAAGGTA
Organism: Haliotis asinina; assembly: GCF_037392515.1. NCBI lineage: Eukaryota > Metazoa > Mollusca > Gastropoda > Lepetellida > Haliotidae > Haliotis > Haliotis asinina. The sequence goes on along the minus strand of NC_090289.1, from coordinate 33,945,607 downwards.
AAATCGCATGGACTTACCTCTTGACATAGATTTCCTGTGTTTTTTTAAAATAGTTTTATTACTTATTGTTTTGGTAAATCGTGCACGGGACCATTACATATCAGAATTGTATTTCCATTTCAGAAGCCAAAAGAGTGTACGTGTGTGGACAGTTGACTTATACTGTGGGAATGGTGATACTGGCACTGGTAAGACACAAAGTGGCAGTAATTGTCTTGTCCCCGACGGCCGGAATAATGTACGCGACGCTGTTCACGATGCCATACTTGTTGGTAGCAAATTACCACACACAAGGGGAGGTAAGTACCGGGGAAAGATATTATACGTACTGTTCTTTTAGAAACCACTACAGTGTTTCACCAGATATGAAGTAATGGAAATAGTGTTTCAACGTCAATGTTATGTTCGGAATAGTCAACGTCATGTGAATATCACCGTTATCAGCTACAGCACTAGTTTAACGGCGACGTTGACTCGTCGCCAAGGTTATCAAACATAGCACTAGCTTGAAAGCAAACGCCAAGTGACTGTCATCAGCCGCTACAACAGTCGAAATAAGTGAGTGAGTAAGATTTTATGCCTTTAGCGATAATCCAGCAGTACCACAGCGGAGGACACCAAATTTGGCGTCACATTGACTCCATTAGGGGAATCAGCGAACCTCACTTCACAGCTCTGGCTTCTGCGTGATAAGCTAACGCTTCACTAGGCAACCCCACCTTACGCAAATGTTTAAGACATACGGCAATTCGGATAAACCGTTTTCAGCTACACAAACAGATAAGGCAGTTAACGCCCACATCATACTGATAGGTCAAGGTCAACGTTACGTCAACCATGTTGTATCCATGAATGCGGTGTGATGGGTCAGCTTAGGGACAGAAGATTCGAATAAAACACGCGGGTGCGAATCTCATATGAATCTCGAAATAAACGTCGGTCCTTAGACCCGATCCCGACTGGAAACCACTCGTATTCAGAGCATTTGTTTTCTGCAGGCCCTCACGGCCGACAACCTTTTCTTCTCCAATATCTAAGAGTATTATTTCCATATTAAAATATACGGCCTACACATGCAGGACCCACAGCTTTTTGTGGTTCTGGGTCCTTAGGGCTGCAACTTTTCAGGGTTAAGGGTTAACAATGTGTTCTGGTGGTTTTTCTAATATAGCTAAAAGCGGCACAACTCACTGTATTATGAATACATACTTCACGTTACATCCGGTCTGATGAACCAGGAATAGCACACTCACATCGAAGTGGTAGATTTACCGATGCATCTATTAAGGGATACATTTCGACTGAAAATATTTTATACATCCTTAAACAATTCTTTCTATTTCCACACGGAATACATCACAGAAATATTTCTGAAAACATTTATTGATCTGTCACTTTATCGGATTGTGAAGCATGTACAAAAGTTATCGTTTATGAAAACAAATCCATTAGCACTGGACAGTTTTCAACAATACAAACGAACAGCCCACGTACGATACCACGGCCGATTCAGCAGGTATGAACGAACGTAACCCACAGGCCAGGCCCCGAGCAGTGTACGCAAAGGTCATTATCAGAGATCAAATACTCTCGTGTCTCGCTAAGTGTTTACTATAGGAAGGCAATTTACCTCAACAGACAAGGCGTTTTACTTAAACGTCATAAATAAGTCACCCCGACAATATTTACTTCTACTCTGTATTCGATATTGATGACGTCCACTTATATCCATGCCGACTTTTATATGACACCGCGACTCCCGTACATGACGGTGCGCCGCACGTTGGAAACACGAGGGCGTGAAAATAGAGGGATTGTACTGAACAAAGATCATATGTCGCAATGAACCATCGATCGTAGATATATCAAGGCACTTTAGGACGAAACACCAAGAGGCTAAGCGATCATAAGACTCTTGGTCTGAGTAATTCAACTGTCACTGGTTGTGTGTTTGGGAGCTGGAATTCAATTGAAATTCAATAGACAACTTTGTGTCAGCGACAGAATATAGAAAATGATTAGGGAACGTCCGCTTAGTTTGTATGGTGGGAGGTTGAAGGATGTTTTTCAGAACGATCTATTTTGTTCCAGTTGTATCCAGCCAACTATTTATATACTGAGCACCAAAGAATTTATTTATTTTCACAATCAACAAAAATATTTTCAGGAAACACTACAAGTATTCGTATTTCTTCAAACAAACTGGAAACTATTCTTGGTCATTTTTCCCAGGAACAATCAAACATTATTTTCATTATCAAGAACAAAGTTTGAAGTTAAGGTATTTATGTATGAATTCCCCTTTGAATTCCTCATTTTGGGCATTGTTCAGAGAAACCTTTTATATATTTTTGTAGAACAAACAACAGGGCAGCGAATTGCATCTCAAAATGTCTTAAAATCTCCTTCACTTGTATCTATACACATGTATATGTCACAGCCAATGCATATGTTAAAGTCAATGTATATGTTACAGCCTAGGTATATGTTAAAGTCAATGTATATGTTACAGCCTAGGTATACGTGTATATGCTAGCAGTGATTTATTTTAAAAAATTATGTTTGGGGGTAGTACAGTAAGCTTATATATGTTACAGTCAATGTCTACAATCAGGCAATGTGTACAATGACTGAAATAACCTGTCAATTTGTACATTGACTGATTCACTCCGTCATTGTGTACACTGTATACAATTTCCAGGCATTGTATACATTGCCTGGTTAATTAGCCCGATTATTGTACAGACTGACTGATTGTTGAACAGGGATTGTTGAGAAGACAAGATCTGTGATCTCTGTTTATCAAGTAATGTTAATAGCTTAGATTAATCTAATTTTCCTTGAAGCCAAGGCTTCCACACAAATGATTTGGTTTGTCTCTGATTTCACATTGGTTAGGAGGTGAGTGGACGGAGGACAAAGAATTTAGGAAAGTGATCTTGGTAAACCATGATCCATTGTTGTGTTCCACTGACCATTGAATTCATGTCCACAAGATCTACCTGTCCACGGGAGGAGTAATCCTTGGAGGTGATATGTTTCACAACACATTTTTTTGTAACACGTTTCGTCTTCTTTTCACATTCTATGCAAAGGTATTTGAATAACTTTGAAAATTTCACCAATGCTTTTGCCATTTTGTCTCTCCATAGTCCCTGATTTACTTTGAAAATTTCACTAAGGCTTTTGTCATTTTGTCTCTGCCTCCATAGTCCCTGACCTTGTACGGACCCTGGAGTATATATATATATAGTCTGGTTCATAATTATTGAGAATTTTTCTTCTTACTTTGAGCTATCCTAACACCTCAACTGATTCACTGATACTTAAAACTAAGTAATGGTATAAGGGAGGTAACTCATCTTGGCCTACTGAGTATAGTACAATTAGAGTTACCTCCCCTGAATTTGTAGCAGACGTCATTTTCCTCAGCACTGTCAACAATGTCTGCTGAAGATAAAAGAAGGTTGATTTTTGAGTTGTGTAATCAAGGAATTGATGATGTAAATACATTGGCAGAGAGAACAGGAAATCCTCTTTCTACTGTGTATAGGATTAGGAAGAATGTTAAAGAGGGAAAGGATTTTGGGCACCAGAAAGGAGCAGGGAGACCCAGAAAATTGGACTTCTCAGATCGCGTCCGGCTGGGAATTTTAGCGTCTAAAAAGCAAAGGGCAAGCATCTCCAACATCAGGTATGAAATGATAGAAAGGGGATCAACAGTTGTATCAAAATCTACAGTTAGAAGAAATTTGATTGATCTTGGATGGGAGAAAAAGACTGGAATTCCTTCTCCTCTCATGAAACAAGAACATAAAGACAGGCGTGTTGAGTGGTGTTTGGCACATGAAAACTTTGACTGGGAAAATGTGATTTTTACTGATGAAAGCTCAATATGGGTATATCCCAATAATGTGAAAATATGGACAAAGTCTGCGTCAGCACCGTTGTATCGACGACCTAAATACAGCCCAGAGTTTCATGTATGGGGAGGGATATCCTTATTAGGAACGACCCCGCTGTGTGTGTTTGAGGGAAATCTGACAAGTCAACGCTACACTAACATATTAGATAATTTTCTCCTTCCAAGTGCACATGTGTTTTATGGAAATGACTGGATTTTGCAGCAAGATAATGATCCTAAACACACCGCAAAACATGCCAAGCAGTGGTTTCAGGAGAAAAATGTGACTGCATTACCATTTCCTGCATATAGTCCTGACTTAAATCCCATTGAGAACATTTGGGGGATGATGAAGGAATGTGTGAATCAAAAGGGGTTGACAAAAATTGAAGACATGAAGAGAGAAGTGGTCCGATACTGGGACAGCATAACTCACGAGACACTAACCTCTCTGATAGGAAGTATGCCTACCCGTCTTAGACTGTGCCGTGAAGCTCAAGGAGACTTGATAAAATATTAAACTGTTACCTACACAACATGAAAAGGTCAGTTCACTTTCACAATACATTCAATTTTATCTGATTTGTTCTCGTTTAATAATATGAAATGCTTTAGCTATTCTCAATAATTTTGAACCATACTGTATATCCAAGAAAACCCATGCAAGTCTAGAAAATGTAGCAAGTCTAGATTTCCATAGCTTTTGAAAATGAAGAAAGTCTCAGGGCTCCATTTCATTATATTATTTTTTTCACTATGAACGTTTTTTCAGTAAAATATGTTCATTTCAGAGACTAGCTGTTAGTCTACTGCCTCTATTACCAGCAGAAATCTGGGCACGTTTTATGATATCAAATATCTCATCGATTGAGTGAAAATGCTAACTGCAGATTCTGATTTTGTTTTCCCGATTAACTTCTCAACGGGACCAATACCTGGCAAGAAGGTAACACAGCCGGACGTCTTCCTCTCAGCTCCTAGTGAAACCTTGACTTCTACAATCAGATCATAGTTTACCTCTTTAGTCAACAAGATTGACTTTGAACCAGACCGTCATCTACTCAGATGTTCACAAAATGCAGACTCTATGATGATAACAAGGATGAATGTCTAGTCTAGTAGATAGATAGATTTAGGCTTTTAGCTGTGCCAATAAGAAAATACTTGCATTTTATAGCATTTTTAAAAGACGTCAGTGCTGTAAGGATGAATAATTTCTAGAGAAGCCTTTGCTTTAAGGTAGATTGGCGTAATGTAAACTATAAGCATTACTTTATTAAAAAAAGCCTCAGTGATCACAGAACGAAACCTGTGCTTAATCATTTCTATGGAAGCCTTTGCTTAAAAACACTGGATTAATCTAACCTAATTTCGATCATAGAACGAAACCAGTGCTATTCTTGTCTTCTCAATAATCCCTGTTCAACAATCAGTCAATCTGTACAATAACTGGGCTAAATAATCAGGCAATGTATACAATGCCTGGAAATTGTATACAGTGTACAAAATGACGGAGTGAATCAGTCAATGTACAAAGTGACTGGTTATTTCAGTCATTGTACACATTGCCTAATTGTAGACATTGACTACAACATATATAAGCTTACTCTACTACCTCCAAACGTAATTTTCTAAAAATATCACTGCGAGCATGTTTCCTTTGGGACCAAGAACAGAATAACTGACAATCGTTATTTAAGACGTGGCAGTGCAATCACAAAACACTGACAGATTATTGTTCGTGTTCGAAACACGTAAACAACTACACTCAAAATGACTACACCTGATGCAAATCTAGAATATGTGCCCAGTCAAGCTTACTGCAGTTAAGAAATTTCACAAATGAAGAAACTCATGGGGCATTTTAAAAATATATTTTATGTTTACGATTAAAGAAATCTTTTCCTGTACAATACGTTTATTTCGGAGACTAGATGCAAGGCTAACTTTGACCCCAAAGAAACCTCTTCTGTGAAATATGTTTATTTCAGAGACTAGAAGCAAAGCTAGCTTTCACCCCAAATATAAGATGTTCGCCCACGTCCCATGTGGTTACAGGCGAAGATATATATATAACCAAATTTGATTTGACCAGTTGGTCTGCACAGAGGTATCCATTCCATCAGTCTGGCTTTGGCGTCCGTCTGGTCAGCATGTGCGGCGGCCTCTCGTTATATATTATAAAATAATTACCACTCCTGGCGCACGTTTACAGTCACTCAGAAGAGGTTAGGACCGGGTCTGGAAACCTGTCAGATGTTGTTCATGAATAGGTAGAGTGTGGATGAATGTATCCGTGATATGGATGTTTGTCGGTTTTATATGAAACAACTGATTGATGTCTGTCCCATGCTAATTGGTTGGCATATGACCTGACAACATTTCTAGTCGGCTCCTTTCTACTGTTATCTTTGGGCTGTGGGTTAGGCTAGTGGTTAAAGTGTTCGGTCGTCACGCCGAAGTCACGGGTTCGATATCTCACATGGGTACAATGTGTTAAGCCCATTTCCGCTGTCCCCGCCTTTATATTGTTGGAATATTGCACATACTCCACCCCTCTGCTGTTATTTTAAAGGTCGTGAGTATTTTTGGTTTGATGTCGTTTTTAACAATATTTCTGAGGCGTCACGACTTCGCTTGATGTTCGCGTGAGAGTCGAAGTGATGTTTGTCTCGGACATTACTAGTTTGCTGAAAACAAGGTTAAAGGATACAGTGTTGATACAAACCTGTGAAGCATTGTGAACCTGTGAAGCATTGACGGGGGAATATGCTTGGCCCACAGTTAGCATCACTGTTTGAAATATATATCAGCCCGAAGGCCCCAGGCCGATAACTTTGTTATCGGACTCATAGATTTCAGATTTCAGCAAGCACTGGGGTTTATTTTTTAAGCTGCAAGGTTTGTAAATGAATACAAACACTGAAACTGCTTTGAGAAATAGTATTCCTCTCGTCGATCGGAGTTCCGTTATTCAGTCACACATACTGACAGACTTACATATTTAAAGCGGGGAAGAGGTGTGAGGCCAGTATGTATGAACTCTGCGCAGTACAGTAGGTATCGCATCACTTCTTGTTAATATAGTTATTGCTATGGTCTGCTATAACGCTTACAGATATAGTTTCCGGTAACCAGTATGCATTGCCTGTTCGTCCTCAGATTCCGCTAGGCCATATCGTGATGCAAGAGAGTTTTGTAATGCATATTGCAAAAATATGTCTCTTCAGCTAATACATTTAATTTTTCAAGTCCTGGGCCCTGTTTCACAAAACTCTCGTAAGGCTAAGGTCTCGTAACCTTTCTCGTAGCATTCGTACCTCCTATACTGTAACATAGGAAGCAGGAATGATACGAGAAAACTTACGAGACCTTAGGCTTACGAGAGTTTTGTGAAAGGGGGCCCTGGGCCTTAAGGCTCTCAGTTTTTTTAGATGAGTTCCGGATATTGTTCCAGCGCCAGTAATTTATTATATTTGATAATATACGACTCATGGGTTGTCTCCCCTGGTCACGACAGCTCTTCCTACCATATCTGATCCAGCCATATCACACGACTCAGATACTGAGCTTAACACGTTGTAGCCAAGTAGGGATTAACCTCCCGTAGTACGAATAAACTCTGGTCGAGATTACCACAATATTGCATTTCATTATGGGTGTTTTCTATGTTGCACTTTATTCGTGACATAAACATCTGGAGATGAATGACTCCAGATCAGGTTTACATCTCATAGAAAAGAGTGTGTTTCGTGGGGCAGTGATATCAGTCAATATTAATGAAGTCAGGCATCGGGTGACAATTACCCATAATGTGATTCGCGTTTCCGGATGATTATTATCTCCCTTACTGTCGACCTGGGATAGACTGAACTTGTCAACACATTTAAAGTCAAGGGTTAAACAAACAATGCAGAACAAACACAAAACGATTTTCTGATTTATCATTGATTTCTTCGGAATTATCATTTTTGATATTTAATTGCCATATGAAACATGTACAATGCCGTATTATCTTGTATGGACGAGAGAGGTGGATTAGCTTGGTGATTAAAGCGTTCGCTCGAACCGGGTTCGATTCCACACATGGGTACAATGTGTGAAGCCCATTGGTGTTGCCGGAATATTGCAGTGAGAGGATGTTTTAGTTTAGGTATTCTGACACTTGATGAGTTTAGATAGGATATGTAAAGTGTATTCCGTAAAGGATTTGAACACAGTTCTAAAAGCGTTAACATGGAAACATGCCTTTCACAAATGTTATTCTGAACACCGAGCAGGTAAAGTTTTCTCCGTGTTTCCGATTGTTAAGAGAAAAATGTTTATCGTGTACATGTAGATATTTGTTACCTTGGTAATGATAAACGCGAGTTAGCATTCGATATTCAAATACAGCTCCATATCTTGTTCAAGGAGACAACAATTTTCAGGAAAAGTGGAAATTCCGCTGTAACAGACTTGAAAGGACTTGACAGAATCTATATAAGGAAACTAGTTTATAGTAAATCGGAGTGGCGGGGACATTCATCTTAATTCCATCGGGGATAATATTTTTGAAATTCATCAGGCTGTGTCTTCATGCCAAGATGTGCGAGGACGCAAAATCACCAGTTAATACCGGGTCGTTTTTCATGAAGTTCAGAAGTTTATTCTTGGGTTTAAATGATATCGGCATCCCATTGGCTTCGATAAAAGCTGCCATACAGTATTTGATGTATCGCTCTGAATCCTTTGAAAGATGACATATTCATTCGCTTAAATATTTTCTAATGGTTCTGTTGCCAAGCTTGTAGACCTGTGTGAACGTGCAGTGGGTGGGTATCGCATCGTCACGTCTGTCAGGGCAATAGTTGGCGGGACTTGAATTTTGATGGCAAGTCGTAACTAGAATCAATTCTCCCTTCACATCATAACATGTGTCCAAATTGTACCTAAATCCAGTAAATGTCATACCTGCCTTGTTTAAACCCCATTTGCATTCCGCCATTCAATTTCAGCAGCTTGGCTAGTGACGGACTCTCGCGATTTAACGACATCTCGGCCAATAACGGCTGCGCTGAAATTCGTTTCCATTTATCACTCCGCGTGGCGGAGCGGTGATAAGGTCAGACCAAAAAAGGCACTTGAAATTCATGCCATCCGGTTGAATTGTAGCGATTACGGATGACGATTACGTGAAGGGAATCAAGACTTTATTTCAGCGATCTTGCTCCCTTAATTTAGAACCACAGCCCCGAACCTTTCCTCGAAGAAACAGGACATAATTCTTGTCCGAGATGCCAAATAGTCCCGCGGAGGGCGCGTCAATCGTGACCACTTACATCAGAATTACTGTTATTGACAATACGCAATTGGGAAGGAAGTGAAGTCAGGTCCAGTCGATCAATACTCGGTGGAATTCTTACAAAGGAGATTATGGAGAACTTGTTACGTCAAAGAGTGAAGGAAGTACACAAATGAACAACGGATATTGAAGCCATGTAGTTGATAAAAATACACCAGTTATAGAACTATTACTGATCGATCTGCTTCTTGGCAATGTGTATGTAAGATTTAATCAATCACGAGCCAAAGAGGTAATTTTAGAATAGTGGAAATAGCAGACTATAAAGTCGATTAAATAAATATCACTAGTGATGTCGTTTTCCATAGATCACAGTGATTCGTATAACGATTGTTGCATTTTTAAAACTGTAAATCACAGACGAATGGTAGCACTGTTTTGCTAACTTCCGACCAAATATGTGAGCTTGATTTGGAAAAAAATATGTCAAATATACCATAGGAGGGTGAGATGGTAACAAGCTTTGTTGGTTGTTTAACGTACTGTACGATGTTAATACGTGATGAAGATGATGATGATGATGGTGATGATGATGATGATGATGATAACGTAATACAGAGATGAACAGCAAAATATGAAGTCAAATGAAGACTTATTGCGCGGTAATATTTTAGTTAACCTTTACTGATCTATCCTGTTTACAATGAGTCCAAGGTCCTGTCCATATAAGATCTAAATATGTTTGAAGGGGCGATGGGATAGTCGACTGGTTAGGGTGTTCACTCCTCAGGTCGGAAAACTGGGCCCAGTATCTCACATGGGATACAATAAGGGAAGCCCATTCACTGTACCCGTCGTGGTATCGTTTCAATATTGCTAAAAGCAGCGTATGACTTACTGCACTAAGTCACCAAAACATATTCATGAAAGTTTGTAATCCTAAACGGTATACACATTTGGTATGGTTTAGACAAAACGCGTTTAGTATCTAACACACGGGAACAGAGGCATCTTCATACCACGGAAAGCTTCCTCTCAAACTTAAAAGTTCAATATTCATAAATGCGTATCCTTGTTTAACAAATCACTGTGCATTATCCTTGTGATGTAAACGCATTTAAATGAAGGGAAGTTGATATGTTTTGACATTAAATAAAATATGTAATAATATACATTTAAATTAGATGTAAAGGTATTATCATAATGTTCAAATGAACAAAACTAGATAATATTGGCTAGAGAAATTGAACTTGAAATTGAACATCAACAATCTTTTTCAAAGGGGTTGGGATTAGTTCCGCTTTTAACATTGTCATCGTGCAGGCCTCGGACGTTTACCACGACAATGGTGGAAGCAGAATTGAGGCGAAACGGCATTCGAACCAACAATCACAGATTTCTTGCGTACCAAAGGGACACAGCTCGAACTGTGGGCTTCAGATGACAAGTATTGATGGAACGCATTAATATGAAGGATTGACCCTAATTTTCTACTCAGAAAAAGACAGTTTCTTTTATTAACAAGAATAAGCCCAATCCTAATGAATAATTTAGGAGTTCTTTATACGCTCAGATGTCAGCTTTATATAACATGCCTTGGTACTTTCTGTTCCAAATAGGAAATTTCGATAGCATGGCTCCTCAAAAAAGTATCCTTGATAGTAACCTCTACACATATATTGGGTGTAGATGCAATGATGGTCACGAAAGAACAATATTGTATTATCCACACGGCTCAATGTTTTTGCATTCGGAACTTCTCAGTTCTATTCATTTTCAAAATACAAATTCAAACATATTCTTCCGAATGCTTCACTCACTTGTACACATGTCTCATCCTTGACGTACAGAGGTACCACACAGGAGAAGATCCGCTTTTATGACATTGTCACTTGACTAACTCTCCCCTTTTCTTCCAGTTCAACCGGCCAGAGGACCAACAGGTGCGTGGTCTGGGCACTGACGTGGCATTGATAAGCAGCATGGTCTTCCTAGCCCAGTTCCTTCTCTCTGTGTCCATCGGCAGCATCATCCATGCAGTCGGCAGCACCACCGCTGTTATTGTCGCCGCCGCCATCTTGAGCTTCTGTGGAGCTGTCACAGCCACTCAGGTCACTTACTTCGACGTATAACCTCTGACCTCGTCACCCTTGACCTGGTTAAAACTGATCTCGCTACGTCAACGTGGTCCTTTTTGTTGAGGAAGGTTCAGGGATAAGGATGACGCGATGGGACGGTGGATTGGGGCGAAGCTGCCAGTTATGCCCGCTGAATATGTGAAGGTGAAGGTCGACGGCGCAATGTCAGAGGTTATCGACATGGTACCTATTGCAATAGACTTAATAAAGAATCCAGGTGTTGATACATATACTAAAGGAAGTCAATAGTTTTGAAGAAATCACGAGGATTGTACTAAGATGGTATGAAAAGGAAATCTAGAAAGACTATATCTTGATCACAAACACTGAACGTATGTGTAATATTACATTCCGATAAAGACGAATGTATTGTTGTATCATAATTCTGTATTTCTGTTAACTAGATAAATACGTGTTAAAGCCATGGAAGAATGCCTATGTGTATGTGGACTTTGTGTATGTCAGTGTTAGGTAGCTCTTACACTAGCAAATGAACGACTGAATTTCTACCAGTCGGTTTCCATAGTAACCTGGGAAAAATCGACACATTCGTAAAAATAACTGTGTCTAACTTGGAAACCTTCTTGATCATTCAGGCAACCACATACGGCATGATGTGACGTCAACACAAAAGAGCTTTCTTTCTCCGCTCAAAGGAAAAAAACCCAACCACCACAAAATAGTTAAATTTCAACGTCTTTCACATAACCATCATAGCCTCAGAATTAGAGTGGAAATGGTATTCTGCACGATGATTTCTAACCTTTAACTAACTTTACCTTAATTGTGCCACTATTGTCTGAGATACAAAGGGCAGGGTATATACAACGGTGAGAAACATATAAGGCGGACCCAACATAATGTATGGTTCGGTTCAGTAAGCACTAATGCACTTCGTATGTGCACCAGGAATCGTAAAATAAATATATAATACAAATTTAATAAGTTAACACGTAGATTTGTATCCACATTTAAACCATCATTTTCGGAAACAGTATTCGCTTGCAGTTTTAAATATTTTCTGTATCTTAAACAAACTGGCCAATCATCTCATTTTCATTACTCACTTTGTTCTTTTAATTTAAAGTCATTTCACATGGTGGCGCAAATAGACCTCAGGAGGTTCAAGTCGCCTGAAAAGCATACCATACCAACAAATAAGGCTGTGATTGTAGGTCTGCTTCGTTCAACGCCTGATCGTGAACTTTGTCGTAAAGCGAAGCGATGTGGTCACATGATACCAATAGCTTTGTGGTGTTCTGTTAGCGTCTAGGCAGTCCGTATGTACATGTGTTTGAAAGAATGTTCAAAATGGTAACATTTAGAGAAATAAATATATGTTTAGCTTACTGAAGCATTGTCTGTGTTCTCCGTTATATTGACGAAAGATCCAGCAACATCCAGGCGGGAAGTGGGGGCTGTGCAAGGGGCCCCAACAAATGGGCTTTACACAATGTGCCCATGTGGGAAATCCTAGACGTGACGAGCGAACGCTTTAATACTCCCTGTGGAAGGAAAGAGAAGGAAGTATCTACCTGTATATGATTCACAAACTTATTATTTATGTCTACGGTTAACAAGTTGATCTCTGCAATAGCACCAGATGTCGGGGAAAATGAATTTGTGACGTTTGATTCTGAATTCCAACCTAAAATCCGTGTGACAAAGAGAGGGAAAGTGAGATGCCATCATATTTCAAGAACACAGACACAGAAGAAGTATCTTTATGGCAGTGCACACAGTAACGGACTAATCCGGACAACGTACACTATTTTTTAAAGAACACGTCACAATTTAATTCTGGACTCACAAAAGTCCAGAAACTCTCAGCACTGTGGCCACTCTCTCACAAGGGATTTCGCAAAATTAAACAGGCAGCTGTTATGTATATGTGTTAAGGATGAAAAAATGAAAAATTTTTTTTTCGAAAACTCAAAATTTAAACTCGCTCGCCCATGGGCACGCCCATGGGCGAACAGTGGCCAATGGGTAGGCCCATGGGCAGGCCCATGGGCGAAAGTGTTTAATTTCATCCAGAATAAATGTTTTGGAGGTTGTAAATGAATGAAAAAATGTTAATAAGTATCATGACACAAATTTCAGTTTGTTGTGACTTGACTCTGCTAACTGACAGCGATTTTAAAAAATCTCGCCCATGGGTGAAAAACATATTGGCCTATGGACGAGAATAAATAATTTCATTGAAACTACATGTTTTTTTCCAGACTTTGCAGTTTTTCAATAAATGAACGTGTATTTATTATTGTCTTGACACGAAATTAAGCTTAGTTTGACTTAATTCGGCTAATTAAAAGTGATTTTTCAAAAAGTCTCGCCCATGGGCGAAAACCATTTGGCCCATGGGTGAGAATATTTACTTTTACTCAAAATACACCTTTTCCCATGTTTTGGAGGTTGTGAATGGATGAAAGTATGTTCATAAGTATCATGTCACAAAATTCAACTCATTTTGAATTAATTCCGTTAATTTAGAGCTATTTAACAAAATCTCACCCATGGGCGAAAAACATTTTGGCCCATGGGCGAGAATATTTCCTTTTACCCCAAACACATCTTTTCCAATATTTGGAGGGTGTAAATGAATGAAAGTACATTTATGAGTATCATGACAGAAATTTCAACTCATTTTGACTTAATTCCTCTAAATGAGAGCAATTTTGAAAACGCTCGCCCATGAGTGAAAGACAGTTTGGCCCATGGGCGAGAATATTTGCCTTCACTCAAAATACATCTTTTCCTGTGGTTTGGAGGTTGTAAATGAATGAGGATATATTTGTAAGTATCATGGCACAAAATCCAACTCATTATGACTTAATTCTGCTAATTGAGACCGAGTTTCAAAAACATCTCGCCCATGGGCGAAAAACATTAGGCCCATGAGCAAGAATATTTCCTTTTCACTCCAAATACATCTTTTCTAATGTTTTGGAGGATGTAAATGAATGAAAGTGCCATTATGAGTATCATGGCACAAAATTCAACTGATTTTGACTTAATTTTGCGAGTTCAGGAAGATTTTTAAAAAATATGCCAGAATAATTACTTTTACTCAAAATACATCTTTTTTGTGTTTTGGAGGTTGTAAATGAATGAGGATATATTTGTAAGTATCATGGCACAAAATTCAACTCATTTTGACTTAATTCTGCTAATTTGTAACAAGTACAAGAATCTGGACTTCCACTTAAATTTTCATAGTTTTTTTTTATTGTCTTGGGGGTTGTAAATTTATAAATGAAAGTGTGTTTATAAGTATCACGACAAAAAAAAATGAAATCATTCCGGTCTTAATTCAATTAATCTCGCTCGTGGACGAAAATATTTTCGTTTGCTTGTTTTCTTTATTTTGCAAACATGTGGTTTAAAAATAGATGAAATTCTAATGACAATTCAGTTTAATTTCGTGAGTTTAGTTTTATGCAATATCCCAGCAATATGGCGGCGGTTTCTAGATAATCGAGTTTGGATCAGACAATCCAGTGATCAACAGCATGAGCATCTACCTGCACAATTGGGAACTGATGACATGTGTCAGCAAAAGTCAGCGAACCTGACCACCCCATCCCGTTAGTCACCTCTTACGACAAGCATAGTCGCCTTTTATGGAAAGCATGGGTTGTTGAAGCCCTCTTCTACTCCAGATCTTCACGGGTCCCGAACACAGAGCTTTACTTCCAGCAACATATACATTACACTTAGAATACCTAGCCTTGAGATTCTTTTGAATTTAGGTATTCTATAAATATAACAAAATGCAACCTATATCTATGAAGTTGAAGTTATTTGTGAAAGCCCTAATCAAGAGTGACCAAACTCCAGTGACTATGCTGGGACACATTAATAAACGGTGTTGTGAGATCTTTAAACTGTATTGAAATATGTCTTGTCAATTCCACTGACATTCGCCAAATGTACCTACCTAGTAGTTTTAAGTGTACCTACCCAGTTTAGCATGTTTCGTTTTAATAGTGTGGTCTCCATTTTAGTAATTCCCGTTTGCCAGTCCCGGCTTTTCTTCGTCCGAGGTTTTATGAGGTATTCTCCTATTTGTCAGACCAGAAATAATCTACAACAGGGGTAGGTCACTCGCTTGTTTTCTTTACTATTTGTACTAATTAGTATGCGCCTCCTTGTGCTCCAATGCACACAGTGACCTGATTCGTCTCCATCGCAACTTAGGCTGCGTTTAACAGTACTTCAGCCAGTTTACTGTATCAGTCGAAATCTTACAATGAATGAATGAATGAATGAAGAGCAAGAAGTATATGTGAATGAATGAAAGAAATGATAAAAGAAAGAAGTGCATATGTGAATGAATGAGAAAGATATAATAAAAGAAAGAAGTACGTATGTGAATGAATGAAAGAATAAAAACATGCTAAAGAACGCAAAACTATCGTTAGATCACATGTGTTAACATCAGCTTGTTATTGTCTCCCTGGTCAGACGTAACAATTGTCAGACAGGCTAAAACAACAAACTATCTGGTTGACTGCACAGCTGCCTGTTGACGTAGTATACCCACATCACCTACTTTTCCTGCGTAACCTTCATCTACATCACCACCCTTAATATATTGAGCAGAGAGCACAGAAGGCCCTATAGCTGTAACCACTGAACCGTGGCGTCTCTCTGCTCCCAAGTTCCCAAGTGGGGGTGTCCTTCTCTACCTCTTCCATTAATCTTTAAAACATCTAACAAGCTCAACGCATGCATTTTTTTACTCAAATGTGATGTTATACATATCATAAGAGCATTTTTTTATGTATTATTCAGTTGATAAATTATTATTTCATGATACATATATGTACAATATTTGCTTCGATTCTGTAACTACCCACATTATGACATTGAGACCATTCTGATTTATCGAGTAAAATACGATTGTATAGTTTTGAGTTTGAATCTTGGCATATTTTACCGGTTTGCCACTTTTGCACTCTGCCCTTTTAAAGGGGGCGTGCATATTTTGGTGGTTTTTAGCATTCCATCTATTCATTTGGATTTATTAATGTATTTGTTTTTGTTTTTGTTTTGTTTTGTTTTGTTTTTTACTGCTAGTGGGCCTGTTAGTCTGCTTTGATAACTGTAAATTTATTCTGACGTTTGACGAGCGAAACGTGAAGTGTTGTTATCATGTATGCTATGTAATTATATTATTGGTATGGAGCGGCATTGATATGTATGTTTATGCTTGCCAATCCAGTCCCGATTACTTGAGGAGATTAGTTTAAACTATAGATTACCGTATCCATACTATTAATGTGTAATCATTATATCGGGCTATGAGGAATACGTAATGTAATCAAGATTGACTTTGCGTTTACTTTTCTATTTTTTAAATAAATTTTCAAATTTAAATTAGCAAAACACTCGAAAAGATTTACTTTGGCTTTCGTGATTGTGGTCTTTAAGTATTTTAGAAATTATGTTGTTGAGACAACTAGAACTGTTGATCTGCAGTCTTTCAAAATTCATTTTCACGAGATATATTCTCCCTTTTTACCAGTTCTCAAAAAGAACATATAGCTGTTTACACAAAGGTATCTTCCCGTAAAATAAGTAGGACATAGCATAGCAGCGCATTTGCCATAACTGAAGTTGTTAAAATGATCCTGAAAACTGTCATTTTCAACATTCACCTTGGAAGCAATTTTATCAAGAAACTAAATAACTCATTACTAATGGAAGGAGTGAACTGAAAGCCCATTTTATTAACTGAAGTCACTGATTGAACTCGCTAACATCGATTCACTTACATTCTGGTACACGTGTCTTATTTCGTTTCCTGAGGACACACATTTTACTTTTTTTATAGAAAATCCGTGTCTAATCCCATAAAACAACACCGTTGTCACTACACCAAACGATTTTGACCTCGACCTAAAACAAAGGTTTAACTTACAGGACTACCTGTAAGATATCCCTTTCTTGATAACGAGTTTAACAGCTACGCCGAAATGCTGCTTACCTTATAAGAAGTTGTATATCCATAGAACTTTCGTGTTTTTTTCCAAATGATCATGACCTGAACAGATATTACTTTGTCAAAGACTTCATGAGTGATTTTCAAGTTCTAATCCACACACTGATTTCCACTTTTTCATCATTTTGACTTTTATCTCAGTTTGTTGAGTATCTCAGCATAACTCGCAAAGACAGTGGAAACAGAGCGGAACGATGACGCTTTCTGTTTCTTCCGCGTTCACTTACGTAATTTCCGCAAAGCGCCTACGACAATTTCCACCGAAAGTCATGTCTCGTCCGCTGGTTTGTTTATTGGAGTAAAACAGCTGCCGCTTTCAAGTGTATTTTACTTGTCATATACAAAATTCATCCATGGATCACATTAGGTCATTAGGGGACACCAGCTTTGAAATGAACAGGTGTTCGTGAGTGTATATGGATGAAAAAGACTGATTGCGCAAGACGCGCAGCCAAATATCTCACATTCAAAGGAAATCTCGAATTGATTGTTTTATAAGGCGTCGAGCTGACCAGTTGGTTTTGGTGTTGTGTATAAACCTCCTTTGCAAGAACTTTGTCAAGCATACCTGCTTTGTCCTTTTGCAAGACCTGCACATATTAGTGTTTGAAAGACATTGACATTTATGTGCATGTGCTCTGGAAAACCTTGTCCGGCACGATATTCCTTCCAATTTAGTTATTGTGTGCATGCTGCATTTCAATTTTGGAAATGTGCTTAAAACATATTTTGATTCTCAAAGAACGTGGTTCGTTTAGCAAGTAAACTATTGCTTTGATTAACACTTCACTAGTACTATGCAATATTACAGAATATACAAAACCGGATACACAAACACGAGAAATTATAGCATTGTGATTAGGGGTATATGGGGTTATAGGAGTCCCTTTTTATCCACCGAGACAAGTCCTACACGCCCTGGTGGGGTGTGGATTCGGGGAGGGGGTAACGGAGGAGATGACCAAGACACACGCACTCCATACGCTATCATGGTCTTCCTTACTGCTTGAAGATCGACCTTTTCTCACAGTGGTCTATGATGACTTCGGTGAACGGAAAAGAACTTATTCACTGTGAAAACCAGAAAATAGTTGAATCCGTCCACGATTTTATCATAAAACACAAAGCTTGATTTTTAATTTTTTAACAGGAAACTAATTAACTTGTCAAAAACCTTCTCACAAATGTTCAGTGTTTCTACAAAGAGCTAGTCAGACACAACAAACCATAACTCTATTTTTCATGTTTACTTATATGATAGTTGTATTTTATGTAATGATATGTATGCCTATGTTATTATATGATAGTTCATATGGATGACGACACATGCTTCATTTATATTTGGTATTATATGCTGTATGGGTGAGGTACTGTAAAGCTTGTTCACCAGTCCCAATCAGAGTTCCAAAACACACAAATATACAACAACATGGAGATGTGTGGAGAAAATAGAGACATGTGGAGAACAGCAATGTCATAACTGAACAGAAATCATTCCCTCTATTGGTGAAGGCCGTGTGGGATTAGTTAAACAAAGAAATCTAGTCGACCATGTCTCCTAATCCTCTTACTCCTTAAACAAACGACTTGCCTGGGCTGTCTAAAATTGAATTGAATTTTTTGTAAATTCGATGTTTCGGGTATTACGTGAGGAGATAATCAGGTGTCAACACTATGGCGTTCGACGTTCCGGACATGAAGGAAAACCAAATACGTTATAACGTACAGTAATGTGGTCACTATGAGCGAGGCAGACGGTCTGATGAGCACAGCTCATTACGGAAATCTCTTGTCTTTGGAGCTGCTCGTTGAGACGCTGAAGCCTTCTGTCAAGTTCTTCTTTATTCTTTATTGTGGCCACTGTGTCACAATATGCTGTTTACAATGCTCACAGACCCTCGATTCACGATGACGCCAACTTTCTCGACTACTGTTCGTGCGACGACTATCTTTCAGGAATTGGTTCCACAGCTCATTCTTTCACCGATGTCTTTGTGTATGTGTTTTAGTTCGTTAATTAGCGTAGAGACGAGTCTTCTGCTATTCTCGGGCACAAGTTCTCCAAGGCAGTCGACGCTCCGGGTGTCATTAGAACAGTGTTGAGCACTGTCACACTCCACTGCTTTTCGACAGTCCTGTTGTGTATTTGATAAAACAATCGACAATCCGGGTGTGAACCAAAAGAGGATACCACCATTCTCATCGGTGGATGAAATGGGATGAAGAAAACCCGCATACTCTTCATCACATTGCTACACCGTATTTACCATAACGAATGTTTAAATATCACTTTATGTAAATAGAGCATCAAAACAAGCTGGAACCATGTATTATATTAAGATGGTACTAACTATACTCGATTCGAACCACCGCTTTACAGTTCACTGACTGCCGTGTATGCAGGCTTTTCCCACGTGGCGGGGTAAAACTTAATGATCTATTATCCCTCGCAAGGCCACGTGAACCAATCAGAAATGGACATTCTTAAATGGGGTAGGAGAAATGTGCCCTGTACGTTCTTATGAACCTTGATCTTTCAGGTACATCTCATCAGTTGTGTACAAATAATGGTCTAGAATAATGTTTCAAACACTTTAATACGTATTGATGCAGGGGCTCATTATATATGTTCTTGTTTACGTCCCGCTCGTCAAACGTCAGAATAAATTTACAGGTACCAAAGCAGACTCACTCGCTGGGCCACTAGCAATAAAAAAACCAAACAAAGCAAAAACAGATAAATCAATTAACTTAAACAAATGGATGGAATACTAAAAACCACCTAAATATTAACATGCATCATTTAAAAAGATAGAGCGCTAAAGTGGCAAGATTCAAACTCAAAACTATTCAATCGTATTTTACTCGATAAATCAAAATGGTCTCAATGTCATAATGTGGGTAGTTACAGAATCAAAGCAAAATATTTTACATGTTTATGTACGATTTATTTAGCAAAGCTAGAAAAATCCCCGACAAACACGGCCGCTTCTCCTCAATATGTGGGTTTGTGAGAGTGAGGGTACTCCCTACAAGGCTCACTCCCATTAGTTAACAAGGAGTCCTCCCATTTTATGTATTTTTAACTCGATAGGTACGGAAAATTAATTAGGCGATGTGGGTATGTCATGACTGGTTGATTTCTCAGGATTAGGTGAATTGGGTATGGTAGAGTCGGTATACTATGATCATAGGGGATTTAGCAACAATGTTGGAGTGAAGGAATGACAAAACTCTATGATAGATTAATGAGCATTATGAAAATGGTATTGGTAAATTAACGCAAAATGCCCTAAACCTGTCCAGCGTGTCATATATATAATTTATCAACTGAATAATACATAAAAATACTCTTATGATTATGTATAACATCACATTTTAATAAAAAGATGCATGCGTTGAGCTTGTTAGATGTTTTAAGATTAATGGAAGAGGTAGAGAAGGACACCCCCACTTGGGAACTTGGGAGCAGAGAGACGCCACGGTTCAGTGGTTACAGCTATAGGGCCTTCTGTGCTCTCTGCTCAATATATTAAGGGTGGTGATGTAGATGAAGGTTACGCAGGAAAAGTAGGTGATGTGGGTATACTACGTCAACAGGCAGCTGTGCAGTCAACCAGATAGTTTGTTGTTTTAACCTGTCTGACAATTGTTACGTCTGACCAGGAAGACAATAACAAGCTAATGTTAACACATGTGATCTAACGATAGTTTTGCGTTCTTTTGGAAGGGATGGCCGTGGTGTATCATTTATTCTTTCATTCATTCACATATGTACTTCTTTCTTTTATTTATATCTTTCTCATTCATTCACATATGTACTTCTTTCTTTTATCATTTCTTTCATTCATTCACATATACTTCTTGCTATTCATTCATTCATTCATTCATTCATTGTAAGATTTCGACTGATACAGTAAACTGGCTGAAGTACTGTTAAACGCAGCCTAAGTTGCGATGGAGACGAATCAGGTCACTGTGTGCATTGGAGCATGAGGAGGCGCATACTAATTAGTACAAATGGTAAAGAAAACAAGCGAGTGACCTACCCCTGTTGTAGATAATTTCTGGTCTGACAAATAGGAGAATACCTCATAAAACCTCGGACGAAGAAAAGCCGGGACTGGCAAACGGGAATTACTAAAATGGAGACCACACTATTAAAACGAAACATGCTAAACTGGGTAGGTACACTTAAAACTGCTAGGTAGGTACATTTGGCGAATGTCAGTGGAATTGGTAAGACATATTTCAATACAGTTTAAAGATCTCACAACACCGTTTATTAATGTGTCCCAGCATAGTCACTGGAGTTTGGTCACTCTTGATTAGGGCTTTCACAAATAACTTCAACTTCATAGATATAGGTTGAATACCTAAATTCAAAAGAATCTCAAGGCTTAGTATTCTAAGTGTACTGTATATGTTGCTGGAAGTAAAGAGCTTCAACAGCCCATGCTTGCCATAAAAGGCGACTATGCGTGTCGTAAGAGGCGACTAACGGGATGGGGTGGTCAGGCTCGCTGACTTGGTTGACACATGTCATCAGTTCCCAGTTGTGCAGGTCGATGCTCATGCTGTTGATCACTGGATTGTCTGATCCAAACTCGATTATCTAGAAACCGCCGCCATATTGCTGGGATATTACTGAGTGCGACATAAAACTAAACTCACGAAATTACACTGAATTGTCATTAGAATTTCATCTATTTTTAAACCACATGTTTGCAAAATAAAGAAAACGAGCAAACGAAAATATTTTCGTCCACGAGCGAGATTAGTCGAATTAAGACCGGAATGATTTCATTTTTTTGGTCATGATACTTATAAACACACTTTCATTCATATATTTACAACCCCCAAGACAATAAAAAAAACTATGAAAATTTAAGTGGAAGTCCAGATTCTTGTACTTGTTACAAATTAGCAGAATTAAGTCAAAATGAGTTGAATTTTGTGCCATGATACATACAAATGTATCCTCATTCATTTACAACCTCCAAAACACAGGAAAAGATGTATTTTGAGTAAAAGTAATTATTAGGACATATTTTTAAAAATCTTCTTGAACTCGCAAAATTAAGTCAAAATCAGTTGAATTTTGTGTCATGATACTCATAATGGCACTTTCATTCATTTACATCCTCCAAAACATTAGAAAAGATGTATTTGGAGTGAAAAGGAAATATTTTCGCACATGGGCCTAATGTTTTTCGCCCATGGGCGAGATGTTTTTTGAAACTCGGTCTCAATTAGCAGAATTAAGTCATAATGAGTTGGATTTTGTGCCATGATACTTACAAATATATCCTCATTCATTTACAACCTCCAAACCACAGGAAAAGATGTATTTTGAGTGAAGGCAAAACTGTCTTTCTCCCATGGGCGAGAGTTTTCAAAATTGCTCTCATTTAGAGGAATTAAGTCAAAATGAGTTGAAATTTCTGTCATGATACTCATAAATGTACTTTCATTCATTTACACCCTCCAAATATTGGAAAAGATGTGTTTGGGGTAAAAGGAAATATTCTCGCCCATGGGCCAAAATGTTTTTCGCCCATGGGTGAGATTTTGTTAAATAGCTCTAAATTAACGGAATTAATTCAAAATGAGTTGAATTTTGTGACATGATACTTATGAACATACTTTCATCCATTCACAACCTCCAAAACATGGGAAAAGGTGTATTTTGAGTAAAAGTAAATATTCTCACCCATGGGCCAAATGGTTTTCGCCCATGGGCGAGACTTTTTGAAAAATCACTTTTAATTAGCCGAATTATGTCAAACTAAGCTTAATTTCGTGTCAAGACAATAATAAATACACGTTCATTTATTGAAAAACTGCAAAGCCTGGAAAAAAAACATGTAGTTTCAATGAAATTATTTATTCTCGTCCATAGGCCAATATGTTTTTCACCCATGGGCGAGATTTTTTAAAATCGCTGTCAGTTAGCAGAGTCAAGTCACAACAAACTGAAATTTGTGTCATGATACTTATTAACATTTTTTCATTCATTTACAACCTCCAAAACATTTATTCTGGATGAAATTAAACACTTTCGCCCATGGGCCTGCCCATGGGCCTACCCATTGGCCACTGTTCGCCCATGGGCGTGCCCATGGGCGAGCGAGTTTAAATTTTGAGTTTTCGAAAAAATTTTTTTTCATTTTTTCATCCTTAACACATATACATAACAGCTGCCTGTTTAATTTTGCGAAATCCCTTGTGAGAGAGTGGCCACAGTGCTGAGAGTTTCTGGACTTTTGTGAGTCCAGAATTAAATTGTGACGTGTTAAAGTGTTTTTGTATGGTTCTACAATTATACTCAACAGCAAAAGAAACGCAGCTCTGTTTTGGTCACGTTTTTAAATGTAGACATAAACATAGATGCTTACTTTTATGAAATTTCATTTTTTTCTAAATTTCCCTTTTTTCAGTATACTACCGTCGCTTCAATTCACCTACACCA
Source organism: Haliotis asinina (assembly GCF_037392515.1). Lineage (NCBI taxonomy): Eukaryota > Metazoa > Mollusca > Gastropoda > Lepetellida > Haliotidae > Haliotis > Haliotis asinina. Next base: position 33,921,802 of record NC_090289.1, on the reverse strand, counting down.
CCAACCACTAAATTTCGTTATGCGTTAATTCAATTTGTAAACGTTAAACGACGATCAGGGCTAGAAATGATATTCATCAACCCATAAGAGGCGACTAGCAGAATCGGGTGGTCAGGGTTGCTGACTTGAGCGTGTCATCGTATCCTAATTGCGTAGATCGATTCTATGCCATATTTAGCACAACATGTTTCTTCAAATGTTTTCTGATGTTTGTATCCAGCCAGTGTCAGCTCTTAACCAAAAATTCTTAACTATGTTACAATCATTATCCACAAAACATGGGGTTGAACTTAAGTAAACTTTGTTCGGCCTCTGAGACAGCCTTCCGGAAGATTTGGATACCAGTACACTGCATGTTTCGCAAGGTTGATTCTGAAGGTCTATTTTGTAGTTTTGTAGTTGTCCGGGGGACAGTTAGCTTAGGGTTGAACTTAAGTACCACACACTATGGAATTAAAAAATGTGTACAGAGACGGAAGGTTGGATGATCAAGTTTGTTTACCCTCTGAGACAGTCTTCCGAAGGATTTGGATACCAGTACACTGTAAGTTTCGCAAGGTTGATTCTGAAGGTCTATTTTGTAGTTTTGTAGTTGTCCGGGGGACAGTTAGCTTAGGGTTGAACTTAAGTACCACACACTATGGAATTAAAAAATGTGTACAGAGACGGAAGGTTGGATGATCAAGTTTGTTTACCCTCTGAGACAGTCTTCCGAAGGATTTGGATACCAGTACACTGTAAGTTTCGCAAGGTTGATTCTGAAGGTATACCAGTACACTGTAAGTTTCGCAAGGTTGATTCTGAAGGTCTATTTTGCAGCGAGGGGGCGTGTACCTCGTCCGTCGATGGGGGCGGCAAATGTATGTATCTTCGAAGTAGTCGATTAATGGCTGGAGAACCTCTGGCAGACGACCAACTACTTCCCCGTCTTTAATTGACTGCGTCTTCAAATTACACATTCATAACAGTTAACTCCACCCTGTAACTCTTTCTGATGAACATACAAGAATTCTTCTAAAGCTAACTTGTCCTTCCCTCTCTGACTTGGAATCCACTCCATGATTGTGGAACGACTTGTCCAAGGGGGGCAATTAGCCTAGGGGGCAGTTGTCCAGGTTGTCCAGGGGGCAGTTAGCTTAGACCCGCGAAATGCACACAGAACCGCCCTAACCTTTTCAACAGAAAAAGGATAATAAGCTTGACATGTTCAGTTTGCTCGAACACGTGTTATCATCTGTTTGCAATGAGGAAATAACACATGTCAGTTGCACTGTCTAACCTGTTGTAACATACATCTTACACTGTGACACGTTTAAATATTTCATATGTGCTTCTCTTTCCACAGAGTCCTGAGATCTAACCTGACGATGAAACGCTATCTATTAACATTGATTGAATAGAACGATGTTCCTGACTTGATCAGATAAGGAGGTAAAGAGTCGCAGAAACGTATCCAGGGCATATTAAACTGGCGGCCAGTTGACAACCACTCCATCCAAGGACTGACGTCCAACGTGCTGTGGCTGTATCTGGTCACTGTGTCCTGCTAAATGACGGTAAAATGATATAAGTAGAAGAATGATAATCGGTGATGGTACCCAAAGATATGGATAAATTTACACATTGTTTCCACTGACCATGGTTAGGTCGCCGCCATTTTTTACTTACCTTACCTCTGCCACCTGGTAGGGGCTCAGCTTGGACAGAGAGCACGTGACCACATGTTGACCATAACGATGCCCCATCAAAAGATATAGGTTACTTTAGAGAATGTTTCCATTGACCATGGTTAGGGCGTCGGCCATTTTTGACTGACCTTAGCTCTGCCACCTGGTAGGGGCTCAGCTTGGACAGAGTGCACGTGACCACATGTTAACCATTAAAAGACGTTGACAAACTGAGACATGTCACGTGGTTCGCAACAATTTACATATCGTCGGCGATTGGTTCAAAGTTGCAAGATTGCAGAAGCAGTTGGCTTGATCTACTATAGAAGTGAGATCTTATCTAAAGTTGCTTGCTAAGAATACAGCTATTACTTCAACGGCAAATAGGGTCCCAATCATAAACATCCTCTTATCTGATGAACTGATTTATAGATGAACTTGATGTCCATTCAACCCATGAAGATCCGGGTTAGAACTGGTCTTCAGCAAACCGTGTTTGTCGTAAGAGGTGACTAAAGCGGACAAGTGCGCGTGGTCACACTCGCTGACCTGATTGACTTAAGTCAACGTATCCCATTTGAGTCAATACTCACTTGGTCTGGTACAAACTGGATTATTTACAGAGCGCCTCCGTATGACTGGAAAGGTTGAAACAACAAAAGCACCAAAGATACTAAGTGAACGCAAAATTTCGCAACATAAGTCACCATTTTCAACATACAAACATCCGAGACGCTACATTTATAATACATTTGTACTTATATATATATATATATTGAAAGTGCAGCAGACTCCCATGGCATTGGAAGAGGTCGGAATGCCGTCACAGAGGTTTTGTCAGGAATTGTGCATCTTTTAACTGGCCATTCGTAATGAGATGTTTTAGCAAACCAAACAAGAATGTTTCACGCCACAGATTACAATATTCCACGTCGACTGAACCGAATAGGCAAACCTACAATATAACCATCGATCTCTGCCTTGGGATGAGGTATACATGTGGGAACACTCCTAGATAAATATTATGTCATGACATAATCCTTACTTTCTTTTTAGTTCTCGATTGCACTAAACAAAAACAACAAAATGTGTTTAAAAGGACAATGTGCGAGTTCGTGGCTCACGAAAGATTCAGTTCGACGTTTTCGACTGCATCAAGAGAATGTTCCTCCGCTCTGACATAAATAGTAAATAAATGATACCAAATGTTTGCAAAAAAATGACTGTATCCTGCCACAATGCACGCAAAGGCACGTAAACTGTCCATCTTAAAACACGGTAACATATAGATCAAACTAAAAAGTGAGTATGCCTTGTGGCATACTTTGCTGTCACTGGTGCGCCAGGTCTTCCACACGTCTACCATAAAACATTTGAAAGCGTTTTGGGGGCCTTAAATCGATCAAACACCATTTCAACATGATGTTTTATGTTTTGAAATCACCTTAAATATGCCATAACTTGTTTTAAACCCCCAAAGCTGTGAACTGAAGACCTCTTAATTGTAGACGCCGAAATGGTGCTCGACAAGGAAAGTTGACCATACCCAAAGTGAAATTGTCCCTCGTCAGATATCTCATTGAGATTTTTTGTGTCACTGTGAGTATTTATTCATAGATATACATAGCAAACAGATGATGCGATCTTACTGGCCTCCTCTGTTTCAAGATCTACATTTTATACCACAAATAGCAGCACTCCATTACTGTTACATCGAGTATGTCTATGACTTGTTCATGACATGACCGATTTTTCCAGTGTTTGGCATCATAAACAACCTCCGACCATTGCTTTTGAGCAATGTAGTCGCCTTGTAAGACCGGCGAAGACACCAAACACACACACATGCACACTTTGTTGTAAAACATAAGTTTGATAATACTGTGAAATTTAGACATGTGGATTGCAATGTCAACTTTTGATATATAGAATAGACGTCATCAGTTGGAGAGGTAGCGCCTCTTGTGGTGTTATGCTTGGAATGGATAACTTGCCATACTTCAAACAGTATTTATTGGTTTAAAGACATGACAAGTGACACAGACAACAATCAGGTATACAAGTTCAGCTTTACATTTTAACAGTTGATGGGGACGCTGAAAGCATCTGGATCCGTGATGCCTATTTCATATCCGTTGAAGTAGAGTTCCCTATCTGGACCTGAACAAAAGCAGAATGTTTCATAGTAGTTACAATCCACGTTGAACGGAGCGTGATTTAAAGCAGAACAACAGGATATTCCATTTTGATTGGTCATTCCAATGTTTCTCAAACTTATTTCTGACACAATCAAAACTCAGGGTTTCTGCTTGCATTACCATAGTGGTTGATATTTATTGCAGTCTATTGCAAATCTATTTGTAAACTCGCTTTGATTAAGTCCCGAAAGTAGCAAGAAGGCAATGTTTCATTCCTCTGAAATCGAAATCTGAACATCAGATATACCAGATGATTGTAGACATACTGTCTCACAGTGACCTTATACCGTCGAGTCAGGTGACAGCGGCCCCCTGTTTCTGCATCCAAGTCTACCTTTGTAAAGGATCTACTCACGACTTGCTGCCTGATTGAAGATTCCCAAGTAGGTTAAGACACAGTCAGAGTCGGTTACGCCCATGGTCAGGTTAACAGAGCTGATAGTTAAAAACCAGTTGTCGGACTTCAGCCCGCTTCCCTCAGCGCCTATGTAGCTTGATCCAAGGTCTGTACTGTTGGCTACACAGAAGGAGGTCATTAACATGAGTGAGCCTCAGATGGGGAAAAGATGATAGTCATTCTGATGAGGTCCTGCTCGTGTTTTGAAACAGAACAGTTGACGTCTCATGTGTGCAATGGATGCTAGATATAGAATCTCTTAAGGAACACTTGGTATCCGAACTATGAGAAGGTGATCTATAAACACAATGTCATCCTCTTAATACTTCCGATACCATGCAAACGATTTTCTTATTGTCGAATAATTCTGGTGACTATATATACACCAGAATTATTCGACAATAAGAAAATCGTTTGCATGGTATCGGAAGTATTAAGAGGATGACATATATATATATATGGTTTGGGGCATTTTCTTCATGCAAAACGCATGTTTAAGCTGTCGTCTGCACGGAAAGAGACCACTGAATATGTTTTAGTTGTGTCTCAGTTTGAAATGAGAGAAAAAACGACAGTTATTTAGATGAGGTCTTGTACAATTCCCAATTATTGTGATCTACTTTTTTCAGCTGAAGGTCTGACTTGCCTCTGCATGTGTTTCATGAATGCTTGACGTGGGATAAGATACGTATACATGATATAACAATAAAGACATAATAATCGTCTACATCATTTCGTCTTATTCTGAACTAGACACGTCTTTGACACAGGGCCAGGGGTAAGCTAGGAAAGACTCACCTCTTCGCGAACACCTGGATTTAGCACTTTTTGACCATAGGAATAAAAATATATATAATATACATAAACAAAGACACTTTTGACAATTGAGTCACATACACGGGATGCAGTTTGGCAGGAGGACGTCATTTGGGACGTCTTTGGTACATGTTCCATCGGCCAAGATGGTGTAGCGTTCGTTCTGCAAAACACAAACCAAATATTTTAAACATTGAAACTGTGCTGTGCACAAAACCACAGTGAATCTGATTTGTTGTAACCCTTGACATATGGATTCTGGTTGGGCGATACCTGACAGCATGGTACCTCGAAGGTACCTGAATGGCTGCTAACCACGGCCACGTTTCAATAACCTTTGTGTAACACATATAACCATATCCCTATTGTATCTAACACAGAGAACCATACCTTAGTTACCTGTATGTAGCACGTACACACGTACCTCAATTACAGCAAACTATTGAAATGGTGACCATTTCCATTGTACCTTTTGATACGACGTGACGATTCTGGTTGATTTCTGAGTTAATCCATACACAGTGTATTGGATGCCAGTTACTCCGTTGATCCAGTCGTAGTAGAAGTCAGCATATATCTAAAATATATAACACAAGGCAAATGTGTGTGTGTGTGTGTGTGTGTGTGTGTGTGTGTGTGTGTGTATATATATATATATATATATATCGACATACATGTTCTGAACAATCATTTACCCGTCTACCGTCATAGATTATCTTACACCCTCAGTTAAAAATATCAGTAACATATATATGATATTAAGCATAGCTTTCCTGCACGTTTTGCAGTGTTAAAACGGTAAAAGATCTTTTTTTTTCAACTTGGTTAGACGGTGGCCAAACATTCTTCCTCGTCTAATTATGTACCTGCATTCCAAAAACAACAAGAAAAGAAACCTATAAATTTCAACTCAGATGATAGGGACGATTAGAATGAAATATTTTCTATTTATGAACTACTGCTCTTGATAAAGCTCACGACACTGTTACAGGAGCTGATAACATGTACTATCAATTCCTTACGCACTTATCAGAATCCTGTCTGGAGACTCCTTTACATATTTTTATGATATTTGGACTTCAAGGACATTTCCTTCTTCATGGCGTGATGCTATAGTAGTACCAATACCTAAACCTGGCCGTGATCATACACATTCGTCAAACTATAGACAGATTTCACTATCTAGCTGTGTTTGCAAAACCATGGAACACATGATGAAGAATCGATTTGTCGACTTGTACTTGAAAACACATAACCTTATAACAGATATACTATGCGGTTTTCGTAAAAACCAGAAGTACTGTCAATCACTTAGTGTGTTTGGAATAATTTGTTGAAAACGCTCTGATTAATAAACAATATGCTGTGTCTATCTTTTATGATCTTGAAAGGCCTATGACACTATGAGGAAATATTTCATTTTAAAAGATTTACATGGCTTCGGATTGCGAGTCCGTTTGCTTCAAATCATAGTTAACTTTTTATCTGACAGACAATGGGTTCTGCCCTGTCTGATCACTACAATCAGGATCAAGGTGTCCCACAAGGCAGTATTTTTTCCATGACTTTATTTAATATCAAGATCAAACGTTTATCAAAGGTTTTATATGATTCATTTTATGGATCACTTTTTGTGGATGATTTTAACATTAGCTGTCGCGGTAAAAATATGCATACTATTGAAAAGCAAATGTAGTTGTGTCTAAATGAAATAAGTATATGGTGTTTAGAATGTTTTGTTTGTTTTAGAACATTTCCAAGTCCAAAACAGAGAGCAAGTTTCTAAGTCTTATTTTTAACTTTCACTTGACGTTTTCCCCGCATATTAAATCTCTTAATGCTAAATGCTTGAAGACATTCGACTTGTTTAAAGTTGTTTACAGTTCAAAATGGGGAGGGGATCAAACTACCCTACTTCACTTATACAGATCACCCCTTGGCTCCAAACTTGATCATGGCTTCAGCTTATATGGTGGAGCCTGTCACAACAACCTTAAAATGTTAAATTCTTTCGACCACCAAGGTCTAAAACTTTGTCTTGAATCGTTCAGAGCTTCTCATGTTGACAGTCTCTACGTCGCGGCAGATGAGCCATATCTTACACAACGACGTATAAAGTTATCTTTACAATATACAACAAAACTTCATTCTAACGAATCTAACATTGCATTTAATTGTGTCTTCGGTGCTGTCTACGAGGATTTATATAACAAGAAACTTTCACTTGTACAACCTCTTGGAATTAAACCTTTCATTTCTACTGGGCAATCTCCTCCCCATCTTCTTTCTTCGATTGATTAGGCACCATTTGCAAGATGACACAGATTTGCAGATAACACTGACCGTGTTATATATATATACAGTGTTCCCAGAAATTATTGATAAAATCTTGTTTTTTTTTTGCTAATGATGCTAAGATTGGAAAAAGGGCTTTCACTATGCACTAAGCATACTAAATAAGGGAGACAACTCTTGAAGGCTTAGAAGGCAGCTCATTACGTCAAGAGTTATCTCCCTTGTCTGAGCAGACGGCTTCCTGTGTTGACATGGCATAATTTACAGCAAGAGAGAAAAGAAAGCTCATTCTAGATGATTTTGAAAGGGGTGAGGCTGATGCTAAAGTGTTAGCTTGTAGACATGGTATTCCTCTGTCTACAGTATACAGAACTTTGAAGAATATTCAAACAGGAACCGGGATAGAGCACAAAGCAGGGGCAGGTCGGCCTAGGAAATTCAGTGTTGTGGATCGCCGAAGACTTGGGCAGATTGTGAGTAGGGGCAAATTGAAAAGTGTTGAGAACATCAGAAATGAAATGATTAGCAGAGGAAGTCCTCAGGTATGCAATGAAACAGTTAGGCAGGAATTACAGAGACTTAATTGGGTGAAAAAACGTGGAATTCCCTCGCCGTTGATGAAAGATGCACAAAAGGAAAAACGTTTAAACTGGTGTCGGGCTCGTGAAAATCAAGACTGGGATAATGTTTTCTTTTCGGATGAAAGTTCTGTTTGGCATTTCCCTAATTGTGTGAAAATTTGGACCAAAGATACTGTCAAACCTATCTACCAGCGACCAAAACATAGCCCGAAGTTTCACATGTGGGGTGGCATATCGGCTCGCGGAGTGACGCCATTGTGTGTTTTCACGGGAAACTTGACAAAAGAAAGATACGTTGACATTCTAAATGGTCACCTTCCGACAGCACAAACATTGTATGAAGATGATTGGATTTTCCAGCATGATAATGACCCAAAACACACTGCGAGCTACACAAAACAGTGGTTGTCGGGCGAAAATGTTCAAGTTTTAGACTGGCCCAGTTACAGCCCAGACCTAAACCCAATTGAGAATGTGTGGGGAGTCATGAAGGACAGAATAAATCAAAAGGGACTGAGAAATATTGAAGATATGAAGGCCGAGGTGGTCCAATATTGGGATACCCTGTCACACGATTACCTACAAACTTTGATGGGTAGTGTGCCTAGGCGTATTCAGGCATGCATTGCTGAGCGAGGAGGTCTAACAAAGTACTAAAACAAGACTGAGACTGTAAAAGGATGATGTTTTAACATGTTTATGTAAGTAAAACGCCAGATGTTAATAAACGTAATGAGTTACATGACGCAACATGATTCTCAATAATTTCTGGGAATACTATATATATATATATATATATATATATATATACACACACACACACACATCTATCTATCTATCTATATCTATATCTATCTATCTATCTATCTATCTATGTATCTATCTATCTATCTATCTATCTATCTATCTCTATCTATCTATCTATCTATCTATCTATCTCTATATAAAACACCCAAAATATAAACAATACATAATCTTCCTTTGTTCCTTTGTCTCCAGGCTATTACAAATCTTTGAAATTGAGATTTATAATGTTATTGCTGCGTCGAATACAACATCGTCCTCTGTTGGTTACGTCAGGGAACATAATGACCGATTTTGCTGCAGCACTCAACAAATCTGTGGCCCCCACTTCTTAACCCATAATCTAATTACAAAGCAAGCATCAGAACTTACATCCGTGATGTTATATACAGAAGAAGTAGGTCACCCTGGGTAAATATTGATATATGGTTTGTAAATAGACAAATATTTTATAATTGATAGATTAATAACTGCGATTGTTAAAATTATTGTCCTCCTGTGAGGGCACGTACATCCAATGTATACCAGTATTTATAGTATCATTTTAAATCGAAGCATATATTTTATTTTGATTCGTGGCTAGAATATCTAAATTTGGATGGTATGAATCCAACTAGGGTCCATGCAGGAAGCAAATGTAACGGTAAGTGCCCATAGTCCCCAGTAAGGCGATCTACCTTCAGTCTATAACCTATTTTCATATTGCAATGCCACCTGTTGTAAACTGTTTTGAGTTAATTACAAGTTTAGTTTTAAATTCATTTCTGTGGTAATCTAGTTAGTTTACTGTCCTTCGTTGACGGGGATTTCATAATTTACCATTAATCACTATGTATACCAATTACTTGTTTTGTCACGATGTGGCTGAACTATCGCCAATGTCACTCACTGTCTATGGTGAACGTGATATTTTGTACTTACGTTATTTCCTTGGTAGGGAGCGCGAACATCAAGCACTTTGGCCGACCAAGCGTTTACCATGCAGCAAGGTGTAGGTTGAGCCTTGACGACCGCCAGGCAGGACAGAGTGATCAGAAGCAGCAGCAGCATGATGGACGTCAGACGTTGGATGGAATGGTGGTGATCAACTGCCCGCCAGTGTTAAAGGCATTGGCTACGTTTCGGCGACTGTATACATCCTTATCTGCTACTCAGTGTTAACAGATTTCAGTGTCTCGATAAGTGACAGAACTGTGAGGAGAGTGAAACATATTGTAAAACTTCAGATGTATGCCACGTCAGTTAGACAGTGCCGCCAACACATAACGGTTCCTCATTTCAAACACACGGCAATATTTGTGCGAGCAAACGGACCACTTTAAGCTTATCTGTTCTCTGCGGCATTATGTTTTCACGTTCCTTGCGATTCAGTGCATATTTCGCAATAAGAATCTACATTGTGAAAGATGAGACTTGCTGAGGTGCGTCTGCCCTTTGGACGACATTGCTTCTGTTTCGCCTTTTTATTACAGATAGAGGTTACGCGTGGGCATCTCGAACTGGTCATTACTGAGACACTATCTTTGGACATCGTTCTTAATATGCTTTTATTTGTGCATCTTCTGAAATCAAGCGCGACGGTCAATGTTTCGCACACTGGCGCAGCCACATGTTTACTGACATCTTTGAGAGGCATTTTAGAAGTTATAAAGATGAAGAAAAACTATCCATAGAACCTATGAGGTTCTATGGATAGTCAGCTTCTTCCATCACCTTATCTCAACACCGGAAACAGTCAATGTAACAAAGAAGTTCACTACAAACAGAACGTGGTTTTCCTTGTTTATTGACGGATTTATTGTTGAAGATTGACATCATTAGCCCACGCATTCTAATTTCAACTTACCATCATGAGTTATGTTCTCTATTGTAAAGCCACCTCTTACCATTACACTTACACACTGAAACGATGGTGCTTAATGATGCAGCAGTCTGTAAAACGTTCTATACCACTTGCCGCATGTACCCTCTTGCACGATCAGAGTTGTCAGTATGACACCACAACTTGTCAAGCGCGGGCACAGTCTAGTATTCTGAACCTTACATCCTGTGTAGACAGAGCTCAGCGTGACTGACGGTGACGTAGAAGTAAAACCGGAAGTATGTCTGGGCTCCGAGTCGGATGTTGTTCTCCATAAGCTACTGACACTGACTGGTTTCATGCCAGAACTTGCCAACCTGTTGTTATGTACGTATGGTCACCCTGGTTAGTAATTGAACATAGATTGAGCTTTTCCATGCAATGTGTCGTGCCATACAAGTTTGAAAAACCCCCAACAAAGTTGACAGAAATGAACGTTGCTGTTTTATGTCTTAAATCCCCGAAGAGATGTAAATAGTCGCAAAGATGAACGACGTGGCTGGTGTCAGTTTTTCACCGCGTCTGCATGAGATCAGCGTTAGTGTGGTCCTGTGCGTATATACGTTATATGCACAGAAACTGTTTGATACAAATGGAATTTGCACCATATTGATTTGATGACAAAATCAAGATTTCCCTCCATACTTGCAGTTTAAGGCTGATAAGAGACATGTTCATTTTTGTCATCTTTTCAACTTTGTATGGCATGACACACTGCAGGGAAAAACACGATCCATGTTCCATGGCTACTACATATACAGTTAGGACCGTCTCCACGTTTGAAGAAACACCTCGATCCCTAATTTGTCACCAATATAAGCAGTTAGTTCACGAAAAAACCCACCAATTTGTGAAATGCCGCAGGCAGCAACGCCTTTGACGTAATTTGGCATGACACGACCAGAGGATCGAACTACTAATCTTTCGACACACTATCTCCTAGACCTTAGCAACTTTCAGCATTCGATAGATTATCGGAACAGTTCCATAAACGACCACGACTATAAATGTCAGATAATGTATTTTAGTTCTAGATAAACATGTATTTAATCTTGACAGAGATAGATTCTCGCGTTTATGCACATACCCAACGCTATCTAGACCGCAGATCACAAGGTCGCATTAAACTGAGATATGGCAAAAGTATTAGATGGGAATTTCTAACAACAGAACTTAAAACATACACTATTAATGTCTAGTCATTCTAGAGAAGCATAATTTTAGTATGAAACTTCAGCCCAAGCTATAAACAACTGTATGTAAATAGATCAAGTCGATGTTTATCGGGAAAATACATGCAGTGAAATAAACTATAAACATACATATAACACGAAACAGGAAACTAAACGTCCTCAAAGAACACACGTGAATGCGTTGGTGTTTCTGGCACGATGCACAGAGACATAGGTTCTATGTGTGACAACACACAATGCATGATTGTTGAGGTAACAGGTGGTTAGTTAGTAGGGCATTGTGTTTAGCTGTGAACAGTACTTGCTGAAAATCAGCTTCGATAAAACGAGAATGGCGCAAGACAAAGTCATATAACAGTGAACAGTCACATAACACGAAACAGGAAACTGAATGTCCTTGAAGGACACATGTGATTGCGTTCGTGTTTCTTGGGAGCATGATGCTCAGAGACATAGGTTCTGAATGAGACGGCATTATCGTTACTTGAACATATGGTTAGAAGGGTACTTTCGTTTACCCGTGAATAATACGTGTTGAAATTGAACTTCGGACAAACAGGAATGGCACAAGACGAAGTTACCCAAAAACATGTCCACAAAATCACAATGATGTCTCTTTGAAGCCGATATCTTCTGAACGACTTCACTCCTTGCAACAATCCGGTCTGCCACATGTGACATCACGTCAACAAGACAACCATATTTGATTGATGCATAGACGGATCCTACCATAACAACAGACCATCAGACCACAATAACGTCTTTTTGACGTCGATATCTAATGACGTACAACGATCTACCACTTGTGACTTCACGTCAACAAGACAACCATATTCGATTGGTACATACACGTATTATTCCACAATAGCTTGTTGGCAAATCCTGATTTGAAACCAGTCAGTGACCGAACTTTATGGAGCTGAACAACATCAGGCCCGGCGTCCAGATATACTTCCACTTTTACCTTTACGTCACCGTCAGGCATCATATATCATATTTGGGATTTCACTGTCTCAGTAAAGTACAAATTCTAGTACTTTTTTGGTTGAGTCCCATCCGGGATTCGAACCCGCACCCTCAGAGTCAGGCACCTAATCGCCAGCACACAAAGTCTGAGGGTGCGCGTTCGAATCCCGGATGGGACTCAACCCAAAAGTATTAGAATTTGTACTTTACTGAGCAAGTGAAGTCCCAAATATGACATATGTTGCATCGGACCACTTTCTAAATGGCATCGTGTAATCACCGTCAGACGTGCCGAGCTCTATGTACAGAGGATATAAGCTTCAGAATGCTACACTAAATAAGGACAATGGTGACCATGGTGAGTCCAGGCGTCATCTTGACAACTCCGATCGTGCAAGAGGTGTACATGAGGCAAGAGGTGCTGAGGAACTTTTTACAGATGGTTGCGTTACTCAAGCCGTCGTTTTCGGGGTGGAAGTGTAATGGTAAGAAGTAGCTTTACAATCTATCATAGAACACAATTCATAATGGTCAGTTGAAGTTAGAATGCGTGGGCAACTGATGTTAATCTTCAATAACCAGTCGTTTCAAAAAACGAATTGGCTGTGAGCATTTGCGACTTTGTGAATCCTGATTTCATATTGACAACTGTGGAGTCCCGGAGAACCTATCAGCGTCGGTAGCGTTCCCATGCATCGTCGGTTTCAGGATGAAAGTGTAACGGTATGTGGTGGTCAGCTGACATTAGAATGCATAGGGGACAGATACTAATCGTGGCCGTCGACTCTGATTTTAGAACACCTGCCCAGAAAAATGTACATCATGGACAGTGTCTAATAATAATGGCTCAATACTGATACGTTCGTGATATCCACACGTGTAACCCTGCACAATTGAAGCAATGCAAAATCAGAGCCGGATACAGCTTTTGGAGAAAGGGGGTTGGGGTTGGGGTTGGGCGGGCTGGTGCACACTCTTGAGAAAGACGGAGCGCACACTTCATTTTCACCCGTTTTCAGTGGTCATTCAATAAGCATCTCTGGAACCGCCTATGGAAATACATAATGAATGTACTAAGGGTGGATCGTGAAACCGTGTCTCCTTCTGGGAGAGAGACAGATTATGTAAGGATATTATCAAATTTCCTTGACCTCTTAAAAACAATATCATCCAAAGGACAGACTTACCTCAGTTTCGCAAGGTTGTGTCTTATTGCGAAATCTGCACTAAATCGATGTACACGAATAAAACCGTAGAAAATGATAAGCTTAATATGGTCCGTTTGCTCGAACAAATCATGTCATGTGTTTGCAATGAAGAACTGATATATGTTGGCTGCACTGTTTAATCTGAGGTGACATTCTTCTGAAGGTTTTCACACGTCCACAGATTTCAATATGTTGCACTTTCCACACAGTTCTGTGAACTAACGTGACAGTGAAACGGTATCTATTCACATTGGTTGGATAGAACACTGTTCCTAATTTCATCATATAAGGATGTATACAGTCGCCGAAACGTATCCACTGCTAATAAAACTGGCGGTCAGTGGATCACCACCATTCCATTGAAAAGTCTGTCGTCAAACATGGTGTTGCTGCTTCTGGTCACGCTGTCCTGCCTAGCGGCTGTTAAGGGTCAACCTACACCTTGCTGTATGCAAACCGCTTGGTCAGCCAAAGTGTTTGACCCTCGCGGACCCTACCAAGGAAATAACGTAAGTATAAAATATCGCTTTTATCGCAGCGACATGTTTGTGACAATAAATTTTATTTTATGTAAACATAAGAGATAGTGTAACCTCAACGGTGGACTCGAGGACCCAAAAATAGCAATAATAGTGGAAGAAATTCGCTTGTTTTCTAACGCTGCACTTAGTAATATGACAACCCGGCTGTCTGTCTGTAAATAATTGAGTTCAGTGAGCAACGATCTACGCAGTAGTAGTAGTAATAGTAGTAGTAGTAGTAGTAGTAGTAGTAGTAGTAGTAGTAGTAGTAGTAGTAGTAGTAGTAGTAGTTGTAGTATCCCTCATAATATGTCAAAAGTAGTTATATTTCAATACCTTTCAGATATTTTCAAATCCAAAAGAAAACGAAAGTAATAATTGTAATATATGGACTATATTGCCAGCCCCCTCACTACCCCCTTTGGTCAGTACCATTCCTGGTGTAGGTATATGGCACTACTTGTACCATGCTTGTTGGTCAGTAAACATGTGACTTAACCTGCTCTCCAGTTCTCTGTGCATACAATACAGAATTCCAGGATCATACAAGGTACCAATACATGAAGAATCATTACAATAATATCTGGAAAATACCTGCTCTAAATGTTCACATTGAAAATCTCCCTTCCCCAACATTGAAAAACATTGTCTGCAAAATCATTGGTCTTGTATATTATATATTTTAGATAAATGCTGACTTCTACTACGACTATGACAAAGCAGCTACTGCCATCCAGTACACCGTGTATGGAACACCGGTAACTCAGAAGTCAACCAAGATTGTCACGGCCTATCTACAGGTAGCACCATTCATTTGTAGATTGGAAACCAGTCACCAGTTCCACAGCTAGTATTCATTGAGACATGATTCAACCGTTAACTAGCGCTCTTTGTCTTGTGAACAGAACGTTTGTCCAGCGGGGGAAGTCGAGTTTCGATTCCCGCATTAATTATACAAAAAACGTTTAAATATGGTATTTGTTGTAAATATCCTGATAGCAGGCAGCGATATATACAGAAGTGTCGACAAGTTGCTGCACTTGCATCAGTGATCTCACCTCTCCTCACCTCAACTAACGTCACCTTTCTGTGAACAGATTATCTGGGTATGGTTCAACCGGATACCTTCATTAAAGCTGGGTTTCCTCTGGTAATTCCTGCTCATCTGGGAATGATCGTACTTTGTACACATATGTAATTGTCATGTGGTCCTACGCGTTACACACATCCAATTGAGGTGTAAATCTACGTGTTGTATACAGGTATTTCAGATACGGTTCTATGTCTTATTTACGCTTAGGTAATTGAAGCACGGTTCTCCGTGTTACCAGCAGGCAACTGGGGTATGGTTTGGTATGTAACATGCAGGTAACTGAGATAGCTCCTCCTGGTAATTGAGGTGTGGTTTTACGTGTTACACACAGATAACTGACGTATGGTTTGGTGTGCAACACGCATAAGCAGGTAATTGAAGTAAGGTTCTGCTTGTTACATAAAATTAATTAAAGTATGACTCTACGTATATCATACAGATAATTAAGGTATGGTTCTGCGTGTTACATACAGGTAATTGATGTATGCACCTATGTGTTACACCGCATCCGTGGTGTAACGGTTAGAGTGCCCTCCTGGAGGGCGGGTTCGATTCTCGACCGCGTCATACCAAAAGACGTTAAAATATTGATACCTGCTGGTCGCTGATTGGCGCACGGCATGAATGAGTACAACAAATACTGGTCGGCTCAGAGTCAGTATAATGTGTCAGTATAATGTGTCAGTATAATGTGTCTGAGTGGGATATTTATGCTTAACTGCGGCATAGTATGTCAGTAGGCTAGCACTATAAAACTAGCGCAAGTCGGGATTAGTACTAACAGCCACACATACACATGCCTGCACGTCGTCTCATGAGCGAAATATATTTCACTGTGAGACTAAACATCACCCCATCTCACCTCACCTCACCTCTCCTCACTTCAACTTCGACGTGTTACATACGTGCTGCATGCAGTACACACTGCAGGACCTTTTTATGTATACTCACACGCATAAGAAACGCAAGTGCTTTTTCTCTCATCTAAACAGGAAACAAAGTCTGAACCCTAAAGTGATATGAGTTTTTGACATATATTGAAGCCTGGTGGTGTTATGAAAAAATATGTTGCGTTTAGGAAGGAAAGAGTAAAACACATCATAAGAAGGAATCACCAAAATGCAGCATACCAATGAACATGAGGAATCATGCACACGCCTTGTGAAATCGAACATGCAGGAACTGTCACCTCCATTTGCTGAACAATGCCACGTTTAAGTCAGACTGAAAGAAACCAGGCTATCGGAAGCTGGAGTGTTTCTCCAAAATGTATCCAGTCATTTCGACATAAACATAACGATCTACCGTCTCCAGCATGGATACACGACTACAGAGACCATAGATGACCGTCCTCGGAGCAGTCGTCCATGGATCACCACCCCTAGACAAGATCGACACATTTCCAGTCAACACCAGCGAGATCAGTTTTGGTCAACCCCTACACCTTTCGAAAACATAATAATGTCATCAGTCTCAGGTCTTCGCTCAGGTTTTATCTATCTGAACCTGTTTGTATTTCTTGTATTTACTATAAACAATTACAGGCATATATTCGTCATACTTGACTTGCGTTACTTTTGCTTGTGAGTATATATTTGGATTTTGCAGAATGCACGCTACACTATCACGGGCAATGGAACATGCACCAAGGACGTGCCAACAGACGTGCTTCTGCCAAAGTGCATCCCGAGT
Organism: Haliotis asinina; assembly: GCF_037392515.1. Lineage (NCBI taxonomy): Eukaryota > Metazoa > Mollusca > Gastropoda > Lepetellida > Haliotidae > Haliotis > Haliotis asinina. The sequence goes on along the minus strand of NC_090289.1, from coordinate 33,904,510 downwards.
ACGTCCGTCAGGGTGGAAAGAGATCATGAAATTTTCAGAATTGTTTTGTGTAGTCTCGTTCCCATAAACACAAGACCAAAAGTCGGATTTTAAATATTTTCTTTTTAAACAAAGTCATATATTTCTTTGAGGGGCATTTTATAAGTTGGGAAGTACAATGAAAAGCCATTAATAACAACGTCATCTATTGCGCTAGCACAACGTTTCGATACTGATTCTGATCAACTAAAGTCTCGGGCAAAACCTGCAGTATTATGCAAGCTAGCACGTCTTATTATCTCGCGTTCCTTTCAGCAGTATCAGTTACGCGTTGTGTGCACTCTTGGCAAATGTTGTGAGGTCTTTGTTTAGACGGATTAAAAGGTAGACTATCGACATCGTTAGTGTCATTACAGAATTGTCCTCTATCAATTGTAAATGCTTATTTCTGCGTAGACGACAGTGAAGACATTGGCTCAAGCTACATCGGCATTCAAGCAAGTGGGATGAAATCCAACAACTGGGTGGTTGTCAAAGACTCCATCAACATAACCATGAGCGTCACCGATCCTGACTGTGTTTTAACCTACTTGGGAATCACCAACCCAGCAGATAGTCGTGAGTAGATCCTTTACAAAGATCGACTTGGGCGCAGACGTCCAGGAGGTAATGTCCCGATTTCGATCTCTAAGGAATGAAACATTGCCTTTGTGTTGCTTCGAGAGGGAAAAGCAATCTGCGTTTTCAGTATAAAATGAGGTTAACAGTAGATTTACCATAGACTGCAATAAATATTAGCCATCACGGTAATGGAAATATCAAACCATAAATGTCGCAAAATCAAAATATCAAAATCGTTTAAGCAATCAAAATCAGGTATCTTTAAAATCTGTGTTACCATATAGAATGGACTTGTTTGGCATTAAATTATTCTCTGCACAACATGCATTGCAATTATTATGAAACATTCTGCTTTTAAACAGCTACAGATACGGAACTATACTTCAATGGATTTAAAACAGGCATCACGGATCCAGATGCTTTTGACGTCCCCATCTCTTGTCAATAAGGGCAGCAGCACTTCATCTTGTCTGTTGAACTTCACGAAATATACAAATAATAGAAATCCATAAAAACTATTTAAAATTATGGCAGGTTCTGTTTTTAATTACAAGCACAAAATCACAGGAGGCTCTGCCCCTTCTTGCAGTAGCATGCATCATGTATGTATGTATGTATGTATGTGTGTGTGTGTGTGTGTGTGTGTGTGTGTGTGTGTGTGTGTGTGTGTGTGTGCGTGTGTGTGTGTGTGTGTGTGTGTGCGTGCGTGCGTGTATGGACGCACGCACAAGCACACAAAAGCATCTTTTCTATCATGAGTGTGGCGTCTTTTAGTTTTTGTAACACGAAGAACACGGCAACAAAGTATGCCCGATGCTGTTCTATATTTTTCATTTGATATATATGTTCCCATGCTTTAAGGTGGACAACTGACTTACATTTCCTTTGGATTGTGGCGCATGGGACAAGACAGGCAACTTTTGTTTGCAAACATTTTGAATTATTCAATAGCAATAGCACAACTGAGTCGACTCTCCATGTGAAGGGCAATGCCATGCATTTGGAATATATGGCGTCCTATTTCACACATTTCTGTAGCTTGTGTTGTTAAAACCGAGAACGGAAAAGGACGTATGGATTATCGTCATCACATAATGTCTGTAGTGTGTCAGCAGGAATATCAAGTCATCACAGTGGACAATATATAGCTTGAATATTGTGATCTGTGGCATTAAGACATTCGTGTTTGGTGTGGCAAAACATCTAATTATGATTGGCAAGTTAAAGCTTTTACTGCACAGTGACTATCCACGGTAGATATACACATATGTATTCAGTCGTAAATCTCAAACATAACGACCGAGTTCAAACTGATCAAGCCAGAACGATTCTGAGATGAATTGGTCCTAAATGTGTATTGAGGACGATAAACTGACCCTAAAAATTCCCTTTCTGTTGCAAATGAAGGGCGTAAAAATTGTTAAAATATTCGAATGACTGGGGATTGTGCCGAGTTCAAATGACTGGGGATTGTGCCGAGTTCGAATGACAGTGTTTGTCTTTCTCGGTTAACAATGGTTTTATGTGGAAACATGAATGTGAGCTTACAGTGAGGCATTATTCACAGTGTACAGCCAAACAGAAAGAAACATGTTAATAGGATATGATCCACTGGAACGGCAACAACATGATCCAAGCTGAAGAGTACTTAGATTCAATTCTCAATTTGTTCTGATTGTATAATGCACATTGTCTGTCTCAGTGCCATTGGAAATGTGAGGCCGGTAGAGATCCAAGCACTCCCGATGCATAAAGGCCAATAAATGTCCCGCTAGCCTCTCTCTCTCTCTCTCTTCCTCTCTGTAAGTGCGTGCGTGTGTGTGTGTGTGTGTGTGTGTGTGTATGTGTGTGTGAGTGTGTGTGCGTGCGCGCGCATTAGCAGAACATAACTCCATATTCAAAGACAGTCACCGACAGTCAATTTTGTGGGCCTCCCTAGTGCTCAATGCCATATCCATTTGCAATAGTTTTCAAAACACGATGACCAGTGGACAAAGCGGTGCCTGTTCTACTTGAAATCACTTAAGCTGATCTGATGTCCTTGTTATAATACTCTAAAATGAACCTCCTCTTCTCAGAATCATCCATACCGTGGATCAACGAAAAAGTCTGCTAACAAGTAAATAGAGGGGGATATATATCCATCTATAATTTGTAACTAACAACGGTGACCATGGATAAAGTTACATCTCTGTCTCCGAATAATCTGAACAAGTCAGATATTTACCGAGTAAACGATTTGTGGAATGCAACAGGCAGTACCACATTTGAGGTAATTAGCCATGACACGACCACAGGATTGAACTACCGGCTTTCCGCTCTCCAAGCAAACATTGTCTACTTGACCTTAGCAACGGTCGTGACGTGTTAACGTTCCAAAAACGATCACGACCATAAATGTCAGATGACGTATGTTAGTTCTAGATATACATGTATTTAATCTTGACAGAGACTCGTATCTCGGGTTTATGCATATACCCAATGCATTCTTAGTTACAGAACATAAGGTCGTATTAAAGTGAGATACAAATAAGAATAATATTGAAAACAATATATTACATAACACTTTCTAACAACAGAATTTACAACAAGACAAAGGTCCAGAGATATAGTCATCAAATCACAGTAACGTCTTTTTACAGTCGACATGTAATGAAAGGCTTGAGCCATGACTCACAACGATTCGGTCTACCACGTGCTGCTTCACGTCAATAATACAACCATATTCCATTTATGCACATACGGATGGTACCACAATAAAATGTTGGCAATTCCTGGCATGAAACCAGTCAGTGGCAGCAGCGTATGGGGCAGAACAACATCCGGTTCTGTGTTCGATATGTCCGATTTTACTTTTACGTCACAATGAGGCACGTCAAGCTCTGTATAGACTGGATGTAAGGTTCAGACTAAATCGGCACACTGTTGATGTGGCCACGTGTCATCTTGACAACTCTGATTGTTCCAGAGGTGTACATGAGGCAAGAGAACGTTTTACAGACGCCGGGTTGCGTTACTCAGACTGTCGTTTTCGGGTGGAAGTGTAATGGTAAGAAGTGGCTTTACAATCTTACACAATCATTTTCAATATGACAAGATAAGCAATAATTTTGGTTTTGATAAAGTTGGATATCAGCAAGTGGTAGAGATAAGGCCAAACAAGGTCACCCTTTAAACACTGTCAGTATCTTGTGTGTTCTCCATTCATCCTGACGCAGGCATTGAGACGATGGGGCAATCAGTCACAGAGCCGAGCAATGTGAGCCTTGGGAATGTTCCTCAATTCTTGCTGCAAAGCCAGTGTGAGATCTGCGACGTTGACTGGCGGTGTCTGACGTCAGTAAACATGTCTCGCCAGTTCATCGCTGCAAATAGGACTGAGATCTGGTGAAAACCTGGCCAGACCATAACATTTCTTGTGTCACCCTGGTGGTATGAGGGTGGGCGTTGTCATGTTGGAATGTTAGTGGACGTCGAGGGCGTAGAAGATAATCCACCGAGATACCTCTACAGACCTCAGTATGTCATCCGCGTTGACACCTGATTATGAATGATTAGTTAAAAGTTTCGCTACCCAATGACAAATAAACGGTAGATATACATCTATGTATCCAGCCGTAAATCTCAAGCTTTGCGAACGAGTGCAAACTGACCACGTCGGAACGACTTTAGGACGAATTGGTTCTAAATGTGTGTTTAGATCATTTATCTGGCCATAATAGTTTTCCTCTTCCATGGCAAATCCTAGGGCGTATCAACTGATCAAACTCTCGTTGAAGTGGGATCATAGCGAGTTTGAATGACACTGGTTATCCTTCTTGGTTATCGTTAGTCAGAGCCTCTTTTCACTGAGGTGGTCAGTATGGTAAACCTAGTACAATGTTAAAAATGGGACTTACCATATATGACCCTAGTAAAGGCTACTTCGTGAAGGGAGATCCGGATCACCAACTATAATGCTCATATAAAATACGAGCTTTTCGTGAGACATTATTCACAGAACTGCTGCAGAGGTTTCACTTTTTCCCATGGTAAGCCTTTTAAGCGTGCATATTCTCCTGGGAGGGTTGAAACGGAAACTTGTTACAGCTTCACAGACCAATTAAAGTATTTTACTTGAAGGTAAGATAAATGTATATGTTGTGTCCTGGAGCTAATATTGCATCAGTTTGCATAATTTGTCTGTTTGCTTGTTGTTTAACGCTGCACTTAGCAATATTAGCAATCCAAGAAGACTCGTCCCCATCTTGATGCTTGTGCTTTGACAAAGATCATCCCGAAGAAAATCGTGGAAAATAGATACTGTCATATTGAAATACGAAGAAGATATCTAATGGAATGGTGTTTCCTCATTTGCTGTTTCAAAAAGGATAATGCTACGGACGGTGAGAGATTCAAATGCACGCCCGTGCGTTTGTTTACATTACAGACTCAACTATTTTCAATTTAGTGTCTTCTGAGGAAATTTCCGGGCATGTTTGGAGATTCTATGTGCGCTTCCGACATTTAGTAGCATTGCAGTAACACATCGTTTTGAGTTGCAAAGCTTAAATATATAACTAATCAACTTAAAACTCAATCAAATTTCACTTTATTGGACATACTTTACTTTCTTGAGTCCTTCATATTTTGTGAGCGTATTCATCATAAATTCCAACCGGTCATTGACAGCAAGATTAGATGCAAGTTCAGAGAACTGGTTGACATTACGGACATCAAGTCCTAATAGGATTCTCCTCAAATTCTCCTTTTCGAAATATATGTTAAAGTATTTTTGTGTTTTCATTAAACGGTATTTGGGAATCTAAAGTGAACAGCTAGTAAAACATACATAAGACCGTTTATTCAATAAACCATCATTCATTTGGTATGTTTAACAGGTTAAGATCTTTTGGGTTGTTAAAGCAGCAATTCTCGAGTGCTTCTGTTTATCACTGTTGCGCTGTTATCAAGTTGCGCTGATGTTCATACGCCAATATGAAGCCTTTCCATCTGGGCACCATGTTTCTCACTGTTGGAGTTGGGCTATTGTTCTTGCTTAAAGTTGCGCTGATGTTCATACACCAATATGAAATCCTCCCATCTATGCACCATGTTTCTCACTGTTGGAGTTGGGCTATTGTTCTTGCTTAAAGTTGAGCTGATGTTCATACGCCAATATGAATCCTTTCCATCTGGGCACCATGTTTCTCGCTGTTGCAGTTGGGTATTATACTTGCTTGATGTTGCGCTGATGTTCATACGCCAATATGAAATCCTTCCATCTGGGCACCATGTTTCTCACTGTTGGAGTTGGGTTATCGTTCTTGCTTAAAGTTTCGCTGATGTTCATACGCCAATATGAAATCCTTCCATCTGGGCACCATGTTTCTCACTGTTGGAGTTGGGTTATCGTTCTTGCTTGAAGTTGCGCTGATGTTCATACGCCAATATGAAATCCTTCCATCTGGGCACCATGTTTCTCACTGTTGGAGTTGGGTTATCGTTCTTGCTTGAAGTTGCGCAGATGTTCATACGCCAATATGAAATCCTTCCATCTGGGCACCATGTTTCTCACTGTTGGAGTTGGGCTATTGTTCTTGCTTAAAGTTGCGCTGATGTTCATACGCCAATATGAAATCCTTCCATCTGGACACCATGTTTCTCACTGTTGGAGTTGGGTTATCGTTCTTGCTTGATGTTGCGCTGATGTTCATACGCCAATATGAAATCCTTCCATCGGGGCACGAGTCGCTATTCGGCTTGTCTCGGAGTAAGACGAGTTGGTCAGGAATGAGACGGCTGGTAATACTTTTTTCCAGTTGTCACCCACCTGGGAGGATTGACACGGAAACTTGTTAGAGTGTCATTAACCAAATGAAAGTGTTAACATGATGGGTAGATAAATATACATGTAGTGTCCCGGAGCTTCGTATGTTGAAAACTGTGACAAAATATTGCGAAATTTGTTTGTTTGTTTGTTTGTTGTTGCACTCAACAATATTCCACGTGACTGGTGTCAGTTTGCCACCGTCTAATAATGCGACTTCGTATGGCCATCATGTGGTCTGTCCAAGCTGAGCCCTGCCAGGTGGCAGAAGAAAGGTCAGCCAAAGGGTCGACACCCAAACTATGGAAAGAATGTGTTTACCTCTTTACCGTTATCTTCAGGTGTCATCATTATCAGGGTTCTACTTATATCATTTTACCGTCTGTTGCCTTTTCTCTCAAGTGGAATCGTTATCGTCGGAAAATCAAGGCGTTTATTGGGCGTTATATTCCCAGAAAATGCTTGTGATAGATGACAAAAAACAAAACAAAAGTATTTTCTTGTTCTAACCATGAGACACGTTCGTTTGATGTAGGCAGAAGTAACAGATGTATCTGTAGCAACAAAACTGTCTTCAATTTGGACTGACAAATCAATATTGAATTAAAAAGATAAGACGCATAACTCACTCATATGCAGTGTGCAGTTTTAAATTTACAATTGAAATATACCCAGCTTGATGCTTTTCAACAGATCTGTCCCATATTCAAACAGACCTCATTGTGTTGGAACAGTGTGGAACAGAGTAAGTTGACTATTGAACAAGAATGGCCTATGTATGTTCAACAGTCATTCTCTCAGCCGTGTAGCACCAGATGGATGTGCGGATGATTAAGTTCATTTGACCTCAGGTACAATGTGGTCGAAAGGACACACATACCGTTCCATGTTTCGAAAGGCGCTTCTTATTGCGAAATATGCACTGAATCGCCGCAAACGTCAAGCCATAATCCCATGGAGAACAGATAAGCTTAATATGACCTGTTTGCTCGAACAAATATTGTCATGTGTTTGTAATGAGGAACACATTTTTGTTGGCCATGTTGTTGCACTTGCAGTGACATACATCTGACTTTTTACATATGTTTGAATATTTCACTAATCTTTCACTTTCCGCAGAGTTTTAGGATCTGAAGTTACACTGAAACGCTATCTATTAACATTGATTGACGTGAATGTTGTTTCCGATTTCATCAGATAAGGGTGTATACAGTCGCCGAAACGTAACAAGTGCCTATAAAACCTGCGGCTAGTTGATCATCACCATTCCACCCAACGTCTGACGTCTAACATGCTGCTGCTTGTGGTCACTCTGTCCTGCCTGGCTGCCGTCAAGGGTCAATCTACACCTTGCTGCATGGCAAACGCTTGGTCAGCAAAAGTGTTTGATGTTCGCGCGCCTACCCAAGGAAATAATGTAAGTACAAAATATCACGTTTATCATAGTGGCAATGTAACAATAGATTTTATTTGTGTGGTACGAATAACAATAGAATTTTCTCAAGAACCACCAAATGATCATTTCTATTCTCAGTGGTATTACTAGAAGTTTGTTGTTTAAAGCCGCATTGTGCAACAGTCCAGCTTTATATCTACATTTTGTAAAAGATCGTGTCTGTACCAGACACTCCAGATAATGAGTGTCAATCTATGCAATTGGATACGTGCATGAGTCAACCAAGTCAGCGATCATCCATTCCCGTCAGTCGCTTCTTACGGCAAGCATGAGTTGATGAAAACCAATTGTAACCGGTTGGTTGGTTTGTTGTTTACGCAAGTGGGTTATAATGATTTGTGTCAACCAAGTCAGGTTGCCTAAACCACCAGTTCCCGTTAGTCGCCTCTTTCGACATAAACAAATAAAGTACATCTAGCAAGGATCAATTCCACTGTATTTTGGAGGGAGCTGAGAAAGATTTCAAGCTAAACTCCTGTACGGATTATGTAGCTGAAGAGAGATGATACGATCATTTTAATAACTTTTCAAAAGGAGAGATACAAATGAACCAGATGTGCTGCTAAATTTAGACAAATTTCTCGAAATGAGTGAAGTTGATAAGGAGATACTTGAATCCACCATAACGGAAGAGGAACTTCACAAGGATATACAGCATATGAAAAATGGTAAATCTCCAGGTATTGATAACGTCTGTATAGAAATGATTAAAACAAGTGAATCTAAAATGATGCTCTTATTAGTGACTATGCTCAATAAAATATATTTAAACGTTTGATTTCCACATGTGAAGTAAAACAATTATAGTTCCTTTGCACAAAAGGGGTGATGCAAATATTCATGATAGTTACCGAGGAATATCTTCACTCCGCTCACTCAAGAAAATATATAACTTGTGTTTTAAATGAAAGACTTACAAGATGAGCAAATGTTATATACAGTCAGGCCGCGTTAATCAGGACACTTCTGTTTTTCATCAAAAACGTTCGGATAGTGAAACGTACGGACTGCTGAAACGAACACAACTACAGTAGAGTTACTTCCCTTTGACATGGCAATACAAAAACATACGAACGTATCCAAGTTTCAAAAGGCTTATTACAGTTTGTAGACATAATAACTTGAATATTCATATAATAACCAATCAATGCATACAATCATGTCTGGTAGATTATACATACACGTGACAAAACTCACTTATAAAAGAAATCTACATGACAGTAACAGTTCTGAATGGTGGAGCTTTTTACTTCGGACCACACAGTTTTCTCAGTGCTTCTCGGAGATTAAGCGTCTGTGGCCGGTCGGCACACTGGATGTATAATAAACTCAAGCTGGTTTTCGGAAGGGCTGTTCAGTTGTTAACCATGTATTCACTTTTCGTGCTATCATCGAGAAAACTCTGTGTAGAAAAAGAACAACATATACGCTGCATTCATTAAATCTTTAAAAAAACACGTTGCATTTTGTAAATGAATATAAACTGTGTAAACTCTGGAAATTGCTTTCACCATACGGCGTGAAGTGTAGAATGGTGCAAACTGTTTTGAACTTATATATAACAGTAAAATCGGGTGTCCGAGTACAGTCCGAGTTAACGGAAATTTTTTAGTGTCCATTTGGTTTACGGCAGGGTTCCATGTTGAGTCCAATGTTATTCTGGTTGAACTTTCTCTAGAAATTTCAAATTCTAATGTAATTCTTTTGTCAGATACTGGTCGTGGTCTTCTGTGTGAGCTAGTCACTTTATATTTGCAAGCAGATAAATGGGGATATAATGTAAATTTAGATTAATCTAAAATTAGCAGTTAAAGGAAAACTGACTTTACAGTGTGAGAAACAAGGAAGGCGTAAACAGCTACAAATATCTAGATTTTGTGTTCACCTGTACATGTGGTCCTAGCAGCCAGTAGTAAGAAGGTTGTAATGGAATTAATTATAAACTTAAGCAAATTAGGACTTTTTAGTATTTTTCAAATGTTTGACAGCCAAATTCAGACCATGTATTTATATCGGTCACAAGTTTGGAGGGTTAAAATATACGATAGCATTAAAAGAATTCACTAACAACTAAAGGCATATACTATGGTGTACCTAGATACTGTTAGGTACTGCAATGGGCGTCTGAGATCCGCCATATACTTTGCTCACACCGTTTTGGATTTGTCTGGTTTTCATTCATATTTTCAAATTCATATTTACAAATTCATATTTGCAAAGATTCATATTTTCAAATTCAACTTTTCAAATAACGCTTAGTCAACATGTTTCACTGAAATTGGACATCTAAGTTTGAAAACAGTTCACGTTATTAGTTGAGTCAGAAGGGTATATGTCTTCCAATATACAATATCAATTCCATAAAGTATTGGTCAAATTCAGACCTGCTGTCTTACGTTTAAAGAATAACGTACTAGTAAGGTGGCACAATATTGATGTATTCCTTGGAGAGTGTCTTGTAGATTTCGAAGATGAATGTCACTTTTGGTTGAACTGTCCGGCTCATAAAGAACTTCGGAGCAGATGTGTGCCTAATACTTTGCAGGTTAATGTGATATCGTTTAGCACTATCCTTAAACAAAGCCAAAAGACATGAACAATCTGGCTCGTTTTATCCGTTGGTATATGACCAGATAGTGGCCACATGATACAAACACCCAGTTGGGGGTACAGCAACGTGCATTAAACTTGGACAAAGTATTGTATGTGTCCCAGTCTACCCAGCTGTGAATGTTCATATTGGCGCTATACAAATATTTGTATGATGATGATGATGGTGATGATGGTGATGATGATGATGATGATGATGATGATGATGATGATTGTATGAGGATGATACAAAATAAGAGAAAAGAAAAATGGAAGTAGGTCCTAAAATTCTGAAATCTTGGGCCCGTGACCTTCTTACGTAAAACAACTTTTGATGATGATGATGATGATGATGATGATGATGATGATGAAGCACGGGGCCCTTTTTTTAACAGATTAAAAATTGAAATGCAGCAGAGAGGGTTCGGGTGATCCTGGCACAGTCAGGCTGGTCAAGCTCATCATCAGCTCAGGGCCCTCGCCCCCTCTACACGCAGCCCAGACAGCGAATGGGACTTCTCCCAGGAAACACTGCCTAGTCGAACCCACCAAGAACTTTCCGGAGAATATGAAGGCTCCCCAACACTGCAGCCTTCTGCATTACCCAGATTGTCAGAAGGGCTGTGCTCCCGGTGGAGAACCTGGGCACTCTCCTCATCTGCGCCAAGAGATCAGGAGGTACCAAACCAAGGGCACCGAGAACAATGGGGAGCCTGACGACAGTGTACTTGGGATGTAAGCGAGACATTTCAAAGGCGAGGTCCGCATATTTATCATGCTTTTCCTGAATTTTGCCAATCACATTGCTGTCAAAAGGGACAGAAAATTCTATGATATAAATAATTTCATTGGCTTTATCAAAAAGGACAAGATCAGGTTTGTTGGCTGGAATTCGTCTCAGGCTGTACATTGGCCTATTCCAGAGAAGTTTGTAGCTGTCATTTTCCAGGACGCCCTGGACATGTTCAGGGTCATACCATGGATGGGCCTCGGAGTCAAAGCCACAGGCATGGCGGAGACGATAATAAAAGCAGCGAGCCATGCCATCATGTCTTTTAAGATATGCTGTTTGTGCCAAGGAAGGGCATCCACTGACAAGGTGTTTGACATTATTATTATTATTATTATTATTATTATTATTATTAGTAGTAGTAGTAGTAGTAGTAGTAGTAGTAGTAGTAGTAATGTGAAATATCAAAAAGACAAGCATAAAGTTTCCTTTAAAGTATTTTCAAATATAGAGCAAATGTAATTACAACAGGAATGTATCTGCTACAAATGTACAAATGGTAATATTCCTGAAACACTGAAAATATTCCTGCTTCCCGGTAAAATAATTTGTCTTGTATTATATATTTTAGATAAATGCTGACTTCTACTACGACTGGAACAACGTCGCAACTGCTATCCAATACACTCTGTATGGATCAACTCAGAAGTCAACCAGAATTGTCACGTCGTATCAAAAGGTACAATGGAAATGGTCACAAGTTCAATGGTTTGCAGTAATTGATGTACAGGTGTACGTGCTACATACAGGTAATTAAGGTATGGTTCTCTGTGTTAGATACAAACAATAAGGACATGGTTATGTGTGTTACACAAAGGTTAATGAGACGTGGTTATCAACCATGTAGATATCTTCGAGGCACCATGCTGTCAGGCATCACCCAACCAGGGCTTCATTTGTTAATGGTTTCAACAAATCAGAATCATTGTGGTTTTGTGTACAGCATAGTTTCAATACCTAGAGGATTGTTTAAAATGTTTTGTTTTGGTTTGCTAGAACGAACGCTACACCATCCTGGCCGATGGAACATGTACCAAAGACACCCCAAATGACGTCCTCCTTCCAAACTGCATCCCGAGTGAGTGACTCTATTGTCAAAAGCGCTCTTTGTTTATGGAATATATAGCAGTCTTTGTTTACGAAATGATGTAGACGATTATTATATCCTTATTGTTAGATCATGTAGTTGTGAATACCAGAGCTTTCTGCAAAAGGGCATCCACGAAAGACATGCAGAGGCAAGTCAGTCCTTCAGCTGAAAACGCATTACACCATAACTGGGAATTATACAAGACCCCATTTAAATAAGTCAATAACTGTCGTCTTTTCTCTCTTGAAACTGACACACAACTAAAGCATATCAGTGGTCTCTTTCCGTGTAGACGACAGCCTACTCAATATTATAGCGTTTTTACATGAGGTGAAATCCCTAAACCACCTAGATCATGTGTTTAGTTACATAACATGCCGCCGGTCTCCTTTTGTTCAGACAACAGTTCAGACCTTCTCTCAAGTTATATTGCAATTGGCACTGAGCCAATTTGATGAAATCCAAAACCTGGATGATAACCATATCTGGTTTCTATAGTCACCAGAATTATCCGCCAATGACAAAGTCAGTTGCACGGTATTTAAAGTAGTAAGAGGATGACATTGTGTTCCGATGAAGTGTTCCTTAAGAGATTCTACATCAGGCAACCATTAAACACGTGCAAAGTCATTTGTTTTGTTGCAAAACACGAGTAAGACCTCATCAGAATGACTATCATCTTTTCTCCATTTGAATCTGACACGGCAATGGTCTGCTTCTGTACAGACGATAGTACAGACCTTGGATCAAGCTACATAGGCCTTGAGGGAAGCGGGCTGAAGTCCGACAACTGGTTTTTAACTATCAGCTCTGTTAACCTGACCATGGGCGTCACCGACCCTGACTGTGTCTTAACCTACTTGGGAATCTTCAACCAGGCAGCAAGTCGTGAGTAGATCCTTTACAAAGGTAGACTTGGCTGCAGAAACAGGGGGCCGCTGTCAACTTACTCGACGGCATAAGGTCTCTGTGAGACAGTATGTCTACAATCATCTGGTATTGAATTTCAGTGGAATGAAACATCGCCTTCCTGCTACTTTCGGGAGGGTGTATGGCGAGCTTACCAATAGATTTACAATAGACTGTGATAGTGGTAATCCAAACGGCCAGCCACGAGTTTCATGTGTTAGTAATAAGGTTTAGAAACCTCGCGATGACCTGTCAAATATCTTGAGGTTCTGCTTTATATCATGCTTCAGCTCCAGATAGGGAACTCTACTTCAACGGATTTAAAACAGGCATCACGGATCCAGAAGCCTTCAGCGTCCCCCTCAGCTGTTAAAATGTGACGCTGCACTTGAACATGTATACCTGATTGTTGTCTGTTTTACTTGACATGTCATTAAATCAATAAACATACTTTGAAGTATGGCAAATTCTGTTTTCCATTCTAACCACAACTCCAGAAAAGGCGCTACCTTTTCTGGTTATGTCATCTATGTAACGGACGTTCACAGTGTCTTCCACGTGTCTTAAGTTCGCAGTGTGGTCCAACGTAAGTTTTGCAACAACACTGTTGCATGTGTGTGTGTGTGCTGTCTTCGCTTGCTTCGGAGGTTGCTTATGACACCAGACATTGGAAAAATGGGCGATGTGATGAAGAGGTTAACCAACAGCAAAGACTTGCAGCTGTTCGTGCTATTACAGTAGATCTTGAAACAAAGGGGACGAGTGAAACCACATCATCTGTTTCCTATTTACAAAGGATAAAATACGACTCCGAGGATTTGGTAGCAAATATAAAGCCCGAGGAGGAGGAACTTTCGGAGATTGTTTATGGTACCAAACATTTGAAAAACTGGTCATGTGATGAACAGGTCATAGACATAATCAGTGTTAACTAAATGCAACGAAGTGCAGCTGTTCGTGCTATTAAATTATATACTGAATACCCGAGGAGGTCTCGGGGTAGAATAGGCCTTCAGCAACCCATGCTTGCCATAAAAGGTGACTATGCTTGTCGTAAGAGGCGACTAACGGGATCGGGTGGTCAGGCTCGCTGACTTGGTTGACACGTCAACCGTTCCAAATTGCGCAGATTAATGCTCATGTTTTTGATCACTGGAGTGCCTGGTCCAGACTCGATTATTTACAGACCGCCGCCATATAGCTGGAATATTGCTAGGTGCAATATATTGAATAAATGGAGGCGAGTCATATTGAAAGTACCAAGAACGTAGCCAATGGAATTGTGTTGCCTCGTGTGATCTTTTAATATGGATAATGCCATGGGCGGTGAGAGATTCAAATACACGCACGTGCGTTTGTTTCCATAACAGGCTCTCCCAGTTCCAATTTAGTGTCTTCTCGGGCGATGTGCGGTCATGTTCTGTAGATTCTATAAGTTTTGAGTTGCAAATCTTAACTGTATGACTAATCAGCTTTAAATCAAAATCAAAATGGAATATCTTGAGGTTCAGCTTCAAATCTTTAAATCCACTCAACATGAATTGTAGTTACTATGAAACGTCCTGTTTGTCTTCAGCTTCAGATACTGAACTCTAGTTAAACAGGTATAAAACGGGCCACATGGATCCAGCTGTTTTCGATGCCCACACTCCAGTTAAAATGGACAGCTTGTCTTCGCCTTGTTGACTGTTGACCCTGTTTCCCTTTATGTCATTAAGTCAATAATTATTCCTTAAAAGTATGGCAACTTCTGCGTTTAACAACACAACACCACACCACTATTGTGTTTGCGTAACGTTTGCGGCATAATCAAACAATAAGGTGGATACATCTGTTTGTCTTCAGTTGTGTTACGAGGCGAGTACATACGAAGGAAGTAATGGGCGGATGTGAATTTCGAGCCATCGTACCACGACGGGTCGAGGTTTTGCTTACGACACGAGACAGTAGGGGAAAAGGTCATATCTCAACTATGATCATTCATTCAATCAATCAATCACCCGAAGAAGGGGCACGAAGTACTCCAGAAACGTCGTGTTATACAATAAAGAAGTTCACACCTATATGCTTGTCTTATATATTTACATACTTCTAAATGTCGGTCAGGAATCTCATCAACATTGAACAGTGGTTATTCGTGCTATGAAAGTATATCAAGAAAAAAAGATTAGTTGGTTTGTCTGGGCTTAACGTCGCCCTCCGCAATATACCAGCTATATAGCTGTGCTCTGCAGATATTCATATGACAAACATGGATTAATGAAGACCAATCGTAACCCGTATCTTCATGGGTCCTCTGTCTACAAGAACCTCTGCCACGTCAAACCCACCCAGAACTTTCTGGAGAATATGTAAACTCCCCACCACTTCTGACCACCAAAGTGTCAGAAGAGCTGTGCACCCGTCAGAAAGTTTGGGCATATTCTTGACCTGATCATGAAATCAGAAGACATCAACAAACGCATCGAGAACAGTTGGGAGTCGAACAATTTGGTAATGGAATGCAAATGGACTTTAAATTATGTGATTAAATGACAATTTCCATTGCAAGCCATGTTTCAGGGAGAAATTCTTACTGCATACGCCGGGAAAAAAGGTTAACCTGCATACGCCGTTAAAAAATGTTAATTTTTTCAAAGTTGTATGTTTCAGCTATGTGCAGGCTAAGTATGCTGTTACTGCTGCATGGTTTCAGTAAGATCATGTCTAGACAGAAAGAACACACAATACGGAGTGCTTCCATCAAAGTTTTAATAAAGGACATGGCACAAAACACAAATCACCTGTTTGGCCTCAATTACCCTGTTGCTAGTAAGAAGCAAACAATGACACAAAACGATTGATCAGTTGGGATCATATGATGAAGGATCCCCCACCAAATGAAACAGTTCGTTGAATGTGTTTTTCCTGCAAATGCTGTATCTGGCTGTCTCCAGACCATTCCCCACGGGGGAATCAACTTTCATCTGACCAATGTATTCTTCGTCTCAGATTCGCACAGTAAACGTATTTGATGCTTGGTGACCCCTCTAGAGTTGTACCTGGCTCTCCTTTGGCGATTCATGACTGTTCCCGTAGTCCCGACAAAATGGCAGCCAGTAGTGCCTCAGAACATTGTTTCTCCAGGCTTTTTGTCCATCACAATCTGAAGTCACAGTGGGTCGCCCAGAAGGTGGGCAATCGTTCGTTCACCTCATCGGTTTTCCTGTAGTTTCTAACCAACTGACTGACATCTGTACATGTAGTGGGTATACATATCCAGACCAATTGCTTTAAATAATACTCTGCTATCTCTGGCCATCTGACAATCGTATCACAGTCGCAGAAAACTGATTGCATTGTAACCCAAGCCAGTCAAGTACCGACAACTGCACATTTGTGAAAATCTGTGGGTTTGCCTCCGGACATGTTACAAAGATGTGGAGAGCTTTCCACCATGTACATGTGCAATAATTTCTTAAATGGTACCTTAATAGTTATCATAGGGGCCAATAAACAAAAACATTCAAAATAAAACACAAACTGTTTAATAAAAAAATGTTTTTTGATTGATAACGCTTTCACTAAGACACATGAGCGTGTTATTCTGGACATCCTCAACATGATCAATAACAGGCTATATACTAACAACACAACACACTCATAAGTAGAATATTATGCTCAGATCAACAAACATTATTTCTATTATTAACAAAACAAATTTTAAACATACTTAGTTAACTAATAACAAATATACTGACTTCCCTTCATGTCATGAATCTGTGACATGTCATATTTTTTTTAGGAAAGTATTCTCATATCTTCACACATTCCTCTCTGTGTGAAGCTCTAATCCCTTCATAGAATATCTAGTCAAACTCACAGTGAACCCTTACTGCCCAGTGTAAATGAAGGATGCACTGACTGTCCAGATCTCAACTCATTTGGTTTAATCTTGTTGACACATTTAGAAAACTCAGTTAAGAAATACAGCAATACAGCTCTATGGCGACAGTCTGTAAAAATATGAATCTGGGTCAGGCAATCCCATGATCAACATCATGTGCACAAATGTTCTTTTTGTTTTGCTATGAGTAGATATATTGTGCTCAGAAATGACCTGGCCCTGATTTCTTGAAACAAACTTAAGTTTTTACTCAAATTTGACATTTTGAAACTGCTTTATTTTTAACTCAAATGCATTTTTCAAAATAGAAAATGCTCAAACACCTTAAGCAATATATTCACAAAACTCAAATTGTCTACTGTTTTTGAGTTTAATATCAATTTCAGTACATTCTGGGAAATGTATTTTCTCAAATTTGGGTAAAAACTTGAACTTAAGTCAAAACTCAGACTTAAGTTTGTTTCGAGAAATTGGGGCCTGGATGGAAAATATTCACAATATTATTCATGGTCATTATTATTTACATTCGAAAATGTTTGTTTTTCAACTCACAGAAATAAGCTATCTTTTTCTGAAAGCTTGAATTATTCCTATGAGAATTTAAAAGAGTTCACAATGGTTAGCTGATCACAGCATTCAACTGACCTCATTCTGATGGGTCAGTTCTTCACACAAAGAAGTGCAGCAACAGAGTAAAGCAGGGCTTGATTTAAGATTTGAATTCAAGGTTAAACTTGCATCAGGTTGCACTAAACACACACAGGTTGCACCAAACAAAATCTGGTTACACCTTGATCAATAAATCCATCAACGTTGACAAATAATCAGGAATTCATCCAGTGATATATGCATCAATAACACAAGACTGCAGAGAGAGTGAGTGAGAACAGTTTTATGCCATTTTTAGCAATATTCCAGCAATACGACGGGCTTCACACATTGCACCCATGTGGGGAGTAGAACCCAGATCTTAAGTGTGGGTGCAAGTGAATCTTTAGCAATATTCCTGTAATATCATGGTGGTTGACACCAGAAATTGGCAAAATCAAATATTGAACCTGCATCTCTAGGGTGATGGACGAACACTTAAACCACTTGGCTACCCTACTGCATCTATGGCTGTACAATGTAATAGTAAAATGAGCATATAATTATGATGTACTCAAAGACTGAAAACATGACAAATTACACATTCTATAATGTTTAGCGCTATATTATGGTAAATAAAACGTCCAAAGGTAAGGTTTGTTTGGATACAGTTGACACACACTTACTTGAAACATTTTGACAGGCACATGGTACATGTAGACATAAAATATTAGACTGATTTATAAGTTTCACTTTATGTGTTATGCAAGTAAATCAAGCCCTGTTTTAAAGACATGAGACTGTTCATTTCACATTAACACAGTTTCAGAATGGAATGAACTGCTTTTACACTTTTAGTGTAGATGTCATCAATAACAAAAATCAAATTCATAAAAGACAACCATAACACTTGTATCGATGGCAACACCAACAACACAGACTTCTCAGTGGCCTTTTTCATTTGAAAGCTGAGAAAACACCCTCCTTTTTCAATAAATTTTCGAAAATATTGCAAAGTAGTAGAATACCCTGATTTCTACATTTTGGTCTCAGGCTTAACAAGATTTAAAATTGAAATACCTTTGCACTGATACATACACATTGTATGTGTATATAGTGTTATGAACATCACCATAACATACGGTACAAAAACAACATAACAGTTATGTGATTGTTTTACCCCAAAAATTTAGAAACCATAAGTAAGTTTAACACTATTGTCTTGAAATGAAATACATTAGTATATAAAAAGTAAAACATATATAAGCCTAGTATGATGAAATTAACAAATGTTGGATTGTCTTGAAGGAGGGCAAGGTGGGTGGGGGTGGGGACCTGGCAAGGTTGATGTGGGGGTGGGGATTGGGTGGAATTGATGTGTTGGTTTGGGATAGGGTGGAGTTAATTTAGGGGTGTGTATAGGGTTGGGTTGATGTGATCTGGGGTGGGTAAAGGGTTGGGTTGATGTGGGGGTGGGGAGTCAGAAAGCAGTCACCAAAACACATGCCAATATGGGACATGCTGCAATGTTGAATCTAAAATAAGAAATCATCTCTACCTGAATGTGGATCATCAGTCTGAAGGGAAACATGGTCAGTCTGAAGGGAAACATGGTGACAACCAGCTTTAGTTTCTACCAAGCGGTTTCTGGAGGTACTTAATGTAAATTTATTTAGACGGAAATTTGACATATATTATACATTGTATTTACAATTATTTTCTCTTAGTTGTTTAATACTAAAATGAAGAAATATGGTTTGACTGTTGTTGCTGATCACATGACTAAAACAAGAAGAAAATAAAAAAGGATATTACAGCACTAATACAAAACAACCTACACAACAATCAATCAAAAACGTGAAGATATACAAGAACACAGACATAGTATTAGGCCAAACCGAATGACCACTTGTACTAAGACAAAGTATGAATGGATATACTTCACACAGATTCCATTCACCAACAAAACCATGTTAGTACTACACATTTTCCAAATTATTCACATCATCTTGTCAATTAGATAAATGGCAAAAATTCCAAAGACACATCTTTGACCAAAACTTCAAACAATCACATAAAGTATAGAGCTTGTTATGGCAATAGAAAGAGTCTGTATACATGGACAAATATATGGACGGTAAAGAATGGACAAGTGTTCAAAGCTTTATTACTACTATCTTTCAGATAAACATGAAGGCATCTTGACCTTGTGCCCAAGTGTATCTATACATACTGACTACTATCTTACTAGTGCCAGTCACTGAAACTGTGTCTCATAAAGGCACCAGAAGCCTTGACCGATTCCACAAGCGAGTGAGTTTAATTTTAGGCAACACTCTATTCTAGTTATATGGAGACAATTTGTAAAAATATGAGTCTGGATCAGATAATCTGGTGATCAACAGCATCAGCATCTATGTATGCAGCTGAGTTACAATGGCACGTGTCAACCATTCAGCGAACTTGACCACCCAAATCCCATTAGTTGCCTCTAATGACAATGGTTTTCTGAAGAGCAATTATAACCCATATCCGATTCAACCAAGTAATCGTGGCACAAATGTCCTGTCAATGTTGGTAATTCCACATGGGTGTGTATCGCTCAGACCCTATCCTAATACCGTATACAGTCAAAGGAATCCACTCCAACATCAATCAAAGTTAGATTTCACCTTGTAAAATATTTTAAATTCCCCACTGAGGCCTAAAGATTGAAAGCTAGGTGATTTCCTACAAAATAAGCAATAATGGTCACAATCGATGCAAAAGGTGAGTTCCATGATTTTGGCGTGAAATTGAGTAGGTAGCTGTTTTGAATCAGTCAAGGCATATAACTTTTGAAATAATGATCCTATTGTGACCATTATTGCTCATTTTACGAGGGGATAACTAACTTGATTGAGGTTGGGGTGGTTTCATTGTTACATCCCTTTCCTTTTATATTGTACTCAGGTCGGTTCTATACACCCATATGTCTTCCTAACACTGTTTCTATGAGAAACACCTGTCTGTGGGTAATTCAATAGCAGGAACATGCCTGACTAAAAATATCATCATCACATAATTTGGTGAAAGGAAACTGGACAAACAAAACCTTTAAATGTCTTCTAAATTGCATGAAAATGACAGAATTAACACAGAAAAGAGAGCTTGCCATTTTCTATCTTTGGGATACATTTTAACAACATAATACATCTGAACAATATACATATTTCATCTCGAAGGAATGTCAACACCATGGGAAAAGAGAGACTGAATACCTTTCAACACTGCTTTTAGTCGAGCAACAAAATGGTTGCAGAAATGAGAATTGAAGTTCGCACAATATATACATGTGAGGAATTAAACACTTAGGTGTGATGAGGAATGCTTTAACCACTATGCTACCTCACCACCCCACAATGATAAGATATAAACTTAATGTAAACAACAGGGGAGTTAACACAGAATCAAGCTCATAAATTGCCAAACTGGAACAAAAAAAAAACAACACTTTTGAACAGTAAAGGCTTTACGAAAGATATGAAACTTTAAATGAGCTCATGGGCAGTAATTTTATTGATTTGCAAACCAAATCTATCACAGGTTAGATATTCAGAATAAAATGAGGATTCTTAAAACAAAGAAAAATACATTTTCCATATGACTTTGTACAAACAAAGTCTTGACCCATTTTTTTTACAATCAAAACCAAAACATTGTTTGGTACATTGTTAAATTTAAGAATCATCTGAATAATACTTTTCACTCTGGATAGTTTGCTGCTATGATGGGCTGGTAAAGATCTACTGCAGTTGGACGGAACAGTATCATTTTAATAAGACAAGGAAAAATAACATATCGCCATCTCATTCTCAAAAACTGCTCACCAAAAATATACCTTTAATAAATAAATATGTGTAGTTTCAGACATTTCACTGCCATACTTAATCCTGAAAAAATCACATTAAACATTCATATGCTCAATCCATTTCTACAGTTATTCCACAACCAAACAATCTGTTCCAAGAATGAAATGAGGTGAATTGTTTTGATATATCCGTTGTTTGCTAGTAATCCGTTTCCTCAGTCGTTGGCGGGAGGTATCTCCTTATCGTCTACAAACAGCTGGTGTACCAGACCACTTCGCCGCTTGCCGCTGCTGCAGATTTTGATATAGGCAGCATGGGCACCAATCGCAAAGTGGGTCTCAGTTCCATCATCAACAAACTCGGCCTGGAAGATTTGGGTTCTCGTTACTTCCCAATCTCATAATAAATAGATCTTAGTTCTCTCTGCTGTCAGATCTTAGGTTTAATTAACTTGAGTTTAAGTTAGATCTTAACAAGCTTAGGATGTCCCATAACGGGATATATCAGGAGGACCTTCTGCAAAATTTTATCATCCGATAAAAAGAATAACAGGAAGTCCACATAAGCCAATCAGAGAGAAGTTAACTTGAGATTTACATCACAAGATTTAAACTGGTGACACTCATTCCAGACCATATTTTGAAAGATACTCATTGATAATTTGGAAAGTGTACACAAGCACATTCTTGAATGTATAATGGATGTCCAATAATGTATGGCAGTACTTTCTGTAGATTATGTCGTTAAGACTATAATGTTAGTCAGAACTAAGATATGGTCAGAACACATCTTGACAGGAGAAACCCATGATCACACTCCTCCAACAGCTGATGCTGGAGCAAGTCAGCTCACATCTATGCAGGCCATTGATAAATGGATGAATTTAAATATACTCAGAGAAACACATGAAGGAAAGAACACAGTGTTCGTTTAATATTTTGAAGATTTTATCACCAGTTTTGAATAGTGCTGTGGGAGGAATTCAGAGACTAAATAGAGAAACACTGCCCAAAACTGGTGTTACCTTATTTGTTTTGCTCAGTTTATGAACTCTACTTACAGCAGTGTTTACTTTCTCTCCATTCACCCATACATCCACCGTGTCCTTCTCTGGAACATAAGATTCAACTGGTTAAAAAAATATAGGATTTACCCTGGTTATAAGAAAACTTCTGCAGCAAGTCTGCCATTGTAATGTAATGTTAAATATTTCCTAATCTAAGCAAAAATGAACTGAAATAGTAAACATCCCAATTCTGAAACAAAACAATAGTCAGTCTCTGAATTTTTCAGAAGTCCAGACACTGTACCATATTAAACTGAGGCATGATGTTTCTGTGGGCAGGTACTTGCTGTGCACTCACACAGATATGTATACACACATGCCAGAAAACATAAGAGCAATAACCTTGACCCCTATTCACCTGGAACAGTGATGTCATCCTACCCATGGTGAACATGCAAGTGATATCACCTTGACCCCAGTTCACCTTGAACTGAACAGTAGGGTGTCATCTTACCACTGGTGAATACACCAGTGCAATCACCTTGACCCCAATTCACCTTGAAGAGAATAGTATGATGTCATCTTACCCATGGTGACCCTTATTGGGTTTTCGCCTATATGGAGGATCCAGGACTGGGTGATC
Organism: Haliotis asinina; assembly: GCF_037392515.1. Classification (NCBI taxonomy): domain Eukaryota; kingdom Metazoa; phylum Mollusca; class Gastropoda; order Lepetellida; family Haliotidae; genus Haliotis; species Haliotis asinina. The sequence goes on along the minus strand of NC_090289.1, from coordinate 33,881,293 downwards.
TTGCGCTGGTTCTCACAGAACTTCTGCAAACTTTTGCCATTAACTTGCAATGTGTACTCATAGGCAAATCCACTGACTGCCTCGATGGTTATCTCACAATTGGCCTTGCCCACCTTGAATGCCTCCTTGCCGACCAATTTGAACATCCAGTCTTCTCGATGTATTTCCTAGAATTCAAAAGACAAGTCAGATTGATGTAGTATATGGTGAACATGAAGCCATGTCAAACAAACCTTCTAATACTCACTGGAAGACAGTATAGACATTAGATCTACATTACACATATTACATTACATGGTTTTTGCCAGAAGGGATCTCATATCCTATTAGATGGCAAAGTCAAACAGCTTAATACTTGTGTACTCTAGTCATAATACCTCGATATGTGGCAATATATGGTCACAAGCAGGTCAGGGACATGTATAGGTCTGTCATACAGGGGCTTCTTTCATTGTCACACAGTGTAGAGTTTTTATGTATTCATGTGTGATATGGGGTAGTGTGTGAATTTAGTCACAGGTCCCAAATCTGGTCCATTATAAATTCTTTCGGTCATGCAAGCTTTGCTGGAAACAGCCCATACTTTATCACTGAGTTTTGATGAAAATGATTAAGATGCATGTAATATTTGTGATGAGAACTTAACAAAAATAAAAAAACTACCTCACCTTTCCATCAACTCGGATGACTCTCTTGCCTGTTGTTGTTCCATGTTCAAATTCTATCGTGTGCACCCCATCACTTAGAGCAACCTCCCAAGTGGCCACGAGGTCACTTGACATGTTCCTGTTTAATTTTAAAAGGAAATAGCAATGACAACAACAACAACAACAACAACAACAACAACAACAACAACGGGTTTGTGAAGCCTTTAACTCCATCTGCAAAGTATGCTGGAAAGGCTGAAATATCATTACAGTCAGTGGATTAATATGAACTTTAACTTTCATTTCTACTCCCCTGGAAGAGGACATCCAAGTTTGTACCCCCATTCTATAGTCTTCAAAATAAGTAGGGAATCATAAAACAAAAATGTTCTAAATGCTACAACTAAGTAGAACAACACAGATACACAATGTATGCTGACGAGAAACATTCTATGCAAGAACTTCATCTGCAAAACATAACCATGTTCACATTACTATACAGCATGACCTCATAAGGTTTGAGCTTCAAAATGTTCATCAGCATCAGTGACTTGAATTGAACTTTAATGACATTTTTCAAATGTTTTACACTTTCAAGATTGATGTCAGTATTCAACACATTTGATTTCTTAGTTAAATCTCCCCATGTCTACTCAAATATTTTACCACAACACCACAATGTTGTTTTATTTGCATGCTTTTCCTGCATGGTCCTCTTTCAAGCTGAAATGTGTATGTCTGGATCAAAACCATTAAATTTCAGTAAATTTAAAATGTAATACATCCACATGTCTGTGGAAATGATTACTATGTACACAGTTCGTTTAAATCAATAAAGCTACATTATAAGGTGTCCTTTTGTGTTTACACTTGAGACTAACTTATGAAGTTAAAAAATTGAAACTGATATCACAAAGGTTACCATTTGCACACGACTCAATCTAATTCCACTGGTGTTATGCTTTGTGTTTTGCTACTTAACAGTGTGTCGTGATGGCTTTCATGTACAGGCCTGTGAATACCATATAATACCTGTATTCTGATCTCCAGTTATCTTCAGTCTGTGTGGATTGTTTTAACATGTATAAAGTGTCTTACCATGAGAAGTGCCCACTGATTAAGACTTTGTTTGCTTCAGTCGAATATACTGTTGTAAGATCTGGTGAAATTGTGATCCAGTTTCAACTTAGAAATATTTAGCCAGTTTAACCACTTGTTACAAGATTTGAGGTTGAAACCACTTGAACTTCATAGTATGTTGTATTTTAGAACTAAAAATAGCACTGACAATTACAGCACAGTGCTATCTGTCGAGGGATACAGTAGAGCGGTGTTCAGCCTAATTCCTACAGGTTTCATCACACCTAACAATAATTAATACACAAAATGAACTATTCAATATGTATGATTATCACGTGTGAAGACAAGTTAATCGTGCTTAGTAAACCTGTTTCAAGCAAATATTTGAGGTGATCTAATCAGATCTAATCAGATTTTGAGCTCTTGTCGGCTCTGCCGAACAGTGACGTTGGGCTATTCCGAACAATGGCGTCAGGCTATTCCAAACTATGACGTCCGGCTATTCTGAACACTTGTGTCGGGCTATTCCGGGTTATTCGTTGGACTGATGTCCTCCATGACGAGTGTCTAAGTTTAAGTGCAGTCATTTTGTTCCTATTATGCACTCTGATCTCCATGTTTTCACTAAAATTTGTATAATTTAGTCTGTTCCAATGTATAGCTGGAATAATGTTGAGTGCGGCATTGAACATCAAACCAACCAACCAATAATTGAAACATGCAGCTAGGTCCTCCGCGATTTTTTTCGCTCTATGGGTGAAAGGAATTCATGTAAATTTGCTTGCAGTTTCAGAAAGAGTTTGTTCCAAATTAACGTTTTTATACTGTAATTTTTGGAAAAATGAAAAAAAGATGACATGCTTTTTATAGTGGTGTGGTCCTTCCTTAACATTCCAAAGTGTCTAAGAATCACTCAGTATGCTGATCTACCAGGTACAAGTCCAATAACAGTATAGTTCCATAGTGTAACTATAACTCATATAGTATGTACATTATCGTGCATTAGAACAAACATATTGTTGCAAATAAGGTCAAATACATTATGGTTTGATGTGTTATCTCAACATCCAGTTAATGATGATAGCATGCTCCCGTAACCATGCAGTACAACAAGTACTGCCATGGACGCATCACATGAAATCATTTATGCCGGTATATTTATGCAATTTACTCATATGAGTCAAACACACTTCACGTGTTACAAAAGGTACTTGTCAGGTGTGGTGCTGAGCAACTACATACCAGATAACAACTGTTTCATATGCGTACAGAGGAGGAGTTTGCTTGTTTCGTATGGAACGAAGTTGTCATGAATGATTCTTCAGATGACAGTGCTATCTACACCTTTGAAAGACACAGGTTAGAGCCACCCAAACCAAAGTTACGGCACGACGCTTACGGTCTTACGGACGCTTATGGTCTTGGGACTTTCGGTTATTGACAAATACAAAAATCCTTTCAGTATTGATCTTAACCACCTGACTGAAAAATACCAAAACGCTACACATACTAGCATGTGAGAGAGCAATATGAAAGAACTACAAACTCTAAATCAGACCATATCAAGTGCTTACAGTTAGTTAGTTAGTTAGTTAAGCCAGGTAAATCATATCTGATTCAATTTACGTATAATTTAATCATGTCAGTTAAATAATTTGATAAACACTAGGCCCAAACGTAGAAGAAATATTTGTTCATTTTTGCTCAAAATGAAAATTTGAAGGTAAGCATTCACTATTCGAAACATCAGCAGAAGAAAAGATTCAGAAAGAAAGTCCACGAAGAAGAGTGTTGTGTTAATTTTGAACACTATCACTTGATTGATGTTTTGTTGAAAATGCATTTCTTATATTCACTTGAAAATCATGTAACTGCCAGGCATCAAACAGGTATTCCTGAACATTGTCTCTGCACAAATGTGTTCCAGTGTGTGCCTATTTAACAGGTTTTTCAAATGTAGATCACTTATAGTATCTTTATTTAATGATCTTTATTTTTATTGAGTTGATATATTTCTGGTCGCTTTCTTATTGAAAGATTATTTCATGAAATGTATATTATGGAGAAAAATGAACTGTTCTGAATGCAAAGCTACTTAGTCACATATGGGCATTAATTCAGTCAGCGTCAGTGACATTTTCTGTTATTTCATGTCTGAATGCAAAAAGAAACATGGGGCATGCAAAAAGAAACATGGGGAATATCTCAAATGTTTATTGACATGCCTCAACAAACATGTTCCTGATGTAAAAGTAAGTTGTTCCACGAAGTAATGCTTGGAGTTAATGACTGATTTGGCTTGGGAGAATGCAATAGCTTGTACAGTAAATCTGATTCCTTTATGAAACAATCATGTTTTTTTCAGCAGGGTACAGGACAAGTTAAATTGTAACACCTACCACTAGAGAATGGAAACTTGCATAATTATCTTGTTTTGTGTTTGTCTTGACACTTTAAGAAGCAGATGGAGTAATTAATGCCGTTTGTTTTAGTATAGGTCATAGGCATAAAGTAGAGTAGGGAAAATTGCTGAGGTCAATGGTGCTTGTTCGGTAAAGGACGACAGGGCTGCACATTGATGGCTTAGTGTTGATCGGACGGCACAGTCCATATATGGCTAACAAAGCTTTTTATTATGGTTTGGAACTGCATAATGCACTTAAACAATAGACATATTGGTATATTTAAAATGGGGTATCCCAGTACTGACCAAGACTTGTTTTCTTAGCCATCTCATCGATGATACACACACAAGGTTTAAGTATGTGATGCCAGTTTCTTGTCTTCTCGTCAGTTTTCTTCTCTGCGTCTTTTGAAATATATTTAAGGAACAGACAATCGTTTTTCCAGTAGAGGAAGTTTCCGTTTCATGGTATGCGCATAAAACTTGCTGTAGCGACCGGCAAATTGAGTAAACAATACAGAAATGGAATTTTGTTTGGTAATAGCTGCATATTCGGTAATATCCCAGTGTTTGGGGTTTTCCACGATATAAGACAAAAACGTAATTCTTATCTTTAATATCATTTTAAGTTTTGATTTTGCTAACCTACAGTGATAAAGGTATATTCATCTATTTCACAAAAAATGTGTCACGTGTTTCCAACAAAAACAGCATTGATGACATCGTAGCCACTTGTCACATCCACGTATTTTGTCTGTGTTTTCGACAATGAGCCATACCTTTCTCTCCACACTGCGAGAGTGTTTTGATCACGTGGTTTCCTGTTTCATACATAACCTGTCACTAGCAGACGACTGATCTTGTTGAATTGTGCTGGCTATTTTTTGTTATACAGCCAATTGATTTTGCATCTGAAGTCGTATTAACGATCGAGGGTAAATAATATTGATGTTTATTTGCTCTTTACATAACTTAATTTCTTGATTTCAATTGTCAATAAAACGTCTCACGACAGGATCTGGTCATCCGCCCTACCGATGAAACTTTGTGCACTCCGATCGCGCACGTACTTCCTCGATATAGCGCTAGCAATGCAATCGTCGAAATTTGGGATACCACCGCTCTACTCATATTATCAATACAACTGTCGTGTTGCAGGCAATTAAATTAATGCTTTTCATCTTCAATCTACTTCATCGTGATGCAGATCGAACCTCAGGGTAGTTCATGTCGACTGGTCAACTTTTTTTTATCCTATTGTCGATATAATATTGATTGGCATACAACACTGAATAATAAGCATATAGTTCATATAGTTTACAATATAGACTTCTATTGTGAGTAGATTTAGACATCAGGGAGAAGACATTATTTGATATATGCGTAAATTTTGAAAATCAGAACTAGAAACGATCACAGTCAGAAATACAAATTTGCACTTACTCAGTCTTCGCTTCTTGCTGCTCGGCAACAGACCAAAATGTACACACTTCCGGGTAGATCCGCAGCAAAGATTTTTAGCTTGACCCTGGGAATTGGGAGCCTGCACGCTATTTTGCAGATGGCATCAGCTGATCGTAATCACATTTCTATTTTCAGAATATTTTCTAAAGATGTCCTATACCTTAACGATAGAGTTACTGTACCTGTTCCCGAGTGCGCACCTGTCAAACAACAAACATGGCGTCTTTCGGCAAACAACGCCGTTGGATTGTAAGTTATATTTTGTTATTTCAAACCATTTTTTATGCACTACGAAGACGTCTAATTACCCAAACCTATTTTCTTATCAGTCACTAAGATAGAGCGTAGATTTGACTGTCAGTTTGCCATCCCATTGTTCTGGCGGTAAATTTGAATGTGACAGACTTGTCAAAACATGTTAAGAATTGTGTTACAATATATTTCGAACGGTGTTGAGAGATTTGGAGAGATAGTTGTGTTATGAATGAAATCTATAGGCCGATACGTGTTATGAATACAACGATTGCATCTAGAGAAAATGAAAATAATCATGGCATGTTATCAAATATTTGATTCAGGGATTTACCTGAGTCCTGTATTTGAGGGTCCCTGGGACCTATACTCTTAATTTTCAGGGGTCCTGGGTGACAAATTGGGGGCCCCAGACACTTAAAAATTACTATTAATACAGTTATTGCATTGTGTATCATGACCATCACATGAATTATTACCGTATTTAAATTGCAAATGATACCATTATCCGACTTGCAGCAAACTCAGTGATAACGTACTGTTGCTTGAATGGAATTTTCGCCAAAAGTATTTATACTTTTTCTGCATCCCTATGGATGTGCTAATAAATTTTGTGGCGTCCATTGTCATTTTTATACGTTTAGGATGCAGGAATTAGTATCCTGTAAATCCCTGTTCATATGTCAGTACGCATTTTGCCATGAGTCATTTCCTAGCATTTCACCAACAAGTATAGTTAAAACAGTACAAGTTGAATTGAGGTAAAATTTGTTGTACCATACTGTGTCATCGCTCTGTTTAGTCCACTTACACTTGTGTAAAGAAGGCAACAATGCCATTTTTCATGCATGAATACCCCTTTCCAATCAAACATCCCTTCACCATGTGTTCACTGTCCTTTTGGTTGTGTGGTGCAACCTTTTACAGGTGCCATCACACCCCTGTCCAAGCAAACAGTCCTTCGCCATGTGTTCACTGTCCTTTTGGTTGTGTGGTGCAACCTTTTACAGGTGCCATCACACCCCTGTCCAAGCAAACAGTCCTTCACTGTTCTCAGGGTTGGGCAGTCAATTTTCCAGGTGCAAACTGACCATGCAGTAGAATCCTTTTTGATCAGATAGTTCTTTGTCTTTAGGGTTAGACAATGTATATAGACACTACTTGCACCCCTTGAGGATCCTTAGGGATGGTCACCTCTTTACATTCCTTAGGGATTGTGAGCTAGGATATATAAGAATGGGGTTGGTCATCATTGTCATCATTTACCAAAATTTCATTGCAAAGTGACATGACAACTTACCATCAGTATCACACTCACAGAACAACAGCTATCTACTGATTCTGTTTGAAAGAAACTTAATATTTAACAAGTTGATGGAACTTTATTTTCCATCTTGATAATCTTATCAGTGGGTTTCACTGTCTGTCACAGTGCACAACAAGGCATGTCACATTTATGTGATCTTTAGGAACTGTAACTGTGTTGTTTATCACTAGAATAGATGCTAATAGTAATCACTAATAGTGTAACTTATGTATACAGATTTTACGTGAGCGTTGTTGTTTTATTTTCCAAATGATCTTATCTTGTAAATGTTCAAAAGAAAAAGAAAACACATTCTTTTACCTCATGTTGACAATTTATTCTTGTATAAACCAAACAATACTATATAATATTGTCACATGGTGTATAGTTTAATGGAAAGCAGATAATGTTACCTGAGAATATCAGGGAAACTGTGCAATTTCATTGATAGTTCTAGAGGCCCACAGTTATGTCTTGAATCATTTTATTGCAATACATATACTGAACATATACTGGACGTACCAAATCTGTGTTTTTTTAGACAAGCCTAAACATTTCAGCAGAAACAAACAATTTCTTCGCAGCACTGTGCATCATGTCTGTGTGTAGGATGCTCTTGTATGGAAAAGTAATCATCATCATCATCATCATCATCATCATCATCATCATCATACATCAAAGTTGTTATTGAACCTGTTGATCAGATTATCTGTTTCAGTTATGACACATTTAGTATATATTTATATCATTTTGAATTATTTAACATTCAGAGTCATCAAATGACTAACCCAGGTGTTGATGTGGAAGACGATATGGATAGTCCTGGCTATGAGGTGAGCATCATGAAAGACAACATGTTCCTGTTATTTCACGAGAGACCAAATGTTTCTTACACTCTTGATCATGTTGATTGTCACTATAATGTCAGTCTCAAAAACGTCACATAAGCAGATAAATGTGATGTATGCTTGAATAATTAGGTATGTCATTAATTATAAATTCAGTATATGTGATATATCACCTTTATAGTATCAAATATATTGATATGAATTAATAATAAAATGACTTTTCTGTATGTCACTATGTGTTTTCCATAGATCTGCAATCATAACGTTTTGGACTTAATATGAAATAGGATGATCCATGAAAAGTTTAGATTTTTAGACATTCAACAATTTTCACTTAAGTCAAGTTTTCAAATTTTGAATCAGTATTGTCCAAATTGTAGTGTTCAGTGTAGCAGTTGTGAGGAAAACTTGTGATGTAAAGCTTAAGGAAATTGTCTTCTGCTTGGCTACTGTGAACTTCTTGTTAGCCATTTCACTGGTCAGTCAGAGTTTTTCTTCAGATGTTTGTTTGATGTAGCGACAACCAAGATATGATTTTACTGACATTTATGATGAAAGAGAATTGTTATTTTCACAGGGTGAAATGAAAGCATGGTCTAGTGTGAATCACCTGTTGCGGAGTAATGGTTATGCGAAAGTTAAACTTCTGCATCCAGCAGATGTGTCTCTTGCAACAGGTAATTTATAATGTTACAGTAATAACCTATCTACTCCGACAAGGGTCTGTCAACAGAAAAAAATCTTGCAACCACTGTATGTTTACTTGATTCTTCATATAAATGGTTTAACAATCCAGCCATCTTCATGATCATTGGGCGTCTCAGACATGGTAATCAAAGATGAATCATGCATCTGAAGAAAGTTGTTTTTCCACTATCTACATGATCAAGAGATAACTTCTCTGACATTTACAGAAAGTGGTCAGTGGCAGGGACTTTTAAAGTTTAAGTGGGGTCACTTGCCAGTGCCACACCTTAGGTATGCCCCAGTCCACTGGAGTTGAACAGTGAAATATATCAGTGATTTCATACAGTCGGTTTGATTTCATTTCAGACTGATGAATTGCTCACTAACACAAAATCTAATACATGCAAATGATCATTATTTTTTGTTTCATTAAGGTGTGCAAATTGCACATGTGAAACTGAAATTTCACTACACACATTTGTTGATTACCTTAATGTCTTACCAACAAGTGATCCCCCTTGTAAGAAATAGCTAAAAGTTACAACAAAATACTGATTGTTAATTGTTCGTTAAACAACTTTTTTATTCGTGTGTCCCGAGATATAAAGTTCCAACACTAATCAGCAGAATTGGTCTGTCAATTTCATGGGACTGTGTAAAATTGTTGCAATTTTTAGATTTGAAATCATCGTTCTAAAATGAAATCAAACAGACTATAACAACCTGTCAAATTTTAGTACCATTAATTATACTGTTGTTGTTCTTTCAGATAATGTTGTCTGTATTGATCTTGCAACTAGTGAATCATTGAGAGATACTTTGACAACTCTTCTGGGGTATGTGCCATATTTAGCTAATTTTAGGAAGTTATCAGTCATGGGTTGGATGAATTATGAAAGAAAGCATAAAACTTTTCATTGTAGACTTCCAGTAGGTCACATGTAAGTAATTCAAGGAGTTACCATGTTTACCATCATGTACTTCCGTGTTGTATTTTTGCATTTTGATTCCACATCAATTCATAGCAGGAACACTGCACCATTTTACTTTGGTAATTGTGATAAAGAACAGGAAGTGAAAAGTCTGTTGATAGGATTCCTTGTTTTACAGATCCATATTGAACCTCACACTGACAGAAATATTGATAAATGTCCGTAATACACTTTCAACAAGTTCAGCGAAGTGAATATTGTTGTGTTCCTCACTCACTTGTTTTTCTTGCTATTTTGAAATGCTTGAAACATGGGTTATATGACTTATTTCCTTTAACATATTTAACTGACTAAATTTTGTGGGCTTTTCCAATAAAATGGTGAATGTGCTCTAGAAATATGTCTCTCAATTTTGAATGATATGATTAGTAGAAGGCTTGATTTCCTAAGCAGTACAGAAGATATTATGTGCAGCTTATAACTATCTTTATGATGTTGACAACTGTATGTTCTGGATGTCAGTGACCAACCAGAGCAGCAGAGCTCCTTGATGGAGAAGTATCAGAATAAGGTGAAGGACCTCAAGGTCATGCTGGAGTGTTCAAGGGCCCGAGTGCAGGTATGACGTTCACCTTAAATCAGACACACAGACAAAGCACCTGTGCCTAACGCAACAAATTCCTGTGCATTTTTTGTTTGATTCACTGTTAGTGGTTTCTGAAATTCATTGATTTCAACAAATTTGTTGCTCATGCATAAAAATACTTATACTTCAAACAAAATCAGTGTTCTCCATAGTTGTCTGTTCATTATACAGAATTTATTCCTCACATTTATAAGTGAGCAGGGTTGCATTTAAAAACTAATTTCTAATTTCACTAGTCCTTTGAATTCATCTGATCCAGAGCTGCTATCTTATGATTACATGATAGTCCACATTGGAAGACTATCACTCGAGGATGGAGCCTTGTTGGTCAGTTTGATTAATCACAGTGTTTGAAGTTAGCCTAAGCCCCAGGCAGACACTTCAAAATGTTAACAGTGCTTAAGGATTCAACGAGACCAGATCTGGTGCATTTATCCAGATGAATGGAACATGTAAAATTTTTACCAGACCATCAGGCTGGTTATCAGTAAATTTAAACCATCCATCAGAAATCTATACCTGTTACAGGCTGTCGGACCCGTCTTATTTCATACACTATTAATCATTGTGAATGTTAACTATGAACCTTGCATAAAAATGACAACTGTAAAGATGCAGTTTGCTGTTTTTGAAAATGTGGAAGTTTAAGATTAGTTAGTGAAGTGTTGTGTATGACTGATAGGAACTGGAGCAAGAGGCACAAAGTAGGTTGTCCTACTACAAAGATGAAGGAGACATGCTGCGGAACACCAAGAATGTTATCGTGTCCAAACAGCGTCAGCTGGAACAGCAGTGCAAGGAACAGGAGCTGGAGATTGACATGCTCAGGAGGAAACTGAAGAGGATGGTTGATGAAGTGAGTGGGAAGATGGATGGGTGACGTCTCAAGACCCATGTCCAGTGACTCCATCAGACTTTAAAGTTGCTGCTTCACAGTATAACACTAATTAACAGGTTGCATCCCAAATGGGCACTTTTGAGCTTCTAAATATTGCCAGTAGTTTTAACATGGTGACCTCAGTTTGCAGCACTACTGAGGCAGGGGTTGGAGTTATTTCACCTCTTTTGTCATGAGGACAAGGTGTTTCACCTTATGAGCCATGAGCTTAATGATGTCAAGGAATTGTGATCTCAAGTAATTGTTGCAGTTGATGACTAGGGCATTGTTCAGAATCTATTTCCAAAACAATATCTCCAAAAGGTATTGTTATGGCGATGACAAAAGGTGAAGGGTAGCTCACACAAGCAATAATTCCCATAGAACACAGTTTATGGTGATAAATATGGGTGTTGATTGTGTAGTTTTATCAGTATTTGTAGAACACCTTCCAGTTTAACATGACTTGGACACACGAATAATTAGATAGGTAGGATTTTCTCCTTGAAAGTGTTTAATATGGTTATGTATGTTTCTGTGTTTTTAGGAGACAAGAAGAATCAACAGGCAAAATCAGGTTTTTCAGGAATTCAAGAAGAGAACATCAAGGGCTCATAGTGTGATGGATGAAAAGTAATTCTCTATTTTGGGATAATTTCAACTGAATTTTGTTTTTAATGTAATTTTTAATGATACTGTATGGGCTTTGAAATGGTTTGGTAAAACAAAATGGTCATATGCTTTTATTGATGTTCATGTTTCTCTGAAAACCAAATAGCTAGCCCGAAAATTTTTGTTAAAAGGTGATATTTCATGTTTTATGATGAATTAGAAATTCTGTAAATCCGTCTGCTTATTTAAAGTGGTTGCCTATGTTTCAGACTACTTGACATCATTGATGCCTATGAAGGTCAAGTAAACACATTGCAGAGGGAACTGGATCAATCCAGGTAAATTCGATTTATTATCCAAAACTGTGTTCCACAGTAGATATGGCATGTGTGATATCTCCTAGATCACTTGTTGATAAAGGTAAAAATATCCTCTGCAAGCCTCGGATATTTATTATTTTTCCTTATCCTGACTCATGCATGCACTCCAGATGATCCAGGTCCCGGTCATCAAAACGCAACACAGAGAAGGATATACCCACTCCGAGTGTGTGTACCCGCATGAGTAGTTATACTTGGGGGAGAGACGTCATGTGCTCGCGTGAGTGCACTCTTGGATGGACTCATCAGCGGAAAATGTCTTGTATGCAGTCATCTTCCCCTTCCCCTCTCACAGACTCACACAGTCAGGATCGTCAGCGATCCATGAATTTGTCTTACTCTAGGAATAATGAAGATAAACATCATTGTGATTTGTCACTGGAGGAAGCCTTATTTTCGGACTCTGAAGTCACATCATGGATCACAGATGGTTTAAATCTGGTTTCCCTATCTAAGGATATGAACAAGCTCAACATGTACAAGATGAAGAATGACGACATTGATACGTTAACATTCCCACCGATAGCTTCTGTATCTACGATTCCTAAGACTTTGTCTACAGCATTCAAGTCAGCAACCAAGTTTCAACAGCAGCATGTGCCGCCTTTAAAATGCATGTCATTTCCCTCTTCATCACATGGAGCCATTCATCAGAGTGCCTGATGTCGACAAAGGTTATAAAGTCATCAACTCAGCTCGCAGCAAATTTTAGAAGGTGGAAGACAGGAGAATGGCGCAACTTGAGACTACTACGAGGTGAACTTTCTTTGGATTAGCTCGATCTAAAGCCATCAATGAGAGTCTCATCGCAAAGTTTAGCAACCCAGTAAATGAGGAAGAAAGGATGATCCTGTTGGCACTTGTTACACAGAGGAAGGATCATCAGTTTATGTCTGAACATCTAGCTTCTACCACTGCGGGGATTAATCTACTTCAGAGACAAGGGCTCCTGTCGGCCATGTCATGGAGGCAGAACTTCACAAAGCCATTGTATCAAGTCCAATGGTCTGCACCTACAGTATTCGATGGAAGGATTGAAGGGGTAGCAAGATCGATTACTCAAGATTCAAATGAAGTTATGATGATAAAATCCACTGACACTTTGACTTCTGTCCTTAAACAGACAAATCAGCGTTACACTAGCAAGGCCAAGTTTTCCAGGGTTCAAAGAGTGAGTGACAAGAAATTCAACGATCGACGGGAGAAATCGTCTTCTTCCTTTCGTCGCCCATAGGGAGGAAATAAACGATCTCAGACGTCAGGAAGATCGTCTAGGGGTGATGGAGGGAATAAACGTAGAAGATCAGGTTTGGAACAACGGGAGTCTTCCACCCCAGCCGTTCCCGTACAACCGGCTCAAGTGGGTGGACGTCTTCAACGCTATTCCGAAAATTGGGGAATCCTCAATGATGAATATGTCCTGAATATTCTACGAGACGGCTACAAGATTCCGCTGGAGGATACACCACCACTCACAAAACTACCAACTCCCATCATCTATGCATACAATCAACTAGACAAGCTGACCGATGCTATATCAACACTGTTGCAGAAGGGAGCAGTAGAAGTAATACAGCCTCGGATTTTACTCCCCAATTTTCTTAGTACCGAAGAAGAATTCCAGAGAGAAATTAAGTCTCATTTACAACATGAAGGAATTCAACAAAACGTTTCTACAGAAGCCGGAACATTTCAAGATGGTACATCTTCCTCATCAAACCAGCAGACTGTCTAGCCAGCATAGATCCACAAGATGCATACCTGCATATCCCGATACATCGGGAATCCAGGAAATATCTACATTTCCTTTTCAACAACCAGCATTACCAATGAACAGCCCTACCGTTTGGAATATCATCGGCCCCATGGTTATTTACACGGATAACCAAACCCATTGTCAGTTATCTGCACCTCAGGGGTGCTATTCAGTGTGTTTTATCTGGACGACGGTATACAAGCACATCAATGGAAAAGTCAACTCAGACTACAATTAGACTTCACAATCAACCTACTAACACAATTAGGTTGATTAGTGAATCACTGTCGGAACTGGAACCTCAACAAGATATCAAATTCCTCGGGATTCGTTTCATCACTACGTTGAATCAGATTCTAGTTCCGGAGGACCAGTGGGTCAAGATTCAAGAAATGATAATGAAAGCTCTACTGTCTCTGTTAACACTTCGGCAATGGCAGTGTCTACTAGGCCTCCTCACGTCAGCACAAGATATGACCATAAGAGGAAGACTGCAATTGCATCCCTTACAATGATTCTTGAATCTTCATCTCAACAACAGAGGACAGATTCCGCTCCCAGACAGCCTGAAGCCTTTTCTGATGTGGTGGACTCGCGGATCGAATGTCTGCATAGGAACCTAAATGTTAGAGCCGGTATTCAACAACCACCTCTATGCAGACGCATCTCTACAAGGATGGGGAGCTCATCTAGGAAACGAGTTAGCAGCAGGAATCTGGAACGAAGAGGAACAGGCTCTTCACATCAACCAGCTGGAAATTAAAGCGGTCATTCATGCCATCCACCACTGGTCAACAGCATTGAGAGACAAGTTAATAATGATCCACACGGAGAACTCAACAGTAGCGTTTTACATGAACAAACGCTAAGGGTCAACAAAATCACTGTCTCCACTACGTCTAACTCTTCAACTGTTCAACTTAGTCGACAGTCTGAATCTTCAAGTAAAAGCATGTCACATACCAGGAGCCTGCAACATCATGGCAGATGAGGAAATTCAGCAAGAGCAGCAAAAGCAGTTACCTTAGCCTTATGGAAATCCGTTCGCACACTTCATGACAACACAGGGATTTTCGGCGAGCAAGGCAATTCATCTTCAAATTCATTCTAAGGGTCTGAAAGGTTATACATTATCTGCATACTTAGCAGCTCTCAGCTCGGTCATCACCATGGGAACAGTGACCAAACTGACTAAAGTACCAGACCTTATTGCCTTACTGTGTTCTTTCGCGTTGGAAGATCAACAACACAGATTTGAAGCTCCAACGTGGGACCTAAATGTTGTACTCCATCATCTCACAAGTGATGCACTTGACCACTTGATCATACTTCAATTGAAATGTTGACCCAAAAGATGCTATTTTTACTTGCCCTGGCTACAGCATCAAGAATGTCAGAAATTCATGTTCTAGACTTTAATCCAATGAAGTTTGATGCAAGTCATCATGAAACAACTCATTTAGGTCTAAGATGGGATTTCATAGCAAAGAATTAACTGCGGGGTCAACCGGATAGACTGTTCCATATACCGTCTTTGTCTTCAATCTTAGGACCTCACGATATACAAGATTTATCATTTTGTCCAGTGAGAGCATTGCAAATATACATTGCACGTACCAAGCCTAGAAGAAAACAGTTCAAGCGCCCATTTATCCTTATATCTACTGAGACACCCATGGAAGTATCCCACAACACTCTCTCAGTGTGGATCAGAGCTGTTATACTTACAGCATATAAAGCAGCAGGATTAGATCCTCCGCGAGCCTCTAACCCACATGAAGTCTACACTACCTCTACACTAGAACTGCATGATAATTGCTTGCTATCTACTATTATGGAAGGCTGTTTTGGGAAGTCAAATACAGTATCCGCCAACCATTACCTGTGAGACATAGCCACGGAGGACGTCACTGGCATTCATCAGTTTGGACCACTTAACTAACAGTTCCCCGACAACTCTGACTTAACTCACCCGATTTATCACGTGTCTTGTGGAAGCCAGATGCTCTGAGTATTTTAGTGGAAAGTCTGTGTGCACATCTTGAACAGACTAGCATAAGCGATTATGACCTTGTATTCATTATGAAGATATTTGAACATGAAGGAAGGTCGCAACTAGTTTTGATTGTGATATTGTGATATTTAGATGCATCAGAAACTAACAGGACACTAGCTATATTAGTGTCATCACGTACCAGTCAACAAAGCCCTTTTTCCACTGGATGTGATTTCCCCCAAAATCTACAACGAATATGAGAAGAATAAGACTGAATAATCACCGTTACAAGTTTCCTTTAGGGAGGGAAAGTATTGGACGTAATTTCGAACAGACTGTAGAATACAGCATTGCCTTACCCACCACCGTTTCCATCGGATTCTGTAAGCAATTAAGCATGAGTCAGGATAAGAAAAGATATGTAATTTTCTGGATAAAATTGATATTTTATACTTATCCTGACTTATGGCTAAAGCCCTCCCATCTGCCCCTCACAGACTAGCTGAATTCTTGTATTCTCGTGTCGGGTGATTATAGGAGAGAGGAAAGTACAGCTGACCATGTGCATGAACAAAGGAGGTAATACATGGGTGAGTGTGAATTTATGTCCCCTTCGTTCAGAAGGGAACTTCAAGGGATTTCAGGTGTTCTACTACCTTCGCCAGGAAGAGGAGATAAGCAATTAAGCATGAGTCAGGATATGATTACACAATGCCATTTAGAAAGTGGTCAAATGCAACGTATGTCATATTTGGGATTTCACTTTCTTAGTAAAGTACAAATTCTAGTACTTTTTCGGTTGAGTCCCATCCGGGATTCGAACCCGCACCCTCAGAGTCAGGCACTTAATCGCCAGCACACAAAGTCAGCAGCCTAGCCCGCTCAGCCACTTCCACAAGGCGGTGGATGAGCGGGCTAGGCACCTGACTCAACCGGAAAAGTACTAGAATTTGTACTTTACTAAGAAAGTGAAATCCCAAATATGACATATGTTGCGTGAGTCAGGATAAGTATAAAATATTAATTTTATTCAGGAAATTACATACTTTATCAACTTGTGTTGATATCTTTGATATCAGTAGACACTTGATTGAGATTCTCTGTATGTTGTAACAATTAGATCACTGCCTCCTATGCAAGGATCTGATGAACCCTCCATTGCAGGTCATCAGGTTAGCCAACTGGTCTGCTCTTCAGTACCCACCTCTATGTTCTTGCTATGTCTGAATAGAAACTAATGTGATTTATTTTATTTCTGTACCAAGAAACAAACAATAAATGGCACTCTTGAATAAGACATTATAAACCTACTGCCATGGGTATTTTACATACCTTGTGGTATCTGAGTAAAAGATGAGGATCTTGTTGAGTGAGTGGGGTTTTACGCCGCTTTGAAGGCGCCGCTAGTGTACCCATGTGAAGATCGAACCCAGGCCTTTGATGTGATGAGCAAACACATTAACCATTAGGCTACCCCAATGCTACCCATATGTTGTAGCATTGGGTGTCAACTTGTTATGTTTGTTGTTTCTTCACCATCTCAGTTGTCATGGCACCTGACCCGTGAAGATTCAGTTATTTGCAGACCACTGTCATATACCTGGAATATTGTTGAGTGCAGCATAAAAACTGAACTCACTCACTCATTGTTGTGTCACCATTTTTATGTAATGCCATACCACAGATTGGCTTACTTACCCTTATCAACTGTACTACGGCATGAAATCAGACGCTGAATGTGATAAATATCATGATTATGAAAATAATTATTCAATTATTTGAGCACTGTTTAATAGGGCTTGTTTCCTTATCATTACCAGTTCATATCACTGGGATATCGGTTGTTGGATTCAGATGTATTGTTTGAGTACAGTGATGTCAATTTAGGGTGCTGTGTCTGGCCTTAGTACTGGAATTCTTCTTTCCCTCAGATCTGGTTTACCATTCGGTGCTGAAGACAGTGAAGAGTCCTACCTTTCTCATCACCCCAACCCTTCACAGAATGTAAAAGGAATCATAAAGGTTAGTCCGAAACTGGGATTGTACTAGATAATCAAGTGCATCATTCATTCAAAACCGAATGTGATTTGCTGGTGGTGGAATCCATGTGAGTTTCCTCCCCTTGTTAATAGAAACCAAAGTGGGTGAGTTCAAACCCTGAACAACCTAAAAATAACAACAGATGATATCTACAGAATATTACAAAGTATTCCTCCAACACAACTGTTACTTCTTTTGCATGAGTTTCAGTGAAAATACGTGCACGTTTGTATTGAAAAAGACAAGATGAACCCAAATGTTAAATGGCCAGTGTGTAACCATCACAACCCATACACTCAATCCCATTCTTTTGTTTGGCTTTAAATTTCCCAACCTTTATTTATGATTCCAAACACACTATCTTGGTGTCAGTCACTTCCTGAGCATGCTGAATGCCAATGCATTAGAGTTACCTCCCTTTATTCATTTGCGTCATGTCTTACAGTCATATGAGAAGCGTATCCAGTTGTTGCAGAAGAAGGTGAAGCGGCTGGAGGAGGAGAAGGAGCTGATGAAGCTGGATGTGGGCAGCAAGTATGTTGCTATAGTTACAGTGTATAACAACACAACAGGGTCACATCTAAGTACAGAATTCTACTTGATTTAGTGTCTCTCTTTACATTAATTTTTCATCACATAACAAATGTATTACTTTACATCATGTGAACAACAGAATCAAGTGCCTTCAAGGAACAGTCAGGAAGTATACTGAAGAGCAAAAGATCTGCAAGTTTCCTAAAAATGAAATCTCATGAAAGTAAGCATGCTTATGTTTATGCCTTCTATTTAAAAACCTGAGAGAAAAGCATTTCTTTTCCTAGTCAGTATACTATTTTAATAACCTGCTTGAAATGGGGAATTATGGACTGTCTGTTCTTTGTGAATGAATGAGCCAATGGTTCAACACTATTCATTCACTAGGAAGGATAATCTGTAATTTCTGGGATTGGAACTTGTTAGTTGTTTTCAAAATGTTCACAGTTCTTTTAACCAATAAGTGGTAGCACTGAATAGTATTATATTAATGTCTTAGGCAGTTTATAGTGTCTAGAAATAGATGATGGTCTTTGTGATTGCTGAGTGAGCATGCTTCTAGCCATAAGTATGATATTTGGATGATTGTCTTCCAATGTACTTTGATGATATTGACCATTTTGGTCAGTGTCATTCACTGGTCTTTTAAAAGACAGAAATGGTGTAGCTGAATTATTTCTTTGTTGTAAATCTATATTCACTCACTCACTCTATTTGCTGAGTTAATGTCTTAATTAATGTCACTTGATTTATGTTGTATGTATGACATTGTATTTTAGGCCAGAAGTGAAGGATTACAGACTCGCTACACAAAGAGTTAAGAAGCTGGAAAAACTCCTGGCCACACACAACATCAGGTATAATTTGATGAAGAAAGCGTTTATTGATATAGCACTTGAGATAGGCTAATAGGGGATTAAAAAGTCTTCTCTTATGTACAAGTGATAATCTAAAAGTTTTCTTACCCTCACAATTTTGTCTATTTTGTTTATGCAATGTTTTTGCCTACCATTCAGTTATCTAATGAAAGAAACTTATAAACCAATCAAAGATCTTTTCCATATACAAGTAATGCAATGTTGTGTACTCCTAAGGAAGCTAGAAATGAATTAAAATGCACACTGATCCAGTAAAAGCTCTGTGACAAGCATCTCCAAGTGTGAATCAAGTACTGTGAGGTGTAGATCTATCTCTTACTGACTAACAGCTCCCTTGTCCAAAACAGAGATGCTTCCAAATCATAAAGATAAAGAAACTGTCTCATGAGGAATCAACATATATCTTTTGTTATCATTTCCATTGATTGTGAATTGTTGGAGAAGCCTTCACTCATCAATCAAAGAAGCACCATCTACACATGGAGTATTGATGTGTGGTATGACGTCTGATGCTTCAGCTATGGCAGTTTTTGACTGCAGTTCAAGGTGTATTTGGTAAGTCAGCACTGTAGGTTATAGATCTGCAGTGACTTAATAATGATAATTGTTGACATCTGTTACCTAGTGTCCCTGGAGAGAAGAGCAACAAAGATCCTTTTAGACTCAAGAGGAAATACAGCACCAGGGTTGAAGATTTAGATTATCTCCCCTTGGACTTCTGTCAGCAATATCTCAGGGTAGGCATATCTGTCTGTTTTTGTGTTTGTTGTTTAATACTGTACTGGGCAATATTCCAGCTGTATCGAGACTGTCTGAATAATTGAATCTGGACCAGTCAATCCAGTGATGCACGTCATTAGCTAAGATCTTCAAGTTGGGATCTGATGACATGTCAGCAAGCCTGATCTCTCCATTCTGTTTGTCACCTCATACAACAAGCATGGTTTGCTGAAGACATAATGAAAATGGAATTTCCTTTTCCTTGAGATATCAAAAATGTAGTTAGGACATTAACTTTGAACACTTCACTAATAATACATATTTTTATCCCCGCTGCATGTAAGCTGGAAAAACTCCTGGCCACACACAACATCAGGTATAATTTGATGAAGAAAGCGTTTATTGATATAGCACTTGAGATAGGCTAATAGGGGATTAAAAAGTCTTCTCTTATGTACAAGTGATAATCTAAAAGTTTTCTTACCCTGACAATATTGTCTATCTTGTTTATGCAATGTATTTGCCTACCAATAGTCCTTCCGTAATCATTTTGTTTCCTGAGCATAACTCAGAAACCGTTCAATATTCTTAGACCAAACTTGATAGATATAGTAATCTCAGCTTATGGTTGTGCCTTTTGCTATTTTCAGAATTTTGGCATTTATATTTATTTTGTTTTTCCATGCAACATTTTGGTGTTAGTCTTATGGTGGGGTGGGCTTCGTTTCCTGAGCAGAACTCAAAAACCGTTCAATATTTTTCCGCAAAACTTGGTAGATATATCAATCAGAACCTAAAGTGGTGCCTTTTGCTATATACAGGTTTTTGTGATTTATTATTTTCTCGATTTCCATGGAAACGTTTCAGACATAGTCTCAAACGTGAGTGGTGTGTTCTGTTTCCGGAGTAGAACTCAAAAAACTTCTTAATATCTGTCAGTGTTACTTGGTAGATATGTGTGGCAGACCCCAAAGTGGTGCCTTTTGCTATTTACAAGTTTTCATGAGGTATTATTTTCTCGGTTCCATGAACACATTGCTTTCTCTTTCTTGTTTTCTCGAAAACCGTTTCATATCTTTCAAAAGATCTTGGCAGATATATGAGACAGATCTTGAAACGGTGACTTTTTTTTATTACAGATATATGGTATTTATATTTTTCATGAATTCCATGGAAACAATTCAGACTTGGTCTAAAAACAAAATAAGTAAAGGTCAGATGATTTGTCCTTTCAAAGATGTGGGGGCCGGGGGAATATGTCACCTTCTAATTAACAACTCCGCCATATAGCTGGAGTATTGTCGAGTCCGGCATAAAACTCAAGTCAATTTAATTGACAACAGTTGTAGGGAGATAACTCCAAAATTGTAACCATGGATATTGAAGAATAGCATGACATATATTTGCATATTTTGGAGCAATCTTTAGTATATATGATAAGCTACCCTTTGCCACACCATTCTTCCTTTATTGATTTGTTAAAGAAATGTACCACATTTACAATGTGATGATTAAAGTAATTTCTCTTTAAGGACATATCAGCAGAGCTTGGTATAGATGATATTGACAGAATAAGCGTGTGTATGCAAAGCATCAAGGAAGAAGTTAAAGAATGCAAGAAATATGAAGGGGTAATTATAAATGTTTGTCCAGTGTAACTAGCATGCATACATGTAAAGGTCCTATTTTCTCCTTCATTCCAAGATCAGATGTAACGTGTTCATTATTCACTTCCAATACTGGTGCTGTTTTACTTCAGCAAGTACTGACTCCCTGCATGTGTGACATGGACAACAGTTTATACCAACAATATAGGAAATTGTGCAGTCTTATGTAAATAATGGATATCTCCAACAATAGACATGATTCAATATTGACAATGTAACACGCACAAATATTTTCATATATGCATCTGCACTCTGTCCAGGTGACAAGAAGTCTTTATCTGGACAGAGTACACAGGATTCATTTATTTTGTATGTGGGATTGGGTGGGGGAGGGTCAACTTACTTTGTATATAATTTTTTGGGGTGTGGTGGGTGTGGTCATTTACATTGCACATGCTTTTCCATCAACAATGTTAAGTAACATTCATTCATTCATTCATTCATTCATTCATTCATTCATTCATTCATTCATTCATTCATTCACTCATTCATTATGGAATAATGGTCCCACTTTCTCTTCATTCATTTTTCCAGTATTTCAAACGTATTCACAACATTGTACAAGCTGTGGAACGAGGAAGCCAGGGTAGTCGAGGTCAGAGATCCAGCCCCAAGAACCACATGACGCTGACAGACAAAAGTCTGCAGCATGATATATTTGTTGTGGAGAGTTGGAGCCAAGATATTGCTTCTTTGCAGGTAAAGGGCAGGTGGTTTAGCTTGATAAGGTTATCATGAGCTTTGGAAATGTGAGTGTGGTGGTTGAGCTTGGATAAGGTTATCATGAGCTTTGGAAATTGTGGGTGTGGTGGTGAGCTTGGATGAGGTTATCATGAGCTTTGGAAATGTGGGTGTGGTGGTTGAGCTTGGATAAGGTTATCATGAGCTTTGGAAATTGTGGGTGTGGTGGTTGAGCTTGGATGAGGTTATCATGAGCTTTGGAAATGTGGGTGTGGTGGTTGAGCTTGGATAAGGTTATCATGAGCTTTGGAAATTGTGGGTGTGGTGGTTGAGCTTGGATGAGGTTATCATGAGCTTTGGAAATTGTGGGTGTGGTGGTTGAGCTTGGATGATGTTATCATGAGCTTTGGAAATTGTGGGTGTGGTGGTTGAGCTTGGATGATGTTATCATGAGCTTTGGAAATTGTGGGTGTGGTGGTTGAGCTTGGATGATGTTATCATGAGCTTTGGAAATTGTGGGTGTGGTGGTAGTTTTGTGATTTAATGATCTGGATGTGGTAATGACAGTGATAGTACAGTGTAGTTTGGCCTGGTGTGTTAAGTTATAATGTGGTTGCATTGTAAGTCGTCATGAGAGGGTTATGGGTTCATGTATCCTTGATGTTTGTTTATGTTCCCTGAGCCCGAAGGGGAACAGACAAACATTGGGGATACATCAACCTTTGGGCCCGAAGGAACCAATCAACACTGTATTTATTTTACCGAACATTTCAATGTTAATTTTGAACTGTTTGAAGCTTGGGTATTTGATTGCGCACTTCAACCAACCCTTGTGAATAAAACAATTCGAATCTTGCATCTTGTTTTTCCCACATGTATAGTCTTAGCAAAGTCTCTGTGGTATAATTCCCCTTGTTAATATGCACAGGAACTCCATTTGAACGTTCTTTCAAAATATATTTATTGGAATGGGCGTCAAATCTTTTCGTAACCATTGCTAGATTTTGCAGATGACACAAGATTTAGAGTTATCTCCCTACCATCAATTTCCTTTCACAGTACATCGGTAATTTCCGTGCATTATGTATGATTCAATGTTATTCGAGATAAAGAAGTACTACCATGAAATATCGAATGAGTTACCACTGGCGGTGGGGTACATTGGAATGCACCTCACTTGTATGTGGGGTACATTGAAAATAATAGAAGAGCGCTTAGCCAATCCAAATATGACATTTATGTGTGAAGTAAGATGAGATGTAATGGAGGTGTGGTGTGATGGAGTTTCTTTTGGTGTCATGTGTCAAGTGATGGTTTTGTATGATGTGATTTTGTATTTTAGTGATGTGGCATGATGTGATTGTGTCTGTGGTTTGTATGATTTAATGTGGCGGCAACGTTGTGATGTGATGAGACAGTGGTTATGGTTTTGAGTGATATTGTGATGACTATAGTGTGGCGTGTATGATATGGTGGTATTGTTAAAGGTCACATGCAACGTAAAACACAACTTTGCAGATTCTGGTACCTTTCGGTATGCACTTACCGAAACAAATCATAAAAAATGCCAATTCAACCTATAAAGTTGAAAAAAACACGATGAAAAAAAAGCCTGCGAAATCCGAGTTCAAACGTGTCACTAAATTCCCCCCAGTGCTGGGGGGAAAACTGGTTTCAACAGCTTGCTGCGCTGCATCCATAACGCATGCCCAGTGAATAGGTTCGCAGAGCTTGAAACAGTATGCATGCCCAGAGTCTGAGGTCGTGAGCAGTAGTCTAATCTTGGTTGTGTACACAAACAAGTAAATAATCTACTCGTTACGTAAAACAACTTGTTGATTGTGGTAAGCAGTCACCTATATGTCTGCCTGTCTGCTAAAGACAAAAAGCAATACACAGCTTGAATCATTGGCCACATGCAATTTGAACTTAACACCTATCAGACTTTACGACATAAAGAAAATAAGTTGATTTATGACTCGTGCACCCGAGTCCCATGTCTGCCACATTATGTAATTAGGCATGTGTGATACACATGACATGTTTTTATGTCTGTGGGTTGCAAACAAACTACATTCATTTTTTTCGGATGACTGGATCTGACGGAAACTGGTGCAAACTCTTGTCAGTTTCAAGTCCTGCTTTGTACTTGGACGAATGACAGATTCCAGCCACACAATGGTTTACCATCTCTACTGACATGATTTTTTATTGAATCGAGCGCAAATTCAGAGAACATGTATTTTCTAAACCCAACATCTCTATATACATTCTTCATGGATAACGACTTCTTTTCGTGTATATGATTTTGTTTGACAACAGTATGTGAATCCATACTGAAACGACACATCAAGTACACAAAAAGAAGTTGTTATCCATAAAGAATCTTACTTTCTTGTGACTGGCTATACTTCTAAAATGCCCATCAAACAGATCACCTTTCTGTACACACAATGAACCCTCAGCATATCAGCAAATGAAACAGCCAATCGGAAGCTGTCGTTACACTTGAGTGCATATCCACCAGCTATGACTGGGTTCAGTCTCCCGAGGGCTTCATTTCGGGGGAAGTAAGCCCAAGTACAAAATATTGCACTTTTGAATAGCGATTGTACGCTTATAATTGTGTTTATTTGTTTTTTTAAAAGCAGCAATGTATATTATATGTCATGAATAAGTGATAAATGTGTTTTAATTATGTTTGATTTTTTGGTTGCTTGTTACCTTTAAGTATGACTGTATGATGTGATGTGGTGATGTTGGGGAGTGATGTGTTTGTGTGATGTGGTGACTCTTGTGAGATGTATTGATGTGGTACAGTAAAAGAAGACAGAAATGTCATGCCATCACTTTCCTAACCTTCAATCATCAAATCTATAACAACCACTGCACAGTGTACAGAGAGATGTGGTGTGGTGGGATAGCCTTGTGGTTAAAGTGTTCACTTGTCACATCGACGACCCAGATGCGATTCTCCACATGGGTTCAATGTGTGAAGCCCATTTTGGGTGTCTCCCACAGTGATGTTGCTGGAATATTGCTGTTGTAAAAGGGGCATAAAACCCAACTCACTCTCTGGCTCACTCACTCCAGAGACATGTAGACCGACACGTGTATCTCTCCAACAGGAGCTCCAGTTGACCATCAACTCATTGCTGGATAGACTTGCTCCATGGGCAAAGATTCATTTCACCGGAGGTCATAGTGTTGAAGAAATAATCGAGACACTGGAAAATGTCACTGCCCAGGAGGGCTCCAGTGCTAGGAGAGTAAGTGTCTGCATTTGACAACTTGAGCTTTCACAAGAATTCACAAGGTAGTATAAGATACAGAATACCTTTAATAACAAGAGCCACATACAGATTTCAGCTTACATGAAAGACCAGACTCTAAAACATGTCCCCTGTCAGTAGATTTTAGTGTAGATATATACACACTTGGATGAGTTTAAGATGATTTGGGGATACTCTAGATAAGGGTTTCAATAAACAATGCTAAATGGCTAGAGAAGATGGTTCTGTTGAAGACTCTCCACAAAGCACTAATAACTAAATGTCCATTTTTAATGCGCCTTTCCCATGTACAAGGCACATGCTCCAAGCAGTGAAAGCACTCTCATTGCAACTGCTGTAAAGGTCTGTTTGTATATCGAAGTTGTGAAAAACATTACACTAGGATGATGTATGCCATGAAGCCAGACTGTTAATCAAAATTTCATTTTTTCCTTCATTTTTTCAGGATGGTCAAGAGCACCCTTCAAGGGCTGAAATGGAAAATATTGTTGAACACTTCATGACACTGTTTGATGTTCCAACCGTGGCTGGTGTCTTCCCCAGAATGACAGAACTCTACACAAAGCTTGGCGAGGTCCATAATGTCATGAACTCCTTGAGGAACATACTTTCTCTAAGTGAGAATCTCTTGTTTCTTAAGTCTGATAACTGTGTTTTCAGATTTCATTTTTGGAGAGTAGTACAGAAACGCTTTATTTGTTGGTTTATGGCTGTTTTGGACAATATTGTAATGAGGCTGAAAAGAATCTTTAAGCTTCTATTTTGTAAAGAAAAGGCTTTAAATGTAAATGTTTTGACACAGTACAAATTACAACAACTTCTTGCAAGTACATGTTCTTAAGCAGCATTTAGTGATATGCTTGTTGTTTTTCTTCTGGGTGTATTTGTGACCCTTCTTCTGAATTTAATGAGAGGGCTGTTTAGAGAAGGAAGTATGGACTGATTTGGTTTGGCTCATTTCAATGCCGTCTTTCACCCAGATGAACGAATGCTGAATGCAACTCCACAAAACACAGGAACACCTGTCTTCCTGATGAGGTTGAAGTGCTTTTCAACAATAGAACTTAAGAATATACTCCAAATTTAACGACCTGAGTCATAGTATCTTTGTGTTGAGAATTTTGTGTCTTACCTCATCAGTCAGTCAGTCTCATGTTACTAGGCTGTGTGTCTGTACTGCACGATTCAGCATACTGTAAAGACTAGTAGTAAAGAAAAACTAATTGGAACAATGTTAATGTTCAGTGGAAAATTTATGATCCCACTTTTCCTGTATCAGTGGAGTATCAGGTAGAGTCTGTTCACTAATTGATAGTTTTATCAACAAAACCCAGGTAACCTCTGCAAAGCCACCACATACGGTGGAGAATGGTTGGCTTGTTGCACTGAAGAAGTTTGATTCCCCACATGGGTACAATGATTGAAGCCCATTTCTGGTGTCCCCTGTTGGGATATTGCTGGAATATTGCTTAAAGAAGCATTAAACATATCTTACCCACCCACCCACCCACTCACTCACTCCACCCCCATCATGTGTGTGCTAAGTTCAGTCATCTCCATAATATGTTGCAGGGAAACTCCTGTGATAAAATATCCCATACATATTTGTGTTATCTCCCCTTACCGGATATACTGAACTGTAACTAACTTGATACATATTCTTAGGTAACATGTATAAATTGCTATAATGACGTAGTAGGAAGCTGGTGGTAACCATGGTTACCACAACCATATCAGGCTGAACAGCAGTGGTAAACCCATGTTATCCAGACTTGTGGTTTCCATCACTTATTTTAGATTTTTTTCAACAAGTATATATTTTACATAATGTAAGATGAATCTTCATTTTTCAGTTATTTCAGTAGCATAAACTGCTGCACGAAAAGAACAAAAAATAGCTTGGAAACAACAAGTAATAAGTCACAATTATCCCTCACAGAAAATCCCTATCAAACTTTGAGTAGTATATAGTTGGATTGGGAAGGGCACATTGGTAAGGTGCATCTGGCATACATGCACAGACGTTACAGTTGAAGGTACAGTCAGGCCGCGTTAGTCCGGACCCCGACAATCCGATTCCCGCGATATCCAAACAATAGCTAGCTGTAACCAATCTTGTTTACTATGTAAACTCATTACCTGGACATCGGATATGTTTTGTGATTGGCTATGATCATTTGACAGACAGATGCAATCACGTGGTTGACACGTGATCTTACTTCGTAACAATGCTGCAAGTCACAAGTATGCCAATGTCAAACTGACCAACGTGAAAGTTGATTTCTTGCCCCCAAACACCACATCGCACATTCAGCCAACTTGTATACGTTCGTATGTTTTTGTATTGCCATGTCAAAGGGAAGTAACCCTACTGTAGTTGTGTTCATAAAAGTTCGTTTCAGTAGTCTGTACGTTTCACTATCCGAACGTTTTTGATGAAAAACAGAAGTGTTCGGATTAACGCGGCCTGACTGTATTCAAATAAGGACGTCTAGAACAGCTTGAATTAAAGCTTCAACAGGTAGCTCTGGTACTCGGTTAGAATTGACCCAAAGTAGGACCTGGATATGCCCAGGACTACCCGAACCCGATTAGTCATGTGACATTTTTTTAAGGAGAGGAATACATAAACTCCATGGATGCACAACAAAGTTGCACTTATCTTAACCTTTGTGTTTGAATACAGATAAGCCTCATGTGACTGCAGTGTATATTTAGTCAGATAATTATGTTTGTGTATCTACTTACTTTTTTGCCAGAGCTCCGGTAAATCGATTCCCTTTTGGATATTTTATACCCTTCTGTTGGCACCTTCAGCTGGTTCCCCAGGTTGGGTCAGGTAACAGGTGGAGTTAGCCATAAATGTTGACTTGTCCCTGCTCTCTTTAACATAGGCATTTCAATGTGAGACCTGTGTGAACTTGGAATTCCTGTAAATATGTAAAAACTGTGTAGGGTTTGTTTTCTGATTCTTTATAGATAGTAAAGTTATCTTTTTACATATCTGTTTCAATGGGGTTACTTTGTTGTTAAAGGATCCCGGGCAAGCCATGTTTGTAAGAACAGGCAGCTTAATGGATCATGTAGTTTGACTGTGTGACTTTGTTGATGGCAAGTGGTCAGACCTGGACTTCATGGATCATGACTTATAATATCACGCATTGGAAACCCAATCCTGACCAGATTGTTATTTCTGGCTGATGTCACACAGCAGGAATATTGTTGCATGTTGTGTTCAACAACAACAAAACATAACGTATGTTTTATTTGGGATTACACTTTCTTAGTGAAGTACAGATTATAGTACTTTCGTTTGGCTGAATCCCATCTGGGATTTGAACCCACACCCTCAGAGTCTGTCACATAACCCGCTCAGCCAGCATGGCAGTTTCCACAAAATTGAAAATCGACAACTGGTAGTCTTGACTACGGAATTTGTGTACCCCTCTGTTAAGTGTAAATTGGCACTGTTCCCATGGCTGAGAGCTATGATTGTAAGTGCCATTAGAATATGCATCTGACTTATAGGCTGGCAATGGAATGGAAGTAGATATATTTGGCTCAGTTCCTTTAACATCCACGAATGCATTCACTGTCAGCTTGGGTTGTATACTCCTCATGGAGCTGAGATCATGACCCTGATCCATAGACTGGGACTGTAGCCCCTTTAGTATTCTGTATTTTTGTGGATCTAGTGTCTTATAAAGATACGTTATGAGAACATCAGGCATCTACTGAAAGACTGTTATCCACATCTGTTTGTTTCTGTGGGTGTTCTTTTGATCATTTCTTGTCTTTGTCTAGTGTCTACTGAAAATGGTGTACATAACTAGCATTTGAGTTTCACATAAATATCTTTCCTTTGGGTGTGTAGTGGTGTAGGCTGCCTCATGTAAAAGAGTTTCCTTCTTCTGAGTTCAGTGATCAATTGGTAAAATGGGAATTCCATTTCTGGCATCTCTCTCCATAATATTACTGTGGGTCCTGTTCCACAATGCTCTCATAGCATAACAAGCTATCATAACTGTAGTGTTATGAATGGCTTAGTGCTACAAACACTTTGTGGGTCAGGTCCCAGCACTGTTGTTTAGTAGGGCTGCAACAATTTGGTTCGATTCACCATAAATCATATCTAACACCTTAGTTTCGATTTTCGATAACCATTATTGCTATTTCGATTCGATATTTGAATATCTATTTCTGTTATTTCCACTTATCTGACTTTTGAAATTTTTACCTTGTCTATTTGTGTTTATTATCTGGACTGAGATTCTGAAAGCACTCAGAATGAGTTTGACTTTTGAGATTTTTACATATGCACGTTTATGGCCATTGACATGGGGACAAGAAAGTGAAAACTGCTGTTCTGTGTTTAAACATCATGTTGTATTTGTTTGAAATAGGTTACATCATTGATATTCCTGATTTTCTTTTCAAATCTTTGAAATTTTTTTCCGTGTGATATTTTTTGTATTTTTTAAACTGAAACTAGTGTACATGAAATCTGATGTTATACTTGTCTGACGAACTGAATTGAAATGATCGAATCGAGGGTCCAGTATTGGAAATCAAATCAAATCGAGGTCTGGGTGAATCATTGCATCCCTGTTGTTTAGAACTGCATTATACCATTCTTACGATGCCTGTTCAGTGTACGTGTTGTTGTGTTGAAGGTGATGACAGTAAATCGTCAGCTGTAGTGGATTCTGTAGGGAGGCTGTGTCAGGCACACAACTCCACCACTGCCAAACAGCTCAAACAACTGCTGCAGACGGATGACCTTGACGGGTGAGGAGACCTATGGCTCACTGAGCCTCACACTGCTTTCTGCTGTATTTCAGAGTGGGTAGCATAGAAGTTAAAGTGTTTGCCCATCATGTGGAGGGCCTGGGTTTGGATTCCCACATGGGCACAATGTGTGCAGCCCATTTCTGGTGTCCCTTGCTCTCGCTTGGAAAACGCCCACCCGTGACGTGCCTGAGACAAAGCATGACATGGGCACTTATGTAATATCCTCTATGTAGTACCTGCTTCACTTCTCCTTGCTACAGACCCATTGAAATTCTGGGGTAGAATAGTCCTTCAACATCCCATGATTGCCGTAAAATGCGGCTATGCTTGTTGGAAGAGGTGACTAATGGGATTGGGTGGTCAGGCTTGCTGACTTGGTTGACACATGTCATCAGTTCCCAGTTGTGCAGATTGATGCTGATGCTGTTGATCACTGTATTGTCTAGTCCAGACTTGAATATTTACAGACCGCTGCCATACAGCGGGAATATTGCTGAGTGCAGCATAAAACTAAACTCACGCTCTCCCTCTTCCTGCTATATGACAACCATCCAACCTGACTCACTGATCTGCTCTGTCAGTGTTGTTGATAACAGCAGGGGTAAAAAGTTTGCTTGTTGTGTAATGTGCATTGTCATGTCAATATGGTACATTGACAGTTATATATAGGACATCTCTAAGTGCGTAATATCAAACACCTAGCAGTGAGTGTGATTATAAACCATGACGTGACAGATTAACTGGAAGGAAAATAAAGAAGCAAGTATTGTCTAGCTTGTTCTAAGTAATAGTATTTTGTGAGTCATGATCATGAGGTAGCAAATTCTGAGTGCCGAATGCTAAACATTACATTAAATTAAAGACTACGGAATAGGAGCTGGTGTCACTTCAGTTTGTTTGCTCACATTGCCTGATGTATCCATTCACAGAGTTATAAGACGTCTAGACGAACACAGGACGTTCTTCCCACCATTTCAGGAACTCACCAAGAAACTGCTCCAAATATTAGGTAAATATGTTAATATCTGTTCCTCTCATCAATATTCATTGAGAGCTTCCTAGATAAAGATCCATATGGACAATGTTACTTGACCCTGTGGCCATGATTTGTAATATGTGAAGGTTTCAGCACCATGCTCTTGATGTCTACAGTGAGTGGTGTTCCAAGTGAAACATGTTCTTGGGGCAAGGGAGGTAACTGACAATGGACGTCAAGTTTTCATCCTTGTTGAGTAATTTTTGAATTTCAGAGTTATGTAAGAATGAAGATTTTTATGGATATCAACTTCTTTATGAGAGAACACAACGTTTCGGAGTTAATGCTTACTCCTTCATCAGGTAAGCATTAACTCCGAAACGTTGTGTTCTCTCATAAAGAAGTTGATATCCATAAAAATCTTCATTCTTATGTATTTTCACTTCTAAATGACATTCAAAGACTTCAGAGTTATGTTTTGGCGGGCCTAATATGTGTATGCATAGTGCACTAAAAAGACACTTTAGGAAATTGATGTCTGGTTTGTAAACATCATTTCCACTGCTTGCAGGATTTGTGAAGCATGTGTCTCATCAAGCAGGGAGTGATAGATATTTCATAATCTTGCCCCAGTTTCTTGAAACAAACTTAAGTCTGAGTTTTGACTTAAGGTAAAGTTTTACACAAATCTGAGAAAATGTAGGAAAATATTTTTCCGAGATAAACTGAAATTTTTACACTGATTGAACACTGATTCTTCTTGAAGATCGATGAAAATGGGGTGGACAAATAGCATACTGATTGTCAAGTTTGTTCGGATTATCCAAATTGTAAATGTGTAAAGCTAATTCTTGTTGTCCCTGATGTGATGTGGGAATTTGGAAGCAGCATAGAAATAAACTCACTCACTCCAGGTGAAAACAACACCAGTGGATCGCTTTTGACAAGTATCCTCATGCACATAAACGAATGTGATACAGAAACAATGACACCTATTTTCATTAGTAAAGTTACATTCTCTGTCATCTGTATGGAAATTTTGTCTGATTCAGGTATCGAGAGGTTGGATCAAATCGTCCCTGCAGTCCGAGCACTCAAGATGTTATCTCACTGATCCCAGAGGCATCAGCCACAAGTTCCACATTCTATGTACGAAACGTGGACTGTGGACGTCTCATTTATCAAAAATTTACAAAGCTTCCATTGTAGTCAAACTCAATTCTTTCTGTTGAGATTTAGTAATTATTTTCCAGTGTACCGTCTCTCTTATTTTGTAATGACAAATCCTTAAACCTGCTTGCTGATGCAGCTTCTCTGACATCTTACCTCTTTCATGAACTTACAATCATAAAATGGCCTTGACATTATATTTAAATGATCTATTTCACAGGAAAAGTATTCATGAGCATAAAGCAAGTTGAGTATCGGCAGTGTCAGAGCTTGTAATGAAAGAACCCTTCAGCTGGAGTGAATGGTTTTTCAAGTGTCATTTTAAGAAAGCTTTACTAGCAAATAGGTCTAGAGTATTGTCATAACTCAACAGAGATATGTACAGTGGCGTTATTACAGGGTCTGTTGAAAATGTCACACATAATACTGATTGCAGAATACAGAACATTTCTAGTGTTCTGGTAAATACAATATAAGTTATAAAAAATCAGTATTCTTTTGTTCTCTCCAGCCATGACTTCACCGAGTGACACATTTGTCAATGCTATTTGTGAACAAGTGGCATTATTTCCTGAAACCCGAATGTGCCAATACTCAGGACGACAGTATGCAGTGAATGAATGTCGATGGTTAATCCAGTTCAGTAGGTGATACACATCAAACAGTAAAGACAGTCACAAAACATTTATGCAGGATAGGATACATGCCTCATGACACTATGTGTATTGTGGTAAATATA
Organism: Haliotis asinina; assembly: GCF_037392515.1. Taxonomy (NCBI): domain Eukaryota; kingdom Metazoa; phylum Mollusca; class Gastropoda; order Lepetellida; family Haliotidae; genus Haliotis; species Haliotis asinina. The sequence goes on along the minus strand of NC_090289.1, from coordinate 33,847,917 downwards.
TTTCAACATAGATACAGTACATCAGATCTGAGATTGAAAGTATACTATTTAGTAATGCATATTTATAATGCGCTCACTTCCAATCTTGCAGCATGCTCAAGGCGTAGTTTTGAATAATTTTAATCTCCAGTTAAGTCAGGAGTTAGGAAAATATTCAATAGCTTCATTAAGCTAGTTTTATGAGTAACAGCATCATGTATTTGCTTTCTAATACTATTTTGTTTTCAGATTTTTGTTGAAACAAGATATAAAGTATCTTGTATTTTCTCATAGACAAATATCATTTGTTGACATTACAATGAGTCATTTCTTCCCTATCAGAATTGTTTGTGGATGATGGCCAGTGAGAACACAATACCCAAAGGCAGCACTTTCACAATATATTTCTTAAATGATAAAGTACATATATGTTTGTGTGAAGATTTTTTGTTCACATACTGTGCAGCTGAACCTGACACAATTCATATGTACTATGAATTCCACTCATGGTTAACAAAATGAGACAATGTCATTGTTAAGTTATGGGGTGATAAATTGATCAATGCATGTTATGAAATCCCATTGGCTTAGATCGATGCTTATCATGTCAATCACTGGATTGAGGGTTCCATGTTTGAAAATTTATAGACCATGGGGTAAAAAATCACTGAGAGATATGTTAAAGAAACAGTCAACAACAAGGTTCATCTGCATATGTATCATGTATGTATCATTTGTAGTTGTATTCTGTTGGTATATTCAAGTGTAGAGTTTATGTTCTCTTTTTGTACATATTTCACTTATTAAATTATTGTTTGTATTTAGACTTGTTACTTTTATGTTTGATATATGTTTTGTGTAGTTTCATCTTATCAAGGTGCTTATAGTGACCGATTCAGGAACCTTACCTCAGTGCCCAAAGGGGAAAATTGTGATAAAAATGTGTTTGTCTAATTATTGTGAGGTTTTGACAGTCTTATAGCAAAAGGTATGTCTGCATGACAACTTAATAACATTAAACTAAATTATGCCATCTCGATGTTTTTGTTTGTGACTCATATCCCAACTTAATCAGAAGAGGGTATATAAAGAATATGTAGAGGGTTACAAAACGTATTTTCACCAGTTGTCTGGCATATTTTATTGAGTGTTCAGATCAGCTGCTAATTGTTCTTTTACTTAGTATATGATGTAGATCAAGGTGCTATGTTTTGGAAACAGTCTTTAAAAAATATAGATGACAAAAGGTCGAGCTAACTATCATAGTAGAGCATTCAGATCTTGGTGGAGGGAAGGTATTTCACGGCATTTGAAAGTTTGGGCAAGCAGAAAAACATACATTGACAGCCTAAAATAGGTCCAAAGTTGTAGCTTTATGAAGTAAAGCATAATGTGTAATATCTGAACTTAGTTTCAGTATACTTTGTCAGTTTTTACTATTTGATTTAGATTTACAGCAAGGGAAGACAGAGATGATTCTTTGGTAAAAAGTATGTGTCATGTCAAGTTCGATGTTTGCATGGTCATAACCTTTCTTTAACTATGATCAGTTAATGGTTCCATATGAATGTTTTTTAGTTACACTGTATGCACATCTCCAAAAATATGAAATGACAAAACAGTGTACCATGCTGAATCTTCAGACAGCAAATATGATCTGATATTACTCAAATATTCCTTATATTGTTTCTTTGATTTTCACATCAGTTGATGACAGTTTTTTGCTGACTTTTCTTTTCTTAGCCACAGTTTATGAAACAACAAGTATGTAGTTCAGTAAGTCAGATTTTCTCACAAAATGCACATAGTGAATCTGTCAAGATGTCAAACAATATACACTATATTTTACTCTGTACTATTAAACTGATTTAAGTTTAAGATGTTCTTTATTTTTTCGTTCTGGTTTAGGCATGACCAATTTTATTTCTTGTTACGAATCCACTGGTCCTATTTGTTCAAGAATAAGGAAAAAAGCAATTTTCCATGCTCAACAGTAAAATTCCAATGTCTTTATTGGCCAAAAATGTAAACTTGTAAGTAAAATACTTTTAATATTTTGAAGGAATATTACTTTGACTGGTGATTTGATAACACTTTGTCCTCTTTCCTTATGGTTTTCCGAGGACAAAAATCCATCAAACAAGAAATATGGTCTGGCCTTGCTTTGGTTTGAGTCTGCTCACAGTGGAGCATTCAATTCTTCACCTTCATCTTTCAACTGTTGAAGGCGACTCATAAGAGGCGACTAACGGGATCGGGTGGTCAAGCTCGCTGACTTGGTTGACGCGTGTCATCGGTTCCCAATTGCGCAGATCGATGCTCATGTTGTTGATCACTGGATTGTCTGGTCCAGACTCGATTATTTACAGACTGCCGCCATATAGCTGTAATATTGCTGAGTGCGGCGTAAAACTAAACTCACTCACTCACTCACTCAACTGTTGAACTTGTCCACACCCAGGACAAAATGCCCTCACGTCACTTGGAAGATGTCAGTAAAGCATGTCGACCTCTTGCGTGTAAGTGGGCTCACATTTGTATATCAGTACTGCCTCCAACATTCATCATACAACGGTGCAAATATTGTGTTTTGAAATGTTTCAGACACCTGACTATACCTATTCTGTAGTCTGTTTCATTGTGTTTATGTTACAAAGGAGGCCACAACATTCTTCCATGCACGCAGCTGAATTCAATAAGCGTTACACAGAGAACAAGATTTTTACAAGATATTGAATTACTTTCGGGGATCATACTTCATGTGCAGTCTCCTCTGCAACTGCCTCCTTGCTCTGTCAAATCACAGTCATCCAGGCTGTCACTGTATACTGGCAACGCAAATACATTTATTGACAGAATAGTTACAGGTCATAGGTTAAACCCCTTGAACCCTCTAGACTCTGCCAATGCAAAACATTAACATTTTCCCGTGACACCCTATCCCCCACCCCTCAACCCCCATGCATCCGCCAATGCAGGCCCACCTGTGTCAGCATGTATTGAATATATTATATAATATTCATGTTTCATTTAAGTAGATAGTTACAAAATCCATTTTTATCAGGCGTGCACTTCATTCTTTGGTGAATGTTGTGTTATATTAAAATGCATGAGTGCTCATTTTGTTGCACCTGCTGTAACAGGTAAGTTTTATATAAGTAATGTAATCTAAGCATTGTCCATTGCATCAAAGCTTTTGATTGTCTGGGGTTAGGATTACAGTTTTGACATGGCTGTGTTGTCTGACCCAGGTACCGTAAGACTGTTGTGTAATTGAGAATGTACAAGTGCACTCATGAAAATATTGGCAGGGTTGCATCTAATTAAGGCCTACTCACGTCAGCCAACACTATAAATATGCCAAGAATGTTTGGTGTGGATGTGTTGGTGTATGAGATGTGCAGTGGTCTGTATAACCTGCGGTTATGGCCATATGCGTGTTAGTGGACTAAGTTGAGCTTTACTGAAATGAATGACCAGAGTATATTCAGGTCAGTTAGTGTAGCTCATCCAAGAAATCTGTGGAATAAACTTGTCAATCCATACAGTTTGTTCATGCAGATTTAGTCTGTCTCACAGTACCCTAACCACATTATGTTCCCTACTTCTCAGCCCTCGCTGCAATGTTGAAGCCCTAAATCAAACAAGTTTTGATTGAATCTTGTGTCTTACTGGGGCTCATTTTCAGTTTAAATGGGTTTATTTGTTACTATCAAAACTCTATGACACTGTATATTCAGAGACTAATCATTTAGTTTAATTCCATGTAGATTGTGTTCCTCCCACAAAAAGAATTCGTAACCGATCAATGATGTGTCTGGCTGCCTGTTTGCAACCAGTCAATGACATGTCTTGCTGCCTGTTGTCTAGCGGATAGAGTGTCTACCTTGGGAATGGATAATCGCTGGTTCGACCCCAGCTGTTAACGGATAGTTTTTGTTTCCTGGCCTAAGGAAGTTAAAGGGACAAAACAAGCACTGAATAGACTGAGAGTCGATTTGTGGTGTCGGAGACACCGTCACCGTGAAAACTGCGACACTGGTCGTTTATCTTCTTATCTAAGTGACGGATGATGATATATGATCAGAGACCCTATCCACAAAACGCAGCACTACGTCAATCGTAAGCTAATGACACAGTATAGTACGATAGGGCGTAACGTTAGGGAACCCTGATCATATCTAAATTTTAGGATCACATAGAGAGCAGGATTAATCCAAAATGAGAGAGCATTAGTATGAGTGAGAGCTATACATGTTTCAAACTAAACATGTATAATTAGACGGAAATGACATGCAAATTGTGTCGATTATATATTCCTCTTGTTGAACGGAAGTAGTCTGTTCTTGCAGACTGGATTCTTCTTAACCGGTGACTGGATTTGTTCCTGGGAAGATACCCTTCATTCCGAAGACTTCTTTTTGGTGAATCGGACAGTGGGAACATTCCAAATGGTGAAGTCGGCAGGTTCCACCTACGAGATAAAAGGCCTAATTTATTACTCACAGAACAAGTTGATCGTGACACACAGATAACACTGGTCTATTGTTTTACCTTGAACCGTCTTCTAGGTTATGAAGGTAGTACCTATCGGAACGACATGATAAGTGTACTACAAATATACGTCTATAGTAGGTGCGTTTCCGTTATATGTATTTCTTATTACTGCTGGCTTTGAAAGGTATTTGATATAGAGCAATGTTTTCCAATGAAAGTACGGGCGGTATATGGAAGGATTTGGAATTGTAGACAATATGTCATTGATCATCTCGGTAATATATCAGTGTGAAGTGTGGGCAGTGTATCATCGAATTATTTTAGCAACCTCTCTGTGAAAAATGTTGGCATCATGGCGGTGAACTTCTCGGGCAGTATGTCTGTATACAGTGCTGGAGATATATCGTTACAAGGTTTTGGCAATATATTCATGAACGATGTTGGCAATATGTCGGTGAACAGTGCTGGCGATACATCGTTGAGTGGTTTTGGTAACATCGGTTAATTGTTTTGGCAATGCATGGGTGAACAGTGCTTGTGACAGATCGTCGAATGGATGTGGCAATATATGTTTGGATGATGTTGACAATATATAGGTCAATTGTTGTGGCAATGTGTGAGTGAATTTATTTGGTGAACAGTATTGTCACTATATCACGTGTAACCGTCCTACAAATCACAAACATTATCCTCAAATACATGTGACGTAAAATACGTGATTGGTCATCCAACTATCGCAATATAATGTATTCACGGTCAGTGATTCATTACCAAATATTTCTAACCCGGGCATCAGCTGCCGACCAATTATATCATATTATACATTAATAACACTCCTAGAACGTTGTTCTTGTCTTCAGAACGTATCGCACAAACTCTTGACTCTGGTATCTTCAGTCATATATTCCAAGATGATGAGGTCAAAGAACCGATATTTATTCTTCATTACATTTATTCTTGTCATAGATCAAATTTGTTGTCTCAAATCCAGGAGGTAAGTTAAACTAACTTTATGGACTTAATGTCATGGGAAATTCTGGCTCGCTTTACGTTGTCATGGATTGTCTGGCAAGTGACCTGGTTTAACTGAGAAGTCGACCTCGTATTTGTAACATGATTCCTCTGATAGTGTGTAAATAAGTTTTAAAATGCATAAAATATATTTATTAACGATTTCAATGTTTTTGCGTACCAGTTCTAATTTAGCTCCCCATATGAGTTGGGAACCGCAGTTTAACTCTACCATATCTCACAACAGGAATATGTGACCTTTCCGTTTGAAGATATAGTTCAATGGCATTGAAAAGCTTTGTTGGGTTCAAAACGAAGTGGGATGGTTGGTTTAACGCCGCTCTCAACAATGTATTGGACAAAATAAATTAGGGATATTGGTATTTTTATGATTGATATTTTATCAGTGTATCAATAAATATATGACCATTATTCAAAATTTCAAAATATGCATGTATCCCTAACTATTTTTGTCCAGTATAATCCAGCTCTATGGCGGAGGTCTGTAAATTATCACGTCTGGACCAGAAAATCCGGTGATCAAGAGCACTGCAATGACATGACATGTGCCAGTCAAGTCAGCGAGCCTGACCATCTGATCTGACAAGCATGGGTTACTGAAGACCAGGGTCTAGATTTTCGAAGCTCTCTTGGCGCTAAGATAGTCGTAACTGCCACACATTAACACTGACTTACGACTATCTTAGCCCTAAGAGAGCTTCGAAAATTTAAGCCCAAAATTTTAACTCGGATCTTCACGGGTCTAAGCGAGGCGGAACGGGAACGTAAAAATAGCCAGGTCCTGAATACGTCAAACACTGAACTTCAATTTCTCTTTAACTTGTCATGGTTGAGTTCTGAGATCTCATTGTAAACCTTTCCTTCAGCTGTACTTCAAAGAATGCCTACGTTACCATGGTAGTTGATGACCTCACAGCCATTGGTGCCATGGTGCTTCAGCAATCTTTAAACAACACACAGACCAATCACTGCATTGTTGCCATGGTGACAGACACAGTATCCTGGCTGATAAGGTGAAGTAAGAATACATTAGTTCTTGTAAAATAATGAATGTGATATGCACCCCCGTTCAAAATGAATTAATACTACGCTTTTTATAAGTATTATGCTTTAGAGGTTCATTACATTTCTGCAATATAGAACACAATTTAAATGTTCATACAGTCAGCCTGGATATCAGGACTCACTAGCAGGAACGTTTTGGGCAACTGATGATCTTGTTCTGATTAGCTTTGGAGGTGCAAACTATTTTAAGTCCAACTCATTCATTTTAAAGAAAAGAACCCTTAGCACTATGACTACCTTGAGTTTTTTTTAAGTTATGGGAGTTACGGTCAGCTTAGCGCTAAGATATCTTTGTACAACTGCACCCAAAACCCACTTACACAACAAGATCTTAGCTCTGGATGGTCGCAACTCCCATACTCCAACACTGACTTAAGGCGGCCTTAGGCTAAGATCGCCTTGTGTAAGTGTTTCCTGTTGTGTCACTGTTCTGTCTCAGTCGGCTTTAGGGGCATTACCTGTTAAATTCACTTAACGGATCTTGAGTTGCCCAATTGTTGCAGTCCGTTGTGTAAATATGCGTCAATTTGTCAAATCTGAATCATATATGACTGTATGACGTCCGCCCGGGGAGAGGAAGGTCGCGGGTTCCGCGTCATACCAAAAGAAGAAGAAGAAGAAGAAGAAGAAGAAGGAAAAAACCCACGTTAAAATATGGTACTTGTTGGTACCTTCCTGACGCTCGGCATTAATGGGTACACAAAGGACTTTTCGGATCGGAGTCAGTATAAATCAGTATAAAGTGTCTGAGTAGGGTATATATGCCAAACTACGGCATGGTATCTCAGTGAGCTAGGACTTTGTAAACCATCTCAAGTCGGGGCTAGTACAAGCAGCCATACATGCATATGCACGTACGTGGTCATGTGAACGAACTATTCTTGAGTACTACGTAAAACCTAACCTCACCTCGAATCCTATTACCTTTCCAGGTTTGCCCATACCCTTGGGCTGTCACCACCTTGGTATTTCCTTCCTCGTGGAGTCTCCGCAGCTTGCAATATATGAAAAAATGTTAAAAAACAGGGTTACAGTCCACCCCTCACACACTGATATATATACGTTCACACAGCGTCCGCCCATTTCCACCCCACCCCCCATTCACTCACTCACTCTATAATGATCTATCAACGCGAACTGATTCTGATTATTGACTTTATTTCCAACGTAATATGTTTTAACATAAGTTACTATAATCATTATAACTACCAATGTGTCCATAACGTGTCATTGTGATATTGTTTTTCTCCGTCCACAGAGATATGCTTGGCGACCGTTTTCATAAGGTCATTGACATAAAACCAATCAAAGTAAAGAAAGGGGATCGGCCTCCTTCACCACTCTTCGGGAAATTCCGGGCTTGGTCGTTTGAAGAATACGACACAATTGTCTACCTTCATTCTGATACTTTGGTGAGTAACATTCTGTTGACCCGGGGAGGAATAAGCCGAATGCTTTCATGGCGTTATAGAATCGTGTATTCTGATAGGATTTATAAAGAATTCTACCATAATATATTTTCGAAAACGCCAACCTTAGTGAAATGAATATCATTTTTCCGATGCATATTAGAACCTTGCATTTTATTGCAATAAAATTTCGCATTTTGTATGTAAGTAATCGTTTAAGTAAAAAAAAATAAAATAAAAATAAAAAAATATATCGTGGAAGGGATTGGTTTTTGGATGAAAATAAATATAGCTAATCAGACATTCTAAGATAGCGTTGTAAAAGGTTGTAAACTACGTAAACGGTCTTACTTCCATAAACGCAAAACTCCCCATAGAATTCAATTCTAAACTGAGTGAAGTAGTAAGTACAAGATGCTGAATAATGCAAAAAAAAACAATCCGCTCATTAATAACTATATACGACGAGTGTAGTTATGTTTGCATGTTTCACGCTTCACGCTTCAGCAATATTTCAGCTGTATGGTCTGCAGATAATCCAGTCTGGTCCAGACAATCCTTTGATCTACAGTAGGAGCACTGATCTGCATAATTGGCATACGATGACACCTGTCAACCCAATCAGAGTTTAGGTGTAATTGCTTCAGGTACTGAGTAACGTGGACGAGTTGTTTCACTACCCTGAGTTATCGGCCGTGGCGGAAGGTACTTGGACTGACCACTTCAATTCTGGAGTCATGGTCATCAAGCCGTCCGTTGAGAGATTTAAGTCGCTTCGGAACATGGCCAAGCAGGAACAAAGCTTCGATGGTAAAAGATTTCATTGTTCTGCTTGCAGTTTTACGCCGAATCAAATCAGATAACTGGCATGGCATTTTCTGGAAAGTTTCGGTGTAGTTCTGATCCAAATTTGATAAAACATAGCGACCTTCACCTTGTACTTAAGTCATCTCGGGATAAAACATGTTTTTTGCGAAATTATTATCTTCCTTCCCCACTTCTTTCTACCAGCATACGTCTTTCGCAAGTATCTGGCTCTTGACCCTCGTTATCTGTCAGTCTCTGAATTCTAATTTGAATCTAGCTGAACTATCTCCTTGCAAATCTGTTGTGGAGAACGTATCGTATTCCCACTAACCTAGTTACCCAACATGCAGAAAGAAGTACGTAAACGAAAAAGGATTTAATTCGCTGCAGTTGTTTACATTTTGTGAAGATCATATGAATAACTAAATGATCCTGCTTTTTTAATATATGTTTACATTAAAATTGTTATTTTTTGAGGGTGAAATGTTGGTTAAGGACTTCTCAAGGCCATTAGATAACACCTTGGAGCCTAGAGATAATGTTTGGTTGTCAATGATATAATGTCTGCAGTCTATGCGATAATACCCGAGGCTCTGGGATATAACCGGGGGATATGAAATATTACCTGGCGAGCATGAGATAATACATAGAGGCCATGGGTACTACCCGCAGATCTATTAGATAATACTTCAAAGCTATAGAATACTGCCATAATGCTATGGGATAATGCCATGAAGATGTGAGATAATACTGGGGTGTTGTGGATAACACCTAGATTGCTATGAGACTATACTTAGAGACAAGGATATATAACATGGAGACACTGATTCGAGGCTATGATATAAATCCTGGAGGCTATGCTATAATGCCTGGAGGCTGTAATATTCTACCTGGAAATTATGATACAATGGCTGGAGGATGTGAGAGTCAACGTACAAGCTAATACCTTGTAGATATGAATAATTTTTTTATGAGATAATATCCGGAGGAAATGAAACCTGGAGACTGTGAGATAATACCCGGAAGCTTGGTACCGTTGCCGTACATGTACATTTTGTATTGTATGAGAAACATTCAGTTTCATTATGTGCAGTCAGTGTTCGAAATAGTTTCTAAATTTTGCTTGAAAGTTACCACTACACAAAATAATTCGTTAGCCCGAAATTGTTAGAAACTGAACAAAAGATTACAAAAGCGTAAATTACCATAAAATATTATTGTCCCAAGTACACTGTCGTCAGTCTCCCCATTGCTCCCGATGCCCTTGGTTTGGTACCGCCTGGCGCAGATCAGGAGAGTGCCCGGGTTTTCCACCGGGAGCACAACCCTTAAGACAATCTGGGTAATGCAGAAGGCTGCAGTGTTGGGGAGCCTTCATATTCTCTGGAAAGCGACTTGGTAAATGTTTCCTGGAAGAAGCCCCATTCGCTGTCTGGGCTGCGTGTAGAGGGGGCGAGGGCCCTGAACTGATGATGAGTTTTACCAGCCTGACTGTGCCAGGATCATCGAACCCTCCCTGCTGCATTTCTATCTCAAACTGTAAAAAAAAACAGCAAAAAAAATAAAATAAAAAAAATAAAAATAAATAAATAAATAGATAAATAAAAAAAATAATAAAAACAAGAAAAACAAAACAAAACAAAAACCCATGTCGCACACTGTGTTCAATATTATCATCATATATTCATACGATCCACATGTCCACTATTTTCAGATACAGATCAAGGCACGTTGAACATGTATTTCTCGACATGGCATCGACTATCCTGTATATACAATACTGCAGGCGATTCCCCGGAGACAGCTGTTGGCGCATACAACAGGTAACGGAACAATACTCTGTATTTGTTACGAAGTGTGGCTGTAATACTCTGAACCTAATAACGAAAGGCGTATGGTACATCCTTAGTGTGCGTGTATTAAGTGCAATAGTCTATTTCAGTAGCATGCATTTGAAAAAATTAGACAACCAGGTAGCATATCTCTGTCGGCATGTTGTGAGTGTGAGGGGGAAATAGAAGAAATGGCTGCTACATTGTGTGGGTTTCTCAAACTGAATGGTTCAACTCCAGCACTCCGCACTGTCATCGGCTTTATTAGATGATGGGAAGAAAGACCGCCGATTGTAATAATTCAACTCCTATTCATTGAAACAGTCGAATAGCGAAGTATCTAATACATCGTCTGGAAACTTATAAAACGAATTCTTCTATCTCGAATGTTCATCCAAACGAAACTTTACCATTGTGAGTACACGCTACTGTTTAAGCTAAATGTATGTTAACGTACTGAGAACGAATTGTCTCAAACTCTCCTTTTTGGCCTAGAATATTGTGATAACATGTGAACTGGATTGGCTTAGGTTCGGCCACAGAGTGAAGATTGTGCGCTTCAACACTGAAATGAAACCATGGCTGGTATCCTTCAACCTGGAGGCTGAACAGACCGAAATGTACGCTGGGGAACTCGGCCTCATCCCTGTTCCAAGACCCTTCTATGAGCGATGGTGGCGGGTGTTCAGGGCATCAATCAGACCTCATCTTGACGTAAGTAGTCACAAACCAAGTTAGACCTCAGCCCAAACGACCTTCAAGACCTCCGATTGACGTAAGTAATCAAACACTAATACAGGACTTCACCCAGATGCCAGTATGACCTCACCATGACGTAAGTAATCAAACACTAACACAGGACTTCACCCAGACGCCAGTATGACCTCACCATGACGTAAGTAATCAAACACTAACACAGGACCTCACCCAGACGCCAGTGTGACCTCACCATGACGTAAGTAATCAAACACTAACACAGGACTTCACCCAGACGCCAGTATGACCTCACCATGACGTAAGTAACTGCTAGGAATAAGCTCCGCTGAGACTGGAATCCATCCCTGTTTCTGTCAGACCTCACCTTGAGGAAGAAATCACAGATCGACATGGAACCATCCCTGTCCTAAGTCCAACTTCAACTAATTCCTGGCGACTGTTCGAGTCTGTCTCACATCATGGTTTTCAGTTTAATTTAGGTCTTTGACCCACAGTACAAACAATGGCGTATCGCATTTTGTTTTGGTGGCTCTTACATAAGAGCGTGAATGGCATAATTATACAAGCAGAGTTTAAATTTGTTTGACTATTTATAAATATTAGTTAAAGCTAATGTAGTATGTGATAAAGTCACAGGATACATAACTGTGTTATATCATATCAACGCACAGCTAAGTGCAATCTGACAGACAATATGTGTATGAACAGACTTGTCACATTTGTCCACATGTTAACTTATTCCATATATCAACCTCTTATCTCCATTGTCCTCGTGTTGACCTTTCGCACACATCAGGCACTTACCTTTTTTGTTCTTACGTTAATGCTGGTAGAATAACATGGTAACCCTAGACTCAGGTAATAAGGAGTCGGGTCTATTCAGTAAATGGCTATATGTAAATCCAGTTTATGAGACAGCCCCTATTATACAGTGGCAGCGTTGATGGTGTCAGTTACGCCGGGAACAACACAACGTTATAGGCTAGAACGTTCTCCTTGACCACCAGAGACGCGAAAACCGAATTCAAAGGCTGTGGTTGAACATAAGAGCAATTTATTTTACATGCTTCACCATACTGTCGGAATGTATTGTTGCAGATTTAATCGCGGCAGGAGGGATGTTTCTACAAGATAAAGGAGGTCTAGTTTTGCCAGGTTGGAGTGGCAATGAGATGTAACGAGCGTGAGGTTTCAGCTCAAGAAAGCTCGAGAGACAAGTAGAACACCCAAATTAAAATCTTCATATTAAGTCTAAGATATATTTGAAGGTACATTAAGTTTACATTCTCTTTAGAATCTCTCAGTATATGTTGGGTAGCCTAGTGGTTAAGGCGTTCGCTCGTCACGTCGAACACCCGGGTTTGATTCCCCACCTGGGCACAGTGTGTGAAGCCCATTTCTGGTGTCCCCAGCCGTGATATTGCTGGAATATTGCCAAAGCGGCGTACAACTAAACTCACTCGCTTGACATATGTATGTGTTGTCAAAGATAGAGTCTTGAGCAAACTTAAGTGCTAACCCGCGTCCAATGGGTTAACTCTAGCCCGTGAGTTAAAGGTATTGTCACATAATCTTCAGCTTCACTTCCACCTCACAGACAACAGACAGCTGGACAATATTGGAAGTTTGGATAATACCATGCGATTAGGATTAGGAACTGAAACTCTATATGCCATCTACGGGAGTTAAAACAAATATTAGTAACCCACTATCTTGATGGTGTCCTCTCTTGCTGTGGGGGTTTGGTCTATTTCACCGTAGAAGTGACATTAAAGAAATGTACTTCATAGAAACAAATCAGAGACAGCAGAAACAAGTACATGTAGTTGGTAAGACCAGTTGGGTAATTTGTGCCGGACTATGTTGGAAGATAATAAATGCAGAGGTAATTAGATCACGACAAACATATAGATGTATACCTGTGTGTATATAATGTCCTTTGAGGTTCCCACGGAAGAGTGCTCTTTTACTACGTCTAACCTCGGAACCGACCCAAGATGATCTGTCGGCCTGATTATTTGATTTGGACAATTCACACTGAAAATTGTCCTTTTTTCTAATTATTATTCGCCAAGTTGACCTCTGCTTCCTTACCCAACCTCACGTCCAAGAGGCTCTCTTGAAGCACGGATGTAAATGATTTCATATTCTTAAGTTGACCTCTGTTTCACTACCCCACTCTTCTGTTCAAGAGGCTCTCTTGAAGTTCGGATGTACAGGATTTCATATTGTCAAGTTGACCTCTACTTCTATGCCGAACCCTCCCGTCCAAGAGGCTATCTCTAGGTACACACCCAAGAAATGTCACATTGTCAAGTTGACCTCTGCTTCTCTGCCGAACCCTCCCGTCCAAGAGGCTATCTCTAGGTACACACCCAAGAAATGTCACATTGTCAAGTTGACCTCTGCTTCTCTGCCGAACCCTCCCGTCCAAGAGGCTATCTCTAGGTACACACGCAAAAAATGTCACATTGTCAAGCTGACCTCTGCTTCTTCACCCCAGCTTTACGTCCATACACAGAAAGGCTCTCTTGAAGTACATACATACAAGATCACATTGTCAAGTTGACCTCTGCTTTCCTTCCCCACCCTCACGACCATCAATAGTGAGACTGTCTAAATTAGAAAATTGAAAGATGTAAGATAAACAACCATTCAGGTTATGAAATAAAGTGAGAACTATTTCGGTCGACACACCTTCAGGTGCAATGATATTTTGTCAGCAAAGTTTATACGATATTCTGTAACCGAACAACCAGCACAGATAGTATGTAACTGTAACAGGAAGGTTCAATGAACAATATTCTCCCCAGCCGCAATAACACAACAGCTCTCCACGTTTGAATGGTTTTGTATGTAATGCAAAAATTTTATATTCAAAAGCACGCAATAGACTTTTCCCAGATGCTGTTTACAAAAGGTTGTGAAACCTGGTGTTCGTACGTAATCGATATGTCTATGTATTCGTATTCTGTCAGTGCCTTCTAACAAGATGCTAATGCCATAGGTAGGATCAGTTACCCATGACTCATGTACAAAAGAGACAAATGGTGTCTACGTCCGTATTCCAGATCCGCATTTAAACACCACACTTTGGAATCCAGGAAGTTGACCCACCCTTTTCTTCGTGTCAGGTGTCGTCATGTTCGGGTATTTATGTGAAGGCTCGTCGCCATGACATCGATTGCCCACTGACCCGAGAAATAATCATGTAGCGATTAAAGAATGTTCCCTTGTGATGTAGAGGTAAAAGGCATACCAACAGATTCTTCTTGACCTACCTATCATGTGGGGAGGTGGGATAACCACTGTGGTTAGATTCAGCAGGTTTGATACCATGTGGTTGTATTCTGAACAAAATAAACAAAAACCCTTAGACGTCATGTCATGTCTTATTAGCATCAAACGGAAGACCCGGATTCGATCGGTACAAAGTGTGTAATACATTTGTAGTTACCCCCGCCCCCAATCCCCCTTTCCTTCACCACCAACACCCACACACACACACAGCGATATTACTAATTACTGCGTGAAACCATACTCACTCACTCACTCCTCACACACACACTCACTCACTCAAATAGCGGTTTGACGTTTTTTTGCTAACGTTTTCCGGGTTGTAAATATCTACCATTCACCGCTATGTATATGGTGGCAATAGTCTTACTATTACCACCTTCAGTTGACATCAGCTTAAGTGGAGTTCGATGGGTACAATGTGTGCAGCCCATTTCCACTCTCCCCAGCCGAGATATTGCATGGAGCCGTGTAAAAACCATGTTTACCGAAATAACGTTTTTGATTTTTTTTCAAGTTTTCCGAGTTGGTAAACTTTGAAACTCCCCTCTATTCACTGCTATGTATGAGCTAGCCATAGTCTTACCATTACAACCTTCGGTTGACATCAGCTTAAGAATAATTATGGAAGGAACCTATTATTTATGTTCACTGTATACGTTACACATTTTTCAGAAGGTTCTCAGAAGTCACAACATGGCGATTGTTCAGGATGGACCTCGGATATTTTTAGGTAGGTGTGTCCGACAATACGGGTTTGGTCATATTAAATATGAACAATTTTGTTTTTGTCAGTATACAGAATTCGATGCCTTAATCGCTCCTTTCCTTCGTGTAAAAAACCTTTAAACCACAAAACAGAAACAGACATATGGATTCGGGGGTAGAATAGCAAAATGGCTACTTAATGGAGCGGGTATTTGAATCGTATTTTGGGTCTGACCGATTGTTTTCAGGGAACGGTGGTAGTCGTAGTGGGTGGGAAGTTTTAACGTTAAGAGGCTCACTGCTGGAACGACGCCTTGGCGTATCCCATATAACCTCCTTCTTCTACAGGACACAAAGTGCATTAAGTTTAAAAATCATTAATTAAAAACCCCCAAAAGAACATGAAACATGACCAGTTTATGTTTATGGAGTTTCCTTTTTGACACAAACTCTGCATGACCAAGACGGACAATAATAAGATCCTAGTATGCTGAAAAAGTGTGTCGTTATGTACACGTTGTAAGAATTGGGTTGAAGTTAAGCAGCGCTTGGGATGAACCTTGGTCACTAACCCTCATAAGACATTATGCTGAAGTAGTTATTACAATCAAATTACTTTGACGTTAATGCATCATGCATCATGCATCATGCATCATGCATCATGCATCGTAACGCTTATTTACACCTATATGTGATCACTTTTAATGGCATTTCTCTCTCTACTAGAATTGCGTTCGTGCTGAATGTTAAATGTGTGTATTCTACGACATATCATTTCCTTATATGAAACTGATATTAAAGAACAGGGTATTACAAAAACGGCACTACTGGTTTGACGTGACGTTCTCCTGCCAGACACATTCTACCCGAATCCGGATATTGAATTTATGCCATTACCCCTGTTACTACAATACCCTATCACCGTGGTTGTCGATCGCTTTACGTCATTGATTGTATTGATATGCTATTTGTAATGATTATATAAGTTATTCGTTGTACTGACATGTTATAACTGTATCGATTGCCTTTAGACACCATACGCTGGGGAAGGTCAGCCTGATTATGCAGTCTTGATTGAACTTATTTACCAGTAAGCGTGGGCTTCATAACGCACAACTTATGTCTTGTACGTCTAAGGTAAATATATTTTCATCGAATGGTGCAATAGCCTATGTCCGAAGTCTTTCATTCATTAATGTCATTTATGTTATTTTCGTAGGTGACCCTTACACTGGACTTCATGTACAAGCGAACTTCTTCGCATTGAACGACAAATCCTATCCCAAGTTCCTCAATGTTCAGGGCAAGGCGATCAACAACCAGTATTGTACCCAGTTAGACTTCTTCCTCTGGGACCAAGGCACTTTCGATGTCAGAGGATAGTCCCTAATAAATTTGTTTTTGATTTCGTATACATTGTTCATGTTCAACATCTCTGAGCTGGGCAGAATTATGATTTAGCATTGCAAGACATGACACAAGTTTCAACTGAAAACGTCCTGAAGACAGACTTTATATGAACTTTAGATTGTGAGAGTAGCATTTGATAAAGGCAGTGCAGAACATACTTGCCATTCTGATTATTTCCAGTGATCGATTCATAAATTGCAATCGCTATTTTCCGTTTTTTAGAATTTCTGTTTTGATGCATTGTCTATACCAAAGATGAGATAACTTTATTGATGATCAATTTCTTTATTTTAATAATCATTGTCTATAAAAGTTATAGACACATATACTATATCAGATGGAAGTTATTTTTGATTTCATTATAAATATGTTGCGGTTTCCACAAATAAACTGCGGATGACCCAAGGAACGTTTTGGTGATAACTGTGCATATTGCTTAAGGTGAATGTACGATTGGGAAATCCAAATCCCTTTTATAATTTGAACCGCCTGTAATCTTCATCACACATAATCTGGATACGGATGTAAGACATACATTTTGTTTTCCCACTTGTTTCTTCATGTTCGTGTTTCTTCACCTCAAAATCTCAAGAACAGATGAGGTGAAATAGGTCACTTGCCTTTACATTGTTGAGAGAATAAGAGATCGTCTACACCTGAAACTGAAGATTGTCTATACCTGAAGCTGACTTGAACTGTTTTTTGTAAAGGGTCCTTTTTGACTGGCTAAAGAGTTAGTGAGTGAGTCGACGTGTAACGCCATATTGGAATCTTTTCTAACCCTGAATGGTTTGAAAAAGGAGAGAAAAAAACAACAAAATTCTTCTTATCACTGGAAAAACAGAATTTCTAAAACAAAGCCGTAACTAAGTTAGAAACTGATGGTGGACAAATAAGCGAAACAACGTTATTATCAACTATGCAAAGACCTATTTTGAAACGTTTTATACCGGTAACCATGTCAAAGATGTCGATCAAGAATTCTTTTGAAAAATAGTGGAATATCTACATTATCAGCATTGAAAAAAAAAAAAAAATAAATAAATAAATAAATAAATAAATAAATAAATAAATAAATAAATAAATAAATAAATAAATAAATAAATAAATAAATAAATAAATAAATAAATAAATAAATAAATAAATGAAAACGGAGTATATAGGAAGGATGAGCTACGTCTAAGTCAAAAACAAGGTTTCAAAAACATGCATCCAGAGGACATATATACCTGTGTGAAACATTTCATATCCATTTCACTATTAACTAGCCTCCGCCGTGATATCAGCACGTATTAAAACATACATCCCAATGTAATAAGAACGGATCAAAGGTTATTTATGAAAGGCAGATACTTTGCAGAATGTACAATACTGATTATTAATTATACACAATGCATGAATTAGCCATGATGAGTTTGACACTTATCGACTTCGACAAAACAAAAGGATAAGGGAATAACGATGACTGATTTAGAATCCCGACTAACTCAGTTTGCCTTTGATGAAACTGTTATTTTAGATGGGTCCGTACGCTCCTTTAGTGAAACATTACGAGCATTTTGAAACATGCTTTTGTTTATTTTGGTCGTCTTGCCAAAATCTATTCACAATATTCACATTTCACAATGACTGTAATTTGACTGGCTATATAATGTAAAAATATGTCGACCTGTTAAACGGGTAAGAAAGGCTGTACTCAGATAAGAAAGAAATATAGCTAAAAAATGTTTATGCATGTACAAAAGTCACAAACACGTTACCGTATCCCAACTGCTTAGATCGATGCTCATGCTCTTGATCACTGGATTATCTGGTCAAAGTCAAAGATATTTATTGTATTTCTGGCTTCCGGCCCATATACATTGGAGTTACGTGCAGTATACAATCAAATACAGCTTGAATATCCAGGTGATGTTAACAGAATATCCCTTTTAGACATTGCACTGTGGATGTATTGTGATAGTTTCAAGTTTGATGCAGTTAGATAGGATTTGCTTAAATGCTACAGTAGGTGGTTTAGAGAGGTAACATTCAGGAATAAATTATTTAAGTAAATCTGTGTATGATGGACCGAAAAATAAAGACAAATTAATTTCGTTTTCAATAAACAATTTACATAAAGAGCAAATTCTTTTAGCTCTGTCCATGGGCACGCGTCTTCCTTCATTAATCATTAAGTTTGGTAGTCCTAATTTAGATCGTTTTAACGAATTTCTCAACTTTTGTTATGTTAAATGTGATAGGTACTTTTCGGGTTGGCGTAGGGTTTTAAACATTCTATAGGAATCATAGCGTGAGCTATTATCTAAAACCGACAGCCAGTCTTGATTAAATATATTAATAATTGTTTCCCGGAATTGATACAAAAAAAGCGTCGGAATTTATTATTTACCATATACCTGGAATATTGCTGAATGCGGAGTAAAATCCACTCACTCATAAATACAATGGTTGTTTTTTATTTTCAAATTCTTCACGCATTTAAGCATTATTTACAATTCAGAGTTATTGACAGCATCCATCACGCCAAAGAAAACTACAGTTACTGACATTCATATCTACAATTACGTTTTAGTAGCCATTAATAAATTCAAAATGCACCCTCACACGAGTAGACAGATGCTTCAGACTTACTGCTTGATAATGTGAAACCCTTGCTGTAGTCCTCATCTGTTTTAAGTACATATTCATGATTAACTCGCTCTGACTAAAACAAATCACATACGGGTTTGGCACAGCAATAAGGTAACCGACAATTTGACAAATTTATTCAATTTGTAAATCATATAAAGAGGCCATAAAGAGTTCAATTTGTGTTATTGCCGTTTACCATTGCACATGTCTATATGGAGAGTGTTCCCTTGTATTATGCAGTAGTTTGACGACGTGTAACCAAGAAGGATTCATGTACGTGCTTCTGCGCATATATGATCAATTACCGATGCAATGCACTTACAGTGAATATGTTGTTGAGTCCACGCTTTGTTACAGTTTTAGCCCAACATGGGAGTTGATAGCGTGGGGAGCGAGGAAATTCCATGTGTTACAAGAGAGGTGACTCCACCCGTCTGCCTAATGGCCAGCGTTACCTGTGTGTCCAACTATACACCAACGTTTTCACAGGGTTTTGTGGTATTCATGTAGGTAGATTAAATTTACACATCAGAGACAACATTGGTGTCCGAAAGAATTCCCTATTTTGACGTGCGATATTGCCACGTGCGATCATTAAGGGTTAGAACTGAGTTGACTTTGCGTGTGTTTGTGACAGGTGCAACCGATCGGACAGGATACGCTTCCACCTCGGGTTGTCGTTTTTTTATGTCGATTGACAAGGCAGTGGGAATTGTAATATGGATGTATGGATTTTACAGTATAATTTTCATTTTATATACATATCATTACAGAGGAGAAGCTATTATTTTCTTTTAAAGTAATATCTGTGTACGAAGGTGTCAACAATGATACTGAGTGAGTGAGTTTTGTTTTACGCCGCTTTTAGCAATATTCCAGCAATAACAGGGCTGGGGACACCACAAATGGGCTTCACACATTGCACCCATGTGAGAAATCGAACCCGGGTCTTCGACGAGACGAGCGAACACTTTAACTTCTAGGCTACCCAACCGTCCTTCAACAATGACATGCTGTCAAAACAGATCAGGTACTCAGACAAGGCTATGATGCTGATTGCGATTTGTGTTTCACGCCACGCTCTGCAATATTCCAGTTTTATATTTGCAGATATTTGAGTTTGAACCAGACAATCAATTCATCAACGTCCTGAGCGTCCAACTACTGATTGTGTTGTTTCGACAGGCCATGAAGCAATAACCGCCTTCATATAGCTGGAACACTATTTTGTGCAGAATACACACATGCGTGCGCACGTATTCACACACGTACACACACGATATACCACGTTTCAATATAACAGCTTACATTTAAACTAACAGTCGTTGTTGTGTCTTCACACTGATAACAGTAAATTGTGAAATCGTGAAATTAATGCGTATTTGAAAAACATTACAATTTGAACTCTAAACTGTCGTGTGTACAATTCTTCCTACCAGTGTTAAAAATGCCTTCAAGTGTTAAGATTCGTGCACTTACTTTTTCTCTAACAGCGTGTCATTTATTCACATTCAGATAGCACAATACTCATATACCATTATGCTTGTCTTTATCATGTCAATTATTCACATTCATATAGCACAATATTCATATACCATATGCGTGTCTTTATCATTTGCACTATCAGCAAACAATCTGTCCTGTTAACATGCACCCAGTCCCGAGTAAATACAGGTGTCTTGAAGAAGGGAGATCTGCGTATGACATGCAGTCACGCAAACAATGAATATCGTACAAATGATCTGTAACACTCGCAGTTTTTCTTCCGTTTCGTGGTGTTGTTTTCGATGAGTTCCACAGCGACGAATAACACAAATGTGACATTTGATAATTGATCTGATTATCTGGTGCATGTACATTTCATGTTTGGATCTGCAATGATCATTTGTGCATATGTCATTCCCAAGGAGAGCTTCTGTACATGTGTTAGGGTGTCTGTACCTGTGTAAGCTTGTATGTACCTATGTGAGGGTGTTTCTACCAGTGTGAGGGTGTTTGTACCAGTGTAAGGGTGTCTGTACCAGTGTGAGGGTGTCTGTAACTGTGTGAGGATGTATGTACATGTGTTAGGGTGTCTGTACCTGTGTAAGCTTGTATGTACCCATGTGAGGGTGTTTGTACCAGTGTGAGGGTGTTTGTACCAGTGTAAGGGTGTCTGTACCAGTGTGAGGGTGTCTGTAACTGTGTGAGGATGTATGTACATGTGTTAGGATGTCTGTACCTGTGTAAGCTTGTATGTACCCATGTGAGGGTGTTTCTACCAGTGTGAGGGTGTTTGTACCAGTGTGAGGGTGTCTGTACCAGTGTGAGGGTGTTTGTAACTGTGTGAGGATGTATGTACATGTGTTAGGGTGTCTGTACCTGTGTAAGCTTGTATGTACCCATGTGAGGGTGTTTCTACCAGTGTGAGGGTGTTTGTACCAGTGTGAGGGTGTCTGTAACTGTGTGAGGATGTATGTACATGTGTTAGGGTGTCTGTACCTGTGTAAGCTTGTATGTACCCATGTGAGGGTGTTTCTACCAGTGTGAGGGTGTTTGTACCAGTGTAAGGGTGTCTGTACCAGTGTGAGGGTGTTTGTAACTGTGTGAGGATGTATGTACATGTGTTAGGGTGTCTGTACCTGTGTAAGCTTGTATGTACCCATGTGAGGGTGATTCTACCAGTGTGAGGGTGTTTGTACCAGTGTGAGGGTGTCTGTACCAGTGTGAGGGTGTTTGTAACTGTGTGAGGATGTATGTACATGTGTTAGGGTGTCTGTACCTGTGTAAGCTTGTATGTACCCATGTGAGGTTGTTTCTACCAGTGTGAGGGTGTTTGTACCAGTGTAAGGGTGTCTGTACCAGTGTGAGGGTGTCTGTAACTGTGTGAGGATGTATGTACATGTGTTAGGGTGTCTGTACCTGTGTAAGCTTGTATGTACCCATGTGAGGGTGTTTCTACCAGTGTGAGGGTGTTTGTACCAGTGTAAGGGTGTCTGACCTGTGTGAGGGTGTCTGTAACTGTGTGAGGATGTATGTACATGTGTTAGGGTGTCTGTACCTGTGTAAGCTTGTATGTACCCATGTGAGGGTGTTTGTACCAGTGTGAGGGTGTTTGTACCAGTGTAAGGGTGTCTGTACCAGTGTGAGGGTGTCTGTAACTGTGTGAGGATGTATGTACATGTGTTAGGGTGTCTGTACCTGTGTAAGCTTGTATGTACCCATGTGAGGGTGTTTCTACCAGTGTGAGGGTGTTTGTACCAGTGTGAGGGTGTCTGTACCAGTGTGAGGGTGTTTGTAACTGTGTGAGGATGTATGTACATGTGTTAGGGTGTCTGTACCTGTGTAAGCTTGTATGTACCAATGTGAGGGTGTTTGTACCAGTGTGAGGGTGTTTGTACCAGTGTAAGGGTGTCTGTACCAGTGTGAGGGTGTCTGTAACTGTGTGAGGATGTATGTACATGTGTTAGGGTGTCTGTACCTGTGTAAGCTTGTATGTACCCATGTGAGGGTGTTTCTACCAGTGTGAGGGTGTTTGTACCAGTGTGAGGGTGTCTGTACCAGTGTGAGGGTGTCTGTAACTGTGTGAGGATGTATGTACATGTGTTAGGGTGTCTGTACCTGTGTAAGCTTGTATGTACCCATGTGAGGGTGTTTCTACCAGTGTGAGGGTGTTTGTACCAGTGTAAGGGTGTCTGTACCAGTGTGAGGGTGTCTGTAACTGTGTGAGGATGTATGTACATGTGTTAGGGTGTCTGTACCTGTGTAAGCTTGTATGTACCCATGTGAGGGTGTTTCTACCAGTGTGAGGGTGTTTGTACCAGTGTGAGGGTGTCTGTACCAGTGTGAGGGTGTCTGTAACTGTGTGAGGATGTATGTACATGTGTTAGGGTGTCTGTACCTGTGTAAGCTTGTATGTACCCATGTGAGGGTGTTTCTACCAGTGTGAGGGTGTTTGTACCAGTGTGAGGGTGTCTGTACCAGTGTGAGGGTGTCTGTAACTGTGTGAGGATGTATGTACATGTGTTAGGGTGTCTGTACCTGTGTAAGCTTGTATGTACCCATGTGAGGGTGTTTGTACCAGTGTGAGGGTGTTTGTACCAGTGTAAGGGTGTCTGTACCAGTGTGAGGGTGTCTGTACCAGTGTGAGGGTGCCTGTAACTGTGTGAGGATGTATGTACATGTGTTAGGGTGTCTGTACCTGTGTAAGCTTGTATGTACCCATGTGAGGGTGTTTCTACCAGTGTGAGGGTGTTTGTACCAGTGTGAGGGTGTCTGTACCAGTGTGAGGGTGTCTGTAACTGTGTGAGGATGTATGTACATGTGTTAGGGTGTCTGTACCTGTGTAAGCTTGTATGTACCCATGTGAGGGTGTTTCTACCAGTGTGAGGGTGTTTGTACCAGTGTAAGGGTGTCTGTACCAGTGTGAGGGTGTCTGTACCTGTGTGAGGATGTATGTACATGTGTTAGGGTGTCTGTACCTGTGTAGGCTTGTATGTACCCATGTGAGGGTGTTTCTACCAGTGTGAGGGTGTTTGTACCAGTGTAAGGGTGTCTGTACCAGTGTGAGGGTGTCTGTAACTGTGTGAGGATGTATGTACATGTGTTAGGGTGTCTGTACCTGTGTAAGCTTGTATGTACCCATGTGAGGGTGTTTGTACCAGTGTGAGGGTGTTTGTACCAGTGTAAGGGTGTCTGTACCAGTGTGAGGGTGTCTGTAACTGTGTGAGGATGTATGTACATGTGTTAGGGTGTCTGTACCTGTGTAAGCTTGTATGTACCCATGTGAGGGTGTTTGTACCAGTGTGAGGGTGTTTGTACCAGTGTGAGGGTGTCTGTACCAGTGTGAGGGTGTTTGTAACTGTGTGAGGATGTATGTACATGTGTTAGGGTGTCTGTACCTGTGTAGGCTTGTATGTACCCATGTGAGGGTGTTTCTACCAGTGTGAGGGTGTTTGTACCAGTGTGAGGGTGTCTGTACCAGTGTGAGGGTGTCTGTAACTGTGTGAGGATGTATGTACATGTGTTAGGGTGTCTGTACCTGTGTAAGCTTGTATGTACCCATGTGAGGGTGTTTTTACCAGTGTGAGGGTGTTTGTACCAGTGTAAGGGTGTCTGTACCAGTGTGAGGGTGTTTGTAACTGTGTGAGGATGTATGTACATGTGTTAGGGTGTCTGTACCTGTGTAAGCTTGTATGTACCCATGTGAGGGTGTTTCTACCAGTGTGAGGGTGTTTGTACCAGTGTAAGGGTGTCTGTACCAGTGTGAGGGTGTTTGTAACTGTGTGAAGATGTATGTACATGTGTGAGAGTGTCTGTACCAGTGTGAGGGTGTCTGTACTTGTGTGAGGGTATCTGTACTTGTGTAGGGGTGTCTGTAGTTGTGTGAGAGTGTATGAACCTGTGTGAGGTGAGAGGGTGAAAGGGACTTGGTTGGTTGATAACGCCGAAGACCCAGGTTCGACTCCCCACATAGATGCAATGCGTAAACTATATTTCTAGTATTGCTGGGATATTGCTAAATGTGGCGTTTGACTATATGCACTTACACACTGAAAAATAGAGCAACAGAGACATGGAAGTGATTCTTTGCCGGTAGACAAGGCATGGCTCGACTCCCTGGGATAACTATGTGTCGTTCGCTAATGTCAACTTACAGCTTCCTTGTACAACCCAGTGACGTATTTAAGATTGACATCCGGTCACCCATGTCATCCCAAACCCTCTCTCTACAATAAGCCTCTTTCTATCTGTCCACACGAAAAGTCTGTCTAGTGAAAATACTGTGATTATCATGTTTCATTCCAAAGGGAATACGCGTTTAGTCTGTACGCGCTGGTAAGCTTCAAAACAACTTCTCGGACGAGGTTAATCTATGCGTCACAATTCTTGAGACATGAACCGGCAATCAGACTCTATTGTTGGACGGGTAAGCTTCCTGGTAGACTAGGTAGCCTAACACGTCGGGCATAGCATATACAATTACCTGCAGTCGGTCGCTATAGGGCACAGTAACCCAATGCCCGTAATTTTATGACTTTTGTACATCCTTCTCTCTCTCCTTCTCTCTCTCTCCCTCCGTCCTCTCTCTCTCTCTCTCTCTCTCTCTCTCTCTCGTACCTGTGTGTATGTCTAGTGTGTCTCTGTGTGTGTAGTTCACGTCAAGCCAAAAGAAGTTAAAACATGATATTTGTTGGTCCCTGCCTGTCTCTCCATTAATGGGTACAAAGGGTACTAGTGGGCTCGGAGTCACTGTTATGTGTCTTAATTGGGCATTCATGCTCAACTGCGGCATTGTATATCGATGAGTGAGTATTATAAAACCAGCTTAAATCTTGGTTAGTACAAGAGTCACACATGCATAGGCATGCACGTCGTCACATGAGTGAAATATTCTTAAGTGCGACGTTAAACCCCTGCGTGTATGTTTGTGTGTGTGTGTGTGTGTGTGTGTGTGTGTGTGTGTGCGTCTGTATGTGTATGTGGTATTGTGAGCGCACGTCGACTCTGTGTGTCTTGTGTGTATGTGTGAGCGCTCGTCTCTGTGTGTTGTGCGTGTGTGTGTCAGTGTGTCTGTGTGCGCGCGCGTGTGTGTCCATGTGTGTCTGTGTGTGTTTGTGTGTGTGGATTTATGGGTGTGGGGGAAACGGAGAACTTATTTAGGCAGTGCGTTGCGTTAGGCAGTATCTGTAACACGAGATAACATCACCGACTTCGGGTGACCCTTTCATGTAATTGTCACAGCTGTTTTTCACCTTGTCATCAGTGGAATTTATTTCTGAGGATAGTTAAAACTGGGTATTCCTTTTGCGTGGATTCATAACTACCCTTCTATATAAGAACAGGATAGAATGCCACGTTCAGATGACAAAATGCTTGTGACGAGACACAAAAACAAATCAACGAAAGAAATACGTGTAATATAATATTACGCAAAGTTCTGTTGGTGTAATATATATTTGTGCAATAATAGTTAGCGTTTAAAAAAATTGCCGTCGTGACACAAACTGACATCTAAATCCCTAATTCAAGGGGGTCAACCTCCTCCCCTAACTCTCCCCCTTAAATTCGTCCCTGAGGATCAATATCTCGTAACCTCTGGACCCAGCACACACACACACACACGCTCGCACGCACGCACGCACGAACTCACGCACGCACGCACACACACACACTTCCCCCAAATCCTCGATAGGTCACAGTTTCTGCAAACTGCTCTAAATAAAGGAGAATGCCGCATATTGAGATTCTCTACTGCCCACTGTCTCAGTTCATCATTAAATGTCAGTATGCATCAGTGACAATTACGCCTCACACGTAAGTCAGCGTGGTGACACCACTCCCTTTTACGTGTGTCTCGTCCAAGTTATGCATCGTCATTGGAAGTTTCGCCAAGGATTTGAACTTTAACATCAACGAATGTAGGCCTCCTTGAATTCCTAATGGACGTGTATAGCTGAGCAGTGATTAAACCTGTCTAACCGCGTTTTAAAACAGCATATCTGAAACTCTACCATGTTTGATATTACGAATAAATATGTTCAAGCCTTCAGTGTGTACTAACTTACCAGTATGTTAGTTCACTGTCCAGTGATTATCCAGACTCGCATCTACCTCTAGAAATGATTATATTTTACCGAAAAAGTTCTTATGTGTAACATAAAGGGGATCGTGACTTTTTTCAGCCAACGTGAATCTCGCAAATATGCTAATATGCTCTACTTTCCACATAGTATTGGATCGTTAGTGTTCATATCAATGACGTTGTTTTAAAGATTGTTGGGTATAAATTGCATGTAAGGCTGTATTTTTTTCACCAAGAATCACGTTCTGAGAATTAAAGCTACATATCATCTTCCAACCAGATGCATTGTTCCGAAGAGACTTAATGCTGTCAAGCTTCGCTGCTTCCACACTGTCGTCTGCTGGGAGCGTCACGTGACTTGATGTCGTCTCCTCACATTTCGTCAGTGAACAATCTGAGAGCGGGTTGTGATGGGATTGCCTGTACTTGTGGCTCGGTCCAGGAAAGGAGCTCCTGTGTCTCAAGAAATGTCAAGAATTACACCTTTGTGACAATGGAAGCTGATCTTCCCAGAAATTGGTAAGATATAATCAACGTCACTGATTTCATTTTACAATGATGTTGGCATTAGATCTATGATAGTTCAAATTATACGTTACAGTACAGAACAAATATCAATCTATCATCCAAACCTTTACATACAACCTGTAAATAATTGAATGGAAACCAGCTGTGTCTTGGGTGTAAAAAGGAACCAGTTTAAGTAGCAGTGATTCTATTTGATTTTAAAGCCTTGGCGACTGGTGACGTCACATTTGTCTGCAAAGCAATTTGATACAGTCATATTTATCTCACAAGCAATATCTACCGTGAATCGTTTGGCATGACAATAAGTATGTTATGACGAGTTTCAGAACATCACAAGTATGTGTACGCATATGTTGTCTGATGTAATTCTTACACGTGCGTGACGATTTAAACCTTCTGTTTTAACTGTACGTGATTATGTGTACCTGTGTCTACAGTCATGTGCAGCGTATAAATTTCGATGTAAAAGTATGTGTACACGTTGCCTTAAACTTAGGAGGTCCTGGACTGAGGGTGAAAAAGGACGCACATATTCCATAATTACACATCCCTCATAGCTGTAGTCTTGACAATATCTCTGGTTCTCAATGCAAGAACATAAAAAATATTTTAACAGTACAATGATTTGTGTTTTCAGAACCGAACATGGGAATATAAGTGCTTCAACCAAACAGTAACATTCTGACTTGCAAGGAGGATTCAGAACACAGTGTAGTAATTAACCTTCACCCGAATTAACGTGGATTCACAGATACAGAAGCCATGATGCCGAGCCGTGGCAGTAGCATACGTTGGAGGGACGAGGCGCCCGTCAGTGACCTCACACAATTGAGTAGACTTACTGAAGCCTCTGTTCTAAATGTACTCAAAGAGAGATACGAGACGGACCAAATATACGTAAGATTCATTCCATTGATCTCTCTGCACCTTAGCCAAGTGTCGAAATGTTCTTAGCACCCGCGAAGATCCGGGACAGAATCAGTAGCCCACGTTTGTCATAAGAGGCGACTAACGGCACTGGGTGATCAATCTTGTTGACTTAACTGACAGATGTTATCGTATCCCTATGCTCATGCTGTTGATCTCTGGATTGCCTGGTTCAGACTTATATACACACTGACGCCATATGGATGGAATATTGATGTGTGCATGTTAAAACAACCGAAGAAACAAAATTATGTACTTATGTTCGGTGAAGGTTGAAACTGTATCAAGACAAGTAATTGATTTTCGATTATGATCGACGTGAGGATCCTCGTTCTGTTTTGGACCTAAAATTTGTTGCGTTTCGAGAACTGATTTTAATTTTGTACCGTTTCGAATCCACTCTAATTTTCAGATGCATATATTATTTGCCTGTCAGTGTACTTACTGCAATTATTCATTTAAACAGACTATTTAGAAATCTAAATGAACTGGTGCTCCTTTATCGTTGTCTTCATGGCAAGTTGGAAAATTAAAACACAGATGCAAGATGCGATGTAACGGTTCAGTGACTTCACTATGCGGTTATACATGCCCCGTGATAGTACCACGTATGTTTCAGTTTTCATAAAATCGATCACTGGATTGCTTGACCTTGACTCGATTATGTACAGATCACTGCAAAAAAGGTTGAATACTGGCGTTAAGCGACAAGAAGTTATTTAGAAAACAAGACCTAGACCGAAAACAAGGGAATTAAATTAGTTTGGACGATACTGGTCACGACATTGGTTTTCAGCTGATCAAATGATTCGACTGCATTTATCAACAGGTTTTCTTCAGTCGGTGTTAACATAGCCTTACATTCAACAGCTTTATATAAGTATTGTTTCACAAGGAATCGATCAGTCGATTACCGTATTAACCATATTAAGATCATGGATATGAGCACTGTATATTTTATAAGAGACTGTAAGCTGAACGTCCTTTCAGAAATGAAGAGATTGGGGAGATTTCTGGTCAAGCGGGCGCTCATCACACCTAAGACCCCCGTTTCACAAAGCTACCGTAGCTTAACGTCGTAAGTTTATGTTACAACATAGGGGGTATAGTCATAGCACTATAACAGCTTTGTAAAACGGGGCCCAGGGCCTTTACTCTCGAAATGTTCGTAGCCTCAAAAATTCATAACGTTGATCGTATCCAGTGTGTTAAGAATGGACTTAAGAAGTTCGTAAGGTTACAAATGGTTCGAGAACAAGTAACCTGGTTCGATTCCCCACTTGAGTACAATGCATGAAGCCCATTTCGTGTATTACTAGGAAGTGTCTATTCTCAGTCACTCTCCCATTGAGAAATTAAATGACACCGTCACGTTCTCGATATCACATTACAGATATAATATCCTCTTTGTGTCGGGAATTTCAGTCACCTTTCAACTTCCTGGTGGAGGTCCAAGAAAATCATAATATCATAAGGCCACCACGTCATTCAGAGAGTAGTGGTTAACGTCCCTCTTCATGATAGTTACCCCGTTCTATGTCGATAGCTGGCCCAAATAAATTATAGATCACAACAATATGACAGAAATTCTCAACGATATTGATTCACTCAAAAGTTGATATTCATATTCTTCACATAAGTATCCTTGACGTGCGTGTATGGTTGTGAGGGGTAATAATTTCTAAGGGTAATTCGAACGAAATAAATACCATTGGAACGTCTTAAATTCAGCATTGAAAGGTACTAGGAGTCAAACGCTGAACAAGCATCGTGTTTCGCAAGGGAATTCGTTAATATACACAGCGTTTTGTGTCAGTTGGGATAGGACTGTAACTTTTTTGCAAACACGTATATTATTTTGTATGTTAGTTTATTTGATGCCATGATGATGTAGCAGTATCTGAATAAGATGATGTCATTGTACATAATACTCCGGGGTCCCTTTTATAAAGCGAACTCAGAATTCCGACGGTCAAACTTGCGATCACCATAGCGCTTTGATCGCATTTTAGGACCGAGCCCAGTCTTATGAAACGATAGATAGTAGGTATCAAAGAAGATAGGAATCATTTTTACAGGCTAACAGTAAACATTCGGTAGAAGTCATGTTAAATAAACGGGGTCGGAACAAACGGTGCATTCCTGTCGCATATAGATATGTTCGAATAAATAAATGAATGAATAAATAAACAAATAAACAGACAGACAGACCTAAAATAGATATAAAGGCCTATTGCTATAATTGAATAGAAACATGAATAGATTACTAGACGGCCAGGCAGGTTTTCAGATATACAGGCATCCTTTCACGGGGAATATATGAGTAACGCATACTGTATTGTTGAGAGAAGCAGCTATGTTAGGCAAGGAGTGTATATCTTGTGTTGTAATTGGCATTGAATTCCTTAAAGGCCACTATAAATTAATTTTTAGATTTTCAGCTTAATATCTAAAACATTACCTGGATGACAACGTTTTTTATGTTTGTTTAATAACTTTAAAGCAAACTGTTCACCTGTATATATAAAAGTCCACAGACGTGATTTATAGGGTACAATGCTTATGAGGACAAGGTCGTTTGGGAATTTTACCCTGAAAGGATTAAATAGGAACACACGTATTTTTCATCTGTTCCTCATGGCGTTAACAATGAAAGCACAACATGCCATTACCCCGGATAAACCAAACTGCCTGTGAGAAGCTAGGTTATTAGTTATATGACTTATCATAACGGGCACCCATTTTCTGCTGGGGGAATGGAGACAATTTTGAATAAACTCACTGGTCCAACTCACTTGCCTAAAGTAAGACCACATGTATAACAGGTGTTTAGTTGTGGGTTAGAACAGAAGTCCTGGAAACTCCAAGGAGTCAAGTTGTCACACACTGTCACCCATCCAAGGACTCTCCGTGCTCAACGTCGCTAAACTAAAACTAATGTGTGACCTGAGCTTTATGCACAGGACCATACACGCCAACTTTGCGCTTAGATACGCAGACTGAAAACCCAGTAATTATTTGTCAAGGCCTAAACATAGTGACAGAGCGACAGGCATAGATCGTAATTATTGTCTGTCAACCCGGTATTCGTTCAAGCAGCGATGTAAACATCACACAATGTACATAATCCCAGGGTAGCCACCCGTTTAATATTACAGGGAATATAATGCGTTTGCCAGAAAAGGCTGGGTAGGGTTGAGGGTAGAGGGGTGGTAGGACGCAGTATTACTAATAGCTGGATGTACTCATGTGACTTGAATATTTAATGGATCTTCCGGGTTTGGGTAAGCATACACTGAATAATCACTGGAAGATACTTACCTAGTAATTGATTCATGGTATTGAACGGCAGCAAAGTCAATAGAAATGGAGTTGGATCGATATATCTGTGTAAACATTATACAGACACGAATAAGGAAGTTCGCAAAATCACCCTCATATACTTCACACTAAGATATATGTCAAGTCACCTTGTCGTTCCAGTCGGTAAATAACTCCGCCCAATTTCTGATGTCCCTAGTGAGTATGGTTTTACGCCGTTTTTAATGATATTCCAGCAATATCGCGTGAGAGACGTTCGGCGTTACGAGCAAACGCTTTAACCACAAGGCTACTCCACCGCCCCTACAAAAAGTGACATAACACGTTTGTGGCCATACTTTATTGCCAAAGATACTTTGAAGTTTGTAGAAATATCAACCACATATTATTAACATAAAATTGTATATGGTATTTCAAACTACCTACCATCAACAACTTCCAAACAATACAGTTCCATTAAGTCGAGCATCCTCAGCGATGCGACTAGTCTGCCATACAGACTCTGAAGCAAATATTTCCAAGAAGTCCACGCAAGTAACAATAATAATGAAGGTACCTATACTGCGCAATACTCCACACCGCAAATAGGCATGCTCAAAACGCGCAATGTGGCAAGTCTAGATTTCCACCGCTTCAGATGGAGAAAGTCTCGGGGCTCCTTTTCAGTATATTTTATTTTTTTCATTATGAGCTTTTTGTCTGTAAAATTCCGAGGCTAGTCTATAATGCGGCTATCAAATCAGCAGTTTGAATCAGGGAAGGTATCTGTAATTTTAATCCCTCGGATTCGCCAGTCACAATCGAGTATTCAAACAAATCCATCGCGGAATTCTATACACTTTGCAAATTTTCATTTAGTGACACTTGCACATTTCATAAACCTGACACGAAAACATGCGGTTTTGGATGTTGGTCAGATTGCACAAAAAGCCATCTTAGCGTTAGCCAAGGTGTAAGTACAAGAGATACGATTGTCGTAGCGTTAAGACCGTTTTGTGACAGCGGGCCATGAAAAATATATTAGTGTCGAGTGGAATCCCTTAATTGGACAGGTTTACATTCATTGTACCACAGCGCTCAGGCAAAAACAGATGTAAACGCTTTCATTACAGCAGGAGGTACCTGTGCTTTATCATCTGTTACGTCTGTAATTGGCAGTATCTTGAAAGGAAGAATAATCCGGGGATTCGTGAACATCTAGCTAAATATTCCTTTGATTATATGTTTATGTTTACCATTAAACATAGTGTCACACAATAATATCACACAGGTAAAAACATATTAGCAGTATCAAACGTGGCATTTCCAGACAAACAGTAGCGAAATACACACCTTTGTAACAACTTCAAAGAATTCTACGTTGGGCAGTCAAAGCAATGCTACGTCTTTAGGGGAAGGTGGGATAGCCGAAGATCCTGGTTCGATTCCCCACATGAGTACAAGTCCGTCGTAATGTTGCTGAAATATTGCTAAAACCTTACTCACTCAAAGATCAGGGTGTTGATGTTTCAGAAGTTTACTGTGGTCTCTCTGAGCGTTTGTCCTTAAAGTTTCCTGCCTAAATTATATTGTGACCTTTCCTTTAATTAATATAGGACGTTGAATAACCACCAGCGTTGAAGGAGATGTGTTCACTGTTACACGTTGAAACAGTTTTGGGATTTATATTACATGTTTCCTTTCACGGCAATGATGTCACCAGCATGGTTATGGTCTCAATTACAGTGTTACTCACTTACAGTGTTACTCACTTACAGTGTTACTCATATTCATCAGATGATAATCGTGATGTTAAAGGTGCTACTCACCCTGCTGTTAATCGTGATGTTAAAGGTGCTACTCACTCTGATGTTAATCGTGATGTTAAAGGTGCTACTCACTCTGATGTTAATCGTGATGTTAAAGGTGCTACTCACCCTGCTGTTAATCGTGATGTTAAAGGTGCTACTCACTCTGATGTTAATCGTGATGTTAAAGGTGCTACTCACTCTGATGTTAATCGTGATGTTAAAGGTGCTACTCACTCTGATGTTAATCGTCATGTTAAAGGTGCTACTCACCCTGCTGTTAATCGTGATGGTAAAGGGGTTACTCACTTTGATGTTAATCGTGATGTTAAAGGTGCTACTCACCCTGCTGTTAATCGTCATGTTAAGGGTGCTACTCCCCCTGCTGTTAATCGTGATGTTAAAGGTGCTACTCACCCTGCTGTTAATCATGAAGTTAAAGGTGCTACTCACTCTGATGTTAATCGTGATGTTAAGGGTGCTACTCCCCCTGCTGTTAATCGTGATGTTAAAGGTGCTACTCACCCTGCTGTTAATCATGAAGTTAAAGGTGCTACTCACTCTGATGTTAATCGTGATGTTAAATGTGCTACTCACCCTGCTGTTAATCGTCATGTTAAAGGTGCTGCTCACCCTGCTGTTAATCATGAAGTTAAAGGTGCTACTCACTCTGATGTTAATCGTGATGTTAAATGTGCTACTCCCCCTGCTGTTAATCGTGATGTTAAAGGTGCTACTCACCCTGCTGTTAATCATGAAGTTAAAGGTGCTACTCACTCTGATGTTAATCGTGATGTTAAAGGTGCTACTCACCCTGCTGTTAATCGTGATGTTAAAGGTGCTACTCACTCTGATGTCAATCGTGATGTTAAAGGTGCTACTCACCCTGCTGTTAATCGTGATGTTAAAGGTGCTACTCACTCTGATGTTAATCGTGATGTTAAAGGTGCTACTCACTCTGATGTTAATCGTGATGTTAAAGGTGCTACTCACTCTGATGTTAATCGTGATGTTAAAGGTGCTACTCACCCTGCTGTTAATCGTGATGGTAAAGGGGTTACTCACTCTGATGTTAATCGTGATGTTAAAGGTGCTGCTCACCCTGCTGTTAATCGTGATGTTAAGGGTGCTACTCACTCTGATGTTAATCATGAAGTTAAAGGTGCTACTCACTCTGATGTTAATCGTGATGTTAAAGGTGCTACTCACCCTGCTGTTAATCGTGATGTTAAAGGTGCTACTCACTCTGATGTTAATCGTGATGTTAAAGGTGCTACTCACCCTGCTGTTAATCGTGATGTTAAAGGTGCTACTCACTCTGATGTTAATCGTGATGTTAAAGGTGCTACTCACTCTGATGTTAATCGTGATGTTAAAGGTGCTACTCACTCTGATGTTAATCGTGATGTTAAAGGTGCTACTCACCCTGCTGTTAATCGTGATGGTAAAGGGGTTACTCACTCTGATGTTAATCGTGATGTTAAAGGTGCTGCTCACCCTGCTGTTAATCGTGATGTTAAGGGTGCTACTCACTCTGATGTTAATCGTGATGGTAAAGGGGTTACTCACTCTGATGTTAATAGTCATGCTAAAGGGAGTTACCTTTTCGGATGTTAATTGTGATGGTAGTGATGGTTCCCCGCCAGAGAGACAGTATAATTAAAGGTGCTACTCACTCTGATGTTAATCGTGATGTTAAGGGTGCTACTCACTCTGATGTTAATCGTGATGGTAAAGGGGTTACTCACTCTGATGTTAATAGTCATGCTAAAGGGAGTTACCTTTTCGGATGTTAATTGTGATGGTAGTGATGGTTCCCCGCCAGAGAGACAGTATGATTAAAGGTGCTACTCACTCTGATGTTAATCGTGATGTTAAAGGTGCTACTCACTCTGATGTTAATCGTGATGATAAAGGTGCTACTCACCCTGCTGTTAATCGTCATGTTAAAGGTGCTACTCACCCTGCTGTTAATCGTGATGTTAAAGGTGCTACTCACTCTGATGTTAATCGTGATGTTAAAGGGGTTACTCACTCTGACGTTAATAGTGATGGTAAAGGGGTTACTCACTCTGTTGTTAATAGTCATGCTAAAGGGAGTTACCTTTTCGGATGTTAATTGTGATGGTAGTGATGGTTCCCCGCCAGAGAGACAGTATAATTAAAGGTGCTACTCACCCTGCTGTTAATCGTGATGGTAAAGGTGCTACTCACTCTTATGTTAATCGTGATGTTAAAGGTGCTACTCACCCTGCTGTTAATCGTGATGTTAAATGTGCTACTCCCCCTGCTGTTAATCGTGATGTTAAAGGTGCTACTCCCCCTGCTGTTAATCGTGATGTTAAAGGTGCTGCTCACCCTGCTGTTAATCGTGATGTTAAGGGTGCTACTCACCCTGCTGTTAATCGTCATGTTAAGGGTGCTACTCACCCTGCTGTTAATCGTGATGTTAAAGGTGCTACTCCCCCTGCTGTTAATCGTGATGTTAAATGTGCTACTCACCCTGCTGTTAATCGTCATGTTAAAGGTGCTACTCACCCTGCTGTTAATCGTGATGTTAAGGGTGCTACTCACCCTGCTGTTAATCGTGATGTTAAAGGTGCTACTCACTCTGATGTTAATCGTGATGTTAAAGGTGCTACTCACTCTGATGTTAATCGTGATGTTAAAGGTGCTACCCACTCTGATGTTAATCGTGATGTTAAAGGTGCTACTCACCCTGCTGTTAATCGTGATGTTAAAGGGTTTACTCACTCTGATGTTAATAGTGATGGTAAAGGGGTTACTCACTCTGATGTTAATAGTCATGCTAAAGGGAGTTAATTGGATGTTAATTGTGATGGTAGTGATGGTTCCCCGCCAGAGAGACAGTATAATGGAAGTTCACCTTTCCGGATTAGTTTTGTAAAGACAGTCCCCTTGATTGACGAAGAAGTACGATATATATCTATGGACTATTGAATAATGATATATTCCATTTCAGACAAACTGTAGTGATGTGCTTCTCTCCATTAACCCCTTCAAGGTGTTGCCAATATACAGCGACGAGGTAAGTTACATGCACACAATACACCTCGATCGCTTTCAGGTGCAATATTATTATAAGCCTACAACTGACATAAACGGTCAATATGGATATAATATGGTATGATGATATATGATATATGATATATGATATATAATGTGACATGAAGTGAAGTGAAGTGAAATGATGCGGCGTGGCGTGGCGTGGCGTGGCGTGGCGTGGCGTGGCGTGGCGTGGCGTGGCGTGGCGTGGCGTGGCGTGGCGTGGAGTAGTGAGATGTGATGTGACCTTAGACTGCAGTTCTCAGTCTAGTAACGTTTCTATAACGTGATGTTTTGGTTATATCATATGTATGGAATATTACCCAGTGCAAACAACAAACGTAAATAACAACATATTTTCAGCACATACTTTTGCCCGGTAGTGTATTTGTATTGCTATGTTTACAGTACCACGATAAGTACAGCTTGGAAAGACTCCATCATGGAATGGAACCTCATATATTCCAAACGGCCGCTACGGCCTTCAAGAAGCTCAAGGACACCCACAACAACCAGGTAAAGGCCAGCGGATACTTAACGGTGCAAGCGCTATTTGTGTCTTTGAGAACCACCATTTTCTCACTCTGAATTGTTTTCCACTGAAAAATGATTTGTGAAACATCAATGAGACTTCTATACATAGGAGCATTTGTTTCGTATATGGTCATATTAAGGGCATGATGAGAAACCCTAATGTATTTTAACATGTTGTTTATTTTCGCTTGGAATTTGTGTACACAGCCCAATATGACAATGTCGGTAAGACCTGAATCTGGAAAGTCTTCTTGGATGCCGTCGAGAATAAAGTAGATATGTCAGTTTGAACTGAACAATGTACAAGGACATCTACAGTATCCAGTAGAAGTCCCCAGTGTCAAGTACCCTGCCCCCAGAAGGAAGTCTCTAACGAAACAGACCTCGACATGACCTGGGAAAGTTAGCATAAACTTCCAAACTCACACTGGTTGTTAACTGTATATGTTATAAATCATTAAATGGATATCAGTTATACATGTTAAACATACCTCTGTTATGATTAACGTTTGCGACAATCTGTAGGTTAATCGACATGTAGGGTAGCCTCAGCATGATGTGTCAAATGAGGCATAACCAAGCAGGGGGCAAGTTATGTATTAACCTAGATAAATAAAACCAATGCTGGATGTAAACTGCGTGAAACAGTTTGAAGAAGTGATGTTGTAATCTCACCAACAGGTGGTGTTGGTGTCTGGGGAGTCTGGCTCAGGGAAGACTGAGAACACCAAATACATGGTCAAGCATCTGATGACCATATGTGGCCGCTCGTATGAAGGCCTGGAAGACAAGATACTGGAGGTGAGTCCACAGGCCATTCTGCACTCTGTAAAGAACAGTCTGGCTCAGGGAAGAACGGGAACACCAAATACATGGTCAAGCATCAGGACCCTTATTCTTGAAACGTTGGTAGCCCTAAGAATTCTTAACTTTGGTCGTAGCCAGTATGTCAGGAATGGGCTGACTGACTCGGGCTGCAGTATGTAAACGGTAGTCTGTATCAAGCAATCCAGTGATTGATATCATGGCCTTCATTTGATGTAGTTGTCATTCAATGACAGGTCTCTTGCGTCAGGAATTGACTGTTGAAGATCTGTCTCTGTCTGTACTGATCACAATTACAAGTTAAAGTTGTACATTATATATGTCTTTCTATTTCAAGGAGAATGGTTTTAAAAATGCATGTTAATGGGTATGTTTTCCTTCAGGGGAAGAGATGCGAGATTTGACAATGGAATGAGAGTGAATGATGCATGCTAACGCCTGATCCGAATGAAGTGCAAACAACACTCTAGTATGCTAATAGGCGTTTTAATATACACAAGGAGTACATACGTATCGTACTGTGCTGCTTTTACCAGTATGTTAGTATTACCACTGAGTACCCAGAAATGGGCGTCTCACATCGTGTCCATGTCTGCAATCAGACACAGGTCTTAGACGTGGCAAGCGAACACTTTAACCACAAGGCTACACCACTACCTCTAGGAAATGCATGTATATTGAAAACTGTTGCAAGAATATCAGTTTCCATAGTTAAAAAATATATCACATTTTGCTCTCGTCCTTGTTATGCTTATGTTATGATGTGTGATTAATTAATATGACATATGTCTTTCAGATAAACCCTGTGATTGAAGCATTTGGGAACGCACAGACAGTTCTCAACGACAATTCGAGCAGATTTGCAAAGTACTTACAGCTTGACTTTGGCAAAGATGGAAGTATTCGGGGAGGTACGAAAATATCATATTGTCTAAGTGTACAACCGCCGTATAGATGGAATATTGCTGAGTACGGAGTTAAACAACAACCAAACCAAATTCATGATGTACGATCCACATTTTATTCGCCTTTCTTAGTACCCAGAGCTTTGATTGTTGTGAGGCCAGTGTTCGAAATAGCCACTGGCCAGCTAACTAGTGACTAGACAAAATCAAGTAAATCTCCACATTCACTGGTCCGAGTGGCTAGTGAATTCTGTAAATATATCACTCTTTTCTACCTGTTTTTATAACACACTTTTAGATCATGGAAGATTATGGTCTGAAAAAATACTCATATTAGCAGCTTAATAATAACTTAATTATTCTCATCTATTTTTGCTTAGTTTCTTCTTTCCAATTCTGGACCCGTGGCTAGTAACCTTCAGACATGGGGACTATTTCGCACACTGTGTAAAGCTACTATTGAAATATACCTGACACTGATAGAGCATCTGAAGAGAATTCTTCCTATACCTCCCATTAAACGTTTGGACTCACTTGTGTAAATATTTCCGCGTACTTCAGGCAACTGTTCTAACTTCATTTTGCAAAATATCTGGGGAAAGGAACTTGAGACTTTAATTGGCGAACTAACGACCAGAGTTTCCATCTGTCCTAATCAGTAACGTAAAAAGTACTAATACTTCCCCACAGCGTCAATGAAGGACTACATGCTGGAGAAGAGCCGAGTGGTACATCAAGGAAGCGGAGAAAGCAACTTCCACATCTTCTACAAGTTCCTTGCAGGGCTTACGGATGAAGATCGAGTCTTCCTGTCCATTAACAAGGAGAAGAAATTCAAGTAAGTTTCCCTCGTGATATTTAGTCAGAATAAGTTTCCGGTGGAATGTGGTGGATTTAAACAGCTTTCCAGTATGTTTTTACATCTAAAAAGATATCTATTAATGTGGGTGAGTGTGAATAGGTGATTTTAGTTTTACACCGCTCTTAGCAATATTCCAGCAATATCAGGGCGGGGGAAACGAGGACTGGGCTTCACATTTAGCCGTCATGAGTGGAATCACACCCTGGTCTTCGGCATGACGGGCGAACGCTTTCCAACTAGGCTATCCCGCTGCCCCATGGCAGCAGTAGGCAGTTAGGATGATTACTGTAAACATGATATATCATAGACATAAGAATAGTTGTGGCTGTAGGCATGATCTCTAAAGGTAGCAGCTGGATCTTTCACGTTTGTCTCGTGTTCTAGAATCGCAAGTGGCAGAAGCAGACAGAGGACCTCTGAGGACGCTGAGGATTACCGCAGATATTTCGAGGTTTTGAAGAAGATTGGGATTCCCGAGGAGGTTTGTAAAAGTATTCGCAAGTCCGAATACATGTCCAAATAAGAATATGATAACTAGCGTACCAGTAGGTTGCTTCCGAACAGTGAAAAGAAGCACGCATCAAGAAACCTGTCCATGTATCAAGAATATTCTGATATGCGAGTGAACCTTTGCTCGCTTCACACGTTTATAAGAAGGCTGAACATATTGTCTATGTTGCGCAACCCCATTTGTCTTTGGTCTGACATATCTCTCTCACAGTCCCTGAACCACATTGCATTCCTTACCGCTCAGCTCTTTCTGCTTTGCAACAGCTCTAGGTGAAACAGGTGTAGCTTTCCTCTGAGAACACTGAGACAACTTATCAATTTAAATCGATTCTTTTGTTTGTATGGGAAGTATATATATCCACAGACTAAACGTTATTCTAGCGTCAAAGGTTGACCACTTCGGTGAGATTCTCGAGCGTGGTTTTAATACTGAGACCCCAAGAAATATAATTTCTGAGAATCTTGGATACCCATATGTTTATGCAACTCTACAGAACACATTAATGTGGTATCTTCTTAACATGAGGATCAAAACCAATGTTGCTGTTACAAAGATAAATCTGATTGGCTGATCTGACTGCTATGAATATTTATTAGGTAGATGTATATTTTGTTTTCAGGAAAGGGATAATATACAGAGGATACTGGCAGCTATTATACACTTGACACAGATAGATTTCTTGGAGGACCCGAAAAGTGACACTTCTGAAATATGGGATGAAGAACCATTGAATACTGGTGAGAGCATCCTGGAGACGAAATGGACATCAGTGAACATGCTCTTTTAAAGGACATAAGAGTCAAGGCACCCGTGTATATGGTTATAAGAGGCCTTGCAGTCTGTTATATGGGAATAAGTGTCAAGACGTTCTTTAATACGGTTATAAGTGTCAAGGGATCCTTTTATTCGGGTACAAGTGTAAAAACACTCCTGGATAATGGTACGAGTATGGAAGCTATGTTTGATATGTAAACATTTTCAATTCAGTTTGGATATCAATTAATGTCAGTGTATCAAGAAACTTGTTATAATGTGATCGCATTTGTACCATGATCTGTATTCCTATTGTAACAACATTTACCCTATCGTCATGATTATCATGTGACAGTGTAAGCACATACACCATGCTGCTGTATTGTAATACTATACTGTGTGTTCTTTTTCAGTGACTATGTTGCTGGACACAGACCCGAGTGCTCTGACACAAGCACTTGTTTCAAAGAAAATACATATCCCAGGACAAGGTAATGTATATGTAGGGGCAGTAATTTGATAGACAGGTGATGGCATGAACATTCCCAATTATCTTCAGCAACCCATGCTTGTCCTAAAAAGAAACTAACGGGGTCTGGTCGGGAGGCTGTTGACTTGTTTGATGCATGTCATCATATTCTAATTGCATAGATCGGTGTTCATGATGTCAGCCACTGGATTGTTTGATTCATTTTGATTATTTAGACGGCCGTCACATAGTCGGAATGGTGCAGTAAGCTTCCTTAGACAACAACCAACATTTCTGTGTCTTTGCAGGGGACATTCAAACAGTTAGAAGGAAGAGGGACTCAGAGGGGGTGCGAGACGCCCTTGCCAAAGCCCTGTATGAACGTCTTTTCGGTTGGATCATCCGAAAGGTCAACGAGTCACTTCATCCCTGCTACGACACGTCAGTACTGCAACTCTTATTTGTGTACACATGCTGGAGCTAGTCAACAGATAAGATCCTAGGGCATGGATACAAAACATTATATACTCATAGAAACAAATAAGTGAACACATGCAAGTAGAAGTGTTCCTTTGTTTAGTTTTATCCACAGTGCAACACATACCTTGTGAAGAAACCTGGAAAAGAATAAAGGAACACTTGCACTTTCATGTCTTC
The DNA here is from genome assembly GCF_037392515.1 of Haliotis asinina. NCBI lineage: Eukaryota > Metazoa > Mollusca > Gastropoda > Lepetellida > Haliotidae > Haliotis > Haliotis asinina. The sequence continues at coordinate 33,805,821 of NC_090289.1, read as the reverse complement.
CCTTATTTGTTTCTATGAGTACATATGTTAAAACATATTTTTGAAATTCATAGATATAAGGTACATTTTGAGTCCACTGTGTACCAGTAGCCTTGTAGTGAAAACATTTTTTGTCATGCCAAAGACCTTGACCTCCAAGAAGTACTTACAAACGAGTTTTGACCTCAAAAGTAACATTTTACATATATCACACGTTCTGAATGGTAAGAATTCTGAAGAAAGTTCAGAAGATAGCCTGACCAACAACCCACTGAGTGCAACACATTTATGTATACACATATATGTATTGGTGAATCGGGGCGGTGGGGGTAGTCTAGTGGTTAAAGCGTTCGTTTATCACGCCGAAGAACTGGAGTCGATTCCCCACATGGGTACAATGTGTGAAATCCATTTCTGGCTTCCCCCGCCATGATATTGCTGGAATATATTGCAACAAGCGGCGTGAAACTAAACCCATTAACTGACTATTGGTAAATGTATAGCGGACATTGCTGATTCCAGTCTTCCAAGGAACCACAAAACTACGTGGAGAGTTGCTTCACTTTGGCGCACCAGGAACCTTTGGTCATTTGTTCGAAAGAGCGTTTCGCAGATTGTATATAAACGTCTGTAAGAACCGATTCCGTGCTTGCTGGTTTCACTACGATGGTTTATGCTAAGTGACTTTCTCGAAGATCAGTACTGTTCAAAACGGTACTAAACCTAGTTTACTCACTAATTCAAGTTTTTGCGTGTGTCTTGTAGTGCCGAGAACGCTGGAAGTATTGGTATGGTGGACATCTGCGGGTTTGAGTGCCTGAGGGAGAACAGTTTTGAACAGATGTGTATCAACCTCGTCAATGAAAAGATGCAGTGCTTCATGAATGAACAGATCTTCAGGGCAGAGCAGGAGATCTATGAGAAGGAAGGCGTGGCAGGGGACTGTCTGGCCATACAGTACACAAACAATGACCACATTGTTGCCCTCTTCATGGTAGGTGTGTCGTTATGATAACCGCATCACATCTCCAAGACGACTATCCCTTGAGGTTCAAAGGTATATTACCAATGAAAATTGGGGATTCGGGTTTGGTTCTCTTCACCCCATGCTTGTCGTAAGAGGCGCCTCACGGAAACTGATAGTTACACGCTAATTTTGTTCGTGTGTGTCATTGTATCCTAATTGCGTAGGCCCATACTCGTGGTGTCATCCGGTGGTCCGGCCTCGAATATTTATAGACCGACACCACCTAGCCGAAATCCAGGGTAGAACTCTTACCTAGCGGGTTGTAAACCTCAGTGGTAGGACATATCCAGGGTGCATTGAAAACAGGTTCCATTGAGGTTAGGACGCGACTACGGGATTGGGTGATCAGACCTATTGACCCTTTTCACCTTGCTGAGGTCGTGTCAATGTGGCAAAATCGTGTATAGTGTTGCTGATGATGTCCATCACGGGATTGTCTGATGAGCACGACTTTTATTGGCCGGCGCAATTCAGCTGAGACCATTGCCGAGAGCAGCGTTAAACAACTAACACAAATCTCTTTCTCCTAACATATGTCCATATTTTCTTGAGCTAATACGTTTTGATTGTAATATGCTGTCTCGTTTCCAGTCGAAAGGCATACTTCACCAGATAGATGAGTACACCGTCAAACTGAAACAAGGCACGGATTCATCGCTTGTACACAGTCTCAAGGAGAACTTTGGCAGCAACGAAGCCTTTAAAACACCACCGGGAAATAACCTGACGTTTGGCATCAAACATTTTGCGAAAGAGGTATTTGCTAGTTCAAAGTACTTTACGTCACTTAAGCTAAATAAAATTGAACTTAAACTCACCACAAACAAACAAGTTATAGCTGATCCCCGTAAGGAACTGAAGTACATTTACATTTGTTAATGAAGAAACCGATGTCTACATTTGTTACACGGACGTAGATGACACGACTGACCACGCCTATCTTTAACACGTATAGTTACCGAAAAACATGAGTAAATCAGGCAAGTCACAGCGACCTTAGCGCTGAGACTATCGTTAGTATGTATCAAAGTCGAGAAGTTTAGGCAATCCGAATGCGAAAACCATTTTTGTCATCACACTACTTGTCAAAACCGTGTCTCCACAACCACAACTAACGCAGTACCAAGTGGCGTTGGATCTGATCAGTAATGGGAGGTTCGAATAATGCTTTGTATTTACTTCAGAATAAATACCAGTATACTCACGGAAACAGATAAGAGAACACCTGAAAGTACTAGTGTTCCTTTATTATTTATTTAGAATTTCACCCACAGCACAACACATTAACAAAGCCTGTGAAGAAACCTGGAAAGAATAAAGGAACACTTGTACTTTCACGTGTTCCCTTATTTGTTTCCATCAATATATATATATATTTGTGTGTGTATGTGTGTTCATACATACATACATACATACATACATACATACATACATACATACATACATACATACATACATACATACATACATACATACATACATACATACATACAGTGTTCCCAGAAATTATTGAGAAAATCTTTGTTTTTTTTCTAATGATGCTAAGATTGGAAAAAGGGCTTTCACTATGCACTAAACACACTAAATAAGGGAGACAACTCTTGAAGGCTTAGAAGGTAGCTCATTATGTCAAGAGTTATCTCCCTTGTCTGAGCAGACGGCTTCCTGTGTTGACATGGCAGAATTTACAGCAAGAGAGAAAAGAAAGCTCATTCTAGATGATTTTGAAAGGGGTGAGGCTGATGCTAAAGTGTTAGCTTGTAGACATGGTATTCCTCTGTCTACAGTATACAGAACTTTGAAGAATATTCAAACAGGAACCGGGATAGAGCACAAAGAACGGGCAGGTCGGCCTAGGAAATTCAGTGTTATGGATCGCCGAAGACTTGGGCAGATTGTGAGTAGGGGCAAATTGAAAAGTGTTGAGAACATCAGAAATGAAATGATTAGCAGAGGAAGTCCTCAGGTATGCAATGAAACAGTTAGGCAGGAATTACAGAGACTTAATTGGGTGAAAAAACGTGGAATTCCCTCGCCGTTGATGAAAGATGCACAAAAGGAAAAACGTTTAAACTGGTGTCGGGCCCATGAAAATCAAGATTGGGATAATGTTTTCTTTTCGGATGAAAGTTCTGTTTGGCTTTTCCCTAACTGTGTGAAAATTTGGACCAAAGATACTGTCCAACCTCTCTACCAGCGACCAAAACAAAGCCCGAAGTTTCACATGTGGGGTGGCATATGGGCTCGCGGAGTGACACCATTGTGTGTTTTCACGGGAAACTTGACAAAAGAAAGATACGTTGACATTCTAAATGGTCACCTTCTTCCGACAGCACAAACATTGTATGAAGATGATTGGATTTTCCAGCATGATAACGACCCAAAACACACTGCGCGCTACACAAAACAGTGGTTGTCGGGCGAAAATGTTCAAGTTTTAGACTGGCCCAGTTACAGCCCAGACCTAAACCCTATTGAGAATGTGTGGGGAGTCATGAAGGACAGAATAAACCAAAAGGGACTGAGAAATATTGAAGATATGAAGGCCGAGGTGGTCCAATATTGGGATACCCTGTCACACGATTACCTACAAACTTTGATGGGTAGTGTGCCTAGGTGTATTCAGGCATGCATTGCTGAGCGAGGAGGTCTAACAAAGTACTAAAACAAGACTGAGACTGTTAAAGGATGATGTTTTAACATGTTTATGTAAGTAAAACGCCAGAAGTTAATAAACGTAATGAGTTACATGACGCAACATGATTCTCAATAATTTCTGGGAATACATACATACATACATACATACATACATACATACATACATACATACATACATACATACATACATACATACATACATACATACATAAAGATCGCAGTGTTATGTTCAGTTTAAATTAGAGTATGAAGGAATCAAGTTTGGCGGATGGGGATTGGGGCATCACATAATTTCATGCCTTCTGTTAAGCTTTATGTTTCAGCCATGTTAACTTTTTTCATCAGGTGAGCTACGATGCTAAAGGCTTTCTGGAGAAGAACCGTGACACCCTGAGCCAGGAAATGGTCCAATGCATGAAAGCTAGCGACAATGAGATGGTGTCTGACCTCTTTACTGTGGAGAAGAGCGACACCGGAACCATCTCAGCGTAAGTATGATGCTACCACGCCCGTCCCCGACACTTTTTAAATATTGTTGCATCATACTGGCTTTGGTTTCGAATGACTACAATTTGCTAATATTTGGCACAATTTTTCACGGTCAGTATTTTCCAGTTTTTCACAGTGTTAGACCGGACTAAACAGGATTAGGTCGACCAATGATTGAAAAAATAAACACCCTTCCACTTCTCCGATACAACGACGTACATGAATAAAAACTTAGACTAACATTTGTGTCGAGAAATCGGGTGTCTGTTCCACAAAGTTAAGGCAGCGCTAAAATGATCGTACGTCCCTCTAAGATAGACTGACGCTGTGATTTTCTTATGGTACACCCATATTCTTCAGCTGGTTAGTTTCTAGTCACCCTTTCAAGTACATATTGTAAATTATCATGACTGTTCTTATTAACTGGCTATATTAACCAATTAAAACCCGAAAAAGATCATATATTGATCTTGCCTGTAAATGAAAAGAATTTGTGGAAGAGAACCGGCTGACGGGAAATTGCTGACCTTTTAATTTAAAATGTAGTGCATTTTGCCCACAAGCAACCTAAGTCAGGGACAGTCAGTGGAGAAATCTTTTGCTAATCATCATGTGATCCAACGTGGCTCCTTCAAATGTTGATTACATGATAGGAGCGTATTAATAACATAAGTAACGTCAAAAAGTAGGTGATATCTCCATAACTTCAATTTTCAAATACCGATCATACAGCTTCAGTATTTGATTATACACAACTTTTGTTTGTTGTTTAAAGCCACATCTATATTTGCATCATGGATCGGTCTACGCACTGTGTAATTACTGGTGAGAGCTTTGTCCACCGAAGTCACCAGTTACGTCGTCCCACGTCCCCGTTGGTCGTCGTTGACCACTGCGTTATTGTCTTTGTGTTCAATTTGTGCAGGACCCACTACAATTACCGTAAGTCAACCCGTCGCAGTATGGTGCGGTCTGGAAGAACGCGCGTCCAGCATCTTTCTCGAAGCGTCATCATGGACATCAGAAAGAGCCAAAAAGAACTCTTGGACAGGTATCTGTTGTTACTCCGACTGGCCTAGACGGACACACTATGGTTACAAAATGTCCTCTCTTGCGAAAACAGCCTTCACAAAACAAATATTCGAAAAAGAATCCAGGGACAATTTAATTATCAGCATATGTGTGAGTGAGTGAGTAGGTGAGGTGAGTGACCGCGTGTGTGTGTGCATCTGTGTGCGTACGTGTGCGAAATTTTATCTTTACTCCTGTTTCATGAACATATTTCTTTTAAGACACAATTACTCTGCCAAATACTCCCTTTAACAAAGTGTTGCAGGTATGAGTGATGCGTGAAGAGGTGTATCAGTTTTTCCAACAGTTCTCTGAAGTTTATACCACACATAAAATCGGTATACAGTCTTTTGTTGGTCAGTTTAAATCTAACTACTCAACATGTTCATTGTCTTTAAGGAGAACCACATTGCCAAGAGGAGGCGAAGAGGAACCCGTTCCAACACAAACAGTCACTCAGTATTTCAAAGTAAGGCAATAGCTGATTACATAATCTGTATAATGAATGTTGCAAATTTAACTTCCTAATTTTAGAATCAGTTAACGTAGACACATGAATATTTAATTAATAGTTAATGTGGCTATCCAACAAGGTACGTTGTAATTTGCCGGCATGTTTCATTGCGATTTTCTTCTATATAGTTGGATGTCTTTAGTTCATTGTGCATTTCCTCTGAGCATATTCTTAAACTTCTCTATATACGTTATAGAATTCGTTGGATGATCTTGTGGATAAGTTAAAAAACTCCGGATCAAGTTTTGTCAGGTAATATATTAGTTTTCATTTTTTTTCCAAAATAGTCCTTATTATAAATTTCTATTAAAGTAAAAATGCTACAGTATGTTTTTGTAACTAACTTACTTATTATCACAAGTATAATACTCAGGTTTAAAAGTGACATTATGAAACTCTGCTCCCCTTGGGGGCGCTGAGGTGGCCTTATTGGGAAAACGTTTGCTATGGTTCCATTCTTTATGTCGGTATGTTTGAAGCACATTTATGGTGTCCCCCGCCGCGATATTGCTGAAATATTGCCAAAAGCGTAGTAAAACCCACTCACTCCACAACCAGTATTATCTTGTGACGATATTTTAAACGAGGTATGTTTGTTATTTTAACCATTGGCTAAATTTCCGACAACGGAAGGGATGGTGTAAATCCTGCTGAGGTTCATGCAGGTAGCAAATGTAATGTAAGTCCCCATGGTTCCTAGTATGGTGATCTACCTTCAGTCGTTAGCGATCTATACCCAGTTTATATTTTGTGACGTCCTCTATAGTTAAGTTATTTTAAACTTCATTAATAGTTTTAAAATGTATGCATCTGTGATCAGATATTTTAAACTGATTACCTTGTTTTCATCGCAGTGTGGTCGTAACATTGCTGATGCGATGTAAATTTAAACTGACTCACTCACTATCTCGTGACGACGTACATAATACTCTCGTGTAAAGTTTACATCGCATTTTGTACAGAGACTCGGGTGACTGTCTTCTTCCGGTTGCGCCCCTTTGGACGCCCGAAACCAAGATCGTGGGCTAGAATCCCAGTTCGACCCGATTACGGTTCTACGAAATGTAAACTCTTTACCCATGCTTTTCAAACCTTTATCACTACAGGCGTTTCTCCTAAATGAAAACGAAATACCCCAATGCGACCGCAATACAGTTCTAAGCGGCTTAAACCAATGTCGTTCACTCATATGTACTTTTGTTAACTTAGATGCATCAAACCGAACACAGGGCTTGTCCCAAATACATTCAAAGATGCCGAAGTGGTAGCGCAGCTGAAATACAACGGGATAGCCGAGGTGGCCCGAATAAGGAAACAAGGATGGTCTGTTAGAAAGACATTCAAGGATCTTCTGAAAAGGTTTGACTTGAATCTTTTAGCCTTGTGGTTAAAGCATTCGTCGAAGACCCGGGTTTCTATTTACAATATGTACAGTATGTGATGTCCCTTTCTGGTGTCCCCGTTGATATTTCTGGAATATTGCAAAAAGCAGCGTAAAATTTAAGTCATTCGATAACCCGGATCTTCACGGCTTGTATCATTTTTTGTCATCATTTGCTGTTTTCAGATTTCAGATCTTGGTAACCTCTGCAGACGGAACTGACGCTGCTAAGTGCGAGGAACTCCTTAAAATATCGGGTGTACAGGCAGACCAGTTCACACTGGGAAGGAAACTGGTAAGGGAGAGTATGTGATGTACTGGGGCATTATTGATTCCTTCTAATAAAGGTCAGTTTGTAACATGTTTCAGGATTTAGTACAACGGCAAATGTGTCACATATCACGACACTAACACCAATCCCCAGTCCCCTCCCATCGCACGCCTATCTGCACCACCAACCATTGCTTATCTGTCAATCAACCAGGAACTATTACATCACGGTTCACTTACTTGAAGGTATTCATGACGGACTCGGTACTGGAGAAATTGGAAACAGAGTTAAGACGCAAAGAAGAGGAACTAGAAAGGGAGAATCGGGAACGAGAAAGACAAGAACGAGAAAGAAGAGAACGAGAGGAACGAGAACAAGAGGAACGAGAACGCTGGCGCAGAGAAGAGGAGGAGGCTATACAGAAGGAGAATGAAAGCCGTCGTTTTCTGAATGTATGTGTATGATGATTATTTACCTATGGTTTCAAATGGTTACCAGTATCTGAAATTACTCTCCTCAACTTTGATTCTTTGACTGACGCCCTGTGGATTTTGTCAAATCCTGACTCTTTGAAGACCGTTTTTCTCCATAACGTTTCTTATAACTTGTCTCCGAGTCCCGAGTAAAACGTTCTTGATTTATCATTAAAGATTTCTTTATAAATCCGGACTCTCTCAATTACGGACTAAAATTTGCATAATATAGACTGTATATACAGCAGGAATATCTACAAAAAATGTATTTTATATTCGGTTTCGTTATAGATATCTTAAAGTTCACAATTTTGCTTTTGGTTTTATCCAAAACGTTTCCATATTGAACTACTGAAACATGTTCAAAAATATTGGTTCGGTTTATTCAAAAAGGATACGCTCACATTTTTTTGTGAAATCATTATATCGGTATTATTATGTAGTGATTATTATGATTCATGAACATAAACATCATTTTGTCGGATCTCGGAATGAACAATATGTTATGGACATGGACAAAACACGAACTTGATGCGCTTATCAACACTCAAAGAATATATCTACATGGTGTTATTTTGAAAGGATTGTCGGATTAAAACTGCTGATACCTACTTCAGATATATTATTTTTGACAATTAATATACCTCTTCACAAATTAACACTGTTTGAAACATGGTATGACTGATGTGATTGGAAATTAGTTTGAACCACAAACAATTCTATAGGAGAAATACCAGGAGGTTTTATATTATCAGATTCTTTCTGTTTTCATTTACATAAAAAGCAAACTCGGCATACTTGATTTTGTCCCTCAATCTATACTATGAAATCTAGTTGTTGATGGATGGAGCATAACCAACAGTCCGCTGTCAGATATCACGAATCTGACTGTTGATGGACAGAAAACATCGAACAGTCCTTTGTTAGATATCATGAATCTGACTGTTGATGGACAGAAAACATCGAACAGTCCTTTGTCAGATATCACGAATATGACTGTTGATGGGCAGAAAACATCGAACAGTCCTTTGTTAGATATCACGAATATGACTGTTGATGGGCGGAAAACATCGAACAGTCCTTTGTCAGATATCATGAATCTGACTGTTGATGGACAGAAAACATCGAACAGTCCTTTGTCAGATATCACGAATCTGACTGTTGATAGGCAGAAAACATCGAACAGTCCTTTGTCAGATATCACGAATCTGACTGTTGATGGACAGAAAACATCGAACAGTCCCTAGTCAGATATCATGAATCTGACTGTTGATGGACAGAAAACATCGAACAGTCCTTTGTCAGATATCATGAATATGGTTGTTTGTTGATGTGTAGAACGCAGCTTTCAGTCCGTTCTCAGATGTCATAAATCTGGTTGTTTGATGTATAGACAACAGCAAACAGAGCGTTGTCAGATATCACGGAGGAGGGATATCTGTCCTCATCCGAAGGGTCCTCCGCACGTGGTATATCGGGAGGATCGACTTCATCAACCGCCATATATGACAGCGTTACACCCTCACTGCCAGCAAGAACTCCAGATACAGGAGAAGGTGCAGCAACAACCCCACAGAACTCATCACCACCACCTCCTCCACCGCCACCACCAACCGATGAGCGGGAGTAGTAAGTTCTTCAATAGTCTTTGCACTAACTTTAGGAAACTGTTTTTTGCTTCATTTGTTCTTTCTGAAATAAACTGTTAATTCAGTTTGTCATGTATCATCATCTAACAACGTACATTGAAATCAACCCCATTTTCCCTGACTAAATGGTATTTGTTATTACCCTGCCTGATGTTGAGCCAGACCACGGAATATTACAACCACCACAATATGATAAAGACGTACTTTACACCACCTTTGCTGCTGACATTGCGACACACTCTCACTAACTCACTGTGAGTGAGTGAGTATCGTTTTATGTCGCTTTTAGAAATACATCTGCACTATCTAACTTATACGTGTTTGTTGCAGTTTCTGGGACATATTCCGAGTGGTTGACACTGAAGTGATTCGGAAAGAATCTTTCGACCAGATGACCTTTAAGGTTTTGAAAGTTTTGGTCTACATCATCCTCTTCCTTGTAATCCTTTGCGCATGCGTGGCACAGAGGCTTGGACTTATGGTCATAATCTCAAATATTTCCAACCACAGCTCCATACCACTGGTGAGACATATATTTTAATGTGATACTTTTATTTTGCCTATGTTCAAGGAAACGTTCAAGCCAAAATGTTAAAATCACAACTACAAATGTTCAAACCAAGTGAATACAATTCTTCCTTATTGATTTATTGGTCCGGTCCGAACTGGAGCTCCTTTCACGAAGCAACCTTTACTAAGGTTAACTTTAACTCCCATTCGTTAACTTTGAACTAAGGTTACCTTAGGGACTTACGATCACCTTAGTGCTACGTGAAAGGAGGCACTGGTCTTCAGCAACTCTAGCTTGTCGTAAGAGGCGACTAACGGAATCGGTGGTCAGTCTCTCTGACTTGTATAACACATGTAGATCGATGCTCATGCTGTTGATCACTCGGTTGTCTGCTCCAGAGTCAACTATGTACAAAACTGCTGTCGTAAAGCTGGAATATTGCTGAGTGCGGGGTTAATCAACAATCAGCCATTGTGTAATATCATTTTCCTCATCTTCGCATTGAATACAAATAATTTTTAAAAAGTCATAAAATTTCCATATTAATCTGTTGATTCACATGGTTCCAAATATGTATCATTTGCCCACCGCGATGTGGCTAAAATATTGCTGCGTGCGGGTTATACAACAAACAAACATGCAACACATTTACAGATTGTTTCCTAATGCCTTGCCCGTACATGAGCAATTTCAATGGCTTAGGTCAATAACTTTTACTTGTGCATGGGTGGGTGAGGTTTTCGCCGCACACGGCAAAAATCTATATATATGTCAGCGGTCAGTAAATAATCGAGGCTGGACCAGACAATCCAGTAGTGGTCAACAGCATGAGCATCAATCTACGTATTGCGATACAATGACACTTGTCATCCAAGTCAGCATGAGTTACTGAAGATCAGTTCTAACCTGGACATTCACGGGTCAACTTACACGCGCTTCTAAGTGTGGTTGCGTTAAAGAGAAAAACGACAAACCGTAGTAAATGTGTCATGCCACGGCAAATTAACTTCAGTAATATGACAGGATCGAGTTTCCTAACTTCTATAAGGCAATACATATGCAGAAATATGCCTGCAGTATTAGCATGTTTGCAAATGACATTCACCTTCTGTAAGTGCACCCATCAATCCAATATCGAATGTATAGATATGTTGAACTTATTTCAGGAGTCCATGGAGAAGGAACGCCGTCACAAGCACCTAATCCATTACGTCTATCTAGCCATAGCGATGAGCATCCCCTACGCCTTGAGCACCCTTGTCTCCTTCGGCAAATGGCTTTTTGGGGTGTTCCCAACACCCGGTGTCCTTACGTGGATTGTGGTAAGAAATGTTCAGGCATATTCGTTACATCTCAGGATTGTTTCTTTAAGGGGAACCTCCTCGTCCACGCATCGACATAACACTTTAAAAGATGCTAACCTCAAGTTGATGCAGTTAAAATATGAGCCACCTAAGACAGAAACAAATAGGAATTTTCCCAACAAATTAGAGATCGCTATAAACTGTTGCACTCAAGGAACGAACCGTTTCTGTACCATTGAACATACAGATCCATATATACTACTGAAACCGGTTTGCAGTACGCGGCAGCGGTGTTTGTGAAGGTTAAGTGAATGAAATAAACAGTGTGTGGAATTTATCAGGCAGCTTACTCAACTTGTATGTGGTTCTGTCAAGGCATGTTAAATTAACCTTAATAATTGTTTTAGTACTGAATTTGGTGTTCTGTACCGTGTTTGAGCAGTTATGCCACATATCTTTATGTGACCATTAACGATGGCATAAAATGAAGCAAATAGTAATGATTAACTGATGGCATGTTTGGGGCTTCACGTTATCAGTGTTTCGAAGACTATTTTCGGCTTAGTACAGCTGTGATAACGCTGAATGTTCCTTATCTTGTCTGGGCAATCATGTTTTGCCACATACATTTTAGCATTTCTTTGATAACATTTGACATTCTTCAACTTCTTTGGGCACTCATGTTTTGCCACATAGAATTTTTGTAATACTCTAATAACGTTTGGTATTCTTTGACACATACATGGCACATACTATATTATAAATACCCTTTTATAACCTTGAGTGTTCTTTAACGTGTTTGGGCAGTTATGTTTTGCCACATAACTTTTACGGAATGCTTTGATAACATTTGCAGTTTTTATCAAATCGAGTCTGTACACACTCTTGTCAAACAGATTACCTATATTGAAACGTCAGGTATATCTATAAACATGTGCCTCTTTTCAAGGTGTTGCTGGTGGAGATCCTTCATTCTGTGGGACTATGTGCCCTGGTCTTCTGGGTCCTTCCTAAGTATGACATCGTTTCCGGGTCGCTGCTGCTCAGTGCAACCAACGTCATCCCCTGTCTCCTTCTACTCACCTGCTCGTCACAGACGATCCACGGGGAATCGAAAACCCAAGCTGTCCTGAAAGGACTTCTGGATGGAATTGCACTCGTTTTCCAGCTGTCTGTTATCCCATTGATGCTGTTGTTCAAGTTCAGCCAACGGAAGAAAGTGGATATGACCAAGATAGATATCACGGATGATAGTCTTGACTTCCCTGCTGTTGTTTGTGGCTTCCTGCTGACTTCGCTAAAAAACTGGGAAAATTTTGTCGATGGGCGTGTTCATACCCTGAGAGGCAGCCCCAACGCAAGCCATTTCAACAACTATATCTTGAACAAACTGCTCCAGATCCGCTTTCAACTAAGTGAAGGAAGACACGCTGTGTCTATGATAGTCGGTATGATAAAGATCGCCATCACATTTTCTTTCGCATATGCAGTAGCATACTATCATATCGACAAGAAGTTTGGGAACGCCAACAGCGACGTCATTGAAACCTTCACACGTTTTGCAACTCTGTACTCGAATCCAAAAGAATTTTCAAGCCTCTTAGCAATTACAATCAGTGGATTTGTTCTGTACAATGGCAGTTTCTTGGCATGCAAGCTGCAAATGCAGAGAGTATCGCTGGCGGTCCCTGTCACCCTTTCAATCTTCGTGATTCAGGGGATTTTAGCAGGACATTGCGAGAAATGGCCGTATCTCTTCCACCGCATCACATACTATCCAATCGGTGCACGCGGACACCCGGAAACCTGCAAAACAGCACAAGAAAATGTATACATGTACTGCCTCAGCATAGCCTGGATCGTGTCCCTACTTTGGATAACGAGACACATCTGGTTTCCCAGACAAGGACGTCTTGAGGAGTACGACAGGTGCTCTACATTTATCATTGTATTCTTTCATAGGTTCAATAGGTGTTGGTTAGTTACTTCCCCCTTAAGTCATAAACGGGTTGGCATATCACCCCGAAGGTCTGAGATCGATCCATCATGCGTACATTGTTGCTGGGTGTGTTGAGGGTGTCAGGAACGATATAAACGCAACACATTACCTATTATGGGAATTTGCGTGACTGTCAGACTCATTGGCCACTGGGCTTTCACAACGCAGCCTAATGCCTAGGCTGGGGGCTGTATTGCCATATGGTACTCTTGTATAGTCTATTGCAGTTGACGCCTGGTATTGAAAAAATATAGCTGTAAAAGCTGAAAATTTCACAAAAAATCAATATGTAATATATTCATATTCCTATGTAATACATAAAAGAAATCTGCAAACCCATATATCGATGTTATATACGTTGCATAGCAATTTCTGACAATTTTGAACTTTTTTCCAGATTGTTCATCAACCCGTTTTACTGTGGGATACAGACATTCGAGAACATTTTCCTCAACCGACGTCGTCACAATGAGGAAATTTATGAGTACACTGATGATAAGGAAAGAATGCATTATTTTATTGCTAAACTCCAGTTGACACAGTCGCCATCAGATTCAGAGGATTCACAGGATTCACAGGATGCCCCTTCTCTTTTTGCATGTGCTACAATGTGGCACGAGACTCCCACTGAAATGACGCAACTACTGAAGTCAATATTCAGGTAAGTGAGTTAAGATTTGCAGTCACATCGGCAATATTTCAGTCGTATTGTGACTTACAAATTTACGAATTAACAATAAAAGCAAATTATAAAAAAATCTGTCGACTGAGGACAGCAAAATAGCTAGATGATCGCATTTAGAGAATAAAAACTATCAAGTAACGTTTTAAATAAGACAAATAGTGTAAACAACATAGAAAACGAGCTATAGATCATCAGCGACTTAGGGTAAATCACCATACCGGGGACCTTGGGGACTGACAGTAATTTTGCTACATGCTACTATTCAGCAGTTAGTTTATTTTACTATATGTGAACCATTATAAAGAGTAAAGTTGAGATCTTTTAAGTTATACCTTGATTGATTCCCCCCTCCTACACACACACACACACTGCTGATTGCTGCAGCAGCATTCATCTACTTTCTAACGTTATGGTCTTCTTGTTTGATCGTTGCTGCATATGATCTTTTGGAGGTGTTATGCATGCTAACGCTGTCGGTTCTTAATGAAATTCTAAACACTGGACATTTAGTATCCCCCGCAGACACATAAATGTGTATTTTCAACGACGGTGTTATTGTTCAAGTAAATGACGTTTAGTAAAGACGAAACAAATGACAATTGTTTCAGACTGGACAAAGCGCAGGCCGAAAGGGAACAGATGGCGTATCTGGATCCCAAAAAAAATGTTGAAGACAGATTCAACTTTCAAGGTTCGTGTCGTCATCTGTGTCGCATTGTGTTTTCTAATACTTGATCCATTGGTCGTGGTTAATACTTTTGTATTGAAAGCGCAGTGTAAAAATACGTGTTAACAGTCACGTGTGTTATTACTTTGGATCTATAATGTAGACTGCTTATTTGTAGCAAACAAGATGTTATTCCGTGCTCTTCAAGACGTCTCGTCGGAAGCACTTCCATTGTTTCTTAATATTATAATCATCTTTAGTTCAAGAACCCTTTTGCAAGCTAGCAGGAGCAATGCTCTGTTTTATACTCTGGGATTCGCCTCCATCAATATTCCCATGGAGTAAAACACCTGGTAACAGAATACGGGAAGCATGAGAGGTTCAGTCAGTGACGACTGCGTCATGACTACGAATTTTAAACCATTAATGAAATTATCTTGAAGGTCTTGTTGAGTATTCACCATGAAAAACCATCAGAGATGGGTCTACCATTAAGATTTGTACCATTAACGATATCCATTTGGGATAAACGGCAATACGTTTGTTTCCCTTCAGCCCACATATTCTTTGATGACGCCCTGGAACTGAACGAGGATGAGAAATGGCAAGTGAACCAGTTCGTGAGGACTTTGGTGAAAGCCATGGACGATGCATGCTGGTAAGCTACCAAGGCAGCCACGGCTGATGCATTGTGTACATGATTGTGTCTGTGAATGACTTATAACTTTGGTTGATCACTGAACTGTGTGGTCCAGACTCGACTATTTACAGACCTACGCCTTATAGCTGGAATATTGCTGAGAATGGTGTTAAAAACTAAGCCCGTATTTTTAACAAAACAGTAGAAGTCCAGTCATCAACGACAAGAGCACCAATCTACGCAATTGGGATTCGATGACATGAATGAACATTTTTCAACCATTCTGAGAACCCGATCCCCTTAGTCGCCCTTACGACAAGTATGGGCTCCTGAAGATCAGTTCTAACTGCTCTTTTGTGCCGATATCGTTGTAAATACTCCCCTGTTGATATCTGTTGTTCATCTTGAGATTCAGCTGTTCATCACACAATGTTCATAGCTGTTTTGTCCTTGTCGCCTGTTGTTATCTGTCTGAAGACCGCTTTCTCAGTAAAGTACAGATTCTAGTACTTTTATTTGGTTGACTCTCATGAGGGTTCGAAAATGCACTCTCAGAGTCAGGTATCCGATCGCCAGCACACAAAATCAGCCATCTAACCCACTCAGCCACCATCGTTTCCACATGACGGATTTCGGATAACTCGTAGTGTGGATCACATACTGTATGTGCCCTCTGACAAGTGTAAATTTCTCACGGCCGCAAGCTATGAATACATACTTAGACACTGGACTAATGTAACCCATGTCATACCTGGGGCTACTTTTTCTAAGTTATGTACATCCGTAGTTTCGTGTATTTATATACAGTACAGTGGTTATTGTCCATATATCATCCTCTTTGCAAATTTTCTTCAGCGCCGTTCATCAGAAGTACATGAAGGTCCACGACCCCTACAAGGTAGTCACACCGTACGGGGCCCAGCTTCTCTGGGAGATGCCAGGAGGGAACCTGTTGTATGTCCACGTTAAGGATAAGAACAAGATCCGACACAGGAAGAGATGGTCACAGGTAACAATACCATGCCAAGGTCAAAGTTTTCTGCTTCATAGAATCAATTGAGTGAGATCTAATCTACGTAATATCACGGTGGGGGTCGCTAGAAGTGGACTTCACACATACTGTTATTGTCTTCATGTGGGGATTCAAAACCGGCTTTCCGACGAACGGTTTAGCCACTAGGCTACCCTACAACCCCGTATTTCGGGTTTTTTTGCTTAATATAGGGGGAAGTCTTGATGATGATTTCTACTTGCTGCTTATTGTCAGGCGATGGCACAATGTGCTTGTTTAACACCGCATTCAGCTACTTGATGGCGGTCAGTAGAAATTGTGAATGAACCAGACAATCCAGTGATTGCCATTACAGTTATTGATCTACACAACAAGGAAGCGATGACATGTATCAACCAATTTCAGTTTCGAGAATCATGGATTCCTGAAGGCACATCTTAGGATTGCTGTTTGCTTTTGTTTACGCTACACCCAGCTGCATTCTAGTTGACATGTATATTCCTTTTTTATTATTACAATAGGATGTTTAAATGGCGCACATGTCCACGAAACTAGTACTTGCACAAGGCGGTAGATGTCAACCTCAACTGCACATCGTATTATCAATTTCAACTCCCTTGGTATCATACAACTTTTGCTGCCTCTAGGCGCACCGAGTTTGATGCCGCATGCTCATCCTAACGAGGTACCCATTCACAGCTGGGTGGACTGGGACACATTTTTTGTCACAGTTCTTTGTCAAAGTTTACTGCACGTTGCTGTACCCGCATCTGGGTGTTTGCACGCATTCATATTGCCACGTTTGGTCATATACCAACGGATTCGTGGTTCTTTTAAGATAGCATGGCGGTGTATTGTACACTAGGGGTTGTGATGACACGGAAAGAGTCGGACACAGGTAGTCTCGATCCTGACACCTCAGCCTCTCTGGATCACTAGCCTGGCGCCTTACCTACCTCACCAACCGCGCCACCGTGGTAATATTGCGACGATCTAATATGGTTGAAAGCTTGGTCTAACAAAGGTCTTCACAGGTAACAGACTGATAGCAAGGTGCTTGGTTTACAGGTGATGTACATGTATTACTTACTGGGCTATCAGCTACTGAAAGAGTCTGAAGGCGACATCCTCAAGAAGGCACGGGATAGAGATATAATGAACAAAGATGGTGTGGCAGAACTCTTCAGCATCAACGTCCAGAAGAAGGTGGGAAGGAATTAGAGTCAAACACCGATGTAACGAACTCTGATTGGTCGAACTTACTGTTGTCTCCAAGTAGAAGCTTAATCCCTGCATGTTCCATATTTTGTAATCCGTTTGGAGTGGTGTGGAAACTCGATTAAGTCGATGTATTTGCGTGGGACCTCTCAGTTTCGACTCACCCGTGTTTAGCTGTAAGAGTGTGTTTGTTGGTCAAATAGCAATATGACTATGCACTGTAAACGAACCGCCCGGAAAGCTGAAAGTAATGGGTGCAACAAGGCCTGGTCATCTAGGAGAAAGTATAGTGTGTCTGAGTGGGGTATTCATGCTTAACTGTGGCATGGTGTCTCAGTGAACGAGCACTATAGTGTCAGCTTAAGTCTGGACTAGTACAAGCAGTCAAACATACACATGCGTGCACGTCGTCATATGAGCGAAACATTCTTAAGTATGACCTTACACTGGCTATCTGTAAACGAATATGTACCAGACATTCCTGTGACGTCACAAACATTAACCTACGTAATTTAAGCATGATGTCATCCATCCATCGGTGACGTAATTCTTCCTGGTCCCTTTGAAACCATGCAGTGGTTGTACTGTTCAGGGATGTGGTCAGGTATTTTCCAAATGATTCACATTTTAATTCAGCTGTGTCATTTGCATTAACATGTGAACAATACAATTTAGAAACCTTTGCTTATAGTTTAACTTACATTTCCAAATCTGATTGTTCCTGCAGACCAAGAACACCTTTGTCCTGGCTCTTGACGGAGACACCGACTTCAGTCCGAGCTCAGTGAGGATTCTGATGGACAAGATGAATAACGAAAAGGTGGCAGCCGTATGTGGTAGAATCCACCCAATTGGTTCAGGTGGGTCACATGTACAAGGTTTAAATACGTGGCAGAATATATCCAATAGGTTCCGGTGGTGCCTCTGTACAGGGTTGAAATACGTGGGAGAATATATCCAATAGGTTCCAGTGGGGTCTCTGTACAATGTCTAATTACGTAGCAGAATATACCCAATAGGTTCCGGTAGGGCATAATCATGTGCTAGGTTGAAATACGTGGCATAATTCACCCGATAGGTTCCGATGGGGCCTCTGTACAAGGTTTAAATACGTGGGAAAATATATCCAATAGGTTCAGGTGTGGCCTCTGTACAAGGTTTAAATACGTGGGAGAATATATCCAATAGGTTCAGGTGTGGTCTCCGTACAAGGTTCAAATACGTGGGAGAATACATCCAATAGATTCAGGTGGGCCCTCGTTACAAGGTTGAAATACGTGGCATAATATACTCGATAGGTTCCAGTGGGGTCTCTGTACGAGGTCCAAATACGTGGCAGAATATATCCAATAGGTTCCGGTAGGGCATAATTATGTGCTGGGTTGAAATACGTGGCATAATTCACCCGATAGGTTCCGATGGGGCCTCTGTACAAGGTTTAAATACGTGGGAGAATCCACCCAGTAGGTTCCGGTGGGGCCTCTGTACAAGGTTGAAATACGTGGCAGAATATATCCAATAGATTCAGGTGGGGCCTCGTTACAAGGTTGAAATACGTGGCATATTATACTCGATAGGTTCCGGTGGTGCCTCTGTACGAGGTCCAAATACGTGACAGAATATACCCAATAGGTTCCGGTAGGGTATATGTGCTAGGTTGAAATACGTGGCATAATTCACCCGACAGGTTCAGATAGGGCGCCTGCAGTGGGTTAAAATATGTGACGGAATTCTATCCGATAGGATCAGGTTAAAAGGTTGAAATATGTGGCCGAATCCACCCGAATGGTTCAGTTCGGGCCTATGAACAAGGTTGAAATACGTGGCAGAATATACTCGATATGTTCAGGTATGACCTCAGTCCAGGGTTGAAATACGCTGACAAATCAGGACTGGGCTGATATACCTGGCCGAATCCATCCCATAGGCTCAGGAACATCATCAGTACTGGGTGAAAATGCGTGACCGAATCCAGTCGATAGGTATAGGGAAGGGAGTTACAGTATTTTTGTACCTGGTATCGTCTGTATTTTAAAGTGATTCATAAACACGTTTATAATATAGTTTGAATTGTGCGAAGTCGGTTTAAATTCTGAGTTTAAGTCATTCTTATTACCAATAATCCTTTTCCATGCTGACGAGACTCAAAACTAATATCTGCCAAGTTGTGTTTGTTGGTATTCAAGATGTACACGAGGACGGTAGGGTAGCCTAGTTGTTAAAGAGTCCGCTCGTTACGCCGAAGACCCGGGTTCAATTCCCCATGTGTGAAGTCAAATTCGGGTGTTCACACTCCATGGTATTGCAGGAATATTGCTAAAGCGGTGTAAACATAAAACCACTTACCCTTTCATGGTGCATAAAAAGCTTTAAATAAAATAGCCCAAACGTCCTGGGTTTTTTTAGAACATTGTGATGGTGAGTATTTCATGAAGCCGTACGTGATATCCATGTCATGTTGCACTTGTTTTCCAGGTCCACTTGTCTGGTACCAGATGTTTGAATACGCTGTTGGCCACTGGCTACAGAAATCGGCCGAGCATGTCCTAGGATGCGTCCTGTGCAGTCCTGGGTGCTTCTCCCTCTTCAGAGCCTCTGCCCTGATGGACAACAATGTCATGAGGAAATACACAACTATGCCGACAGAACCAGGGCATTTCCTGCAGTACGACCAAGGTGATGCTGCTTGGTCAAGAAACTCTGGAAGCCATCCATTTCCTAACTTTACCATATAATTTAACATGTCTAAAGAATTTGGCAATCATATCGAAATCTTCCGCTGATAGTAACACCCACTAACAACATCATCATCAAATCTTTGGACGGCGTTTAGAAGTAGACTACATACGACTACATACATAGATTTATGGATGTCAACTTCCATACTGTAAATAACACGACCTTTCGGAGTGTATCCTTGCTCCTTTGTCGATATTATCATCATCAATCTGTGTACCAAATGAGTCTATCCCTCTAAACCAGCAAAGCAATGTTAATAAACAAACTGCTACTTATGGCATAATCATATTTTCTGTCGCTGTCAAACACACCCCAGGCTCGGAATATTTGACCGTTTACTGTTTCCAGGTGAAGACCGATGGTTGTGCACGTTGCTGCTCCAGCAAGGGTACCGAGTTGACTATGCCGCTGCTGCTGATGCCTACACGTACGCCCCAGAAGGATTCAATGAGTTCTTCAACCAAAGAAGACGCTGGACACCTTCCACGCTTGCAAACATCATGGACCTGCTCTCATCGTCGAAAGTCACTGTCGCCCGCAACCCAAACATCAGCTTCTTATACATTATCTACCAGATGGCGATGATGGCGGGAACCGTCTTGGGACCTGGCACAGTAATTATGATGATTGCCGGATCAATCCAATCAGTGTTCTCTTTACACCTATTCATTTGCTACGCAATATCAATATTGATTCCAAGTGTGTATATCGTCATCTGTTTCACAACTCCAGCAAAGATACAGCTAATAGTAGCGGCTGTGCTGAGTGCGGTATACTCCTTCATCATGATGGCTGTCATCGCTGGAACTGTGATTATAGCCTACCAGGAGAGCCCTTTGCATCCAAGCGTTATCTTCTCCGTGTTGCTTTTCTCCATGTTTGCTTTAGGAGGGGTGCTGCATTGGAAGGAGCTGAACTGCCTCCCGCATTGTTTTATGTACTTTCTCTGCATACCGACTGGCTATCTACTGCTATTTATCTATTCAATGTGCAATCTCTACAATGTATCCTGGGGAACTCGCGAAGTCCCCAAGAGAAAGACCAAGAAAGAAATAGCAGCCGAGGCAAAAGCCTTGAAAGCGAAAGAGGAGCAGGCGAAGAAAAAGGATGGCTTTTTTGCCAGACTCTTCTTCAGTTCCACTTACATCAAAGAATTGAAGCATCTTCTTGATGGAATAAAACCAAAGTTGACCAGTTCGAACGATGCAATTGTAGAACAGTTGAAAGTAATAAATGAAACTATTGTTAGGCTTGCTGAGCAATCTGGTCGCAGCAACACTGATTTGACGAAACCCGAAGCTACCAGTTTTGAAGGCACGTCCACTACAGAGACATCAGACCCACTGTCCCTGGAGTCTGAAGAGGAAGAGGAAGAAGAAGAAGAGGACGACGATGAACCAGAAGAAATTGATCCCTATTCTGGAGCACACTGGGTAGAAGACCCAGAACTAGGCAGAGGTCCTGTCATGCAGCTGTGCAAAGCTGAAGAAGAATTCTGGGAAAAGTTTATTTCCAAATATCTGAAACCAATTGACAAGGATGAACAAAAGGAAAAACAAATAAAAGAGGGTTTAATTGATCTACGAAACAGCATCTGCTTTGCAATGATAATGCTAAATAGCTTATGGATTGCAGTCAACTTCATGTTCCAGTGGAAAGAAGTTCTCCGAATTTATATCCACTACAAGGACGAAAATGGCAATGATCAAATTCTTAGATTTGGTCTTCTTGGGCTCTTGTTTATAGCATTCTTCACTATCCTGATAATTATCCAATTTTTTGGGATGTTGCTGCACCGCTTGGAAACATTTTTCCATCTCATATCCATGACAAATCTTCGAACGGATAAATCGAATTCCACAAAGTTCAGTGCAGACACCGAACAAATCATGGAGACACTGAGAAATGAATTGGAACCAGTTCCTGATTACGACGACGATGAAGAAGAGGATGAAAGACAGGAGAGGATTCGTTCCGTTGTACAACGAGGAGAAACAATGAGGGACCTTGCACGGTCGCGCAAAGAGGTCCTTGCCAGATCCACGAGGAATCCACTTTCCACAACACTAAACCTCAACAGAGATTGTGAAGTGAAAGCACCCCGTCCTCCGCGACGGTACCAGCAGTTTGACGGTGGGTTGAGAAACCGGTTCTACACACCAGCCATAAAAAGCGTGTGGTCACGGATAGACGTTCCACGTGAAGGGGGGATACGATGGGACAGTGGAGATGATCCTATCTATGCAGAAATACGTGACGTCATGCCTGGAGTTATGGGCAGGGAGTTTGCAAGAAGTGTCAAACGGTTAAAAGGACGGGAAAGACAGGAAAGATATGGCAATGGAATGCGAATAAATGATGCAGCATTTATATCAATGCCTGAAGTGCTAGATACACGCTTCTGAAATGGCGTACTATGCCAATATGTATGCGCTTTAATGGACATGAGTGCAAGAGTATCGTATTGCGCCGCTTTTACAACATGCCAGCAATATTGCGTAAAGGGACACAAGAAATGGACTTCATACCTTGTACCCTTATGGGAAATCGTGACGAGCGAACACTTAAACATCTCGGCTACCCCCAACGCCCCACAATGATTACATCTTCCGTGTAGAGCTATGTGTGAATGTGTCGATTGTAGAGTAGGTCCACCTGATCAATGAACCAATTTGCAGAGGGTGGCCAAAGTATTTCTCGTATCGTCAGCAACGCGGAGTTACGTCCCTTAACTGAACTGGACTAAACAGGAGGTTGGCTAGCGAGTTAAACAAAGTGTACCATGTTGCAGGAGTCTTTGTAACCAGAGATGGGATAATGTTAGGCTACGACAAGTTGGTGCCCATACCACGCAGTGCAGAGTTGCCTCCCTTGATTGAATACGTTTCCTATGGTCATAGATTGATTACAAACAAACCTCTCCGTCTGTCCATCAGACTATTTTTATAAACGTCTGTGCTTTGGGTAACCATATCGGTAACTATACGCCGTGATGGTATTGAAAAACGGCTCGACTCTTCTAACGTTTATGGCGTTTTGTTCTGTAATAGTCCTTGATGTCTTTGTACAAAGCGATCCTCATGCTAAGGTGACCGTAACTTCCATACCTTAACATAGACTTAAGGTAATCTTAGCACTAAGGTTGTACTTATCCTTGGACATAACTCAAGATATTTTATCAACTGTGTTGGTGGCAAGAGCAATGTGTCTGTCTTATATAAAACATTTATTCATTCTTGTTTTGGACACATATAACTAGGAACATAGTTCACAAATTTGTTTCTGCAATGGAACGTCTTCACCATCAGAGCTTATAAAGCACATTGACTAATGTATCACTCTTATTCATTAGCGAAAAATGTAAATTTATCATCATTCATGCCAAGCAGGTTTCACAGGAGACAAACCCCAGGTTATGGACGTACTTGACAAGGCTTGGTCATTTTTGACAAAATGTACAGTGATACTATACTTTACACTATAAAAATATTTTTGGGTTTGACTTACACTGTAAGACTAGGTTCGTCCTAGTATTTTATCACGGTTGCCAACTAGAAACAATTGTACATACGTGCTATGCCTTTCATGCTACCTACCTATAATACCAGTGCGATCTGTTCTATAAGTAATGGTGTGCACAGTTCGATACACTATTAGTTGTTCACCCATGGAAACATGGGTTGACATACCCCCCATGTTTGTTTATGTTCACTAAGCTCGAAGGCCCGAGGGTCCAGTGAACAACATATCTATGAAACTGTACCTGATTTCGGTAACTGAAAGTATATATTATGCAATGTGTATGGCATAAAATATAAACTTGGTGTATGTTGTTTCTTGTTTGAATTGTGCAAATATCAACAGTGTCATACATTAAATAGCTTGATGATTGAATTCAACCCGTTGTTATCCATGAAACCCCGCTATGGTACCAAACACAATTAAATATGCCACAGAGCTGGTCTGTCCTTAAGAAAAAAATGCAGGGCGCCGTGCACGGTAAAACAACGACTTGGTATGATGTATCAATAGTTTCGAAAGACCGAATGCCCCCTATTCTGACGGACGCTCCGTCAACTGAACTCATGAAAGGGGACATGGTTCACCCCTCATGCCGAAATTTATGATCATATATATATTTTTCCGTGGCGATACTACGTCTTCATCGAGGAAAATCATTTTACATTAAGGCAATACGCAGCCTATGATACACCTGTGAAGATTTTGTCTTCAGCAACCTATCCTTGTCAACATAGGCGACAAATGGGCTCAGGTGATGGGACTGGATGTCTTTGTAGACGCATGTCATCATATCCCAATTACGTTGATTGAGTCTCATGCTGTTAATCACTGGATAGTCTGGTCCAGACTGAATTATTTCTAAAACGCCGCCATACAGCTTGTATACTACTGAGTGGTATAAGTAGACAGTGGCTGTGTATTATGCTTAAGACAAAGACGTTTTTCTTCATCAACCTAAACGTTATAAATATCTAGATTATAGTCAGGTATGAACTGTATCTGAACAATTCACATACTCCCTTTAAAAACTTTATACTCACCAGTGTAAACATAGCCATTTGCTACAGACAACTGTTTTAGCTAAATTTTGCAAAATATTCCACCCTGTTTAGGGGCACTGCTAGCACATGAACTGATGTACTGTAAAACAAATTCGTGTCGTTGAAAAGATTATTGTCATGAGTTCAGTAAATGATAAAAATAAGTGATTTTTTTCGAATTCTTAACAATACTTTACACCAACACGCAGCTGTTTACATGCACGATGTTTGCACATGCTCTTCAGCAATTTGAAGCATGCATATGATCCTCCTGCAGTTCATCGGCATAATATTGGCAGTAGGTTCCCCCATA
The DNA here is from genome assembly GCF_037392515.1 of Haliotis asinina. Lineage (NCBI taxonomy): Eukaryota > Metazoa > Mollusca > Gastropoda > Lepetellida > Haliotidae > Haliotis > Haliotis asinina. Next base: position 33,780,659 of record NC_090289.1, on the reverse strand, counting down.
TTTTTAAGTGTATCTAAACATTAGAAAAGAAGTATATACTTTGTCCTGGATGTTTAAGTATTCCATGATGGCCATGTGAATCTCCAGGTACTTGCTTATTTAAATTGAATTTCTAACACAAGAGCGCCGGTTCTATAGGCAAACATCTCCTCGAAACAACATTCTTTTTTAACTCCAGATGTACTAGTATTTCTTGAAGTCTTGCATCTTTCCGAAGTTCAGCACAAACAGTCGTACAACCCTGCAAAAGGAATGATCTGAGTCAGTACTACAATATATGGTGTTTACTGAGACACATGGGGGTTCAGTGTTCACCAGGGTGTCCCCACAAATGATGGTTTACTGCAACCTGGTATGTCCCAGCCATAAAGATTTACTATACGCTAGGTTGTCCCAGATAACGAGATTCACTGTATGACGGGATGTGACAGTTAACGACATTTACTACATGCCAGAATGTCCCAGCTTACGAGATTCACTGCATGTAAGCATGTCCCAGCTAACTAGATTTACTGCATACCAGGATGGACCAGAGAGCGAGATTTACTGCATGACGGGATGTGACAGTTAATGAGATTTACTTCATGACGGGATGTCCCAGCTAACGAGATTCACTGCATGAGTGAATGTGAAATGAGACCGACTGCATGACAGCCTTGTTGGGGGTTAACTGACAAGTTTGTAAAATACCTTCATATGAATCCTTAGCACCTTGTTCAGTCCTGGCTTCACAATAGGGTACATCGCCGTGGTTTTCTCTGAATAAGCAGTTTATATAACTCGGCCTCTTCCACCTTTAAAGGAAACATTATCATTAGTCCCATGCATCGTTTGCATGAACATGTTTGTGGTGTGATTTGGTAGGGGTGAGAAGGGACAGGTCCGCCTGACAATGTGGTCGTTACGCCACCATTGTCGTAACACTTCTACACTTAACAGTCTACATGCTACATCTCGTTCATTGCAACAAAACATGGACTTACGGAGCTACGTTTACTTTGCTAATGAGGGCTCAGTCGCTCGTCACGCCGAAAACCTGGGTCCGATTCCACCTACTGAGAAACTGTGAATGCGTGTATGTGTGTGCGTGCGTGCGTGCGTGCGTGCGTGCGTGCGTGCGTGCGTGCGTGCGTGCGTGCTTGGGTGGCCATGGGTTCGCACACCTAGCTGTTCCTCTCTTTGTACCCTTCCTTGTATAGGATATAAAATCACAGAGTCAGTCTGACGCTTTGATTATGATCAGTGTTTCATTGATCATTAGTTTTCGAGTTGGACTGCAATTCATCGGCCGCCGATCTTAGTACAAACAGCTGCATACAATTACATCTTGTTTGATTGTTGTTTAACGCTGCACTCAGCAATATTCGATCTGTATGGCGTCGGTCTGTAATTAATGGAGTCTTGACCAGACAGTCTAGTGATCAACATCATGAGCATCGATCAACTGAAATCTAATGAGTAGGTTTAGTTCTACACCACTTAAGTAATGTTCCAGAAACATCACGGCGATGGACACCCGAAATGGGTTTAAAGCACTGTACCCATGAGGGGAATCGAACCCGGGTCTTTGGGTGCTGAGCGAACGCTTGAACCACTAGGCTATCCCACCGCCCCCAGTTGAATATACGTAGATATGATAGTTTATGCACCGTAAACTAGACATTAAATGCGCACTTTATCTCTGACTAAGCATTTGTAACACCATACCGCGGCACTGAAGCACTCCTCAACCCCTGTGTTGTTGGTAACGCTGGTTTCGTGGTATTTCAATCCTAGCTTATTTCCCATCGCAACGCCTTCATCATACGATATCGTCTCCTCACAAGTCTCTCTCAGATCTGAAAATATGCTCATAGCTATTAATTTGTGATTCAATGAAAGAAAATGTTTTACTATACATTTTACAATAATAGAGACCAAATCAACACAGAAGAGAATATATTTTGGGGTTTAATTATGAATAAGCATATGCATACTTGCTCCAATATTCGTAGATCGATGCTTATGTCCTTGATCACTGGGCTGTCTTTTTCAGTGAGTGAGTGAGTGAGTGAGTGAGTGAGTGAGTGAGTTTAGTGTTACGCCTCACTCAGCAATATTCCAGCTATATGGCGGTGGTCTGTAAATAATCCTCACATGGACACAGTGTGTTAAGCCCGTTTCTGGTGTCTCTCACCATAATATTTCTGGAGTATTGTTAAAAGCGGCTTAAAATTGACTCTCACTTTTCCAGAGAACGCCACCATATAGCTAAGACATTGCTGAGTGCGGCCTTAAACAATAAGCAAGTTCAAATATAACCATGCCTACAGTGTACAATCTTGGCCCTTTCTAAAGTTCTGTGTTTTCCATTGGTCATGGGGCGGTGGGGTAGCCTAGTGGTTAAGGTGTTCGCTGTATTTGTCAACAGATATGAACTAATACAGCTCGTCTCAGACTTTCCAAATTTATATAACTTACAGCACTGATTACCAATATATTTTGCCTTTCTAAAAACTCCAACAAACACCTTCTTCCCCCTCTATCGCGCACTCAATCACTCACTCACTCGCCCTGTCCCTTACAAATGGATCTCGCTTGACCCCTGGCTCCAAGGAGAAATCTGTCACACGCATTCTGGGTATCACATGTCGCTAAACCAGTCGGATGACAATGTGAATCTTTTTTCTTTGAATCGATTCCGAGCAGCGGATAGATTCTATCAATATATTATGTCAAGATTGGAATTCAGTGTAAGATAACAGCACACTACATGATTCCTGTAGAATGTTCAAAACCCGACTCCAGTCCGAAAAGTGCCTAGAGCACTTAACATCCTAAAAATAATGAAATTCATTAGAACGACTTAGATTATGCATATCAAACTATGAAGGATGACAACGGATATAAAAGACTTTGCCCATTGTTAAATCATCTATTGAAAATAAAATTATGTTTTTTTTAACGGCCCATCTTCCATGTATTAACGTAAACAATATATTCCTGACGTCTCTAAGTCACCTACTGTAGCATTTAAACATATCCTGTCTACTTATGTTAACTGTAGCAACTTGAAACTATCACAATACATTTACAATGCTTTGTCTAAGCGTGATATTCCGTTAATATCATCTGTGTATTAATGCTGTATGTGATTGTATGATGCATGAATCGTTTGACGTCGACTTTAGGTATCACCTGTTTTACATGCAACAAGGAGTCGTGGTACCCGGGGACAGTAAAGCATCACCTCCCCGTTATACTTGGTCTGAATACGTTCCAATGACTCCTTATTGTCCACTGAAAAACACAGCAACATCACTTCAGCATTTGGGTAGATTAGCGGCCGCAGGCGGTCATACTCGTCCTGTTGAACAAATTGAAAACGACTCGATACGAATCTAATGAATGAGCAATTAATTAATTTACCTAGTTCAGTGAGTACCTTCACAATTTTTTTTCTCGCTCCGCTTGACTGAGTGAGTGGGTTATAATTTTACGTCACCTCGGCAATATAGCGACGAGAATATTAAACCCTTATAACTCTACCAAAAGATGGTAAAACACCAGAAAATTACAGATTTGGCTTAACACCAGCATGTCATAATAAAAGGTATCACTGCAGAAAACAATACAATAGAAAAATGGGCTAAGATCACCAGCAGTCAAAGGTCAACGCACCATGGGTACTTATGGCACTTTGCTGCCTGCATGTACCCTTGGTGACTTTACAGCATACATCTGTCTACTGGCGATCATAAGAGAATTTAGCCAAGCAGTTAAAAAAACCCAAACTTACAACGATTAAGGACACGTAAGAAGAGTGAACGGGTGAGTGAGAGTGGTTTCACGCCATTTTCAGCAAGACCCCAGCGTTATCACGCCCTTGGGCACTAGAAATGGACTTCACACAATGAACCCATATGGGGATTCCAACCCGTGTCTTCGGCGTGACGAGCGAACGTTTTAAGCCCTAGACTATCCCAGCTACCCTTCACGTAAGATGAACATACTTTGAGTGGATTGAGACCTACGTACCTTCCTCTAGTTGAAAAAGTGAGTGGGTTTGCTTTTATGCCGCTCTGAGAAGTTTTTCATATACATCACGACGTGTAAGCTTGTTGGGGAAAGAATTGATTTAGTTGTTGTTGTTTAGAGCCATAATCGGGATTGGACCCCACATTCCGGACATGACAATGGGACGCGACTACGCATGGTGCAGTTGTAGCCCTTTTGAAAAGTGTAACACAATTGTACAACTATGGTAGTAAGAGAGTGATAATTATGGAATTGTCTCCCCTGATCCCGTGTCTGCGGCTCGGGAACATAAACAATCCTCGAGGGTACTTGAGCCCATGGACCCCTCGTGACCAGTGAACAACGTATTTATCTTACCGAACACCCGAGTTTTAATTTCGAGCTGTTTGAAGCACTTCTGTTGAATGCGAGGCGAATCGCCATTTTGCATACGACACAAGGTAAACAGATTTAGAGTTATCTCCCTTCCATCGATTTTCAGTCGCAAAACATCGGTAATTTCCTTGCTTCATGAGTGATTCAATGGTATTCGAGACAAAGAAGTATTACCGTGAAGCACCAGAAGAGTTCGGAATTCCCAGCGGTGTACATTGAAAATAACACGTCGACTGTAAGCGGGGTACTTTGAAAATAATAGAATACCGCTTAGCCAATCAGAAAGCGACACGCATATGTGAGGTAAGATAACTATGGTAGTAAGAGAGTGATAATTATGGAATTGTCACCCCTGATCCCGTGTCGTTGAGGTTGATGATGTAGTGTCTTCCGTTCTTTATTATTCGCTTATCCCCAGTTTGTCCTATCTGAGGTAGATACCACGGCAGAGATCCCAGGATGTAGAACACTCCCAGGCTGGATTTACCCACAGCCTTGTCCCCAACCATCACCATCTTCACTCGAACCGGTCGATCCTCCGTCATTGTTTTACTGTACAGAAATACATGAATTGGTGACAGCATTTGAACTTAAACTGATGTCGAATAAACAGATAGGTGAGTAGGGATGTAGTTAAGGGTTGGTTATCGGTAAAAAGCTTAGTTATTTATAACTTTCTGTTTGTTATTTGCGACGTTAAACAACGTATGATAGCTAGAAATCTAGATGCAAATAATGTAGACTGCATCATGTAATGTGTTTTTGTTCACCAACGTGAAGTGCCTTCCTTTTATCATATCGAGTTAACATCATGGGAAGACATATGTTAGGAAACTGACAACAACATCAACAACAACAACAACAACAACAACAACAACAACAACAACGACTTCATTCAGCATCAAAATATTATTTTAAGATTTGGGAAGAACGTCTTTGGGAACTGATACCTTGCGTTGGTATAACTTGTAAGCATAATAACTGCTATGTATTGTGTTCCATGTACGGGGATGACAGGTATGACGCGCTGTGTATAGCCGTCACTATGGCACAATGTTATAAAATACGGAGAAGATTCGTGAGGATTCCTTGCTTGGATTCCAGTAAACACCATTGTGGCAAACACTGATATGTCGAACATACAGTTAAGTCGAAGTGAAAATGTGATCCTAGCGTATTCCCTCTGGTGTGTTTCGGGTGCATCGAATCACGGATAACTCGAGTAATTTACTTAGATCCCTTCAATTACTGCCACAGTAGCCACACTGTGTTCGAATAGTTTACTTACATCCCTCCAAGTTCGACACTACAGTGTTTCGCGAGCACATGACATGATTATAACTACCATATTTAAGATATTCAGTGCATTACAAACAAAACTGAATACACATAAAATCTGAACTTATCTTAGCGCTAAAGTGAGACTCCCTTTAACATAGACATAACGACTGGAAGGAAACAAGCAAAAGTGCCCTGTAATATTGCGTCAACCAAAGCGGTGTGTTGTGGAGCTAGTGTCCTATGTCTCACATTGTGTTTGTGGTTGTGTCCGAGCTACTGTCATAGTACTCATATTGTGTCTGTGGTTGTGTCCAAAGTAATGCCAAATTGTGTCCCAACTACTGCCATAATACACACGTTGTGTCCGAGCTACTAACATTACACTCACCATGTGTCCGTGCTACTACCACAGTACTCACCCTGTGTCCCAACTACTGCCATACTACTCACATTGTGTCCAAACTACTACCATAGTACTCACCCTGTGTCCCAACTACTGCCATACTACTCACATTGTGTCCAAACTACTACCACAGTACTCACCCTGTGTACCAACTACTGCCATACTAGTCACATTGTGTCCGAGATACTACCATAGTACTCACTCTGTGTCCCAACTACTGCCATACTACTCACATTGTGTCCGAGATACTACCATATTACTCACCCTGTGTCCGAACTACTGCCATACTACTCACATTGTGTCCAAGCTACTGATGTAGTACTCACCCTGTGTCCCAACTACTGCCATACTACTCACATTGTGTCCGAGATACTACCACAGTACTCACCCTGTGTCCGAACTACTGCCATACTACTCACATTGTGTCCAAACTACTACCACAGTACTCACCCTGTGTCCCAACTACTGCCATACTGTTCACGTTGTGTCCAAGATACTACTATAGTACTCACCCTGTGTACCAACTACTGCTACATTACTCACATTGTGTCCAAGCTACTTTTGTAGTGCTCACCCTGTGTCCCAACTACTGCCAAGTGTCTCTGGTATAGTCCAATAAGCAATACCGTGACATTCAGACGCGGATATATCTGTTCGCTGTCGCTTGACTTTATGACTCACCGGACACGCTCATGTCCGTTTCCAAGCCACAGCCATGTGTATTATCGTAGGGATAAGTTGTTATTGTAGCTGTTATTGTAGCAGTAATAACCTCGTGCATCAATCTAAAATATCCACAACAATTTAACGTCACGTGGAGTTGAATAATCCACCCAAGTGATGTTTATGCACAAGTGTAAGAGAGCGAGTCTATGTTTTTACCGCCTTCAGCAACATTCCAGCAATACCACGGCGGCTTAACACTTTATACCCATGCGGAGGGTCGACCTCGGATATTCTGCATGATGAGAGAACGCTTCGTGAGTTCGAATCCAGGTACGATGTTTTCAGGTTTGTCATGCTCATGGGTGCCACGGATGTCCTAAACGTCTGAAATCATTTCGGTCTTTAACCCGACATTAAGCAGGCCCACAGTGATATTCTAGCAATGGTGTCTAAAGTGGTGTTAAAACAGTTCATTCACTCATTCAAATACACTATTTCAATATTACTGTACCACTAGAGATACGAACACAGGGGCGACTCACCACTTAAGGTTTGACGCCTCACGTATGTAGCGTCTCGCGAATCCTTTCATGAATGCGTCTTTCAAACTGAATGAATTAAATTCTCTGTCACTTATGCCTACATTTATATTTATCCTATACGCCTGTGTTCGTTTAGCATTTCTACAATAAAGAACCTTTACATGTTACAAACAGTTAAAGAATGTTTCTCAAAAGTGCCCGCTACCGTCGCAAATACATGAATACATACCAACCCTGGTAAAACCCATCCACGTAAACACTTGACCCATGTAACGTTGTAAAGTTCTATATTTGTGACTGTGGTGCGTCGTGGTCGTATTTTATCAGTATCCTCTCTATATCAAATATCTCAAGTTTAGTTTAAAAGCATTTCTACTTTCATAACGCGGATAGAGCTTGGTTCTGCACATTGGAACAAGTTTCAGGTATTTTTTCACAGCTGACATGACCGTGAAGGAAAGGTAAGTGGAGAGTGAGAACAGAGTAGTTCCATAAGTCTCGTAGTTCTTGATGTGACGAGAGACAACAAAAACCCTGTATATTTGGACGACAGTACAATACGAAACTCCACTATACAACCGGTCGTCTAGTCCGTACGATTAGTAATTAATTATAATCTGGATACAGAGTTTGACCTGCATCATATTTCATTATTACATGCATCTGTATATCATAGACTTGTTTATGTCATCGTGTCTACACTGTAGCTGATATATTCTGATAAACTGAAACTTGCCCCAACATTGGTTATGTGTGTCTGTGAGTGACTTGGGCATTTTCACAAATACTGTTATTGCACACTGACGTAATACGGCTGTTCACAAATGAGATATTCTGCAAGGAGAAGCAAAACCAGGTTACATTTTAAACTGCGATCCTAAATATTTATTTTGTAACTCGTTGGCACAATGTATTTTAGAGGAAGGTAACCACAACCGTAACGCTCATTCGATCCCTAACCATAGGCACAGTCTTATTGTCTCGAAATGATCTGTATAGATTTCATAATCAAACGCTCCAATACCACTTCACAGCGTCATCAATTTCATTTCATGAATGACAACAACCAACCTCTAAAAACAGTAACGGGACGTGCGTGTATTTCTAATTTACGTACCTGATTTAAAAAGTCATATCCGTCTATTATTTAAGCTTTGAGTCTTCATGGTATGGCGCTGAGAGATATAAGCCCAAGGTAACATGCATGTTAACGTTACTTCTTAATTGTATGTACGTCTCGTTATAGAAAATAATACACTAGACCTCCGATAAATTACTCATTTCAACTGTCACATTTTGTGGAGCTACAGTAGAGGTAAGAATGATATTTTTACACCTAGAAAAATTCATTGACAAGCATTTTCTTTACCCAAGTGGAACTGGCACACAAACGTTAGAATACACTTATTGATTAGAAATATATTATTTTAAAGCAACCTAAATATTTTGAAAAATGCTTTGTTGTGACAAATAGGTCATAAATAATTAATGTTGATTGAGAAGTTCTATTATATAAGAAAGTATATACCTTTGCTTGATGGTGATTATAAATGAGATAAAAATTATATGATGAATTATATCAATAGTGATGTACTTGTATATTTATACATATACCTTGGATTGTGGACGTTAAGTGTTGGGGTGGCAGATGGCGTCATCAAACCAGAACTTACGTTTGAACAATTGTTTTAGTTTTTAGTCATAGATAATTCCAATTTTCAAGTATTAATCAATGTTTGAAAACATTTGATTTAACAGTGAAATGGTTTGCAAACTGGTGGCTGTCGGTGACGAAGGGGTTGGCAAGACTTGTCTCCTAACAGCATCGGAAGGTTCTTCTCTCCCAGCGGAGTACACGTCTACGATATTTGACAACTTCACTTCCATCATCATCGTCGACGGTGAACCAGTAACCCTCGGACTCTGGGACACGGCCGGGCAGGTACATAAACGAGGGTCAGCTGACAATTTGTTCTGAGGAGCTGGGTATTAACAGTGTTTTGTGCTCTTGAAACGAAATACAGTGTGAGACCACGCCGATGTTATTTCTAGTTTTACAGATATGCCGGTTATATTTTCCAAGAATTAATGAAAAATATATTTTCCCCCGCTCAAAACACATAAAATCCTAATCTTAATGTGATATAATAGTAAAAATACTCTTGAAATCAGTGTGAAACCTAACTCACTCAACTTATCTTTAGAAACAAACAAAAAGCGTTAACATGGAAACGCATATGGGTTTTTGCTTTGACTGGTGACTCAAAAAACAAAACACAAACAAAACAAAAAACATTCCCTCCTGCCTTTAAGGCGTCTGAGGACAAACATCCGTTAAGCAAACAATAAAATTGGCCTGGTCTTATCTTAAAAGCGACCGGTGAGGAACACCTTATTTATCCTCAGGAAGACTATGACCGGCTCCGCCCCCTAGCCTACCCCGGAACTGACGTGTTCCTCCTGTGTTTTGATGTCAAGAACAGACTATCATTAGAGAACATCCGTAGCAAGTGGTATCCGGAAGTAGAAGAACACTGCCGTCATACGGCAACAGTCCTGGTTGGCTGCAAGACAGGTTAGTGTTGCTCGTCATTGCTCATAACATCAACCCTTTTTTCATGTAAGTTCCTTACAACGGCATGTGCGTCAACTTTTCAACCGCGCTTTTCATCTGAATGTAAATATACTGAACAATCAAAGAAACTTGACATTATCTTTTTAAGTGCCATGCACACCCACGGAGAGCACTGGGTGTTGCTAGAGGATAAATCTGGTTTATGGACGTACTGATGGTAACATTAAACACGATTAGGTATGTGTTGTACATATACACAGACACACACATATATATCTATTCCAGACTTACGTGAAGGTGCCGGAGACAAGACAGCTGTGTCCTACAAAGAAGGTTCTGCATTAGCGAAGACCCTGGGGGTGAATTACTACGAGACAAGTGCCCTGGTTTTCAAAAGCATTCTGCAATGTTTCGAGGGAGCTGTAAGTACCAGTTCCAATACTTCATTTAATAGCTGCATCTTCATCCCTTATCCCACAAAGACATGATGCATGTTTTGTCACCGATTTCCGAGATAAGTTCGTTCAGTACACTGTAAAATACGTGTGACAGACTGGTGGCTTGTCTTGTAAGTCATTGGTGAATAATGGACAGATACCCATTTCAGATCAAGTATGGAATAAAGAATCTTGAGGCCATGAAGAAGCAAACAGTTTTCAGGAGATACAGGAAGCCTGTGTTGCTTCGTCCGTCAGTGCCACTCGCAGGTACACGTTCAGTCACGTTCAAATCACAAACAACGCATTGTTAAAACAGTCGAAACAGGGATGTAGTCTGCAAACCAGAATGTAGTGTTTGACATGTATACTTCTACGACTGTGGTCACTGTTTACCAACTTCTTTCTTTCCTTTTATTTTGGGGGTTTTGGGGTTGTTGTTTTTGTTTTGTTTTTTGGATTTTGTTTCTTTTTATCATGTAGCCTTTGTAGGTTTGTCCCCTTTGCCGGAGATAAGCGCGTCCAAGTTTGCTGACCATTGGCACCAGCTTCTGGAGGACCCCAAGTTCTCTGACGTCACCTTCCTTCTGGGTGACAGACACCAACTGGACGCCCACAAGATCATTTTGTCCTCAGCCTCAAAGTTCTTTGCCCAAATACTGCAACTGCCATTCACTAGAAAGGTAATGAGTTACTGTTATGGCGAGTAACGTTCGTTGGTCTAATATCGGACATTAGGAGTATCGATCCAGGCAAATTGATTGTATGACATGAAAGTTTGACCCTGACAGCCCAGGACCCGCCTGTATCAAACTTTGCAATTGATAAAGCTTTAATCGTTAATTATACTATGATTAATTAATCATTGATTATCTTCGGTTGCATGAAACCCTTGATAAGGGAATCCCTTCATTAATCCATCATAATTCGCTCACGCCACAAAACAGTCCGTATTACCATATACTCTCAGACCCATGGCCTCATATATACTCATGGACACAAATAAAGGAACACGTGAAGGTACAAGTGATCCCATATTTATTTCCAGAATTTCACCCACAGTGCAATAGATACCTCGTGAAGAAACCTGGAAAAGAATAAAGGAACACTTGTACTTTCCTGTGTTCCCTTATTTGTTTCCATGAGTATACGTCAGATGCTGATGCTTAACTTTTACCTGAGAATGCTAACACATGGGCTGATTTTAGCTGAGAGTAAATGTGGTATTTCAATACATACATTCTTGGCCAAAGGTTTTGATCATTACTACGAATATGATCATTTGAATGACCGTTTTGTGTAGTTTTATAGTAACACTACGTGTCAGATACGTCGGTTGCCATTGTCTTGCCAACGGAACGGTAGCCTCGTGGTCAAAGCTTTCGCTCATCAAGCCGAAGACCCGGGTTCGATTCCCGACATAAACACAACGTGTTAAGCCCATATCTGGTGATATTGCTGGATTATTGCTGAAAGCGGCTTAAAACCACACTCACGCACTCACTGACTGACTGACTCACTCTATCAATATAACATCACAATGGAGACATTGCGGTGAGATGCGGTGAGGCTAGTGGTTAAAGCGTTCGCCCTCAACGTCTCAAACCGGATTCGATTCCCCGCATGGGTACATTGTCAGTTGTCATTCCGTGATATTGTTGGAATACTGCTAAAACGACACAAATCCAGACTCATTCTGTGCCTTTAGGAGATGCAATACTGGTCTTTGATGTGACGAGCGAGAGTTATTATCACACTTATACCATACGTATCATCTGCATATGTAAATATATAAATATTTATTAGACCAACCAGCTGACAAAGGTCAAGGAGACTACGGTTATCACCAAAGAAGACATAAACTCAGGCAAGGTTGAGGGCATCACGTTTGTGTCCGACACACACTCCGAGACCAAGCCAGATCACCTGACCATTCATCTCAGCCCTGACGTCACAGCCGCCATATTTACGCACGTGCTGGAGTTCCTGTACACGGGTACCCTTACACTAAAATCTAGTCACTGAAATGAGCTATTTCACAAAAAAACCAATTTAGTTGAGGATACATATTATGTAATGCACTCATTTAGATTCACCTCCTGAAACTATTTAGACATAGACTTGCCAAATATTATCGCCATGCATGGGCTGTAGTCCATAATAATTATTCGTATTTGGATTAATCACGACTGCACTATTAGAACCAACAGTATGATATGCGAGAGATATACGTACCTTGTATGTGATGGTATTTACATAGTAATGCAGTCCTACATGGTTACAGAGCAGTGCAGTCCTACATGGTTACATAGCAATCCAGTCCTACATGGTTACATAGCAATCCAGTCCTACATAGTTACATAGCAGTCCAGTCCTACATAGTTACATAGCAGTACAGTCCTACATAGTTACATAGCAGTGCAGTCCTACATAGTGTCGTCCTATATCTTGCTGTAAACTGAGGGAAAATATTATATACCTCTTACTGGAATTGAAGTTATGTTTTATGTTCATTTGCAATTTGATATTCAAAACGTGAACCGCTCTGGCGCTTACAAAAATACTCCTACTTGATATTTTTTAAGATATTATTTTATTTGGAATCTTAAGAACCTCAAAGTTAAACATTTTCATTATTTTTAATTATTTGATTAAAATCTTTTAAGCCATTCATTTGTCTTCGCATTATAATCATCTGCTTCTTGAAAATCAATTTATTTGTTTTTGGGGCAAAATGTACAACCCTTTAAACAACACTTATTATTATAATAGCAAATGCATATTCTTTCTAAAGTCTTCATAGAAGCAATTCAGTTTGTGTTCATGTACCCAGTCACTGCTAAGTTACTTTTGCCAGATTGATACAGAAATGAGCGACGGTTAAAAAGACGTAGTCAAAGTTCTTTCAACTTTCAGTTCCATAAAAATACTGTATATGTAGTTTTTTGTCTTCAAACGAAAAACATACGCGATGTACTTTCCTTTACTCATCTGAAGACATGTTCCATCAGGACCCAGGACCCGTGAAGAATAGCATCCCATGCTTGCCACAAAAGGCGACTATGCTTGTCATAAGAGGCGACTAACGGAAACGGGTGGTCGGGCTCGGTGACCAATTGTCATCGGTTCTCAGTTGCGCTGATAGATCGCTGTTCATTCTGTCGATCACTGGATTGTCTGGTCCAGGCTCAATTAATTACAGACCACGCCCATATAGTTGGAATATTGCTGAGTGTGGCGTAAAACTAAACTCACTCACTCACACCTTCTGGGTCTCCTTCCACAAAGCACTAAGGTGATCGCAAGTCACTAAGGTAACCTTATTGCAGTGTTAAAGAATGGAAGTTGAGGGTAACCGTAGTAAAGGTATGCTTCGTGGACGCAGTTCTTGGTCTTCAGGAACTCCCCGACTACCGGATGACGTCAGTGAACAATGCCTGGAAGATCTCATTAGGGTTGCCAAGATCTTCCAACTCCCCCATCTGGTGACTATTTGCTGCAACTTGTTGAACGGCGAGGCATTTCTCAACCACAGAATTACCACCTTCCTGAACCACGAGACAGCGTCCAACATGAAGGAGTTATATTTCGACCAGCCAGAGGCAGCTGATGTCGTTTTCGATATCGGAGGTAAGAATGGATCGTCGATATTTTTCATCGGTGTACTGAATATATTACGGTAACGCTTGAGAATATTCAGTACCAATTATCCTCCGAAAGATATGCCATTGAAAGCATGCAAATTTGCGGTGGTGAGTATATGAAAGGATCACCATTATTCGATGATAGTCTCATTGCCCTAAATGTATGTTGGCTTGGTTGTTAGACCCGTGAATATCTATGTTAGAATTGGCCTGCAGTAACCCATGCTTGTCGTAAAAGGCGACTGAAAGGATCGGGATGTCAGGCTCGCTGACTTGGATGACACATGTCGTCCTCTATTTTCATTCAGGTAATTGAGCTAAGAGAACTTGGCCCTCCTTTCCCACTGAAGTGAAGTCCATATTTAGAAACATAGTACTGTTAGAAAACATCTCCAAGCTTGTGTGAGACGATTAACGGGATCGGGATGTCAGGCTCGCTGACTTGGATGACACATACAGGTAATTGAGCTAAGAGAACTTGGCCCTCCTTTCCCACTGAAGTGAAGTCCATATTTAGAAACATAGTACTGTTAGAAAACATCTCCAAGCTTGTGTGAGACGATTAACGGGATCGGGTGGTCTGGCTCACTGACATGGATGACACATGTCATCGTACCTCAATTGCGCAGATCGATGCGCATGCTGTGTTGTAACCTTTGTCTTTTCATAGATGGAGACAGTGACTCTTAAATACATCTCTTTCAGGACGAGAGCTGTACGCTCACAAAGTAGTCCTTACGTCTCGGTGTGACGTCATGGCCGCCATGTTTGGAGGCGCTTTTGTAGAGGCTCAACAGTCCGGAAAGTGCAAGGTAGGGTCTTGCAGATCCGCAGATCACAGACTTACTGACATCTGTGTTGTGCTAAGTCAGATCCATCCCATCCATCCCTTTTGTCCTTAAAGTTTATTAAAAGACCATTGAAACTCTCGTGAAAATAAAATGTGCGCCCTTCCCAAAAAGCTGTATCCTCCCCTGAAGGACACGAACTGTGCATGGAGACTTATACGTAGGTTGTGTCTTTGTATTGGCATAAACTTGTTTTCAGTGGACGAGGTGTGATTTGATATAAGCTATCATGACAGTGAGTTTTATGTCGATTTTAGCATTATTCCAGCAACATCAAAATGAAGAACACCGGAAATGGGCTTCACTTGTACCCATGTGGGGATTCGAACCCTGGTCTTTGGCGTGACTAGCAAACGCTTTAACCACTAGGATACTCCACCGCTTCTCTGGACATATTGAGCGTATTTAGAAAGTTAGATGCCTCTATTCTGTTTCTTACAAGGGTAACCATAAATTTAAAAACATTTTTGGAAATATATGTTGATTGTCATTAGAATTACATTGAAAACAGGCATTGATCATGACTGTGAAATAGTGCGAATGCTTTTATTTTCCAGGTGAAAATTCCAAACACAACCTGTGAGTGTCTCCTGGCGTTACTGGAGTATTTTTACACGGACCACGCCCCCATTGAAGGCGGTGATGCTGTCGGGATATTGGCCCTGGCGGATGAATACTGTCAACCTCGCCTCTTGAACCTGTGTGAGTTGTACATCACCAAGGAAGTTGACCGGAGCTGTACCAAGAACATCGAGAAATCCGAAATCGACGTCATCGGTCTCTTACTCACAGCTCAGGTAGGGATGTTTAACATCACCATGATAGCGTGTCATTAAACAAAACTCATTTCCTCATTTCAGAAATCCATAATGGCCGCCCAGATAATGGCACAGAATACGACAGTAATGTCATAAAACTACATTCATGTGTATACAGTAGACAACGGTGGTCCAGTTGCCTACAACCTTCTAATCTGGTCTAGAATAGGCATTCAGCACGCCATGCTTGTCGTAAGAGGCGACTAACGGGATCGGGTGATCAGGCACGCTGACTCTGCAAGCACGTGTATTCGTATCTCAACTGCGTAGATCGATGCTCATGCTGTTGATCACTGGATTGTCTGGTCCAGACTCGATTATTTAAAGACCATCGACTATTTGTCAGAACGTGGTAAGTGTGGTCTACAGCATTTGACTATCTTACCGAGAGTCAGAGTTCGGGTTTTGATGCTGTCATACATGTCTAGATCTTTGTGTTATTACAGCTCCACAACGCCTCCCAGCTGTCTAAATGGTGCCTACACTTCATTTCAACCAACTATATAGCGTTCTCCAAGAGATCAGAGTTCGTGATGTTGAAAGGAGTCAACAAGGCCCACGTGGAGGAGAACCGATGGCCACCATTGGCCTATCTGGAGGAAGTGAAGGCCTATGAGAAGATGGTGGCGAAACAGGCACGAAAGTGTTCGGTTATGTGACTGCACTTCCCTGCTGGGAGATAATGCATGTTGTTCACGGGTCACGAGCGGGACATGGGTTGATGTACCCAGTTTGGTTATGTTCCCTTGGTATATCAACCCATTGGTGTCCGAGGGACCAATGAACAACGCATTGGTCTTACGGAACACCTCAATGTTAATTTGAACTGTTTGAAACCCGGTTATGGGGTCATAATAAGTACTGGAGTTAAGCCCAAATACTAACAGGGAATACCAAATGAATTTCCTACAGTTTGGCATCTGCAGCGGGAAACAAAGACAATGTTACTCGCTTACAAGCTGGGTACATTGACCGGCTCAGCCAAAAAGAAATCGACATTTATGAGTGAGGTAAGATTTGATGTACAAATGTGAGAAACAAAATGGTGAAAAGAAGACAGCAGAGAAAAGATTAGCCACCCACCATGATCTTCCTGACCCGAACGAATTTCCTGATATATATAAAGTGTTTCAGAACCATGAATATCAAATCATACTCCAGCCTATAATGAAAGCACTTTTTATCTCTGCCCTGTTGGTTTCGCTAAATGTGCATCCTTTTCGTTTGTCTCATGATGATATACCTGTGACTGGATCAAGCCAAGTATATGTATAACCATAGTAGTTTTCAACTTTTAGAGAAAGGTTTACAAAACACCATCAATGTTCCATGGAAAGACCGGCCATTAGTTGAAGATATGTCGGAGTTGTGTGAAATGCTATGGTACAGAGTACATGTGATAATGCCGTGCAATATCTGTGATAATTGTTATTAAATTCTTGTGATATGAATGCAACATGAATATGATGCAACCGGACATGATGCAGACAGTTATGTCAGGTGTGATATAGTTATCAGTGACCATGAAACTGGGATTACATACCACCACCAAAGGTATACTGCTGTGAATCACAAATAAATCATGGATTTGTTCAAAGTTAATATTTGACGCTTAACTCTGTTCGACCCGTGAAGGTCCGGGGTAGAATAGGCCTTCAGCAACCCATGCTTGCCATAGACGGCGACTATGCTTGTCTTAAGAGGCGACTAACGGGATCGGCTGGTCAGGCTCGCTGACTTGGTTGACACGTCATCGGTTCCCAGTTGCTCAGATCGATGCTCATGCTGTCGATCATTGGATTGTCTGGTCAAGACTCGATTATTTATAGACCGCCGCCATATAGCTGAAATATTGCAGAGTGCGGCGTTAAACTAAACTCACTCACTCACTTAAGTCGCTCATTTCAAAAGTGTACCGAGTTCCGACAAATGATTTTAAGCAAACTTGATGTCGTCATGAGTGAGTGAATATTTTAAGCCACTTTCAGCAACAACCGCCTTCCGCTTTCAGCATTATCACGACGGGACATAGCCGAAATGGGCGCCACACATTGCACTCAAAAGGGGAATCGAACCAGCGCCTTCGCCGGGACTAGCAAACGCTTTAACCACTAGGTTATCCTAACGCCCAACCTCTCCAGTGTAGTCCAGGTTTCTGGAAGTGAGAATCGATAACCTGGTCGATTGCATGGTAGACATGCAGATGGCGGAGATCTTCTCTCACAATATGTCACTGGATTGTATGGTCCGGACTCCATCATTTACTGCCCACCGTCAAATAGAAGAAATACTGTTCCTTATGTGACTGAACAGTACCGAGATGCCTCTCCACGGTACGCTACACGATCGATATACAGAGCGGCAGACAAGTAACGATGTGCTGCTGGTAGCAAGTGTTGGAGATCTAGGTAGTGGTGCACCTGTCTGGCCAATGTGTACTTCTGTTGTACTTACCAAAAAATGTACATGTTTTCTAAAACGCTCCCATTCGGTGACCTTTTAACGTGGGACATTTGTGCCAAATTTAAAGTGGGAGTCGATCGCTCTCGGTCGATACTATTGCATAATGCTAAAGAATTCGCACGCACCATGTTTTAAGAACTAGAGTTATCTCAACACAGATATGAAGTTGTTGATTTGGGTTATAAAAATCGATTGGGTTGAGATATATGGGATAAGTGTGTTTAACACTCGTCCAATTTCTTGAAATATTTCAACAGGTGGCTATGTTTAGGCAATACCGGCTTCTCGTACTCCTGTATTTAGGATTTCGACGTCCAAACATATCATCAGATTGTTGACTGTTCCGTCTCACAGTGTATTCCTGTGATTTCAATGTCAAACTGACAAACTGAGGCAGCCATGACAGCTTACAGCGCCATCTATACCGTCTGACGAATGTCCACAAATAGATTCTAAATATAGAAACAGGAGCTGCTATTATGATTGGATGGTATTTTTAACTCGTACCGTCTGCTCATGTAGATATTATATATGGCGAGTTACTGTTTTGGTAGAGGCTTGCAGTGGGAGCTAAAGGAGATATTCTTGGTGAGTACATTTTTACACGTTTATCTATCTGCAACAGATTTTCGAAGCGAATATAGGGCCCCCTTAATAAATGTCACAGACAGACATTGTGTTTCTAAACAGTATAACGCTATGAACATAATTGTGTTTGCAGTCTGATGTCATATTATCTAAGTAACGTTCGTTATGTCATAGTAAGTAATACCCAATAACCTAAGTGTACAGAATACTTATTCAAATCCTCTTGACCTCCTTAAATGGGAGTCGTCGCTTTCTGATCATGTTTGGAACGTTATCACACATAGCATTACCGTGCAACCCAAATAAACGTTTTGGGGGGCGTTGAGGTAGCATTGTGATAGTCACGGCGGATGCTGTGCTGTGATATTGCAGGAGTATTGCTAACAACGGCGTAGAATCACACTCACTCTCTACGGAAACGTTTGTGGATTTTGAACGCTTCAGCTGCCTTCGATACATTTAATGATATGGGGCGGGGTGGCACAGTGGTATAAGATTCCGTGCGGTAGGTAAAGGCCAGTGTTTGATTCTCCACATGTGCCACGAGTGAAACCCATTTCCGTTGTTCATAGTTGTAATGGTTCTTATACATCGTTAAAAGTGGCTTAAAACTGCATCAGTTCATTTCACTGGTGTGTTTGTTGCTTTCTCCATGCCTGGATTTTCGTTCTGACAGTGAAATGAAGAAGATCAAACTAGTAGTTGTTGGTGACGGTGGAGTTGGGAAGAGCTGTCTCCTCATTGCATACACCACAGACTCATTTCCATCCGGGTACATCCCGACTGTATTTGACAACTACAGCTGCGACGTCACCGTCGGCGGTGAAACTGTCAACTTAGGTCTCTGGGACACTGGCGGGCAGGTAAAACATCATGATCAGTTGAATTGTTCTTCCTCCAACCAGGGGTGGGATGGGGGTATCGCATACTGGTTAAAGCGTTTGCTCGTCATGCCAGAAAACCGGGTTCGATTCTCCATATGTTTGCAAAGTGTGAAACCCATTTCCGGTATCCACTGCCATGATATTGCTGGAGTGTTGCTAAATCCGGAGTAAGATTTTGACCCTCATTTGAATAACGGAGTGTAGTTACTTATGAATAGATGGGGCAATACTTGACAGTTAAATGTGCTCTCTTTCGTAAAATAATATATACAAAGTTTTTATTTGTATTTATATCTCCAGGAAGACTATGACCGACTCCGCCCCTTGTCCTACCCTGAGACCGATGTGTTCCTCGTGTGTTTTGACATCAAGAATAGAACATCCTTCGAGAACATCCGTGACAAGTGGTACCCGGAAGTACAGCACTACTGCCCTAATACACCAAAGATACTTGTTGGCTGCAAGACGGGTGAGTCCTCATAGATCAGCATTGTGTGGAACTATTCAGATATAAAATTTAATGAGCACAACATTCTTGCTCACAGAATGTTTCCCTATTTAGCAACATGACATCTTATTTTATATGTTTTTGTTGTGTTGGATTAATGTTTCTGATCAGCCTAGAAAAATTGAACTGACGTACAAAAGAAAGTATACACCTGGTACACATTTCGAAACGTTTTGCTACTGTGGTAATCACAACCCGTGTGTACGTGTTGGCCAAACACCAAAATGAAAAGGAGAATATACAGTGGAATCTGTCAAATCCGGGTTCTTCATAAACCGGTGTTCCTCATAATCCGGACTGCTTTCTGAGTCCCGTCAAAATTGTTCCTAATTTATCTTTCACATACGGATTACGGACTAAATACCAAGGTTGAAGAAAACGATCTTCCGTAAGAAAATTGGACCCGTGCAGTTATACCCGATGTCATCGTGGCAGTGTCTACGGTAACACAAGTTGACAAATCCGAGCTGCTTTATAATCCAGACAAATGAGTCCGTCTCAGGTTAGTTCGTAATAGACAGGTTCCACTGTACGTTCTTTTGTATACCATTTCTGTTTGTCTGGGTCCTGTTATACAGTGATTTCCACCACGAGCATTAATCTACATAGTGCAATGGGTATACGATGAGTGAGTGAGTGAGTGGGTATGGTTTTACACCGCTTTTGGCAATATTCCAGCAATATCACGGCGGGGACACCAGAAATGGGCCTCATATATTAGTTTGGGGAGGTAACTCCAAAAAGATCGCCCATTCAACACTGCGAGCCACGGCTCCTGATAGCAGTCCAAAACGTTCAAAGTATTACCACAGTCTTGTAGTATCTATTCATATTTATAAGCCATTTTCAGATTTGCGTCGAGGTGATGGGGACAAAACCGTTGTATCATTCGACGAAGGAGCAGCATTGGCTGGGACCCAAATGACATATATGGAAACAAGTTCTCTTGCGCTGAGGGGTTTGAAAGAGTGTATAGAGGGAGCCGTAAGTATATACAATATTTTATTTATGTTTTAGATAATAAATCATAAACCTACTTCCCCCAATTCCAAAAGTTTTCTTCTCAACTCGTTTTAGATTGAAAATATATGCATAGAGTGAGTGTCTAAAGACGCGTAAAATAACAAAGTATCTCAGGTGTGCGAGGAACGAGACTCCACGGAACATACAAGCAAACTAATATGTGAGTATGTACTCCAGATCAAAAGCTTAGACTCTCTAGTGTAAACACAGCCACTTACTTCTAGCAACTGTTAAAAGGTATTGTTTACACATGAACTGATGTATTGCAAAACAAATCCGTGACGTTGAAACGATTATTTGCATGCGTTTAATAGATGATAAAAATCAGTGAAAAATGGCGAATTCTTTACAAAACGCAACTGTTCACATGCGCATTATTTGCACATGCTTTTGAGCAATTTGATGCATGATCCTCGCGCATCTGCATGAGGTTTGCAGTTGGTTTCCGCAGGGAGAAATCAGTCGTCGATGTAACCATATATACTTGTATATACTTAACAGAAAGTGTCTTAAGTGAGTCTAAACTTTTGATTGGAATATATTATATTTAATACTGAGAAACAGTGATGATACCAGGTGTTTGATATTTACAAAATAGGGAAAATTCAAATGTTATTGTGTTTACCAGTGAGTGAGTGAGTTTAGTTTTACGCCGCATCCAGCAATGTTCCAGCCATATAGTCGCGGTCTGTAAAGAATCGAGTATGGACCGGACAATCCAGTGATCAACAGCATGAGCATCTATCTGCCTAACTGGGAACCGATGACATGAATTAACCAAGACATCGAGTCTGGCCACCCGATCCCGTTAGTCGCCTCTTGCGACAAGCATTGTCGCCTTTTATGCAAAGCATGGGTTGCTGAAGGCCTATTCTACCCCGGACCTTCACGGGTGTGTTTAGTGTTCAGAAGATGGAAAGTCTCACAGTAGAGTTATTGCAATGGCTAGTCTTTCATCGCGTGCATGAAAGTCCTCACCCCTTTAACAATCACCGTTGGGTTGCACGTCATTGGTTACTTTCACATAATATGTCAACCTTTCAGATCAAATTAGGTCTAAATAAGCCTTCGTTAGTGAAGACGCTTAACATCTTCGGAAGATTCAAGAAACCCATGCCTCTTCCTCCAGTGATGCCTCCGGCTGGTAAGTAAGACCTTGTTCAAAAACACCGACATGATTAGCTGGGGTGACTGAATTTATTTTTACGCCGTTTGTAGCAATGGTGGCGGCGCGAGAAATGCGCTTCATGCGTTTTACCAACGTGGGAATCGAACCCGGACGTTCGGCGTGACGACCGATGATTTAACCACTCGGCTATCCCACCCCCATGAGTGGCATGAAGAGTGTCTAGTGATAACAATGCGGTGTTTGTGTGGGAAAGAATTCGATGTGGTATGGGAGTCATCTATCCTCCCTGCGTATTACCTCCCTTTGCCAGAATGGAATTCGTGAAGCTTTTTGACAATGTTACATTTTGTTTTCATAATTATTTGAATTATTATCCAGTTCAAAACATGAACTATTAGGTCAGTGTAGTCAAATATATTTCTAGCCAATGCTCGGGATATTTGGTCACGATGATTTATAAATATAGATTTGGATATCTAATCGGGGCCATTCTGAGATTCTAACCGTCATAACTAACCCTTGCACTGATATAGCATTACAGAGGTTAAGTTAGTGCGCCACAGATCATCTGCACCCTGCATTTACAGATGAAATGCATGGATTAGGTCAACCATTTGAACACTGATTGTAATCACAAACATTATCGAGTTATTCGTATCATCATTTAAAGGCCTGGCTCCATGGATTGAGATAGAGACGTCTAAGTTTGCTGACCACTGGTACCAACTCCTGGAGGACCCCAAGTTCTCGGACGTCACCTTCCTCCTGGGTGACAGAGACCAACTGGACGCTCACAAGATCATACTGTCTTCAGCTTCAAAGTACTTCGCCCAAATATTAGGGTTGCCATTCACTAGAAAGGTGAGGAGCTAATGAAACATTGCCCTGGATCTGGATGTGTTGTGTTGCCGTGACCAGGAAATTCACCTGAAGAATCTGAAAGATTATCTTGCGCATATGAATTTTAATGCAGAAGTAGATTCAACAACATTTTGTTTGTTTGTTGTTGCAATATTACAGCCACATGGCAGCGGTCGGTGAATAATCCAGTCTGGACCAGACAAACCAGTGATCAACAGCAAATGGGATGTGATGGCATGATTCAACCTGTTCTCTCCCGGATCTTCATGCATGTTTTCTATAGTAGCAATCAGGACATTAGCAATCTGCAAATAACTTCATATAGAGTCTTGGCTTAGTGCACGAGTCACTTTTAGCAATAATCCAGCTAAATTGCGTCATTCAACACAGAAGATGCTACTTCCTACAATGCTTACCATTTTTGGAATCGAACCCGCTTTTAGGAGACGCAAGTGTCCAGAATGAGAAAAGGACGCAAAAATATGTTCTTTGGAAATGTCATTCACTGCTGCCTTATCTAATATATAAACAGATAGCTTTCTCTTGGTTAGGTCAACCAGTTGACAAAGGTCAAGGAGACAGAGGCCATGACCCGGGATGACCTCAACTCAGGCAAGGTGGAGGGAATAACCTTCGTGTCCGACACAGATTGCAAAGCCAGTCCAGGTCACGTGACTATTCAGCTCAGTGCTGACATCACGGCCGCCATATTTACGCATGTCCTGGAGTTCCTCTATACGGGTACGCCTAGTTTTTCGCAGGCTTTTTGTGTATGAATTGAGACCTGTGAGCGAGTGACCTGTGAGCGAGTGTCACCCATCGTATAAGTGAAACACAGAGTTTAATAACCAAGTTGTTCATCTTCCCATACACTCTGTATTGAGTCTCTTTAAGAAACCCAGTAGTGACGGACATTTACGCTCCTGAAACAAACAAACAAATTATGTAAACAATAACAATTCTATATTTTCTCAAAGTGACAGGAGCTCCTCGTTACAGAAACTGTCCCAAATCTGCGTCTCCCTGAAGTTTCCAAAGTCCACGTCTGGAAATATCAGGCATACATTTACAAGAATGTCAGGATGTTTTGGTTCACAGGAACCCCCCGACTGCCAGATGAGGTCAGTGAACAGAGCCTGGAAGACCTCATCAGGGTGGCCGAGATCTTTAAACTTCCCCAGCTGGTGACGATTTGCCGCAACGTGTTGAACGATGAGGAGGTTCTCAACCCTAGCATCGGCACCTTCCTCAACGACGAGACCGCGGCCAAGATGAAGGAGTTATACTTCAACCAGCCAGAGTCAGCTGACGTGGTTTTCGACGTTGGCGGTGAGGATCTTTGGTATTGCTTACAGATGATTCAGGAAACATATTGACAATAGTTTTTTTAATAAATATGTTTTGGTTTAATCCTTACGTGAAATAAATGGCGGTCCAAATTCTTTCGAAATATGGGTATCGAGAAACTTAAGCTTGACGCAAAATCTGTAAACCATAATGCAAAATCGTCGAATACTGAAAAGGAATATCCAAGACGTCGATACAGCTCTCGAAATCTTGGGGGGAAAGTGTATTTTTTGTTGTTGTTGTTGTTTAACGTTGCATCCAGCAATATCCAGATATATGACAATGAGTGAGTGAGTTTGGTTTTACGCCGCTCTCAGCAATATCCCAGCTGTAAGGGTAAATAATCGAGTAGATATATGACAGTGGTCTGTTAATAATAGAGTGTGGTCAGACAGTCCAGTGATCAAAATCATGAGCAACGATCAACGCAATTGGGATAGTATCATGCCATGCCATATGTCAACCAGGTCAGCGAGCCTAAACACCGGATCCCGTCAGTCGACATTTACGACAAGTATGGGTTGCCGAAGAACAGTTCTAACCCGGATGTTCAGTCTGACAAAATTTCTATTCAAAGTAGAATAAAACTCCCTCATTCCCTGTCAGTCCTTTGCCCTCAAATGAATAACTATACATAATTTTATCAGAGTTGATAACATTCCCGTGTTTGGTACTGGGAGTGATGAATGATAACATCAACTTGATTTCAAACTGAGGTTCGAACTGGTATGGTCTTCAGCAATCTATCTTGTCCATGAGATAACGTCTTGCCCATGGTCACTCCTGAACCGGATCTTCAAGGGTCTTTGTAAATGTAAGAGTCAGCATTGGTTGTCTTTCCCATTATGGAGACTGGAATTTATCTGTTTCAGGCAGCCAGGTGTACGCTCACAAGGTTGTCCTCATGTCTCGGTGTGACGTCATGGCCGCCATGTTTGGAGGCGCTTTCAAAGAAGCTTTTCAGCCTGGAATGAGCAAGGTTGGTCCAACCACGATAGTGTTTCGTTTATTATGGATCTCACTCTAGCCTAGTAAGTGTGTCAGTTTGGCTACAGATTCGAGTGTAATTGTGCAGGGTTTTGTTTTGCAGCTCAAGATTCAAAACACAACCTGTGAGTGTCTCCTGGCGTTACTGGAATATCTCTACACGGACCACGCCCCCATTGAAGGCGGTGATGCTGTCGGGATATTGGTCCTGGCTGATGAGTACTGTCAGTCTCGCCTCTTGAATCTGTGTGAGTTGTACATCACCAAAGAAGTTGACCGGAGCTGTACCAAGAACATCGAGAAGGCCGATATTGATGTCATCGGCCTCCTTCTGACAGCTCAGGTAGCGATATGAAATAACATGTAATGACAATCGTCATAAATACCATAAATACCGTGCGTCGTATACCGAGACATGCAAGAAACATATGACTAGGTTCCAATCCTGCTTCGAATCCCGTGTTTGTAGGTTTCCATCCACCATATTATGCCTATGACATTCCATTCGTTGTCATTAAAGTGATACTGTTAAACAAAGGTACAGTCGAACCCCGTTTATCTGGATGTTTTGGTTTCACTCGAAAACCGTCCGGATAGCGAGATGTCCGGTTACCTGGATCAAGCAAAACGTGAAAATTAAGTGAAAGCAAAAAGTGAAAAATTGTTTCATGTACGTATATCAATAAATGAACTGTGAATAGTAATAACAGTGAATCATCATAACATATAAGTGTACCGATAATACATGGAAGGCGGAACCAGAGACCATATAATAGATTATATGGTCTCTGGCGGAACGCAGGTTACAAGTTGTCAGGTTGTCTCGGACATAATCATGTATCGTGTGAAGCTTCAGGTGGTAAGTTAGATATGAAAAACGTTAATCGATGACAAAAGAGCTCTATGTTCTTTTTTTAATTCTAAAAGCCCTGAAAACATATGACATCGCGTCTAACTTATGCATCCGGACGGGATCACATTTAGATCATGTGGCACGCGACAGATATCATTGATTTATAAGTGTTATATACAGTATAACTACAGTGTAGTTAAGCGTAATCTTACTTAACATGTGTTTTCGTTACTGATGAGATGTTCTCACACCCGCCACAATCCTAATGAACGCGACCCAAGTGTTTTGGTGACTAATTAATCAATTCACATCAAATGCCTCCCGACAGATTAAGGATCACATAGTCGTGCGGGAAAACGGTGCTGAAGTGACCCATACACATGCACGTGTACACCGATCTTTCCGTCAGGATAACTGGATTATTTTTCAGTGGGAATCTATGGAAATGGTTTGAAAATTCGCCGTCCGGGTCCGGAAGCGCGGGATCCGGTTAAGAGGGTACAATTACTGAACGAAAGTTTCGTTTCACATAAAAATGGTCCGGAAAGCGGGGTTTGTAGTCCTAAAACTCGAGACTAAAGCACCTGTGATGATTAAATTTGTGCCTCCTTTTAATGCAATATCCTGTTTTGCCAGCCGATGATAAAACCATAGATCATATCTCATCATATCATCACTTTGTTTCTATTCGTGGTATATATCTGCAGTCCATTTCTGGCTGTTGTCCTTTGCAGCTTCACAACGCCTCCCAGCTGTCTAAATGGTGCCTACACTTCATCTCAACCAACTATATAGCGTTCTCCAAGAGATCAGAGTTCGTGATGTTGAAAGGAGACAACAGGACCCACGTGGAGGAGAACCGATGGCCGCCACTGGCCTATCTGGAGGAAGTGGAGGAGTATGAGAAGAAGGTTACCGCTGAAGGTGGAACGTGTTCGGTCATGTGAATCAGTTTCGGAATCCTGCATAAACAAAAGCTGGCGCTATTCGTGTTCCTAAGATAAGCAAGGCAATTATGCGTCCATATTGTCTGTGTGCTTCTCAGCTCCAACCACAGCCGCAAATATCTACCATAAGCATAGGAAACCTGTTGTACCATGGAGACCGGAAACACTGAAGTACGAACAGCGAAGCAGGGGTAGCGTTGGTGGTGCTGGGATTTGAAGCTGGTATGCAGTGTACTTTATGTGGAAGTAACTGTGTGAAAACGGAGTCCAGGCCCCATGTCACAAAGCGACAGTAGGGCTAAGGTAATCTTAACTCCAGTACTTTGGCACAGACGCGTAGCGCAACGATTGCTTTGTGGAACGTGACCCTGGTCTGGGTTGTACTTGTGTACTTGTAACTTGCGAGTGGCGAGTACACTAGGAGAATACACTCGGAGAGAATTACTTAAACTTGACTTCATTGCATCTGGGCTTCGGTGTATTCTCGGTGGTCTACAATAAGATATGAAACGCATGAGAGCTATGAACAAAACTGATATGTGTATGTGATGTACTATGATGTGGGCCCCTCTGGCTCGTTTGTCGCCATGACAACTCGAAAAACAATAAACATAAAAGACTCAATGAAACGCTTTTCATAATCATAACATCATACCAACACTGAGGGGTTTTTGCAGCATTTTGTCCTGAAAATAAAAACAAACAGCCAGGTGTCCGAGAAACACGTGCACAAGTGGTGACAAAGTTATTTATTCATTAACCTGTGCTGTGCTATCTCCACCCTTTCTCGCACACCTGGCTGTCCCTTTCTGTCCTCTCCTCCCTCGTAAACTGTGTCAGTATTTTAATTATAGATTGATAAACAACCGTTTTTAGGACAAAGATTCTGCAAATTTGATGTTTGTGTGGAATATTTGTCCTAAAAATATACAAAACTAGCCAGGTGGTCCAGAAGCACATGCACAAGTTCCTGCGTCTCCCTCTCTGCACTCCTCCCTCGTAACAAGTAGTGAATTGTGTCATTATTTGTAATTATAGAATGTTAAACAACTTTTATTATTCTAAGGACAAAAATTCAACAAAAACCTCACAGAGATGGTATGACGTTTTGATTATGATCACCGTTTCAATGAGTATTTAATGTTGGTTTGTTTTCGAGTTAGATTGCAACTGATCGCACCGCTTTTGAGCCAAACGGACTATACCTACTGTTTATGATATAAAGGACCACATATACGTGCTTGCAAAAATCCGATAGACACATTAAAAACAGTTAAGATATACTGTAATCATAGTTATTGCGTAAACAAGAAAGGTGTACGAAAGGGCCATAGTTGACATGGCAGTGCAACGTTAACTTGTCATAAGAAATGATGAAGGAAAGTGGTACACCAGTATTCCACGTGTAGTAGACGACGTAATGATGAAGTGCACGTAAAATATAAGTTTCATTTATCTTCCTTTCTAGGGTCGATATTTTTGACTCGGTAACGAAGTGACTTGAAGTACCACTATGTTTCGATTACAACGGATTCTAGTGGTCGGACCCTGTGACTGGATGTGTCATCGCATCCTCACTGATCAGCACGATTCACCTGAATCATGACGCATTTCCTCAATTCAATGTTATACACCAATCAGGTCCCCAGAAAATTGTGCCGAAAGTCATATTGTACACATGTAGAGATCCCGTGAAGATCCGGGGTAGAATCCGTCTTCAGCGATCCATGCTTGCCTTGAACTAAAGGCGACTGTACTTGTCGTACGAGACAACTAACGGGATCGGGTGGTCAGGCACAGCACCACAGCGTGTACAGTGAACGTTGAAATAGTAAGAATTGATCTCCTTCAGTAAGCCATACTTGTCGTAAGGGGCGACCAACCGGATCGGGTGGTCAGACTGACTGATATGGATTTACAAACCGTCTCCACAGAGCTGGAATATTGCTGAGTGCGGAGTAAAACTAAACTCACTCACTCACTGAAATAGCATATCGGATGAATGTATCCAATCATCCGCCGATCATGTCATTGTGTACAGATGTTATTGCTGGTCTTCCATGAAAAGAACTTGACGTTGTAAACTGTCATGGCCGCCTACCCTTGGAACGTTCAATACCATTACAAATCATTTTTAGGGTGTACAATATTGAACTTTTAGGCTCGTAGCTTCAGATATAAGCCGGTTTTACAGTTCAAAGCAAAACATCGCTTTTAAAAACATCCGATTTCGTTTTATGCTTTTAATGGCTCACTCACAACAACAGATAACCACTTTTAGAGTAAGTCACAATCTTCCATGTAAGATCTGCCACTGTATACGATATAAGCATGTATTTTATGTACAGATTAATCTATGTATTACTAAGTTACTTAAACTGTCTTATTCTCATTCACTTACGTCACAGTACACATATATACGATGATGTATGAAGTATTACTGCGTGGCTGACTCTCAGGGTGTGGGTTCGAATTCGAATCGCGGATGGGACTGTAGTTTACAGCATATGTGACAATGTTTCAGTTATGTACTTGGGGAAGCAGGGTAGGCTTGTGGTTAAAGCGTCATCTCATCAGGCTATCACATGAGTTCGATTTTCCACATGGGGACAATGATAGGAGCCCATGTCTGGTGATTCCAGACGTGACATTGCTGGAATATTGCTAAAAGCAGCGTTCAAACATACTGTTTCTTAAAACAATGGTGCCCTGACCACACAATCCAGTGATTGATGTCATGAGCCTTGATGTTCGTAATTGTGACAATGACATACATCAGCCAAGTCGGCGAGACCTGACCACCCGATGTCGTTAGTCGCCCTCGTTCAACAAGGCGGTGAAGAGCAAATCTGTCCTGAATCCTCACGACTGAGCATAGCATGTCCCGTCATAAAAGATTTGAACCAGGTTCTAAAATGACCATATTTTCAACCTTTCATTCCATTCCTTAAGTGCATTTCCAATTCTATCACGGTCAGTCAGCCTGTTGTTACTACACTAAACAAAAGGAATAACACAGGACACAAAGTCAGTGTTATAGTTTGGTGTTAAATATTCCAGCTATATGGCAACGGTCTGTATTTAATGCATGCTGGACCATACAACCCAATGATAAAAAAAGAACAAACAAAACATGAGCACCCATCTACGCAGTTCGTGGGTTAATGATTGGTTTGTTGTTTAACGCCGTACTCGGTAATAGTCCACCTATATAGTCGCGATCTGTACTAAATAGTCGAGTCTGGACCAGACAATCGGGCGATCCACAATATGGGCGTAGATCTACGCAGTTGGGATACGTATGACAGTGTGTCAACCAAGTCAGCGACCCTGACCACCTGATCCCCTGCGTTGTTTCTTATGACAAGCATGGGCCGCTGAAGACCGGTTCTGACCAGGTTTTTCATGGCTTTATGGATTCAGTAACACCATGAGACTACTCGTGTTTATTGCAAGTATACACATACATGCATGCATGTAACGAGCTCTTTCACTCCAACAACGTAGAATAGAATACACAACCTCATGGAATTATTGGTTTACAAAACACAAGGCAACAATATGACAGCTTCATTACAGATTTACATACAAGGCCTACTTCCAGTACTAATGAACGAGCCAACTTGTGATATGAAGACGCTACCCAGTCTACTGTCAGTACCAGATTCCTGGTGACCAGCCAGTATTCAAGAACAAGTTTTGGTTCCAAATATGACTTTACCAGACCGGGCCTGATCAGCCATGTTTGACTGTTGACAGTCTAAACAGTTGGCTAATTTGGGGATGGTTAGATCGGAAATGTGTTATTCCTGCAAGGATTATGAGCTGGCAACCAGGAGACCATTCGAAACAGTGAGACATTGTTTGCAACCGGAAGTTCTACGGTCTCGCGACCTACTTATGGTCCCTATGCTGTTCAAAGGAGTGAGTGAGTCAGTTTAGTTTTACGCCGCATTCATAAATAATCGAATCTGGACCAGACAATCCAGTGATCAAGAACATAAGCATACATCTGCGCAACCGATGACATATGTCAACCAAGTCAGCGAGCCTGACCACTCGATACCGTTAGTAGCCTCTTAGGACAAGCAAAGTCGCCTTTCATGGCAAGCACGGGTTGCTAAAGACCTATTCCACCCCAGGACCTTCACGGGTCCTGTTCAAAACAAATCACCGTACTCTTATATTATATATACATGTATATATACAAACACACATAAAATGACTTTCTGGAGATGGTGCTGCAAAGTTCACAGACAAAGTATGTGTCAACTTTTCGAATCAACATAAGCCATCCCTTCACTGCTGCAGGCGAATGGTTTTTCAGCCTCTCCTTCAAAGAACTGGAATACGCACGTGAAGCACGTGCTTTACGCAAACCAAACTGAACCCGACATAACAGTCGTTTTCAAAGATGTCACGTGATGAGAGTATCTTATGTGTGATGCACGCGGCCAGCCCAAGCTTCTGGTGACAAATCTTGTTTGTGCAGCTGATCACATGACTGAGCATGTTCCTCCTAGTTTGGCCACCTTCTTCTCATACTCCTCCACTTCCTCTAGGTAGGCCAATGGCGGCCATCGGTTCTCCTCCACGTGGGCCTTGTTGTCTCCTTTCAACAGTGTGAACTCTGACCTCTCGGAGAACGCAATGTAGTTGGACGAGATGAAGTGTAAGCACCATTTAGACAGTTGGGAGGCGTTGTGAAGCTGCAGATCATATAAATGTCTACAGTTAATAATTGACAAGATAACATAAGGTAAAGTAATTTTACATAACCGAGATATCTATGCCTTAAATAGTTGCTGATGCGACATTGAGCAATATTCATATACTTGACATTAGGCGCGAACTCTACTACTGCCAGAGAGACCATGATGAATGATTGAGTAGTTTCATGTCACAGCTTTGTTGTGGTGATGTGAAGCATATTTCAGAAGGGCTACACGTAAACATGTGTATTGATGGCGATGACACACCAAGAACTTTGGACTTGAACTTACAGCTATAGATTTGGGAGAAGACTATTACATCATTTGGCCCAAGACTCCGGATTGTCACATTGTTGAAATATTCCAGCAATATTCAAATAAACATTTAATATTGACACAAGACAATCATTGACCTAGTCAATCAATCAGTGGCGTTGGTCATTTTTTACTTCTTGAATGAGGAAATGGGTGTTGTTTAATGACATCATGATGATGTTAAACATCCCTACCTGAGCTGTGAGTAAGAGACCGATGACATCAATTTCGGCCTTCTCGATGTTCTTGGTACAGCTCCGGTCAACTTCTTTGGTGATGTACAACTCACACAGGTTCAAGAGGCGAGGTTGACAGTATTCATCCGCCAGGACCAATATCCCGACAGCATCACCGCCTTCAATGGGGGCGTGGTCCGTGTAGAGATACTCCAGTAACGCCAGGAGACACTCACAGGTTGTGTTTTGAATCTTGAGCTGCAAAACAAAACCCTAAACAATTACACTCGAGTCTGTAGCCAAACTGATCAGTGTATTTTTCAGATCACACATGGCACATAATTACTAGACCAGAACGAGTGTATTTACAAGCAGATCATAATAAACGAAACACTATCATGGTTGGACAAACTGAAAATAAATCAAGTTTGTTCTACAGTCAATGTAGCCAGTTTCTATGTCAATCCAAACACATAAATACAGATGATAATGGTTTTCAATGTTTTGAACTCGACCTACAAACTTGACACACATACATGACACACATTTTTTAACAAGTATAGCCTAATGACTGGCAAAAGAACCTTTTATCACATTTTCTTTGAAGAACAGTGTCCGCAGCTATATACAACTCTCAAAATATCGAAGAAGCCGATTTATACAATTAGATAACCATAAATGTATTACTTACATAAAACGTGTATAAATTATGATGTCTATATACATCGATATCTGTATGTATATATCTATGCACGCACGCACGGACGCAACCCCCCCCCCCCCCCCCCCCCCCCCCCCAACACACGCACACATACCATCCTACAACATGAATTACCACAGTTAAGGATGTAATTTAGCATTGTACATGATTAATGTCTGTGGTAAGTCCGGATAACTCGAACTATTTCTCTGGTCACCGTGGTTTAGAGACAGGGGGGTTTCACTGTACAAGTGAATACTGATGTGTGAGCAATACACAATGTTCGAAATACCACCCTGCTGTGACATACCTTGCACTGCCCTGACTGAAAAGCCTCCATGAAAGCACCTCCAAACATGGCGGCCATGACGTCACATCGGGACATGAGGACAACTTTGTGAGCGTACACTTCCAGTCCTGAAAAACGACAAAATACAGTCAGTTTCTTTTGCGGAATATATTATGAACAGTATTAAGAACAATTATGAAACAACTAATAAAAGACTTTTCATTGTTTTGCTGCCATCTATTTGTATGTGCACATAATAATGTAATGCTACTGTATACACCATGTCTTTAAAGATAGGAAATGCATGAATTTTATTCACATCTAAAGTTAACCAATCGTCATGTTTGTTACTGTTAATAACGGAATATCCTCCATTCATACCTCCAATATTGAAAACAACATCTGCTGACTCAGGCTGGTTGAAGTATAACTCCTTCATCTTGGCAGCCGTCTTGTCGTTGAGAAAGGTGCCGATGCTAGGGTTGAGAAAGTCTTCGTCTTTCAACACATTGCGGCAAATCGTCACCAGTTGTGGAAGTTTGAAGATCTTGGCCACCCTGATGAGATCTTCCAGCCGTTGTTCACTGACGTTATCCGGCAGTCGGGGGGTTCCTGCAAAACAGAAACAATATTTTAAAATGCGATACATCTTCATAAGCATCGATCTTCTAACGAAACCGTGAAGATGTGGGTTAGAATTGATATTCGATAACCCAAGCCTGTCACATGAGCCGAAGTATTCAAAGTGTCTTAAGGCAAAATGATTTTAAGAAAGGATCTGGATATCAAAATGGTGCCACGTGATTGAACTCTGTCATTGCATACCAAAGCAGGTGCAGGTGACGTAAAACAATTCACTCTTTAGAAACTAGGCTTACCCGTATAGAGGAACTCCAGTACGTGTGTAAATATGGCGGCCGTGATGTCAGCACTCAGCTGAATAGTCACATGACCTGGGTTGGTTTTGCAGTCTGTGTCGGACACAAAAGTGATGCCCTCCACCTTGCCTGAGTTAAGGTCTTCCCGGGTCATGGCATCTGTTTCCTTGATCTTTGACAGCTGATTGGTCTGAATATGAAAACGCTTTCTCGGTAATATTTACTTGCAAAATATATGAACAAAATATTTACTCGTAAAATCACTTTGAGAAGATTCGGGTCAGATCTGATCTTCAACATCTAGTGCTATTAATGACAGAGGTCTACGGGGATCGGATGACATGGTCAGACTCGCATGTGATCCAGTCAGATTGCTTGGATTGATATTCCTAATGTCAATTACAGTCTAACATGGTTAGATTGACGATCCAAATCGTTTAATTAGCTTATATTTACTCACAGAGTATCCTGGATTATCGCTTAGTGTGACGTTAAATTCAACCACATAAACCTCCATGTAGTAATGCGTCAGACTTTAGGCCAACGAACGTTATTTGGTATCAGAATGACTCCTCACCTTTCTAGTGAATGGCAACCCTAATATTTGGGCGAAGTACTTTGAGGCTGAGGACAATATGATCTTGTGGGCGTCCAGTTGGTGTCTGTCACCCAGGAGGAAGGTGACGTCCGAGAACTTGGGGTCCTCCAGGAGTTGGTACCAGTGGTCAGCAAACTTAGACGTTTCTATCTCAATCCATGGTGCTAGGCCTTTAACAGTAGAGTGATGATTGATACGATGATTGATACGAATATCTCAATAATTAACGAAGCTGATTCTACAGTTCAGTAATCAATCATTATGCGATGACGAATATATGCATGTATCAGTGACGACAGTTCGGTTACAGTGCTGTTATTTTTCATATTTTGTTTTCGCACTGGTCCAAAAGGAATGTGAAAACAGTATGTATTTACGTCCCTTTGCGGAACATGGATGCGATGATAAAAATTTGGAATTTCATAATGGTTCTGATTGACCCAATTATCCAAGTTGATAGCACGATCTAACTGACATTTTTTTCAAATGGCGCTCATCTCAACTCACTAATCCATTTTGTTTGGTTTTTCTCAGAAGGGAGATAACTAATATAGTATCGTCCACTACAATTGCGTGATTTCCACAATATAACAAACACTGTTTGGTCTTGCTAAGTATGGAGAGAACACTTTTCAGGTACTGTTGATGTGGTGTGGAGCGAACATACCGGCCGGGGGCATCACTGGTGGGAGAGGCAGGGGTTTCTTGGATTTCCCGAAGAACATACCCTTCTTCGATGGTGCTGGTTTGTTCAGTCCAGATCTGACCTGAAAAAGACACATGATCTTTATACACTCCACACCACTAATACCATTTATGGTATTGTGTACAAGCAGATATTATACAAAGTCTGCTTCCATATGTTCCATTTGAATCTAGGGCGGTGGAGTGACCTACTGGTTAAAGCGTTAACTCATCGTGCAGATAACCAGGTTCGAATCCCAGTGTGGGTACAAGGTGTAACGCCTATATCTGGTGTCCCCCGCTGTGTTATAGTTGGCATATTGCTAAATAAAGCCAAATTCACAAAATCCCATCAAGATCCATGAAGGTCCAGGTTAGAATTGATCTTCAGCAACCCATGCTTGTCGTAAGGGGTGACTAAATGATCGGGTAATCAGGCTCGCTGACTTGGTTGACACATTGTTTTCCATTGTTTGTGATGTTGATCACTGGACTGTCTGATCCAAATTCAATTATTTGTGGATCGACGCCATATAGCTGGACTATTGCTGAGGGCGGCGTTAAACAACGGACAAACAAAACCAACAAAAATCAGTATCATAAATGAAGCTTAAAAAAACACTTACAGCTCCCTCAAAACATTCCTTCAGTCCAGTCAAGGCCAGAGAACTGGTGTCAAAGTACGTCATGCCAAGTGACTTCGCTAATGCCGTACCTTCTTCCCACGACACTGCTGTCTTGTCTCTAGCGCCTCGTCGCAAATCTGAAAATCGGCATACATTGCTACAAGATATCAATATTGTTGAACAAAGACAAACAGGTAAATAGAATCTTTACAACGCTTGATACACCAACAAGTAAAACGGTTGTGTGGCGCTCAGAAAAGGGATCATCTTGGATTCAAACCCGTCCTGATATATTTCTTGCAAGTCTCATGGTCTGCAAAGATATTACTGTGCCTCATAACAAGAGTGCAAGGACACATGAGTGCAATGGTTTAACCCATCTGCTGTCTTTATTTAGAGAGCACCCTTTAATAATTGTAATAACACATCTCCAGCAGCTGTTAGAGGTAAAACGCTATATAATAACTGACATCCCATAAATGCAGCGTTAAACCAAATTCACACACTCATTAAGAGCGGCAGATAAGCCGTAAGTGAAGACCCCAGTTTGAGTCTCTCCTAATAAGTGTAATAATTACTTGATGATGTTTAATATCCATATGAAAACATATGTCTGAAAAACTGAATAAATATCAAACAATAACTGAAATTATGTGAGAACGTATATTGCTAACCTGTTTTACAACCGACAAGTATTTGGGGCGTGTTAGGGCAGTGGTGCTGTACTTCCGGGTACCACTTGTCTCGTATGTTCTCGAAGGAGCTTCTGTTCTTGACATCAAAACACAGTAAGAACACATCGGTCCCAGGGTAGGACAAGGGGCGGAGCCGGTCATAGTCTTCCTGGGGACAGGAAAATTAACATTTCTGTATTGCATATCATATGGGGGTGTGCAGGGATACGTGTTCCGCCACCCCACGCACTAGTGCCTGCTCAAGGCCCTGGTATTTTACCCTCGATCACTGGATGTCAATTTCAACAGCACATCGTATCTCAATCTCAACTCCCTGGGGAGTATACAACTCTTGCTGCCACTAGGCGCACCGTGTTTAGTGTGGTTCTCTCATCCTAACGAGGTACCCAATTGACAGCTGGGTGGACTGGGACACATAGTCACAGCACTTTGTCCAAGTTTACTGCAGGTTGCTGTACCCGCAACTTGGTGTATGCACGTGTTCATGTGGCCACCATGTGGTCATATACCAACGGATTCGTGGGTTCTTTTAAATGCACAGGTTTGTGTACTGTACACTAGGGGTTGTGACAACACTGAAAGAATCTTCACACAAAGTTGACTCCAAGGTTTTTACACCCGGTCACAGGTGGGCTCGATCCTGATCCTGAAACCTCAACCTCGCTGGATCACTAGCCTGGAGCCTTAGCCAGCTCGCCCACCATGCCCCCAAAGTCTTATCCCGTGTTCGATCATTCAACAATCTTTAACACACTGACGATCCAAATCGTTTAATTAAATTTTGTTTTTTTCTGATCTAATAATCTGTGATGTGTCGATCTTCATCACTGTTCCATACGTACGGCTGGCATGTTATTCATTAAGCGACAAACATTTGAGTCTAAACTAGACATTCTTTGAAACACGGACAAATCAAGACTGCTTTAATTACCTGCCCCGCTGTGTCGAAAAAGGCGAGGTTTACAAACTTGCCGTCGAACTTGATGTCAGAGCTGTAGTTGTCAAACACAGTTGGAATGTAGGATGCTGGGAAGGAGCCTGTGTTGTATGCAATGAGGAGACAACTCTTCCCAACTCCACCGTCACCGACAACCACAAGCTTCAAATGCTGCATTTTACTGTAAGTGTATGATAATGCATGTTCATGACAGATAGATAGATAGATGGATGAATGGATGGATGGATAGATAGATAGGCAAACAAGCAATAACTAAGCAAATAAACAACAATTATTACAAAATCAGCCCAGATACTTATTGACAAAACCACTCTTAACTGTCAGGTGTACAAAGAGAAATAATTACCTTTAAGCGAATACTCGTATAAAGTATATGAAGTTTTAATAAAATTCTGCAAAAAAACACAAATTAGGGCATGTGTCTATCACTTAACATACGCATATCAACTAAGTGTATTAACAATACGTTCACTTACGAGGCCATGTCTCAAAGCACCATATATCACAACGCTTCAAAGCTGAATTAACGTAACATGTGAATATAGAACCTTTATAAACCGGCGAGAGATGTTATAAATACCAGCCAATCGTGTCTCCGTGTCCAGTTACTAAATTTAGAATTTATTCGCAAACATTCGTCAAAGGAAGTTGATGGCGCTGTAAAGTGTCATGGCCGCCTCCTAGTGTACAGTTTGACATTGAACTCTCAGCAAAGCCAATAACGGCTGAACAGTTTTCATTATGGCATCTTTGGTCGTTGAAACTATGCAGGCTGAACTGGGGGGTATGACATGATATTTGCACAAATTTAGTAGGAATCTACAATGACGTGTATGGTAAAACTCAATGCCGGTATATTGTGGCCCAGGCCATGTGGGAATGATTTCCTTTCGCTAAACTTTCCCGACACATTGTCCGTCATCATCTAATATATACATGATGATGTCATTTTTACAAACCCCTCTGGTTTTGTATGAATTTTCCAATCTATTTTGAATACATAAAGCGAATTGTACGGGTGGAACTCTTTCAGTTCCTAATGTTGTAGAAGCCTCAGTAAAAGACAACAATTACTAAACCCTTCTTGTCGTTCATGTTTTATTGTATAAGCCCTATGCTTACAGTGTATGTGTCGCCGTTTATTTGATGCTCAGGTAGTCACTTTTCTGCAAGTATTAATTTGTAGTGACAGTATTCAGATTACTTTGACTATATTGTATATAGAATATCTAAAAAAACCCATTCACTTCAAAGCGTGACTGTTTCGAAGAAAGTAAACATGTCTCAACACATTAACATATGGGTTTGCGTTGATGTGCATGGAAAGTTGCATATATACATGTATTTGAATCTACTATGAATGAGCTTTCAGAAAATACTAAATGTAACTTTCTGAATAACATGCACATAGGTGAAATTTGCTGTTGGATATTGCCGAATTTTGCGTATATTTTGCACATTTTTGTCAGTATTTGACTATTTAAAGTCCTCTTTTTACATTTTCATTCATGTCATCCAACAACTTGAACATCTATGAATGACTGTAGCAAATATTGTTCAATTATTCTCATAAATAACACTTTAGATGCATGTTTTTTGTGACATGCAGAATTTCTCTGTCTGTGATCAGGCAGGCACGCGAATGTGTGACCCACCCTGCAGGTAGTCATACATGTAACAGGAGACCATCTCACATATTCGTTACATCTTCTACTGATGAAGATGCCACATGCCTCTGGGAGTGTCAAGGATATATATATATATATATTGAAGCAGTCAGAGGCTCTCATGAGACATTTTTGAGTGTGGTGTAATTATTCAGTCAAAGACAGGGTTACATAAATATATGATTTGCTGAATGTATTACATGTTGTGTATTATGCACATATCAGTGCAGAGAAGAAAGGACATGAGAGTTGCAAAAGAATTAAATCAAATGATTAACCAACAATACATTGATTGTTTAGTCACTGTTATCTTGCACAGCAGAATTGTCAAAAGTGTCTCTGTACACACATACATTTACTAAAGCAGATTGGAATACAGCCATGTCTGGTCACAGCAATAAGACAAAATGTTATGGATGTCAACTTCTTTTTTATTGTTTACACAACGCAAGGGGCAAGGAATAGCCCAGAAAAATGTGTCAACAATGAAGAAGTGGACATCCATAACATTTTGTCTTATTCCTGAATGCCAACTTCTACATGCCTCTCAAGAACCTGGTCTCTGAGAGTGTAGATTTCAATCCCAGATGACACTCAACCCAACAAACCTACAAGAATCTCTATTTTACTGAGGAAGTGAGATCCCAAATATAACATATGTTACATATGCTGAAATTCTTCACTCTTGTATCCTTGTTATGTTACAAACACTGGCTGGAAAGCTGTTCAGAATCTCAACATCAAGTGTGATACTTATCCAGGGCTTGAGATAAGGGCCATATTGGTGTATGTGCAGAAATAATTTAAATCATTCACATAACGGTAGGAAATAATTTAGAAATCGTAGCAGATATGCACCACAGGAATGATGTATGGTTTTAGAATCTTGTACAGATGTAATTATCTTTAAAGGTATAATCAGTCTCAGTAAACTTATCCTCAGTACTTTTTGTTACATTCCTCTACCGAGTCTATCAAAACCTTATTGGAGGTCGTGTCAGGTAACCTTTGAGATTAACCAATCACAACACAACTAACCAAATCCCGAAAGTTGACATTCGCACATAGCTTTTGAACTTTTTATCTCGAAACGGTTCGTACCTGAACGATTCCGAGTGCTATTTAGCGTACGCTCGCTTCTGGGTGATGCACACAGCGCACTTACAACTATGACAACTGTGAGTAAACAGTCCCTGAAAATGGTGTTTTTGGCAACATTCAAGGATGGCATCTTGCGGAAATATTAGCTAATGGTAACCAAGTCAACAGAATCCCCAAAGCATATATACTGCAGGTCAAATAATTGTGTTATATGTGGATTTTGTTTGTGGAGAGATCTTTGTCAGTGACCTGAATAACTTAAAAGTCCCTCTGATCCCTTAAAAGTAGCAGTTGTCTGATTGGTTAAATCTATTTAGCCGTCTCGCATTTGATTGGACGGTCATTGGTCACTCAGAGGTTACCTGACGCGACCTTCTACTAGGTTTTGTTAGACTCAGTGGTGGAGAGGGACTAAGTTTACTCAGACTAAAGATATTATTCACTGACCATTATGCACATTAGTAGCAATGTTGTGGTGCACGAAACACAAGCAGTGTTTGCCCAGAGCCTAAAAATTTAGGAGTCCCTAGTGTCATGAGCGGGAGTCAATGACATGTTTTTGAGAGTCAAAAAGCATGCAGGTTTTCTACGTCGTGGCAAACACTGCACAAGATTACTGATATTCTATTAAATTCCAATCAGTGCTGTGTATGTAGTCTTAAGGTTTTTCCAGTGCTCCTGTATTAAAAAAATAAGGATTATGTGCTCTTGATGTTGAAAAATTATGTTGACCCCTGGTTAACTTTTAGAATTAAGATGCCAGGACATGCTAGGAGCAGCTTTTTTTCTTATTCAGAGTCACGTCTGTACATCACAGCCTTTTGTCTTACAGCTACAGAACCCTGGCCAGACAATGCAGCCCTTTTCCAACCATATCAAGGTAACTAGTTCATTTTCATTATTTTATCTTGGTAAAATAATACATTTATATTACTCAGATTTTTTACTTACTTATCTGATGTCTTGTAAAATGTTGATATATTGTAAATACTATATTGGTACATGAAACACAACTTGAAGTTATACCGATCATTAATTAGGTGATTACCATACTGTTTTGAGAAATTAAATGAATGTTATGTAGAATTGATGGTCTCTAAATTTCATTTGGAACCGAACATTTAGTGTGAGCAGTTCCATCACGTCTGTTGTGTTGATTGATATTAGACATGTTGGTGGTCAAGCTGAAGTAGTATGGCAGTGTTGTATATGTGCGACCTAAAGCTTCATGAAATCAGACGCATTTTCAATCCAGACTGATACCGCCTGATTTTATTGATTGATCCATCAAATTCAAGAATTTCACGTAGCCGTGGTAGAATATTTCATAAGCATGACCATTTGCTAAAGTTATACAAATGTCAGTACTAATTCTTAACCATCCATAGTGTTTAAATGACATGTCAACCAGATCAATTTGATGGAGTTCAAGTGAACAAGGTTTTACTGTTGCAGGTTTTGATTTAAGGAAATTAAACCTACTTGTCTCCAGTGCAAC
The DNA here is from genome assembly GCF_037392515.1 of Haliotis asinina. NCBI lineage: Eukaryota > Metazoa > Mollusca > Gastropoda > Lepetellida > Haliotidae > Haliotis > Haliotis asinina. The sequence continues at coordinate 33,738,566 of NC_090289.1, read as the reverse complement.
CTCAGCTAATGAACTTGTTGCACCAGACAAAAACAGGTTGCAGGATGATACAATTTTAGTTGTGTAATTATTTAAAATAGGCAGCCACGAGCTGCTGAAAATAATGGTTGGATACATGTACAAGGAAATAGAGCTAACTTGATGCTGCAACCGTGTTAACCATATGTTTCTGTATAGTGGAACAGATCACATTTCCGGACTATGCCCAGTGTTTGAGTGTCAAGACATTTCTCCACATGTGTGGACTCAACTTCAATGTGGAGCTGCGGACTAACGCGGAGGAGATGTCTCCCTCAGGTGACTATCACCACTGTTACTCGTTAAGGCCAGTCCACAGTAGATGGTGCTTGTTGTTACCCTGCCTGGTGATATCACCTCTCTTCCAGCATCTGTATGTATGCCTTCTTACACAGCCCTGTAAATGACTTGCTTGAAACATCAGTCCTCTTTGTGAATAATGAAGTTGACATACAATGTATGTCATCCGTTCTAGTGCATGTGGCTATTTAAGCTATATACTGTACATAAGTGGGATAGACTTAAAGATGTACATAAGTTAGAGCATTTGTTTTTCATGCTTAGGATCCAGGTTCAATTCCAAATATGAGTACAATGTGTGAAGCCCATTTATGGTGTCTCTTGCCTCGCCTTGCCTCGCCTCGCCTCACTCACTCACTCACTCACTCTCGGTGTCTCTCTTACTCAGCGTTATATTTAACAGGTAAAGTTCCCTTCATCCGAGTTGGGGCCTTCCTTGTGTCAGAACTGGATCCCATTGTAGCCTTCGTCAACACAAGGGTTCGTGATATAACAGTTTTTGCCTTTTATTCATATAAAAACAACTGTTAATACCTTTTCATATCTCCATTCCTGAATCTTTGACAAGAACAAAACTGATAACATGCAACGGATTTATCCAATTTTGAATACAGCATATCTGGAATAGTGCTACGTGTATTATTGCTAAACCAACAAAAAACATAAACTTTTTCATCGACATGATGGAAGTAACACATATCGCATGAATTTGTTTTCTATGAGTCAGTTGAAAAACAATTTAATGATCAACGATTGCAAGAAGAAAATATTTTCAAACACGTAACATTTCAGGGATTCCAGATAAGCGGACATCTTGATGAACAGGAAAAGTCTGAAATGCGGGCCTACATGGCTCTCGTTGACAACTTGCTAGTAAATGCAGAGGTGAGTACAGGGGGATATATGTATGGAGATCATTGCTCATGCTATCAATCCCTTGGATGTCATTCCCAGAACACATGCAGTGCTTTTCAGTATTGAATTATTAACAAGCTGTGAATGGAGAGTAGATGCTACAAACAGGATAGTATTGATTGTAATTGATTCTGTTCTACTTTTTCAGTTATACCTTGCCTGGTGTGATCAACAGGTATCAGAAGAGGTGAGTGTATTCTTAAGTCTTAAAAGTCAATACATAATTCTAATTTATCACATAACTTTCAGTAGCGATTATAAAATGTTAACTATATATTTTGTATCATGATCCAATCCATGTTCAAATGAGAGGAACTACTTTCAAGTTCCATATTTGATCCAATGCCTTCTCTCCCAATAAATTATTGTTCAATAAAGTAAAAGTACTGAGATATTTCACAACACATCCCTGTGCCTCTGGATACAAACCTGATTGCAAGTCATCTGGCAGCATGTGCAAAATTGGCTAGTCCACTCAAACATTGTTTTTATACATATCTAAAGCATGTTCATTGAGTAAAGTTACATGCTAAAGACAGACAAGTTTCATTTCCTGTCTTACAGATCTGTCGGTCATATTTTTTTACAAAAAATAGAAAAGAATCATGCCTACTCAAAAAGTAAAATCATAATGTTTTATTGGCCCAAAACGAATGTACATCGTGAAACATTACATACTGGTATGTCGCTCTCTAGGTCAGCAAGCCGAGATATGGATGCATGCATCCCTGGCCTCTTAATCGTGTGCTGCCATTCAAGAAGCAGAGAGAGGTCCGGGCTCGACTCAGCAGCCTGGGATGGGGCAAGAAGACTGTAGATGAAGTAATACACTATCCAATTTTTAATTTCTAGATCTGTGTGCGTGCTACATGGGGTAAAACAGTATTAGAACACAGATCCATACATATCATGATTCATACGCGGTGATCCAATACATATTGCAGTACACATGTTCAGAGTGTGTTCCAAAGAAGAGGCTGTTGGCAGACACATGATAGTCACATCTAATTTTGGGAGTGAAGTTGAAACATTAATTTGGTTTCATCATTTTGTGAACTTTGACTGACAAAATATTAGATTGAGAGTGTCCTTAGATGAGGTGTCACGGAGTACTGAGGAGTGGCGAGTATGCCATCTTTTATCAGTACTAGAGTAAACATATCATGTCACATCATTGCATGAAAACACACCGTGACAGTGATTTCAACTTTACAACATGTTTAGTAACTTTACAGGCTGTTGTGATACTGTTTAGTTCTGGCTTTTGTAAATGTTGGAAATCCTCATCTGACAAATATCCTGCTGAAGCATGTGGTCTTGTAAGGATAAAATGGTGTAGTGTTGTATTAGCAGAACCAGTAGTTCACTATAATATAATGGATTTCTTACCATCCTTTTATTAAAGGTCACATGCAACCAAAAAATCAAACATAATTAAAACACACTTATCACTTATTCATGACATATAATATACATTGCTGCTTTTAAATAAACAAATAAACAAAATTCTAAGCGTACAATCGCGATTCAAAAGTGCAATATTTTGTACTTGGGCTTACTTAGCCCGAAACGAAGCGCTCGGGAGACCGAACCCATTCATAGCGGGTGGATGTGCACACAAGTGTAATGACGGCTTCTGATTGGCTGTTTCATTTGCTGATATGCTGAGGGTTCATTGTGTGTACAGACAGATGATCTGTTTGGTGGGCATTTTAGAAGTATAGCCAGTCGCAAGAAAGTAAGATTCTTTATGGATAACAACTTCTTTTTGTGTATTTGATGCGTCGTTTCAGTATGGATTCATATACTGTTGTCAAGCAAAATCATATACACTAAAAGAAGTTATCCATGAAGAATGTATATAGAGATGCTGGGTTTGGAAAATACATGTCCTCTGAATTTGCGCTCGATCCAATTAAAAATCATGTCAGTAGAGATAGTAAACTACTGCGTGACTGGAATCTGTCATCCGTCAAAGTACAAAGCAGGACTTGAAAGTGACAAGAGTTTGCACCAGTTTCCGTCAGATTCAGTCATCCGAAAAAAATGAGTGTAGTTTGTTTGCAACCCACAGACATAAAAACATGTCATATGTATCACACGTGCCTAATTACATAATGTGGCAGACATGGGACTCGGGTGCACGAGTCATAAATCAACTTATTTTCTTTATGTCGTATAGTCTGATAGGTGTTAAGTTCAAATTGCATGTGGTCAATGATTGAAACTGTGTATTGCATGTTGTCTTTAGCAGACAGGCAGACAGACGTATGGGTGTGAACAAACCAGACACTCAGCTTTCTCTGTGACAGAAACTGCTTACTACAATCAACAAGTTGTTTTACGTAACGAGTAGATTATTTACTTGTTTGTGTACACAACCAAGATTAGACTACTGCTCACGACCACAGACGCTGGGCATGCATACTGTTTCAAGCTCCGCGAACCTATTCACTGCGCATGCGTTATGGACGCAGCGCAGCACAGCTGTTGAAACCAGTTTTCCCCCCAGCGATGGGGGGAATTTAGTGAAACGTTTGAACTCCAATTTCGCGGGGTTTTTTTTCATCGCGTTTTTTCCAACTTTATAGGTTGAATTGGCATTTTTTATGATTTGTTTCGGTAAGTGCATACCTTAAGGTACCAGAATTTGCAAAGTTGTGTTTTACGTTGCATGTGACCTTTAACCTTTTTATACCTTTTTCTAGAATGTCTAGAAATCTAATTAGTTTATCAAAAAAATATGTCCACGTTTGGCACTTGGCTCAGTTTTTGGCATTATGATCTCATATGCAGAACTGAAACAGACTGAACCAAAGGCCTTGTACCGCAGTACGTGCTGTACTGTGTTAAGAGCATACTTTTTCATCCATAGGGTATTGTGATGATCAGGTGTCATAAGAGGCTGCTAATGGTTCTGATCATCAGGTGTCATTAGGGGAGACTAATGGTTCTGATCATCAGGTGTTATTAGAGGAGACTAATGGTTCATGGTTCAGATGTTGTTAGAGATGATTAATGTTTAAGTGGATCAGGCTCACTGATGTGGTTAATACATCAGTGAATCAAAATATTGTAGATCAAATCTTACCAATCAATGGACTGCCTAGTCCAGACCTCATTATTTTCAGTCTTCCATCACATAACTGGAATATTGCCTAGTGTGACATTAGACAACATATAGCATTATTCAGTCTGTTCTGTTTGCAGGTGTGTGACGACGTGAGAACCTGCTGTCAAGCGCTGTCAGAAAGGCTGGATAAGAAGACTTACTTCTTTGGAGACAAGTAGTGAACTATTTGTATATTCCTTGGGGTCATTGACTCAGTCAGTGTTCTTATGAAATTTAAATTTGGTTTCTAAAATACTTGCAGGCAAGGTTTCAACAAAGTTAACAGGAATTACTACTATTTGAAACATCGTTAGAAGTAATACAAGAATTCTGTAACTTTGACAATTAATACTGTGTAACTCCATATTGTAGTCACTATGTAGTTACAACATATCCCAAATTGATTTTACTTCTGTAACGTATGCATAAACCAACCCTATTATTTGTTATTCTTGTAAACCAAATAATACTATTGATTTTCAGAGGCAACACAAACTGTCCTATGATCTGCTGATTACCATCACTTTGGGTGCCCCCTCTTTCCCTTTGCTTGTATATAGGGAAATAACCCCCCTTAGGAAAAAAAGAATCTTTTTTCATTTCCTGAGCGAGATAACTTTTTATATGAGATCTCCCTTGCTATTCATTAGAGCAATGAAAGCACTGAAGACCATGAAGTATTAAGATGGAGGAGTGATCATCATATACGTAAAATTGTATACCGTTATAGACAGTGTTTGTAATTTGCATGTGTTTGTTTACAGACCAACAGAGCTGGATGCACAGGTGTTTGGCCACCTGTTTACAATCCTGACGACAGCACTTCCTGTAAGAAGATTTGCTGAAGTCATCGAAGAATACAAGAATCTAACAGCATTCTGTCAGCGGATAGATGAAAAGGTCTTCAAGAAAGCAGGACACACGTTTTGACGAAACAGTGTTCTCCTGAGTACCTGCAGCCATTGGTCATTGTGTGAAATTTGATTCATGCCCCTTGGACATATACCAGGACACTGGTGTGGATGTGACTGTGATGTTTGTGTAGGCATAGTATGTGAAGGATAGATGCTATAGGTGTAATGATATGGTGATGCTCTTATACGATAAATATTCTGATAGCATGGGAGCCATACTTTTAGATCCCCATTATAAGGATGCAATATAATTGTATCCCGAACATGAGGGTACAATACAATTGTATCCCAATAACACTGTGCTATACAAATGTGCCTGTAATGAGAGCAGTACAACTGTATCCAAATAACATGGGTGCAATACTATTGTATCCCCTTATATGGTTGCAGTATGATTGTATCCCCATGATATGGGTGTGAGGCAATTCACATCATGAGACAGTACTTTTTTTTCTCTGAGTTCATATTCTGTCCATTTTTGCCAATATGAAGTCAGTTCTGATGTTCCCTGCTGAGATATTGCTAGAAAATTACTAAAAGCAGTATAAAACCCACCTCAGATATCGTTAAGGAGACTCAAATGGGTGGCATTGTCTGTTCTGCTACCTGTGGTAATCAACTCTTACCAGCAAATACTATCCTTGAATAGCTTTTGTTGTTACCTAAATTTACAGTATTACATAAGTATTAATTTGTGCAAGAAATCAAATGTAATACTGGAGTTATCAATGTATCATATATTGTGGGCCTTGTATCGGGATACAATGCTGTATTGGCGTATTATTACACCCCTAAGAAAGTCATATCTGAAGGTCTAGTGCAGAGTGTGTGTTTTCAGGCTTTTTAGGCTTATGAAACTTTGGCTTATCAATATCAGAAAAAATTAAGATATTTGGGATTTTTACTCTGAACAGCAGTACAATCAACCTGTGACTAGTCAAACAGAACCTCTTGACAGAAGGGAGCAGACGGTATAGTACTATAGTATTGTATAGTACAATTTCCAGCCTTGTGAAATTAATCAAATAATTTCAGTTCATAAAACAAAATATAATGTTGGTTGGTTCCAGATGGAAGTTTCTACAATTACCAAAACAGGTCTTCACAGATGATTCCATCTATGGACTGCCATATGGCATATTGCTTCATAACTTAAGGTTACACAACACCAAATGTTTTCCCATAGACTTCTATAGTAACCTTATATTTTTTTAAAAAATATCCAGGCTATCAACAGCCATTCCATGTACACATGGGCACTGTCTGGCCTCTAAACTACAATAAAACACAAGTTGTGGCCAACTTGTCCGGCACATTTGCCAAGCACAGGAAGCGGAACACATCAACCCCCAGCTCCGCACCGAATGTCACCTACTTCAAAATATAGGTACACACATAAGCATAACCCATGGTGATAAAAATGACAGCACTAAATACTTAAAATTGTGGTCAGTTTTAATAACAGGGTGGATGTGCTTTTAAAACACATACACATCTTACACTATTTCATCCAATCACAGCTGTCACAGGCCTCTGTCCGTTTGAGTTGTTTCCATACGGTCCTCGCTCGGGCAGCATGTGATATTGATATAGTGTAGTGGAACCTGTAGAAAAAATGGTCTGCATCTGCACAAGGCCAATCTGTGATTTATGTACTGTACATACATGAAACTTCTCAGAAAAAAAATAAAACTGCATGAAACCTCAATATTTTTTTCTGTCCAACATATCTATTATGGCAAGAGAATAAAGAGATTTGCTGCACTGATAGAGGTGTAAGAGTTACATCATGTCTACTTCATCAAAGCTTTGCAAAAATGCATTTCTGCTTTCATAGAGAAAGTTTTCAAATCATGTATATACCATGGGAGTTCACTCCTATTTCACAAAAGAAGGGGGTCATGGGTTGATTCCATACATGACTGGGGCTGCCTAGATCATATCAACCCAGAATATATTTTGAACGACCAAAATCATGGACTATAGGCCAGATATTGGGGAGATTTCACATTAAGCAGCTTTAGAATCTTGACATATGTAAGGCTGGTTGATGAAGTTTGTCAAAAAGTACTAAGTGAGGAGATGCATAATGCCTAGCTGTCTGGAACACTGATCAGAGTACCCTGCCGCCTGTTCGTCGATCAAGGCAAATGACCCCTTAAACAGATGAAATCACTTTTTGACCACAGCATGATAGGAACTTATGCTTGACTCTATTGATTCATCAAGCTAAGACTTTTAAAAACTTCCAGGAAATCAAAACTATTTACTGTGAATTGTTTTGAGGTTGTTAGACTGGACAGTTTCATGTATAAGCCAGTTTAGAGGGTACAAAGTGGAAATATCCTCATAATTTTGGAAATTTATTGGTTAACCTGCCCAAAACTGAATATTTCTATTCACAGTTAACAGTATTTGACAGTATCAGCTAAAACCAGTGTTTCTCTGCAATAATTTATGGGTTACTGGGTGACAAGAAGACATATTGTATATGGGTAAACAAGGGAGATAATTTAAAGACATCACACACTCTCATGTCAATAAAATTTCTGGTCAGACCCACTCTACAAGGGTCAATTGTTATTATTTACATCTAATCAACTTCTTGGGTTCATGTACAGCCCTTAATTCATGTCTGGCAAAAAGAAATACTGCACAGTGAGGCATTAAGAGATCATGGTCAGAAACTTCCAATGGATGACGACGACCGAGTGGGGGAAGTTACCAGTCAGACATTGTGGTGTTTTAACTGGACTGGGGTACTTAAATGTACTGTATGTACCTACATATCCAAGTACTGCAACTGCTACGAGGTGGTAAGACATATCGAAGAAAAGGGCGTGTGCTTGATTAGACGCAGTCAACAACAGACTTCAGACCGGCTTGTCGAAATACCACATTGTATGTGAAGGCTTCTGTTTCTGCTGTATGTGTGCATACACACCTCCCCATTCATCAACAGGCATTCTGCAAGCTGAAAATAATGTTGCTATTATATTAAATGTCAAATCATAAAATCCAAAACAGCAATGAGACAGTTGCAGATAAAACAAAAAATAATTTTGAAAGTCATATGTGTTAAAAAGGGGGATTTTTTTTAAAATAAGGAAAGAAAATTAAGTTGATTCACATGCAAAATGGGTCAGACAGACAGAACTGAAATGCTTCAATGTTTACATTTAAAACAAGGGTTTGTGACATGTTCTGCTGTGCAATGAACATATTTCATGATTTTCTTATCATTTAACTTTAATTTGACCCTCAGGGGATAACCTCAGACACTCACATTGTTATAATAGTGTTGATTTTGGCTTACTTTGTTGTCAAATTCATCAGTTCCAACAAATTTAGAAGCAGGTAACCATTAATCAAAGGTAGAACTCACCATAGGGGTCTATTACCACTGTTTGGCCTCAAAACGAAGCAACGTTCATATTCACAACACTAGAACAATCTATTCCACTCAATACAGCCCCATCTTTACTCCCATTACCTTTAAATTTGCCTCCACATTCATACTGACTTGATTCCATGGTGAAATAAACACAGGAAAGCATGTAAAGTATGAATTACTGAAATGTGCTCGAACCCTACAGGTTACACAACACCAAATGTTTTCCCATAGACTTCTATAGTAACCTTATATTTTTTTAAAAAATATCCAGGCTATCAACAGCCATTCCATGTACACATGGGCACTGTCTGGCCTCTAAACTACAATAAAACACAAGTTGTGGCCAACTTGTCCGGCACATTTGCCAAGCACAGGAAGCGGAACACATCAACCCCCAGCTCCGCACCGAATGTCACCTACTTCAAAATATAGGTACACACATAAGCATAACCCATGGTGATAAAAATGACAGCACTAAATACTTAAAATTGTGGTCAGTTTTAATAACAGGGTGGATGTGCTTTTAAAACACATACACATCTTACACTATTTCATCCAATCACAGCTGTCACAGGCCTCTGTCCGTTTGAGTTGTTTCCATACGGTCCTCGCTCGGGCAGCATGTGATATTGATATAGTGTAGTGGAACCTTAAGAGTAGTTAATATATCATGAGAAGACAACTCTTTGAGTACCTGTATGGGGTTATCTCCCTTGGCGTAAAAAATTCTTGTTTATGGATTTCTATTGGTCTATGCTCTAGATAGTAAAATGCATTACTTTCCCAGATGGTCATGGTTTGTGAATGTAGTGTGTTTGATATGTGTGACAGTAACTGAAAGGCGAATGGTTACAAGTGAAAATAAACAATTCATTTCCATTGGCATGTAATCTTTTTGTCAGTAAAATTGTCATTTTTGTGAAGACTTCTGTTCCAGGTTAACCCTTTCACTACAAGAAAGATATTGAATAACAATCAACAATATTTAATACTACCAAACACTATCTCGTTCAATTCAGGAAATATTTCATAACCCATATTGTCCCAAAAAATATTTAACAGTAAATATTTCATCAAATTTTTATTTCTCTCCCTATCCCTATTTTTTTGTCAGCAACAGGAACTCTTGTAAATACATTAATTTAATCGGAATATATATATATGTATATGAAATAGAAAATATAACTGAAAGTGAAACTCATGATTTTCTTCAGAGGCATGGTAAAATAACAAAAATTGTCTGCAGTTCAGCAAAGGAACCTACTTTTGTCATGTTCTGAAGTCCTAAAAATAATTTGAGTTTGTTTCCCAATATGGCGGAATATGACAGTAAGACCACCAATAATTGCACGCTCATTGTTATTTTCCTTTCCAGTGAGTAGAAAGATGCATGTTTATGCTGAGTCTAGACTTCTTTAATGTGTGAGTGAGTTTAGTTTGAAGCCACACTCAGCAGTATTCCAGCTATATTGCGGCAGTCTGTAAACAGACAATCCTGTTATCCAACCGCATGAACATTGATCTACATAACTGGGATATGATGACCTGTGTCAACCAAGTCAACCAGCCTGACCACCCGCTCCCGTTAAGTCACCTCTTACGACAAGCATGGGCTGCTGAAGATCAGGTCTAACCCGGATTTCTATAGGTTGGATTTCTTTAGAATTAATTATACTTTTGTAAACAGTGTACCACCATAGACGTTTTTCTCTATAGTACTGTGTGTACCTGCTGACACTAGGAATCTGAAAAGTCGAGCATTATAAGTTGTTCACTGACCTTGAGGTGAATTTGGGCTGATATACTCTCTGTGAACATGATGAAGGGTGAGGGAACACAATGAAACATATTAGGCAATTTCCAAATACTAGATTTTCAGACATAGAATCTAGCAGACAAGAAACACACATTTAGAGTTATCTCCCTTCTATCGTTTTGCATTCCCAAAACATCAGTAATTTCTTTACATCATATGTGATTCAGCTATTCGAGATGAATAATTGCTGAGGCATCTCAGATTATCCGGGGTAATAATAATCAGACTATAACAAATTTGTAGTGCTAGTGTACAGTCTAAGTATTGTTCATTAAACTCCTACATCGAGTCAAACAAACCCTAATAGCTGGTCATGTCAGGTAATCTTTGAGCGACCTGTGACGGTCCAATCAAACCCATTGTGCAGTCGATGAACTGTGGCAATGCGGATCTATGTATCTTGTCCAAAGATACAAATGTGCTGAACTTGGGACCCGATACTTGGTGACTCCTCAGGGGATTGAACTCAGGCCTTCTGTGGGATAGGCAGACACCTTACCACTGCACCATTTATAATGAACAAAGGAAAGTTTATAAGTACACAAGTTTTCAACTTGACTCAACAGAAAAATTTAAATACATTTTATTTATCTTTATTTCCATCATCGAGAGACAATACTCCTATTTTGACACAAAAGCTATGAGACAAGTAAATTCTGAGTTAACATTAAAATCTACAATAAAATAACAGATATAGAAAACACAAAAAGACAACATCAGAGAACAACCTTTTCTGAAAACCTGCAGAAAGAGACACTACAAAATACGAATCTGCGGTGGGAACCTTCTGAATGGATCATTGGCTGCCAGTAACAGCAATGAGCTTGCAGAGAAGGCACAAATGAATAAATAATGCCCACATCAAAGCATATCTACTGAAAGAAAGAAATAGGGTAACAAGAATATCTCCAGCCATCAATATACTTGTAATGATAGGAAGGAATAAGGTAACAAGAATATCTCCAGCCATCAATATACTTGTAATGATAGGAAGGAAACAAGAATATCTCCATCCTCGATATCTCCAGGGTATACGTTCCGATAAGTCTCCACTATACCCTGGACGCATCTACGGCTCTGTCCGATAAATTTATTACCTCCCTTGACTGTCTTTTGATCCAGTCAGGTGTCTACGCTGGGAAGCTGAGCGAACCAATCACAACGCACTTTCGTTTTTTTAATTATCTAACCGATTATACTTGGCAACAGAAACCATGCAGAGGTTCTCTGGAAGAGTTAGAAGGCGTTCTTGCATATGTTGTTTTAAAGTTTCGGACCTGTCAGTTTGTTTGTATGATTTCCCTAAAATCTGGGACGCACTGCGAGCAAACCTTTGCAGTTGCGACCGCTACCTTTGTTGACACTGGCAAGCTCAGTTATAACGGCAGCCTAGCTGATTGGCTACTGTGAGAAGGTGGAGCCAGCAAAGGGAGGTAATAAATTTATCGGGCTGAGCCGTAGATGCGTCCAGGGTATAGTGGAGACTTATAGGAACGTATACCCTGGAGATATCGAGGATGGAATATCTCCAGCCATCAATATACTTGTACTGATAGAAAGAAATAAGGTAAAAAGAAAATCTGCAGTCAACAGTGTACTTGTATATACTGATAGAAAGAAATCGGTTAACAGCTGACTGAAAAAGAATATCTACAGCACATTAATATACCTGTATATATATACTAAGGCAACACTGAAAAAGTGAAGAATAACACCTTCAGCAGGTAATATCTTTGTATATACAGGTAGTGAGAATTAACAGAACACCTGAGCGAACAGGAATATCTGCAACAATTAGTATACTTGAATTTATTCACAGAAAGAAATAACTGAACACTGGCGTTAAAAGGAATATCTGCTACAATTAATGTACTTGAATATATTAAGTAGAAAAAAAATAAGGGAACACCAGCAAGAACAAGAATATCTGCAACAATTAATATACTTGGATATACTGGTAGTTAGAACTAAGGCAACACTTGAGGGAATGAGATCTGCTACAATTGATATACTTGAATATTACTCGCCCGTTGAAGATACTGCAGTGTAATATTTTCACTTCAGTATTACACTAGTGTAATACCGCTTGACGTATGACGTCAAAATGGTTCAAAGTTGTGACGTCACAATGCTTATGTTGATGAGGCGATTTTACTAGACCTTGCTTGACTTGAAAACTGAGTGTCCTCACACTATAGGCAATTTCGTCTCAGTTTCTGTCAATTTATGTGGGCAAGTAATAAACAAAATACTAAACTCACTTCCGTGAAATACCATTTTCATTAAACTCATTAAAGATTTAGCATCAAACTCGCTTTCGCTCATTTGATACCAGATCATTAACTCGTTTAATAAAAAAGGTATTACACGGAAGGTTGTTTAGTATCCTCTATATATCCTGGTAGTAAGAATTAAGTGAACACTATTGTGAACAGGAATATCAGCAACAATTAATATACTTGAATATACTGGCAGTAAGGATTAAGTGAACACCAGCGTGAACAGGAATATCAGAAACAATGAATATACTTGAATATAATGGTAGTAAAGATTAAGGGAACACCAGAGGGAAGGAGATCTGCTACAATATACTTGAATATATTAGTAGAAAGAAATAACTGAACACACGAGTGAAAAGGAATATCCTCAACAATTAATATACTTGAATATACTGGTAGTAAGGATTAAGGGTACACCAATGTGAACAGGAATATCTGCTACAATTAATATACCTGAATATACTGGTAGTAAGGATTAAGGGTACACCAGCGTGAACAGGAATATCTGCTACAATTAATATACTTGAATATAGTGGTAGTAAGAATTAAGGAAACACCTGAGTGAAGGAGAAGATCTTCAACAATTAAAATACATGAAGATGCTGGTGGTAAGAATTAAGGGAACCACTGATTGAACATGAATATATGCAACAATTAATATGTCTGAATATACTAGTAGTAAGAGTTAAGGGAACACCTGAGTGAAGAAGATCTTCAACAATTAACATACATGAAGATGCTGGTGGTAAGAATTAAGGGAACCACTGATTGAACATGAATATATGCAACAATTAATATGTCTGAATATACTAGTAGTAAGAGTTAAGGGAACACCTGAGTGAAGTTTTGTTTTGTGGGCTGTTTTGTTTTCATTTTTGTTGTCCTGTTTGAACTAGAATTGTAATTTACTAAGAAAGTATAATCCCAAATATAACATATATTATATGTTTTGTTTTTGTGTTGGGAGGTGATTATGGATTCCAGTTAATAACTAAAGGCACAGTGCTCTGAAAACTGGTTTTATCATCCTGAATTCAGAATGACTGTAGTGTAAATATTAGCATAGGGATCCATGATTACACTGACAGAAGGAAATGTCATCAAAGACGTATCTTAATCTTATATCCTTACTTTAAACTATAAACGACTGTTTCAATGGACAAAACAGAATGTTCAGCCTCACTAGACACAGTATTCTGATTACTTAAATGTACATGTATATCACTGCTAGCTAAACCATAGCTAGGATCACCAGTTAACAAACGGCTCTGTCTGTGACCATAACGGTGCTCAATTACATAACCCGATAAGCAGGAGACAGCATTTGTTTCGGGACCAGACCATAATTTGAAGTGTCCTTGATTCGTCCAATCCACCAGCCTTGCTTGTCATAATCTCGGCTGATGATGTGAATAATGTCGGCCACCTTGAAGGACAATTCGTCTTCAGAGTCAGCCTTATTTGCCCACTTTCCATAATACATATTCTCAAAATCCTCGTCCGGGTTGACAACAATCCTGACAGGTAGTCGAGGTGGGGGCTGTTGTTTCTCAACAGGCTTGTTCTGGGAGGCCGATTGTTTGGGTACCGAGGGTATCTGGGGGATGGGAAGTTTAGGGACAGAGGGTACCTGGGGGATGGGTTGTTTGGGAATGGCTGGCAGTGGCATGGATGGAACTTGAGGCGTCCTGGCATCATCATACATCCCTGCTGTGTCCTTGTCAAGTGCCTCATACCTCTCGCTGCCTGGGATGACGGCTGATGCATCATCGTATTGCTGATTGTAGTAGTTGGAGAAGCCATCACTGAAGATTTCATAGGTGTCTTCTGAAAGTAGGTGCAATTCTTTTAGTGTCATCATACCACAGAACACAGTGGACATGTGATTATTTGTCAAACATATCCCGAAAACACTGAAATATACTGAAGGAGAAAATAAGGAAAGATGTGTTAATATAAATCCTATACAACATACATGTATCATGTTCCTGAAAAGTTGTATCAAGGTCTAAATCCACAGTCTCAGAGTGGCTTCTCTAAATTCATGAACCAGTGCCATGGATAAAAAAATTGCAGCATCTCTTTTGGCCTGGGCACGGTGTCTTCAGATATCCATACTTTGGAACACCCAGGAGGAAAATGTCAGATGTGCTGCCTTTTACCATATTTATGAAGGTACTATTCAAAACCATCATTATAAAATAAGCCTCAAAAGGTCAATCTGGGGGTGAATCCATCAGATCTGTTCACATTGAAAAAATGCAATGTTAATGATAAATTTGATATTTTATACTTATCCTCGATCATACATTATGCCTTTAGTTTTAAAGACTGGATAAGGAAAAATATGTAATTGTTTTGATAAAATTGACACGTAATACTTCTTGTAGGAGCAGAGACCATATAATATTATATGGTCTCTGGTAGGAGATAAATAGAATATCTTTTCATTACTTTATACATCACTTCTGCTTCTTTCATAAATTTTATAGTTAATCATCAGTTAGAATCAGCTCTTTATGAAGGCAGACATTTGTTAAGTTAATCATATCAACACTCTCTCAATTTTTCAGTGTTTCTGTTGGTATTCTCTCTCAGACCACCTCTCTCAGGTGTACTGCAGTTCCAACCTCCTCCCTTACTATACAGCTATTCTGATTCACTCCCTCCCAGCTTTTCATTCATTTTCTCTCCCTCCCTCCCCCATTTTACAACTGTTCCCTTATATATTTCCATCAGTATATACCAGGAAGAAACATACTTCATAAAACCTTACAAAACATAAGGTACAGTATTTCATTTACATTATCATGGCATATTTATTTCAACATATATAAAATTTGCAAAGTTTTAACTTTAATTATTCATGCTACAGACTTAGATGGTTTTAATCTTCACATGAGGTGTTAAAAAAAACAACTTACCACCAAGATCAGAGCTAACATGAGACAGAGGCTGAGAGTGCCTTTTAAGTTACCATTACTCGTAGTCAGAAAGATTTGACAAGATTGTTACAAGATATGTGTAGCTTACTGTAAACAGAAATATAAGCAAGCAGAGGGCATTGATGGATAATTTGCAGAGGGCATTGATGGATAATTTAAGAAAGTAAGATTTTCTGTAACACTATTTTGAGTGATACCCATGATTGAAATGCTAGTCAAGTTATTAGTACAGGAATATTTTTGGCATACTCTTCAAATATTCCTTATGTTAGTGATAAAATACATCAAAAGAACTTTCCTTGCATTATAAATACCAATTACCAAAATTATTCTACAGGACAGAGAGAAGACCTATGATCTGCTACGTTAAACTTCAAAAACAGACAATACTTACCGAATGGCATCGTAATTATATCATGACGAAATTATTTATACATACCAGTGAAATCAGGTTTCGAAGATCAGAAAACACATCTCTGAATTAAAAGCATAAGCATTAAAATGAGGCATTAGTATATATATGCTAATATAGTGAAGGATGAGAACACCCTCGTTAGTTGTTAGGTACATGTGAGTCAGCTTGGATGGTACTGGTGGATCCCAATATAGGAAGATCCAGGTAGATCCATAAATATGTGACTTTGTATGTAGAAGTGGTAACATAGTTGATAATAATCGGGAGGTAAAGGTGAGGCTTAGACAGAAATGTTCATTATCTAGAAACATGAAAAATCTAAAAACATACCAGTAACTCTTAAACATTGTCACCATATTAGTTGTAGGTGATAGTGCCATATAGGGAGAACACATAAAAAACTACCTGAATCCCCTTGTGAAAAATGTCCTTTTTGAAATGTTTCTCACACTGATTGTTTCACATTTAGTGTTTCAAATTTGGTTCCACATTTCATGTTTACAATTTTCTCACCTTTGTAAACGTCAGAATACAGACTGCTCAGGAAGTCTACATACGTATGGGACTTACAGTACATAAACATCACTTTATTTTTGCATCGACCATGACCTGACATCAGTTGGTCTAAGCAAACCTTAAGCTATGCCCTATAATTACACAACATACCTCTATTGTGGGGTGATACAGAGAGTGTGAGTGTGTAAGTTTGGTTTTACCCTCCTTTTGCTATATTCCAGCAATATTACAATGGGGACACCAGAAATGAGCTTCATACATTGTACCCATGTGGGGAATCAAACCCAGGCCTTGGGCGTGATGAGCAAACATTTAACCCACTTGGCCACAACACTGACCCATGCAGTGTAAAAAGTGAGATGGGTGTGGTTGAGGTTTAATGGGTGCGTCTGTATGTGTTCAGGGTAAGACTGTCTATGGGAGGGTGGGGTAAGTTTACAAACTGTGTAGTCGAGGAGTCCAGTGGGTAAAATGTCACTTCAGTTGACTTAAGATCCAGGTTCTATTCACATCATGGGAGCGACGAGTGAAGCATTCATGAGTGCCCCTAGCTGTCATTATAATTGCTGGAATGCTGGCAACCACTATAAAGATTTACAACATTAAACAAAAGCACTCAATCTTGATTGAAACTGAGATATTTCTGTCCTGGATTTGACTGTCATGACCAATATCAAATCACTTGACATCCAAGTCCATGGCTCTCCATGACTGTTTTCTCCTTAAACAATACTACTCACTAAAAGTTAGAAACTTAGTGACCTTACTGGAGGTCTGGAGTGATTCTGTCACTGCATGACAGATGAACTATATCGATATAAATGAACAAACAAACTTCTTTTGAGCAGTACAATATAACACACATACAGTAGCAAGATTTGTTGGCTCTCAGAATCTATCGTTTCCAAGCATACTGAACACCAAAAGAAATGCAATTTTTGAAAAAAGTAAGTCTTATAAAAGAAAGTGTTCAATTTCATGTCTTCTATTTAAAAACTTGACAAAAAGTTGGGTTTTTTTATGTTCAATATACATATATTATTCTAATTACAGAATATTGAAATTGAATACTTTTTCTTCCAAAAATTCATTTCATTTCCACCTGGCAATGAACTGTACAAGATATCTGTTCAACAACCCACCCAAAGTTTGAAAATAATGAATTTAAAACAATGCAAAATATAACATGGCAAATGAAACAACACAATATTGTAATGATGACTGCATTTTATTAAAAATTAAAAAGCATGCAGACATATGACATATTCCAGTAAAAACACTTGCAGCAAAATCCTTTAAGTAGGTCCAATATGACTTAATTCACAAGTTAACAAAGCCATTAAGAAGTCATCTTGCTTCAGTGTTTAAAAAAACAATGGTTAAATTCCATTCCAAAATTACAGGGGTAGTAAAATGTTTCTTTGGGACCAAATAACACACACACATATACATGCTGGTACTCAATATTTACTGTAAACAGAAACTTAACTAACCATTAATTTACATCATTCCTGGTAATGTGATAAGTATTAAAAGAATCACAATAGCAGTCCATTTGTGGCACATCTTAAATATAAACAGCTGACTCAGCTAATATTTTGTGCCATCAATTGTACAACCAATACGGATCAAACGACCAATCAAATTTGAGGTTGCTGACCCTTTTTGGTATGGATCATGAAAGAGGTCAGAGGGCTTAGCTTTGTTGTACATGGGACTGACATATAATTGCAACTGGAACACTTCCTCAATTGTCTGTCAAAACTTCCTGTATATCTTGTATGTTTTCAATACTTTACTTTTTCTGTGATTTTCTGTTTTATCTTCACAAATTGTAGCGACCGTTGATGACAAATGAACATGTTCACAATCTGTAGGTGACAATTTTCTATTGTGGAGTTAATTCATTCATATGGTTTTGGGATTTGTTTTAAGCAGTGGTTGAGATTCATGGGTTAGCAGATTTAGCAGTTGAGACTCAACTAAGAATCAATATGGTATTCAGGATTCACAGACAAGGAACTGGTACCCAATTTAACAAGCATGACTAGCTTTTTGTAATACTGCACATCATAGAACTGGAGAGGATTCTGGACATGTTTTTTAATGAGTCACAATCTTTGTGTAAAAAGATCACAGCACAAGCCTAGAAAGCACCTTTCTCCACTCCTAGCACCATGTCAATGCAATGACGCATTTTGAAACTAAACAACAGCTTATCTTATGATTGATACAGAAATGCACAAATATCAATAAATGCCACATGTGAATCTTTGCTAATTGACATCGTAGGCCTTATAATTTTGTCTTGATTGTCTACAAATCTGCAAAACTTAAAACATCTAAAATCAAAAAGAAAACATTCAGAAAGATGGCCAAAACACAAAGAATTCCAATCATGAACCATAATTACAGGTCAGATTTTGCATATATGTTATATAATGACTCAAAAGAGACAATATTTTGTTTAACACCTACCACTGACAAACCAACTTGAATTTTTTTCAAAAATCTTGTGCATTGCATCATACCTATTCAATTTACTGACCAAATTTTTACAACTAAAAAACCACTTAAAAAAGAACCAAAGTGTGGTTTTATCATTTAGCTCATAGCACTGAATGGAAGGTATATTGCTGAATGAGGCAAAAACAAACAAACAAACAAACAAACACTGAAGCCTGCATAGAAAATGGACTGTGAGGACACAGGTTGGCATACAACCTAACCTTAAGATATACATGATATAGGTACAATTATTTCTTTAAATGTTTACACTTTTATGACTTTTGTGGAGACACATTTTATTTTAATACAAAACCTGTCGGAATTAGCATCATGACTTTTGTACCAAATATGAGGAAAGTTGGCAGGCATTTTGGCAGAACACACACCATCAACAAATGGTAGAGCTGGATTGGAATAATTCATCCATTTTCATAGCTGCATAACACTTGACCACTCCAATGGATTCACCCCAAAATGTCAGACTATTTCATGACATTTTTTCTCTTAGCATAAAACATATTAATTAAAAAATTAAATAAATCTGAAAATAAGAATGATGTGCTATTACTTAGGAGGACAAAATGAAAAGTTGGACTTGAAAGCATGAGTCATGGTGAATATGATACATATCTAAACAATACGATATGATTCTTATCCTGATAGTTTTATTTGAGAAGTTCTGATTCTCTAACTTTCTGTAGGGAAATCACAACGCGGAATAATTTTTTTCAAATTTCAGACAGCAAAGATGTGCGTCTATCAGAAAGAAATATAAGGTTTTGTGCGTTGTCAGATTTATAGCCTACCAGAATATATTTATGAGAATCTGCATAAACTTTTTAACACTTTTGGTTATTTTTCACACATTTACATAAATAACCCTTAATGAGTGAGTGAGTGAGTGAGTGAGTTGAGTTTTATGCCGCCAACGTTTAACGTAACAGTTTTGGTTATTTTTCACACATTTACATCTGTGTAACCTTTAGTGTAATGAACTGCACATACTGTTGTAAAATGCTGTATTGTACTGTGAGTCTTGTGTTGTGATACAATGTGTTATTGTCGCATCGTTACACTATGAATCATATGATGATATACTGCTATGAAAAAAGATAGCATACATGGTAGTTAGAACCATACTGTCACACTATGTTTTATAATCTTATTTTAGTGCTTCATATTTGATAGTTAAATTAGAAAAAAAAGGCCAAAAATATTTTGCTGACATAAGACTTAAATATTATCAGGTGCTACTCAGTATCACGTCCACTGTATCATGTCTTCTACTGCTACAAATCAAATCATGATACTTTAAGTAACATCTTGCCCCAGAAACCATTCTTAAAAAAAAAAAAAAAATCCACTGAAATCCATCACACTAAAATTACATAATGCAACATAAATAAATCAACTTATTAACTGTTAATGTTAACTGATGAAAATTCACAATGGAACTGTAGGAATTAAGAGTACAAAATGTTCAATATTTTTCCATGTAAACATCAACATATCAAGTGTCTACTTTATTACCACGTACAATACCAAACTTCAGAATAAAAATGTGAATTTCAGCTTGATGAATACAAACTGATAAAACAAAATAATTAAAAACATGTTTGCATTTTAGAGACTAAGACTTGTCATGCTTGAGATATCTTTTAGGAACAATGGCTGCATGACTCTAAAATATAGCTTATTGAGCAGAAAGTGACTGTAGCAACTTTAATTAATTTTGTGATTATATATTTCATATTTTTCATTTAAGGATTAATATCATCCTAGCATGAATCAAACCAGAGACCATATAATATAGTTTCTGATTAAACTCTATCCAAATTTTTTTTCTAAAAACAATTAAATACATCATCACACAGTATTTTGAGTATGAAAAACAAGTAAAATTAGTTTAAAGTATACAAACAATTTGTACATCTTGAATACCTTGTCAATACAGCTGTATAATAACTGACTGAAAGGTGATATAACAAAACAAAATCATTACTAAAAAATCATGAACATTTTGATTCCTCGGTGTTCTTCATATGGCTCTGTAAGCGCGGATGAGATAATGTTTCGGAACAAGGCCGTACTTCTCATCAATCCTGCCCACCCACCAGTCCTTGTTGTCAAACTCTCGGTTAACAACGTGAATGATTTCCCCATGTTTGAAAGACAGCTCCTCATCGGAATCAGCTTTCCAGTCCCATTTTCCATAATACATGTTCTCATAATCTTCCAGTGGATTGACGGACAACTCCAGCTTGGGTCTTGGGATTGGTTTTGTGGGTCGTGGTGGCGGTAGGTCTGGCAAGGCGGGAAGGGGTTGATCCTGTTTGGATGAGGGTGGGGGTGGTGGAAGATCTGGGAGAGGCATTGAAGGTTTGTTCAAGGATCGCATCGGTGGCGGAACTGGTGGTGGTTTTTCTGTAGGCTTTTCTGGAGTTGTCGGCGTTTTTTCGACATTTCCCACATCATCATAAACCTCATCCATTTCGCCGATAACTTCCTCTTGTTTTGTGGTAGACTCTGCGTCATCATAGACCTCTTGATCGGCATTACCATTAGTTTGTGGAACATCGTTGGTAGTGGACAACGATTTCACCTGCTCGGCTACGTCATCCATATCCTCATAAATATCGTCTGAAAAGCAGTTTAGAGGTAAGCAATTACCTCAACAACCAACTGAGTTATATCCATTGATGCATGCATGATGGACATGTTAAACATTGGAAATGCATTTTTGAACAAGACATACAGAAATCCTCTTGTTTCAGCAGAATCAGCACTATTTCAACAATTCACAATTACTACGGAGTGACTGACTGACTGACTGATGGAGTATGTTGGGTGCGATTGCACTTTAAACAATATTCCAGTAATATCACAGCAAGTGAACTTCATGTGTCAAGAAAGTGATGAAGATTTCAGACATGGGCATAGTGCATATTCACAGAGAAAAAATCAGAGCAAACCCTGATTTGAACCCATGGTGACAGGTTCCTGATGTACCAAAGGGACATAACTCATTGTCACACCTAAAACAACTGACCCACCTGTACCCCAAACTAAGGAAGGACTATTTTTAGAGGTCTACTGTTTTACCATCATGAAGATGGCAACTCTGTACCATACAGTTTCACAGATCAAAGATTTAAAAAGATGTTCTATACCCAGTATAGAGCTAAATTAGTAAGTTTTCAAACCAAGTCACTACAATATAATTCCTCAAAATTATTTAACTTATCTACCCTCATTTTGGTAAATTATGGTTATAACAAACTCAAAGAGACAACTAATTTTAGTTTGTTATAACCAACCATTATAAACATTGTTAACTGTATTTAGACAGTTAATGCAGGAACATGCTGTGACTTCTGTATGGAACTGATGTAAATGTTTCTGTGTTGCCTGCTCTATTAAGCCTTTAAGCTGTATTTCAAAGCCTGTTCCTGTAAACCATTTCCTACTGAGCTTTTCATCTACATGTGGGTTTACAGTTGTTATCCTATCCTCATATCTTTTCTCTGTTTAACATCATTATTACTGCATGTCACAACAGATCAACTTACAGGAAAAGTCTGCCAAAGGAGCTGTGCAAGTTACGTAACACTTAAACTGCTGTGATATAAATACTTCCTTTTAAAAGTTTATGTTATCCATAAAGTGTGCTCTTTTAAAGTGTGCATTTTTCCCAAACCCATCGTGTCTCTCATTTCTTATCTGAAATCTTTACTGAAAGTTGTCTTTAGATAAAATAGAGTATTTATTTTTGGAGTAGCTTATCCTAATTAAGAAAGAGATTGCTAAATAGATTTATAAAATATTTTATGATTTGTAGAAAGTCATAGGTAGAAATGTTCTGTAAGTCACATCCGACGAGGACAGACTTTTCTTATGAGTAGATTTGTAGACTCTGTAGTGATGAGCAGGAAAACATCATTAAATGAATGGATTTAGGGACATGGCAAAAGCAGACCTATATGGGAAAGTGATAAAAATGAAAACAAAGTACTGTGCTTTGTAAGTTAGGTATTGCTGTATGGACACAGACAAAATTTCAAGATGGACGCTACTCTAGACTACTTCTGTTTGCAATGTGAGTGAAAGCCATCCTTTGACTGCCAACTTGACTACACATGGTTGCCTATTTGTCGAAAATCTATTCCGTGCAAAATCTAGAATACTACAAAGATTGTGCAGTAATGAAGACTATTTAAGTTTATGTAATGTTTCTCATCATCATTTCTTGACAGACAAAAAATTATACTTATTAATACTGAATGACAGATCATATCATCATAATATGTACATTTAATGTTTTTCTTACATCATAATGTGTCAAGTACAATAAAGACAATTAACAAGAAGTCATAATTACTCAATCATTAATCATTATCTTGTAGCATAATAATAAATCTGATATCATTAATATATTCAAACTGAAACCATTTTCAATTATTACATACAATAGCAGACACATTTCAGAATAATGAATTAGTACTTTCAATTGTTTTACAAAAAATATCACACATTTTCTTATCAAATCATAATTCATCATCATTACAAAACATTATTAAGGATAATTGCTAAAATTAACAGATACATTTAAATTGTATTGAGCATTATTTCAGAAATCTTATCCATTAATCATACTAAAACATATTCTTGTAATACTACATGTTTCCCAACAAGGCTACATGTTAATGAAGCAAGCGTTATTAGCAGCTTACCAAACTCGCCCTCTATCGGAATGTCACCTGTTGGTTCGCCGCCATTCTCAATGATTGAACGCCACGCCTGAAACTCCTCCTTCGACTCAGCGAGAAACTGGAAAAATCAAAACATAATATGAATGCAAGAGGTCTACACATGAGAATTTTTAATTTATCTGAAGGAGAGGACAAGGTATACATTTTTAGACAAGAATTAATGTGCTGAGGAAAATCATGGAAATTTTTTTGTTGCTTTAGAAGCCAGAAATGATCTTGTTTTTCAACTTTATAATATTAGAAGACAACAGAAAAAGCTTATATTGTTTTAGGGTTTAGAAAAAGGAGGGATTGTTCACTAAACATGCTGAATACATTTGTATTGATAACTAACTATATTTTGTTTAGTGCTGAAGAACTGAATGAAAACTAATGCTTTTCCAAACTATCCTTGCCCACCCACTCATCCAATAATTTCTTAAATGGACAGTTCCTTACAGATGGTGAGTGAGTGAGTTCATTTGCATTGGCATTATTTGAGCCAAAACGACCCCTAATAATAAAACAGTTAATGGATATGATTTCAGTGCTGTTAAAACACAGGCCATCAATTCATGTACTATTTTGGAGGATATGAAAAAAATAGTGGCTAATTATTTCACTGTTATTTACCGAGTCCATCACAAATGAGTAACAGGAAGTCAAAATACTCCCCAAAAAGCTCAGCAGAAACAGGCTGAAAGAGTTTATCATTTCAGAAACTTTTGTCATTTCATTAAAATTTATAAGAAACTAGCAAAAAATATTTAACATGGGTTTTTATATTGCCCTACAAAACTAGAGGTCCAAAAGACCTGTATCAACTACATCTAATTTAAAGGGTTGTTCTGAGGTTTGGAAATGTAACAGCGTACTGTAAAATATGTCAGATATGTATACAAATGCATACATCACAGAATCTTGTCGAGAACAAAACAGTGACTATTACTGTGGATCCCTAGGTCAGCTCATTTGTGTATACTGAATTCACTTTTCTGATCCTGACACCTTTGTCCTTTGAAATCACATTAAACACTTAGCTATGAAATCATATGACACATATAACTATTAATTTTCATAACTGTGATGTATATGTAAGAAATCACATGATGCATTGTTACTAAATTTGTATGCAATCACATGAAGCATTGTTACTAAATTTGTATGCAATCACATGAAGCATTGTTACTAAATTTGTATGCAATCACATGAAGCATTGTTACTAAATTTGTATGAAATCACATGAAGCATTGTTACTAAATTTGTATGCAATCACATGAAGCATTGTTACTAAATTTGTATGAAATCACATGAAGCATTGTTACTAAATTTGTATGAAATCACATGAAGCATTTTACAGGTGATTGTTATTTGTATGAAATCATGTGAAACATTTCACACTGAATTCTTAGAATCATGTGAAGCATAACTCTGTGAAATTACATGAAAAAGTGTATGCACAATTTATGCAAAATAATATACTCTCATTTCTATGAAATCCTGTTGAGCATTTCACTCTTAATTTTACAAAATATGAGAAACATAATTGTATCAAATCACATCCTATGAAATTCATATCAAACCTTTCACAAGCCTACAGACTGTCCACTCATCTGGACACTGTGTATTTGATGCTAGACACACACAGGTAAATTAGTACACATCACCTGGTACGACCGTTTTCCTGACCCCACAATCTCAAAGCTCAACTCCTTCTTGGCAGTCTCCTTAACGTGTTGCGGTGCCTCACGGAACTCATAGCCTGCAAGTAAGGAATGCAGTATACTTACCAACTCTTGTACCATATGTACCAAGGATGTGAACCAGGGTACTACATATTCCATGTAAACAGGTTTGGATATAAGATTCCAGTAAAATAGGGTTTACTGTCAGATTCTTGAGCTCACTCTGAAATGTGTGCTAGTGGTGTTCCGATAATAGAAAATAATCTAAAATCTATCGAAAGAAGGATTAATAATAATTATTGATTTTATAAAACATACTTCGATTTTGAAATTTTGTGTTTTTATTTTAACACACTTGAATGAAGTAAACTAATCATTAAGTCTGACAAATATTCACAAACAGACATGGACTCAACAGTATAAAGCAAAGCACAAAAATGTAACGTAAAATGAAATGTAAAATTTTAACCCCTTTTATTGTTTAATTACAATCCCAGTGTCTTTCTTGCATGCATGCATTCACTGCATGACAGTATTTGTTGTCAAAAACATTAATTACAAAAAAAAAAAACAGTGGAAAAATGCTTAATATTTATGATTACATTACAAAAACTATATTTCGATCAATAATCATTCATCACAAGTCCTCCGACTTGGATTTGTTTTCCGATTTCCAACTCTACTGTGTGCACATTAATGTGTTTCGTTGGTAGCTCTTGTAAATTATCCATGGATTCATCATGATAGCTATACCAATGCATAGTTTAACACACCCTCCTCAAGCACAGTACACTGCCTCAGAGTAAACTAATCTTTGTTTTATCTAGCTATGCTGGGTACAGGAAGGATAACAACAAGTACCGTCTGTAAACATCTTTCAGCATCATGCAGCCACATACCAACCTTCATCAGTTTTCGGAGACTCTACCCACCTTGTACTAGTGAGTTGTAGGTGGTCCACATACCAATTAACAAATATCAGACCCTGACTGATGAGAAATCATACAAATATTATATTTACCATCAATTTATGTACTTATGGAAAGCTTTTTGACTGCATTGCATTGTGAGATCACAATGGTCACCATGACAACATCCCAGGAAGTATGTTGTCATGGACGACATATACACTACATGACACCATGTTCACAACATCATACAGGAACTGTGGCTAAAAATAACTGTACCCTGATCCATGTTTACTAAGTATGACTAGTCCTGGTATCTAAAGCCATTTCCTTTCATAAAAAGTATGCCTCTGAAACACGTGTCAAGTTTTACATGCTGTAAACAACATATATTGAAATAAAACATTCCAAAATTCACATTTACCACTCTCTGTATGTAACAGAAGTTCATACCAAAGACTATCAATTATGCAGACACAAATATTAATTCTCCAGTCCAAATTCCAAGTTACTGAGTGCTTGAACAGCACATTTTATGCCCCTTTCCTTCTGGATGACCTTGACCTTCAATGTCAGCCAATCACATGTCAGAAAATAAACCTGGCGGTACATCACATATGTAGTCATTATGTCATCAGCTTTCACCTAAATTGGTGAGTCAGTAAAAAAGCATATGACTTTATTGATAACAACTTTGGTCTAAAAATAAACACTGAAACAAAGTTCGTAAGAAGTTCTTACCCACTGAGTATCAAATTTGAATTATATGTCTTTATCCAGCCTGACACACGGCACAAGGAAATTGAACACCTAATGCGTGATCAAGGTTCTGTGTACTGAAGCACTGGTTTATGAGATCTCTGAAATGCTGAAATCAGCACGGAATGAGATATAATTGCTCGGGCAGAAGCATTCCGTATATTACCTTCGAGAAAAAAGGCTCCAGCCTGTTTTGCATCCTTGCTCTTCTCGTAGTAGTAGAAGGTCTTGTTGTGGATGACACAGAACCTCTTCTGATAGGCACTTTGTAGAAGTGTGGCTAAAACAGTGAGGGAGTCAGTCAGTCAGTGAGTAAGTGAGTCAACAAGTCGGTTACTGATGTTTGGGCAATCATATCCTTGCAATTGTAGGAGGAAAGACAGAAGTGGTGCAGGTCTTCTTAATCGCTTTGGTGAACTTCAAAATCACAGGGCTAATGCCACAAAGTAAGGTTTATAATAATTGGGGATAATCTTGGGGTCCTACATACAATCATTAGATCCTAGAACAGCTTAAGTTTGCAGCTGATTGTGTGTGGGGGTGAGTTGCGTTTTACAACACTTTTAGTAATATTCTAGTAATATCACTGTGGGGGACACCAGAAATAAGCTTCAGACAATGTAACTATGTGGGGAATCAAACCCAGGCCCATGGCGTGATCAGCCAACACTTGGGCTACCCCACAGCCAATCATCAGTGTGAAATATGTTTCTGTGACCTGCCTTGACACCCCTTGACCAGACCATCAGGTCAGGAGGAATGGAGACTGTGTTTACATATAAAGACCTCACACATTAAACCAATGTTGGGCTAAAACCCAGGACCTCAGCATGATAAATGAACACCTTAACAACTAGGCTACCCCACTGCCGCCGTTTTTAAAGAAGGCATTGTGATTCTATATCAGAACATAGGTTCCCTGCAACCTGTGGTTCTCTAAGCAGATCAGGTTGTCAGGCTCACTGACTTGACTGACTGCATATCACCATATCCAGATCACACAGACTGATGTTCATGATGTTAATCACTGGATTGTCTGATAAAGAAATAATTATTTACATCATGTACCTATATTTCTATACATAAGACCTTAAACAGAAAAGCATGTGAATCGTGATTCAAGTGAACTTACCTTTTTTCCTCTTCTTTTCCAAGAAACCCATTTTGACTGGATTTGTTAAATCCTTCACGGCAACATCAGGCACATCTGTTTAAATATGTTTATATATATAAGTCATTATACTTAATAAGATAAAAATTATTTTATGATTGATGAAAACATGCTCATTCATGATCTTAAAACATTCTATGTTCAGAGGTAGTTGTACTCACATTTTTCAGTCTAGAGAACTTCATAACATGCGTTCATTGTAACATGATTCTACAGAGGTTAGCCATAACATAAAGAAATGTTTGAAATTGGGAAGATCCATGTAAAAATATTCTTCATCCTAATGTACAGACACCTTGAACACAAATAATATGGGTTCATTTCGTCTAAAAAAAAAACATGTTTTCACAACGATAACTTACCAGTTCAAATTAAATCACCATGACCACTATAGTTATGCCGGACATTGAACCCAACAGGTTTTTGTTATATGTTGACCCTCAAATAATGCTGATACGACAAAAGCGTTTCCCTCACTAACAATATGTTGACCGTATTTCCATAAAGTAAATTTATACATGCTAGGAAATGTGATTCAGGAAGAGATTAATTTGGAGTTTTTATTATGTCTACTGATTTGTATGAAAAAAAAGATGTAGAAAATGATATTACACAAAGCACGAATGAAGAGATGTAGTGATCACTACTAGTCTGCTGACAACATTGTTAGGAGGGTGCAACAATTCCCCCAAAGTGGCATTGTGATACTCTTTATCCTTATGAATATAATATCAATAGATCATTTACTAATACAGAACTGTACTTACTGTATACATTAAGACAAAAGTAACATTTAAAATGGTACAATATTAACCATGAAATCTATTTTTCTGCTGACATGTCACGCCTCAAGCCATTGTTGAAAACCGAGACTCATCTAAATGGCTTATTAAGCATGCATATGACTCACTTAGCTTTTAGCTTGCAAGGCCAGATGGTCTTTGCCACGTACAGAAATATTAATTATTTATATCTCATTAACATCATAGGACTGTCATGTATACAATTAGGCATCAGTTACCATGGTGACCAGGTAGATCTGCCCAAGCTATTGGTCTGAGAAGCTTGTTACACGAGGAAACATGTATTTGGTCAGTAATGGGTTACGAACTGCTTTACAAACCTTAAACAGGTCATTGTTGTACAGCTACAACATTTCAACATTCAGATACAATTCAAGGTCTGTCAAGGAATATGTAGCAAAACGTGCCTGAATTTTTCAGCATCTCCTACCGATGTGCAAGAAAAGTTTCCAAATTCTGCTAGCTATGTCTAAACGTTACAAGCCCACAAATAATTTACTAGCCAGAAATGTGAATGTAGAAACTAAGAAAAATATTACAAAAAGGTAAAATTCCATCATTTATCAAGCCATCATCTAAATGATTTTAAAAGTGTTATAAGTTAACAAGTTGGAGAGAGTGATATATTTTAAAAAATACCCCACGAAAATTGAAAATTTTGGCCAGTGATGGCTGATATTTACAAGCCTGACTGGACTTTTAAAAGCCACGGGTCAGCGGGCCAGCAGACCAGAGATTATTTTGCAAAATGTCCACTACCATGTACCTCCATACTAATTTGTAGAAACAGCAACATATTTTTCAGCATTCAACAAAGGGGAGATTGTTTTCTCAGGCACACCTAACAATGTTGTCATTCCTGTTTATTTTTGAAAACTTTTGTCGAACAAAATTAAGCCTCATCTTTCCCTGACACATGATTGTCGTGACAGGAAACACAATGAGACTGGTACTATGGCACAAGGTACACACTGGGTAATCTGTATGCTTTGTACCAAAAAGGTAAAATAGTACCTACAGGTGGTACCATTCCTACTACAGCAGGGCAATATGGTTCAGTATTACACTTTGACACTAGTTTTGTAACACCAATGGTCATGATGGCTAGAACCAACATTCTAAACATACTGAACAAAATAATTTAATGAACATGAAATCTTTTCATAAATTGTACACATTTAAAGACACTCTGTTTGCTACAATAAATCATTTTTGTGCAGCATTGTTCCGGAATCCACTTGAGGACTATCTAAGAACTTAATAGTTTTCCACATGTCAATACATATACCTATTTCATACCATCATATACTACCTATCAAAAGTTTCGACTCCTTACCGGTACTTTATTCAAGTATTCTGAACTAGATATGCAAAATATTCCATTCTGTTTAGAGATACTGTTTACACATGAAATGAAGTATTGTTGAACAAATTCATAATGTCAAAAAGATTATTGTCATGAGTTTAATTAAATGATGAAACTCAGTGAAAACGAGCAAATCCTTTGCAAAACTTACACCAAAACACAGTTGTTTACATGCATGATGTTTGCACATGCTCTAAAAACTTTGATGCCTGATCCTCGTGTAATTCATGTGCATAAAGTTTGCAGCTGGTTCCTTCAAGTTAGTGGAGAAATTCATCTTTGAAGTAACCATATATATATATACATGACACATAAAGAGTGGTTTAAAGAAGTCTAAACTATCGATGGGTAGTATATGTGAAAGGACTCATTTCTTGCAGTGATACACAGTTTTTAACACTGACAGGAGCTTAGTAAGATACAGCACAAGAAAGTATAAGCTTCAGTTTAGAAATAAGCATTTCAAACATGATAATTATTAAAAGCAAGTGTAACCATGGTAACCATATTTGAAAATGATTATATGTTAATTTTCTAACTTTTACTTACAGTTAGCAAAATATTGGTAAGAAAACAAGGAATGGCTCAAGATTTTGTAAAGATAAGATGTAAACATGAAACATAATTAAACTTACTTAAAGACCCAACTGATGAAAATTAACATTGACCTCAAACTTTATAAGACTTGATGAAAAATCAGTGGGTCTATTAAACTGTTATTCAAAGACCAAACTGACTGAAACCTTTCTCCTGATCATGATATTAACATTGAGCATATAAAGAATTACAAACACTATTTGTTTCCCTAAACGACTATATCATGCTACCTTCAAGGCCAGGCAAATCCCAAGTTTTTGTCCGTTTCTGTAAATAGTTGCTGGAATGGATGGACTGGTATACGTCGTTGATTAATTTCATCATAGTTAGACGTCTCATTACATATACATAAATAAGCACCTCTACAAGCCGTCAGCTTGATGTGCAAAGCCTTAACTAATTACTGTCCACAACAAGAGGAAAGGACCACTAGGACGGTCCTTGTTTCCTACACAATAAGAGGATTATATGTGTAAAACCTGGCTAATTACTTGACAGATATGTGGGAGGAAGCAACAGGTTTGACCCCAGCCTAAGGTTACTTGTACCAGTTTTAAGACAAACTGGCAGTCTAGTTCAGATGGTGACAGACTTACTTCAAGGAGAGTCCATTACTAGTGAGTATTAAAGAGGGTTTGACTTACACATTGTCACAAACATATCAAAATTTCATGCATTTCAAAATACGATAAATGTTTCAGTTATATAATCCAGAACCTCAACGGACAATGGATTATTTTCTTCAAAACCTTTTTTCTATTTAGGCTAATAATGTCAAATTATTGATATGAATTAAAACATCTCTTAGTCAGTTTTGTAGGACATATTAATTCATGCAATGGAAATAATTGTTATACATATTTCAGAGCACGAACTTGAGTCAGAAAATGTAGCCTATAATGATTAATTATGCCAGTTTCTCATCTTGAGAAACAAAAATTCTAATAATGTTTCAAACACAAATTGTTTGAGGGAGGTCTATGTTAAACAGGTGATGGATGGGATTCAGTCAAAAAAAGAAAGGTTTGTGTGTGTGTGTGTGTGTGTGTGCATGTCTGTGTGTCTTAACCATCAATATTAAACTTAGACACCATATACTGATTAAACTGACCAGTTTTATTCCTTTAATGCCAAGTGCCAAACAGGGAAACACTAAGTACAATCAGTTTACATGCTTTTATGGTCAGGTAACTAAACATGTAGATACACGTTTTTCAAGTCCTTCAGTTGACCACAATCTGCTCTGCAGTCAGTATGTTGTCTGTGGAATGTTGATGTCATGGACTATGTATAAGCTAGTTAATCCTAGAAAAAACATCATGTCAAAATGCCAGTCTACTTTGGAAAGGTTAAACAGTGGATTTTTATGATTAGGTAAATCCCTAGCTTCAGGATGATAGTGAGTGAGTATGATTTTACGCCACTTTTAGCAATATTTCAGCAACATCACGGTGGGTGACACCAGAAATGGGCTTCACACACTGTACCCATGTGGGGAATCAAACTCAGGCCTTTGGTGTGACAAGTGAATGCTTTAACCACTGGGCTACCAAACCACCCCCTTCAGAAGATAAAGTGTGTAAAAATCTTAATTGAATTAGCAGCAACAAATTTCCTCTTGGTCAAAGTATTTAATTAATTAACGTTCTTGTACTATATTCTTTAACCATCAACATGACACTCTCTCCCAGTAGCCCATCTTTAAAATGCAATTTAACCATCATTGCCCTAAATCTTCTAAATACATTTGTAACCTTTTACAGCTAATGGAATAGAAAAGAGCATCACAGTTTAACATCTCCTCAAATTATTGATGATTCACAATTGCCCACCAAACAATGGCAATCTATCAATGTCAAATCAATATTTCAATTTTCATAATGTTGTGGAGAGAGAAGAGTGTCCTAGGTCTTTGGTGGATCCCATCAACACTGATATATAGCTAAAAAATGAAAACATAATCAGGCAAATTTTATACTTATAACCACAGTTGTCAGGCCTGTCTTAGGGCTGCACAAATGCATTAAATAACCTGTGGCTATATCAGTGCCGATATGTCTCAAAAGTCAACCTTAGTGTTCGCGTTAACACAGAAACCTCTGTTTTTCATGCAAAAAATAATAAAAATACACAAAAAATGATTTGCGTGCATGTTTAAGGTGCATAGATTCTGATCTACTTAATTTGAAAATGTACCTTAAAACAGCAACATATGAAGAACTAATACATTTTGAAATGATTCAGAATTGTAAAGAAAATTTCATGCACAAAAGATTTGGACACATATTTACTATTGTATTTCTGCCCATACTTTTACAAAACCTACCGTGAACACAGTTACTGGAGAGAGAACTGGTGTGGTTACACTTGGCAACGAAATGCCTACAGGAAGTCTAGACTTACAGGAAGAATAAAAAAATAGTTCTTAATCACAGGCATACTTTTACATAAACTAATGTTATTCAATATGTCCATCCTTTCACCTTAAATTACAGCATCTATCACTGACAGTTCCTGATCCTGAACTCTAACATATCATCATTTTATCACTTGTCACACTCCCAGCCCAGGTAGACCCTCTGTCTGAATTTAGAGAATGATAGTAAATATAGCCTCCAAATAATGTGTACTAGCATTCCTCACTCAGCCGATACTTAGGGTATTGACAGAGGAAGTTTGTTTGATGTTCTCGTGTCCATCTATCAACCCAAGTTTTGTACCTGTTCAGCTTTAGTATAACTACTTTGGCACCTTTCAAGACCTTACCTTATCTAGTCACCGTATGCCCCATTACTGTTTACCTATGTTTTGTTATGACCGTATGCCCCATTACTGTTTACCTATGTTTTGTTATGACCGTATGCCCCATTACTGTTTACCTATGTTTTGTTATGTAGGATAAGACTGAAAACTGTGGGTACAGTTTGCATACATTTGATGTACAGCACAGTTCTTCAGTTTATGACTAATAAGAAATTTGGTGTTAAACACAAATAGTACTGGAACCGGGATAGGACCCTGCAGTATGCCACAAAGTATCTATTAATAACTGATTAACGATTAACATCTTCCACTTAAACAGGTTAAACGGCATCTCATCACTTACATGATGTGCAATGTTCAACAGATTAAAAATGATTAAAGGATTAAAAAGTAAATTGCTGGCATAAGAAGGTGTCTTCCCAGGAAGTCAACATTTGGAATTACAGTGAAAATCCTTTGATGTTTTGCTGAGCTAGACTCATGTTGTTTAATGGGCTAGTGAGGTGGGTTATACTATAAACTGAACTGCATAAAGAATCGGTGTTCATTTATATGATATTTATATGATTCCCACTGGTATCAACTCACTGGTTGTTGATTTCCATTGATTTCAACTCACCACAAACTGATTGCCTTTAACACTTATTTTAATTCACTAATTATTTGTTGATATTTACTTACTAAATATTATGGGTATACATCCTGCTTATTCACAATCCAATCCATAACTTCCGAAATGGCAAATCAGCAGTTAGAGTACATGTTCATTCCAACGTCATGTCAAAACTCCTGAGGAGGGGCATTTTGCTGGATGCTTTTGGTCTACATAAAATTCACTGATGCTTGATAATCCCTTAGTTAAACAATAAGGTGTTAACTTAACTTATAGTCTGTTTCAGTAAAAAAAAAAGTACACACTATAACTATAACTTCATCTCACTTTTTATTTTATTTCAACAATTTTGGTAGTTTCTCTTCAAGATGGCATTTCATCAATGATGACATTGATAAAATTTATAAAAACACATTTTGTACATTTCCAATGAATGCAATCCCTCTTAACCATAAACTTATGACCTAGATTGATTAAGTCTCTACCTCCGCTTGTATTTGGTATGAACTGGATGTTAACTCATATGTGTAAACATTTTGCAACCATATGGGTTTGTTTGAGATGTTCATAATCATAAAATAGGGTCAGCATAACCAGACTGACTCATTTTGATGCAGATGTTATGTAAAGGCAAGAATTTTATGGATATCAGCTTGTGATGGACACGATACATTCATTCACTCCATGAAGCAGACTAAGAATATATTTCAAAAAGTCGTGTCCATCACAATAAAAAAAAGTGACGTCCATAACATTCCAGCCGTTATGAATATCACTACTAAATGATATTCCTATACAATGTACTACCGACTCTCTAATCATTATTATAAGTTAGTACGTAAGTAGTTATGATAAGCCTAACAATACACTTGTTTAGTCAAAGTACAGCATTGTTACCATGGCTACGCTGATGTTATGTGAACTGTACACTGGCAATGAAT
The DNA here is from genome assembly GCF_037392515.1 of Haliotis asinina. NCBI lineage: Eukaryota > Metazoa > Mollusca > Gastropoda > Lepetellida > Haliotidae > Haliotis > Haliotis asinina. Next base: position 33,703,080 of record NC_090289.1, on the reverse strand, counting down.
AAAGCCATCATAAAATCCTGAACAGCTGTCTGTGACAGCAGTCATAATTAGATTTACCTCACCATCTCACTTCAATGACAAACTTAACGTTAATTATAGGTGACAGTTTCTAGAAGGGCTAACTGTAGCTATTAAAGAGTAACGTTAGAGCTATTATGACATGACTTAAATCTTATCTACTTGCCCAGTTTGAATAGAATTCCTCTCAAGAAACACTGACTAGTTGCCAGTGTTGACATCATTCCATATTTAAGAAAGAAGAACATGCAACTTTCAGTGAAATTATACTGGACATTCATGTTCGCACTGACACTTGTTACAGCACCAAATATTTGGACAATTTTTAACCCCTGAAAATTCACTGATCTTCAGCAAACAATCCTTGAATGGTAAGTGAGTGAGTTTAGTTTTACGCCGCAGTCAGCACTATTCCAGCTGTATGACAGCGGTCTGTAAATAACTAAGTCTGGACCAGACAATCCAGTGATCTTTTGCATAGTAAGAGTCAACCAGCGGGACTGGGTGGTCAGTTGCTGGTTCTTCGATGTCATGGTATTCCACTTGTGTAAATCTGTGCTCAAGATATCAATCACTGGATTGAAGACCTGACCATTAACAGGTCACCTTCATAAGCTGGAATATTGCCGAGTGCGGCGTTAAACAAAGAAACACAAAAACAATTCTACTGCCTTGTATAGTTGTGAACTTGATCTTACATGTTTTAACAAAATATCTTACTGATTTTACAATTTCTTTCTGCACCAACAGATTTCTGAGTGAACCCTCATGTTTCAGCTCTTTAATCATCCTGTTATCAGAACTGGAAACTGAGGCAGGGAGGGGAGGTAACTCTCACGACTGTCAGTCTCTGACTTTTATTGCCCAAGCAGAAGTTCTAGGAACCCTTGCTCACAGAAAAATTTAAATATTCACTTCTTTCAACCATTTGTACAGTCACATAACATCATGTATTAGCTTGAGCAGTTCACACAAACTAACTACTTGACTGTTTTCAAATAACAAAATACTTCCAAACCTGATGCTTGAAAAAAAAGAAGAAAAAAACAGAATCAAAACATGCAAGACACACTTTAAATTATAGAAATATGTACACATGAAATTTTCATCCACTAAATATCATCCATAGTTCATCTGAAAAACTAATGTAATATGTCTTTAAACCATTGCTAATTTACATGCAGTAAGTAAAAGATATGAAACATAAAACACTGGGACTGATACAGTGATACAGTGTTATACGTATTTGGTTACTCAAGGTGGGATACAAATCCATACTGATACAGTACTTTTGTTTAATAACTTTAGCATTCCTTCTTTCAGGTGATGAATCACAACCCTGAAAAAAGTGTTAATAACCTTCAGGGATGGAAGATGACATATATTTTAGTGAAGACACCAAGAGGTAATGATCAATGTCAAAGTTATGTTGTTTACAACCAACTAAGGTGGGAAACGCTAGAGAATCTGAGTCACCTGCTGAATTGTTGTTGTTACTAGTCATGTATATTCACTGTATCACATCACAGAAGTCACAAATCCATGAATCAAATGTATCTGGATGCAATAATGCATCGCCGTATTGTGACACTACTAATTCAATATGTGAAGTGTCTTAGCACCACGTCTTACATATTAAATAGTATAGTGAACACAGAACAGCAAAAGAAACACAAGTTTAGAAAAAAATGAAAAGTAAGCATTCATTTTTATGTCCTCTCTTTAAGAACTTGATAAATAGCCAGAGTTGCATTTCTTTTACTGTTCAGTAGATTCCCACTACACTCTCATGTATCTGGGGATGGTGGCTTTGACAAGTCTAAAGATATGTGGGAACTTAAAGGTCACATGCAACCAAAAAATCAAGCATAATTAAAACACATTTTTCACTTATTCATGACATATAATATACATTGCTGCTTTTAAAAAAACAAATAAACAAAATTATAAGCGTACAATCGTGATTCAAAAGTGCAATATTTTGTACTTGGGCTTACTTCCCCCGAAACGAAGCCCTTGGGAGACCGAACCCAGTCATAGCGGGTGGATATGCACTCAAGTGTAACGACGGCTTCCGATTGGCTGTTTCATTTGCTGATATGCTGAGGGTTCATTGTGTGTATAGAAAGATGATCTGTTTGATGGGCATTTTAGAAGTATTCTTTATGGATAACAACTTCCTTTTGTGTACTTGATGCATCGTTTCAGTATGGATTCATATACTGTTGTCAAACAAAATCATATCCACTAAAAGAAGTCGTTATCCATGAAGAATGTATATAGAGATGTTGGGTTTGGAAAATACATGTTCTCTGAATTTTCGTTCGATCCAATCAAAAATTATCTCAGCAGAGATGGTGAACTGGAAACTGTCGTTCGTCCAAGTACAAAGCAGGACTTGAAGCTGACAAGAGTTTGCACCAGTTTCCGTCAGATCCAGTCATCCGAAAAAAATGAATGTAGTTTCTTTGCAACCCACAGACATAAAAACATGTCATGTGTATCACACGTGCCTAATTACATAATGTGGCAGACACAGGACTCGGGTGCACGAGTCATAAATCATCTTATTTTCTTTATGTCGTACAGTCTGATAGGTGTTAAGTTTAAATTGCACGTGGTCAATGATTGAAGCTGTGTATTGCATGTTGTCTTAGCAGACGGGAAGGCAGACATATAGGCGTGAATAATCCAGACACTGAGCTTTCTCTGTGACAGAGACTGCTTACCACAATCAACAAGTTTTTTTACGTAACGAGTAGATTATGTACTTGTTTGTGTACACAACCAAGACTAGACTACTGCTCACGACCTCAGACGCTGGGCATGCATACTGTTTCAAGCTCTGCGAACCTATTCACTGCGCATGCGTTATGGATGCAGCGCAGCACAGCTATTGAAACCAGTTTTCCCCCCAGCGCTGGGGGGAATTTAGTGAAACGTTTGAACTCTGATTTCGCGGGCTTTTTTCATCGCGATTTTTTCAACTTTATAGGTTGAATTGGCATTTTTTATTATTTGTTTCGGTAAGTGCATACCGAAAGGTACCAGAATCTGCAAAGTTGTGTTTCACGTTGCATGTGACCTTTAATGTTTACTACCCTTTGAGACAATGTATTTGTGCCAGTATAGAGAGAATTCGAATCAGGCATTCTAAAACAATCATAGGATCCTGGTGCTCCCAAGGAACATGACTCTATTACACTGTTTTACATGTGGTGATGTGCACCCAGTAAACACAAATGAGACAATGAAACAATATACTCTGCATCAGAATCAACAATAAATTCAGCGCTCCAGATAAACTGCATATTTGCGTAAAATACACTATAGAAAAGTTTAAATATGCAAGAAAAATAAATGCTAGCCTATCAAAAAAACTCTAAACATTTACGTTTATGCTATGTCGAAGTTATCCAAAACATTAAAATCATGTTACATATATTATGAGTTGTCAAGTCTAGCAAACATAAAGGTTTTCAACCTCTAAATATTTGCGATTAAAAAGCCTCTAAAATGTGCAACAGATATGGCCCCTCAATAAATAGTAATCAATCAAATACTTGTCTTCTTTTTGTAAACAAATCAATAATGGTGAGCAAGTAAGGCAATAAGTTTCCACACGCACAAAGTAAAATATCTTGTTTTTATGCTTTACAAACTGAAAAATATTTCATTGGAGGACGAGTAAATGAACTGTGTATCACAATCAGAATCAGTTGCTGTTGATATTTTAAAAGAACCTGTAAGATCAGCTATTCATGGCATTTAAGTGAAACAATGCAATGGGAATAACTGTTTATATTAAAATAATTTTTAGAGTGAGGACATGTATATGGCTTTTATACCATCCAATATCCATCTTGGTATCTTGTTTTACACATATCATTTCCTACAGCAATATTAGCTAATAGCTATAATTCAGCATTGTTGATTTTGTCTTATTTTATAATTGAATAAAAACTGCCATACCTGTTGTACTGTTATTATGAAAATCTGGATTTTAAAAACATGGTGGGTATCAAAAAGTATAGATACCCACTTGAAAATAGAAATACCCACTTAGTTTCAAATGTTTCGGTATCATACCAAAATGGCCAAAAGCTTATCTGGAGCACTGAATATTACATTGATAGTTCCTGTTTAAATATAAGGATCATATCTTACAGTAGAGACCTGTATCATGCTTATATTTTCTGTAAAGATGCTTGAACTTTGTACTTAAGGGCTCAGTGAACACATAGGTTTGTAAGGTTTCGAAACATGATGCTTGCCCTAAAAATCTACAAAGGTACTTACAAACCATGTGACATTAAAGAGACAATTTCATCTCTATGAGTGCGATTTTAATACAAATCATGATATGACATGACATGAATTTTTTGTTTGCGAAAATGTGTACACAACATTCTACTGACACAGTTTTAGTGTGTCAGTTCAACAAATGACATTAACTAATATTTTCAAAGGTATGACAATTTTGTAATCCTGTATCATAACAAAGTGATGACATTTCAATGCAATGGAAAATAAAACCAAAATTCTGTTATCAATATCATATGTAAGAAATAGGATAATTCCTCACACATGTGCAAAATTTGACTTAAATCTTACAAAAATTAACTTCAAGAAAATTATTTATGCTGCACTAAATTAACATGTAATTGAAGCTTCGATGGAAGCTATTTCAAGTAGCCGAATACTTTTTGCATGACTGTAGATTGACTGAAGTATCTGATTTTAAGGAGTTTGCTGTAGGTCAGTGTGACGTCTATGATGAGACAAGAGTGGACAGTCAGTGTTCTCTATGCTTTTAAAGTTTCCACTTTTTGTTTTATGATGACATTTAATATCATTCATCACCAAAAAGATAAATATATACAGACAAATATATGAAACATTATTAATAACACATTATAAATTTCAGTAATGTCCTACCAGTAATATTATATAAACTGAAAAATGACACCTGACCACAATAGCTGATCTCTGACACCATCATGGTACAGGTTTACACTTACTCTCGGTGTATGCATAGTCATCTTCATCTGCCACGCCCCCACTCAGTGTGCTCACCTTCCCTGCTGATCCGTCAGACTCTGCAACCAGGAAGAGGGTCAGTTTACCATTATGATGCATGTCAGCTGGACTACTCACAGACTAATCCAAATCATCAGTATCTGACAAGCACTATATCAATAATATTAATAATTAGGCTATTTATATGTATATATATTAACTCCACAACACACAGGCATGCTATAAGCACAGATAACAGAACCATGGTAACGGACAGTATTGTCCATATAACCCAAACAGGCTGTGATGTGCAAGAAGGTCAATAGTCAAATAATTTATCCCACTGGGTACCTACTTTCTGCTATTTAGCTTCAAACTTCAATGCTTTAATTTAACAACATCAACCCTTATGACACCATACAGTTTGAAATATCTTTTTAATTCGAATCATTATGAACAGCTTATGACTTTCTCACCACTGTCTTTTCCTAGCATGACTGTGGCAAATTTAGATAATAATATTTGTGGCAGCACACAAAGAGATACAATCTAAAATTTAAGTCACCTGTTTAAAGAATAACTAAAGAAAAATATTGTTTAGAAAGGATTTCATTGGTGTAAAAATACCCAACAAAGAGGACACAGAGAGGAAATGTATATTTAGTACCTAAAATTATCAATATTTTAACAATGTGAATGATGACCCATAAGCTGACACTTGACATGCTAAACGGCGCCAGACATGTGAAGCCTTGTGCAAGGAAATCTTACCATCTTTATCATTTGTTGTTGTTGGGGAAAGAGCAGGGTACTCCTCCCTCAACTTCTTCAGCAACTCTGTCACCTTGTCCCTGTTACTTTGCAACTTCTTTGACAACTTTTCATTTTTCAGAGCCTCCAGAAATTTGTCAAATTCTGCATAAAAATACATTATGCCACAATTATTACTTAAATAATTTTACTATTTTGAGTTTAAAGTGTTTGAAGAGTGACATGTTATATAATATCAAACAGCATGTAATATGATATCAGGTACACCATGATATCAGGTACACGAGCAAACATCAAACATCCTGCAATTCACTCAGAAAATGTTTATCAGTTATCTGATGAATCTCATCTTATACTCATCATTGTTCAGCTGTTTCCTGAGTTTTCACAGAGAGACTTTCACCGGTGATGATACTGATAATGACATACTCTCAACAAAACATAAAGATTATACTCGATCTGCTCTTACATATTTGTACTGCATACATGATCGTCTGTTTGTTTGCTTCGCGGTACCCATTCTGAAGCTTAAACAAATTGTTAACTTTCCTCTCAGTACGGGACTTTCGCGAATTAGTTATTTGCTGAGATCGAGTGAAAGTTGGAGATTTTCCTCACCTGATAAAGTATTTCGAATGCTCTCGTAAAACTGCGCCATTTTAAAAGATACACGTTCTCCGAAAACTACCAGTAAAGGTTCGTATGACAGTTCATATCCCTCAAAGTTAGTAATTCTCTTCCGGGTCCAGCTCTTGACTTCCTGCTTGGGAGGTCAGAGGTCATAACATACACGCCATTTCATTGGCTGGATGACGAAACGTTTAGCTTTGCCGTTCTCCTCCCTTGAACTCACATAAGTATAAGTAAGCCTCAGCATTATTCGATACACTCCACTACTGAGAGTAACGAAAAATATTCAGATTAAGTTTATTTAGACTTCTACATGGTCTTACAGACTTACCCGGGATATATTCAATAAAGCGTTTACACTCTTGCAGAGACAAAGAAATAATATACGTTTCAATCGGTGACATCTATCCCCTACAGGACTAACAAATTTAATTCGAGGTGGGTGAAGGGGTGGGGTGATGGGAGTTTGGCGGGGGTGATCAGTTTTGTACATATGTACCAGGTGGGGGTGGGGGTGGGGGTGGGGGTGGGGTGGTGGGGATGTATTTAAATTTGTTCATAAATGTTAGGAGGAAGGGGCGGGAGCGTCATTCCCTTTGTACATCAGTTCTCCCAAGACATCAACCAAACCCCTCAGCCCACTGGATCTGTGTTGGGCCTTTAACAGTATTTTGTCTTTTTCAAAAAGAAGCGCACCCAACAATGAGAGGTAATGAGCCAAATAACCTTGGGTGAGTTCGTTTTGTACAGAGTGTTTCGCACGAGCTTCCTAATCCGACGGCCCGTACACTCGAGGGCCAAGAGGGCAAAATCGAGGAGGGAAATCGTGAGAGCGGCGGAAGTACGTCATTTGATGCGGTCTTCATAGCAACATGGTTGAGGAGGCCACAGATATTCATCCACTTACTTACACAAATGAACAAATTCGTAATCAACCAAGCTGTTATCGTTTGAGTTACTTGAAATGATCAACAGATGGTCATGAATGAGTATTCGGACACTGCACCATGTCTTTGTCTATAGGCCACTATTACTAGCAAGAAAATAATTACAGGCATATATTTAATCAATTGTCAAAAGACATTTTTTAGTTTGCAAACAGTGAACCGAGTGTGACACCGAGCTGAGCAATGTATTGTTCGCGCTAGTTGGCCATCTGAACATACGCAAGCAAGCACCATCAGCGAAGCAAAACGAACGGTTTCCTAATGTATATCATTCGTCACCACTCGTCCATTTCCGCCACCTGGAAGACTTGTGCCGGAACGACCCGAGTTGGTCAAGAATGGGTCGAAATCAGATCTTTACCCCGAGTCCGACACTATGACACTGTCACGAAAAGCTCTGCAGTATCGGGGTAGAAGATCTTACTGACAGTTATCCAAGCCTGACCAATCGATCGCTGAAGTGGCAACGTAATACGTACATGTATACATGCCTTGCGTGCTTGGGACCAGTTTTACCCCTCTTTCCGAATGGGGAGGTAGTGATATAGTGTCAGCTACCGAGCTTCATAATTCCAGCTGATGCGAAAACGAATTGGAATAGCCTCTTTGTGTCGATTTGTTTTGAACTTTCAGTTTTCGGAAAAAATAGGACTGATAATTACGTGGAACTACGTTATATGTCGAAGAGTAAGATGATAAAAACAGTCAGAAAATGCTTCATGATCTGAAAAATGACAATGTCGCTTCTTGAGAAAACATCAACCAAGGAGCTTGGTACTTAGAGATATATAACATGATATCTGAGAAGAATATTGGACCATCTTCCTAAATTAAAAATGAATACGTATTGTTTTTTATTGGCCAAGTAACACTTTTCTCAGAAAGGGCATATCTGCTATGGCTATGTATTGCAAATGTACCTACCGTGGGGACTTGAGGCAGAATTGGCCTTCGGCAACGCCTGCTTATCGAAAGAGGCGACTAACGGAATCAGGTGGTCTGACTCCCTCAGATCTGCGACGACGAGTTATCTACCCTGAGGAAGAATGTAGTACCGGCACCTCCAGTACTCTCCCTACCTTCGATGCAGTGAGGTCAGCGATGTACAATCCAAGACTGAGGTTCGACTTGCACAACAACAATGTCATCAGCGTGAACCCAGAAGGAAGAAGAAGTATTTGGCTGTAGACAACAAGATCCGAAGGGCGAGGGACAAGCTGAGCAGCCAAGAGCTGGGTGTGATGGAATTTGTGGACCATGTGGCTCACCTTCTACGTGACCTGAAGTGATCTTGTTTCTGAATGTGAACGACTGACATCTTCTTGTGTTGCTTGAAATATGGAAATGTATCTGAACTATTAAACTGTTGACAGATTATTACAGATAATTTATTATTAAAATTGTTGATATATATTTAGTTTGTCTTGTGTTATTTATTATTTATTTATTATTTGACATGTGATACACCCCTCTTATGTCTCAAGTTGGACTCTTCCATTCCCATACGGCCTAAAATCTGTTAATCTGTTAATCAATCCGTGAAAATCCCATACCACCTAATTACTTACCTGTACCTTATCTAAAAATTTTAGACAGTATGGGAGGACACCGACACGCTGACTTGTTTGTCGCTTGTATCTCAAATGGTGGGTCTGTGCTTATGGTGTCAGTCACTGAATTGTCATTTCCAGAGTCGATTATTTACAGACCACCATCATGGAGCTGGGACAACAAACCACCAAACAAAACAAAAAACAAAACAACTAAAGCGTAAGGGTGTTCTGTGTGCGAAGACGTTATGTTGAGCCCTTAAACCCCGACAGACGTTCACAGCTTCCTGAATTCAACTCATTATTGTGGTATAAACACAGGATCATAACCTGACAAAATCTGGGATAAGCGGATCCCGGCGCATCAAAACTGCGACACCGAATACCACCTGGTGTCCGCTATTAATTTGAAATACCGATGGGATATATTTTCGATTATTTCAGAATTATCATTAAGAGTACGTTAAGTGTTTACACGATTTGACATACAAACTGGATATTCATTAAACTGACCCCGAATGAAGACTTCGGGTATCATCACTCTGTAGAAAAAAGTACGCTCGGGTAAATCTTTTAATATTCCATTCATAAACACGTACTTTTGAAGAAAAGGGGTAATGTTTAGTGCCGTTTTTAGAAATATAACGAAGAACATCGGTAAAGGGCATTGCATCCATTTGGAGAATCGACCCAGGTTTACGGCATGACAATTTAGCTACCCATCGCCTCTCTAAGATCCACTTGGTGGAAATTCAGTGTTAATTTTAATGAACGTTTTAACCTTTGTTCGTTGTTGGTTCTGAAAATGGATGTTGAGGGGTATAATTACGTGTTTGGTTAACTATCGTTGCCTATGTCGACATGGGTTGGGTCATGACATCAACCACTGGTTTGACAGACCAAGAATTGATTTTTACACGTTTCAGGATTCCAAAAAGCATCATGCCACACTTGTTCGGAAGTTGTTTGATCAAAGTTACAACATTTGTTTGATCAAAGTTACAACATTTAAAGCCTCAGTGAAGCTTTCAAGACGTTTGTGGATGAAAATCCAAATTTGAAGCATCAACGATGTCAGATGCACTTCCCTATTTTGACTTGTACCATACGTTCCTGAATTATTTCAGGTGAAGAACTGACTAAACATAGTTTATGTTTATGACGAGTGCCAGCGGTTGGGTAGGATAGGGTCAACCTTTCGCGAACACCTAGTGTCATCATTGTTTCATTGTAATTCATAAACATATGCTCTCTCATGATGAATTGTCTGGTTCATACCCGTATTGTTTACAAAGAACATTGCAAAGTTGCAGTAGAATACTGCTGAAACAAATATCTGCTTATGATTAGTCACAATTTTATAATCGACTATGCTTTTCGCAGAGATTTTTTTTTTGTCGTTTCTATTCACTTGACATATACTGTCTGTATATGTGATAGGTAACAGTGTAAAAGTATTTTCTCTTTTCGCTGGAAACCTCGTTACTGTAAGTCCCGATGAACCCCAGCAAGCTGGTCTGTAGTCTGGTATGAAATGATGGGACTGGATCTCTTGTATATCGGTTTTCGTAATTTTGATCAGTATTATTTTATGTTAATATTGTGATAAACATTTGGGCTTTACTATCCTTTATTGACAGACATTTTAAAATAAATACCTTGCTCCATCGCTGCAACTGAGTTGATCAACCTACCCTCACCACCTTTCCCCCAAAGATGTATCGGCCCCCTTCTCTACACTCACCAGTCGGTACAGGTTACACGACACCGATTCCGACACGACGCCTTCAGTGCAGACTGAATCATGTGGCAATTGTCATTGGGCGATTTTGGCGAATGTGGTTTTTAAATGTATATCCACCCATTTATTAAAACTGACTATATTCTTTTACATATTTAGTGCTGTCATGTTTTACGTGATGACGTTTACTGAGTGTAACCTCATCCTGGTTATGCACACTTGTACATGCAACAGCTCATGACGGCTTAGTTAATATATTTATATTTAAAATATACCATTATGATAAAGGTCAGTGGGAAAATATGTGTAGCCTACAATGCACGTATCTGTGGTATAACCGTACTGAAGAGTTGTGTCCCTTTGTTAACAGATAGTTATTCGCATGAACACGGTGCATTTGCACACCGACAAAAAGGTAATCCTTAAGCTTATGTTGTTTATCAGTATCATCATTAACCATGTATTTTCAGTATGGCTGTAAGATGTGGAGTTTCGCAGCGCTGTGAAATCACAAAGAAATAAATAACATCTGAGATATAATCCTGAATGTGTCGTTAAATAACATAGATTCAAGAGGACCATAGAGCATTGTTCAACTGTAGTACAGTGCAACCACGTTAAGTCGGACGCAATGCGATTTCCAGATTGTGTAGTCCAATACCTCTCAGTGTGTGTTTGGAGGATCGTGTCAGAGTGAAAGATCCGAATTTGATTATATTAATTCACACGATATTGTTCAGTGCTGTTTCCTTTTATGGCGACCAGTTGTTTCCTCATAGGCGATACCGCGAGAAAGTCCGCCACAGTGTGGTTAACGTCTGGCTGCGTGTATGAACTCAAATGATTTCCACATACTTGACAAAGAAAAAAACCAAGTTATTGCCCACCCCAATATTTAACATTTTAGTATGATAATAAGATATTATTATCATTTTAGGATGATAATAAGAACTATGAAACACTCAATACTGAAAACCGGGATGGGCTTCAACTTTTTGAGTTGAGTACATATTTATGGTCGCCGAGGGGGCTACATTTGTGTCATAGTGTTGCTTATCGTGTTCAGTTACTGATTCAGATTCCCAAGAGAATAAGTAGGGTCTCATCATTGTCACGAGAACCGGAGTGCAAGGTCACGCCTGATAATCAAAACGTGCCTTTCGAAAGAGGCGTCTCAAACGCTTCTGCTGTTCAAAATGTGAGTCGACGGAGATATGACCGAGAGATAACATAGATAAATAGTTTATTTCTTGTCTTTACTTACAATACATAAAAATATGGACTACTGCTAAGACAGTGATGTTAATCTGGCTCATGAAGGCATATGTACAATTTAAGCACGATTGTGAGTTAGTACAGTGAGCAATCGTTCAGCAATATCACACAAGAAATTGACGTCAAACATTGTAGCCATGTGGGGTATCAGACCCGTTTCTGGCGAGCGAACGCCTTACCTACCTGGCTACTCCTTCAAATTTTAAAGATAAATGAAGTCTGATGATGAGTAAATACTATTCACACACAGTTATAATTCTAAATAGAGCAAAGGTAAACGGATTTGTAGAGCAGAAACTATTGAAACCAACATAAACAAAACTAGGTTTTGCTTGTTAATTTTCAACTGCTAAATTTGTGTTGATACATTTGTACAGAAAAAGCTGTCAAGTACGAAGAGAAGCATATCCCTGAAATTATTTTGTAAGATCACATTAACCGAACCTATCTACCGTCTGGACTATGTCCTATCACCAGCGCGTTGTTCTTTACCTTTCTTAGGGCCAAATGATGGCGATCATTGAATCATTATCGCAGGTCTATCACCGATGCCTGTCCAAGCTCTGACACTGCAACACTCCCTGCTCTTTCCAAGACTCCCTTGTACGTAGCCTCTGAAGTAGGTCTTGTTTATGTCGCTATCCAAGCAACATAAAGGAGTTTCATTCACCTGACAGCAGCTGGGCAGCATACATGGAAATATATTCTTGAATATATAGTTTGAGACAACACTGTCTGTTAAACTGTTTTTAATGCAATCTTCTGATCAAGGGGAACGTAATTTCACCATTTTTCACCATTTCTGTACCTTGGGGCATTATCTTTGTTTAGTGGATCACACAGCTTGGGTATATATGGTGGAAGCAACAATGCAAACATATCTTTATTTCTGGGCATTAATATAAGCATCAAAACTAGAGACATGTGCGAAACGAAACAAACGGTCCCAAGACATTTCCACTTTTCAGTGATTAATATCAAATGGTATGCAAAACAAAACGTTATAACCCACCAGTGGAGAAAGTAAACATGTTCTGATTTATATAACCTTTCAAAATAACCTTGCCTGTACTGAACGTTACAAAGCGACATTATTGTTATTAATTTCATCATCATCATCATCATCATCATCACCAGCAGCAGTGGCATCATCAGCATGTTAAAGGGGAACATTGGAGTCCAACAATAACGCAAGTACAATTAACAGATACGTTTCTTTGAAACACATAAAGGTCATGCAGAATCACAGAATGAATGGGTTTAGTATTACGCATCAAGATTCCAGCAATATCATGGCTGGGGATACCTGAAATGGGCTTCGCAGTTGTACCCATGAGGGGAATCGAACATATGTGGTGATTCAAACCCACATCTTTGCCAAAATCGTAGAGAGGGAGGCTCTCAAGAATCTGAATAAATAATCATTTGTCATCATATATAATATACAAAGCACTATATACAAAACCGGCCTCAGTACAGGTTATACCACCCATAGGGTCATACCTTGTTGATACAACAGTAATCAATTAGCCTAAAAGGGTCAACTATTTACACAGTGACCATGAAACCAGCCGTCAGGATTCACATCAAACAACCAATGCATATATACAAGTTAAACAGGTATAAAATTGATAAAACAACACAACCCCTCCCCCTTCCCCTATTAATTTCTCAAACGTGCTTATGTGACAAATAAGAATTCTCCTATTATGCTTGCTTGTTGCAATCTAAAATGGCACTAGCTTCAGTAACTACTTCTTCACAAAGGCTTGCATCATGTCAATTGGTAGAGGGAAAATGATGGTAGAATTCTTCTCAGCCGAGATGGCATTTAGTGTCTGCAGATAACGCAACTGGAGAGCTGCAGGAGACTCAGTGATAATATCAGCGGCTTCTTTCAGAGCCCGGGAAGCCTTTTGTTCACCTTCTGCGGCAATGACCTGAAACACGGAAGGTCCATGTCTGTTACAAAGATGTCCACTGTAGCGTATATATTTCTTTGAGTATACAATTTGTTTTTTCGCATAAAGGTATAAGTTGTTTGTTATCTTACGCCGGGACGTAATACTTATACAACATGTTATTTTTGGGACCTCATATTCAGAGTTCATACCATGTTAGCGAGAGGTGACTGACTGGGTTTAGTTTTAGGGTTTTAGGCCGCTTTAAGCACTAGACCACCCCTAGACCCCTCCAAGGGTTGCAACAAATTCTAGCATGAGTCTCATTAACCAATTTATACAATGATCAACTTTTCGGCCGATGCGAATTTTATGGTGTGAAAGTGAAAAGTGATGCTACAAACAACTATGGTTATACTACATTCCAGTTCCTTGTTTCATATGAAAATGGTATTTAGAAATAGAATTTAATTGTAAATTCTTAAGTTTATCGTCGTACTTCTATAGTTTATGTTTAGGCAGATTGTCGTCACAGACTGGGCCTGTTTGAAGAGGCCAACAATGGTTCACAATCCATCTAACTCACTAGCTACACCTGTTATGTGTTCCTTGCGCTTGTCAAATGTTTTCATGTAACATACATTGTGACTGACATTATATCATGTCCGTACCAGACCACCAAACATTTCTAGCGGCAGAGCCTCGTTTTGAGATTTTCAGGTTTCCCTTTGCCACGTTTGCAAGGATTAGAAGGAGAGTAGTGTTCCAATCTAAGTCATTAGATGTATCAAACAATACTGATTAATGTTTATATATCCAGTTGAAAGAGTTGGTCTCAAACTTCTGGACTGTATTAAAGACGGAACCCCAGTCACCAGGAGACGAAAATGATGCAGCAGTTTAATCAATGTTTTGACTTGTTGGGTACAATAGGTATCTTTTCTTAAAATCGCACAAACCCTGGATCTAAAATGTTTTCATTGGCATGTTCCTTAAGTGATAGGATGAATAAATCTTTATCAACAATATTTGAACAAAGAAATTTCATTGGCCTTACCCTATGCATCATCACAGGACAGTCTCACAGGAGACGAGCATGTGCGATGAAAGAGTTACCTACCTTTGCACGTGCATCACGAGTTGCTTCCGCCTCGGCAGCCATTGCTCTCTGGAGCTGAAGTGGCAGTCGCACGTCCTTACTAGAAAATGGAAAGAAGGGGTAAATACGAGTTACGCAGCCATCTTGGATTTAGCAGACACACAGACTAATGTCTATAACCATATCTCATCCGAGAACATCAGTTATCATATGAAGGGGTACCTGAAATGAGCTCTGTACCCATGCGTGTTAATTTTCATAATATGAATCAAGGTCAGACTGGGCAGTTTAGAGTCTGGGATTAAAGTAAAGGCAAGATTTAGAATTGGTGAGCTGCGCACATTGTTTGTGGTATCGTCTGCATACTACTTACACTTCGACTCTCTCAACCTTCACACCCCATGGATCTGTCGCTTCATCCAAGGATGTCTGTGGAAAGAATATTGATTAAAACTGAGAATGGCACACCTCATGCTGTAATGAAGTCAAAAGAGTGAGTGTGGTTTTACACCGCCTTTTAGTAATATTCAAGCAACATCAAAATCGCGTGGTCCACAAAGCAATTTCACAGTTACGGCTGTCATAAGTCTACATTAAAATATGGGAGCGGTGACTTCACGCATATCAGCATACGTTCTTTGAACAAGAGAGTTGGTCTTTACACCACATTTACCAATATTCCAGCACCTTCAAGGCAGGGGACACCAGAAATGGGCTTCACGCATTGTACCCATATTGGGAATCGAACACTTTAACCGCCTGGCTTCCCCACCGTCCATAAAGATGCAAGATTGTCCATCTTGTTTCCCTGTCTGTCAACAAGCTTCATGGGGACAGAACAAGGATAGGTCGGAGACAGGAAAAATGCCGAATGTCATCTCTGTTGGCCTTCCCAGTAAAATGGCACAAGGGCGAACGTGCATTATAACCACAATTATATTAAACGCAAGTTAACGCCACCTGACGTCACCTCAAGCAACATCCATAGGTGATGCTCAAAATATTTGCATTCTGAGCATTTCCAAATCAGTGTCAGTGAATTAGTATTTAACCTTACATCGCGATATTTCAGACATATCCGAAACAAACCAGAAAACTGTTTCCATACGTTTCATCATGCACAGTAACGTAGCTTGTTACTGATACAAAGTTACTGATCTTTATGCTGCAATCAACACAAGTCTGAGATCGTACGTGTTCCTTAGAGTGACAAGTGAAAGTGCTCTTTAGGTTTCCCCTCGAAACCAGATCCAGAGAGACAGGCTGACAGACATTAACTCGTCTTACCTGCATGGTGTGACTGATACCCTCTCTCTCAGACAAAATCTCGCTCAGACTTTTGGTTCCAAGGACGTTCCTTAGTGTTGTGGCTGCTAACAGTCTTGTGGATCGACTCGAGTCTTCGACGTTCGTTATAGAGGCAGTGGCGTTGCTTACACGGTAGTAGACCACAGCGTCAACGGCTACCGTCACAGAGTCACGCGTCAATACCTGAAATAAAGTAAGTGAGGTTTTACAATGCCCATATTGAGACAAACGCTTAACATTGTGGCTGCTCGAAGGTGTAGCTGGCAAAAGTTTTGCCCACAGAGCGGGAGGTCCGCGGGCAGTGTAGGAAATTGTTTCTAAAGTTTGCTTGCCAGTCGGGCTAGCTATGCATGAAAGTTACTGTTCCCCAAAATAATTCACATGCCCAAAATGTGAATGCAAAACTAAGCAAAGAAAGGATTTAAAAAGTTAAAACACCATTATTTATTAGACCATAATCTTGCATGACTTATAAGTGTACTGTAAAAGTCGGAGAGAGTGGTATATTTAAGAATGATCCCCAGAAGATTCGCTGGCATGTCAGTGACTGGGGAGAAGTACTGTGAGAAGAGCCAGTCGCTATTTCGTACACTGTCGGTGGGTCGATCCTCGTCAAGGTCATACCAAGTTACGTTGAAAGGCTGCATTTACTACGATCGCAACGACTTCATTTCTATCATCCGACTACAATTTGGACAGGTGGTTAATAAACACGACCGACAGTATGTAATGGTGTAGGTTTTCATCTGGCACTCTTATCCTTAGTCCACACGTGAGTATTTAATGACAACATTGCTGACAATGCCTTTATCACACTCACCTCTTGGGGTGGTACATCAAACGACACGGTTCTAAGGTCTACTTTGGTGAAGGAATCCATGCAGGGGACGATGAAGAACATTCCTGCCCAAGAGAATGTCATCATTATCATCATAAATTCATTATCACCAAGTTATGAGATCTGCTTCAAAGTACATACAGTCTCGTCTATGTAAATCTATATCTTCAAGATCTCATAACCATTTGCAAGTACAACTTATATTTTTTCTATTTCAAGCGAAAATAAACCACATTTTTTAATACTATACGTATATACGTCGTTATTCAGACTACTAGGAATGGTTGTATCACCTCATGACAAGCAGAGATTCAGCGAGGAAACCTATCCATACCTTAAGTACCCTGTCGGGCTTGAAATATAATTGGTTAACTGAAAGTTTAAACCATCTAATCCATATTGATCATCTTCTTTCAACACCAAGAAAAGTCTGCCATTTCGTCAGTTTCATCCGAACTAGACCATACAACATGGTCATACAACAAACAGCCTGATGACTACATGGTGTGACTAGGCAGATTTCTCAGGAAGCCCTGGGTTCGTTTTCGGGTGATGACATAATAGGATGTAAGACAATACGCTGCTTATTTCAAACATGACGATTGGTGAATTTCAGGCTCCAAACGTGACGGCCTAAAGGTGATCATAGCGTTGATGGTTAACAAGTCAATAAAGATATTCAAGGGCTAGTTTCAATATAATGCAGTTGTGCTTACCTGGTCCCTTGGCACCCCCGGGTACCAGTCGACCCAGTCGAAATATAACCGCCCTCTCGTATTCTTGCACCACCTGCAACACAAATGCGGTTTAACCAAATCACGCATTGCAAGATGCTACCCTGTTTTGTTCTGAGAACGTTAGTCAAGACGTACCCCGTTCCACAAACCCATTTCACAGTTACAGTAAATCTATACTGAAAAACATCGGGCGAGGAAGTTGCGTCATGCCAAATTACATCCTTTGCTAAACACTAATATATAAATAATGCAATGTAATGTAACATACGTTTTACGCCACTTTCAGTAATACTCCAGTACTGCCAGACACATATTAGATGATCCTGCGCACTAAACGCATTTGTAACAAGAGAGGCGGTACAACGAATTGGGCGAGTACACTTGGCTGCTACAGGTAGCTTGACGATTATGCACGTGCAATACATGCTAACCGTGACATGAAATCAACACCGCTACTGATTAACACCCGTCTCGCTACTGTGTAACACCTGTCTCGCTACTGTTTTACATCTGTCTCAATACTGATAAACAGATTTCGATATTTATCAGACAACCTGTCTCCCTCTTGTTTCAAGTGGATCGTTCTGTGGGGCGTTCCCAAGTATGCAAATTGGGGTCATTTGTCAGGTCGTGGATCATCCTACATGTGTTTACCAGTAATATCATGCGAAGCCAGAAATTGGCTTCACGCATGCCACCCACGTAGGGGTTCGAATCCCAGTCTTTGACATGACGAACGAACGCTTTAACCACTTAACTACTCCGACGCCCCAATTTATTTCAAGTGATTCCATGGTATTTGATTGACTAACGAAGAAATTTTGTATGCGTTTATGTTTTCACAGGGAAACAATATTACATTATCACTAAAGAGCTATTGTTTCTAGGTCGATAGCAGGACGAGAGGGATTGGGGCATCGTCATTGGTATAGATTTATCGAATGTCCGCAGTTACGTCTTAATAATTAAACAAGCGGTAACAAATATATGAGCATATTGACTTAGAAACGCCTGTAAGTAAATCCTATATGTGGATGGATACAGTGTTCATACACCAGGTATTTTCTTATTTTGCAGTTATTCATAAACGCAAAACATCGAAATAAGTCTTATGTATTCATGTACAGTCAATACCGTAAAGTTCGTTTATATCGAACTCGCTTATAAAGAACTGAGCCTAGATTTTCAAAGTTCTGTTAGCGCTCAGATAGTCGTAAGTTAATGTTAATGCATGGCACTTGCGACTCACTTAGTGCTAAGAGAGCTTCGAAAATAACGACTCATAAACGAACTGAGGTTTTCGCCGGTTATGTTCGGAATGCTTATTATGCGAACTGCGGTCATAACTAACTAAATTTACTAGTCCCTTTGGTGTCGTTATATTGTTTACTGGGTTTCTTTGATTTTGTATCTAAATGTAAGTGAGATTTTCTATAGCGTAGCCATGATCCGCGCTCACCTGTTGATATATACACGCTGCGAAAAAACGTTGGCTAAGATGAAGAGCATGTTTATTACAGGACGCCGTAAACAAGTAGCGATATTTTGACTGTGCCGATCTAATTCATTTATTCATTCATTGGGGGCGGTGAGGTAGCTTAGCGGTTAAAGAGTGCGCTTGTCACGTGTTAGACCTAAGTTCAGTTCCCCGCGTGGATAAAACATGTGAAACCCTTTCCGGGTGTCCGATATTGCTGGAATATTGCTAAAAACTCATTCATTCATTCGGTCGCACTCACAAACTCACGCACAAACCCAGGCGCTCAAACACTCCTGTATTGTATATGTTCTCGTATATTCTATCATATGATAAATGGTGTTATCGGACCGGTAAACATGCCAATAAGGCCACATATTAAGTACTCTATGCCTCGCCTGACCAATAAATTATTGCCTGAATGTCCTCATCAGGTTTCCAATTATGAGTGTTTGTGTGTTTCAGAAGATAAACATGGCTGTCCATCATTTAGCTCTATATATGGAGCGTATCACTCAAGCACTGTATTCATTCGCGAGTCATTATGACATGTCCCTTCATTGAGCTTAGTCAATGACTGAGTATGAACAACACCACTTTTATATACACTGAACAGCAAATGAAAGGCAAGTTTTGAAAATACGAAATGTTATAAAAGTAGACGTTCAGGTTTATGTCTTCTCTTAAAACAACAACAAAACAGTATTGCGTTTCTATTGCTGTCCAGTATATGATATTAAGACTACGATAAAGAAGTTGTGTGATATAATCTATATAATGAAAATACAAAAGTACACAATAGCATATTTCATGACTTAGTACAGTTAAGGCCGGGATCAGTTAATTTGGTGAGATTGAATACCACGGCAGACCTTGATCGTACATATTGGTTAGAAACATATTTGCACTTTCCTTTACGTTTACACTGCTCATCCTTTTCTGTGATATATTAGTAACATAATATCATAAAACACATATTTTAGTTCATGATATTGACTTCCATTAAAAGATGACCAGATGCTAAGCTATTGTTCTCTATAGGTTACCGCTACAAAAGCAACCTACATCAGTCGTGGGTAGCTTGTCGTTGTGTACTGTCTCTGTGTGTTTGGACGAGCTGCTTCAGAACTCGTGGACACTTCAGAAGAGCTCTGATTGATCAGTCCTCTAATTAACACCAATCAATCAGTTTTCAAACTGTCATGATGTCTCCTGTAAATTTGCTCACGAAGTAGATGACAGCTAATGATCGTCACCACTCCACATAACACACACAGTCAAATACCAAGAAGGTCTTCAATGTCCCCAATCTTGAACTGTTCAATGAAACTGAAAATATCTTTGTCGTTTTTCTGAGTATTACGTTTCTTTGATTTGCAAAAACAGATATTAGGATTACGTAAATTTACGTTGATTAAATATCATATGTATGAAGGACGGACTTTGTTGCTATGGAAACCTTACATCACGAAGGGTAGCGGTACTTTTGATTTTGTACTCTTATATTTCCGGTGGTAATACACATATTGTTATACTGACCAGTTGCTACGGTAACGTTACGTTACATATGCATGGTGGCAAGGTTAAAGTAACCTCTTACCGCGGTACGTTCTATTTACGTGACGATATTTATCCCTTTACGCACACAGAGGTAACTATACATAATTTATATATTTGCATGTGCTCACCTTTCCCCATTTGCATGTGGTAACATCGATCTCAGCGATCCCTTTATTAGTTTTGATTGTTTGAAGAAAATTTCAAAACTAATAAGGGGATCGCTTATGTTGTTTGACTTTAATGTTTGTTTGACTTTCGGCCTTGATTTTCGAAGCTTTCTTAGCGCTGACAGTGTTCGCGTTAACGCAGAAACCTGCGTTTTTCAAGCAACCCAATAAAACCACTCAAAAATATCTTGCATGCGTGTTTTGGGCGCATTGATTCTGATCTACGTAATTTTAAGTACCTTAAAATCGCAACATATGGACAATAATAAAGTTTAACATGATTCAAGATTGTAATGAAAATTTCACGCGCAAAAGATATGAATAGTCATGAGTTATGTTTAGTAAGTTAATGTAAGACAGAGTGACGCCACTGTCCTTTCAAAAAGCCTTTTAGTACTTAACTAGGAGCTTATATCCTTTAAAAATAATGTATGTAGAGATAAATATGTTGAAAGTGTTCGGTTACGAGGACACCGGAACATCCTATCTGGGTAAACACTTCAGACTGAACTTGGTCGCACAGCTACCCCGCAACCCCTCTACAGCATCGTACATGTAAACATTGCAATCTAACTGAATGCTACTGACGATGGATGTCTTTCCCGTATATTTAACATGGACTGACAGATTCTCACAGTCACCTACCCGACGGTCGGGTTAACATTTTGAGATGTATATGAAGATATGATATTTTGTGGGCAGGTACGTTTTGGTCAGGGTTGGCAAAAGGAGCTTTGAAAGTGTAGGCCAAGGTCTTTCCATACGTTACATATTCCACATTCCCCATTCCTCTGCAGTTCCAAAGTGTGATACATTTCTTAATGGCACTACTTTCTTCTCCGTCTTCCCCTTCTGTTATATTTACTCAAAGACAACTGATATGGGATATCCAAACATGCCTGTATCGGCAACTAAAGATCACATTGTGGCCCATGTTCTCACGTGATCGGCTACATTATTCTGCATGTATTTGGCCGCAGGTCCATTCTCATCGACATTCATAATTATTGATTAATTCTGTACACCAAATAAAGATATATTCACACAATGCCACCCTGTACGGAAATCAATAGCTACTATTCCATCATACATTGTCAATAATCCACATGTGTTGTCAACCAGTGAAATCAACTGTGTTACTTCATCGGTCAGCACTCAGCCGTGTATTGTAACAATTTAATCTACAGTGTATGTTGATAATATGGTCAACATGTTTGCTATTTAAGTAATATATGCTTCTTAACCTTAAAAGGAAGTGAGTGCGTGCGTGTGTGTTTTCGTGCGTGTATGTATGTATTTGATTCTATTATTATAATTATATATATATATATATATATATATATATATATATATATATATATATATATATATATATATATATATATATATGTGTGTGTGTGTGTGTGTGTGTGTGCGTGCGTGCGTGCGTGTATGTATTTGATTTTATTATATATATATATGTGTGTGTGTGTGTGTATGTGTGTGTGTGTGTGTGTGTGTGTGTGTGTGTGTGTGTATGCTGCTGTTAAACTCCTTAAAAATGTAATATCTTTGTTTAATAAATTGTAGCATGTGTCACATTCATACACATTAAGCCACCTATGCTTCTCGAATGGACTGCAGATCGGGATCAAGTTTCCGACTTGTTAACTCGTTGATGCAGGTCATCGTATCTCTATTGAGTTAATTTAGTTTTAGGCCGCATTCAACAAAATTCCTGCTATATGGCGACGGTCTGTAAATAATCGAGTCTAGACCAGATAATCCAGTGATCTCGTTAGTCACCTCTTACGACAAGCATAATTGCCTTTTATATAGCAAGCATGGGTTGTTAAAGACCTATTCTACCCACGGACCTTCACGGTCCCCAACAAGGTAGTTGTGACCACGTAAATTGGAGGTGATGTTGTGAAGTTGCTCTTGCAAGTGATGCCCAGTTGCACTCAATACAACCTTCACAGGGCGTCTACATCGCATGGTGGAACAAAGAATTTCAACCGTTTCAAAAAATAATTGCACCGAAACGTATAAGATCATGAAAATATTGTGGCAAAGTGTAATCGATTTTGTCTTCATTACAAAAAATGTACCAGCACAAATCAATTTTTTGGGTGAGTATGGTTCATATTATCTTACACAAATTTTTAATTGTTTGTTACCGCACTCGGCAACATTCTAGCTTGGTGGCGGTCAGCAAATACTTGAGTCTGGTCCATACAATCAAGTTTTTAACAGTATGATCATCGATGTACACAACTGGGATACGATGACAAGAGTCCATCAAGTCAGCGAACCTTAACGCCCGATTCCGTTGGCCATCTCTCATGACAACCATTGGATACTGAGGCTTCCTGATGTAAGATGGTTGGTGTGGATAATCCAGGGCCAGACAGTGCAGTGACTGACACATGACAATATGATCGTGAGCATCGATCAACGCAACACTGATACGATGACACCCGCTCGTACATCAACCAGGTCAGTGAGACACCTGAACTGTTACTCGTCTCTTACAAACCCGAATCTTTACTTGTCTATTTTACATAAGCAATCAGTATATAGTAATGTTTTGTATATTGTGCTATGACACGAAGAGGCTTGGTATACTGTTGTAGAGTTACCCCAATTTTCCCTCATTCGAACAGTTGCGGTTTCTTAAATATTATACCCGTGAAGATCTGGGTTAGAATTGATCTTCAGTAACCCATGCTTGTCGTGAGAGGCGACTGACGGGATCGGGTGGGACTTGATTATGCATAGATGGAATAGTGCTGAGTACAGCGTAAAACTAAATTCACTTACTCACTGCCCGATTAAACGAATGTCCGTATACGTGAATCCATGGGCAACTGTCCGGAGTAATCTTCCCTAAAACACAATGGATGCAAAGGGGAAACCCATATGACCCATGCGAGCACAATCTGATAACCTAACTGTTGAGTCACATGAGGTAGTGCTTATCCACAGTGACAAAGTCGCAACGATCTGATTTCTTACATGATCCGATGAACAAAGCTACAACACGATCATACCTCAAACGTTTTTCTAAGAGTGGCGGTTGGGTAGTGTTCGCTGGTCAGAAGAGCCGATTCGATTCCCCACATTGATACGATGTGTGAAGTCCATTTCTGGGGTCCCCCACCATGACACTGCTGGAATATTGCTAAAAGCGGCGTAAAACGTATATCACAATACCAGATATGGATTTCACACACTGTATCCACGTGAGGAATCGAACCCAGGTTGTCGACCTCGTGTGAATGATTCATGGTCACTTGACTGTGTGTGGCTCCACATCACTGACGCATGGCAGTGGTACTGATGTAATGCCACCTTCCTTCTCTACACGAGCTTAGCATATGAACTGATCGGTTCCTCGTAGGAAATAGAACAAGGTAAATGATCCTGACACTGCCAAGGGACACAACTGAACAGGGCCCCCATTCCTCATGGCGAACGTAGCGCTACACCAGTTTTAAGTCAATATTAAAGTATTGGAGTTACGATCACCTTAACGCTACGAACGTTTCATGGCAAATAGACCTGGGCTAATTGTGGTGTCCTGCACTTCAGTGATGTTAGTGGGTGATTGTAGTTTCAGGCTGCTTTTAGCATTATTCATGGAATATCAAGGCGATGCAACACATTTCACCTCAGTGTGGATTCGAATGTGTCTACCCCACCACCCCAACAATGATACTGGCCTAGTACAGCCGATATTCTTACCTTAATGGCTAGACACAGGCAAAAGGGAAAGGTGATGAGCATGACAAAGAGGGACAGGGCATACAAGATGTATCCACAGCAACCGATCCCACCTTCATCATTACTATCTGAAACAAATATAAATAATGGTTGGAAGCTGAAGCTGAAGCTCTCTCTCTCTCTCTCTCGAGAAGGTACATGGGTGGGAGTCTCACCAAGCTAGCTCTCTCCCCTTTCCTTCTCTCTCACATTCTCGCACACTCGCACTTTCTGTGAGAAGAGGCGAGATGTGCTATAGAATGGGCACAGAACTTGTTGTGCCTCGGGACATACCCCCGATTAGTCGTGGTTCAGAAAAGCCAATCGACCTCCGTTTGCAGAGATTTAATTTGAGGTCTACCCAGTCATCTGTGACAACGACCTATGAACGCCACACAGCAGTCATATATTTCTCCGCCTTTGTGCAGCCTGACCGCACACCGAGGTGTTAAACACTCACGTATTCCCATCCAACTAACAGAAACACCAAGGCAGTTGTGGTAACACATAGAGCTCTCAGATGATTCAAACACATCTGTATTCACGAACACCTTGTAATAGCCAGGTAAATAATTATGTGTATATTAACCAGTTTGGTTTTACGTTGTCGACTGATGCGAACCATCTTCCAACAGCTGGGGCAAGACAGGTAGACAGCAATGTAGATATGGAAAGGATACGTTTGTGGACTGACACGTTCTGTTGCACAGGTTAACACACACATGTACGTGCAACATGGTTTTCAGTTTGTCTCACAGTCCCCGAATCTCATTAATTCACCTTCCGCTAAATGCAATGCTAATGCTGAAGCCATAAATAAAGCAAGTCTAGATTTCCTCAGGTTCGGGTTCAAATTTTCCAAACTCAGTGGGGCTCCTTCTCAATTTAAATAGAATTATTTCTTTCCATCACAGTTACATATATTCAGTGAGTTAATTTTGGTTTTACACCGCTTTTAGCAATATTCCAGCCATATCACAACGGGAATCACGAGAAATGGGCTTCATTAATTGTACCCATGTGGGGAAGCGAACCCGGGTCTTAACCACTTGGCTACCCCACCGCCCCTATATATATTAAATTAAAAGTTAGTCCATGAGGATTCTTACTGTCGTGGGCGATACAGTCAATAAAATACGTCGTGTCACAATTAATGTCCATACTTGGTATATACAGGTCCAATGGAACGCTTTAAATAGCTAAGCTGTACAGATATAATAAATGTTACGTTTCGATAAGTGGCTCTGTTTACAATTTTTCAGCAGGGCAGTTCACAGTCCCCGATAGTTCAATGAATACATTCAACAAAACCCTTAAATCGATCCGCTGAACAACAACATGCACAAAGACAAGTGCATGACAAGTTGAACACGAAACAGTATCCACGCACCATTTCAACTGTTCACATAATTGGGACACACATCTAGGTCAACTGGATAGCTTCTGGCCCATCACACCACACTGCTTAGTGACACAGGTATATATGTGGCCGTGAGATGACCCTAGAAACAAGGATTCAATACAGGTTGACCCACTCTTTATGAACTCCATAAAAACAGCGGTGAAGGGCACAAAACGTTATAGGACAAAAACAACACAGCACGAATATGTCAATAATAGTACAAAGTGTATCACTGGACGAAGCGAGAATACGCTCACCACATAGTATTTACCTGCATCAATCGAGAATGGCTCTACTTTCGCGCTGCCGTGTCCGCTCATGTTGCTGGTACTTGGATGAACGACTTGTGGAGTGGGATGTAATAACTGTGGGTTGTTGTCCAAGTCACGATAATACTCGTCTATCCCTTGGTCCTTTAGCGTGTCGTCTGCCTCTCCGCCCTCGCCTTGATACATCGCGCTATTACCTTGAAAACTTGGGAACTTCCGGTGTGAGACCTGAACTCTGTTGCTAGTCTCGTGCTCCGTCTCCATAACAAACAAACACTTCGATTAGGATTTCACGCAGTTGGTATTGGTTATTCACTATGGGACACTGTATAGATGTTTAGCGTTGACCTGTCTGTCAATAACCGATGTGTCTAGTCTGGCGCTATTTATTTTATGTCACTTTGGTGAAAAGTTTTCATTTATGACAGTCTTGGGGGATCTTTTGTATGTTATTTTGTGTCAAGGGTGCACACTCCTGTCCTCTTGCGTAACTGTCAGGCACCCTTACCCAATGTCACAAGGAGGGAGAGGCAGCAGGCTGTCAGATCCAGTTTCGCAATCCAGGTGCATTCATAGGTAGTAGATAGGTCTAAATATAGAATTAATAAACAACACACGTCAAGGGTAGAGCGATAACAGCTCGCGGGTTTTGCAATGTTTACAAAAGCGCCACTCACGGTCACACAAATGACGTATGCTGCAGTTGAATCACAGGACTGTCACAGAGGGCAGTGTAGACCTACCGTTTTAAAAGGCTGGTGATCTTGCTCTGTGTATTCACGTTAAAAACTTGGTGAGTGTCCCGTATATCCAGTTAGTGAATGGGTGCCCTTCATACCCGACCTATCGTACCCGCTTGTCCAGTTCTACAGCTGTATTCAAATACCATCCGCTCTGGTTAACACAGCTCTACCCCTGGAGGCAAAGTCAATATGATACTTTGAAAGTAAACGGGGAAAACAGTGAGCGGCCATATACACTCGCCGATATCGGTTTCTCTCAATACCAACGGATTATAATGTTTGTATAACATTTTACACGCGACACCTCATGAACAATAGACAGTTAAGGAACAGACAGTAATTATCTTCTGTAATTAAAGTTATTATCATCGTGTCACATAGCACATCCTATGAAAGCCGTAGTGTCAATATGGCCAGTCAAATTCCTATTACTAAATTTACCCGAGGCCTGACCAAATCTATTTCTGGTTTTACGGATATATTTCCTCAGGAAAATCATATGGATCAGGAGGGTATTTTAAAAAATAATCCCAAGTCAAAGTAATATTCTCTTTCGATGCTGAAAGTGTTTTCTTTTTGGAAATGTATTACGTGTGCGTCAGACAAAATCACAATCAAAAATCTTTTTTAGAGGTAAGTGTAAACATATTATATTCAGGACAAACTGAACAAGGATTTGTAAACAAGTTGTAATGGCTTACTTGAATACCTCTCCTAAACACTGATACATGAATACATCAAATATTAAATAACATACAGCATGATAGGAAAGCAAGCAACCTGAGTATTAAACATCGTATATGATTTAGGAAACCTATGCGAATTTATTATAAAGTATGGAAAGCGTTTAGTGTAAAATAATTGCAAAGTATATTTTGAAAGAGGTTCGTAATTTCATGTTATAAACCTCGTAATAAATACTGCAACGTCTGTCTGAAAAATCAGTGAATTCTGTCTTTTATTTTGATATAACTTATACAAACGCTGTTACTTGTATCAAACACGAGGCATGTATAGTGAGTGAGTGAGTGAGTAAGTGATTGAGTTTAGTTTTACCCCGCACTCAGCAATATTCCAGCTAAATGGTGGCTGTCTGTAAATAATAGAGTCTGGACTAGACAATCCAGTGACCAACAACATGAGCATCGATCTGCGCAATTGCTAACCAATGACATGTGTCAACCAAGTCAGCGAGGCTGACCACCCGATCCCGTTAGTCGCCTCTTACGACAAGCATAGTCGCCTTTTATGGGCATGTGTAATGAGTAGGAGGAAGTACACTTTCCGGGAATACCTATTATATACATGATATGAGCATGAATATTGTCATGCATAATATTTGTCATTCTCGAATATATACGTGAATTAGATGCGCTGATATGCATAGCTGTGCGTGCCATCACAGTAACGTCATAACAGGGAATATTCAAATATCTGGTTCAACAACAAATATACTTTTTGCATGATTTATGTGACAACCTTTGAAGTAGAATTGTTCTAAATGTTCATCAAATGACCACTGAAATTCTCGTAAACACGGGTGAAAACGAACCTTGCGAATGTGTCCCATTTCCTTCAAGGTAGCATCTTGTGTTCCAAGAGGTAATTAAGTAATAAGACACTCGACGTCAGATATGAACAGATTGAGTGACTGTGAATTTCTCATTAAAGCCAATTATTTGCACACTGAGAGGGAGAAAGTCACGAACAATGCACATGCACATACACGAACAACAACACCAACAGCAGCAACAACACTTTATTAAGTTGTCACGTGTAAAACATGTGATCACAAACGGCGTAGAGCAGCTGGTCGTTTAAACCTATGAGGCAATAATCGTATGAAAGTATAGTTGTTAAAATATTAATGAAAATGTTTACAAGCCAGTAAATGTTATATTGCTTTAATGAACACCGAAAAAAGTGCAAGAAAACAGAAATGAAAACAAAATAAAAGAAGCAGTTGACTCGGGCCTGGTAGCGGAGAAAGGGTGTTTTGTTCCGCATGAGGCTCTCCTCAACGTTTATCAGGTCGCCGCGGAACATGGGAGAGATTGGGTAGGTCGGTCATGCGGAACACCGGTAGTGACAAGGGCCCCTTTTCTCGAAAGGATCCCAGCTCTAGGATATCCAAACTTTGATCCTAGGGACTAGCACTGGTGTTCTGACTGGGGCCGCTCGCTAGTGACGTGGCCGTTTGAGCTACATGATGCCAAGTTGACAATACGGAATGTACATTTACATAATGTGTTCTTCCTATTCCTATTTAGTTTGTACACATTTTATTCACGAAGTGAACAATACCGAGACAAGTTCCTAAATCTCATTAAAACATAAAATCACAAGCAACCATGAGAACAAGCACAGGGTGGCTGCGTTCAGATTTACGCATGTTATTCCTGTAATATCACAGCGAGGGACACCAACAATGAGCATCACGAATTGTACCCAATAGACCCGGGTTTTCTGCATTTATCACTAGGCTACCCCACCCACAGAATCCCGTGTCACTGCGAGGATTTAAGAATTGTTTTTTAAATATAAAAATTTTGAGATGAACCGCGACCTGAAACGCTCACAGTACACTATATCTAACAAGGACGGTAAGTCCTTATATATGGGGTTGTTGTCAAAGCAAGCCCTCTCATTGGCCAACGCTTGCTATCGTCCTCCATTGGCGTCAAGGTCGTTTAGATGAGAGTCAAAATCGGCTTTCAGTCCACTTGTGGAAATAACAATAAAGAAGTGGCAGGTGTCTTGAGTGGTGATCGATAGGTCAATCACCCATGATTGTGTTTAGATGAAGTTTTAAATGGGAATATTGTAACCTTATATTATGACTGGATTTTGTCTAGTTGCTTATACAAGACGTACATTTTAAAAATAATATTTCATATGATTAGTCAGAACTGTAATGCCAGGAGTGATAACCCCATCACAGAATTCCAATCACAGATTTCTTGAATAGCTTTAAACACTGATGTTACAATGCAGTTTGTACAATGAATAAATAACGATGTGCGTTTTCTCATGGGGTTACCACATTGTGAAGCACTGATCAATACTTGGCTTACTTTGTCAAGATCGTAACTTATTCTACCTGTTTATTCTACTAGACATATTTGTGCATAGTTACTGTTTTTGTAACAGCATTAGAAATCACAGTGAGTCCGAGGGTTTGGATATTTAAAAAGGATTAACAAATAAGACACCATATTTACTTTCGCTCCGTCAGATATCCAGGATGTTCTATCGTTTTGTAAAACTCCCATTTCAAGAAAATCCGTCTTGGAGATGTGGTCAAGTTTGTTAACAGGATCATGATGGCTGAGTGCTGTGGCTGCTAATGAAGAAAGTAACTCAGTTTTCTGAAAAGAATAAGTTGATATAGAGAGGATATACGTACTGAGAAGCGCTGCCCGGATGATTGTGTTTCTACTTCTTATTCAGATGTAAAAGTGAATAATTATACTTCAACACTTGGGTAGTGTATTGACTGCCCTACTGCGTTTTCATGAGTGAGTGAGTGGGTGATTTTTGCTTTAGGCCGCACTCAACAATATTCCAGCTATATGGCGGCGGTTTGTAAATAATCGAGTCTGGACCAGATAATCCAGTGATCAACAACATGAGCATCGATCTGCACAATTGGGAACTGATGACAAGTTTCAACCAAGTCAGCGAGCCTGACCACCCGATCCCGTTAGTAGCCTCATTACGATAGTCGCCTTTCTTGGCACACATGGGTTGCTGAAGACAGCGGGTCACGTTTTCATGTTGATGGAATCTGCAGAGCTTCTATTAGCAATATGAACAATTACCATGTAGCATCATATTGCTAATAGAAGCTCTGCAGATTCAGCTGTCAGAATTATGCTATCAATTTATCAACCTAGTTTTAATACAGCTAGTGTTTTGTACTGATGAACTGTTCGACCAGATTTTATGGAGCCGTATCAACAACACTTGTGACATACTAATTATACGATTATTGTTGTTTCTATCCAAGACAACCACATCGGAACCAACAGCAGTGAGTGAGTTTAGTTTTACGCCGCACTCAGCGATATTCCAGCTACATGGCGACAGTCAGTAAATAATCGAGTCTGGATCAAACAGTCCATTGAGCAACAGCATGAGTATCGATCTGCGCAATTGGGAACTGATGACATGTGTCAACCAGCTCAGCGGGCATGACCACCTAATCCCGTTAGTCGCCTCTTACAATAAGCATGGGCTACTAAAGATCGGGGTGTGCCACCTGTAATGGCGAGGGTAGGACCCACGTGACATGATGGGAGTAGACATTCAGCTCTGGCGTATACGCACAAATTTACAGCCTATCAGTGCAAAAAAAACAACCAAATACAAATATGGTTTGGTGTTATCAGTTTGTTTTTTTTAAACAACTGCAAATTCTGCTTGTTATCGGAATTTTACTCATCGTGAGTGACAAAGTGGAGTTAATTCCCGGACCCCTGACACGTCAGACCCAGAGCAGACCGTCCCTGTTACCATGGGTGTCCAGGTAGACTAGCGGAGACAGCTTGCTGCTGCAGACGATACTAATGGTACAGTTATCAGCGGGATACTCCAAGGTATCTCCAGCCCCAACAGCAAGTTCGACAAATCTGGGTCTACCACAGGGACAATCATGTCGGAGCAGGACAACAGGTGGAATATTATCGAGAGACTAGAGGATGAACCTTATCTTGTCAGATCTTTGGAATGAAGGACGAAGAAAAACATGAAACATTGTCAAGCTCGGAAGATAAAGTTAAAAGCTTTTTGTGTAAAGAATTACGTATCAGTAAGCACGAGGTTCGTCACATCCACATAGAGCGATCTCACGGGTTGCCTACGAAGAGAAAACCACGTCCTGTCCTCGCACTGTTTTTATCGTATAAAGACTGGGAACCTGTATATCAATCTGCAAGAGATGAGATACGTGGCAACAATACATTCAGAGTGTCACTCGACTATATACAGTCAGTCAGAGAGACACGCACACAGCTTGGAGAGTTTGTAAAACACTATAGGGACAGTGACGGCGATTGTTACATATTCTATAAGAAACTGACAGTGAGTGGCGACGCCTATGCTTATAATTAGCGGGGAAAGTCCATAGTCAAGATAGGGACGAAACTCGGGACAGAGCCGACACTCAGACAACTGGACCCGGGAACAGGTCTCCGCGTGGCAGACGACACGGATAACCTGTGAGACAGTGCTCATGAGAATTAGGGTGAGTCCGAGGCCATGTTACTGAACAAATTCAAATAAGTACAACACCAGACTCCGATTTTCTAGAATCTATAACGTTGTTTACATGAAATATTAATGGACTCTATTCCCAAATCAGGTCAGAAAAGAATAATCTGATTCATTTGTGCACAAATTATAATTATATCATTTATCTCATAGTCTCACTTGGGCCCGAAAGACTGCAGATTTTGACTCTTTGTGTCCAGACCACACCTGTTTCCAGTGTGTGAGACAACGTCGTTTTGAACGAGGACGTTACAACGGGGGCATTGCTGTCTACGTCGCCAACTCCATTGTTCACAGTTTTCGGTGACTGCATACTGAATGGACAGGAGTCTTGTCTGAACATAATATCAACGGTTGTGAATTTTGTTTTCAGAGTGATAATGAAATTGCAAACTGTTGGTAACTGCCAACTCAGGTTAGGAGGTTTCTAGAGTTTGTTGCCTTTGCTAAACAGATCATTTAACCATATCCCTGAGACAGGATGTTTTCCGTCTTCCTGGAACTTAGGATTAATAGTACCTCTATTTACGTCCGGCGTAAAGAATTATCCAGGAAACTATCGAGGTATCTCAATACTAGACACAATAAGTACCGAATTTCTTTCCATCATAAATGGCCATATACAGTCGTGCGTAAAAACCCAACGTCTTACCTCAAGGTCGACTCTCAAGCTGGGTTTAGAGAGGGATATTCCACCACGGACCACAGGTTTGTCCTTCATTCAATTATCCATAAATTTATTATAAAAACATTGTAGATTTGCAAAATAGCGTTTGACTCTGCGAACGGGAGTAAACTGCCTTATTTATTGTTGCAAAGAGGTATTTATGGTAAGGTATTTTAACAAATATTTACAAGAAAGTTAAGTAAAACAACCATGACTGGTATGTTCAGTACATCATGTGGAGTAAGACAAGGGTGTATATTATCACCAGTTTTATTTATGATGTATATTGATGAATTGTAAATGAAATAATAAAATCTGACGACGCTGTCATACTTATTGATGAATCTCTAAAGGGTATGTCAATATTGCTCTTTGCTGACGATGTAGCTATATTTGCAGACTCAGGTATCAATCTTCAAAAGCAAATATATATTATAGTAAGATATTGCGAGAAATGGGGATTAAGTATGAACAAAAATATCACCAAAAGATGTCGGTTTTTTAAGGGAGGTTTCTTATTGAAATATGAACAATGTTTTATAAATGGTCAACCCTCTGGAACTACATCTTATTTTACGTATCTCGGTTTTGTATTCCCCCGTAGAAACACGTTTTCAACAGCATGTGAGACGCTTTCTCAACAAGTAGAAAAGGCCCTTTACCCAGTCAAACGTTTTGTCAACAAAATACAAAATCTGCTAGCATTCACACTATTTGATGGCAAGATTAATCCCATACTTTTAAATTTACATGGGTTTGAGTTTGGGTATGAAATAAAGAATAAACCAATTGAAAGGGTTCATTCAAGGTTTTGTAAAATATGCATTAGAGATTGTCTCCAAAACATCACGTTAAGCCGCGCTGGCAGAATGGGGTCGTTATCCTATTGAAATACAGTGGAAGCTGTCTAAATCGGCTCTCACTGGGACTGAATAAATAATCCAGTTTAGACAATCTACCGGATTATAGAGCTGATGATACATGTACAAGCCATGGATGGGGCTGAGATTATATGCCAGTGTTGACAACTTGTCGGATTGGGTAGATGCCGGTTTTGGCAGCTTTCAATGTATATGCCTATATTAGAATTCTGTCGTTTTGGATGAGGATTTTACATCAACCTCCATACAGATACACAAAAAAATGTTAAAGACTAGATTGAAAATGGGGATGAGAACTGGGTCTCCAAAGAGAGAATGTTATTATTTAGGCATGGTTTCGGCTATGTGTGGATAGCACAAAATGTTAGTAACGAGAAATGTTTTCTCGATAATATTCAACAGCTTTGCAAAGATATTTATTACCAATAGTGGCATCAATACGTAGTTGTTTTTTCCTGAACCTTTGACCTTCCAATCAACCATAAAGACTGACTATTCCCTTGAAAAGTATCTTGTAACTATTAGTTCAAAAGGCTAACGGAGATGTTTGACAAAACGTCGTTGTAATGAACATTTTAAATGTTAATTCGTGTAGATATTCTAAAAAAGACTATGAAACTGATTTTTGTAGTTCCTGTGTGACTGAACTAGAAGATGAATTCCACATTACATTACTTAGTGTGTGTCCTCTTTACAATGAGTATCATGCTACATATTTACCTGAATACTGTCGTAAGCACCCTCGCGTCCAAACGTCTATTGAACTGATGAAAGCAAGAATAGACTTTTAAGATTATGGACCTTTCTTAAAAAGTGTTTGTACGCCGATCGAAACAAAAAATCTGCGAATATATATTCATATCAAATGTAACAAGATCCACATTATCAGTGTGGTGCATATGCATGTCTTTACCTTGCTGTTTTACACATGTTGTTCTGTTGGCCTCGTGACCATCTATACGTAATAAATGATGATGATGATGATGATGATGGTGATGATGATGATGATGATGATGATGATGATGATGATGATTACTGAAGATCAATTTTCTAACCCGAGCCTTCATGGCTCGGAACATATAGTGATGCGACAACCAAAACAACATGTTCGCTATCACACGTATTTCTTTTCAGTCGTGCATGTGTGTTACTGTCACTTACATATAGATTTAGATCAGGAACAATGTTCGAGGATCGCCGTTTGTGGATCTGTGCGTTTCCTCTGTGTGGATTCATTTAACCACAAACGTGTTAACAATCCTAAAGACAAATGGAGATTATATAAACATAAGGAAGACTTTAGTAAATCCCTGCAGGGATCATAATCCGAATAGATCAGCGTTCTTAAATCCGCAAATAAATAAGACCACATCACAACTTATTCTTGTGCCTTGATAAAGGTTTAGACTCAGACTTCTTTAGTGTTTCAAAAGGCTGTGGCCAGGGCGACCCTTTACCTCCTTACTCCTTCATACAATGTGCCGAAACATAATTACCTGTTAATAAATGTGAACGAATATAGGTATAAATAGCCACAATATTGCGTTATGGTCCAGTAGATTAAGAGGTTTATCTGTGTTTGTGGACAATGCACCTATAGTCCGTTCTAGCTAAGAAAGACTCCGGTATAGAATTCCGGAATTATCGGAAAGGGCGACTTACTGGACTGGATGGTAATGCTTGCTAATATGGTTGATAAGTCATGGTATCTAACTTGTGTAGATCGATGCATATGGGGCCAATCACTGGACTGATCCAGATACGGTTATAATTAGTTACAGACTGAACTCGTCAAGCTGGGATATTGATGAGTACAGTGTTAAACATGTCTTCAAGATGTGTAACCACAATTCACAAATAATCAGGATTATTACAATTCACGGTTGCCATAGCATGATTACGAAATATCTGGTCGTTAGAATCGGTATGTTCCAGCCACCGGCACCAGCAAACTTTTACATATGTAACAAGATGGCAGAGGGCTAATCCTATAATGAAATATATGATCATTTACTTTTATACTGCTTTAATATTTTATTTTCAAAGATCAATAAAATATCAGTTTCTTTTGCACAGACAATCATTAGCATTGGGAAGATGACAATGACTTAAAGATTAGCGAGTTCTCAGCATCATAAATGATAGTAATTAATCGAAATCATGTTTCTGTTGATTACTGAGGGTGTCATAAGGCAATATTTGTTGTATTGAAATACACCAAACAAATACACAAATATATCAAGGACCACAGACAGCAAACATGAAGACTGGTACTCTATGTCCACGCCACCCGGACTTTGTCAGGTTCGTATATAAATGACAGAATAAATGGAATCACATAGAATAGATAGAATGGCGGCACTGTGGTAACATGAGATCACGAAATAAGCAACTGGATTTAACCAACGAGAAGAGAAACTGGCGGAAAATATGCACCAACACATATTGTCTCCGTCACTCACATGTTGGTCTGTAAGACCTTTGATATCGTAGACGTTTTTGTGTTTGAAATACACTGATTGTCATGTGTATTTTTTGGCTTGCATGACTTGGTACAATTAAGCTATGGACTTTAGTGACTACACCCCAAGTTAATAATAATAATAATAATAATAATAATCATGCACCAGTGCTTGAGTGCATTAATATTGACAACAGCCGGTTTCAAAGCGCTAGGTCACTTGGATACTAAGCCGCAGTTTGACATTGATACCCAACACAGACACTAAAAACACCGCGCCATTGTAACAGGATTAAATCACTCCCCGTATTTTTTACTCTCGGGCGACCCTGTCCTGGAGGGGATTCGAACCACTCTAGTGTGACTCGGTCCATTTTAGAATGCAAACATTCTCGGATCAAAACAGCCCTTTCAAGAGGAAATTAATCTTAAAGGATGAAATCGCCCCCTTGAAAAAATATCTAGTGCTATATCTGGAAACGAAAGAGCTTAAAAGTCAAATGCAAAAGTAATTATCAACAGCTTTTTACATGTTAATTCTTAAAGACGTGCTTTTTTCGCAGTTACCCAGTGGGACACACACGCACGCACGCACACAGAGTTTGTTTTTAGGACCTGGCTTACGAAATTGTTCTAATACAGTAAACTACAATTTACACCTGAGATGGTCAAATGGGATTAACGCAAATTTAGCATTAATCCACGACCTTCCAAAGATAGAAAATTTAAACCGATAACTAAGTGGATTCCAAACCTTTCCGCACTGACAAGAAAACGTTGACACAAACAACCATGCTGCGTTACATGTATTGCAGAGTTGTGCCCCTTTTCATGAAAAAGCATTTCATCTTAAGCATTCGTGTTCTATTAAATAATGATGAAAGCAGAGCAAATTCTTCCATTCCGACCCCAGCTGGACACTTTGGATTTAAGCTAAGCTAAGCTAAGCTAAGCTAAGCTAAGCTAAGCTAAGCTAAGCTAAGCTAAGCTAAGCTAAGCTAAGCTAAGCTAAGCTAAGCTAAGCTAAGTGAAACAATACTGCGTCATCGGCTGATTTGATAATGAAACAGATAACTGCTTTACAGACAGTTTTTGTATATATGATGAACAATCAATATGGGTAAGAAAACACATCCTTGTGGAGCCATAATGAACAGGTTGGTAACCGATGAACTGATTCCATAAAAACAGTACCATACTGAGGAATGTCAGTCATGAAAGGGTCTATCCATCTGATCAGACTGCTATTAACATTACGTTTGTTATTTTTGTTACAAGTAAAGACTGAATGGCACTTGCTGCGAAGGAAAAACGGCTAGTTAAAAGTCAGTCATACTGATAATGAATTATGCTTGATATCTCACAACTAAGCAGGCAGGTATGGCGTATAAAACTGACGACTGCCCGCGATAGAAATCTTTCGCTAAGTCAACATGGCCCTTTTCTGTTTATCCTTATAAAGATGCATGTCCCAAAATATCACACATAGAAGTACGGTGTGTGAGTGTGAATGTTATCATGTCAGTGGTAATCTGTCATCAAAGCCGGAAAAAGCACAGTGATATAAATGTCGGGAAAGTAAAACGCCTTTCTGTTGCATATATGTCACACCTACGTAACTGCATATTTATGTACCATACATTTTCCACCTATGCCACAGTATGTATATGTGTATCATGTTTGTCTCACTTCTGTTACAAAAAGTTTTATATACCATACATGTCACGGCTGTCACAGTATGTATTTGTACACCTATGTCACAGGATGTTCTTGTGCACCATATATGTCACATCTGTGTTACAATATGTACTAGTGTACCATACGTCACACCTGTGTCACAATATATATTTGTATACCATATATGTAGCGATACGTTGTATACAATGTTTGCCCCTTGTCACACCTTTTTGAGACAATCTTTATGTACCATGTATGTCACATCTGTGTTACAATATGTACTAGTGTACCATATGTCACACCTGTGTCACAATATATATTTGTATACCATATATGTAGCGATACGTTGTATACAATGTTTTCCCCTTGTCACACCTTTTTGAGACAATCTTTATGTACCATATATGTCACATGGGTAAAATGTGTGAAGCCCTTTTCCTGGTGTCCCCGACCGTGATATTGCTAGAATATTCCTAAAAACGGCGTAAAACTAATTTCACTCACCATTCACTCACTACCATATATGTACCATGTCACACTGTATCCCATATAAGACAGACATTTATAAGACAATACGCTGTGTACCATATTTGTCACACCTGCGTCACAGTGCATATTTGTTTATCGTATATGTGACATCTATGTGACCGTGTGTATTGTATACCATGTATGTCAGGCCTTTGTGCTAAGAAGTTGTATACCATATTTTGTCACATGTCACAATGCGAGTCCGTATACCACATATGTCATGTCTATGGAACAATACACTGTAATCACATATGTCACACATTCAACAATTCGTTGCATGCCATATATGTCATACTTAAGGCAATACGTATTTGTATACCATTTGTAACAGCAACGACACACACCTGTGACAAATTATATATGACTCATGTCAGTCCATGCTTGTCGTAGAGCCAACACGGATCCACGCCAACACGGCCATAAGGTCTTGAGATTACCACCGTATCACTGTGATCTCAACCCAATCGTGCTTATCTGCGGCCCGGAAAAATCAACCATTCAAACTGAATGATGTCAAGCACATTGTCAACACTGCTATATGTGACAATGACATTGCACGCTTTCACACATGTGTTGAACATGTCAAGAAGGTGGAGAAGGAGTATTGGTTCAAAGATGGCTTGAACGAGCAAACCGTTAACCCACTTTGTCATTGGCCTGGACACAGATGACTCCGCTGTGGCAGAATGGTGTGAACTTGATGAAGTTTAATTCTGAGCTAATATTTACAGATAATAATAGTATCCAGCCAGATATACCCAAAGAAATATAAATTCTTATAACAATGACAGCACTGACTAATTCCAACGACTTATAGTGTAACATGAAACACTCATTATCATGAAAATATAAATATTAACTATTTATATGCTTCAAGCTTTTAGAAATGCATTGCTTAATTTGTGAACGACATCAAAACAGAACACGTTTGTCTTCAGTATGTCTTTTCTTCAATGAGTGTGCATGAGTGTGTGTGCTTGTGTCCGAGGAAACGGGGCTTTAGAAGTTGTTGAGTTCTAACCATAGGTGCTCCGATTAATGATTCAGTGTAAATAAACATTCTATGCTCTTTAAATGCATTTCCACTTAGGTACTGCATAAAAAAATATGACATTAACATTACAAATTTAAAGATTGTAACCTAAAGGATAATTCTCACAAATGGGTTTAGTGGTTTATGTTGATGTCCATGTATAAAACTGACGACTGCCCGCGATAGAAATCTTTCGCTAAGTCAACATGGCCATTTTTCTGTTTATCCTTATAAAGATGCATGTCCCAAAATATCACACATAGAAGTACTGTGTGTGAGTGTGAATGTTATCATGTCAGTGGTGGGAGGAAGTTCAACTGATGACACAGCCGGAAAAAGCACAGTGATATAAATGTCGGGAAAGTAAAACGCCTTTCTGTTGCATATATGTCACACCTACGTAACTGCATATTTATGTACCATACATTTTCCACCTATGCCACAGTATGTATATGTGTATCATGTTTGTCTCACTTCTGTTACAAAAAGTTTTATATACCATACATGTCACGGCTGTCACAGTATGTATTTGTACACCTATGTCACAGGATGTTCTTGTGCACCATATATGTCACATCTGTGTTACAATATGTACTAGTGTACCATATGTCACACCTGTGTCACAATATATATTTGTATACCATATATGTAGCGATACGTTGTATACAATGTATGCCCCATGTCACACCTTTTTGAGACAATCTTTATGTACCATATATGTCACATCTGTGTTACAATATATATTTGTATACCATATATGTAGCGATACGTTGTATACAATGTATGCCCCATGTCACACCTTTTTGAGACAATCTTTATGTACCATATATGTCACATCTGTGTTACAATATATATTTGTATACCATATATGTAGCGATACGTTGTATACAATGTTTGCCCCATGTCACACCTTTTTGAGACAATCTTTATGTACCATATATGTCACATCTGTGTCACAATATATATTTGTATACCATATATGTAGCGATACGTTGTATACAATGTATGCCCCATGTCACACCTTTTTGAGACAATCTTTATGTACCATATATGTCACATCTGTGTTACAATACATATTTGTATACCATATATGTAGCGATACGTTGTATACAATGTTTGCCCCTTGTCACACCTTTTTGAGACAATCTTTATGTACCATATATGTCACATGGGTAAAATGTGTGAAGCCCTTTTCCTGGTGTCCCCCACCGTGATATTGCTAGAATATTCCTAAAAACGGCGTAAAACTAATTTCACTCACCATTCACTCACTACCATGTATGTACCATGTCACACTGTATCCCATATAAGACAGACATTTATAAGGCAATACGTTGTGTACCATATTTGTCACACCTGCGTCACAGTGCATATTTGTGTATCGTATATGTGACATCTATGTGACCGTGTGTATTGTATACCATGTATGTCAGGCCTTTGTGATAAGAAGTTGTATACCATATTTTGTCACATGTCACAATGCGAGTCCGTATACCACATATGTCATGTCTATGGAACAATACGCTGTAATCACATATGCCACACATTCAACAATTCGTTGCATGCCATATTTGTCATACTTAAGGCAATCCGTATTTGTATACCATTTGTAACAGCAACGACACACACCTGTGACAAATTATATATGACTCATGTCAGTCCATGCTTGTCGTAGAGAAAACACGGATCCACGCCAACACGGCCATAAGGTCTTGAGATTACCACCGCATCACTGTGATCTCAACCCAATCGTGCTTATCTGCGGCCCGGAAAAATCAACCATTCAAACTGAATGATGTCAAGCACATGGTCAACACTGCTATATGTGACAATGACATTGCACGCTTTCACACATGTGTTGAACATGTCAAGAAGGTGGAGAAGGAGTATTGGTTCAAAGATGGCTTGAACGAGCAAACCGTTAACCCACTTTGTCATTGGCCTGGACACAGATGACTTCGCTGTGGCAGAATGGTGTGAACTTGATGAAGTTTAATTCTGAGCTAATATTTACAGATAATAATAGTATCCAGCCAGATATACCCAAAGAAATATAAATTCTTATAACAATGACAGCACTGACTAATTCCAACGACTTATAGTGTAACATGAAACACTCATTATCATGAAAATATAAATATTAACTATCTATATGCTTCAAGCTTTTAGAAATGCATTGCTTAATTTGTGAACGACATCAAAACAGAACACGTTTGTCTTCAGTATGTCATTTCTTCAATGAGTGTGCATGATTGTGTGTGCTTGTGTCCGAGGAAACGGGGCTTTAAAAGTTGTTGAGTTCTAACCATAGGTGCTCCGATTAATGATTCAGTGTAAATAAACATTCTATGCTCTTTAAATGCATTTCCACTTATATAATACAGCAATAGTTCCTGATTCCATATCGTTTTTCAAGGATCCTGTGATAAACGGTACATAAAATACACAAGCCGATAAGGAGTAATGATAATACACTATCCAATAATACCATTGTTCCTGATTCCATATCGTACTTCAAGGATCCTGTGATAAACGGTACATAAAATACACAAGCCGATAAGGAGTAATGATAATATACTATCCAATAATGCTGCCATAGTTCCTCATTCCATATCGTACTTCAAGGATCCTGTGATAAACGGTACATAAAATACACAAGCCGATAAGGAGTAATGATAATACACTATCCAATAATACCATTGTTCCTGATTCCATATCGTACTTCAAGGATCCTGTGATAAACGGTACATAAAATACACAAGCCGATAAGGAGTAATGATAATATACTATCCAATAATGCTGCCATAGTTCCTGATTCCATATCGTACTTCAAGGATCCTGTGATAAACGGTACATAAAATACACAAGCCGATAAGGAGTAATGATAATATACTATCCAATAATGCTGCCATAGTTCCTGATTCCATATCGTACTTCAAGGATCCTGTGATAAACGGTACATAAAATACACAAGCCGATAAGGAGTAATGATAATATACTATCCAATAATGCTGCCATAGTTCCTCATTCCATATCGTACTTCAAGGATCCTGTGATAAACGGTACATAAAATACACAAGCCGATAAGGAGTAATGATAATATACTATCCAATAATGCTGCCATAGTTCCTCATTCCATATCGTACTTCAAGGATCCTGTGATAAACGGTGCATAAAATACACAAGCCGATAAGGAGTAATGATAATATACTATCCAATAATGCTACCATTGTTCCTCATTCCATATCGTACTTCAAGGATCCTGTGATAAACGGTACATAAAATACACAAGCCGATAAGGAGTAATGATAATATACTATCCAATAATGCTGCCATAGTTCCTCATTTCATATCGTACTTCAAGGATCCTGTGATAAACGGTACATAAAATACACAAGCCGATAAGGAGTAATGATAATATACTATCCAATAATGCTGCCATAGTTCCTCATTCCATATCGTACTTCAAGGATCCTGTGATAAACGGTACATAAAATACACAAGCCGATAAGGAGTAATGATAATACACTATCCAATAGTGCTGCCATAGTTCCTCATTCCATGTCGTACTTCAAGGATCCTGTGATAAACGGTACATATATTACATAAAGTAATAATTAGGAGAAATTGTAATACACTGTGCGATACTACCA
The DNA here is from genome assembly GCF_037392515.1 of Haliotis asinina. Lineage (NCBI taxonomy): Eukaryota > Metazoa > Mollusca > Gastropoda > Lepetellida > Haliotidae > Haliotis > Haliotis asinina. The sequence goes on along the minus strand of NC_090289.1, from coordinate 33,659,713 downwards.
TAGTTCTTCATTCCATATCGTACTTAACGATCACGCCATTAACGGTACATAGATTACATAAAGTGATAATTAGGAGAAATTGTAATACACTGTACAATACTATACCATAGATCCTGCTTCTGTATCTTGCTGCACAGATCCTGCCTTTAACAGTGAACATGTTTAAATTATGGTTTTGATGTGTTTAGGGGATGTATACAATTTCATGTGTTTAAACCATACGTATGCTTACAGGCAAATCCCCAAATTTCATTCTTCTGAGGTGTTTTTGATTATGTTTACAATGTAAACACATTTTACAGGGTACTCTCTTGTTAACAATATAGTCGTCAACATGTATTGAAACATCAGTAAACAGGCGCCCGGATGAAATACATTTTATCAGCTCTCTTTCCGGATGTTTGTCTACACGTTAATTGTATTAAAGTAGATACCCTATCCGGGTGATTGCCACTGTTACACCAACCTCAATGTATCACGTCATCCACCCGAGTAAACATTACGGAACAAGGTCGTGGTCACGTGTTTAGGCTATATACAGATTTATATAAAGATTTTTATGTTAAGAGTAAAGCATCTAATTGAATTTTTAAAATTTATCCATTTTTAATATATTTATGATCTGAACCGTTGTCTTTGTAATATGATATGAATGCATGATGTGATGCATCATGAGATATGCTATGACAGATGATTGGTTAAATATTATATGTTATTATTTTTGTGTTATATATTTGATATGTTAGATATGATATGATTGAGATATGATGATATGATGAATAGAAATATAATCAAACAATCGAATACTTTGCATGTCTTTTTTGTCAGTTGTGTGTTTAAATAGTATCATTCATGTATATGATACATGGTGAGGTAAGCATTATCTGTCCGATGTTAATATATCATTTCCATATCAGTGAAGGGCAGGTATATGTACGATATTCCTGCACACGGAATATAACACCGATATGAACACCACATAACACAACAGACAACACAAAATTTAGGTTACCATTTTATTTAGAACTGACAGTCTATGAAATATGCCACGTTCACGTAAATGTCACTATTTGGAAGCTGCCAGAATTATACACATATTAAAACTTCGTCGTTACCACAGAATGTACGAACTGGCTGAATGACTTCCTTCCATCGGCGTGAACGAATTATCCAGAGAGAAAGAATGAAAAACATGACATTTTTATCTATATCGAAATATATATCATTAGCTACTAATTTCACTTACTGCGAAACCGTCAACTCTGGCACCACAAGACCCAAGTTGCTCATTGGGCAATTGCCAAAATGACATAGAATAACGAGATACTGTCTATGATCAGGAAAATGGCAGTCAAAATTCACTTCAAATTTCTCTTATGATTAGTGGTTAATGTAGGATAAATGTTAACACAGCGAAAAAATATACCGATTCCTCCGCCGAACTTCCTCTAAATAACTGAAAGAAAAGTGCCCTACTTTGAGTGAGGACTTACCTAGGTGACGTAGTGTCCATACCGGAACTTTCCGACGGGAATTATGGAATTGTCCCGTGGGGAAACGGGGTCAGTTGTACACGCATACACATGACTGGCACCCTCCGCCATATCTCATTTGATAACTGTTTTATTTCATCGAACAAACTTTAAGGGTTACAACACCAGATCCAGACCAAACCATGGCGTAAACAGTTTTCCATTCTTAGCCTCTCCCCCTTTTATTGTATACACAACGTTTCTGGACTTGTTCTGTCCCTTCGTCATTCACCTCTCTCTCTCTGTATCCCACTGTACGGCATTCACTTCTCTCTCTCTCTCTCTCTCTCTCACTGTTCGTCATTCACCTCTCTCTCACTGTTCGTCATTCACCTCTCACTGTTCGTCATTCACCTCTCCCTCTCTCTCTCTCTCTCACTGTTCGCCATTCACCTCTCCCGCTCTGTCCGTTGGGAATCAAGGAATTGTCCCGTAGGGAAACGTCAGAACTTCAAGGAAAAGGGGTCAGTTGCACCATACACATGACTGACACCCTCCGCCATATCTCATTTGATAACTGTAACTTTTTATCTCATCGAATAAACTTTAATGGTTACAACACCAGATACAAACCAAAACCATGGCTTAAACAGTTTTCCATTCTTAACCTCTCCCCATTTTACACTCGACGACCCTCAGGTCCACGAGTTTTGCGAGGATGACAGATTTTAGAAAAATATGTATATAAAAAACTGAGATGACCCTTGACACGAAATGTTTCACAGTACAAAAGATGTACATCTGGGCCTAGATTTTAGAAACTTAGACTTAAGATAGTCATAAGTTACTGTTAATATATGACACTTAATGTGACAACCCTCTGGGTAAAACGTCGACACACGATTTATTACCCTCAACTGCTGACTGCAAACCGTACAGTTTAGAGTGTTATTCAAAGACAACGTTTTCACTGAACATCTATAAAACGTAACGAGGAAGTCTAGCCCAACAAATGAGATCTAAAAATAACGTACTGGCATAAAACATCACACTACTGTCGAGACGAGGAATGGTTATTGGGTACAGTGAGAGTTAAACTGCGTTGTCCTCTCTCTACAACGCAGTGTGAACCCGGACGTTTCATTGTTCAAAATATTAATGTCGGACCGCAATGATCATAGCCTTGGGGGCTGATTTCACTACCAAATACGTCCCGGCTGTATTCATTGCGTCACTTCCTTTTGTGCTTTCCCGGAAATGACGTCAGTGTAATACAAATCGTCATCGTCATCATCTGCTTTTGCATCAGCAGGTTTTTTAAAGGTACTTTCAACATCGTCATAGTTTTCCTCATCGTCGAATTCTTCATCAGATTCCCTGCCGTACTCAATCGGGTCGGCATAATTCTCGTCGTCATCTGAGTTGGAATCACCGCCGTCGTACATGCCGTTGCCACCTGTAGATTTGTTCTTGGCCTTGGCCTGTTTTGGTAATGGCGGAGGCTTCATCGGGGCGCGACCCGTTATAGATTTCTTTGGTGTTTTTTTCTTTGGTGCCGTGTTCTCTGTTGTAGACTTCTTTGGTGCCGTTTTCTTTGGCACCGGAGGGGGCTTTGGACTTTCCGGTCTTGTTCCATTTCTGTTAGAATCTGGTAAAACCTCCTCATAATTTTGTCCACCGTCGCTATCGTCATCGCTGTCACTCTTCTGTTTGCTGTTGTTATTCTGCTCTTTTTCGGCGGGCACAGCGATGTAATATTCGTCATCGTCACTGTCGTCCTTCACAAAATCATTCCCTTCTCTGTGGGATGACACGACTTTCCCTTCTTTTGGGGATGACACATCTGCAACGAAACGATGACTTACTCATTGAACTATCGAATATAGCGTTTTCTAAACATACAACTTGTTTAATTATGGCGTGCCTAGCTGAGTTATTATGACATAACATTGGCCATTCATTTTGAAACTTTCTCAAATTCTGAAATCTTTTTAACATTAGGCCTACACATCGTATGAAAGTATTCGAACCTGTCTATTTTTAAGTTCTAAGAATTGATTACTTCGAGTTACAAAATGTTCATCGAAAGCAGCAGACCGTTGCTTTACGAAAACTGCACCTTTCGACTTGGAAGTAGTCTTCTTGCTTTCAGATGTTGAGTTACACTTCTCAACAGCTTCTTTCCATTCCTTAAAATCCTGCGTATTTTCTGCCAAAAACTGAAACAAAATATACACCTGTGTAAACCATTAGTATCGACGCTTTGATAAACATTTAAATTAACATTACAAGTAAATCAAAAGTTAGACATCACAGATTTATGTTCACAGTATTACCACCGTTCAGGAAACGCATCAGTACATTTCCTTGGGACTATATCTGCTTCATGAAGCTTAGCCCGGACGTGATACTGGTAGGACTTTTGAAGATTTTATCTTGACCAGTAATCCCAGGAAGCTAAGAATTGTGTATTTACCTGGTAGGAGCGCTTTCCCAGGCACCCCAACTCAAAACTGAGATCCTTCTTGTGGCTTTCTTCAGGAAGGTATGCCGCCTTTCTGAACTTGTATCCTGTATTAAAGTATGCATTATATATATTTATGAATATTTAAGACTACAGATTCTTTCATATTTCTCTAGTTAATCTGTCAAGGCATGAGACGGCACGTTTGGAAGAGTTTATTTTACCTACTCACATACAAAGTTTCAGGAAATGAATGAGATTATTGGACTTAAATAACAACTGAGATCGCCATCGCGCCTTCTTTTTCTTTCTTCCTAAGTGTTTTTGTTGATACATTGGACACTACTTCCGTCGAGCCATACACCTGGAATATTGCTGAGTGCGGCGTTAAAAAGACTACTAGTGGTTGATAGTATGCCAGTCGGTTATGACCATCTAGGTATGGGTAATCCGATCAGATCAAATTGAGGAGACATTGTTACACGTGGAATTTCTGTCTCTATTTCTTTTTTTTATCCACTGCAACTACCCACCTTTCACTTTAGTAGTCTCCCACAGCAAGCTTTATACTTATGAATGTCTTTATTGTATACTCAGCGTTTCTGAACATGTTCTGCCTCCATTCACCTCTCTCTCTCTCTTTCTCTCTCTCTCACTGTTCGTCATTCACCTCTCTCTCACTGTTCGTCATTCACCCCTGTCTCTCTCACTGTTTGTCATTCACCTCTCCCTCTCACTGTTCGGCATTCACCTCCCTCTCACACTGTTCGTCATTCACCTCTCTCACTGACCGTCATTCACCTCTCTCACTGTTCGTCATTCGCCTCTCTCTCTCACTGTTCGTCATTCACCCCTCACTGTTCGTCATTCACCTGTTCATTTTCTTGCCTAAAACTGTACCTGCCAGACTGAAGGCGCCTGCCTGTTTTTTGTCTGCAAAGTTGACAAAGTAGTAGAAGATGTTGTGTTGGATGACACAGTACCGCCGTTGGTAACTGCCTCGTTGGAACAGGGTCTCTGGAACAGGAATTACTTATTACATCTACAGCTTGTTCAGGAAAAGAATATTAATGTTGTGCTCGAAAAAGACTTTCTAGTGAGTGAGTGAGTTTAGTTTTACGTCGCACCCAGCAGTGATCCAGCTATATGGCGGCAGTCTGTGAAGAATCGAGTTTGGACCAGACAATCCAGTGATCAACAGCATCAGCATTGATCTGCGCAAATGGGAACAGATGACATGTGTCAACCAAGTCAGCGAGCCTGACTACCCGATCCCGTTAGTTGCCTCTTAACACAAGCACAGTCGCCTTTTTATGGCAAGCATGCGTTGCTGAAGGCCTATTCTACCCCGGGACCTTCACGGGTCTTCTCTAAGAAGAGCTGGCTATAGAATAGGTGGGACATTGTCCAACATGATATGATCCACTGGAGTGTACCCCACACAGACACAATAGCATCCCCTGGCCTCTTCTCTGTAATGTGTATGACGATCAGCTTGTTTTTAAATTTGATGCTTTGACTTTGTAAGTAATAGTGTAATGAATGAATGTGTATTTCAAGAGACTCAAACCCTGCATAGATGCAGACATGGTCTCCTCGTTATGGGGCTGAAATAATCATCTCTTTTACATCTACTGCACATTTTTCCTTGAACCAACCTCGCTCTTACAAAACACTAACCTTTCTTTCTTCTCTTCTCCAGAAAACCTGCTTTGGTGATGTCTTTGAGGGCCCTTGCAGGAACTTCAGGAATTAGTTCATCAGCTGAACAGAGAACACACAGTTACTCACATACGTCATTTCCCATATTCACTAGTTCATCTCTAGAGGTGAGAAGAATGGGACGTAACGTCGCTCCTACGAACATTTCGCTCATATGAGTGTGTGTGTGTGAGAGAGAGAGAGAGAGAGAGAGAGAGAGAGAGAGAGAGAGAGAGTGAGTGTGTGTATGAGAGAGTGAGTGTGTGTGAGAGAGAGAGTGAGTGTGTGTGTGAGAGAGTGAGTGTGTGTCTGAGAGAGTGAGTGAGTGAGTGTGTGAGTGTGTGTGTATGTGTGTGTTTGTGTGCTTGTACCAGCCCAGACTTAAGCTGGTTTTATAGTGCTAGGTCGCAGACATACCATGAATAAGTAGCCCAGAGACATGACTGAGCCGACCAGTCCTTGTTTTCTCAGTTTCTCTTTCCACATATTTCACATATGTGAGATTAACATATTTTAAAGCCCGTCCTGATATCATGAGGCGGTGGGGTAGTCTGGAGGTTAAAGTGTTCGTTTTCTCAGTTTCTCTTTCCACATATTTCACATATGTGAGATTAGCATATTTTAAAGCCCGTCCTGATATCATGAGGCGGTGGGGTAGCCTGGAGGTTAAAGTGTTCGTTCGCCACACAAACGACCAGGGTTCGATTTCCCACATGGGTAGACTGTATGAAGCCCACTAGGCTACACCACCGTCACCAGATCTAATGGAAGAGTGAGTGAGTGATTTTTTAGGAACATTCCAGCAGTACGACAGCGAGGAAATCAGAAATGGGCTTCACAGATTGGTTTTCGGTGTGACGGACAAACACTTTAACCTCCAGGCTATCTCCTCGACCACTTGACTACAGAGGAGGTCTCACGAAATAAAATTATTAAAATAAAATAGAATTATTAAAATATTAAATTGCTAATCACGCCTTCGACCTCTGCATATTACACGCACAGTTAGTGAGAAACTGTATTTACATTTCAGCAGTCTAAAATGATACGAACGCAGGATATGAATTATATATTACAAGCGATTCCAGCGTATGTGATAGGCTGACTAAGCTAGCAATGTTTATATTCAAAATAATTAGGCCCCGCCCACGCCACTGATTGGGTAGTGGTCATGTGACATGGTCTTATGTTGAATTATTGCACCGATCGATGTGAGTCTAAGTAAACTTCGTCTCAGTGTATTTCGTTACACTACACAACTGAGTCTAACAAAACCTAGTAGAAGGTTTCGTCAGGTAACCTCTGAGCGACCAATGACCGTCCAATCAAACGCGAGGCAGCTAAATAGATTTAACCAATCAGACAACTGCTACTATTTAAGGACTTTCAAGATATTCAGGTCACCGACACAGATCTCTCCACAAACAAAAATCAGCATATAACGCAATTATTTGACCTGCACTATATACGCTTTGGGGTTTCTGTTGACATGGTTACCATTAGCTAATATTTCCGCAAGGTAACATCCTTGAATATTGTCAAAAACACTATTTTCAGCGACTGTTTACTCACCGTTGTCATGGCAGTACGTACGCCGTGTACATCACCCGGAAGCGATCGTACGCTAAATAGCATTCGGAATCGTTCGTGTACGAACCGTTTCCAGATAAAAAGTTGAAAAAGTATGTGCGAATGTGAACTTTCACGATTTGGTAAGCTGTGTTCTGATTTGTCAATCTCAAAGGTTACCTGACGCGACCTCTCATAACATTTTGTTAGACTCAGTGGTGGAGTGTAACAAAAAGTACTGAGGATAAAGTTTACTTAGACTGCGATCGATGTCAAACATTTTTGTGTTAGTGATTCGATAACCCGTCTAATAGGCCTATACATCTTTCCATTATAAACATTAAAGCCAATTCTAACATTTCAAAACATTTCGTACCATACTTATACAAGTCTAAAACATAACTAAATTTTCGACTAGAGATTCCAAGGATAACTATTCGGAAACAGGAAACTGCAACATGAAATTAATAAAAAAAAACCACCTACAAACATATTAAAAATGACGGTCACATGGTTAGAATTTTAAATATATGTTTTCGTTCAGATCTACTCACCGTCAGTTCGGGTAAGATCGGCAGACGTCGGAAGTAGGTCTGGATAGTCTCTTCGGAGTCTGTAGACCTGGTCCAGTAGTTTCTCTTTATGAAGCAAGACTTTCCGAGACACCTTTTCGTTTCGCAGGGTCTCATTGAAAAACGCATCGATCTCTGGAAAGACATTATTAATGGTAGTGCAATTGGCTGTCGGTGATTGATCTCGTATGCTGGGACATGTTTCTCAAAGCGAACATGGGAGAGTGGGTTATACGACCAAAAATGGATGAATGCCGAGGATCGAACGAAAGGGAGTGGGGACATACGCCACCAGAACATTTTCCAGTCACAAACGTATAATCTTGTAGAATCAAACCCGCACCTTCGGTGGGTAGAGCGAACGTTTAAGGAGTTTGGGATACCACCAGCAATATTCCAGTCAAAATATTATATTCCAGTGGAATCAAACCCGCACCTTCGGCGGGTCGAGCGAACGTTTAAGGAGTTTGGGATACCACCAGCAATATTCCAGTCAAAATATCATATTCCAGTGGAATCAAACCCGCACCTTCGGCGGGTCGAGCGAACACATTAACTACTTCTCGTATTTGCCTATCATCACGATCATGCACTTACACGTGCTCATGCACTCTATTTACAGGACTGGTATTTTGTATCTTTTGGGGACACACAAACATGATTCTGATAACATGCTAAGCGTATGTTCTGCGATAACAGTTTTATTGTTCACGGAGACATTGCACACAGACAGGACATACTTCCCGGTTGGGGAAAATGTTATCCATTGTTGGGACAGCTGAATAGTACAGAATGTGTGCCTGGTGACACGCACACATAAAAACATAAAGGCGCATCTACCAACAAATAAGCTGAATGTACAGACTAATTACAATCAAACGCATGTTTTATGCTATTTCCCTTCCTTATCGATTCTTACACAGTATCAGCGTCCAGCTTGGGTGGTGAGAGAGAGATAGATAGAGATAGAGATAGATAGAGAGAGAGAGAGAGAGAGAGGGAGAGAGAGAGAGAGCTTTTATTGGTTTAAGCGAGTTCGATTCCCCACATGGGTACAGTGTGTGAGGTCCATTTCTGGTGTCCCCCACGAATATTGATAAAAGCGGCGTAAAACTAGACTCACACTCTTCTGATACATTTTCAAGTCGTTCGTTGTGATCATTACAAGCCACATAACCAGCTTCGCTTATTCTGTAATCTCTGGCCGTGGATACTTCCTGCTTGGCATCTTACACGAACACGATGGAACACGAACCACGACGATTAAACGTGGCTTCACAGATTGTGCCCATGTGAGGAATCGAACCCGGGTCTTCGGCGTGACGAACGAACCCCTTAACCACTTGGCTACCCAACCGCTCCGACATGAAAGATGCTGGACTCATTTAACTTTTCCCAATATTATTGATACATACATTTCATTAACAAACTCAATAATTATATACAGTGTGTTATTTGTATCTAATTCATATTTATAGTGGTTCCGTGACGTCGATCAAATCCGAAAGAGCGTTTCAGTTTCGAAGACAGCATGTAAATATGTGGCTTTAACCTGATCTCACGCCATTAATGCTTTCTTTTATGACCGTAGCAGGTGAAAAAACAGCTGATCATTGTGTTCCCCTGTCTTTTTCCCCCAGGGCTCTGTCGACCGACTCTCTGTGATTTGTAGATAGTTTGAGTATTGCAGAGTGCGGCGTTTAACGACAAATCCATAAATACTTTAAAATATTTTGGAACACTTTTAGCAGAGCGTTCGATGTAAGTGTATTACAAGCAGGGAGTATAAAACACGAAACGGTATTTTAAATACTAAATTTTAACCTCACCCTACTCCCCATCCTAATCGGGATTGATATGACAACGGAATTAAGCACATTCCATTTTTTGCCGTTTCTATAACTGCTATAACTCGAATTGCTACTTTCACTTTAAAAAGTAGATGTATGAATACACATGCATACATCTTAGCTCAGCAATCATCACGACATTTCGCGATTCCATTTGAAATATCAATGATACATTATATACGTTATGAGGTGCTCGCTGTCACTGTCTTATCGAGACTTCCAGTGTATGCATCCGACTGGGGGCACTGTTCCGGGTCATCACGACTGTTCCGGATGTGTGTAACTCCAAACGTATCCATGTCACACAATCGTGACATGAGCTCAAACATCGCAGGCGACTTTGCTTTGGTTATTTGTGCTTGTCATCAGTAAACCTTTTCAAAGTCACGTCTGTGCATGTTAATAGAAAATATCATTTTACAATACTAGAAAACATTACTGAATGCTCTTTTTCTTGTCAACACCAGTAAACCTACGTGTACATGGTGGCAGTCTGTAAACATTCGCGATCGATTCTGTACCACACAATCCAGTGACCAATATCATGAGCATTAATCTGAGCAACTGGGATAATTTGACATGTGTCAGTCAGCCTGATCACCTGATCACGTTAGTCGCCTCTTACGATTAGCATGTTAGGCAAGAAATGCTACTCATCATGTGACTGGTTGTTTGGTTATCTGTTTGTTGTTTTATCTCGCATTCAGCTATATCGCGACGGTCTGTAAACAATCGAGTCTTGACCAGACAGTCCTGTAATATACAACATGAACATCATCTACTTATTGGGAAGCATTGACATGTATTAGCCGAGTCAGCCAGTCAGACCAACATCGCGTATATTAGTAACAGTTGGTGCAAGTCATAAGTTCATTTGTCATTTCCACTACACATTACACATCAGTCAACTCGTCATGAATAAGCCTATTTAACACAACGCCCAACACGATATGCTTCACTTGACTGAGTGGATCACAAGAGATTGGTTCTTAGCATGTCTCTGATTCTCAATTTCAAGGACAGATGTTCATACTGTCAATGACTAGGTTTGTCACAGACCACCGTCATAGACTTGTGATATTGCCAACTGAGCAATAGTGCTGTTATATTGTGCTGTCAGACAAACAAACATTACCAATTCTTAAGTCATGTTGCAATTGAAAATGTTAGCAATGATGAGAGAAAACGTCACGAGAACTGGCATCACTGCACATGGGCTTATGTATACACCTATTGTGTATATTGAGTAGCAAAGCGCCTATATGACAGACAGTGAATCGAACACACTTTCACTGAAATTAATAACATCGTTTTCACTTCAATGTCTCTTAGTTCACAGATGGGATTACAAATATGTAAATTAACGCAATAAATTCATTCCTTAGTTTCGGAAGCTTTGTACCAAGTTTATGTATACGTTTCTCATACGGTGTGTACTGATATAAGCGTACCGCGTGTACGCGAAAAACATAAATCTAATCTTAATGTGACACATTCCCAATGCAGTACATACCCACTGCCAGTCAACCGTTGAATAACACAAGCCTTTATGGGGGGCTAGGAAAACAGGCTTCATAATAGTTTACAAATCTGCATTAGAGCTTCGTCATGCTTTCATGAAGTAGAAGCAGTTGAACACGAGCTATCAGAAGTTTAAAAGAAAATGTTCACCAACCTGATAAAATATCTCTGATCGAGGCGTTAAAGTTAGCCATGATTAAGACAGCCTGTCAAGATACGAGCTTGGGCAGCGGATGTCTCTAACGTGAGATTACACACTCTAATGCTATTTACTTCCTGGTTCATTCAAGCAATTGTCGTTAGGTTTCGTGACAATACGTAAACGCCCGAGTGAGGAGAATTCCAAAGGGATTTGTGTGATCTGATTTCATTGGACAATGGTAACGTTATGAGCCAGTGAAAGTGTACGTTGTTTGAATTGTATTTTGTATAACGTGAATACCTGTTGCTGAAGACATTTGACAAACCTGCGGCATATATATGGAGCCGGACGGAAACCGCGTACATATTTCTGTTTAGACATGTGATATCACACAGAGACGGGCGACAATGACACTGCAGAAACAACAAAGATTGTGCGGTCTGTTTCAGTAGTAGTCCATTCAGTAGTTAGCGATTGCAGGAAAACAGATCCAAGAGGTGAAATAACTACGACAATAAAGCTTGGTAGAACTAAAATGACTTTGAAAAGTTTGGGACTTACGTACCCTGTCAGAAGGACAATGATTTTACGATACTTTAACCCTTTGAGGATACGGCCTATGACAAACCAGGAAGTTTGTCATCATCACCCACGACTGACGTAACTCCATGGTTTAACACAGACTTTGCTCTACGATAGCTTTGTGCAATGGGACCCACTATGATGCTTGTTAGTGATTAAGTACAAGGTTTATGGCCGATTCAGCGGCACAAAAAGGGTTTGCTCAATCGGTACCAAGACGGAGTTGGTTCCTCGTGGTATCCCACCGATCTTCGGGTCGCTATTATTTGAGACTTTCGCCGTATCAGGCCGATAGCAAGTGCATACTCGTAGAGTTACGAACGCTTCGTGGATCATCACAAAATCGATTTACTAACTTCGACAACTTAGGCTAGTCGAAGTAAATTAGTTAACCTACGGTAAGGCATTCTCTTTCCACACAGGTTACTTGTCATATCTTCCTACGAACCTCTGTTCTAATACGGCCATATTTCGCGGTTCTCATAAAATCCCCTACCGGCAAAAAATGGCAGCAGATTTATCTCCCTTTTTCTGTCCAATCAGAACACTTATTACATCGATCTAGATTCAACTTGACAAATGCACGCAATGTGGAGAAACAAATACGACGTGACTGAGTTCTGTCTAGAAGAAACATCATAGTGAGTATCGCGCTCGGGAAGAGGTTCAAGTGTTCACGATGCATCCGTAAATTACCGAGATCTTGCGAACGATCACTTTTGAAACAAGGTCGCTGATTGCACAACTAAATCTGATTGCCTCCAATCACGAGTCTTGAACACTCGCATCATGAAAGGGTCGTATTAGAACAGAGGTTAGGTAGGAAGATATGACAAGTAACCTCTGTGGGAAGAGAATGAGGGTAAGGATCCGTTCATAGTTTCATTACGCCTTTCCGGGAGATGATGCTTTTTGTAGCACTCGGGTACATTCTACAGACGGCCAGTGGGTAAAGGTTCATGACTTTCATGTACAACACAAGATGTAGCCTCTCCTCTAATCCTCTGATCTAGTGTTAGCTGCTGATACCCCCCCTGAAGTTACGAAAACCACAGTCTAGATTTCCTACATAACTATTGTTTGAAATGGGGCATGGAGATCAATATCGACAAAACAAAAGTGATTGTCTTCAGAATGAAAAAGTGGACCAATAATGAAGAACAAATAGAAGTTGTTAATGCATACAAGTATTTAGGCATTATGATGACCCCTAAGCTTGTATGGACAAGAGCCTGTACCGTTTTATCGCAACAAGCAAACAAAGCCTTATTCCCTTTGAAATGTCTTATTCGCAAGTTTAATATAGATATTACAGATGCCTTTAAGATGTGCGATGCGAAAATTGTACCGATTTTAATGTATGGTAGCGAAATATGGGGATTCAAGGAAATGAAGCAATTAGAAATTGTTCACCGATCATTTTGTAGATATTTATTAAATGTTAGTAAATCATTTTCAAATATTGCCCTGTATGGCAAATGTGGGAGATATCCATTATACATGTATGTGAACTCATATAAGAATTGCATTAGATATTGGTTGAAATTAATCACCATGCCGTCATATAGATATCCTCACCAATCGCGATCGTATCTTATGATGAAACAATCCCGTAATAGAAAACGGTCTAATTGGGCAACTAATATAATGCAACTATTATTTACATACGGGTTTGGCCATGTATGGAATCAGCAAGGGGTAGGGGATATTGATTTGTTTTTAAATTAAATTGTAATTAAAAGAGTGATTGACTGCGCCAGGCAAGATTGGCATTCTGAGCTATCTGATAAAGCGTCATTACAATTTTATTCCTTAATAAAACGTTCACTTTCTCCAGAATTGTACATATACAATGTTAAAAACATTAAATATAAAAAAGTGCATCTCTTATTTAGATGCTGTTTTAATCGATTAGGCATACAGTGTATTAGAAAAGGCTTAAGCGGTTATCAAGATAATGATTCTATGTGTTCTCTCTGTAAAGTTACCGAAGATGAAATGTCATATTATATATCATTGTCCTTTGTACAAAGAATTTCGTAAGGATGTTCCATATATTTCCACTCATAGCACAAATATTGATAACTTAAAATCATTATTGATTTTTACTTATTGTAACCACTTGTTTATGTTGGGAAAATATCTGTGTAATGTGTTTCGCATAAGAAGAGAATGTCTTTGATACGCATGTTAACAATTAATGTATAAAACATGTAACTGTGTATTATGGGTCATATAGCCTTGAAAATAAATATAATTCAATAAAGCATTGAATCGAATCCTCTGAGAAATTCATCCGTTCTCTTTAAGATACGATTAGTATGTTTTTTCTCCTTGTTTTATTATTTTGTTTAGTTTGTTTGCTTTACTGAGGGAAAGGGGATCGAACCAACAATGAACAGACAACTGAGAGAAGTTTTAAAGAAAAGTTCCAAAAACGTTGAATCAATGTGAAAGGACTGAAGCAGTTTGCTGAGAAAATGAAGGCGAGACTAACACTTACTGTAAATGCGATTCACAATATTTTGAAAGAAATTTTAATTCATTTTCAATTACAATTGTAACTGCTAACCACTTCCCTATTGATAATGACAGGATTATTTGTTGGTCTATTTCTTCGAAAATCAAAAAGTTCCATTTTCCTGACACAATACGTTCCGTCAAGTTTTCATCACATCACTTAACGAAAGCACTTTTTCCTTCTTCGTATGTGTACTCATTGTTAAGTAGTAGGCTGCTAATGGCTGCATCATCGTTACACAATCATTAGTATACAAAGTGAAAAGTATCGGGGACAATACATATCCTTGTGGAACACCAGTAGTAACAGACACAGTGTAATAACAGAACTTTTCTGCTCGACATGCTGGGATCTCTTAGATAGAAATCAGTTAAACTAGAGAGGGACATACATTAATGTCTAAATCAATCACGTTCTTTATCAAAGATGAGGCTGAATGGTGTTAAAGGCTGAAAAGACAAACACAATTCTTACACAAGCTGAATGTTTTTCAAGAAGTTTGATAATCATTAGATGTAACAGTAGCATCCACCACATTTCGTCTCCCTGCATAAGCGCCAATGGTGGACACACACGAAGCTGAAATTATGAACTGACTTTGGATTCCACAGCTTTTAAGGGCGTGTCATGCGTATTGCAAAGGACTCAAAAGCGAAGAGTTCATGGCAATTGTTATCAACTGGAGAATTTAACCAGGACTCGACCGTAAAACAGAGAAGACACTTTTCCTTATTCTCTAACAGATGTTTGACACATAAATCAAGTCTGTTCATCTTGTTTCTAAGAGACCGAGACCTGTGAAGGTCCCGGGGTAGAATAGGTCTTTAGCAACCCATGCTTGCCATAAAAGGCGACTGTGCTTGTCGACTAACGGGATCGGGTGATCAGGGTTGCTGACTCGGTTGGCTCATGTCATCGGTTCCCAAATGCGCAGATCGATGCTCATGTTGTTGATGACCGGGTTGACGTGCGATTATGTACAGACCGCCGCCATATAGTTGGAATATTGCTGAGTGCGGCGTAAATCTAAACTCACTCACTGTAAGAGACCGAGCATTGGCACGAAGAATCGTTGGAAGTTCTGTGAGGGTTAAATGAATGCTGACTAGTGTGTTTCAGGTATAAATCGTTATTATCCAATGACATTACAAAAACTTTGACAAGCATGCCCAAGAGAGGCACATGCTTATGGCTCCCTTGTAGAGGTTTATCTAAAACGTAAAAAGTCAAATACCGTGGGAAACACCCACAAATTTGTGACGTAATGCATTCACTGCCGATGGCGTGGATCGTTCACCAACGCTAAAACAGTTGCTGCACAATGTATTCATAACGACAACCATATTGACAACTTGATTTGAAATGCTTATATCTCACAAACCGTATATATGCTGTTATATTTTGAAATTTTGGATAAAAAAAAATCATTTATCTTTCATATTGTATATTTGTTCCTTGTTTTGTTTTTATAATGATTTTATATCATTTTGTTTAACATTGTACTATTTTCTAGAAGGAATGTTATCTAAAAGTCCCTCACGCATCCCTCATACGTCATAGCGAACATACATACGTATCTTAGCTACATAGATTTCATCAAGAGCTGTAAATATATACTTGATGTCTTCAGTATCTTCAGCCTGGAATATAAAATCTCAAATGTCTATAATAATTTTTTAACACAAAATGCTACACTGAATAAATGAAACAAACTCACGATATATAAAAAACCCGAAATAAAGATACAGCACCCCAAAAACTTTGCACGAAATGTGATGTCACGTATAGAACGAGTTTAAACACTGTTTGCATGCTTTTTGACCCCTGAATTCCACACACCTGTTATTGAAAACTAGAGACGGGTTGATTCTTATTTATTCTCTAACTTCCTGAATGTTCAGGAAAACGCGTTAATATCAACATGGTGCTACGGCTTACAGACAATCAGCGTCCTCGCGCCATTGGTGCTGGAGACTGGAACGACCCAAACTGAAGTGGCCAGGCATTTTCGTGTCCATCGAAAGAGGTCTCACGACAGATTTGCCTCGGGCCGGCTGTCAATGCGTGACGTCATGTGTGACGTCATGTCAGCAAGACACATTCGGCTGGCCATCTAAAGAATCGATTCCGGACTGCCAGTGGAGCATTCCTGGCTCACACATTATCAGTTCCAGGCCTATGGGATCACAGCTTGCTACACGTCCGATTTTCTCCAACGTAACAGACAGGCACGTCTTGCATGGTGCAGGAGACAAGACAGGGATGGCATTTTGCTCACTGATTTCCAGATTTCACCAAGACAGCTCAGATAGCAGGGTAACGGTGTGCGGGTCGGCGATGCTGACTGGAATGCTGACGCATGCATTATTCAACGTCGACAGTTTTGTGGAGGACGGCGTTATGGTACGGGGGGCCATCACATCCCCCGTCGGACACAACTTGTCTTTTTCAATGACGGTCTGACGTGTCTGTATTTAAAGGGATGATATTAGGTTTTTCATGTGCAGTCGTTCATTCAAGGACAGTGAAGTAACCTCATGCTTCACTAAATTCATGCCCGACCATATGTCGCGCGTGTTGTGGGAGATTTCCTGAGACAACAGAACTCCAATACCAAGTTTCTCCGGCCTGTCCCCCTAGGATAAATTGGAGCAACGTTTACGCCCAGGCCAAAATCAGTCATTGACGTCAGCTGGACTGTCAGTTCAGACATGTTTCTCAAGCTTCCTTAAATCGCTTAGTTTCGGAGCAATGGATTGGAGCAATGTACATCGACAGTTACATATTAGGGTATTGGATAATTCTTAAATAGACCCGTAACTATTTTACAAAAAACTAAAGCTTTCCTAAAGTTCCTTGCTTATCGGTGTTAAATAAGATATTTATTTTGTACATATTTGCGCTCGTACAATAATCCTTGGGAATATGTTTTCTCCTTCTAATTTTAATTTTGGACAAATAAATAATGAAATTCGTCACCAACATCATTAAAGTTAAAGAGTATACTTCTTATTAGACCCGCGAAGATCCGATGTAGAAAAGGTCTTCAGCAACCCATTCTTGCCATAAAAGACGCCACTAACAGGATCGGTTGATCAGGCTCGCTGACTTGGTTGGCACATGTCATCGGTTTCCAGTTGTGTAGATCGATGCTCATGTTGTTGAACTCACTCATAAACATTGATAAGAGACGATATGCGACATGAATCAACTAAACAGAGATATGAAAAATGAGGGTTCTGATGAGGGTGTCACTGTATATATCTTCGTCGGTTTTGTCAGTGGAAATGTTATTCTGTTGACGTGATGCAGCCTTCCCTGAGCACCTTGATGGCGTTATTATTTGTTCGAACTTCAGGTTACTGAACTGCCTTTACCACACTAATTAACTTTGGTGATAAAACTTACATAATGGTAGCGGTGTCAAAATACAACTTTCGCTCAAGCATTGTGTGAAATATTGTAATTAACGGACACGTATTTAAGATTTTACGGACGCTTCTTATGCTTTGTGTTATGCATATTCTCTTCACTCTCAACGCAACCTTTTCGAGATGAATTACACTTTGTGTCGATAATTAATCTTAAAGTATGACGACCAATGGAAACGAATACACTCTTGCAACATACTAGCATTAAATTAGTCAGATCAAAAGAACATACATCATGGGAGGTAACTCTTTCGACTCTAAATGTTGAGTTAATAACAGGTCAGACAGTGATCATATTCGCTGAGGCGGCTGGGCGCGTCCCAAAAATTGAAAAAGTAGGATGAGAGGGGTGGGGATGGGAGAGGGAGAGGGAAGGAGAAAAAAGAGGAGAAGGAGGGAGGGAGAGACTGGTGACTTCGTAGTTTATGGCTGCATTCAGCAGTGTCTCAATACAAGGGCCCAGGCAAACCGGTCGTTGACATAATGAGCATCTGTCTACACTAGGGACACGATAACATGTATCATCCAGCCATCCGATCTCGTTCCTCGCCTCTTACCATAAACATGGGTGCATGGACATTAGGGGCCTGGTATATTGTCTGAAAATATGGAGACCACCCGCAGACAACCCTGACACACCCCCTCCAGTGGACCGTAGCTACATTCACCCTACCCCATCCTCAGCTTCACACGGAAGTGATGAAACAATATCGGACTATTCAGAATTAGATTCAATATTACTGAAATAAACGTAATGATATTAATTACCTTCTTGGCATTAAACATAAAAATACCAAATATGTATATGATCTACGTGCACCTTCATGTAGAAATTGCAAACTGTTAAAACATTGTCATAAATATACCGTAATTTGTTAAAATCAAACCGGCGTTAGTGCTATTTCAGGTTAAATCGACAGCTATCGATTGGTCTTTTGACCGCAATTGATACACGTCTAGGCTTGGAATACGAATAAGAAGGGGTGATATAATTTAGTGAAATCTCAGATGACGTTTCCTGATCATGTTCCTGTAACCTAGAGCAGAGTCTTTAGAGGCTGAATAATGAGACTGTATTTTACAGAATCAATTCTGATCTCAAAGAAAACCGAAACAAATCAATACTAGGCCGAATGCAGCCACAGCCATGTATGATACTAGCAGCGTATACTTTGGCTGGAAGGGAGCGTTTGATGGACTGGTGATACAAACACGGGGTATCTCGACTTTGATAAGTTAATTCGGATTCTGCAGGGCAAAAGTCACGTTTCACACGTGCGCGGCAAGAGCCCATGATCCCATCGCTGCCAGTTGCAGTCCAGTGCAACGTGATCAAGCTGTGCATGTGTCGAGGAATGAAAACTCGCGGCGTCACCAACATCAGCAGACGATAGCCGCTCGTCTGCGCGCGGTATGCTGCTTCTTTCATTCAATATTCTGGCAAGTGGGAAGATACGCGAGACTTTGCAGCCAAGAGCTGAATGATTGTATTGGAAGTACTGAAATATTCACCTTGTTACTGCCGGCTTTCATCAGGAGACAGATTTGTCAATGCGGGCAGACGACATTTTCAGTGCGGATCTTGTGCAGTTTCACTGGGGATAACCCGTGTGTTATGTATAGAAAATATTCCATATTAGCCGAATAATCGTTAGATTATGTCTTGTGCAACAGGACATCAATATTTGATCCTGGTGGGATTTCTGTTCTAGAAGCTCGACGCACCGGATGTGGAACTGAACTCGGCACAGTGCAAAAAGCCGGCGACTGATACGGTTGTGTGTGTTCCTGACGGGAGGCTGAGGTCCACTGGACGCATCGTCTGGCATCAGAATTGGAGTTGACGTTGTCTCTTTACCAGCTCCAGGCAGATCTCATTTACGTAGGATAACAGGACTTGAGGTAGATACTCCCCATTAGGGCTCCCATCAATACTCTCACGTTGCGTTTCCCGTGGTTCTATGGGAAACTAGGATTGATTTAAGGGAGATATACTAGCAAAGCAAACCTGAAACGCCTGTAGTAATTTCTTTCATTGTCTTGCTCTGTATTTGTAAGTGCATTCTACTTAAAGGCTCAATGCATATCCCTAAACAGTTGGTTCGTAATGACATGATATTTATGGGAACTTACAATATAACACATTTCAAATTGCATCATGTATCCTGGTATATTTAGAAACTTTAAAATGCACCAATGGCGCCAAATATAGGACGTCTCCGTCTAGGAAACAGGATTGATTCAACCCCGCGTCAAATGCTAAGTTTACTTTTCTAATGGAGGCCAGAGTCCTTTAAAACCCAACTCTCTTCTTTATTGGAACAACATTAAAATTAAAACGAAAAACGTTTGCTTTTCCATTACAAGCTAGCTCACAAGACACTGTCCAAATCACAAAATGAAACTCTGTAACATCGACTGCTCCGTTGTGGCTCACGCACAACCGGCAATTCAAGATATCGATCCTAAGGGAGCATCGTCTGTCTCGTTGGGTCAGTACATACTTTAATCTGTGCATCCCATTGTTTTAAATCGACAGAACAGTAGTCGAAGGGGATCCATTGACATGTTTATTGGGATTTCTTCTCCTCAGATACCTAGCAGACGAGAAGTTTACCCATTGATCGTCTGCTTCGAGTGTCGGCTGATTCAACTGTCGTCTGCTACCCGCGATAGGTGAGTTATGCTTTTGTAACCTTGCAAATGCGGCGTCAGGAAGCCTGGAACCCAGGGTGAATGCGTCGGGAACATGTCGATAAAGTGCATTACGCTCTGTCATTGTCAACTGTTGTACCCAGTGCATCAAAAAAGCATTACCTTGGGGGTCGGATGTGCTGGCACTTGATATGCCTAATGCTTGATGCCCAGGTACATGCATATTGTGATCCTTAATGATTCTAGTGACCATCAGCCGACCTGTGTCTGCTTCAGAGATATTCAGGGTCAGATGAACAATGACATGTATTGCTAACCATACACTTCTGCTTTGTTTTTAGTTGTCAGTGATGATGTAATGCCAGATATATAGCAAACTGTGAATAGACATGACACATATTTGGTGATTGTGTGTGTGTGTGTGTGTGTGTGTGTGTGTGTGTGTGTGTGTGTTTGTGTGTGTGTGTGTGTTAAAATGTGAAATGCACCCAGTAACACAAACTAAACAGCCCCTTGCTCATCGAAACGTCTCCTCCCAGTATGACACAATGCTTTTGAATTTTCACCCATATGTCTAAAGCTCCTACGTTTCAGTGTTGCGACATTCTATGAAACTGCTGATGAAGCAAGAATTACTTGGGCACAATGTAACGATACAGATATGGGTTCAATTCGTCCACATAATTCAACAGCTAATGAAGCAGAGTTCGTGTGCATTTAGGTTGATATCGATTGGTTAACTGATCCTATAATCTGAGAGGATAAGGGCCCCAAAATGAAGAAATAGGTCACTATGTTACGTCAACCGGATTTACTAATGTCTTCATCCACCCACAACTTTCAACGAGTGTGTTTACGGGATCAATGGCTTGTGGTTGTTCCTCTTCTGATAGATGAAAAGCTTTGTGGAACAACGACAGTGTCGCAACAGCTCCATTAACCCGTGGACCATATGTGGTGTACTGTTGTACTTCATTAGCAACATCCGATAGTTTCGAAAGAAGCCATTATTCGCAGCAAAGTTTGCTGTCTCCTTCAAAATTGCCGGAATAGAGCTTGGATGACGACTGAGTCTTCATTCAGTCTGACATAAAAACGTGTCGTTGTTCGTATAAATACTGTGCCGCTGCTCACTTATGCTTCCTGAAATAGGACCTTCAGTTGAAAGCTTTTTGGTACATTCATGTTTTTACGCTATTATTCTGTCTGATAGATATGTGGAATGACGTCTTGTTAAACTAGACTCCTGAAGGTCCCGGGGTAGAATAGGCCTTCAGCAACCCATGCTTGCCTCAAAGACGACTATATTTGTCGTAAGAGGCGACCAGCGGGATCAGGTGGTCAGGCTCGCTGACTTGGTTGACACATGTCATTTGGTTTCCAATTGCGCAAATCGATGCCCCAGATGTTAATCACTGGATTGTCTGGTCTAGACTCGATTATTTACAAACCGGCGCCATATAGCTGGAATACTGCTACGTGCGGCGTAAAACAAAACTCACTCAATCACGTGTTGAACTGAAGGTCTTGGCTGGAGCATTTGCATGTTTATCGATCAAACAGAGAGGCTGATTTCTGGTGAAAGCTAAGAGTGATTCATCAGTGTTTTACAATATAAGATGTGAAATTCGATCCCAGATCCATATTTTATCAAACACAAAGTTATCTTTTTCATCAGTGACTTTTAACCAAAAGCCAAAATGGTTCCTTTTGGGGATGCATGGAATCAGAATTCATGTCAAGAAGTTCGAGAAAGAGTTTCAATGCTAATACTTTTCTTATTTTCCACCCAGTGATTGTATCAGGAATACATTTCTCTGAACGGAACTGTTGGGTAGTCACAATGAAGATAGGGTTCGATTGCCCACATGTGAAACAATGTGTGGAGCCCGAAATACGCTGTCACTGTCACGCTCACGATAAACAAAATATCCACTTGAGTTGTAATGTTACAATTTTAGTTGAATACAGATTAATATCACAGAGCCGAAGATATGCATTTTTCTGCAAAACAAATGATCAAACAGGTTTTTAACAAAACATGTTTCTCATGACAACCGTTATGTCCAATTGTCTTCTGAAACGATTTTCATTGTCTTGCCTATCAGCCTCTCTCCGGGCTATTCGAGTGCAAATGATCGAGTATGTTGAACTTCAATGTACGGATACGTTTTTTCCGCATACGTCTTCAATTACTGTCTTCTTCTGTCACCACCCACGTCCAAGTTCTATCTCGGCGTTAGCGTCAAATTTCTTAGTTTCTTAGTGTCTTCTTTTTCGTCATGATATATATATGTATTCCTAGATACCAACTGTGATGTATGGAGGCATCCATGATAATAGGTATATTTACGTACTGCATGGGGTTTGCATGTCACGGATATACAGATATTGTTCAATGCTTGAGAGTAACGTTAAACTATGATGTTTGGTTTGTGTGTCATATGACGGTTTTATGAGAGCGTGTACGTTTCGGTGGTACTGTTTTGGTGAGCTTGTCCGGTACTTGTATGTGCACATTAACTTGCCTCTGCGTGTGTTTGTGACGGTTACTACCGGTAGGGAAGACTACGCTCACCTTTTCGCGAACAACAACGCATTGATACTGATTTATGAACTCGTGATTAATATTGCAGGAATTGTATGTGCCTTTCTTGGACAGATTTCTCATACGTATAGGCCGGTAGGTTAGCCTAGCGGTTAAAGCGTTCGTTCGTCATGCCGAAGACCTGGGTTGGATTTCCCACATTGTTACAATGGAGCCCATGTCTGGTCTCCCCCGCCGTATTATTGCTTGAATATTACGAACAGCGGCATAAAACTAAACTCATTCACTCACTTGTACGTGTGAAAAGGATGCTGTTATTTGTATCTAAATGAGTAGAAACGTTCCCACCAACTTTAGTCGAAATGATGGCATCAATTAACTAATGGCGTTCACAGCTTTACTACATCACTGTTTGGTTGTTTGAATGCATGTGAAGACTACGTAAGCCTAATGTCGTCTTCTCATCTTCTCATCTTCTCATCTTCACTACAAAACAGAATCAAACAGCGTATCTTCATAGAAAGTCCACAAATTGGTTTTGGGTACCGATACATTCATGGTTCCTTCCTGTGTTGTGTGTGAAGGCGTAGTATCTTACCACACGTAACCATATTTATCCATTACGACTAAGTCGACATGAACCTCTGTGTTTGCGAGTACAGAGCAATAACTGAACACCGCTATCATACGTCCATGGCCTTTTTTAAAACGACAGTGTAGCAAGTACAAGAGACTGTCCATGTAACCTGTTGACAACGGAACATGATTTCTCCATAGTAAATATGGACTGTTGGTGTATTTCTTGTATGATTTGAATTCAAAAGCACGCTCCCATTATAAAATATGACCTCGAAACCAGTCTGTATCGCAGATGGAGAAGCTTTTATTACAGCAACGGGTTCCAGAAGCTCCTTCTGGAACGACCCAGTTGTGGGGCAATGGCTTCTGCAGTAGGTCACGGTCTGCGCCGAGCGAGATGCGGTCTAACATCCAGCCAGCTTCATCCGGTACTGCACCTTAATCACACCATCAATCATGTCTAGTGCATACTCCACACCCACGAGCCCTTGTGCATACCACACGCGACATGCGATCAATACCTTTAATTTCCTACCATTGGTCGAGTCTTCTCGTGTTGCACATCCGGACTTACCAGGCCTCGTACTGTAATATTAAAGAGAGACCCACAGAGAACTGTATAATCCACAAGTAAATGCTAAATGGTGTTTCCAGCCGTTTGGAGAATTCCTTTTTCATAATGTTTTCTTTATTTTAGCTTTGTAACATAATACTTCTGTTACACACCAGAATCGACGTGAACTTAGTGCTAGATTGCTTCAAACCTGAACCCGTCTGAGGCTTGAGACGTGTATGCAAAGCCACAGTTAAAACGATAAAATACATGATGAGGTTGCGTCTAACTGCTTCCAGTGGGAGTCGGTGGAGAGGCCAGTCATGGGGGAACACAGCATGCAAATATCACAGGCCATTGCGAACGTGCTATCAAGAATATAGCGCTGGACGGAATATCTAATCACATATAGATCAATTCCCATCTGTTTGATTTGTTTGTATTTACATATAATTAATAATGTGTAATTGCAGCTACGAATATTAAGCGACAGACTATAATGATGAGTAAAAATATATATCATGAAGTTCATGCTGGGAAGGAGCACGGAAACAATACAACATAAAAGCTGGCGACTAGGATCACAATACGGGTTCTGATCATTGATCACACACAGAGACTCGTATACATACTGAATATTGGGTTAGTTGGGTAAAGAATTGTACATCTGACCACAAAACTACCATGATGAACGGGAACTCAATACCATGTCACATGTTTAAACAAATGGCCAGTACACCCAAACAATTTCATGATTATATATTGATTTCTGATAAATGCAACCACCAAGTATCAGGACATGCAACCAATGACCTCAGCAGCCACACAAGACCATAGATCATGTTCTAACTATCACCTCTATTGATGCACAACAATATGTAATGTGTTGACGCCAGTGACCTCACCGGTCGCACTAAACCATGCCACTAAATCCAACCAATGCTCACAACAACCACACGCTTCCACTATCAGCCAATGACTTCACCAGTCGCACTAAACCATGCCACTAAATCCAACCAATGCTCACAACAACCACACGCTTCCACTATCAGCCAATGACTTCACCAGTCGCACTAAACCATGCCACTAAATCCAACCAATGCTCACAACAACCACACGCTTCCACTATCAGCCAATGACTTCACCAGTCGCACTAAACCATGCCACTAAATCCAACCAATGCTCACAACAACCACACGCTTCCACTATCAGCCAATGACTTCACCAGTCGCACTAAACCATGCCACTAAATCCAACCAATGCTCACAACAACCACACGCTTCCACTATCAGCCAATGACTTCACCAGTCGCACTAAACCATGCCACTAAATCCAACCAATGCTCACAACAACCACACGCTTCCACTATCAGCCAATGACTTCACCAGTCGCACTAAACCATGCCACTAAATCCAACCAATGCTCACGACAACCACACGCTTCCACCACCAACCAATAACCTGACCCGTGGCACTAAACCATGACACAAATTCCATCGAATAACCTAAACACTTTGTTCAATGACCTCTACAGAAACTCAATATAATTAAACAACGTCCAAGCAATGACCTCTTCATCCACACAAACCATGCCATTAGTACCAACATATGACCTGTTCATCCACATATTGCCACAACACAAGTTGACATACAAAGGCACAGCATTTACTGGACCCACAACCCCGCCAGTCGTCTTTGCCGGTACACGTTACCCTGACACCAGTTCTCACCCTTGAAGTATGGAGCACAACCTAAAGCCTAGAAGCTTCAAGGAGTCGACCTGCCGGTCGTGGTTATCCATCCAACCACTCTTCTTTAATGAAATGCGGCTGATTTGTGACTGGTATGCAGTACACAGAACCACGTGCAATCGATCCTACCAGCGGCTCTTTGGGTATTGCAGGAGACACAGTGACACAGACAAACTCTGTCACAGACCTTGGTGTCTGAGAAATTTAAGCAGAAAGCCCACACTGCTGCATTCATAAGTAATGCAACAAACATTTATTCTCTATCACACAGTTAATGTTAATGGTCGGTTATACATTCAGAGGAACATTTCTTAACTAAATCTTTATTGTAATTATCGCATTGAGAGAAA
This sequence comes from Haliotis asinina, assembly GCF_037392515.1. NCBI lineage: Eukaryota > Metazoa > Mollusca > Gastropoda > Lepetellida > Haliotidae > Haliotis > Haliotis asinina. Next base: position 33,633,453 of record NC_090289.1, on the reverse strand, counting down.
CTAGACCGTTCCTGTACTGCAATGCCAACTAGACTAAACAAAAAAAAATCACATGTATTACTTTATATGTATGGACGGAATGAGGCATAAGGTGCTTTCCAGAGTTGCACGATAGTCACTTTTTTTAATTTCACAGTGACGGACCATCGGTATTGTTGTGTGTGCCCGCTCGCATTTACTATACCAAGTCAGTTTTGTCCCACTGACTTCCTCACACCTTTTAACATAGTATTCGGCAACCTGCTACATTACTGTACCACCATGGCTGCTAGCTCTTGTACATTCTAGGTTTGACAACTCTAGCCACAATGACTTTTTTGTCTAAGAGCATCCCATACGCGTTCGATCAGGTGATCCCATGGTCACTACCTGGCGTTAGTACATTTTGTAAAAAATGTAGACATCTGCAGGTTTAACTGTGCCCTGCGTAGACGTCCATTATGGTTTTCCAGTGTTATGATCGGCTTAACATAGTATGGGCGGCGTGCAAAGTCGCGTTTTCACCTCACTTGAAATGGGCAGATGCGTCAAATTAGACCTGGCCGTAATGGTATTCACCCATATTAACTCTCTAAAACCACTCATTGTCAATGTAATCCGTTTCGCCAAGAGTCTTTTGCGGTTCAGTATATACATGGGTGCCAATATTAGAAAATGTCGCCGAAAGAATTTTCAAGGGTTGTGATACAACTTTTTTTTTCCAAACGGCATTAGTTTAAACTGACCCACCTGTCTTCATAAGAACTTTACAACGTAAAACCGTGGTTTCATTCCAAAAGCAGAATTTCTGCAAGGAATAAGTTATGAAACCTCTGCACCATCTATGAATTTGATGGAAATATTGTTTCGTCGGAGCAAAGCAGCTAGCAAGTAATTGTTCTCTTGTGGTTTGTCTTTGGAGATACGCTAATTCGCTAAACATGGGGTTTTGAACCCGGTATGACGAGTAAGTACTTTAATCCACGAAACTCTACGCTAGTTTTACTTTACAGTCGATCTAATATTTGCAACATAGTACAATTACACTGATTAAAAGTGGACATTTTATTATCATTATCATAATGTCCATGTTCACTACAGTTAACCAATTTCTGTTGTGACAGATTGGACTATGAGTAAAGGTTTTGCCTCTTCAATAAGCACCACAAAAATGCGAAAACAATTAATAGTTTTGAGAAATGGAATCCAGTTTAGTGCGTGTATAACGTTTTTTTTAAAGATTCCAGCAGTATAACCTTGGGGACATCAGAAATGGGCTTCACATATTGTACCTTTGTGGGGAATCGATCCAGGATCTTCGCATGACTCCCCGTGAAGGTCCCGGAGTAGAATAGGCCTTCAGCAACCCATGCTTGCCATAAAATGCGACTATGCTTGTCGTAACAGGCGACTAACGGGAGCGGGTGGTCAGGCTCGCTGACTTGGTTGATACATGTCATCGGTTCCCAATTGCGCAGATCGATGCTCATGTTGTTGGTCACTGGATTGTCCGGTCCAGACTCAATTATTTACAGACCGCTGGCATATTGCTGAGTGCGGCGTAAAACTAAACTCACTCTTCGCATGACGAATCAGCGCTTTAACCACTCGGCTACCCAACGGCCCAGACCGCAATATATGTTGATGATTTGTGGCACCTTGAGCGACACAGCCATACATACATCCAAATAAGTATTGTGTGTATATTTATGAAATTGATTTTTTGTTCAATATTGATAAGGTTGTTCAAACAGATAATATGTATAATACCATTTGTCTCCCTACCCGGATATATCATATTACAACATTTTCATAATGTGTTAGTAAATACATGATAAACGTTAACGGGCTGTGGTGAGTTATTTGAGTTACCTCCCTTAGTCGCATCAGGCTCCACCGATATTGAGGTCGAATCGGTATGTACTAGTGACTCTGATGACTGGTTTGTCAGTAACCTCACAGGACCGAGCTGTAACAGTCGTCCAGTGTGACTCGTTTGGTCGTATGAATTTTGTGCCTGAAGCATAATCTAAACCAGATTCGCTAAGGTTATTTGTCTAAGTTTCTCCTCCTCATTAGGGCGCCCATGGGTCCAGCTGACACGGCGGTCGAATCAGGGTTGAACCAAATTCAAACAGTCACCACCACACTGCTGGTACGATTAAGACCGTCTGCGTGGTATCGTGGATAGATCTCTTTCCGGAAAGGGGAGATGGGCATTTCGATCCTTGGCTGCGTCTTACATCAAATTGTTATAAGGCGGTGCTTGTTGTTACCCTGCCTGGCTATAACAAAGATTGATCAGACACAGTCTGATCTTAGCCGCGTAATCTTACATCGAAAATAATCGATACACGGTGTACATTGTCGTGGGTATGTATAAATTAAAATCCTTGCTCGTCATACTGAGTTCGAAATCGCACACCAGTAATCAAGTAATCATCCCTTAATATCAAGCTGACGCAACCCATATCAATCTGACTCCACCCCCCTCAAGTTGACCCCACCCACATCAAGCGTACCCCACCCACATCAAGCTGACACACCGTCATATATCTGGAATCATGTTTATATTATGTGTGTCACAATACAAATATACTGATCACATCCATTAATATCATTACCCACTCCACCGTCATTCAATCCAAATACACCCACACAAATTCCACACCCCGACTGACATCAACCGTAAGTGACTAACAGCCCCACATAGAAACAGCCCCATCGGCCATCATAAAGAACATTCATCAGCTCGCACAACACAGATAATGGTCAAGACAACAACATCAATCATCCCACCGATCCATCAAGTCCAGGACTCATGTCAGAATGGCATTTAGTTCAAGGCCGTGGTATTTCTCTATTAGCACGTGTACCAACCCACTGACGCGTGGGTTACATGTATCAACTATTCACGCAGTAGTACTGAGAACGTACTAACTGGAAACGTTATCCTTGGCTGTTATCACCGCCGTCTCCGTATCATGTAACATTACGGAGTTTTTTATTGGCTCTTTGTTGAAAACAGCAAATAACGTCACATCGTTTCAGATATTCCACACGTATTGCCGAGACATTTAAATATCAACAGATAGCTTTTAAAGTTATGACTGTTATTTCCAGAATGTTTCAGTCGTTTGGATTAAAATAGGAATGAGAAATGTGCACAGTTCGCAGTTTAAGAGTGTGAAGTGTATATGTTCTTTTCATAAAGGCCCCGTTTCACAAAGCATTCATACGCGTAAGATCTCGTAACTTTTCTCGTAGCGTTCGTTCTTCCTATACTGTTGGATAGCTTTGTGAAACGGGGCCCTGGTTCGTTACTGTTTCATGTTATATATAAACACCTAGTTGTGATACATTCGCAATCGAATTGTCGAGTTTGGGTAACAATGACGTACGATTGCTGAAATGTGTTTTGGGGTTGTTTCTTTGTACAGTTGCTTTATATAATTAATCAAGAAATGCATCCATTTTGATCGATTAGTTTCTATGCTTATGTACCGGACATGTTCACATCACCACATGTTTGCAATAAAAGCCACTATGAAACGTACCGCTGGTGGGTAATGTCAAGGTCAACGTGAGCCCTGCGGCCTGTGTTTCCAGTACCGGATACACTTACATTACCGCATATGTGGAACGGAAGCTTCCACTTAAGGTAGGACTCGTGTGGCATCGTGAGCCCTGTTTGTCCTCGTTCCTGCTACGAATGCACCCATACCAGAGCATGTTTGTAATGAAAGACCCCGCTTAATATAGGGGTCGTTTGTAAGTTGTAATATCAAGGTTGGCGTGAGCCCTATTTCCTCGTGTTTCTCTCCAAATGCACCGGTACCAGCGTCTGTTTGTAATGAAAGTGCCCCCCTCCCACTCTGTCCCTCCTGTTTCACCTCTTCTCCCCCTCCCCCCTCTCCCCCCTCCCACACCCACTGCACGCACACCACCCACACGCACACCCACACCCATACCCACACCCACATACCACAACCACCACCGTCCTTAAAGGTAGGTCTCGTTTGTAAGGTCAAGGTCAACGTGAGTCCTGTTTTCACGTGTTTCCTGTTCCGTATACGCCCACAATAACGCTTGCTTGTGAAAACAAAACTGCCAAGTAAGGTAGGATTCGTTTGTAATGTCAAGGACAACGTAAGCCGCCGTTGCGGCATAGATCTTGGCTCATTCTCTTAACACAGTGTCTGAGGTTCGAATCTCAACAGCTCGTCATGGTAATGCTTGCTTCGGAGTAATAGAGCAGTTCATGTTCCCCGTACTCTAATTAAAGTCAGATCAATTACATCGATACAATCAATACAATGCCCTTCTGCGTTAATACCTGACAACCCCTCCACAGAAAGTCAAGTCACGAAGACCCCGAGCAAAACCTGACCATCCAATCTAAATGAAGGATGTGGATGCTTTAGCCACTCAGCTCTGCAAAAAAATGGCTTTTCTTCTTTACCACATCGATTCGAAAATTGTTATTTTAACAAAGAAATCATGCACATTGTCTTTCAGTGCTATGCCGTTTTTGGCGTAGAAAGCAAATCGTTCACAAACGACTGTCTGACTGAAGTATGGACATTTTCTTTTGCATCGTGAACTGAAAACAGAAATTTGATTTGCGTGAATAAAACGCGTATGGGCCTAGGCTGTGAACCCATTGGCTTACCCACAATCACAGCGGGTACATTTAAGTGTATGACACTAATCGATAAAGTTAAAGAATACGAGGGGACCAAGAATTTACGTCGGCACAAGCGTTGCGGTGGGTATTCTTATGGTTGAAGCGTTCACTCGTAACGCCGAAGATCCGTGTTCGATTCTCCACATGGGTACAATGACATACAGTCATTTATTTTTTATATATTTTTATTTATTTTTGCAGCTTAAAATCATATTCACTCCATCGGCACCAGCAATTTCTATCCTTACGCACAGCAATGTTATGTTCGTAAGACGATATTTTACATCGTATATTTCACCAAAAGCACTAGCATTTGCTTATCTTAAAATCTGATGAACCATGATTGAATTTGAATTTTACTATTAAGTTCTGAATGGGCTGAATGGGTGCTGCAAGTGAATTTTACAATTACGTTCGTAATGGGCAGTAGGCGCTGCAAGTGACTGGGACGGTCGCAAGCATTCACGCACGCACGCACGCACGCACGCACGCACACAGCACGATTCAATCCCTACGACTTCGTTGCTCTTCGTACATTACATGATAGTGAGTGTGTGATTTTAGGTTTACGCTGCACTCAGCAATATCCCAAATATGTATCGGCGGTCAGTAAATAATCGGGTCTGGTCCAGACAATCCGGTGATCAGCAGCATGAGCATCAGTCTACGCCACCAAGTCAGAGGGCCTGACCACCCGATCCCGTTACTCGCCTCTTACGACAAGCATGGGTTACTGAAGATCAATTCTAACTCGGACCTTCACTGGCCACATCTCACCATAAGGAGCATCGGAGGACTTTCTTAACTTATTTGATGATGGCCATGCCTGTATTACTGAGTAAAGTTGTACGATTCAGCTGTCATTTCAGCTCAATTCTGCTAATATCGGTTACTGCATGCGTGCACATAAAACGGGTGATTAAAGTGCTATTCTGTAGTGTAAAATGCACAAATGGCACTGAAGAAAATGGTTGTGGAAATAGTACATGGCTGGAATTGTTATTGACGCTGAGATAATTATTCCGTTTGCAAAGGTGTACATGCATGGTAGTATGTTAATTAAGGACACTGATCATTGAAACTTTGGGACGCAGCGATGCCTTAAACAGAGCATTGATCATTTCTCGGGCTGGACAAGCGCCAACCCGTATTTGACCGATAGGAGTGCCAGCGCATGAGCCGGAAAGCTTGTTTACATGGTGACCCTATTCTGGGATCCATTTGCGGGAAATGATACCAATAAAGCGAACGTACACCTCTTAAAAGAAGTAAATGACTTTTGTTTCGGTTGTTCGATACAGAATGGTGGCCAAATGTGTGTTCGGTCCCATTCTTGGACTTTTGATTAGAAACAAAGTATGACGATTCTGTTTTTATGGTATCCAAGCGAATAAAGCACAAATTACTTTTAATTTTCACCAAACGCGAGTTTTCCGAAACACAAACTCGTGAGACCGCTTGCATGACATTTCAATTAAAGTACCGTGTTAAGTCGAGACCCCTTTTGAGACAAGCGGTAAGCCGTAGCACAATTTTGTCAATAGGTTTAAATTATTTAACCTCATCTTCATACGCAGTTCTCAAACCTTGCAAGGAAACTAACGTCCATTATTCCGTTCAGTAGAAACATTGGGTATCATGTGCTATTTCCAGTTATGAAAACCGACTCGTTTAGAAATGTTTCAATTCAAATTTTATAGCTTTACTTTATTCAGCAAGGTTGCGTGAAAGTTGTTATGGTAACGGATCTATCAATATTCGTTCGGGGCATGTATCTGGGCGTTGAAGCGCATCTCCTATATCCGGACATTGAATTTACCTGTTCTGATCTCCAGGCATGAGCAGATGTGCTGATGCCACATTCAACAAAATTGAAGAAGCACCTTTCTCATATCTTTATTCTTTGCTTTTGTTGAGCTTGAAAACGCTATGACGGGTTTAACAGTGATGATCTTGTCTTCTGGAAAATTACTTCTGAAACGAGCATGCGCACTTGCACCATGTTCTTTTCGTCTGAAATACTTCCATTGCGCAAGGGAGTGAATGTGAACTGAAGCAGTTGATTGCTGGGTGCTTGTAACGATACGCCCGTCATTGGCAACGCAGTTATAAACATTTTTTATGTCAAAATTTTGATTAAGAAAGTTTGTTGTGCTTTTTATTTTCCTGCACTTTTTAACCCCTCAAAAGCGACCAAAACGTGGAGAGACAGAATCCGTTTGGTTTCATTGTAACGATAGAATCACATCTGAGGAAACGCTAACACCTGGTAAATCAACGATCGTAAGGAATATAGTGATATAATTAAGCCAAAAGAGCCAAGATTACGTTTTCATCCTTTTGAAATGCGTCAGAACGTGATTAAACGCATTACGCTGACTGCAAAATAGGTTTGACTTAGTCAACGTTAAATCTCTGTTGTATCAAAATCAGTTACAGACATCACGTCATGTTAGAGAAGATGGTGAGTGACGGTTGATGTGCTTGAAGCTGTTTAACGCCGTTCTCAGCAATATTCCAGCTATATGGCGGCGGTCTGTAAACAATCGAATCAGGACCAGACATTTAGTTATCAACATGAGGAACATCGATCTATGCAATTTTGAAACAGTGATTTGTGTCAGTCAAGTCAGTGAGTCTACCAACCGATCACGATGGTTGCCACTTACGACAAGCAGGGGTTGCCGAAGACCAAATCTATCACGGGGAATTGACGGGGAGACAAACGGCTTTAAGCTTACTTCAGGTATCAAAGAGCAAACAATCGCTCCATTGACAGCTTTGACAGTGAAGTATGTGCCAGAAAAACGAAAAACAAACAAACAACAACAACAACAACAAAAAAGGATTGATTACTTTCCAAGAACTAAAGTTGTCTTGCAAGCTGCATGGTGCCATTTTTACCACATAATCGGATTTTGATACCATTGAATGTGAAAATCATCAACAGTAACCCTTCCGATGGAACCTGTGCACATTCATGGACATATCAAAGAACGCATTGTTGATAATTATGTATTTATTGTTTTTATTGTCTAATAACACCACATGACATTGTATCAGTTCGTTGACCACAACTGCTTGCCTTGGAGGTAATTTCTACCACGTGTTTTTCTTGGTTGCTATTCAAACGCGAAGGAGATAATTGGTTGTTCTTATTATAGCACGACCGTTGGCATTATATGAATATTTAATCGTGATACTTATCCTCGATGTGGAAGATCACGTGACAACACGCAGTGCCTCCCTTTGACCGCGGCTTCCCATGGATCACGTTCTACTGGAAAGTGCACACCATAGAATGACCGCTCCCAAGGCGTACGTTTCACCAGGACGACACAATAATGCTAATCAGTTTCCTTCTGTTTGACTAACCCTTAAATACGCTGCAGTTACGCCTTGATGTGTATCAATGTAACTCTTCAGCTGTGAGGCACGGAAAACATGCACTTCCGTTTGCACAATCAATGATTTCTGCTTCCGGTATGCTCTTGATCACATTCGACTCTGTTTGCACGTACGTTTGTCTTGAAGTCGCAAACAGATCAATCTGGCAACATGTACGGTTCTGACTTTGAACCTCACTTTTTAACACCGAGTTGCTGAAGGCTCCTTTAGGCAGTGCAGGATAAAGGTTGCGGTCAATTTCAGAACCGGAGGTTAACGTCTCTGGTGGATAGGCGATAGAGTCAATGGCGACATTCCGGCGTTCAAGATCAAAGTCCCATGCTTCCGAAATACTAAAAGGTGCTTTCATTGCTTCTGTAAATAGAATACGACCGTTATAAGTGTGGACGCTCTGTATATAAGTTACTTTGAAACGTTACTGGTCGTAACGTTACGAGCTGAATCATGCTACATGCCCTCTGTGACAAAAAGGATTGTTTTTAAAACTTTTTCAAAAGAGTGCATATGTTTAATTAACAGCAAAATATGAAAACAAATGGAAAAACACATGTTGAAACAACAACTTCAGTCATGCTATTCCGACTGTCATATCGGGTACAGTGTGTAGTCAAGTGTTGGCTCAACTGCCTGGATCCGAGTTCGTTTCCACATGGAACAACGTGAACAACATGGGCGTAATTTATGATTATCCTAGCAATACGCGTATTGCTTAAGGCTAAATAAAATCATTTACAAATTATCCTTCATTGGGCATTTCTATTGTTTCTTGGATCTTATATTTGTTGCTTTTAAGTTTGAAATGAATTTGAAGATACCTTTTACCAATGTCTCATTTTACGACACGGTAAAAGTGGCTTCACGCTGAAGACAGGCGCAAAACTATGCTCACTCATTTATTTACTACAGTGAAGGCGCAGACATAATCTTTCAAGCACGTCCGTGTTCCTCGCCCTAAACCCTGACAACACTAGTATTCAACGTAAATAAATGAGCGAGTGAGTTAGGTTTTACGCCGCTTTTGGAATATACCAGCAATATCACGGCGGTGGACACCAGAAATGGACTTCAAACATTGTGTCCATGTGGGGAATCGAACCCGAACGAACGTTTTAACCAACAGGCTTCTCCCATCGCCCCTATTCCACGTGATATCTTCCTACCATTGGAAACTCCCATCCCTTAAAAAGTCGCGTATTTTTGCACCATTTTCTTACTGACGCCATGAGTAATGTAATTCTTTAATAAAATATTATGGGTGAAACACTGTCTGCTGCTGCTTACAGAGCTTTACGGTGTTCCTTTGATCAGCAATTCAATCAGGAACCGATTTTTGTAATGTTACACAGTGAATCCCTACGTCGTCCATCTTGTGATGTCCCATACAGACAACCGGTATTTGGCTAGGGAGTTCTCATCAGGGGTTCCTTGCGGCTGAGACTTGTTCTGGGCCTCGTACAGAATACCTAATCGTTAATCTTTGATTATGTACGATTTTGTACGTAAATAGATGCATGGATGACAATTCAAAATACAACAAAATACATTTCCTTCGGGATCTTCGGTAAATGACCTGTCTTGATTAATTATTTTCGTTTAAAGAGCAAACAAATAAATACTGAGATTATTGAACGAGCAAGTTGTCATAAAGGTCCTTTGCAAAAACCTTAATTAAATCTGGTAACAGCATTTCAGAAAATGAAATTGCATATTTTGTTTATATAAGACATATCACGTTCCTTGTGAAAAAATACCAAGAGATTTTTTTAAAAAAAGCTTTTGATGTGCCCCAGAGTCAGTATCTATTAATCAATCTTTCTTTGGCATACATTTTTAAAAGTTATTAAAATGGGGAAAAAATGACTCATTGAGGTAGAAAAATTGACTTTCCCAGCTTCCCCTGAGGTAAACGTGAGATAGACTGTCGCAGGAACCAGTGAGTTTCTCATTGAGCTGGCGTTGTAATTTAACAGCGATGGCTGTAGCACGTCACGTTGGAGTAAAATCCATCTTCTGGGACTCGTGTTTGTTTCTCGATATGGGAGGAGACTTGGATGTCAGTTCGTGTGTCGCTTCGATTCTTTTATTGACCTAATTCTCAGAAAGTGAAAAAGGTTCCTGCTTTGTTCGAGAGAATCTTTATTCAACAGATGTTGAGTTTCATTAGCAGAAAAAATAGGCACCTATTCATACCGCTATGTGAAGGTTTACATAAGGATAAAGTTCATATTTTCTACAGATTACTAATATGTAATCGATGCTGTAATTCCTGAAAGCAGATGTGAAAGCTACATTGAAACATATTAGTGCAAGAACAAAAACGTTCTTGGTAAATACCAGTGATGAACGGTAGACTGATTTAGCCTTGAATGATAGTAGTAGTTCACTTTGTTTCGCCGCTTCCTTCGTAAATGCATGTGTATTTAGAGTCTTGTAAGCTTGGTCGATACACAATGTGTTGTGTACATACAAAATTGTTGCTCAATGCTACCCTGTCACGTTCATCCCTCGTCTCTCAGTAAACAACTCTCATATTTACATAACACTATCGCCATATCTTCGCCATTACAACCAAAGCCGGCATCCCACTGCGCATGCTCAAGTGAAACATCTGACCGATTCATTGGATGAATTTACTACCAGTTGTCTGAAATACGAGCACCGTCTAAACATACAGCGAGACTGCATTGTTTGGCCCCCATCAGCGCTCTGACATCGATTTTGCACACTGCAAAGAATCATAATTAATTAATCATTCTCTGACATAATTTCGGCTTGGCACTCTGCGAGCAAGTAGCATCGGTATCTGCAGTGAGGAGCGAGTATTGATTGGGTTTTATGGATGTGTAGTGATAAGATGAATGGAAGCGCGGACGTCAGAGAAGACAACCGCGCATCCACCAAACACGCCGTTATAAAAGTAAACACGTCTTTTATTCATTGAATCATTTCCTGACTAGGGACCGTAAATTACACTCCCAACTAACGCAATCCGATTGCAATTGAGTACTGTTAGATAACAGGATGAATAGGTGCACATCACTCAGAAAAAAACGTCAATGGAAATAGTATATTAATCAGAGATCATGGAATGACTTATACGGGAAGGTCAATTACTCCCTTGGGATGTTTGCGTGTTGTGGGCAATGCTGTTGTTGCATCGTTGTAATTAACCATCTCCTGTATTACACTCATGGATAACGATGTTGCAGATTCAGTTGTACAAAACCTCCTGGCTTTGATTGGTACGTTTGATGCTGATGAAACTCCATCACACCCAATAATGATTTTTGCTTGCTGATGTAGAATGTAAGAGACTATTTCATTATCACTCAATCTTGATTTAACATATCTTGACATATCTTGACATATCATGTACGCTTTTGTGACAGGGAGTCCCACCAAAAACCCAACTGTAAATCGTTGCATCAGGTGATGTTCATGTGTGTTAGGATTGTGGCAAAGGACATCTTTATTGCTGTCAGCCGTCACCAACCATTACTCACCCCACTTGCAAAATACAGCCTCACTGAATCCCTTGCTCAGCGTCAAAGCTTACAATTACTGTATCTACCATCTCATGAAAACACTTTAACATCACTAAGCCACCCATCTCGTAAACCAACATTTAACATCGTTGGTTCACCCGGCAACAGAACTCATCTCACCATTGCCAAATCACCCATCTTTGTACTAATATCCACACGATCACATATTCACGTACTTATATCAGCCATCTATCCCCTAAAGCCACATTTACATGCTCATCCATATTAATATCTACGTGTAGTGCTACGTGTAGGCGTCTCTGTAGCATCTCATTCCGGCATATTATTGCGTTATCTGCGTTTATTCATTGGGCGCCTCCAAAATTCCAGACTCATAATCCAAACCCGGAGCACAGAAACCAAAGGTCGTACTCTAGGCCAGTATCAGGTTAGAATCTATATTATTTAGACCCGTGCTGTGGAGATATACCCCAAAGCAGCCACCCCCTGTCCTCCGGTCTCCCAGTCATCCGTGGGTGCCTCAAAAATTTCCCTGTTCCAGACCTATACACCAAACCAAGGACAGAAAAAGCAAAGGTCATAATCAATGTCAATATTAGATTAGAATCCATGTCTTTTGGAGCCGTGTTGTGAAATGATCCCCCAAAGCAATCACTCTTATCCTCCAGTCTGCCAGTCATCCTGGGGTGCCTCCAAGGTTTTCCTGTTCCAGACCCATACAGCAAACCAAGGACAGAGAAACCAAAGGTCATGCTCTAGGCCAGAATCACATTAGAATCCATATCTTTCGGAGCCGTATAGTGAAATGCTCCCCAAAAGCAGTCATCCCTATCCTCCAGTCTCCCAGTCACACAGTTATATACTCCATTTCAAACACAATCCAGTGTACACTGACTGATCTTCCTGCACTGCTAACTGATGGACTTGACACGTCGACTTAATAAAACGGCCTGCTAACGGCCCATTCGGTGCACAAAGTACTATCATGGCACATGGGAACTTAATCAAACAAGTGTATCACCTTATGCCTGTGTTAAATATCTTGTCGTAAATGATCATGTTATTACAAATAGCAATCAATGTAAATTCGCCTTTATGGTTACGATTGAAAGGCTGGCTCGCAGACACTTGTTGACCAGACTACCCAAAATAATGACTGTCCTAACTACTTTAGTGAATAACGGCACAACGACATCTGCTACTGAAGGTCGAAACAGTGGAACGCGCAAGTATTGTCTCAACGTCAAAGACGTGATTTGACGTCAAGAGAATTAGACAGATGCATTGGTATGCACGAGACTGGGTTACAATGCAAATTTCGCTCAAGTTAGAATAAGTGCAATAGGTAGTCGATAAAAAACCCCAATAAAACAACAACAACAAAAACCAACAATGTTTCTCTGATCAGTGGCATACATCGGGAAGACGGGTTTCTGCTGGTGATAATAAGATTACTGTACAATCGGAAATTACCAACGGAATCTGACTAGCTTTAACATTTATCCGACAGTGTGTAATTTCATCTCTGTGTCTGGTCAGGGAACACATGTAGTCATACTTACCCATCCTTAAAGGGAAAACACGTTTGGACTGAGCTGAAGAACACGTAATATTGGACAGACCAAGTACCTGCCTTAGATATTTTTCACTCCATAGTCTTGCCAGAGTAAGACAAAGAGGTATTTCACGATTCCAACTCGGATGAACATGAAGCGTTATTTAGGAAGAGATCAGTGTAGCTGGAAGACCCGATCTCGATGCGCGAGAAATGATGATAGGTGTGTGCTACACGGATGTCATTCTGGAGATGTAGATGAGATTGTAAGTTGGTGCAATTGGACTTGACCTCATGGTGAGGGATAACTCACTACCTCAGTCCTGGTTATGTCCTTGAAGAGCAGGAGATCAGTGTTCGCAGGGATAAGTCACCCCGGACCTCATGGAATACGTGTAGAACGAGCTGCGGATCACTCCAGGAACCCGGCAATGCTGTTACTGATGAGTGGAACAATCTTCCGTTGGCCCCGGTTGAGATATGCTTTTTGTTTTTAGTGGAGTAAATTATTTGTTTTGGGGATTTTTGACGTTCCAGTTTTTAGTCAGTGCTCTGGATCACATTTGGTTTATTAGCATGGTGTGGCACTTGGCAACGGACGTTTGTTGATTGTTGATTAATACCCAAGCAACATTAACTATTTCATCAGATTTACACCTTTGGTCGTATTGCAGCGATCCTTAACATGCTGTGTGTGGTATATTTGTTCAAAATATTTTTATGCATGAGACGTATATCAGCAAACCGTGTTATCAAACAGACATTTCGATTTCCCTCTTCTTGTAAAGATAACGTACATCCTTTTTGCTAGAGCAATGTAAATCATACGTTTTACATTTAAATGATTTTTGCAGCACGTGAATGGTCATTATCTTGTAAGAAATCACGTAGTGGCTAATCTAAACGCTTCGACCATTATCGAAGTCCATAACTCATGCATGCAACATCGCTTGACAACATCACATTACACGGGCCCGATAGCTGGACGAGTCTGTTGGGAAAGTCACAGTGCTCTTTATCTGCACCGAAGCCTTGCATAACAAAACGTTACAAGAATTCCCCTTTCTTATTTTCCCAGTCTGTTTTTTCTCATCAACGTCAAATCGTGCATAGTAATCATGGGAATACGCAAAACACATCGATTTTCACAAACAGAAATGTATAATTCATATGCAGATCATTGATACTTGAGTTCCACTCAAGTCTGGATGTTCTGCTTTCAGAGAAAGACATGTCAACTGCGAGTTGATATTTACGTCGTCTTCGTAGACGTCGAGTCCGACGTGCTTGTATGTTACTGAGTACGTCATGCAGGGATACTGGCTCCTGTCTGCTGCAGCTAGAAGTATTCACCAGAGTCAGGTATCTACTACTCCTTCTTATCGTTGTTATTTGGCCATCGTCGTTTCATGTCATACGCTATCGCTTTGTTACACAGAGACCATCATGATACAGAGGAAATAACAACGCTAAAAGCTTTTGGTATTTAGAGAATCAACAATAAGCCTTATTGCACGACACGGAAGTTGTCACGATACGGTTTCTAAAAGCAGAACTTTTGGTTTCAGAATTATGGCATTGCATTTGCAATATATTTGTAAGCGTTTAATAAATTATTGATATTTGCTATTCATAAATTATATATGTCCCTTGGCTGTTTCTATACGTTACAGTGTCGTCATTTTAAGGAATAGTATAAAATGTGAATTGTTTGGATCTGCTGTGCAGATCTAGATGTAGGCTTGGCTTGGAACCCCATAAAGGCAAAGCCTCGACGTATATTTAACCAGGTTGAGTTTATGTAAGTAAACAGTACTTTGCTTTCTTACAATTTGTATCGAACATACGATGTACGTACCAGTAATTTGTTTTAAGAACATTGTCAGTGTCGGTTCTTGAGAGATATAGAAGTTGGTATTCAAGAATAAGACAAAATATTGTTGATGTCAACGTCTTCTAGAAGAATTGTTAATTGTGGGATACAGGTGATGAATTTCGCTATCCTTGCACGTACTCACCAGTTGGAAAATAGAAAACATAACATATTTCGTGTCCATTATATATACACAGGTATTCAGGTCTTTCAACTCGTCAAGTGAAAGGTGCAGGGGAAAGCACTGAAATGTTATGTGTACAATGAATAAACATCTACAATAAAAAGTAATATTTTGCTTCTTAATTAACTTGCATTGGTTATTTTCTTCATATTTTAGTATTCCATTTGTTACTACACGTCGTGTATGCTTTTGACAAGCAGGTTCTCAAGATGATAACATTACCTACGTCTCTCAGCTGATTGATGTGTATTGCTTAACCGTTTTAACCAAATGTAATGATCTAATCCAGTTCATAAAATCTCCATATACAAAAACACGAAGCGGTTCCGATTGATTGAACTACAACGAGTCGATTGTTGGTCCTCTGACAGTCTCGCCTGCTTCTCCTGACAGTCTCACCAGCTTCTCCTGACAGTCTCACCAGCTTCTCCTGACAGTCTCGCCTGCTTCTCCTGACAGTCTCACCAGCTTCTCCTGACAGTCTCACCAGCTTCTCCTGACAGTCTCGCCTCCTTCTCCTGACAGTCTCACCAGCTTCTCCTCACAGTCTCACCAGCTTCTCCTCACAATCTCACCAGCTTCTCCGTTCTCTTAAGCGCATTGTACTTCATTAACTAGGTGATCATGATATCTCTATTGACTTCGCTTAGGGATGAGACGTAGATGTTGTATAAGTAATAATGTGCACTGAAAGCATACATGGTACGCTGACAACAACAGTTTGTGTTGACACCAAACATCAAATTGTTGTTAGATGAAACCACAACTCGGGTATTGTTTTGTGATGCATTGTTTACAGCAGAGTGTTCTTTTCAACATGCAGCTGTGTCCCATGAGTGCTTGGGCCCTGTTCCCACCATGCATTATTCACCAGACCTACATTTACTGTAAAGAATTCCTTTGCATTCTGGCAGGAAGGGCATCTGTTATATCACTGGAGACTTGGGAGCTATTGTGTGTATGTAAAGGAGCATTTGGTTTGCTCTATTTGGCTCGGCGGTGTCCATGTCTCCGGCGTTCTGGAAGTAATGGGATACGGTGAGCATGACAGTTCAACCTGGGGTGCTCTGACATTTGCATAGTGGAATGGGGGAATGGGACGAGGGTGCACATCGATTTTGTGTTAAGACAGTGACCACCTCAGACTTGCACGAAGGAATGAGTTGGTGGGTTGGTTGTTGTTTAATGCCGCACTCGACAAAATTCCATCTATATGACGGTAGTACGTAAATAATTCAGTCCAGGTAATCTACTGAGGCTGACCACCCGATCCTGTAACTAGCCTTGTGCGACAAGCATGGATGTCCTTGTGCTCCCCAACAATAATTCAGCATTTTGACGATGGCTTTTAAAGTCTGGAGAGACAACACGGCCCTTATGAGCACCGATCTGCGCTCTTGAAATATTAAACTACATCAACTAAACCATGGAGACTGACCCGCCCTTCCTCTGAGCATGTCTTATGACAAGCATGGGTTCCCGGAGACCAGTTCCAACCCGCACTTTCACAGCGGTAGCCGAAGACCTCATGTTGACCAAAAGACCAAAAGAGTATTATTGAACTCTCAACAACTGTTGAAGACATGAACTACTCCACGTCGCTCTATAAACATACTGTATATGTTCTTGAGTCATCTATTCAGACTGCATCAATGACACTCTCAGATATTTTAGGAACACTGTTTGACTTTTAGATGAATCGATCCTGCTACATGCATATTACAAGAATCAGAGACTGCAATATTTCCAATGATATCCTGAGCCAGACTACCTTCCCATTTCGAATTATTTCTTCAATAACCATCAGTGATGTTGCTAGTTCTTGCCTAGTCCTCTTTCCTTCGGCCATCTTCAGACGGTCATATTGAGCGCTATCTCCTATTTTCATGCTATGCGTAGAATTCTAGTTATTCATTGTGCAGATGTCATTAAACACCTTTTAATTCCCTTTATTCCTTCCTGGGTTTCCTGATAGATGGATGTCCAATTCCCGGTGCAAACTAACTCTTTCTACCTGATAGCTGATTTCCGTGGCTGGGCGAGCTTCTGCAACGACTGGCTTGGAACTCATTGTGTTGGTATCAGCAGATGAGGTTGATATGAAACCGAAAGTAGTGAAAAGTCCACCAAGTAGCCTATTTGAAAATGTGGAGGTTGAAATCTGATCAGTATGGGTTCATTTTCCCAGATATTACCGCCCGAGGTGATGGGCTTCGTATTTAGCCAATTTTTGGCACTGGTAATATTGGTATGCCAGGACTTACGCATTCTTTTTTATTCAAAGCACATCAGTGCTAAGCCCTTGTTGATTATTATACCTATCTTAAAATGCAAATATTGTGTCCAGGATAAGGCTTTATCGCCCTTATATTTACTTATGGAGATTACTGTCTGAATACTGGATTACACATCTCTCCCCACGGGCCAACGGCGATCCTTTGGCGTTACTAAAGACAAAATGCCAATGCTAATTTTTCATTTGCAAACTATTATACTTGCAATTTTCTTTGATTTAAGAAAAAGCACACATATTTAACAGATTGCTTTGAATGCTAATACACAAGGAAAACTTTATTACCCAATGGCAAAGAAAATTTCCTACATATCACGCCTTGGTAAACTCCTATCAACACCTTATGTCGCTGACGGCTGAGGCTGGCAAACTGTTCAATGAATATTTCATCAAAAGAGTTCAGCAGTTTGCAGTGTAGGTCACAAACCAGATAGAAAGCGCATGGACCAGATCAATATTTTGACGCCACCTTTTACTTCAGGTTCTCTCTCAAATTGAAAGTTGGATGACTGAGAAATTTCCTCCTTGTTTCATCGAGTGTGCCCTGATTGGCAATAGGTCGGGGGTTGTATAACGTGGTACTACACTAGAAGGAAGTAATCATTACCGTAGTGCCACCTTCCCATGTCTTGAATGTCGTCATTAGTGCCCTGTCTTCTTTAGTCACTTTTATATTCATAGGCAGGTTAAAAACTACATGAATCATTAGGTTTCAACTTACTTTTTATGCCAAGGGATGCTTTAAAGCATCGATTTTATGACTGAGAACTTTCACAATTTCGGAGCACTAGCTGCCACAAGCATTTTAAGTCGAAGCTGCTATTTTTGGATAAAGGTATAAGCATTCGAAATCTTATTGAGTTCTTGAGGTTTTTAGTCTAAAAAACATAATCTAAAAACCAACCCGTTTCATGAAACATGTTGATAGTTTAGTTATTGAAATGCATAGATATGTAAGTTAAACGACCAAAACATCAGTGCAGAAGACTCAGAAAGGGATTATTTGTTTTCTTGTGAAGAGAAACATAACTATGATAACCAAAACAATATGTACATTTATTTAAGGATATAAACCCAGAATCGTCAATGTGATTGAGCTTTTTCTATATAAAACGATCTAACGTTATTTACGGGATAATATAATCATGTAACTGGGACGCACACCTAGTAGTTAAAGCGTACGCTCGTCACGCCGAAGACCCGGGTCCGAGTCCCCACATGAGTATAAAGCTAAACTCATTCACTTACGCGACTGTAATACTCTTATTACTGAAACACCCGCCCAAGCACCTACTCCGTACCGCCAGAGCACCCACCCGACCACCCTTTCTTAACTGCCAGAGCACCCATCACCGCCTTCTCTTTACCGCCAGAGCACACACCCAACCACCTTCTCTTTACCGCCAGAACACCAGTCCAACCACCTCCTTTTTTCTTTCCGCCAGAGCACCTACCCAACCAAATTCTTCTTACTGCCAGAGCAACCACCCAACCAAATTCTTCTTACTGCCAGAGCAACCACCCAACCAAATTCTTCTTACTGCCAGAGCAACCACCCAACCAAATTCTTCTTACTGCCAGAGCAACCATCCAACCAAATTCTTCTTACTCCCAGAGCAACCACCCAACCAAATTCTTCTTACTGCCAGAGCAACCACCCAACCAAATTCTTCTTACTGCCAGAGCAACCACCCAACCAAATTCTTCTTACTGCCAGAGCAACCACCCAACCAAATTCTTCTTACTGCCAGAGCAACCATCCAACCAAATTCTTCTTACTCCCAGAGCAACCACCCAACCAAATTCTTCTTACTGCCAGAGCAACCACCCAACCAAATTCTTCTTACTGCCAGAGCAACCACCCAACCAAGTTCTTCTTACTGCCAGAGCAACCACCCAACCAAATTCTTCTTACTGCCAGAGCATGCCCCAACCATCTTCCCCTTACCTTCAGAGCGCCTTCCCAGTCACCTTCTTACTGCCAGAGCAACCACCCAACCAAATTCTTCTTACTCCCAGAGCAACCACCCAACCAAATTCTTCTTACTGCCAGAGCAACCACCCAACCAAATTCTTCTTACTGCCAGAGCAACCACCCAACCAAATTCTTCTTACTGCCAGAGCAACCACCCAACCAAATTCTTCTTACTGCCAGAGCATGCCCCAACCATCTTCCCCTTACCTTCAGAGCGCCTTCCCAGTCACCTTCTTACTGACAGAGCACCAACCCAACCACCCTCTCCTTTCCACCAGAGGACCCACACAAACACCTTCTCCTTACTGTTGGCGCACTAACTCCAACAACTCAACCACCGTCTACTTACTGTAGGACCACCACCCACGTACCTCTACTTTACCGGCCTAAAAAACCAAAATGACATTATGAACTCTTTTTCCAAAACAAACCTCTTTTTTGTCATGTTGCAATGACAATTAGCGTTTCGTGAACGTAACCAACTATTTTCATTAAATGGTCTCTCAAAAGTGAAGACTTGAATATTTTCACGAATTTGCATTCAGATTATCTGAAAAGTCAGCAAGTGATCGAAAAAGAACTTGCCCTTAAGGAAGTTGTGAAATATATGAACTATATTATTTATAAAGTTTCATTTCTTCGTTGTAGCGGATGAAGAGAGTCTCGAGAAAACATAAAAAGTTATCAACATTTCACATAAAGCGACGGCAGGCGTAGTTTTATTCAAGATCAGTGAATGATAATTTCAGTATTTACATATTCCAGGTTAGAAGAATGAATCAATAGAATCCCAAATGTACACTGGCCGAAATGACACACCATATCAATATAGAGAGTGAGTGAGGGAGGGAGGGAGGGAGTTCAGAGTTACGCCGCTCTCAGCAATAATCCAGCTATATGCCGGAGGTCTGTAAATAATCAAGTCTGGACCACACAAACCATCATGGGTATCGATGGCACATTTAGGATGACATGCCAACCACGTCAACAAGTCTGACTACCCGATCCCGCTAGTCGCCTGTTCCGACAAGCATGGGTTACTGAAGATCAATGCTAACCCTGTCTCCGTATAGAAAGTGCAAGATGCGCGCTTAGATTTTATAACTGGTTACTCTAGCTAAATGCAGTTTCGTCTGTAATTTAACGTAGTGTTATGGTCTATCTTGCTTCAGTTGGCCTAGTATAACATAATGTCAGATAAATATGTGCTCAAACCAATCTACCTGTTTTTAGTTACGCTTGTGATTATGAAAATTGATATTGCCACATATAAACATATAGATGTGACAGCCTGACAGACGATGGCGCCTATATGAAGAACACCAATTTATATTCAGCTATATAGAATTATTTCCGATCGTCTAATAGACTTTGTAACAAATACGGGATAGAAGGCAAATTTATATATTTTTGACCAACAGTCCTTGATATACAAATATTACGGAAAAACACACTTGCAATATATTGAGAGTGATATGTTCAGCATTAAAATGATTACACTGACACAGAGTCAGGATAATGATTCCATTTAAATGCTGATCATTACGTCTTTCACAATTACTTCGCTAGGATGCTGGCTCTGTTAAACCCACTGGAGACTTTGCGTGTCACAGATGCAGAAAACGTTGACATTATCACACAAGACAAATGTTTGCCTTTCTCAGCCGTTTAAGTGTTTAACTTCTAACCTGAACTAATGCGAAAATACGGCTACAGAAAGAAGCACGTTTCGTTTCGAAAACTTAAGTAAAAGCGAGGTGGACCCCAGACGTTTTAAGAATATATTTGTACCTTTTCTGTTTACATATATGAACGTGTACCAAAGGCTTGCCCTTGTTTATTAGGAACGCTTTCTGGAAACATCGTAAACCTATATGTCTGGATTCACAAACGTGCACTAGGTGATAAGAACAGTCTAGTGCATTATTTGTGAGAAGACATTTGACAACCTTAATACTGATCAGTAAAGAGCTTCGCGGGCCAAACGGGTCCATGACATACTTTGACTTGGCGTTTAAAAACAGAAGCATTATGACGTGTTGAGAAATATAACAGCATGCGGGTTGAAAGAGTTTGGAATTCTTTCTTACATGCTGCTAACTTGCATCAGTCTCAAACTCTAAGAAGTGCAAATGTACCATCGACCTGGCCTAGACTGTTCTCGTGATAATTACTGATAATTCACCCTGTAACAAGATATTTATGTGACAGTAAGTTAAGTTCCTTTCCCTTTGCATCGAGATGACGTGCGAATGAGGCCGCTCCTTTAAACTTTTGTGTACTCTCTTTTCGTGTCAAGATAACTAAGTGAAAATGAGCCCTCTACTCTACTAGTTGTAGTGAGATAAATATGTCACAATGGGTTCTGTTGTCTATGTCTTGAAGTTGTGAAAATATGAATAAATATGTAACAGTGTGTTCTCAGCTCTACGTATACGTAACAAGACGAATATCTAATGATGACATTCGTGCGCTAGTCTATGTATCAGAATATATTTGTGAGATTGAAAACTGTCTCGAGGAATTCTGTCTGCGATTGATTTCTATGTTGTGCTCTTTGTACCAGGGACGTCATGTGAGAATGTGTTCTATATGATCCTCTTTGTAGCAGGGGACATCATGTGAGAATGTGTTCTACATTGTGCTCTTTTTACAGAGGCGTCTTGTGAGAGTGTGTTCTATATTGTGCTCTTTGCAGCAAGGACATCATGTGAGAATGTGTTCTATATTGTCCTCTTTGTTACAGGGACACCATGTGAGAATGTGTTCCACACACTGTTCTTTGTTACATGGACATTATGTGAGAATATCTTTTATGATGTCCTCTTTCGTAGCAGGGACGTCATGTGAGAATGTGTTCTACATTGTCCTCTTTGTAGCAGGGAGGACATGTGAGAATGTAGTCTATTTTGTCCTCTTTTCAGCAGGATATCATGTGAGAACTTTGTCCGTACTGTCCTCTTTGTAGCAGAGACGTCATGTGAGAATGTGGTCTATGCTTCTGCTCTTTGTATCCAGGTAATTATGTAACCACGAAAAGCATGCTCTTCTTCCTGCATGACGATGAATATGTAAGTGAGTGAGAACGAGTTTCATACTGTACTTCTTGCATCAAGTTAAACAAATGAGAACGAATCTTCCGCTCTAGTCCTCGTGTCAAGACAAATATGCCAGAATGAGCCTCGTACAAAGACGGTTTCCCCAGATTGATGTTCCCAGGTGCAAAAAGTGTTCATCACTTCTGCTTGAAGAAACACAAAATACGTCGCAGTTTAGAGAAGACGCATTCCAATCAATGAGATGAAGTGAATCTTTAAACGTTTCTTTCACTGTGTCATTCCCCAGGATAAATAATTCACTATTCATGTACTGCAGCAGTTCCTGCGAACTATCACTTAAGTCACTGAACAGGTTTGTTCCAGGAGATGCATTCACGTGCTATTTTTCTGCAAGCCAATTTACGTCTGAATGTGAACTTCAGCGACGCTAAGTATTTTGTCGTCTCCCGAACATCGGCATTGGATCCCAATATGTGATTTATCGCGTTGTAATGGAAGTCGAGTTCCATGTTGACAACTCTTGTATGTGACATTTTTGCCTGATCCATCATAAGTAAATCACGCTGGACTCGGACCTTTTTTCCGTTCCAACGCAGCTGGCTATCGGCAAAAACCTGATAAGGTATACAGTATTTAATAACAAACGAAATCGTTATTCAAATTCGATGGGTTTTGTTCGTTCAAATTGTTATCATCCCAATTCCACAAGACGCCTTGCGTGCACATAGGTTTATACCAAGTATTTATGTTTTTGTATGTGTATTTAGTTCATGGTTCATAACAGTGCACTTAAAACTTGAGTACAGTTAGATTTACTTCAGACTTCAAATAGCACATAAATATCGATATGAAAACGCCTTTCGTTGTTAAATCCTAAAACAACTTTCAAAAGCTATCTACTGGCAACACACGTGCATAAATACGTGTCATTTTAAATACAATGTGCTATTTTAGCAACGTTACATTTACGTAGTTTTGTTGCTAAAGAATGTTATGCCGTTTTAGCATGTCGAGGTACGAAAAATATGCCATAAAATAGAAATAATATAACGCTGATTTCTGTTCTTTATTATGTAGTAGCAACGTCATAATCAAGTTAATGTGTCTAATCGAGTATGTACGTATACCACGACCCGGGAAGATCTGGGTAGGAATTGGTCCTCAGCAATCGATGCTTGATATAACAGACGAATAAGGGGATTTAGTGGTCAGGCTTGACTTGGTTTACACACGTCATCGTATACCAATTACGCATCCAACAATGCTCATGGTGTTGATCACTGGATTGTCTGATTAAGACTTTAGACTTGATCCACAAAGAGTTCGTAGCGCTATGACATTCGTAAGTCTATAATATACTGTAGAGTTACGACTTATCGCAACGTTACGAGTCCTTTGTTGATTACAGGCCTGATTATTTACAGACAGTTGTCATATACCCGGAATATTGCAGAGTGCGGCGTTACACAACAGCCAAACAATACGTATACCGAGGCACTATTTGTGTTTGTTTCGGAAATCAGAAATTTACATATTAAGAAACACAAGATAACACATTGCTTTTCGCTAAAGGACATGTTACTTCATTACTTGTGTGCTGTGTGAGGATACTTTTGCATTATCCATGTATTTCTGATATATACCAAACAGCAAAAAAAGTTTTTGTCAAGTTATTCAATGGAACACATAAACTTGAACGCTTTTATAAGATTTCGTGTTTTCGAAACCTGCCCTTCTTTGGCTGTTCAGTATAATTCAACAGTTTCATTGTCAAACTGCTTATGTTTACAATCGAGTAGTATGCTCAGAGATTCACAATATACATGTAGGTAATGTTGATTAACTTCCAATCTCATGCCACGATTTGCCCCAGACATATTGGCAAGCCTGTATGTCATCAGATATTGCTGATCCGTTTTCACTTCCTGCTGAATCGTTCTAACTGCCAGAATGAAAGTACGATTTATAAACCATGATTGGAAAGACTAAATTACGCCTCCGCGTACCGTTCTCGTGACGGAATATAATGAATCTGTAGAGCGAGTGTGTGTAATGAATGTATAGAAGGCGTATCTGTGTCAGCAAAGTAGCAGTATATACCTTTGCCTTGTCAGGTCTTGTGGAACACGGGAGACTAGTCTGTATTCTCAGGTAGGTCGTTTTTATGTCTACTGATAAGGAAGGTTCATGCTAACCAAGCGCGCGTAGCCCAGTGGGTAAAGTGTCCGCTCGTCACGCCGAAGACCCGAGTTTGATTCCCCACATGGTCACAATGCGTGGCATTCCCCACCTTGATATTGCTGGGTTATAAAGCGATCTAAAAATATGCTCATTCAATCCTGAAAACAAGTTATGCTGTATAAACAGGCGATTCATCTAGAAAATAATTGTTCTCGGACATCGTTTAACGCATCATATCAGAGACATTTTGGGTAATGTCACGGTGACATCAAAGTTTGACGTCACAATCACAGGGGAGTAACAGAAATCGGTCCAACGATTCCTTTCTTTCTTGGCCAGGTAGTATAAAATGCAGAGTATATATACTACCTGGCCAAGAAAGAAAGGAATCGTTGGACCGATTTCAGTTACTCGACTGTGATTGTGACGTCAAACTTTGATGTCACCGTGACATTACCCAAAATGTCTCTGATATGATGCGTATATATATATGTGACGTACAATGAGAGTATTGTTTGAAATAACAGTACTATAATCGTCCTATTTTGATGTTCCCCTCAGTGTGTCACGTTACCCTTTTATGGTTTTAATTCTGGGTGTTGCTCGAATGCCCTTTCATGGATTGTACGTAACTACGGCTATTTAAACCACGTGAACGACCCCATATTTATACATCTGCGTGAGATGGTATCAATATTGGGTTAATCTATCTCAAAGCGTCATCCTATTTTCTAAAATTACTGTTGTGTGCCTATTTTTGTCTTCTTTGAAACCACTTTCACAACTAGACCGACAGTTGACAGTTAGCAGAGTTCCGACATACTGTAAGGACAGATATATTTGTGTTAAAATATGGTTCCGGAGGAGACTCAGTGCTGTGGGTATCAAGTTTAATTTCGCTTTCTTGTGAATGTGACATCAATACTTTTCTGAATATTTTTTGGAGCATATTTGAAACTGTCTGTGACTCGTCGAGGGTCAGTATTGGCCATAATGTACACGTCATGTATCATATTCCTTTGTGAGGTGTTTAACAATGGGTGAATGGGTGAGTGAGTTTAGATTTACGCCGCACTCAGCAATATTCCAGCTGTACGTCGGAGCAGTGGAAGTAATCGAGTCTGGACCCGACAATCCAGTGATCAACAACACGAGCTTCGATCTGCGCTACTGGGAACGGATGGTATGTGTCGGATCTTCACATGTCTAACAAACAAGTAGACAAGCACATGCTTATTATCATAATATTGTTGGAAGAGTACAATCGGTTCTTTTAGCAGTGATGTTTTTGATGGTTGTGAAAAGGTTTTTTGTCGTCTTAATTTTAAGCAGTCGAGGCTTTGGTTTTGCTTTCAAAACGTTTGATGGTAGACGTGAAGAACGTTCATACATTTAACGAGATTATATTAATACACATCGATTAATTTTGCCTATAAAACTATTATGACTGTTTTGGAGTGAGTAAGTGAGTTTGTTTTTACGCCGCTTTTAGCAATATTCCAGCAATATCACTTCACACTTTGCATACGTTATCTGTGCTTCTGTCGGAAGATCGCAGACGTTACTAATATTTCCTGTGACTAGCAAGGCATTAACTGTCTCCATTCTAGTTTTTTATCACTGCATTCAGTAATATTCTAATGCTGGTGGCCTGTACATAATGAATCCTGGACCAGTGATTAACATCATGAGCATCGATCTGCGCAATTGGGAGACAATGACATGAGTCAACCAAATCATCCGTCCTGATCGCCCGATCCCGTTAGTCGCCTCTTACTAAAAACATGGGTTGCTGAAGACCAATTCTGACACTTTCCAGGTCTCACTGGAAGGATACCAAATATCTCTTTCCTTTTTGGAGACAGAATGATAATGTAAGTTTTGCTCTTCTACGTTGGCAACATGACCTATGTTTTGATGTCTTGGGGGCGGTGTACCAACTTTTAACTTGCTGGCTGTTGTTAGCGTGGCGTGTAATTTGCTATGTCTGTTGGCAAGATGACATGAAAATTGTAGTGTCTGGAACCATGTTAACATGGGGTAAAGATGAACTCAGAAATATGTAGTCAGTGCAAATTTGAGAGTAAAATCAAATAGGTTATCAGTCTCGAATATCTGTCTAAAACTGAAAGTCAAAGCAAAAGGGTTATCGGTCTCGAATCTAAAATAAATTCCACAGGGCGTGGAAGGCAAATGATGATGAAATGTTTATAAATAGATTCCTGAAATCAGCGTTAACACCGGATGTTCCTGTCTGGAAGGTAGAATGGTATATAATCATTGATGTCTGAGGCTACCATGGTAATACGCTGTCCTGACTTCCAAGGCAGCATGGTACATGAGTTTTGTGTGGAATTTCTATGTGTAGATTAATAGTCGTCTCAAAGTAGCTGTATGTGATAGCTTTGTATGGAAGGGACGCAGTAATGAGCGTGTCCTCAGACCAGAATCTGGACGTATCGGAGTTACCATTATTACTGTCTGGAAGTCAGCGTTGTATTGTTATGGGGGTCTGGATTTAGCGTGACATGTTGGGTGCTTGGAGTTTGCTGTCACACTGTCTGGGACTTGACATGGGTATACCAACTGCACCTATATGAGTGAGTGAGGGAGAGGAACCTGTCCTAATTCTGGATGGCGAGTGACCGTTCTTCTTGTCTGGAGTGAGTGAGTTTAGTTTTACGCCGCTATATAGTGTATAGACACTATATAGTACGTACAAACATCATTTTGGCAACTGGGACGCGAACCCACAACCTTTAGTTTCTGGCGCGCAAGGGACACCATTTGTACCGCTAACAGGGTACCTCTGCCCCGAGCTGCAGAAATACGTTGCTGTCTGGAAGGAGACACCATATATGGACTGTCTGAGATGGATCACACCATCTTTCCCAAGCTGCCTCAGTTAAAACTAGGTAATGTCTTTTCGTCTGGAACGACCGCCTCCGTGGTGTAGTGGTTAGAACGTCCGTCCCTGAGAGCAAAAGATAGCGAGTTCGACCCATTGCCTTGTCATACCGTTAAAATATGGTACTGTTAACGATATGCCTGGCGCTCGGCATTATGGACTGGTCGGCTCGGTGTCAGTATACTGGGTCTGAGTGGGGTATTCGTGCTTAAATGCGGCATGGTATCTATAAAACCGACATACATCGCTTGTATTGGCCGGGACTCACACTAACACATGCACGTTGTCATATGACAAATGTCCTTAAGTACAAACTTATGCCCCATTTCACCTCACCTTGTAAAGAACAGAAAAAAGGATGGTAGGGAGAATGTTGTATTAACGCTGCTCTATGAGGCGGTGAAACAAAATATACACTGAACAAAATAAGGGTTATTTGTATTTTCAGAATTGATAGTTTATAAGTATGTCATTGAACAAACAGATTATTTTCAGAATTTCCAAATTTACATATATCCCTAACTATTTTTGTCCAGTATAGTTTTTTCAAATATTGCTAGTTTCATATATATAACAGTTTCTCCAAGCCCATGGCCTGTATTACATCAAATATTATACACACATCTATAAACAGAATGTTAATAGATTTTACCGATATTACGTTATCGACACACCACCAAGGAAACATGTCACGTGACTTTAAAACTGGCTGGAACACTGTCTGTTCTTTGAATCAATTTCGAACGAAGAACCAAAACTGTTTTCGGACAGATTTACGATGCTACTTACAAAATCAAGCTATCCTGATACTTAATGGCCCCTGACATTTGTGATATCGGCTGGAACCAACATGTGTTCGGACGACCAGACATTATATTTGGAAACCTCAAAAGATGATAAGATCTGCGTGACATCAGCAAACATGGCCGCGAGAGAAAAATGGTTTGAGACATCTTTCCATTCAGAGACTTCTGGGAAACTACCATCGATGCAAATGCGAAGAAAAAAAACAAGAAACGGTGTATAATACATAAGGTGTATGACACACTAATGTACATTGATATATCATACGTATAGGCATTGATCGATTATCAAATGAGATTAAAATAAATTGAATAACTATTAAAAAGGCATGAGGTCACATAACGTCCGGGTCACGTTAACATTTTAAACCTGTCTGATCAATAATCTTGAATGGCTGGTTAATTTTTGCGTAATTCTGTTATAGGGTCTATTTGTTGATTTAGCTGATCGTTAAGCCGGTTATTTATTGCAGCACTCACCAGATTGGCCAATTTGAATGTACAAATTAACAGTTGTCTGTTTCAGAGTGTTTATCAATTCTAGCGTTCCCATTAAACTTCGTAGAATAATGCTTTGATAAACAATATTTGATAAATGTTCTTGTTTTTCAGAGGATTCCAACTTATTGCCAAAGACCGTAGAAAAGAAGCCCCAGATGCATTGAAAAGTAAGTTATGGCGTGAAACCGTATTACCATTTCTAATCAATTCCCCTTTCATACGAATGAGTGACGGGACATTGCGAGGGCGGCAGATGTGGGGAATCGTGGTGCCAACGCAATGCATAAAACGAAAACAACATCCGCCATAAAATACACATTTCCTTTATTGGGAATTTGCGCAACACAGACCGAAATAAATAAAAAAACATATCATGATATTAGTATTTTTCACATTGTCATTTATCTCACAAAGCAAATGAAGTCTTGAAACATGACGACATATCTTTGAGTAAATAGTCTTTAATACCGTATTTCCTAAAATAAAATACGCGGAAGGCCCCCTGCAACTAGACTTCCAGACAGGTACCATGATTGACTTCATCGACCCTGGGTCTTAATATGTGGTCTTCTGTGTCCAATAATAAGACAACCATTCAATGACAACACTAGTCTTTAAAGGTACTGTATCGTTCACTATTTAATTTACAAATGGAACGAACTGAGAATGGCATGATATGTGTCATTTTTTTCAAAACTGAAATACAAATGTTATATAGTAACAGAGAAATCCATACTCGTAGAATTTAGCGTGAAACGGACAAATAACAAATAGGTTTTATAAGTTAAATATTGTTTTTAAAATCGACTAGATTCATAAATCAGCACATATTCTTCAGAATTCAAGACAGCTATCGTATGCAATACAGTGGTCGTACAAACCTCATAAGCAGTGCGACCCGTGAAGATCCGGGGTAGAATAGGCCTTCAGCAACCCATGCTTGCCATAAAAGGCGACTATGGTTGTCGTAAGAGACGACTAACGGGATCGGGTAGTTCAGGTTCGCTGACTTGGTTGACACATGTCATCGGTTTCCAGGTGCGCAGATGGATGCTCATGTTGTTGGTCACTGGATTGTCTGGTCCAGACTCGATTATTTACAGACCGCCGCCGTAGCTGGAATATTGAGTGTTGCGTAAAACTAAACTCACTCACTCACTCACTCACTCACTCACTCACTCACTCCAGATGATACTCAAGACTCGTACTCGTTTACACAGTCCATGATCATTTAGCACTATTCTGATTCTGATACTGTTCTTATAAGCATACATATTAGCATTTAGTTCCTATATAAGCAATTAGGAGGTGTCCGATGAAGCTGGTGTTAAAGGAATTCCTGCTGCATTATATCACTTGGACAAACCAGTAAATGTAACCGCTGGATCTGAAAGCTCGTTTACACTTCATCCGCATTGTGATGGACGAAGGGTAGCCTAGTGGTTTAAAGTGTTCGCTCGTCAAGCTGATGACCGGGTTCAATTACCCAGATGGGTACAATGTGCACCCATATCTGATGTCCCCGTTGTGCTTCAGCTGGAATATTGTTAAAACCGGCGTAAAACCATTCTCACTACACTTACTCCCACATATTCTAATTTCATAGGAATTAACGACAGTGCCCCTGGTACTCGATACATACAAAAGTAAATGTGATTTCAGAAAGGCTTCTTTTAGACATAAGCATCATATAATTACCTTTCCCATCCCAACATGCGTGAAGGCAGACAAAACCCGTCCTTTGACTCAAACCGAGCTTCGACACACGTCACAGCCAGACACTAAGCTTTCAAAGCTTTGTCACAGTTAATGAGCGTAGTGTGAACGCGTTTCTTATCCTGCTCAAGCTCACGTACTAGTATTTCAAATAAAGGCCTAATAAGATCCGGTAATGTGCCGAAATGAGGTTGCCAGATAAGTAACAATCATTAGACTTGACTTCGTGACTTGATGATCATTAGATGATAGACAACCAGTGTGGGTTGTCCGTGTTCTAATTCCCAGTGTTTCTAGAACATAAGGGTCAAAGCTTAAAATAACTTAGAAAAACGAGTCCTGGTTCAAATGGCATGATGAGCAAGCTGAGTAGATGAAAAAGATGAAGAATACTGTCTTTTTGCCACCGATTGCAAATGCACTCAGCAAAGCGACTCCCGTCAATGGGTATTGCTGTAGTTACCACCCAGGGTAGTATGTTATTGTTGTGAAAGCTGTAGTTCTGGTCGATATACATTTGTATATATCAGGGGAATCAGTGGGTGTTAGTGCCATAACAAATATTTTTTGTTAAGTTTTTCATTTTCGTTTTGGAGCCTGTTTACATTCTCAGTCCTAAATGCAAACGCTTGATGACGCCTAAGGTAGATTCAGTTAGAAGTTCTGGACAATCTGATTCTACATGAAAGAATGTATTGCAAAGCATTTACATTTTGGGGCGAGAATATTTCTGATTACGGAAAATATGTTGTTGATTTTTATAAATATATATCATTATCATCGCTGCTATCATCGTCCTCGTCTCCATCATCATCTTCATCTTCATCATCATCATCATCGTCATCATCATCATTTGTGCGTGTTGTGTAATTATGATGGCTACTGTAGGAGCAGTGGTGTGGCCTAGTGGATAAGATTTCGCTCGTCGCACCTCACGCACGGGTTCGATTCCCCAGATGGGTACAATGTATGAACTCCATTTCTGGTGTCCCCCGCCCTGATATTGCTGGAGTATTTCTTAAAGCGATATATAACTGTGCTCATTCAGTGGTTAGTTTATCTGGAAAGAACCTTTGCCGTCAGATGTCACATGCCCTTAGTGGGAGTAACGGTAGATCTATACAGTCTGCCAAGAGGCCACCTGTGATAACACCAGTGAACCGTGAAGCCATGTCCACAACCACGGTGTATCTCACACTACCAGCATACACGGCCTCCTGAATGTTGTGCGTGGATAATGTTCTCCTCTGAATAAATCATGATTCTGACCGGAGATAGCTGAGTACGACATGCATCCAGGCAAGAGCGTTCAGTCTTATTGTTACCGGCACTAGGTGACCTCTCTGGGAACCTGTGGTGTAGAGGTAGAAGAGTTCTTGAGGTCTGGTTCCGTATTCGACCAAAGACAATTGCGATATATTCTCTCAGCGTGCTAGCATAAGTGAATACGGTTTTACGCCGCCTTTAGCGATATTCCAGCAATATCACGATGGGAGATACCAGAAACAGGATTCACATATTGTACCCATCATGGAAATCGAAACCTGGTCTTAGGCATGATGAGCGAACGCTTTAACCACCAGGCTACCCCACATCCACCCTAGCTCTATGCAGACTCATTAGCGCAAACTCACTCACACAAGAAGTGTGAATGCCTTGCTGAAACCCATTTTGACTTACCATATTCCGATAGGCAGACAAATGGACCCAGCTAGATCCTGTTCTTAGACTCTGCTTTCCACACTTGACGCCATACCTATATGGCATTGAATGTAAGTGCAAAGAGAAAAAATCCTAGACTTATTAATTTCATGCTTGGAAGAAACACTCCTCAAAATACTTAGATTGAACTCTTATATATGATATCGCTCTCTCACCTCTAAAAAGAGGTTCCACAGAAATACGCGTGTGTTATGAGTCACCCTTAATTAATTTTCTCTTAGGCGTAAGGGGTTTGTGATAGCCTGGAGGTTAAAGAGTCGTTTCGTTACACCAGAGACCCGGGTTCGATTCCCCACATGGGCACAACGTCCATTTCCTGTGTTATTGTCGGAACGCCCAACGTCCATTTCGTGTGATATTGCCGGAATATTGCTAAAAGCGGCGTAAAATTATACTCACTCACTCAAGTAGTGGTAGAGAGTTTATGACTGGATTACTGAAAACCAGTAAAGACCTCCAGAATGGTTACACTGAATCTAATGCACTGTGTTATCCAACTTCAACTACTACCGAAGTACATAATTTGCCTTCCCAACTCGTTTAAGACGAAAATAGGAATCATCAAAAATACAGTGATCGATTATTGATGGGGAATAAGCTCAGTCAGTGTCAGTAATAAATCATTTCTAAAATCTTAGAAATATCTTCGCGAACGAAGCCCAACGCTCCCGGATATCACACTTGCAATCTGCGGTGTTATGAAATATCCGAACAAGTCTTCCTGAACAGGCAAGTGCGCTAGGACATCACACATTGAGGTCACACTGCTTCAAATATACTCATTGCTAAACCCAACGTTAACCGTAATGCCAACTGTTCTTTGTCATTATCATAACGAATCATAACTCCCGTCGTCTTTTCATCGATTAGCAGCTTTCAGCGTCCCAAAAATACGAATGGAGAAGGTTTCGCAGATAGTTTCTCTTAAATCTTCTTTTTGTGTAAGAACTTGTAATGCCAACGCTTGGAGGAAATCACGTCTCCACTCAATGCAGCTTTCAAAATAACCCCCATTGATTGCAGCTCTTATCTCTGAAAGATGCATTATTGTTGCAACTTATCGGGCATTTTATGTGTAGCTAGCGCCCACAGCCCTGCTCTTATTTGATGATAGAAGATATCCTCGTTCTGAAGTAACGTTTGATGGTTCATTAGGTTGAAAATGCCTGTCCATTCAGAAACGCGTAAAGGATTTAAAGCGGAGACCGCTTATCTTGATGTCATTGTGAACTTAAGCCAGTTACATAACAAACGGTGCTTAAAAACAGAAAAATTGTTGTGGAAAATTATTCATTCAGTGCTGAAATCAATACATTTATGTCAATAGGAGCAAGCGTTTCCAATGATATAGGTATGTGACTGTAGAAAAAAAGATGTTCAATGCAGGTGAAAATAAATATACTCATGGAAAGTATTAAGGGAACACCTAAAAGTACAAGTGTTCTCTTATTCTTTTCCAGGTTTCTTGACAAGCGTATTTATTGTTCTGTTGGTGAAATTCGTGGAAAGAATAAAGGAACACCTGTACTTTCATTAGTTCCCTTATTTGTTTCCGTCTGTATATTTAACGTAAATATCCACCTGATGTCCATGTAAAGGGTAAGCATCTCCCGCCATGTTATATTCATGACAGGGATATACACGCTTTCACAGTATTGCGTCTGTTCACCGGGGGTGAAACGTATACATGAATCTCATAAGAAAATAAACGCTGACACCAGGTGTTCGAGGAAAGAGTAAGCATCTGCCCAATTATATTATATTACAGGGAGATATATTCCGGGAGTCTTCAGAGCAGACCGTCTGTCCACTAGCGGTGACATGCATGCGTTACTGAGAATCATTGTTGACACCAGGTGTACATGCAAGCAGACACACAATAACCTCGCAACTAACGGGCCACCCTCTTGACGAATCTGAATACTAAAATCGAATAATCTACGCGCTAATGTTGTATGTTTATCTTTGACGTTACCGAAACAACAGTACGTAGGTGCACTCCAAGCCATGTCGGGCATAGATCAATGAACGACATGCCACTGGCGCATATACACTTATAGCTATATATGGAAGTAAATATGAAAACTGAAGTAGCATCATGGCAAGAGTTGGAGGGACGTCATGGATATTATAGCGACGTCATATTTCGAAGAGGATCCTAGCTCTTGTTACTTACATGATATTTAGTTATGAACTAATTTAATGTCAACCACTACTCTGTCAGCATGTTGACATTTATGATGCACAGTTGTTGCCCTGCAAACGTAGTTAAAGCGTGAGATTTACCAGAGAGTTCTTAAGAAGAGTTCCTTGCAAGAAGTGTTTTGGCGCTGGTATTTACAGGCTACGTGAGTGTAACTGCATACCGTGGCATATCCCATGCCTCCACACTGACTAAATCAGTTATCTGTCATGAACCCTAAGTCCTGCCACTACTTTCTGCACACAGTGACTAATAAATGACGGCCTAGCTGCCGTTGGCATCGTAGGCTATCCCGCGAGACAGCGGCCATTGATTTCCTACAGGCCTCAACTCTCAATGAATCAAACGAGCTATAGTCAGTGTTAACTATCAGCGGTGGCTGAAGTGTGTTTCAGTCGATACGCGGCACAAATCATTTACCTATTACCATGGAATGTACATCTTTCCGTTTCTATGTGTATAGCGCGGTGAGTACACTATCAACATGTGTTTACAGAAAGGGTTCATGCATATAGATGGCAGGAGTTTTGTCTCAGTGATAATCTGTACTTAAGCAACGTCTGCGAAAGATTTATACTAATTTATGTTATATTTTCAAACTGTGATAGTTATTGGGACTGATGTTAGCGTCCGCTTACCATTTGGATTGGGAGTTTACATTAGAGATACAGTCAGTGAAGAACAGTTAAGGATTGTATCCTGTGTTCATACATGTACAAAGGTATTACTGAATCATTCATGTCTCTGTGCTCAAATGGATAGAGCGTCTGTCCAAGATCTGAAACTATCTGGTTCGAATCCCGTATGAGCAAAATCTTTTTCTAACGCTACTTAATATTTCCCTCTCTTGTGCTCAGTGTTTAGGGGACAAGACACAGACTGCTATTGATAATATCGAGCATCTCATGTATCAAGACGGATTGATGAAAATATATTTGAACATTCTGAATAATAAAATTAATTTATAAAATATGATGTTAAATCTGTGTGGATATTGTGTTTCTCCCTCCTAATTTAAGTTGATCATTTATCTTAGTCAACTTGCTTGCTAACTGCTATGATCTCGTGTTCGAATCCTATGTCTAGAATTGTCAGCACAATGGTTGAGAGTGATAAACGCCCCAGGACCTTTATTACTTGGGACATCTAATGCTATATGTGAGCTTCTGTTCAAACCGGCGTTAAAGAATCTGTCCCATTGGATAATCTATTATTCTCTGAGGTTCACCTTTTCTATTTACATAAACGTATGGATCCTGATCTCAGAGATGCACCAAAGGTCCAATCATGAATATGTCCTGTGGAAAATTATGTGACAGTTTTATGTAGATAGCTATCAAACACCAAGCTTAATACGTCTTCCCCGATCAGAAGTGCAGAAAAGTCGAGTTTCATTTACCAGCCTGGGATGACATAGGAACCCCAGTAAAGAGCAAAGCTTATAAGCTAATACCTTGATCATGCCCAAAAGGCATAACTAAACGATTCTTGTAATTTCCCCACCCTGCAATACAAGTGTTCATTTCTATTGTTGTATTGTTACAGTAGACTGATTATAAGTTTTATTGTTACAGTAGACTGGTTGTAATGGATATACATCTTGGAAATTCTCTTTGATTAATGCCCACTGCTGATCCTTAAATTGTTTAGCAATGGCGTAGTTGCATGACTAATGCTGAGAACGGTCGTGCTGAAATAATATTTATCATTAATTAATTTAGGCATTATTAGTAATAGATCTAGAGATTTTGAAACTGGTACTGACAGGATTGAGATTAATTTAACGAAAGTAGAGATTGGTGAGGCTTGGGAAGTTGTAGACACTCATTGCTGCAAAGCTGAACCCAACACTTTGCTTGACGAAGTAAAATGTCACATACTGGTTGGTGCTGGACGTTTGACAGCTCGACAGAGACGCGATCAATTTCAATTTCAGTGTCAGACATGTAAAGGTGCATATTGTAGGTCAGAGTCATGCGCATAGGTCTTCTCGAAGGGAAACAAGACGCTTCAGCAATAAAGTCTGCCTCTGTGCGCTTCACATAAGACGTGGTTTCAGAAAGGTCACCAGGGTCACTACATGTATTGTCTTTGAATTAGTTCATTACTCTTGGCAGTAAGCCCCATGAGCTCTCAGTAACAAGAGTGTTTTCGACGTTCCTGTCGGACCTGTGACGTCGACATGATGTCCATGACGTCATTTGTATCCCTACTATGATGATTTCAATCCAGTTTTCAATGTACTTCCATATAAGGCTGTAACTGCAAGCAAGTCAAGGAAATGTCGTTCATCATTTTCTACCTAACATGATTTGGAATGAAACGTAGACACAAAGTGATACTAATGTGTGAAATACCTTATGATTAAGGAAATAGTTTGGTCGTTATTTTGTGGTATTGTAATTGTAACTCCTAATCATACAATAATCTCGAATCACTGAACCCTGTATTCGTGTTACGTTCATATATATGATTCTCTACCCTTGTCACAATGATTGTCCAAATCCACGTTTGTTCTGGATAACAACTGACTGACAATTGTAAGAAGCAGGGAAGGGGATTTGTTAATCATAAGGTCATGACATTTTATTGCACTTAACGATCTTGAAGCAACGACCGTGCTATATTAATGTACCAGCAGTGGCTACAACACCACAGCCTTGTGAATCACATTGAAGTCACTAGCATGGACAATATTTCAAATAACACTGACTCATTATTTCGTGTTATAATTGAACTGGCACCATAGGGCAAAGTATCTCGCGAACTCTCGTCGAGATCAATATTTCAATACCATCATCCAACTATAACCCACATATCTTACATCACTTGAATACTTCATAAGCATACAGTCTAGTAAGTACAATAGAATATCGAATACATTGTCAAATTACCCAACAACAAGTATTGAAGCTATTGTCAGTTGATGCAGGGAATATTTCTAATTGAATATTGATCGTGGGAAGTGTCTCTCAACGCCCTTTATTCATAGAATAATATATGCGAGGACGAGATCACATGTACTGTGAGATTCATGATAGGTGTGCTTCCTGGACCAAGATATTTGCTCACAGTTTGATTTTTCTGCCTTGCCTTTGCTCTTCTCATTCCTTTCCGAGGATTTCCAAACACTCATTCAGATATTTCCCGTGCCTTTGAGCAGGTATTTCAGTTCAGCTGTATCGCCACTGACATATTTCTTGTGTGTTTCGATTTTGGTCTCTTCATTCATGCTGATATTGTTCCAAACATTCTTATAAATAGTTCTTGCGTCTTTAGCTCTTGGTTAATCATTAATGTAAATGCGGCTCCAAATATTATTTCAAACAGTTCTTGATTCTTCACATCTTGGTGTTTGTGTCTTCAGATCTGAGCTTTCCAGTCATTTCTGATACGGTTCCAAACATTCTTTCAAATATTCCCTGTGACTTTGGGTCTTAGCTTTCCATTCGGGTAAATAGTCCTCTTGAGGTCTTTCTTTCCATGCATGTCTGATAAAGTTCCAAGCATTTCATCTTTTTGATAAGGTTCCAAACATACTTTCAAATAATTGCCTTTAGGTCTTGTTGTTTCTGTACATTTCTGATAATATTCCAAACGTAATTAACACATTTCATCCATATTCTTGTATTGATGTTTCAAATAATTTCTGACTTATTCAAAACCTCCATCAATATATTTCACGTGTCTCCAGTTCTTGCTGTCCCCATTCATTTCTTGCCATTCTCTTAAGTTCCAGGAAGCTATGTCCTGTGCTATTGTTTTCAAATACGCATAGGCATTATTTGCTCTCTTTAGTGTTTCGAATCCATATCGAATGCTTCGTTCGCGGTTTTCTGCAGCCTTACAACCAGGTGTCCCAGTCACCTCGGGTACTGCAAAAGGTGTCGCAAAGTGGAGTTGTCTCCCTTTGTCGCGCCAGCATCTTATTATTGTTGTTTTGATTCTGACGATTCTTGCCTCTTAATATTTTAACCTGCTCACGAATTTCACCAAAGTGGTAAGAATCTAAGATCTAAACCTCGGGTTTTCCTCCAGCATTCACCTGGTCATAATCACTTCTACAATGTGACCGACTGTCGGGCGAAAGTCGATGTTTTGAAATGTTAGCAGTGCCATCCTGTTAATCATCTATCATTCATTCCAAATAACAACCCATTTGCTCACATTTCATACATGATAAATTATATATGAATATTAAAGCTTTAAAGTTTCACGTATTTCTATCCCGGTAGGGTTATGAGGCTGATTAGATGTTCGTTTTAGGTCCTGGGCCCTTATTCTCGAAACGTTCGTAGCCCTAAGACGTCTTAACCTAGATCGTAGCCAAGGTGTTAAGCACGGGCTTAAGACGTTCGTAGGGCTACGAACGTTTCGAGAATAGCTAGCCTGGCTCGGTTGTTGTCATCTGCAGCACATCTTGCAGCATTATGCTGATGCCATTCCGTCAAGACGCCAAAGAACCCAAAGACAAAAAGCTTCATTTAATCTTACCTATTGTTATTATGTTCATTACATGGCATTCGTTCAAATTTAATCCTCGAGACACGGATTCAATGCACTGTGAACAAAATGACTTCGACCATAACAGACACGAGTTGTGTAAGCACGTATCTGCAGTATCGAGAGATGACTCCAAACCGTGTTACCAGAGGAATGCAGCCCATAATCCTCTCATACCCTTTTAGATATACACTCAGAAGATACTGATGACTCACCGTACACATAAATAGAATACATCTTGGCTTTAAAGTCAATAGCTATCCAGTCCATTGACGTTGCCAATGCATATGTTATAGGGAAGAAATAGGCCACCGGGGTTGTCTTTAATATGTCTCGTTTCAAATGAGTACTTGGTTTATGTATTTCAAACGCTAAGTAGATGTGTTCCATTGCCGCCAAACGCATTACAATAATGGATTGTATGATATATGGTGTGGTTCACGGACATAAAAGGAACAAGGGATCTCATTTTTAGCGATACGGTACACCAACGTTCAAAATATATCAAGATAGACCTTTGAAATGGTCACCAAAGAATGGGTTGTTTGGGCCATGATATTACAACGTCATTGGCGTAGTGTGGACTGAGGCAATAAAGCTGCTCCTCAGTTGCAAACGAACATATTTCTCAATCGGTTTCCTCTACTTAGAGTGGCAGCAGCTATGTACGTGACGTTGTAAGCTTTATTAAAAAATACATTACGTTTTCAATTGTTGAATACGCGATCTTGTCACTGGAATATCAGTTCATCACTAAACTGTTATTTTTCATGATGATCGTTACATGGAGTACGGTTGGACAGGCAAGAACAGAAATACTTACTATTTATGCAAATTGTGTGAGGGTGTGTTCTATCGGTAGACCGGAACATACGTACACTGTAAGAGGACACCTGGTGTCATTACATGTAATTCCTGTATATAATTGTCATAATTGCATTTTACGCCTTCGGTGAGATT
Source organism: Haliotis asinina (assembly GCF_037392515.1). Lineage (NCBI taxonomy): Eukaryota > Metazoa > Mollusca > Gastropoda > Lepetellida > Haliotidae > Haliotis > Haliotis asinina. Next base: position 33,593,437 of record NC_090289.1, on the reverse strand, counting down.
TGTTATGTTATCCCATTTCGCTTTTGCATTAACTTTATTTATGTATAGTTTCAACTTTATATTTTACACAGACTCAATTCAAAACATTTTGTACACGCGGCTGTACAGATATTGATTTCAAAGAATTTCATTTCAAAAATAACATTTTCGCTGTACTGGAAGGATTGCATGTTATGTTCATAATGACATTACGTACGCTGCTTTCAGTGATTCTCAACAGATCTGTAATCGAAAAACACCATACGCCTCATGATATATGCTAAACACACTTGCATAACAACCTCTTTGTAGAATCAGCAATTTCGTATTGGTATTTCATCAGTGACTATAGAAATCTTGTCTATAATTGAACGAGGATGCCCAAACACGTTATGTCCTTCCAGCGTTATATTGTAGAACTTTTAAATCAAACATTTTTCGAGAACTGAGCAAGATTGGGTTATTCTACTGTTAACGTAGGGAGAGCAGCACCGGTCTGATCAAATAATGTACAAATCAATTCATCTCAAATCGGATCGTTCTTTCTTGTCAAAAACAATTTGCTGAAAATCTAATTCCAGTCGGACAATACTATGTAATTTCTCTCATTAACTAGATTATTGTAATCTTGGCATCACAAAGTCTTGTACTTCCCTTAAGAGAGGTGAATGGCCGAAATTGGACCTTGATTCTGCTTCGTATGTCCGATCAAATTTCGATTTGGGCCCCAAAACATATTACTTGTCATTTTGTAAGTTACAAGTTTGTTAGGACTACCATTAGAACAGTCTGTAACCAATTCAGGGTGATCTGTTTAACGCAATCGATTTTCAAAGCAAATTGTACAAACCAGTTTTACCATTTTATTGGCACCGAAGAGACGTGCTGTGACTAAAAACATACATGAGATAAGTGACAAAAAATACATCCTCGTTTAACAAGATCGTATGTACGTATTAGCTTTGTTGTTGACTTGTATCACAAAAAGTTTCAATTTTTAATTGATAGGGATTCTTAAACACAGCCATGCTCACGATGAAATCGGAATAAGGTCCAAATATCTCTGCTTTCGGTAAGGAACATTTAAGATAATACTTAGGGTTTTGTCTCTATCAAGGTACTTGGTTTTATCCCTAGTTTGTTTCTTTGCTTATTTGTTTGTTTTACGCCGTAAGGTGCCAGCTGTTTGACGAAGGACTCTGAATAATTGTGTCTTGACCAGACAATCTAGAGACTGACATCATTAGGATCAGGCTACGCTATTTGATACGATGACGTAAGTCAATCAAACCAGCGATCCCATTAGTTGCGTCGTTGAAGGCCAATTCTAACCCTGATCTTGTGGGCTGATCACTATCAACAAGACGTGTTGAACACTGAATCGATGTAAATTATCCAACTGTTTCAGTTTGTGCCTGGCATCTATGGCAGTCTTGATGTTCATCATGGTTCAGTCATCTCTGTTCGGATGCTGCAAAACAGCGTATGACGTATGGTTGGAGATCATTTCATTACTTTCATTACTAATGCTTCAACTTTCGTTCGCTCATTGGACGGAAGGTATGGACCTTATTGTACCCAAATATGAGTTATGGTACTTCTTGTCACCCTGCCTGGTGTTCGGCTTGTGGTTCAAATCGGTGTTAGTATTGTGTGAGCGAGGATTCCATTTTACCCAGTGTTACTCAGCTGGCTCACACAATAACACCAGAATTAATGCCACATAGAGCCTCTTAAACCTTTTATTTTGTTCATAACTCGGTATCAACGTGTCAGCCCGTATCTCAAATGAAACGTTGATGTATTTTTCTTGTCATCCTTCTTCTTCCATTCCCTCCTCCAATTTCACCACTAAAACTCACTTACTGGAACTATTTTGTGTGTCACATCGGAACCGGCTTTAGGTTTCCTCTCCAGGGAAATCTGTGACAGGATCCTCACCACACCATCTTCCAGCCCCTGGACACAGATCAAATATCCCTCCGTCAACCTATTTTATGGTGACCTAACACCGAGCAGCTGTAAAATCTGTTTTACACGAAGGTTTATAGTTGTACATGGATAATGACAAATTCCTAATCAGTGTTGGTCTCTACCAAAACAATAGTCCTTCTTTATCAAGACCCTACATCGTTTCAACACCATCAATCTCTGTTTCAATCCTACTTTACACCCTGTTCTCGTTACCGTAGCTGCAAATTGCCAAACGATCCCTGCTTTAGAGGAAGAGACAGGCAACACAGGCTTTCCACCTTAATTGACTCGGCATGGGTTATTTTCAAGGAAAACACGTTTTAGCGAGTGACTGTCATCCTATCCGGAAAATCTGGCATTAATTTAGTGGTGCGCGTCCTATCGCCTGGAAAAGGAGCTTAGATCGTTTCTTACGTAAATGTCGAGGAACTGAGTTTTAATGAGAAACATATTTGGAGGCCATGCACATAAGGATCGGGTTTTACCGACACTGGAGCACCTTCGTCGCAGTCAAAACGATCATTGTTAGGACATAACGATGATTACAGCAACGGAGAATTGTGCCTCGGTTTCTATTTGTTAGTTTTAACCACGAGCTGGGGCAGTGAGACTGAGTGGATTTTGGAACAGGTGTTTGGAACAAGTTTGGAGATCTTGCTGCAAAGGGTGAACATTTCCGTTACCAGTATGGGGCCTTCCTACAGGACAATACCCGAAACGTTAGTATTTCATATAAAGTATCACTATTCGTATTGTGTCCTCTATAATCTCTTAATCCTATTCTATATGTTGTCTTTTAGGTATTCCAAGACGATGGGGTAGCCTGGTGGTTAAAGCGTTCGCTCGTCACGCCGAAGACCCGGGTTTTATTTCCCAATGAACAGTGTGGGTTTTATTGCTAAATGTGGCATAAAACCATCCTTACTCACTGCTACGTATTCTGTCGTGTGTTCCCTGCTATGTAGTCCTCATTACAAGTACATGGCTATATGTTGCACGTTGCTATTCCTCACTGCTATTCCCTGTTTAATAATGAGTTCCCTCATGTCCAATTCCTGATGCATGTTACCACGTTTTCTGGTTGATTTCCAAGCATCTGTCAGTATACATACGATTTATCATGATTTACAAAGCATATGAAGCCGGCGCCATCTGAAAAAAAAATTATATAAACGTTAATCCTTGCAAAGACACAAGGACTTTTCAAGCTCTCAAGCGGTGCCTTAACTGGAAAAAAATAAAACCTATATATATGTAACTATTATGGTGAGAATGCGTGACACATCTTTCAGTCCTAATCATGGAACCATGATAGATATCGCTTTGTCTTTCTCGCCTACATATCCCGATGACATAGTCAAATTAATGTAACAATGTTTGGGCTTTCAAACAATTTCCAAAGGCTTTGACCATTGATACACCGGTTGATGTACAGCTCACGTTAACGGGCGACCTTATTGTATCCGTCAAGCTAAGTGGAAGCGACGTTGTAATGATAATGACGTTCAGTCATATCAGTCTTGCTCCATATCCTCTAATACTAAGTGGTCATCTTTTCTGTTGCAGGACAATTGAATCACTATTTCTAAAGTGCTGTAATATTGATATTACTATGTACAAGATACCAGGAATTATCCGCTTGATAAGGTCATACTGCTCGACACGCAGACTGCGTTAATAACCCTTGAAATACTGAAAACTGGGTCTGTAGGGGTCGTTAGCGACATTACGTGGAGGTAATGTCGAGACAAGGAGTCTACTCTAGACCCTGTCTTTTACTTGTGGTTCTCTTGAGGCGTGCTTCTCAACTGTGTAATGATATTATACAGCTTTCCTACTCGCATGTAAGTTCCATGTTTGCTAACGATTTTAAAAGAGGCTCAAGTTCGACGATGTTTATGAAGTGTTCCGAACAAAGGATTAGATTATATATAGACATTTTTGGTTTTATAACGTTTACTTTTCAGACTGCTTTAGAACACACAATCAGCTGTTGTAATTTGTTGTAATCAAATAATTTTAAATTCAAATTAAAAATATAATACTTTGAAAGTCTTTTGCTGATATTTGATATTTATTGCAAATTTGTTTATTTGAAATGAAGTTTAAGGCGGCCTCAAACACACACATATACGCACGCACGTGCACTCACACACGCACACACACAACATTCTTTTTGGATACTTACATCTAGTTTCCGATACGGGCACGTTTCACAACCAAACTAATAGCAAACATTTGTAATGTTTTGCGCATCAAACATTGTTTGAGTGTCAACACGATCCAAGTCGAATGGTTCAAATGTAAAACGTTACATAAACGTTGCACTACATTGCATTATTATCTTCAGTCCAGTTCACTGAAGTCAGCTGTGAAGGATAGCTTAACTGTTTCTTAAACACAAGTAACAGATCCGCCGGAAACACAATTATCATATTATACATCGTTTAGTAAAACTGAGTCAATAGTTTTTTAGAATGAGTTGTCCCTTTTGTCTGCTTACATAATCAGTAATGCGTAGCTGTAGAGTTGCAGCTAATCCAAAGAAATGTTCTTGTTACCTAATAAATCCTTCTTTGAAAAACAAATATCCCCACAGACCATGGAAGGATCTGGTCGTAAACGGTCATCTTTGCAATGCGGTATATATCTGCTGATAATGGATGATGACAAGCAGCGCTTCTCGCGTTATGCGTATGATTGACTGACTGGCGGGTTGGTTGGCACGTTGGTCGGTCGGTCGGTCGGTCGGTCGGTCGGTTGAGTGAGTGAGTGAGTGAGTTAAGTGCTTAGTTTTATTTATTTATTTATTTATTTATTTATTTATTTATTTATTTATTTATTTATTTATTTATTTATTTTAAAAATAAACCCATTAAATAACTCAAACATGGCATGTTACGGACACTCGACATTTAATGAGATGATACCGAGAGGCCGGTGAATAACTCAGAACGTCAGTAACATCATATTCTGTTACCCAAGACGTCCGCTACTTTGGACTTGGGGAGCAATTAATGACGCTAGTTAGACATCTATAGCGGAAATGGTTAGACTTATCGTCAGAACGATTTCTAAAATTTCAAAATTGTGATTGGCATCATCCGACAAGCAGTCCAGTTGAAATCGTTCATCAATATTTTAGTTTTCAAATATTGATCAGTGAAGAATTCAAACCTTTGCAACAAATTTCGACTGAAAGTCAATTCAATTATTCAAGTTTATTTTCCCCTCGTGAATTCAGATTTATGCTTCCATCAGTGTGACAAGTGAAAGGAAGAAGCAAAAAAATGGATGTTGTTTTATTCAATCTAAACTTATCAAGATCGCGCCTGGAATATGGAAGGTCGTGCTCAGAGAACTGCTTTTAATTTTTTGCTGCCGTGACGTCAACGTGTGCCACCGAATTCTTTTGAAAAAAGGTTAATTTTGGTAAACGATCTCGTGCTGTCCATCTCATTACTGGGTCATACGTTAAACGTCTGATCGATTTCTTTAAAAAATTAGGATTTCATGAAAGTTGCAACATGATAACTGCGATTCTTGACGTCATGTTGTGTAAATCCTGTACATTTTTAAAGAAACGTTAATGTGATCAAAGGATGCTGTTAACCCTGTCGCCAGCTTATGAAACTGATTGTCCCAGTGGGTTACACTCTTTCACGTCCACGATTAGGAACCCCGGGAAAGGTCAGGGGTGGAATAGGCCTTCAGCAGCCCATGTTTGTCATAAGACGCGACTATACTTGTCGTAGAAGGGATCGGGTGGTCTGGCTCGCTGACTTGGTTGACATGTTTTGGGGATTTTACCCGTTCATTCGCGAACACGTCATGGAAACTGTTTCACACAGTGAATACAAACATGTACCCAAGTCAGAATGTACGCTGATTGTAGAAACTCAGGGCATGTTTCAAACAGAATGGGTCAGGGGAAGCTATACCGAACCATGGCATGTACATTTTGAAATAACGTACATCCTTCTCGTCAGAATTATGTGGAAATGCGAACACGTCCAGACCTCCTGACGCCTTGGCCTCACACCACAGCCTGCTGGTAATGTTTAACGTATCCCACAGGTTGTTTCACCAACGCTTGCAACTGAAATATTACAAATCACGAGTAACAATACTGACGTGATTTATGTCAGATCTGTACTACGCCCACGAGATATTGAGTTGCAGCTCGTTATCTGATACTTTTAATCGACAACTGGCTGTCACATCTAGCGGCACTGGGGTGTTTATAACAGGAACACGGCACGACTAAAAATTCAATTGCTCTTCATGTGTCCAAATTGACGTTAAGGTTGGAAATGATGTCCGAAATCCATATCATCCACGGGGTATTCAGATCTATTTCGAGCTGTAAACTGCATCCTTGGGAAAAGGCGTATTTACTGAACTCAGCCAATTCCAACTTATCTTGTAAAGTAAATCCAATCACAGTTCCAGTGAGCTGACCAGAAAAGTAAAAACACGTCTTCCCCATTTTTCTTTCACCGAGGGTTTTTTTTCTAAAAAGTGAAATCCCCCCAGCTGTTCAGGGTCTGTGAATGGAATATAGATAAGCTTATCTTTGACAGGACATGATACACGAGAAACAGCGATAGTTTGCAGTTTTTATCATGGTATCTCCAAATAATGGTGATCTTGCCATCGGCTTGTTCCCAAAACACATTATTTGAACATAGCACCTCGTTCCAAAGACTAGTAGAACCGGCGAGCATTATGGCTTTGTTAGACCGTTTATCACATTTATTTTGCTGTTATCTCCAGTGTACTCGCTCGTAGCGAGTGGCATATTTATCAGTTTAGGACATGTTTTAAACGAAATTAGATTAATATGTGACTTAAATTTGGCCATGTACTACAACAGGTTTCCTGTTGCCGTGCAGGTTATGGGTGATTGACAGTGGACGGTTGTTGGCAGTGTTTATCTCCGCCGTAGTCTGTGACCTATAATGCAATCCTAGCTTTGGTTCTGTTCGAGGTCTGTGTGTGGATGAGTTTAGTTTTACGCCACACTCAGCAATATTCCAGCTGTATGGCGGCGGTCTGTAAATAATCGAGTCTCGAAAAGGCAATCCAGTCATCAACAACATGAGCATCGATCTGCGCAGTTAGGAACTGATGACATGTGTCAACCAAGTCAACGATCCTGAATACCCGATGCCGTTAATCTCACGGTCCTTATACAAACAAAAGCAATAAATGTACGATAGACACACCATGAGGGTTTCCTGCAATGTTGAAGAATGTTTCTGCATTTCTCTTTGCCTTTGCATGCATTTTTCTTTGTCTCAAACAAAAGCAAGAAAACCATGCGTACAATTGTAAAATAGCCCCGTTGTATGATTCCAACTGTAGCAAAAGCTTGCATCGCCCGAAGTATCCTAATTCATTCACGAGCGAAAATATTCCAGAAATGATTATGCCTTTAAAGTTTAACTGACATGCACACCGTTGAATTTCGGAAAATTTCGGATTGTCTCCAGGATACGTAATTGCCCTTAAAGTATACAGTGTGCTTAAAACAGATTGATCTATGTTTAGATCGTGCATACATCTGGTTAAAGTTTGGGGCATATAATTCGTGAACACCTGGTGTCATGACTGACTGTCAGTGATAAATTTGTGGTCACCACTGTCCTGGCTTTGAAGTGCGATGGAATTTGTTCAGGCCGGCGGACAATGGACCGCCTGGCGTAGTATTGACCTACGTTCTTTGAATAGTTGTAGATGGGTGGCTGGGTGAGTGAAAGAGTTTGTGTTGGAGTAAACCAGCTACATTATTTGGCCTACATATGTGGATGTCACAGAGAATGACATCTCCATACCAATGTTACTAATCATAAGGTACTACCTAGAATTACCACATGTTTACCGATGACGTCGGGGTTGCTGATATTCCGAAATGGTCCACATCACATCATAAATATTTGCCCGTACTATCTGGGACTTTCGGTAATGGTTACCTTGAATTCTGTTGACGCATTCACTATCGTCTCATACTGTGTTCAAACATTATGTCATGTTTACCTTGAAGATTGTTGAAGTATTCGGTATAATTTCATTCTGTGTTTATTCTGTGTTTGCAATGTTTTTCGCTAACTACCGTTGAAGCATTCTATATGGCGTGCAGTTCTATACTGGGGATGTTTAACCGTGCCTGGAATCATGTTAGTTCGATTCAGTGGTACCTTATAATACTGTAAGCATCATTAAAACCGACTGCTACTATAATAGTAGTGTACTCATTAAGTAGTGTTTACCTTGAAAACTGTTTAACTATTCAGTGTAATTTTATTCTGTGTTAGTCATGTTCAATGTTGACGCTACATACTGTAGAAGCATTCCGTATGGTGCCCAATACTAAACTGAGGATATTTAATCGTGCCTAGTGCAATGTTAGTTCGATTCGTTGGTATCTTATAATACCGCAAGCGTATTTCAAAATGTCTGCTACTATGTTAGTGCCGCTCAATAGTGTCTCCTAATACAGTAAACATATTTTGAAACTTGTCTGCTACTGTGCTAGAGCCGTTCAATAGTAATCAGCAACGTGTTTAGTCACGCTCTACCTTGCCTCTCATCGCACTCAGTCTGCCTGATGTGTAATAGTGTGTCATAAACTAATCAATGCCTGTCAATATGACATTTAAAAAATGTAGTGTCTGCGTAGGTGTATTCGTTATTCCCTTAAAACGGAACTGGATTGCCCATTCAGGTTCCGAGCTTGGTGTGTCACCAGCATCCCTTCCGGACATATATGCTGGTTCCCGCATATCATTAATGCCAAACAAAACCGTATCTCAGACAGTGAAACGAACCGATTGTGCATTTCTGGCGTGCTGTCGAGGCTGATTATCGAGTTGTGCCAGTACCGTAATTATCCATAAACGTAATTTCTATTGTCTGTTGGTGTTTTGTATGTTATTGATTTTCAGTTGACGTCTTTGACTACAAACACTGTCAGACCAACAGTTTTGTTTAATGGATCTAATGTCTGTCTTATCTGTGCTTCTCGGGTATAACAGGCGCTATTTATGACTGAGTTGATTCAAAACGCCAAGCAACTTTCATGTCCATACTATCTGGTCCACTCAGGTACATTAACAATGGTTATAACGAAGTAGAATTAGTGGTCCCTTTAAGTTGGTCATAACAGTAGTGTATATATACGACATATATGACATGATGCTGTTTAGGATTTCTGATGCATATATTTATATTCTGTATATTTTGATGTACGCATGCATAGATATACGGATATTATTATTATAGATATATTTTGTGATTGTGAGGTATTTGTGTATCCTTTCAATTGTTTTCATGTTTCTTTCATAGCATAGCAATACGTGTGCTGTGCCAAAGTATATACAGTGTCTCTAAGAATGTACAGTGACCATTGACCTTGTTTCACAAGATACTGATAGTATCTTAAAATCTATCAAATTACTGGCAAACAAGGACCTCACATTTGACCCCTATTAGCATGTATGAGTGCCCCCCAGTGGCGCTTACCATTGCGAGCGAAACCATGTGTAGCCCAATGGAACAAGGATTACAAGAGAGTTAAGTCACAAGAAAATCCCTTCCATCAGAACCCATTTTACAATTCTTACGGTAGCATATCTATGTGCTTATGGACACATGAATCAGTGCCCGTAGGCACCAGGTGTTCACAAAATGTGATGATGTCCTGACACAAACTCTTGAAATGAAGGGTAAATGTGTATGATGAAGTTTTTGCAGTCAATAATTGAAAGGATTAGTAAAGTCATCGGCATTGTCAACAGTGAGTGGCTTTACTCAGTTCTGTTTTTGTCACATCTCAATTTAATCAAATATCTTTGAGTTCGCACTTCGGCTTCCATGCCCTTAGTGTAGCCTTTCAATTACCGAGAATGCTTTGGAAAGAAAATAGAACGAGTGATTTATCCTTCGAATTGTGGTGTTAGCGTGTTTTACATTGTCCGAAAAAACTTCCAGCTGTTGATTGATTCCTCTCTTTAACCCTGAAGCGACGTGAGACGTAGAAGTTATTAGTGATTGTCATTTATCGATATGGAAGCATTGTACTTTCATGACATCACTCTATCGTATTACTAGCCAGATCAAGGTCAGAGAATGTGCCTGATTTACAACGTCAACAATCATCATATTTGGGTTAATGAATGTCAGGAGAATAGGATTCGCTTTTCACGATTTGGGCTTGTTACGGAATGTAAAATAGTCAATTTCCTCGTTCTTTCATTTTTCATGGCGTTTTGTATGCATGCATCTGTCGAGACACTGAGAGTAAAGTTGGTTTACACGCCACTGTTAGCAATATCGGCGTCACACCTTGTACCCATGTAGGGTATTGAACCTAACCCATCGAACCCGGCAGCGTACGCTTCACGCGCCAGGCTACCCTGGAGCACATGTCGAGTGAGTGAGTTTAGATATGCTCCGCACTCTGCAATTCTCCGGCTGTATGTCGTCCGTCTGTAAATAATCAGGTTTGGACCAGGCAATCCAGCGATCAACAGCATAAACATCGATTGGGATACGAAGACACATGTCAACCAAGTGAGCGAGTCTAACCACCCGATGCCGTTAGTAGCCTCTTATGACGTGGAGTACTGAAGATTCAGTCTAGGCCGTATCGTCAATAATCGGGCCTAGGTCGAGACAAACAGCGTATTGTTGAGGATGTTGAACTGGACATATACACGATGGCGTTGTAAAATGTGGTTGTCGAAGTGAGATTACGTTCCTGAAGCTTTAACAACGTTTGATTTACATCTCGAACCTAACAACATGCTTTTTATGATGAGTATATATGACGTCATACTTGGCCAAGTGGCCATAAGGCCGGAAATTCATTAACTCTATTGATTTCGATGTTGAGTGCTGCCTGAAACCAATTGTGACACATATTGTGATGACGACTTTCGTTGGCCATAAACGTACATAAATACGTCTTCCGTGTCGCGTCGGTAGGCACTTCGAAACCTTTGAATATAAGAACTCCTCAAAATTATGACAAGAATCTTCATGTCTCCGGGGTGTAACGTTCCTGAATGGCTAATGTGAGAGTTTTTGGCCATTAAGCCACCGCCTATAAACCCCATTTTGCATGTGATGATGCTCTGAATTTCTTCATGTAATGTTTTCATGAAACATGTTTCTACATTTGATGTATGTTAGCGCATTGTTCAGCATCGCCACGGAGAATTATGCATGACTTTGTGTATCCTCTCACGTCAGCTCATCATGAACACACCCAGGATGGTGTTCCAAGTGGAGACGAATGTCTCATTTCCAGAACCCTTGTCAGAGTATGATAAGAAATTGTAACTTTGTCCTATTTGGCACCGGGGATCGTCTAAAATACTCTCCTTCCGCAGTTTCTGTCCTCACGCTAAGAAGTGTGTCTGTCTGAGCGGCTTATATTGGACTGATGGTCTTATGGTAACACGGTTATCTTTTCTGAATGACTATGATCACAGCTTCTTTGTTTGTTCAGCTCGGAATCGATTGCAATCCCCAGGGAGGATCAATCTTGTAGAATTCTTGCAAAAACATTGGATATGAGGATACCGTCAATGTTGGCATCGAAAATAGCAGCCTTGGGTTTACTGAATAGTAGGTGATGACGTGATGCGTCTTATCCGTGTCTATGTTATCCAATGTTGGCATCGAAAATAGCAGCCTTGAATTTACTGAATAGTAGGTGATGACGTGATGCGTCTTATCCGTGTCTATGTTATCCAATGTTGGCATCGAAAATAGCAGCCTTGGGTTTACTGAATAGTAGGTAATGACGCGATGCGTCTTATCCGTGTCTATGTTATCCAATGTTGGCATCGAAAATAGCAGCCTTGAATTTACTGAATAGTAGGTGATGACGTGATGCGTCCTATCCGTAACCAATGTGACTAAGTTTATCGTATATTTAGAGAAATGTACTGGTGCTACTAATGCTTGATATACCTAATCGACTGCAAATTAATCTGCCTCTAACTATTGGGCCCGTAACACTCTCCTACCCAGAGTTCCATGCGGCGAGCCAGCGTAGTATATCTGAAAGATGTGACGATTCCTCACATCTTGCAAACTCCATTTAATACTATGTATACAATTTTCTAACTGCTTTATTTTTGATGAGTCTACACATCAAATTAAACATCGTTGTTCAAATGGTTTAGTTTCACTGAGAAACTATCCTAAAACGTGTAACACTATTTCGATTTGCGCAGCGATCCTTTGTTTACATAGGTTGTGCGGCTCCACGTGCTGTCATCGAAACCTAATGGGGAGCAAAGGATGAAGCCGGTTTGAAAACTAAATATGTATTCATTTGTCATAAACCCTACTGACGCAGTTGCAGAAGAACATTTTCGTAACAGTGTAAAACAATACAAAAACCTCGTCGTATCGCTTCCGTTATGTCAGTCTCAGCTTATTTATGAATATGCGCATTTGTTTACAAACAAGAGATAAGTCCGGTCACGTGATATGCAAATTAACCTGTGGCAGTGATGTTATGCTAAGTCATCGCTGCGCCGGAGTGTGAGTCTCGTGCTGTTGTACTTCCGGTTACAAGCTTCCGGTGACAAGCTTAATACTGCTCCAGTATATCAATGCGCATCTACCTATGCGACTCATAAAATACTATGCTCTGTTATTTATATATTCCAGGTCAAACTTTATTTAACGTCCCATTTAATTTTAAATATTTATCGGAAATCCCATCACACTGGAAAAAAAATGTTTTGAATCTTATCTTTTCGAGAACGCAACAAAGATTTGAATGCAAGAACATGTTCCAGTATTGACTCAAAGCTCAGTTCCTTCTGATGAAAAAATGTGCATTTGTGGAATAAATACAATACAGTTTCTCAAGAATGAAAATCTGAGAGATCCCCATGCACATTACTCAATCCTTTCGCTTGAACTAAAACCATCTCCATCTTTGCTCGCCTTATACATCGAGTTCCCATACCAACAGACCCCCTCCCTCCGCCATTGTTCTGACCCTTCTCCAGACTGTGAGTGACGTCCTTGGCACTATTGATTGCCTTGTCATTGCAATGACTACTTTGTCTTAAAGTGAGTGAAAAAAACAATATCGCTGCTGCCCAGATTGGTGGAGAGCACATCTCTCACTTCCATGCTGATTTCGGTATAATGGCAGTCAATAAAATATTCCTGTCAATTCCTTCTATTTCAGGACGCAAACGAAAACCAATGAGAAAGCATAAATGCCATTAAGACACATGAATATGTTTTATTGTTTTTGAGCACCAGGAAAGACATGGCAGAACATGATTTGTAGGTCTGGACGTTACGAAAACATTATACTCGCTGATAGTATACTCAAGTCAAACAGATACGCTCTGATAGTATACTCAAGTCAAACAGATACTCGCTGATACTATACTCAAGTCAAACAGATACGTTCTGATAGAATACTCAAGTCAAATAGATACTCGCTGATACTATACTCAAGTCAAACAGATACTCGCTGACAGTATCCCCAAGTCAGACAGATACGCTCTTGTGCCTTGCCAGATTGAGGCACTTCTACTCATCAATTCGGTATTTTCTATTTTATGTAAATACATTGGTCGCAGTGTGAATTTTCCGTTTCAGTAGTTTATCGTGTGTTGCGAAACGTTGCCTTTTGCAGTCAAATATCGTGACTGTTAATGCTGTATTGTATCTGCTCGTATTATGGTAACGAGAGACCTTGATGGTACCGCGGTACAAATGTTTCCTGGTAACTCTACAGACACGAGTTCGATTCCATTTGAACACATTGATTTAAAGTATCCGTCAGTTTCATTGTGGAACTCCTACCCTGTTAATACAACTAGTTACACAATTGGAAATAGTCAAGAGTCGGAAAAATTCCTTTGTGCAATTGTTTTGCCTTGTTGAAAACACTAGACATTAAATACCACAGTTGGATATCTCTTTCTCTTCGTCGTTGGCATCGTTCATTTTGTGTAATGGCCACTGGTCTCCATATAGCAATGAAATGATGCGTTGAAACGAAACTTTAAAATATGACATAGTATTGTTTAGTCATAATGACATTCCGCATATGACCGTCGGTTGGTTTATCATCTTGCCAATTTTTAACTGTCTACTCTGAATCTATTTGGTACCCGTTTGATCCCAGAGAATGGTGGTTCACACATCACCACACTGTGAGTTCAGTACCGACCACTGAACCCCAACATAATGGAATCGCTTTAACATCATTAAACTATAAAATCTGGTTCCAGTTTGAAACTTACGTGAGGTTCCCTGTGAACAATGCACAGAGGGTGTTACTTGTACGAATCAAAAGCAGTACTTTTCTTCCAGCATCGTGTTCGTTGATATGAGTTTATAAGTAATGTTAACCCTCTTAATTAGCAAGATCGATGATAGAAAAAACAAAGTCTCTGGCTTACCGTTATTGCTGCGTTTCATTGTCTAGTGTTTTCTAGTAAAAGTGTATTTACATACTAATTTGAATGTATATGTTGTTTCACGGGTGGTCATGATGTAATGCTTGTTTGCAATTAGGATGAAGATAACTATGGTGGCGATGATGATGATGATGACGAAGACGAAGACGACAATGATGATTATGATAATGATGATGATATATATGTAGTAAAAGGGGCAGTTGCAAACTTTACTCACCTAGTGACTGCCTCATGCAAGTGTTATCCTTCCCGAAATCAGTTTTTATTTTGCAGATTCAAGAAAGTTTGAAACAGTAATGCTGTTGGATCTCTAGCCATGTCTGATGGGTTTATGTTGTGAAAAGAACCATAGGCGTAAATCTTCTGATACAAGCCATAGTTGTGTCATAGTTTTGTCTATAGTAAGGTGATATAGGCCTACCGGCTGCCATTGCCCACAGACCTGTGATCTGTCCTATTTAATTTGTTTTCAGTTGGGTCCAGATGGTGATAATCCTTTTGTACAACAACCCTCTTTCTGGCAGTAACCTTTGTATTTTCCGAGGATGAACACATTCACAATATGCTTGCCAGAACAGCAATTTAAGAGGTTTGGTCACTAGGCTGATTGCGAGTCATCGAGCCCCAGTCGAGTGGATCGATGTTCATGCTTTCACTGGGTCTGGTGCAGACTCAATTATTTACTGGCCGCTTTGACATTGTAGGAATGTGACACCGTCAGTATTCTCCTACCTCCCCAGGCTTTGCACATTTTTGTTTATTCAGGTTGTTCATTCTTGTTTATTTACAGGCGATGGCAGTAATAATTTATCTCTGTGTCAACGGCTGTAAATGAACAGCTATAAACAAGCCGAATACAATCAAGCATTAATCTAGCCATATGACTTTGATAGTGCCCAATATTTGCTCACTGGCTCATTACTTGTTATTTACACGTTGTTTGTGTATTCGTCACATCTTTTCTCGTTTATTTACGGGGGTAGGTTAATCGTTAAAACATTCGCTCGTCTCGCCGAAGTCCCGGGTTCGATTCCCCACACAGGTACAATGTGTGAAGCCTATTCATGCTGTCCCCCGCCGTGACATTGCGAGAATACAGGTAAAAGAGGTTATTAAACCATACTCACTCACATTCGTTTATTTAGTGGAGACACGTGTAGCTTGATTGAACGTATCCAGTATGTTGCCCCTTGTTCAATTCTTACTTAGTCAAAACTTTATTCGACTTCCTGTAGAGAAAAGACGATGTTTTATTCCTTGGTATACAAACAGACAGATAGACATAAGTCATAGGTAAATCAACGTTCATCCCACTTGACGCTGTGACTGTGGCACACACATCGTCGATGAGCCTGGGGCACTGAGTGAAAGGTTAGCAGACGGGACAAAGTAGTGTTTAATCCCATCAGATTAGCTAATCAATAAGTCATCCATTTGAGCTAATAAATGTAAACAGTGTGATTGACATATGTGGTGATTGATTTTATGGGTCGTTGCATCAGTGTGGCAGAGACGGTCAGAGGTTACCTAGTCCATTCGCACCATTACAAAAAGGGCTAATTCCACTTACAATCTACGTCGATTTAATTAAGACCACTGCGGAGAAAATGGCCGTGTGGTCTCCTCGTTAATGTCAAATACTCTTCAAGGGCCTAAGCCGCATCGCCACAATGTCTATGTGTCCTTATATGCCCAAATGATTCTGTGACAAATCATTTGTTCCGGTCACGTTCAAATCTCGTTATGCTGGCTTTGTGACAACCTGATCAGGACTGAGGCCCTACACATCCAACTGGGTCATTCAGAGATGTCAGAAATGTTGCCCCTAGATTTGTGTGTAGGAGTCCAGATGGTTAACTATGTATGAGAACAGACCGATAACGCTATGTTCCAAGACTTTGGTATCGATCCCAATTCCGGTGCCTTTTCGGGATAAGATGAGAACTGTAGATATCAACGGGATGATTGGGGAATCAGGAGCCATGGCCACACCTTAGATTAGATGACAAATTAGAATTGACCTCGTCATGAGATCACCAATTCCCCCCATTTAAACCGGTTGACATCAATTAAGATTTGGATGGAGATGTTGGCAACATCCTTCCAGTGGTTCTTCTAGATTGCATCCTCTGGCTTTAATCAAGCAACGGTGTTTGAAGTGTTTGGCTTCAGTAAATGAAACCTTTGAGGAACGTCTAATCTACTTGGGACAACCTACATCTTGATGTGCTACATGGATCAATACATGAAATACAGACTGGAATTTAGATGCAGCCATGGTCAAGCCATGGATGTCAAAGATGGTGTCCTGGGATACAATTCCCAGTTATTGTATTTAAGCCTGTCAAAGCTCCTTTTGTCTGGAAAAGAACACAGGAGAAAATATTCTCAAATATATGAACAATTTTGTGAATAATCTGTTTTCGGCGCTTGTGAATTTCACTTATATATTATTTGGATCCTTTCGTAAAATAATGCCATGTCAAAGTACATATGCTGTGATATTGATACATTCTAACAGTTTCCCGTTTCCTAGCTATTTTGTCATTTACATCACATGGAATCTGTTTCTGAGGAAAAATAGTGTTCTTTTGTTTTATAGATCTCCTATTTGTTCCGTTTAAATTTTAAGATATTGATTTCACGGCAATTGTGTATACATAACGGTTCCTTTTTACCTTTGTTTTCTTGTAATATCGGAAGAATTGTGAAATGTATGAAACTCACCTCAAGTCCCTGAAGTCAGACGGGTAGTTATGCAAAGTAATGCGAAACCAGATTCTGCCCTAACAGCCCATGTGTCCGCCCAACCCACGTGCACATTGCCCTACTGCAGCGTATTTGTATCTCCTACATAAGCTACCGACTCTGCATCACATTAGCGTGGCATCTGGTCCGTTAATATGGGTTTGTAGAATGCCTACTTAGCTGTCACTTTAAGAGGATCTCCCTGAACCCCAACAAGACTACCATCCTGAACAGCCGACATCATCGTGACCCACATTCCTTGCTGAGCTTCTGTTAAATCGATTTCACAATTTCTCATGTTTTTCTCAACGGGTCGTATATCCTGAAGCCAACTAATATCTCACTACCTAATTTTAAGCAATAGTCTTTCTTGCTTCTGTGACTGTGGGGCTACTTCTTCTGTTATCCTTCTCTTCCAATACATCAACTGATGCTAATTCCCTTGCCCTTGTCATGGAGATGTTGCCCTGCTTACGTCCTCTTGTTTCTATCACCATTAACACTCTCGAGTCACGAATGTTCTCGGTATTTCCAAACGTCATCGCCCTCCTAATGACATAACTGAGGTCATGGCGGGGTCGGTTGGTTGTAGGAGAGAATATGAAACTCTTGCTGGTAATTATCAGTGGTCAGTCCGTATCATACTCGGGCTACTCAGCGTCACCAAAATGGTAAACACGTCACTTGTGTCACTTTGGGAATTCCTGCTTATAGTAAACTGACATGCTCTGATATAACTGAATACCGAACAGCGGCAAAACCCATCTCACCCTGAGAACGAACTAGAAAGGATGAGGAAAATCAACTTTGCGTAAAATATTACTTTCACGACTAAGTCTGACGTAGACAAGAGACTTTACTTCGTTGACATCTGTAGATTGAAAAGGGTTCCGGTGTGTCTGTAGATTCCGTGTGGCAGTGTCACTTCACCTTCGATCCACATTCACCACGGGTACTTGTCAGCTGTAGACACATACACTGATAACGTAATGTGTCCAAGTGTAATTAGGCGTTTGACTCGAGCGTTACGTCGGCTCGGCGCTTCATGACGTCAATAATCCCAAGGTCGTACGGAAGTAATGCAAGCATTAGACAAGTCGTTAACATCGAGACTTAGCATGTCTCACGCTTTTGTGTGTGATATCAATGTGTTCTTTCTTTGAAGACACAAGTTACAATGTGTGAAGCCCATTTCTGGTGTTCCCCGCAGTTACACTGCTGGTATATTGCTAAAAAAACGGCGTAAAACCGAACTCGCACACTCAATGAAGACGAAGACTGTGCTCAAGTCCGATTCCGACCTATTCGAGTCGTTTGTGTTTTTATCTATATATTCCATCTGTTTTTCAGCAATGTGAGGCGAGGTCTTGCAGTGTTTCTACCACACATCAGATATTGAAATCCAGACCGCCCACGACACCCGGTGTTCCGGAGCCCAGAATGCAATGTCCTGCGTGAGCCTCATCATCGTCAGGGCCATGTACGTACTCAAGCGTCTCTTCAGGACGGAGCAGGCGAGCACAAAAGCCGAACTGGACCAGAGTAAGCTGGTTCGGAAGGTCGGCAGGAAAGGAAAAGGAAAGGGGAACTTCAACATGCCATGCGGAGTGGCGGTCACCAAGGCTGGTAAGTCCATGGGCTATACCTGTCCAGCTCGAGGACCTTTCATTGTCGGAATGCCACAAATTCATATGTTTTGTTTGTTGCATAATGTCGCACTCACTAATATATAAAATATAGCGAACAGCAAAAGAAATGCAAGTTTTAAAATATGAAATCTCAGAAATGTGCGCGTTCCTGTTTATGACTTCTATGTATAAACTTGACAGAAGACAGGGTTGCGTTTCTTTTGATGTTCATTATATATGTCTGAACCAGGCAGCCTAGTTGGTGACATTATGTGCATCGCTGCACGCATTTGAGAAAAGACGGTATTGCATCATCCAGGGCTAGTGGCTGGCTCTCCAGTGCTAGTTCCTGGGTCTCCAGGGCTAGTGGCTGGCTCATGTTACCATATCCCAAGTACGTAGACCAAACCTCATGATTTTAATCACTAGTTTATCTAGTCGAGACATGAATATTTACGGACTTGAATATATCTCTGCACAGCTTTGAACAACAACAGTTCGTTCATTGAAATTCTGCTTCACATTCTCATAGTCCCTACAGGCACTATATGACAGGGGGGTGGTTGGGTAGCCTAGTGGTTAAAGCCTTCGCTCGTCACGCTGAAGACCCAGGTTCGATTCCCCACATGGGTACAATGTGTGAAATCCATTTTCTGATGTCCCCCGCCGTGGTATTGATGTAATATTACAAAAAGCGACGTAAATCTAAACTCACTCACAAATTTTCGACAATATTTTGGCCTATATCTTATATACTGCAGCATATGCACTGAGTCTCACTTTTGCTTTATGTTGATGTAATAAAATAGTTGAAATGGCCAGTGTGTAACATCTAATGCTTATTGCTTTGTAAATATGCTTTGGGTAACTGAAGATATAAGAGTGAAATGCTGCAGGAAAGACGGAGTAATCATGAACAAATTACAACTGCATTAACCACCAGCTATGCGTCAATTTGCTAAAGGGACGTAATTCTAGTTACAAACACTTACCGCTAGTGAAACGTTGATTCTTGGCCTCTTGTAGTACAATGCCCTCACCATGTGAAGCAGTGTTTACTGTTGTCAATAATCTGTATTTGTGATATATGTGAACTGTCACTGTGGTGATTATACTGGTCCACAAAACACGCTTCATGCATCATGCATCATGCATCATGCATCATGCATCATGCATGAAAACATGAGGTCACGTGATCAACCGTCAAGTCAACCGGAATACGTTTGATCCGTAATTAGTAATTCTTTAATTAGACAAACCAATTCCACCTTTTCAGAATAGAGGATTCAGTATTATTTTAAAGAATGTCATAATTGGTTTGGTTTTTCTCCCGAAAAATAATGAAGCAGCACAAATGTTATGTTGCCATGGTAAAGAACAAGGCTTTTAAACTTATCGTGCATTGTTGTTCAGACGAAGTACATTTGTCTGTGAAAACCGAAATATAATTTAACTCATTCCTTGAGACCTTCTGGAGGAACTTTGAGTTCTTAAGCCAAACCGGGTTAGAATTGGTCTCTAGTAATCCATGCTTGTCAGTAGAGGCGACCAGGGTGGTCAAAGCTGGCTGTCTTGACTGACAGATGTCATCGTATCCCTGGTGATCGATACTCACTCTCATTAACCAAAATTATGACGACTTCGATATTTCAGAAAGATACA
Source organism: Haliotis asinina (assembly GCF_037392515.1). NCBI lineage: Eukaryota > Metazoa > Mollusca > Gastropoda > Lepetellida > Haliotidae > Haliotis > Haliotis asinina. Next base: position 33,572,976 of record NC_090289.1, on the reverse strand, counting down.
TGTAGTTCGGAATATGTGAAAAAGCTAATGTAAGGCAGTGCTGTTCAGCTATTTCATGTGCTTATGTTTTACGACGGAGCCACATCATACATTGATCTGTCTCTGTCAACCCACCCACACGACTTACCAACCTAAAACAGCTCACTCAAATTATTCACCTCTAGCGAAAAGTAGACTTCGCTAACCCGCGAGGATCCAGGTTAAAAATATTCTTCAGTAACCAATTCTAAGTCGATGCTCATGTTGTTGATCACTGGATTTTGTCGTCCAGACTCTATTATTTACAAGCAGACACTATTTTGCTGGAATATTGCAGCGTAAAACGAAATCCACTCACTCATTCACTTCATACGGGTGGCGTTAAATCACAATCACTCAATCAATCTTCTTGTTAATCGTCTTCTTCTGCGACTCCATCTAAACTTAATAAACGCCCAGGCTACAATCACAGCCACTGCTTTCCTACAATCACAGCTTTCACACTCATGGCAAATTCATGACGTTATTAATTCTGACTACGTTTTATTTTTCAGGCGACATCGTGGTGGCTGACACAGAGAACCACCGGATACAGATATTCTCCCCGGAGGGCGTGTTCAAGTTTAAATTCGGAGTTAAGGGAAGCAAGCCTGAACAAATGAATTACCCAATGTGCATTGCCATGACAACGGATGAGTGCATAGCATTGACTGACAGTGTTAACGCGTGTGTCAAAGTTTTCTCAGTGACTGGCGTATTCAAAGAAAAGTTCGGGGGGAACGATGTTTTCGAGTTTCCCTATGGAATAGCCATCAGCCCCGACAACTACGTCGTAGTTACGGATATATGTAAACACTCTGTTGTCGTCCTCTACCCAAGTGGGGGTGTTAGCCATACGTTCGGTTGCTATGGCGACGATGTCAGAGAATTTGACCATCCTTATTTCGTTGCTGTGAACAAAAACAAACAGATTATCGTCTCTGACGCTGGCAACAGCGCAATAAAAATCTTCCATTTCGAAGGGAAACTGCTGCGCACGTTTTCTCTGAACGAGTTCCGGTTACCGGCGGAAGAAACGTTTGTGTCACTTCAAGGCCTATGCACAGACACCGATGGCAATACTATTGTCATATGCAACAGTACCGTGTACATCCTGACCAAGAATGGACGGCTGTGGGAAATATTCACTCCAAAAGACGGACTTTCGTCACCAAAATGTGTTACGTTCTCTCCCCTGGGCAGAGTCGTTGTGACTCAGTCAAACTTTGACGACCGACATGAAATGTGCATTTATAGGTACAATGTTGAGGACTACAAACCATTGAATACATTAGTATACTATGCTATTTCTATTTAATGCTTATTATAGTAGTGTTGCTTAGAGTAGTGGACTATTAGCTGCGTATAGATATTATACTGAAGAATGTGCCATACGAGTTTGTTCTGATTATTGTTGACGGTGACTGTGAGATCATTGGTTTGTTCCAAATACACACGTGGTCGAGCCTCGTTGTCTCGGATGTGTCGAATTTCCGGTTTTCTGGAACTCAGAGCCTGGTCCCGACAAACGTACAATATGTGTAATTATTTTAACCCGGACCTGTCGAAGAACTCTAGATGTTCGGTACAACGGAGTTCGACTGTATTGAATATACATATTTCTTTTTCAAAAGTACGGATGTGTGTTATATGAATACTATCATGCCTTTCTATCAAAATCATATACATTTATATGTGTTTGTTAAATACTTTTACATGTAGATACCAAGTTAAGACATGTTCAACATAGTATATACCAAATGATAGCAAATAGTTGGTATGGCGTGAAAGAAGATATACTGAGCAGGAAAAGAAACGCACGTTTAAGAAATGAAATCTCATAAGGTAAACTTTCATGGTTAGGTCTCCTACGTGAGTTACGTTTCTTTTGCAGTTCAGTATATTACCAATATCATTACGTCATTATTTCATTGACAAACATGTGTTTGATTTACCTGCCTGTCATCAATCGGACAAGGCTCACTGAGAGCCGATGATGGTGTTGACTTTGCACAAGCATTGATATGTAAAAGCTGTACAATGTCACAGCAGTCTCAGGCCTTCTTATTCATTCGCAGCTAGACATGTGATCTGTCTTCTGCGAAACACGTCTGAATGGCGGAGTGGTGATATTGCCTAGCTGTTTTCTCAACCATTTTTATCATATTCATGTTGACACACCGTGTTCGTTGGAGTGGTATGATGACATGAAGCCGAGTGATCAGTCTTGCAGCCATTAAGACTAATTACAACTTTGATGACCAACAATGTTGATCAAAGGCCTGACCTTTGATGGGTGATGAAATTGATTTTAGGAGAGCTTCACTGGAAATCACTTAACGGAAACATAATGCTTTGTCTTAACTTACTTTAACTCTGCTGTAAAGGACAGTGAAAATATGAATGGACCGCTGAAAATGCGTTGTGACACCGGGTGTTCGCGGAAAGGGTGAAATGGAAGATAAATGAGATAGTGCTCATTAAGTCAGCATCACTCCTCATCTCATCATCACTACGGTTACCTTGGTTATGTCTGATACTGATCACTGGGTTGTCTGGTCCAAACACCATCATTTACCGGCCGCCACCATTCAGCCGTAAATATTGCTGAGTCCGCAAACATGCAAGACCTTGGTTACCCTGGCAACGGATGCTTTTGCGCTGTATCATTTATAGGCAGATGGACATTGTCTTGAGATATTGATTTTGTTCATTACAGCGTGTACTACACACGCAGCGGGAAGGCATCCATTAATTTGCAGTTTTTATTCTATGTTTCGCAAGCTGTTATTGATGTGGAGCAGAAACTTCTGTTTAGCTGTCAATTGCATTTACTATGCACATCTATTTATTTTTAATGAACACCTCAATGGACCTAACGTACTTAACCCATTCTTACATATGTATGTACCATGATTACAATGGTTACATTAGACATTGAACCGATCATTAATCACAAAATGTGGTAATATATTTTTATTGGGTATTGGTAAAATCGTACAAGTTAAAAGTATTTCTTGTGTCAGGCGCATTTCTGAATTCAAGTTTGTTATTTGTTTTCTCGATTACTTGCCTCCTCTCGTGGCAGGGCATTTGCTCGATTACTTGCCTCGCCTCGTGGCAGGGTATTTGCTCGATTACGTGCCTCGCCTCGTGGCAGGGTATTTGCTTGATTAAAAGTAACACGAAGTAGTTTTAGTTATCTGACGTAACATTTGAACCAAATGAAGTGAAGGGTTAAAATAGGAATATATTTCCATCTAGGTACTACGTGGTATAACCTTAGTGCACAAGGAATTATTTGGAGACAGAAATAAGAATGAAAAGTACACCCTCTCATCATTTTATTTCTCATTACTCACTAGTCAGCAAGCACTGGTATTCTATCATAGAGTGTGTGTTTTATGGAATATTACACCACTGAAAACTTTCATCATAACCAACAATGTATTTGTGTATCTGTGTACTTAAAAAGTGATCTATTTTAACATAAAAGGTTTATTTTCGAGGCTGTGTCGAATGATCGCTATTTACATGTATACTCAACTACCTTCACTCTGAAAACTGCTGAGCCGTTGTCAGTGCAAGGGATGTAACTCTGTAAGGTTTAAACGTCCGATTGGGACGACACATTTGTTTCCTTTTGCGTTTGTATCTATTTCATTTCTCTCAAGTCATTCGTCACCACTCGACCCTTTCCGTATATTCCGCTATTTGGATTGTCTCGGAATGACGCGAGCTGGTCTGTTAATGGCACTTACAGGCGGATTTAGAGCATGCTTGCATTAGTGAGGGTGTTTCAGTTCAAAGCGACGATTTTTTCTTCAATCCTGAAAAAGTGAGAGACCCAGTTTAGGGGGTTTGGGGGGTATTTTCTTTTCAGTAGGGAAGCAACAACTATGAATTCCAGATTACAACGTAGACTTAATTTCAGAAATGCCTTAATGGCGGCAGGATTAAAAATTCACGTTTGTGGGTTTCTTGCTATTGTTTTCGTTTAACCTAGTAAACTGGAAAACTTCGTTTCAAGTGACGTAAGCTAGTTTGATGATTTTGACCAGTCGGTGGTATATTGAGATGTATCTTTTGTATACAGCTGTCCAGAACAGCATACAGGCAGGGTATCATCACCTGGCTAATAATGCAGGTTTCAGATTGAGGAGGTTTCCATGTATACAGGATTCAGAAAAGGAGGTTCCATATGAACAGGGATCAGATTAACGAGGTTCCTATATATGTCGGTGTCATTATAACGCGGTATCCATATGACGCAGCGTTCAGGTTAATGAGATTTCAGTGTATACAGGTTTCGGATTTGATTGTAATTTCATTTTCTTAAAGAGAAAATATATGTATCTGATGTGTGAATCTCCGCTCTCATTTGAACACCTACGAGTATATATAGAGGGTAAAAGTAATGACTTGTGAACACTTTGTCGCTGGTCATTTTGATTTAAACAAACTGTGTCAGTATAGTCAGTATACCAGTCAATATATTCTACCTACTAAAGAAAGTATCAACGTAAAAATACATATAACTATACATTTAACGAACGATATCACAACGTTACAAAAACTCAGTCACCACACAAGTATGATGAACAGGAACGATTTTTATGGATAGACAACATATTTATTGCAGTGGTGGCGTCGTTTCGGTGCAGATGCCAACACCGTTATCAAGCAAGTGATTCAAAATCGTTCCTGTTCCTCATACTAGCTTCTGAATTGTACTCGTGCAAGTAACACGACAATAATACCGGTATTTAAGAATCATCATTGAATTGATTGTTTCTTTGCTTTGTCTCTTGGCTATAATCAAACAATCAACGTGGATGTGTACTCTCTTTTGCCCGTCAGTTTACTTCCTAAACACATAACTTTGTTCAATCGTGCATGTTATTCAAGACATTTCCCATGATGCATACTTACGCTTATCTATGTACGTCCTAATTTGCAATACATTTGCATTTGCCGCAACAGCATTTGCAAAATCTTGTTCAAATGAAATTTTACTTCAATAGTGTTCATATAATGCTTATTCTGAATTTATTTAAAGTAATTTTTATTCCCGTATACATAGACGTTGAATTTGAAATACTAATGAAACACTATACATACATGTATACTATTTTCATGGTGTTCAATATAATATTCGTTGACTTTCCGATAAAGCTATGTACAGTTCCCATCCGACTCTCATTACATATATGAACGTCTTTGCCTTGAAGTAATCAATGTCTCGCGTAATTGTACATATATCCTTGTACTATATGGTTGTATTTGCACGTGAAAATGAGCTTTCCTATGACGGTAAAACACAACGAGTAGAACTCATTTAGCCTCATGCTCAGAGTGTTCATTTTATGCCCTGGGTGGTCTTAAGTGTTTTGATATTTTATTGATGCTCTAAGTGCTTATATGTGCTGAAGTGAATGACGTTTTCCATTTTGTTTGTACAGAACTTTTACACACTTGAAAGGTATCTGTTAATCTTTTGCGATAAAAGTTTCTTATTTCATCTGATACGCTTTGTTGTTGTCAATTCAGAAAATCAGTTGATATGTCTTCGCTGGGGATCATAATGACACCCCTGTAACAACGCCCATGTGATGGGGTTGAGTGAGTGAGTACTGTTTTACGCCACTTTTAGCAATATTCCAGCAATAGTACGGCGGGGGACACCAGTAATGGACTTCACACATTGTACCCTTGTGGGGATCGAATCCGGACCTTCGGCTTGACGCTTAATCACCCCACCAACCCAGATGAAGACCAAAATGATGGTGATGATGATGATGATGATGATTTAGCAAGAACATTTTACAGAGCCTACTCACTCGGGGTGAATTATTTGAGTGGACTGTTTTAGGTTTGTAAGTTGCTGTTGGGTGGGTCAACAGAGACAATGTGTGAAGTGGCTTCACAGTAAAACATGTTATAACACAACACCGCTCCTTTACATTCCAAACTCGATGTATCTTTCAGAAATACGTACACTGAATGCACACTCGGTCTAAATATCAGCGATAGCTGGTCAAATAGGATGTTTTAGTATATATTCACGGCGGGGAACGCCAGAAATGGGACATTGTACGTATGTGGGGAATCGAGCCCGTGTCATCAGCAATCATTCAGTGAAAAATGCTTACGATAAAGACAAAACGAACTTTTTGGAAGCGGTTTTGCGTCTCGTTTAGCAACATTCCAGCAATATCACGGCGGGGAACCCAGAAATCGGCTTCTTCTAGCCATTAAGCTACCCCACCGTGCCCGATGTGAGAAGACTATCGATAGAATACGGTTAATAAGACATATCTCGAAAAACCAAAAGTTGTAACAAATGCCGATGACTTTCCTTAAGATTATAACGAAACAAAGTTTGTATTTTGGGTCAAAATATAATTTTTTATTTACCCAAATAAAATTGTACAAATTCATCAAGTAGACATTAATGTCATATATAAAAGGATTTCGCTCGAGACATGGATATCTAATATCATGTGAATGTCGAAGTGCCATAATGCTTCGAAAACTGAAGTGAAACAGGAACTTTAACTTTCTTTCGGGAAGACATCTAAATTCACTCCAAATATGTAGGTACTATTTTCATTACTTTAAGCACTTCGCTTCATGTGTAGAATTGTGTTAAAATTCTGAAACGTTTTAGTGTCAGGAGTCTTTGCTGTGGGAACAGTAGCATTTAGTTCTTCGTTATATATTGAGAAAAGAACGTAATATATTTTGAAAACAAATCCCTTAGCAATACTGTTTTAGTCTGTTTCCATATATTGCATACTGCTCTGAATATAATATAACATAATCATGAATGCACGTGAAGGGATACAGTTGTCCTCTGGTAAGTACACATTATGCATTCTGTCGTACTGAACTTCGGACATCTCCGTAGGACTTCGTGGTGCTAAAGCTCCTTGGCGACATACTCCCACGACAGGACCACCCCCTGATAAGGACCGAGTTCCAGACTGGCACACTGGGCAGTACCGCCGACTTGCAGCTTGACACCGTTTTCGGTCGTCAGCTCAACATCGGCTGACTCCGGAATTGTGTCGTGGGTGTCCGTGTATTTCCGGGTTTCCGTCCCACTGCCGAAGTTAATAGCGACAAGGAATCTGAAAGCAGTGAAAGTATTGTAAAGTGACAGGCAAAAAGTTTAACAGCCAAGAACTTGCAACTCAAGGATCTATGATACACATTCAGTATTAGTATTTGTAAGCAGCGATTATACGCCATTACCCTTTCTCGCCGTCGTACTCTCTGACGAATGACATGACGCTGCTGTCAACGACGGAACGGAAGTAGTCTCCGTATTCGAATGACGCCTGGCCTCGCAGCTTCGTCAGGTTCTTGAACAGGTGCATCAAAGACGACTTGCTCGTCTTCTGGATCTGTGAACAGCAATATAAACACAAGATGCATGGTGTCAAAACACACCCTGATCAACCCGTTCATACCCATCACGTAAAGAAACAGAGGGCGTGACTGTTCATGCCTGAAACTTCATAATGGGTTTGCAGAGTTGTGCCCCTTGTACCACACCCCTACTATTACGTACTACCTTACCAATTTTACAACCCAACTACACCTCCCGCCAGGACTAACTGAGCCCTTGCAACGTAATTTAACCTCGAACAGGCACGAGGCAATCCATTTTTTCTCATGTAAGTAAACTCATGGGCAAAAGAAACTTATCACTTTAAAATTTCCATTTACGCTTCTAAACAAAACTGAACTAGGTAAAACATACTGAGAAAACATTCGCTAAAACACATTTTTAAGCTGAGTAGCAAGCAAAAAACCCGAGATATTGTGATTTTCGTGAAAGCACGAAAAACAGTGAAAAAGGTTTTTTGAGTGTAACCAAAAGTTCTCGTGCACATTGGTTGCATAAATACAGCTGTTCGACAGTGCAATCATGCATTATCAAAAAGCATATCAAAGTTATGCCACGACTGTCATCGGAGCAACGCAATAGGGCCATCGGTATGGCCCATATGGGGGCGTCACAACGTCAGATTGCCAGAACATTCCACTGCAGCCAGGCAACAATCAGCAACCTCCTGAGACGTTTTCAGCAGACAGGTCAGACCACTGACCGTCCAAGATCAGGTAGACCAAGGGTTACGACGCCCGCCGAAGACCGCCATATCCGTACGATACACCTACGGAACAGATTCGTCACAGCGACGTCAACGGCGACCACAGCCTTGGGACACCGCATCAGCAGACGAACCGTACTAAGACGTCTCCGTGCTGCTGGTATCAGAGCTCGCCGTCCATTCCGTGGAATGCCCTTGACCCGCCAACATTGTCAACGTCGGCTGCAGTGGGCACGAACAGTACGTCGGTGGCAGCGACGTGACTGGCAGAGAGTGCTCTTCACTGATGAAAGTCGTTTCAACTTGTACAGAAATGATGGCCGAGCCCGTGTATACCGACGTAGAGGTGAGCGATTGGCGAGGAACTGCATTCAAGAGGTGCACCCATTTGGAGGAGGTGGTATCATGGTGTGGGGTGGGATTTGTGCTGATCAGAGGACACAGCTTGTCATCCTGCATGGAAATCTGACAGCCCAAAGGTATAGGGACGAAGTCTTGAGGCCAGTTGTTTTGCCCTTTGTGCGTCAACAGCCAAGAGGTGTTCTTTTGCAACAGGACAATGCACGTCCGCATACTGCCAGAATCGTTGAAGATTACCTCAACAACGCCAACATCAACGTTTTGCCCTGGCCAGCACGTTCCCCAGACATGAATCCCATTGAACACCTCTGGGATCATCTCGACAGACAGCTAAGACAACGACAGCAACCACCAGCAAATCGCCAACAATTGGAGCAAGTTCTCTTGGAACTGTGGCAGAGGATTCCTCCTGACGTCATCAGGCGTTTGACGACATCAATGCGGAGACGTGTACTAGCGTGCATTGATTCAAGGGGTGGACACACTAGGTACTGAGTGCTCAGACACTTCCAAGATTCAGTTTTCCACACACTCTGTGAATGCAATCCTCTGTGTAAACTTTCACGTCCACCCCATGTGTCATCTACCTCACTTCCTGCATGCATGAACATTGACAGGGCATCAACAAATACAGTTTTTGCTGTGTAAATGGCTTATCTTTCTTATATAAACATTCTTTCTGACATTTTTTTGTTTTTGTCGTTTTTAACACAAATAATGTCGGGTGATAAGTTTCTTTTGCCCATGAGTTTATGATCGTTTCCAAACCTTTATTTTTAGACAACATTGAGGACTTGCCCAACATATTTAGCAAGAATCACCGTTTAGGCCGTTTTTTTTCTCTTATAATGGCAGCTACGTACGCCCCTGTAAAAGATGAGACGGGATAAGTAGATGACAGTTTTCTAAACTCCTCAGGCACCATTTCATTACAGTCGTAAAGAACCGCCAACAGATCACTAACATACCCCTTATAGTACGGCGCAAAGGCGCTCAGAAACGACAGGCTGTATTGCATATTTCCACAACAGTACAAGATATATACCATTTTGCATTCGGTCATCGGCTATAATGGTTTTCAAATGCAAAAATTATGAATTTCGCTGAATGATTCACTCATTCATATTTGAGATTGGCTGATTCATCTGCCCAGAATGTCACAACGAGGTATGAATGAAGTCAAGCATATGATTATATTAAGATTAAAGTATTGAATGAAGCAGTGTTAATCCCATGTCTTCCACTCACTTCCAGGGGCGGTCGGGTAGCCTGGTGGTTGAAGTGTCTGCTCGTGACACGGAAGACCCGGGTTCGACTCCCCACAGGGGTAAAATGTGTGAAGCCCATTTCTGGTGTACCCCCGCTTTGACAGTGCTGGAATATTACTAATAGCGGCGTAAAACTAAACTCATTCTTTCCTCACTCACCTCGACTGCATTTTGGCCCGTGAAGTCGTTGACCGTCATCCACGTAGTGCATCCTACGGTGCAATTGGATGGAAATCCTCCGTAGGTCGAGTTGTCCCACCGCATCGGAGCTCTCATTGGCTGCTGCCTTTCCCAGGCATTGCCTGGAGCTAGATCGGAGTTTACCATACCGATCTCGTCGCCATAGTAATAGAATGGCGTCCCTGGCAACAGCATTGACAGCATGAGGAAAGCTCGTGTCATGTTCCCGCCAAGCCGGCCTGCAATACGATTCGAATTTTCATCTCCACCCTGAAACAAATGATATATGATTGTGTAATTCACGATGACCACGATTAATGAGTGACTTGCGTTCGTATTAATGCTGATAACATTGCAGGAATAACGCCTTTAGCTAGGTTATCGGGATGGCGAGGTAGCCATGTACTTAAAGCGGCCGTTCGTCACGTGGAAGGGAGGGTTCAATTCCCCATATGGGTACATTTTGTGATGTCCATTTCTGCTGATATTCGACGTGGTATTGCAGGAATATTGCTGAAAGCGGCTTAAACAAATACTCAGGTTATCATCCTGGCTGTACTGACCTCGACTTTCAGGTTCACACATGTTGAAGTACATGTAGTCAATGAATCGTTTATGTAGGTCTCAATGAAATTGTCTTGCCCTTTACCATATTCCATATGCCTGAGATCCGGGAATGGATCGTCAACTTTTTTATTGTCTGACGCAATCCGGGTCTTCAGCGTGACGAGCGCACTCTTCAACCGATAGGTTACCCAACTGCCCCTTAACGTTTTTGGAAAGGCATATTGACGATGACTACCCTGTAACATGGCTGCAATGGCAGTCGTTGCGTCATTATGACATTTCGTCGCAAGTTAGCGTCTTGTTAACGTCACAGGAATCGGAACCTACCATCCAGTTGGCCCAGCGTCCGGCGGGAAGGTTGTCCATCCAACGACTGACCACTCCGGACACCACATTTCCATCGTCGCCTTGTTTCAGATCCAGACAGAACCGGTTCAGAGGAAAATCGACGCCGTCTCGGTTGAAGTAACCATAGTAACTCATCGTCAACTCAGTTGCGCCCATAATATCCGCAAACAGCATTCTGGGAAAAGTGAGTTTAGCTTTACGCCGCACTCGAGTCTGGCGAGTGATCAACATGAGCATCGATCAACGTAATTAGGTACCGATGACACGTTTGAGCCATGTCTGCGAGCATGACCACCCGATTCCTTTCGTCGCCTTTTAGGACAAGCATGAGTTACTGAAGATCAATTCTAACCTGGATCTTCACGGGTAGATACGTTATGAAGAACCGTTGTTCCTTGTTATGCTGATGTAAGTGGGCGTTATGGGCTGTCCTATTATAATATATGCCTAATATGTTCACCCGCGACTGGAGTTGAGGATATTGAAAATTAATTAACCTGCACGGTTTTTTTTAAATTTCTTTTGAACTGGAATATATGACACTATTCTACCCACAGTGCTGATGAACCTACCATCACCAGTTACAGTTTACCCATGGACGCACGTTCTGTGCCCTTGAAGGAAATCGAAAAGAGGTACCTGTATTTGTTAGTTTTGTTTCCAAACTCGTCCAGGAAGTAGCGCCACCTGGCCAACATGTCGTTGATTTCCCGCAGACCGTATGTGTAGGTGTGATTTAAATAGTCATAGTCGTTCTGGACAAAAAACAAATGCATTCGGGAACAATACAACAAGAGGCGAAGAATAATAACAGGTTTCAACATTCCACGGATGTTACATTGTTTGTTTATAGAGGTACTAAACGCTCGTTCAAATAGAACAAACAGTTTCTGTATGAAACGACAATTTACCGTATTTTTGTGTGTGTGTTAACTTCGAACTATTTCTTTCAAAATACTCTGATAGTAAATATTTAACTGTCCCCTCAAGACCCACAATCACACATGTGATTATCAAATGTTCATCACATGTGTAACACGTTTTACTAGTTACATGAACTTGGTTCGATTGAAATAATGTTCGGACCGATAGAGGGTGCGATAGTCGATTTAACGCAATGTGGCATGAATTCATTCGGACGTTTTTATTTAATGTAACTTACTTGCAATAAAGTACTTTTTTTTTAGAAAACTGTGCGTGATATAGTGTCTTTAATACTGATGTTATGTATATATATTTCTCAAAGGGAGACATCCAGATAGAATGACGTCAGAATTACCGGGTTCTGTGTCAGGTTGGCGGAAGAGGGCATTTCATCCCTCAGGTCATAATCCTCGAACAAGTATCCACTGCCCCGGATGTAGAAACCATCAACTCCCTTCTCGAGCCAAAATTGCAGGATTGCCTGAAGCACACGTAAAATAAGACCATGTTTTACGCAATCTTCACAAAACTGCTTACTCAGCGTCGCACATTGGTCTGGGTTGAGCTGAACGTTGATTCTTTTCACACAGCTGAGAAATATGTCATAGATACACACTGTAAGGTATACGATCCTTCGCAGAGGTGTGTTTTAGACTTTAATAATTTGATCGGGGAAAAGGAAACATTCACGCACCTGTAGTTCGTCCTTGACCTCTGAACTTCTAAGGTTAAGGTCAGGTTGATCTACACGGAGCTGATGCAGGTAGTACTCGCCTCGAGAGGAATCGTTTGCCCAAGCCGAATCACCATACACAGATAGCTGCAACCAGACCAGAACAATGGTTCAAAATGTCATTATTTATGCAATGCTAAAATATTATAAGAAATCATTTGTTTTGTTCAACGCCGCTTGTTGCTATATCATGGCTGCGCTGAGTGAGTGAGTTACGTTTTACGCCCCATTCAGCAATATTTCTGCTATATAGCGGCAGTCAGTAAATAAAAGAGTCTGGACCAGACAATTCAGTGATCAACAGCATGGGCATTGATCTATGCAATTGGGAACTGATGACATGTATCAAATAAGACAGCGAGCCTGACCACCCGATCCCGTTAGTCGCCTCTTATAACAAGCAGGTGTTACTGGAGACCAGTTCTAACCCGGATCTTCGCGGGTCAGCTTTGGACTACACACACTCCAGTGCTTGACATCATGAGCACCTGTGTATGGCATCAACAAAGAGATTTAGTCTGACCATCCTATCCCGTCAGACTCAAACACAAGGGTACACAGCGACAACTACAGCAACACCATGGCGACCAGGAGCACCACTCATATACTACTCAACAGAAGTTAAGAACAGGCAACTAAAACAGGAGTTTGCTGTATTGTGCGAATGTTTGAGGCAATTGATTTTCCATTAGTGAGGATACTGGATTGAAGAGTCTTAAAACATTTGTCATCAGTTACACACGTCGGATTTTTGACATTGACAGGTTCTCCACATTTTAATACATATGATGCGTCAGCGGAGCAGAAGGAGCTCTCGTCATGTACGGCACTTATAAACAGCAATACAATATTGAAGTACGGTGCCCATTTCTGGTGCCCCCGCCGTGATGGAATAGTGCTAAAGCGGCGTAAAACCAAGCTCACTCTCTTACTTTAAGTATAGTTAATTACCGTTATAACCAGCTGACGAGAAATTTTCTATTTTCCCCATCAGTTGTTCGGCATGCATATAACGTACTACTGTTAATACGAACTGAAATTAGTCGGCCCATCGATATGACCGTACTGTACATATATTTCTCAGGCCCTATTATGCTTACCCAGTTGTTGGGCTTGTCCTTCTGCCAAACATAGAAATTCTTCTTGGGGCTGGAGGGGTTCCTACTCTCCTGGAACCACACGTGTTGGTCGCTGGTCAGGTTGGGAATGAAATCCAGGAGAAGTTGCATCCCTGAGGTCAAAGGTTACAGGTGAAAGGTTATACCATTACACACAGAGTTGTGGTATTTAAGGATCTCGGATGGACCTGAGTACCACATTCTCGTGAAGTAAGCGGGGGAACTGGCTTGTAAAACTAGCTCTCGCTCTCGCCCTCTCTCGCCCTCTCTCACCCTCTCTATTTCCCTCTCTCGCTCTCCCAGTCTCACTCTCTGCACACTCACCTTACCTACCAAATAAAGTAGAGACATGTACACATTTTTTGTGACCTGTAAGTCAAGATCATAACGATTTTGTTCTTTTTTAAACGTAACACTAAAACAGTTGGTATGTACTTTCTTTAGTCAGTTTAAGAGGACATCGGGTTCACTTAGAGGATGACCTGCGTAAGGGGGTCTAGACATGGTAACTTTGGTGTGGAAAGTTTAATAAGTAAGTGAGTATGTAAGTAGTAAGGACAAATAGACAAACCCCTGCTGTGAGTCTCGTTCAGAAGACTCTCGAAGTCAGCTAGTGTTCCATATTCACTAGCAATGGCCTTATGGTTCGTGACGTCAAACTCGGTATCTGCGTTAGGCACTGTTTCGAAGACGGGAGACAATGAAATGGTCCCAACCCCCAGTTCTGACAGGTAGTCCAGGCGCTGAGTGATTCCTGTGGTTCACAACAAGGCTTGGTATTTGTCAGTCAGGAAATACATCTTTAATCTTAAGATTTATTTTCAAAATTTGTTATGATGTAAAAATTCTTTTGGGAGAGAAAGTGTGGAATGTCCTTATTTACTTAAGAAATAACCAGATGTACTGACGAGCTAAATAATTGTAAAGCTGTCTTTTTTCAAGCTTTTAGCTCGCTGTTCAAAACATTTGATCATGAACACCTACCCTTGATGTCTCCAACGCCGTCTCCGTTGGAGTCCTGGAAGCTGCGGACGTAGATCCTGTACACCACGGTCTTCTGCCACCACTCATGCTGTCGTGGTGCGCGACATCGTGGGTAGATGAGGACGAGCGCGACAACGGTGATGATGAGTGCTAGCCACCCCAGCAGAATAATTGACATGCAGACGTATCTGAGACGGCGCCATAGTGGCTTGGATGAATGGCGCAGAAGGTCCTCTTTACCCATCCCTCGGTAGGGGGTGTCCGAAAAACCAGTCGGTCGGTCATAGTTGTGTTCATTCTTAAGTTTGAGACCGCTATCTGAATTGAAGCCTGGATTATCGTAGCTCACTGCATCATCTCTCTTCCTCAGCCCGGTGTCGGAATCAAGAGGTTTATGGGAGACGATGTAGATCCCAGTCTTGTCCATCTCTAACTGGAGGAACAGAAAGAAATTCTTAACGTCAAACCGCCAAAAACGTTGAAAACGTCAATGACAGAGAAAAGTCGATGACAAGTCTCAGATACTCCAAAGGTACAATGGAAATCGTAGCTGGAGGACCATGAGGACTAGAATAATTTAGCACATGCGTAGATCATGCTTAGCACAAAAATCGCTTTACGCGGACCAAGATGTGAGCATGTATGGCTCGGTAACACCTGAGATCTACCATTCTCCGTTCACCCAGCAGAAAATGGGTACCCGGTAAAATAAGTAGCTCGAGCGACTATGAACTTTCAAACGCATAACAGGCAGCTTGGCTTATCCGGGATAATAATGATCAGATTGTGCGCTTCGAGCAGGGCATCTAGCCTGGAAAAGGCGTGTATTATTAGTAATATCAGTATCATCCATACTAGCCGAGAGTACTCTCTCTCTCTCTCTCTCTCTCTCTCTCTCTCTCTCTCTCTCTCTCTCTTGATCGATCGATCGATGGTGGCACCAGTCATAAACACACGCAAGGGCAAGTCAGTTGTTGGAAATCCACGGGAGCATAAGGTTACATAAGGTTCCCATGTTTGCAACATATTTCGTAAAGCAAGGCAAGCTCCTGTTGGAAAAGAGTGTCACATTAATATTGATAACATAGATTTTTACAACGTGGCGTGAATGAACCGAAAGCTTATGTGTAATTTCTCATACACGTCGGTTGTATTTCGTTCAGTTGTTCTATTTTATAGCTCTATATGGGAAGACAATGGTTATTGTGACAATAGCACTCCGTGTGTGTGCCATTGGGAACCATATAAACAACAACGGAGAAACATATTTACACACTAGTCGATACCACACTGTTCCTCATAGCCTCAACGTAGAATACATTCTGGACGTCTTCAGCGTGAACACAGTCGGGTATTCACCGTTTGTGGCGTGAATGGCGGCATATCGACTTGAGCTGGATATATGTCGATATACCGGTAAACAACACAACGCCCTATCTTCAAAACACATTCGACACTAAGTATTGTTTATGTTGTATAGACATAACAGTGTAAGTCCACACGACTAGTCAAACAGGCTTAGTGTGTTACTTGCTGCGCTGAAACCATCTTAGAGTGAGCGTATTGATAAGACACACAACTGTCTGCCTACGGTAGTGTTTGACAAACTTTTAAATATGAATGTAGGACATGGGTACGTGGCCTGCTTGTACATACATTGGAATATGTAAGTGACTAAGACAGTGCAAGGTCATATTTTTGTTTCGTGGCAATCCTGAGAAACAAAGACTAAATTTTTATCGTTTGACTTTGTAATCAACTTGAAAATATTCAGTGTTTCGCAGCTGTAACTGGCTTTTCCAAATACATGTTAATCTGATTAATTCAATCACTTATTCATTCGCCTGTTTTGTTTGATTCTTGTTTACCGCCGCACTCAGCAGGATTCCAGGTATATGTCGGCGATTTGTACATAATCAGGTCTTAACCAGACAACCCAGTGATCAACATCATGAGCGTCAAATGGGATACGATGACATGTGTCAACCAAGTTATCGCGTCCATTTAGTCACCCACAGACTAATGCTTACTCCCTGAATATAAAATTTTGTAACATTTTACAAAATTGTAACAAAAAAAAACCTACTTAAATTGAAAAAAAGCCCAAGTCCTACCAGTGATTAAGGATTTGCTTCATACAGATCCTCAGCACTGCACGAATGGCTAGGCTGTAGGGAACATAATGTGATTAAGGGACTGTGAGACACTAAGTCACTCCTTACGACAAACGCTGGTAACTGAAAACCAAATGTAACCGGATCTTCGAGGTTGCCCCTAAAGAAAGTATGGTACTGATCAATTGTTTCTGGATTTGGTCAGCTTTTTCTGTCCTTAGAAACATCTGCTGCCTCAACTCCTTAACGTTAAACCCGATTAATCATGACCACCATTACACGATCAGAAAGCAAATATTCGTTAAATTACCTTCATACATATCTAAAATGCATCTATCTACATGGCAATCAGACATCTTGCTACACTGAACTAACCTCAGTTGCTACCTCTGAAGTCGTCACGGTGTCTGACCCTAAAGTCGACATGGTGTCTGTCTCGTCTCCGGACGATGTGCGTCTGACTACAACTGGCCTAAAGCACCCTACTCAATCTACCCACGTGATCTAAACCTTTATCTACCTCCTTGTCTCTGATGTTTTGTATCCCCCGTCTGACATATCACACCGTGCGTGATTTGTACTCTCATTGTGTAAACATGTGAGGTCACATACATAGTTACATACTGTGCTGCATATGCGAACCGGCTTATTTGCATTGAATAAGTATACAATAATGCATCCTATAAGTATATTGTAAATTCTATTCGAATGTAAGTAATGGGGCATAGATTGAGCTGCTAAACGCATATTACCTAAAGGTAGATAAATGCATATATACAAATTTACTTTATTGCCTACTCCGATGACCGTATATGTCGATCACACATCACACATATGCTAATTTAATGCATGTGCGTATGCATGGATAGAATACTGATAAATGCATGCTACATTTAGTACGTTCGTGTACAAGTATTTTTAATCGATCAGGTGTCATCTTTATAACCAATGCGTCAAATTTTGAAAATTGCCCACGCGACTGCCATACATCCGTCTGCAAGCATTAGTAATCACCAACGCTTAATGAAACATACAGCTTTACAGATGACAACTTGTCAATTATTGCATAGAGTTGTTTGTTTCATTTGTCTCCAACTTCTATAATGCCGATCAAACAATTAATAGATAAAACTGTTTGAAATGTTTGTAGAATAGCTATGCGGTTATATAGCTTAATGTTTTGGTCGATGTTCATGTTCGGTAATGTTAGTGTACATAGATAATCCACGTGATACCACGACATTGACGGTAACGACACACGAGGTCATCACGACATCGTTTATAGATTAGGTATGCCATTATACACCATAGCCGGTCATAAACGAGTAGGCTATAGTGAGTGAGTTTATTTTTACGCCGCACTCAGCAATATTCCAGCCATATGGCGGCGGTCTGTAAATAATCGAGTCTGGACCGACAATCCAGTGATCAACAACATGAGCATCGATCTGCACATTTGCGAACCGATGACATGTGTCAACCAAGTCAGCGAGACTGACCACCCGATCCCATTAGTCGCCTCTTACGATAAGCACAGCCGCCTTTTTATGGCAAGCATGGGTTGCTGAAAGCCTATTCTACCCCAGGACCTTCACGGGTCACGAGTAGGCTATAACAATGCGAAAAGAATGTGACAGGATATTTAATGTGATTGTATATGCTGCTTGAGAACTGCTGGGCAAAAGGCCAATGTGAACTTGTTTGACTACTGGATTTGATGAAGCCTTACAAAAACGTTTCTAGGCGAAAATGGTTGCGGTCAGAATGCAAACTGAAGGTCTAAACCATACACGTTGTCATGGCACTCGTATTAAACAAATCGCCATGGAATAACTATATCTTGTCTGTTTTGGGTGTGCTTTTGTTTGTTTGTCTGTTTTGTTGCTTTGTTTTTGGGTGTTTGTTTTGTTTTTGTTGTTTTTTTTGTTTTTGATTTTTTTTATTTTTTATTTTATTTTGCTTTCTATTGTCAGACACAAACCATGGGTGTGTACTAGCCTTTTCCAGGCAGTGAAATTTGTATGTTTCTTAATATCTTCTGCATGTCGGAGGTTCTAAACATAATTCTGTTTCAATCGGCGACCTTTTCTGGTGTTTATGTCTGAATACTTTTAACAATTAAAAATTGGAAACAAAAACAACGTTCCTCTGGTACATATATTATTCAGATAATTGCAGTTATTCATTTCAGATATACCTCTTCCAAAATATCATATTTGATGTAGTTACAATGCAAAATAAAACAATAATTATTATTCATGCATCCAAACTCACACGAATAAACATAATTATAAAACAATGTACAACGATGTTCAGTTTACAAAAAGTATAAATGTTACTAACCATATCAATGGCGAGAGGATGATTCTGAAGTGACCGCAAAGTTTACGTTTGAAATTCAAATGTATTGCTCTAGTTTACCAGTCCTCTAAAACGCATCACAACATAACAGTACGGTATTACTTCCCTGGCAACATGTTGTATTGAATTCATGAGGAGGTTAGCGTAGGTCCGTTGGGATGCTCGAACTACACTAATTCAACAGTACATCCATGTTCAATGGAAAAAATACATCCACTGTAATTTCGTGTCAACAACTCACCGCTGGCATCGTTGATCCCATGTTAACTATCAACGGACTCGTAAACTCCCTATGCGGACAATGTTTTTCAGCTATAATGACCTATGAAACGCGATTTCAACAATTATTAGAATTCTTTACAGCATTTCTTGTATTGTTTGGTCGACGTGATTGTCAAGAACGCCTGCAGCTTATGCTGTGGTTTGTGTTAATCAGTGTCAAGCCAGTCACATATCGCGGATTTACCAACTGGGACTCAATGGAAACTACTGCTTTCACGGCAGGGGGTCGCCACACTTGCGGAAACGGTATGGAACCCTGCCTGAGAGCCGTGGTTGGTGTCGCGCACATCAGCTGCCGAGTTGTGCTCAATGACAACTTCTTCACATTTCACAGAGGACGGAACAAGGGCAATGGTCTGAAGATCCTGCACATTCGATCACGAAAATGTCGAAGATCATCATCATCATCATAGTCGTCGTCGTCGTCGTCATCATCATCGTCGTCGTCGTCGTTATCACATCTTCAATGCCGTCATCATCGCCGTCACCACCTTCATCGCCGTTGTCGTCGTCATTGCTATCTCCATCGTTATCGTTATCATCATCATCATCATCGTTCTTCCTCCTCCGCCTCCTCCTTATCATCGTTGTCATCCTCACCGTTATCTCCATCTTCATTATCATCATCATCATCATCATCATCATCAACACATCACCACCAGCATCTTTATCACGAGTTTGATAAATTATTATACTACCTGTTTAGCTACATGTATGTTGGCTACAAGGATCCGATCCTCTCCTGTTATTGTAACCGTTGTTATAATTATCATCATCAATAGTAGATGTGTTAGGAGCTTTAAGTTGTGCTATAATTATTTCCATCATCATATGCAGCTTTCTGTATGCGTTGGTTCGTTTTTGCATTCATTATTGTACTTGCGTTTCATGTCTATAGGCTTGTGTGGTGTTTTGAAACGTGCAGATTCTATAATTATTTATTGTACTGATGACTGGATGCTTTGACTTAATATTTTCACATGCTAACTATAAACGCCACGGGGCGATTAAAATAATTTCACGTGATGGTGTTCATTGAAGAGAGACATTCAAATAATACAGCCAAAAATATATCTGCCACTCCACAACTTTCTAAGAACCTCCTGTCCTCCAGCAGCATCAAAGTATATACAAGCCAACAATTACAATGAACGTGGCTGTTAGCAATGGTCTGTCTCACAGCCCCTGAACCGCATTATTTTCTCTTTCGCCAAATAATCTCTGCATTACTTAAGCCTTAAATGAAGCAAGTCTAGATTTCTTCGGGTTTTCCCATTTATCAAGAGCTCCTTTTCAGTTTTAAAGGAATCGTTTGTTTCTAATAAAATAGATATATTCAGAGACTATGCGTTAGTCAAGGTGGTAGCGGGCGGCTGTGGTTCTGTGCGCAGTTAAGACTCACTACAGCCTATAGTTCTTTATAGCTGCACAAAGATATGACCCAAATACACGCATGTCTGGACCGCACCCGAAACTCAGCCACGTTCAGACATGATGTATGTGCATACGTCTCGTATGCAAAGTTCATAATTCATACTCGGCTAAAACCAAAGTGAATAGAGAGGGTACTTAAGAAAATGCATTGCAACAAGTTTCACACAGTTTTATACTGAGCATTGTTAACCTATGACCCAAATTTCAAGTAGATTGTTAAGCCACTGATAACTCCGTGTCCACTGCAGGCGCGTCAGCTCGACGTATGAAGGTCGGGGATGAAGACGACAAAAAGTAAACAGAAGGTGTCACATGTGTAAAAAAATAAGAAATATGATGACACATACCTGTGTTTACAAACCTCGTGCAGCGCGCACACAGCAAACCTTCTACAAACTTTGTTATCTTTACAAGTAGGTCAATGGTATTCTAAGTAAAGGGGTGTCAGGTGTTGAAACAACGATGAACGATATTTAAGTTTGTTCAGCTACATGTATTGAGAACACATCTACATAATCTGCGCCTTACTAATACTTCACGTATGTACAGGACAGCAAGTAATGCTAAAAGTGTCTATTTAATACGAGCAATGTTACACTGTGAAGATGACACAAATAGACTCGCCCAGGTGAGATCCAGTTTGGTTGGTGAAGAATGCAAGGAAAGGCTTCTTCCGTCGCCTGTGTTGATATGTGAGGTCAGGGGTGACAGGTGAAAGGTCAGCCGTCCGCGCTGGTTCGTCACGGAGTTGGATTACCTGTAAAGTTGACGTAATGGAGATGGAGTGATACGTGACCTGGAATGTCTGTACTGTTGTATTGTCTGCTTAACTTCATAGAAAATACAACTGTAGGGGAACTGCATGCCTCAAAGATCACAGCTGAACCCTCATTTTACCCTCGACTGCACTCAATATAACCAGAATGAGTGCGACTGCCCAACCAAGAATAACTTACTGCCAGTGGGTTTTCCTCAAAGTAGGGTGGTACGCTACCCTCCCCATTTGTGTTTGTCCTTTGTACTATTAAGAATCAACCTTCTGTTTGTTTAAGGTGAATGTACATCATGACCATTCTGTTCTTCTTTCATTTTTGTTGGAGGATTTACTGTACTTTCGGCCAGAAGTCTTCTTCTAGGTACTAATACCTCCACGTTATAATCGAGTTATTCTCTTACAAGCAACTTGAACTCAATGGTGCATCAGATTTGTAAAGTCTATACTTGCGATATCACTGGTTTACTGACGTTTATTTAACGAATGGCTTTCATATAGTTCAGAGTCCAACAGATTTAATATAAGATACTTTAGTATCATAAAATGCCTTTGTATAATGAAGAACGAGGTCTTCTTCACATATTGCAAAAAGTAAAATATTATTCAGCATACCATCAAAAACAACATAGGATTCAAGTTTTAGAATAATCCTATCCTGGCACCTCTAAGGGACGTAACTCCGCACGAAACAAATGTCGGGGATAAGACCACTGGACCTGAAAATATGATATTATTAAGTATGATATTTATCATACCTGTCATTCAAATATGTCCTCATATACACTTAAAACAAGTAGGAGAACTTCATTTTTTTATTTACGATTAAATGTATATGGGAGATTTATAGGAGTTAATCAATGTTGATATGATAATATTGAATGTTTGGAGAGTGCATCACCATTTGCACTTCATTACAACCATAGCTATTTGGAATGTAGTCACTTTTGAAAGATGATTGGTATATGACATGTAATTTGTGTACGATTTTCCTTTTAAAACAAACGACTAGAAACAAACACTAACACATGTGTGATGCAAGATGAGTGTCAATATTAATAATCAAGAATGAGACCCCATGCCCGTGTATGGGGCTACTGCGTTGTGTACCTGCATACCGTAAGTTGTCTTCAGTGGTAATAGAGGAATTGGTGGTGCGTTCATAAGATGTCTGTACTTGAAACGTGTGTTAACGATTATACTTCCTATCCAAATTGAAAGTTCAGGTTCCCCTGCTTTTTTGAAGAGTATATGTTGTCCTCATCATCATGGCCCATCAATTGGCCACAAGACTAAAACTGCGCGGTTGGCGAGCAGTCTAAGGCGCCAGGCTAGTAATCCAGCGAGCCTGGAGGTGCCGGGATCGAGCCCACCTGTGACCCGGTGTACAAAAACCTTGGAGTGAACTTCGTGTGCTGACTCTTTCAGTGTTGTCACAGTTTTGTTGTAATGGACATCCAATGATCGGGGACAAAACAAAGCGCCCTGTAGCAGCTGAACTGGCGAACTGGATATCGGCGCTACACAAATATCTAGTATATATGTATACACACACACACATATACATACGTAATGGCCATTGTGGGACACACACATACACATATTACCCCCAGAAAGAAACGCAAAACAAGATTTTGGTTCAGTTGTTTAGGAACATTTAATATGTTACTAAATAATTTTGCAAAGGGGGAAATGTGCAGCATGGAGAACACAGCCGTCGAGGTTATTACAACATGGTTGGAATGCCACATTCAAGGGTCAAGGCCATCAGTGTGGTCAGCATCGCGTATGCCCACCCCTGGCATCAAGAACAGCCTGGTTTCTCCTACCCATGGACCCAACAAGGGTCAGAATAGCATGTTCCTCCTGAAGTGCTTGAGCCAATTGTCCTATTATCTGCGGTTGTTGTTGACGTTGACGTTGACGTACACGTCGGTCCAACTCATCCCATAGGTGCTCCATAGGGTTCAAATCCGGTGATTTTGATGGCCAAGGCAGATCCTGGACGTTGTTTGCCTGAAGCTAAGCTGTTGTGTGTCGAGCTGCATGTGGCCGGGCGTTGTCATGCTGGAAAATGCCATTGGTATTCCGGGTAATGGGTAGGACGTGGTTTGTAACTCCGAACCGTGAGACTGCCCTGCACACGGACAAGATCTGGTTTTTTTTCCAGTGTGTGAGATTCCAGCCCATACCAATAAGCACCGATTTTCATGAAGTCATGACAAAAATCCTTTCAGCCTTACGAATTTGTGTTAAATTCATCAGTTCATGTGTTCACAGTACCATTAAACAGTATGTGATATTTTGTACAATCAAGCTTAGAACAGCTGACTGAAGAAAGTGGCTGTATTTACGCCAGTGAGGTCTAAACTATTGATGTGTGGTATACATTTCAACCAAGGTACTGTGCATATCGGATATGCCATAGTGCTGACAGCCTTTGTCTGTTTCTCTCATAGGAGTCCCGCAACAACAAACAAACTGCACCATGTGTTGACAATAATAGAGGTACTAAGTCCATTGCCGTTGCTTGCCATTGTGCATACGGTTTCAATCATTCACGTAAATGTGAGGCTTCAGAGATAGAGATTAACATAAATACCATAGAATAACAGACTTTGCAAATATGTCTGATCTACTTAAAACCACTCCCTTTGTCAATAAAGAAATGGTCACGGTTTATTGAACTTACAAAGACTAATTTACGGACTTTGGAGCCAAGGGTCTCCCTGTCATCGATATTAATTATTTAGATTGTTTTTTCATGTAACGCCCTGGGTGGCACTTTATATTGTGTAACAACGATAATTGATTGACAGAAACTACACAAGGACGTTCAAGAGATTATTGCCTTTCATTTTAGGCGTGTTGGTTGACGTCTTGCTTAAGAAGTAAAATTATCTGTTTTATTCCGAAGCAGAGGGTACACGCAGCTTTTATCCAATAAGATTTCTAGCTATTACACTAACTATTATACTTACAATTGCATTGATAATATTTCTAATGTAATAGTGAGTGGGAAGTTATGTCTATATTTCATTCAAATGTATCTTAATATATTGTGCATGTATATAGTCCGAAAGGGGCGGTTGTATGCTATATTTAGACAAAGTCCTGGAGTGAGTGAGTGAGTGAGTTTAGTTTTACGCCGGACTCGGCACAAAGTTCTGGAAGGTACTACATGGTACTACAACCTTACAGTTTTTTCAACTACTAGTATATTCTCAAGTGTGAGTTTAGTTTTACGCATCACTCAGCAATATTTCAGCTATATGGCGACAGTCATAATCCTGTGACCAACAGCATGACAATCCAGTGATCAACAGCATGAGCATTGATCAGCGCCAATGGTAACTAATGATATGTGGCAATCAAGTCAGCGAGCTTGACTATCCGATACCGTTAGTCGCCTTTTATGGCAAGCATGGGTTGCTGAAGGCCTTTTCTACCCCGGACCTTCAGGGGTCGCCTTGTATGGCGAGCATGGGTTGCTGAAGGCCTTTTCTACCCCGGACCTTCACAGGTCGCCTTGTATGGCAAGTATGGGTTGCTGAAGGCCTTTTCTACCCCGGACCTTCATGGGTCGCCTATTTTTGGAGACATATCTATAGTAGTAATAAGGTGAAAGTTGCGTTTATTATTTAAGTCACTATTTTTGTATTTAATGCCGTTTAATCCGCACTTCCACTCTACTTTGTGCAACCACTATAATATCTTTATAGTTATTTGAATGCATTTCGGAATATGTGACCTTTAGTTAAAGGGATGTAAGAAGTGAACACATTCAAGACATTGTAAACATATGGCTGTATAGGACAGATTCTATAAATCTACATATGACTCAGTTATCAACAATTTACTCAGTGGGTGAGTGAGTATTGTTGTACGCCGCCTTTAGCAATGTTCCAGCAATATCACGGCAGGGGGCATCAGAAATGGGCTTCAAACATTGTACTCATGCGAGGAATTGAACCCGGGTCTTCAGCTTGAAGAGCGAATGCCTTAACCACTAGGCTACCCGAACATGCATTTTCATAGATGCGCATCAGAAATTTATGATTTTCAGTTCGAATCACGGCATTTAATTGAATCGTGTTTCTTTTTTTTCTGAACCTTATAGCTAATCTAGAATTACCATTAACACGTCCTCATATTATCAAAAATGAGCGGGCCACTTGAGCTTGATAATGCTCCAAGATTACTTGACGACGAGGCATTATGTTGCCCGTTGTTAGGTGACGTCGTCAGGAGCTGAGCCCTTGATGTTAATCACCTACACCTCGTTTGAACTTGGGTTCAATATTGACTATAAGTCAGACTCACATTCGTTAGATGTACCTGTGCCAATGTGCACTCTCTTGCCGTTGCCAACCTTAACAACTGTACCATAAATTATAACATGCAACAATGAAAACATCAGCTGGAACTCTGACTTTGTTCAGCTTTGAAAGAATAGGCAGCTGGTGGTATGGGCAAAGGTCTAATGTCGTCACTCTCGATAGTGACGTCATCAGTTTTGTTCTATGACGTTTCCATATTTGTGAAAGTGTGTCAGTGACCTCCGTTAGCAGAAAATCTGGACCTGCATCACTTGTCTCTCCTCCTACGTTGAGCACGATATGACTGGGATAATTTTAAAAGTGACGTTTAAACAAAATTCACTCATCGTCATTCCTTCTTTGTAGCATCACTGGTTATCAGTTGAACGACCATAATTGAACAACAATGATATAACAAGTACAAATTACATGACATTGTATATTCTGAAAAAATGAACTTTTCAAACCTATCAAATAAAGAGGCACTGAATAGTGTTTTTGGACGGATAAGAGAAAGGATGTGTCAGCAGGGCATGTTGACGTTGTGTCATGAGGGTGAAAATGTCCACAAAGACAGCATCAATCAATCCAGCCACCGCCATTTCGTTCTACTTGTGTCATGGTACGAATAATTCTCCATATAGCAATTCAATGGAGTCTTGACTTTTTTAGCGGCTGGTCCGTTTGGTTAACGTAACTGAAAGCTTATGACGTCACGCCATGCCCCATCTTCTGATATTGTCCCAGACATGTTGTATGAGAGAAGGTTTAGGGCCCATGGCAATGCATAAAGGCGACTCCTCACTGCTGATGTAATCAGTTACGGTGTAAATGCACGTTGCGCACGAACTTTATCGTCTTCAAAGACGAAAGTCAACAAACATGCACTTGCAAAATCTACACACCACAGATTGAGACTCATTAAACACATTGACTACCCCATAAATTCTGCCAGTTTAAAGCATGCAAGTAATGTCTGCGGGCGTGCACTGCGTTAAACAAGAGTCATTCCCAGTCTGATCTTAAATACAGTATTAATGCCAAAGCAGGAAGCTTACGAGATATGGTTCATAATCAGCAAGATAAATTGCTCGGAGCAACTTGGTGACCTTTCACCGAAATGTCAAATTCAAGACTGATTCCATTTCCACGTGCATCGATGCATTGTATAAGACATTTTTTTAGGATAAGAGTTAAATTTAAGTTTTTTTCAAAATCTTTCATCTCTAGAATTCATGTCTGTTAACCTGAAGCTTTTCTGATAATCAAACATAACAAGTAATGTCTTCACCCATTCGGTACTGATTGATAAGGAACAAGATTTCAGGTAAAAACTACTAGTGGACAATACGTGTAACCGTGAAGATCCGGGTTAGAACTGATCTTCAGTAACCCACGCTTGCCGTAAGAGACGACTAACGGGATTGGGTTGTCAGGCTTGATGACCAGGTTGACATACATCATCGGATCCCAATTACGTAGATCGATGCTCATGCTGTTGATCACAGGATTGCCTGGTCAGACTGAATTATTTACAGACTGCCGCCATATAGTTGAATATTTCTGAGTGCATCGTTAAACTACAAACCAACAATAATACGGATGCACCACCATTGACGTTAACGTATTGACACGAATACATCATTGCAAACAATGGAACATTTATTTATGACGGAATATCACGGTTACATCTCAGCAGAATATCATTGGAAAAGTAACAGTATGCGTTTTGAATATTCTATGCAAAAGAAAATGACATACGTTTACGTAGATTATTATTCATCGCATTCTTAGAATGAATCATCTCAAGTCACATTAATCTTATTTAAGAGCGCAACTTGAGACAGAAGGTGGATATTCTTCATGACCCTAGGTTTAATTATCTTTAATTATTATTTAATTATCGTAAATCACGAAAGACTAAGACTGTTTCAAAACATTAGAGTAATTTAGAACACAAAATAATATACTCTGTAAGAAATTATGGAAGGCAGGATCCAAATAACCATGGTGCATTCTGGGTACAGGATGTACAGTTCCTACATCTCACGTCACGATAAGCACGGCGACGTGTCACTTCCGTCGTACGAAATGTCCCCACATTTACAAGAGAGGTCGCTGATAATAAAGAAAATGATTGATCAATTCGCACACAGATCGAAAATAACCATCGATTTTAGATTACACTGCGAATACCCCCCTCCTACCCTTTCAAATCCAGACCTCATGAATGACCCGGCTCCATAAATTGCTTTTCGCTAGAGGTCCACAATTGTTATGATGCATGTTGCTCATGATAGATGGCACAAGAGCACACCCAGTCATGTGTATGTGCTTGTGATAGTCACACAAATTTCTCATCAAGATGTCACCCGAAATGAGATTTTCTTGCTAAAATGGATCGATTTCCATGCTTGATTTTTTTACGCATGATCCACAGTTAATGGACGTCAACAAGCAAGGAACATCAAACAGTGGCCAGATGTGTCTGGTTCCAGAGCAGGTTGACAAGTAGCTATGGGAGAAGGTTGTTTAGACGGCTGTGCGGCGATGGTCCGCAGATCAAGGTAGGGCTTATTTCTAATTTCAGTTATTTTGTATTTGAACCAAGAAAAAACTGTATACGTTTCAAAACTTATTTCCTCAGTCACGAGAAATTCCTGTTTAACTATATTCGACTATATCATTTGTGTGTATCTGTAAATCAGAACTGGACAGCCTGTGTTCGCGAGAAGGTGGGTGTAGCACAGCCATCAGTCATAAACGCACGCAAAGGCTAGTCAACTGTGCAAAAGCAGGGGAACATACGGAATAACCAGGCAATACTGGATTTTCTTCACATGTCTATCATAACATTTCTAGGGATATCTCCGAGGAGAGACCATGGTTGATTTTCCTTCATAAATGGAGACACAGCTGTTGCAGTATTACTCAGGGAGTTTACGACCGGAAGGTTGAAGGCGTCCTTCTTGTCATCCACCCTTGTAGACAGTTGTACCTTTTGTTGCATACATATGATCATTACATGGGTAATTGCATTTTTAGCCTTTATTGATACTGTCAGATCACGTACGTTGCTCGAGCCAAAGTTAAACGTTAATTTTCTACCTGTATGCTGTACATTCTTTGTCCATTGCCTAAACAGTCAGCAGTGTACAACCTGGAAAACATGTCATTTCAAATCGAAATGAAAATCAGCTTTGTAAATAGTTATATATTGTAAACTAGTCAATCAGAAAAGTAAAGAAAGGTATTTGTCTAATATTTGCAAATGCGGTCGTTATGCCGCAATAATTTACATGTACACAATACAATACACTCTACAATGAAGCACATCTGAGTGATAATTTTACGCCGCTTTTAGCAATACTCCAGCAATATTTCGGCGGGGCGCGCCAGAAACGGGCTTCACACAGTGTGCCCATGTGGGGAATATGACCCGTGTCTTCAGCGTGTTAAACCTTACATCCGCATCCCTGTCTCAAGCATCAAGTCCCACCATAGCCGTTACATTCTGATTCCTGTGTTCATTTAACCAAAGTTCCAATTCTGAATATTCCGGGCTGATTTTTGCACCATTTATTATTTATGTGTTATATGTGTTACAAATGCTCCTGAGAAAACAAAGCATTACACATTGCATGACACCTGAGAGACTGAATCTTTGACTGAGATATCTGGCCGATTGCGAAGCAAAAAGCAAACCAACAACCCACAAGTAAACATAACAAAATGGTTAGTTTCTATATTGTTTAACGTCGCACAGATTTATCTCATCTCTGTGACGGCGATCTCTAAGTAATTGACTCTGTAGCTGAAAATCCAGTGATTGACACCTTGAGCATCGAACTAAGCAACTGGAAAATGATAGCATGTTTCACCTCATCCCGTTAGTCACCTCTTACGTCAATAATGGTTTCTTGAAGATAAAAATATGCATGATAAAAATAGGATAACAAAAAGAACCTAGCATGGATCGGTTCACTTTAAGATGAATGCCTTCATAATGTATGATGAATATTTCAGCCGTATATTTAGTTAATACTTTTCATGCGTGGTAGTAAAAGGCATTTGAAAACATTCGGCAACTTTTTAGTCTGGACAGTTTTTGATGTTTAGAGAAAACCCATCAAGCCTCGGGGAATCAAGGAATCTTTGTCTTCAGTGACAGACCTTGGCTTCGAGTATGTTATTCCATTAATTATTCGTTGATATTTTAAGAGAGAAAACGAACAAAAAACTTTTGAAATATCGACCAATCAGAGGCGGTTAAATGGAGGCATATCTCGGATAAAGTAATATAGTCAATTTACTTGGGCACGAACAATCCATCACGTACGCGTGTTTGTCTCCGCTGTGGAAGCTGAAGACTTCAAATGATTCCCTCATTATTGAGGAAATCAGTAAAATGCACATGTGCAGGTATCGCAAAGTAATTATGAACAATCATTTTACCCTTATGGGTGACAAAAGTTGTTAAAAGGAGTGAATTGCTTATTTTTTTTTCAAAATTAAAAACTGTACGGTCATTAGTCGTCTCATAATGTGCTTCTTCTTATCTTCGCAAAACCAAGCGTATGTTTTTGGGGTCTTTTTTGTTACTAATGAAAGGATATATCCAAATTGCTGTAGTTACTTTGCTGTAGTTACCTTGCGGTTTAATGTCGTTGCATGTAACATTTGAAAATATTTATTTATGTATGTTTCCTACTGAACGTTAGACTCTAGATGAAAGTAACGAATAGTAGCAAATGAATCAAGCAAACACGTCCTTTTTACATTGTATACTGACATCTTGCAATATTATGTCATCTTGATATAATGTGCGAGTTTAGTTTACGCTGTATTCAACAATATTCCAGCGACGCACGTTATGAAAATGACATGCAATCCATATTATTTAGTTCATTTTGTACCAAGAGAAACACCCACACTGACGTTAGAATACATAACTTGGTCACTACGTAGCGATCAATCATCACATGACCTATAGGAAATGTTTCAGTTTTCATGATTAGATATTACACACTTCATCTGGAATTTATTTCGCTCCATACACCATAACCTACATGGAAAAGTCGTTTATGAAAGAAAGTCATTATTTTTATGCCATTACTGTATCCTGTACACAATGTATGCTTTTATCTTCAATGTGGAAATGTGTTTTGAATATACGTCATGTGTTTATAATGATGAGTGTTTCTTTGAGTCTTGCATTAAACATCAACATTGCACATTACTAAGTGGAATATATAATGTTCAATTAAGCAGTGCTTATTGCCTGTTTGCGAAATGCTAGGGAATATTGGGATAAAACCCTTTTGTTGTAAGTACAATTCCAAACGATCCTAATGCTTTTCGAGGTATGTCATAATTCTAGGGAACCAAAATGATACCATGAATATTTCATAGGGTGTATCAATCCTTCGAGGTCATCTTCAAAAATCGACATTCTTCATCCGATTTGCCCAGCGTCAAGTAATCTCCTACAGCCTTCTTGATATCTGATCCGTTAAGAATCTTTACAGGTATCAATGTCAGATCTGTCCATTGTACAGTTCAACCTATTCGCGATGGTAGATAGCCAGGGGTATTACGGCTTTGCTTCACGTCTCAACTCCGAGACGCTGTTTGATGTTTCGATTGGTGGAACTGTATGGCTACTTCATAGTGCAGGATGTTTGGTTTTTTGCAGAAAGACGTCTGCGAGCCATGAGGTGACAGACTTGATGCAGTAGGGTGCCAATGGAACCGAAATTTGAACCGTCCAAAAAGTCATCTTCTCGCAGACCCATGGCAGGAGGTAAGATACAATAGTTTATTAAGCATTCGCATGTTGATATAGAAATGTTCTTGAGCACAAAAGGTTCTAACGTACTTCAACAGTTAAACAAACACGGTGTAACAGACAAGGAAACTATTTTCTCACAATGGGAAAGATAACTAAAACTAAATTTATCGGTAACTTTTAACATTTTGATTAATTCTTTGCTTCTGGAATAGAAGCGTATGTATTTAGTTATTTATGTTTGCAAACACTTCCAACGTCGACTATATTTCTTTGATTCTTTGACCTAGGCTGTTTCATATGATAGGTAATTTCGATTTTGGTGTTACTTAGGGGAAATGACTTGTCCTGAATGGTTTAAACACAATTTCGTATGTTCGTTCTGTGCTGTAGTACCTCAGTCTTGCTTGACAACGGTATAAGGATCTATACTGAAAAGTATCATTACTTTCGAATTACAATCCATCCCCTAAAACGCCAATCTTAAAGATTGTGCCTTTGTGATTCATTTTTAAAAGGACAATTTATACCTGGGAAGCCACCAGGCGTGTCTGTCATCTTCACAATTATTGATGAATGCTATTAGTAACAGAGAATCCCGTTGATACCTCGAGAGTTTGATCGTTTGATCGTTTGATCTAATGTTATCTGCTATGACCATTTGTGTACTTGTAATTGATTTTGATCAGACGTCTGTTTCATGTCAGAGTTGCAATCAGCAGTTGATAAAGCATAAAGGACTTGATAAAATATTACAGAAGGTGGTTGTCAGAAGACAAACATGTTCCATTGTTTTATAACCACTATGTGCGGGTATGGTCTTGAAAATATGGCCATTGTTAAAGGACAATAGATGAGGGTCCATTGTGACAACTGTAAATTTAGAACTTCACAACTTGGACGTTTTGGCAACAGATTTTCTCACACTTTAAGTGCCATACTGACAAGTTGTCAAACTTAGAAAGTTTCAAATTAAAATAAAGACTCAACCTACTTACAATAGAGCTCGACCCGAAAGTAGTAAACCTTTCTCTTGGGAAACCAAGATGCTTTACATGGTATTTCCCCCTGCCTATTGGGGCAAAAAGTACAACGCTGATGATAAGAAAGGAAGTATATATTGGAAATTGAATATTTTCATGCCGAGAGGCAATCATATATAACTGATGAAGAACGATGAAACTATTCTGTAACATACTGTACAATATATCTATGGGGAAATAAAAATCAAACATCAATCAAAATGCACTGCAAATAAAATTCATATTTTGTAACCTATGTGGCGTTACAAAATTGAATATTTTCATGGCGAGAGGCAATTATATATAACTGATGAAGAAAGATGAAACCATTTCTTACATTACGTCACCTTCAATTCTGACGTTTTACCAACGTCGCAGTTTCTTGTGTCGTAAGTCCATGTAAACTTTGCAACTAGGAAGATATTATGTTTTTTTTATATAAAAGAAAGTCATTTGTCTGACGTAGTGTACAGCACATGTATAAATATGGACAAAGCTTTGAAATACACATTTCAGCCTAGTGAAAGATAAGTAGATCGGTCAGTTGTAATTTCAAGTTATTATTTATGTTAAATCAATACTGAAAATGGTAAGGATTCGATTTTACAAAATGTTAGTAAACATGTAGTACTTCTTGGGCTGTTTTTTTTTTAAATTCTGGGTTTGAACCTGCACCCGGGATTTATCTCAAACTGAGAGTTTTTTAAATATGAATTGGAAGTACCTATTCAGTCAATATTGTACACAGACATTTACTATGACATGACACTTATTAGTGATACTTATCTCATGCTTGTCGACTCACTGAACGTGGGGAAATGGCGAGTCATATTGCTAACATCCACGTCATCACAATAATGTCGCTGTACAATGTCGGTGTGCGTCATTTCTGCTTTTACCGGAACATAGTAACATAGTACCAATTTTATGGGATTGGTGGTATACCCGCCTCAATTCACTCAGGTTTTGGAACTTGGTTACGGTTCAACGGAATCTCACAGCAGTTGGGTACATCGACTAAATTCGTCAATGTCACAGATTATCAACCGACAGAAGGGGTTACTGCGACACTGCTCCTGTCACCGCTGACTCCCTTCCTGATTCAAACGTAAAATATTTTGCCATGACCTGATTTGAATCCAATAGGGCGTGTATTGGGATGAACTCGCCAGAGGTGAACGTGAACGTCAGTGACAACTTCAACGTCAACATGCAACAGGTACTGGTCGCTGATGGCACCTCCATCACACCAGGTACAGGACAATCCGTATTGCCATCATATTTACAGAAGAAGGAACTACCATCGTTGTATCAAACTAATTCAATGCAATATGACAAACTGAATTTAGTTGAACTCATCATAGCTAGTTTTGAAGTTTCTTTATTTAAGAATGTATGATCGCATTCCAAATTCGTTTGATAATGTTTCTGAGTTTGTTAGCACAATGCCCGTCCTCGCGTGTTTCGCCGCCAGTTGCAATGTATCCCAATGAATCAGAGATCGGTTAGGTATTGATCCGTGGTCCGGACTAAAATTTATGTAGTTCCATGAGTGTATACTTAAGTGAAGTAAGACACAGCAGTTGTGTAACTCCGCACGTCCCAGCTAAAAGACGGCTGTCTGTAAAACAATCGAGTTCGGCTATAGACAATCCAGTGAGCAATAGCATGAGCATCGATCTATGCAATGTAGGATACGATGGCATGTCATCGAAGTCTGGCTATAGGATCCCCTTTGTCGCCTCTCTCGACAAGCAAGACTCATTCAAACACTTTGTTCTCATATTATATATTTCTTATTGTATGTACAATGTTAACGTATCAATTTGTGGACATAACCGCACAATACGTCTAGTGTGTAGGAAATATTTACATTTCTCTGCCTTCTCTCTCTGTCTCTGTCTCTCTATCGTGCCTTTTCTCTGTGTTTCTGTCTCTCAGTCTGTTTCTCTATCTCAATAATATTGTTGGCCTTTATATCTCACTCTGTCTTTGTCTCTGTCGCCGTCTCTTTATAATTAGATTCCCCGCCCTATTTCCGTTTCCATTATGCCTTTTATTCAATACGTTAAACTTATCAATATTTGTACCAGCGACAATATGTTTCTCTCTACAACAATGCAGTGCACGCCTCACCGTGAACCCCAAACAAGAACTTTAAATCCGTTTAAGGAAAAATCATATATTTAGGGGTGAACTGGACCCAACAACTGCAATCACTGTTTGTAAGTGTGAATGAGTTTGATTTTACGACGCTCCCAGAAATACACCAGCTATATCACGACAGCGAAAAATGGTATGCATACAAACCTAGTTCAAAGTTTAAGCAAAGGTTTTAACATCCTCAGCGTTTGTTTCGCCGACATTTCGAACACTGACCCGAACGAGGCCCAGCTCGTTTGAGTCGTCCATAAACCTTGTCACTATGGCCCAGTCGTGACGGTATTCCCCTAACAGCTAGCTATAATTTCCAATAAATAATCGCTTAATCACTTCACCTAACACTCACTTTCCTTATTCTGTGCAAAACGAGCTAGCTTGTATAACGCACTGGGGATTTGTCGATAATTTCATTAATTCTTCTATGTGGACTATGTATCTGCGGGGTAACGGGAGATAATGGGTGCCGATGACTGGGAATTACGTCACTTTGGATGGTTCAGGCTATAACTACAGTTAACGAAAGGGTTCATTTTCAATCTACTGCAGATCAGTGTGGAGTGAGAGAGTGAGTTTAGTTTTACGCCGCACATAGCAATATTCCACCTACAAAACGGCGTTTTGTAAATAATCGAGTCTGAAGCACACAATCCAGTGATCAACTTCATGAGCTTCGTGCGCAAATGGGAACAGATGACACGCGTCAACCAAGTCAGCTAGGGTTGTCCACTCGATCGCGTTAGTCACACAGTCGCCTTTTGTGGCAAGCATGGGTTACTGAAGACTTAATCTATCCCGGATCTTCACGGGTGATATCAGTGCGCCATAAGAAAAAAATGGTTCGTGAGTGAGTGAGTTTTAGTTTTAAGAAGCTTTTAGCAATATTCTAGCAATATCATTGCTGGGGACAGTGTAAGTAGCATTGCAACAGTCATTGCGTACAGACGATCTTCTAACACATCAGTCAGTTCTATATACGACCCTGGGTGGCACTTGATCATTTTCTAAACACTTAGAATCAAGATGCAATCTGTATAGAATTATCTTTTCCATGAAGGTGATGCTGTTCAGACAAAACATCCCAAGAACTTTGCACAAATAAATGAACTTTCTGGTGTAAGCTGAGTCAAACGACGATTCATAGGCAATGACTCCGGGTGCTCGTTAAACAAAGAGCACGTGGTTCGGTTGTGTCGAACCACGGATGATTCGAAGTATTTACCTGGGTGCCTTTAACTTCGAATCGACGGCGTTTATGATTCTGCTGGTTTCAATTATTCGTCATGCTGCAAAGTATTTCATTCCACTTGTACGTGCACGTGTGGACATTGTTAATGGTATGTAATAACACGTGCTCAGGGCATTGTTATCACATTTCCACTGGCAATCTCCAAACAGTGTTGCTAACACACTTGTACCTGTGTCAACAACCTTTTAACTGTGTCGGTCTTTGAACTTTCAATCTAGTAACAATGCGAACCTATGTTGAACACACCCAACAACCTAGTCACCATGTAGGCAATTGTTTCAGAAGAGAGAGCCATGTGAGATATAGAATTTTTCAACGGGACTGTATTTTCTTATTAGTGAAAGGACTGGATCAATCGATGACAAGTCTGGTTTGATGGTTTAGTATGGATTCGGAAGCCATGCTGTTGATCGACCTG
This sequence comes from Haliotis asinina, assembly GCF_037392515.1. Lineage (NCBI taxonomy): Eukaryota > Metazoa > Mollusca > Gastropoda > Lepetellida > Haliotidae > Haliotis > Haliotis asinina. The sequence continues at coordinate 33,536,437 of NC_090289.1, read as the reverse complement.
CTCCAGCAGCCTATCGATTGGTCACTTATGTCATCAAGGTTATTGATTGGCTGATGGGGATGACATCTCATTCATCAGCTTTAAAGATGCATATTGCTCTAAGTCCTTGTTTGGGTTTCACGGTAAGGCGTGTTTTGTATTGTTGTAAAGAGAAACATATTGTCGATGGTATAAATATTGATAAGTTTAACGCATTGAATAAGATGTACAATGGAAACGGAAAATAGGACGGGAAAACTGATTATAAGGAGACAGAGACATAGACAAAGACGGACGAAGAGCGAGAGATAAAGGCCAACAGTGAGACAGAAAGAAACTGAGAGACGAAAACACAGAGAAAAAGCACCACAGAGAGGCACACAGAGAGAGGAGAGTGAGAGAGAAATGTAAATATTTCCTACACACTAGAAGTATGGTGTTATTATGTCCACAAATTCATAGGTTTACATTATATATACAATAAGAAATATAATAATATGAGGACATAGTGCTTGAATGAGTCTTGCCTGTCATAGAGAGATGAGGACAGAATGGTGTCGTGCATGTTTGGGCGGACGCTTCAGTTACAACGAATGCACTCAAGATTACCTATATTCATAAAAGAATGTGTGGATTCCAGAGAGTAATTTTTGAGCTTCCCAACCAACGGATAATAATTCTAGCAGACGGAGTATGACAATGGCAAACACTTGTATCAATTCTTATTCTTATTCTCTATTCCTATTCTGACAATATTTAAGCATTCCTATTCTGGCAATATTACATCAATCTTCTTCTGACAATATTCCAACATTCGTATTCTTACAAGACTCAAGTATTCATATTCTTGCAAGATTCCAATATTCTTATTCTGACAATACTCCAACATTCTTATTCTGACAATAGTCCAGCATTCCAGCATTATAATTCTGAAAGATTCCAACATTCCTATTCTGACAGTATTCCAACATTCATATTCTGACAAGACTCAAGTATTCATATTCTTTCAGATTCTTATTCTGACAATATTCCAACATTCTTATTTTAACAGTATTACATCAGTCTGATTCTGACAAGATTCGAAGATGCTTATTCTGACCATGTTACTATATTCTTATTCTGACAATACTCCAACCTTCTTATTCTGAAAGATTCCAACATTCTTATTCTGACAAGATTCCAGCATTCTTTTTTCTGACAATATTATAGCATTTTTATTCAAACAAGATTTCTGCATTTGTATTCTGACAATATTACAGCATTCCTAGTATGACAATATTCCAACATTCGTATTCTTACAGACTCAAACATTCATATTCTTATAAGATTCCGGCTTTCTCATTATTACAATATTCCAACATTCTTTTTCTGACAAGATTTCATCACTCGCATTCTGACAATATCCCAGCTTTCTTATTCTGACAATTATTCCAGCACTTTCAGTTTTTATTGTCTCAATCAAATGTGCCCTTCCAGTTACAGATACACCCATACATGCTCTTGTAAATGGTCATACGGCACCAGCATCTGCAAGTCAACCTGCTGCAGACTTTAAAAATCTTCTGTTGTTGTCATGGGGGACTTTTTCCAAAATACCAAAATAACGCCTGATGCATTTTTTTTGGTAATTTGTACAAACAATATTTTTCCATATTGCCATCCCTTTTGCATCCCTCCAATATTATCGCTGGTTTACAATCATTCACTCAGTGAATGAGTGAGTGAGTTTAGTTTTACTCCGCTCTTAACAATATCCCAGAAGGATCATAGCAGAGGACAACAAAATTGGCTTCAAACATTTGGGAATCAAACCTGTGTCATCGGTGGTCATTTATTGCGTACGATAAAGTCAAAATCGTTCAATGAACTATGTTTATAGCAAAGATTTCATGATGTACATTATCTTGTAGATGTTTTCTTGCTTTTATTTAAACTCACACTCACACACACCCATTACCCACTTTAGCGTGCGTACTGACACTGCCAATACTCCAATTACAGTACTGCCAATAATCTAACAACCGCACTAATTGCTTTGACCCAAGCACCGACATTAAATTGACGCAAACATTGACGCATTAATTGACACCGAAAGAGAAAACTTAAGAGACTCTTGCTTGTTCACGGTCACCTTACCCCGAGCCCGTGAATGCACCAAGCCCAACACCACTGAGTAAATTACCTACGGTCTTTATAAGATAAGAAAGCTTTGTTAATTTCCGGGGTTTCGTTTCTGTCTGGGCAATATCTCTTATGACGTAATTGAAATGATAATCAATTATTCCGAACTGCGTAAAACGAACGATTTCCTGTTATTATTGTGTACCCACATCAATCACAATATCAGAACAAATGTTTACCAATAATCGATTATGCCCCGTGAGCGGTCCATGAAGTTATGTCATATTTCAATAGTGTAGGTCGCGTAAATCTGTCGACAGTGGAAAGGCTTCATAATTACGTGTCATACTGTGTTATTCAACGTTTGAAAAATCTGCAGATAAAATATTCAATTTCGGGGCAAGTGGAACCAACGCATGTGTGGACTAGATCAGTAATGGGTCACGAACTGATGGCATGGTCGGAGCCATAGCAAATTGAATAGGCCACCCTCTGGATGATATTGTAGTATTTCTATATTATTAGGAACTGACCCTGAGTAAATCTAGACGTAAAGCCCCTAAAGATCTGGGTTAAAAACTGATCATACTAGTTGTACCATACTAGTTGTACGAGGAGGATTGGATGGTCATACTTGCATGTCATAGTACTCCAGTTCCTTGATCAGTACTCATGTTGTCGATCACTGGATTGACTGATTCAGCTTCCATTATTTAAAGACTTCATTCATATAACTGGAAAAGTTCTGTGTTGATCAACATATGTCAAGCACATTTTCAGCCTTCACTACATAATCTAACATCCATCTGATATAGGGTTGTGGGGTAGCCCATTGGTTAAAGCGTTCGTTCGTCACGCCGACCACCCGAGTTCGATTCCCTACAATGGCACGATGTGTGAAGGGCATTTCTGGTGCCTCCAACTGTGACATTGCTGGAACATTGGCAACAACCGCGTGCAATCAAACTCGATCCATTTATTACCATTGCCTGTACAGAGATTCGGTACTCTGGTATCGCTATTTTTATTGGTACAGGTTAGCAGGCATGGTGACAGTTGATTATAGACAAACGGTAAAGAGACAGGAGGAGGTAAAATTACTGTTCACTGATTAATTCCATTCTTAATAAACAATCGTTATACAAATATGTCCCTAAATTACACAACACCTTAACATTATTGATACTAAGTAGTCCTTTAAGTTTAAATACTAATGGACATTTATAATAATATGGCTTAATATACGTTACTCTACGGTAGGGCTCAAACGGGAACCCGGGTCCTCGAGTACGAGACGGGTAGAAACATTACTCGACTAGTAACATTCTACACGAGTACTCGTCCAAGGAGAGTTGTCTCCCCCGCTCTCTCACTCAACACGTAGTTGTGTCTCGATGAACGATCAGCAGTAGCTACAGAACCAATGATGACTTGATTCTGGATATTTTGTTGATTGTCCTTAAAAATTGTGGTTTGTATTCTAACTAGTTTGGAACTGTATTTAAACTTTTGTCGTTAATTCAAACCAGTAGATCATGCTAACCACTTTAAGAATATATCATAACGTATTACACGGTGTTGATAACGTAAGGCGGGACCATTGTCTATTTCTTATTCAGTGGGCGTCAAATATAACGACCGCATAGTAAAAGAACCTTTGGGATGTCAGATGCGATAATTGGTTAATTAGTAAAATATCACATCTCAATAGCTGAAGTGTGGTACCTGAAACAGAGGCGTAACTACTGTTCAAAACAGCAGGCAAACGCATCCAGAGCTTCTAAGTTTCAAAGTTTTGAAGACCCGGACCCTCTTAGCAGACTAGCTCGCTACCCGATCTTGGCTCACCCGCTTCACAGTATCGAAGACGAGTACCCGAGTACCCACGAGCACTTCAACGTGAGTACTCGAGCACTTTAAGTTATTACCCGTTTCAACCCTGCTCTATTGTTATGATATGATGGACATTTTAATATATAGTGTAGTTCATCTTCAATATCATCTTTACACATTTGACATTTTCGACTTACAAGATTTATGTTTTCATACCTGCCAGTTTCTATTGCTAAATTAGGGGAACGAAGTCTGAAATTAGATACGCATTTCCTATAATGATACTGAATAGATTTACATAAATAATATTGAAGCGTACCCTGGTTTATAACATTTTTATATATTGCACATTTCGATGAGTTTAATAGCTGACTAAAGATTTACTGAATAGCCTGATCATTTATTCTTTGCTTTATAACTGTTAGATAATCTAGTGGTAATTCCTGTCTAAACCATATTTCACGTAATACATTTGACAAAACATATTTCACCTGATACACTCAATTTTATGGGTCTCCACTTCCTCATATAAATACCCATAACACCCTGTAAAATACTATTTTCAGACTCCATAAGCTTACACCAATATGTTTTCATGCTATATTGCCTTTTAAATACGTGGGGGTAAAGGTCTTTTTCGGCATAAACCATGGAATTACTCTCACACCCATTCGATTTGATTTAAGGGTTCCCCTTCACAGGAAACTTTACAATTTGGAAGCACTATAGCGCGTACCATCACTCGGGTTGAACGGTCCTGTCGATAAGGACCGTTAGTTGAAGTCTCTTGAGTTAGATGGGGCCTTGATTTAACCCACCGACCATTCCCCCTTCAGAGGCACCGTCCAGTAAAACATTGTGGAGGAGTACTGTTTGTAATATATTCAAAGAGTCAAACACCGTTATGTCGATATCTTAATGCGTATCTTACCATCTGTCTAAAACAACATTTTTCGTAGATGTCTTTACTTTTCTATGAACCCTTGACGCCTATCAGATACATAAAGTCTGCTAGTATACCAGCCACGCGAGAGGGAACAGATAGTTCCTGTAATTTTCGAACCCATGTAACATCAATATCCCTGCATGTGATCATTAAGTAGCTGGTGTTGTAATAGTGTTGTAATGGTGTTGATCCAGACCGCATGTTTCGAAGGCATCATTTCGACACAGGTACAAGTACGATTACACAGAGAACTGGCCTTAGAATACTGAGGATAGTGAAAGCGTCACCGTCGTAAATCAAGCGTACCCTCAAAACACACCCGACATCACTCTCTCACTCTCTATCTCTCTGCCTTTATCTCTGTCTCTCCCTGTCTCTCTCTTTCTCACTGTCACTCTCTGTCCTTCTCTCTCACTGTCTCCCTGTCACGCATTCACTCTCACCTCACAAAAAAGATTGAGATTAATGCATAATGATAGGCTAAGAGATAACATGAAAAGTATTCATACAGACGATCCATTACCACGTTCAACCAGTAGGATTACAGAAAACATTCCATTAGAATTGGACCTGCGTAAATTGAAGTCTCACATACTGTAGCCAAGGCGACTCGACCATTCAGTGATTGTATTCCTATCGCGTGGAGCTCATTCATTAGGCTACAGTCACTGAGAATTTACGATAACACAACCTGAACGAGTAGGCCATCAACAGAGATTTATCAGCACTGAGTCCATTTTCAACAGTTCACAAAGAACAGACTTGTAATTACAATGTCGTGTAATGGCGATGAGATGGAACGTCGATAGGTCGATATGCTTGCCATTCAGGAACACACACTGTGTTGTTTATGTAGAATGGTAGTGGATAGAGCGTCTGTCCTGGGACTGTAAGGTCGATCACATGGCCTTCTCATACCAACAGAAGCTAATGGGGGTACCTAGTTCGATTCGGAGTCATTTACTTTATGTCTGAATCGGTTTTCATCTCAAAAGTCCCAACAGACACATTCTGTATACTTGGAGCAGAGATTTTATTATTACTATTATTTTCGATTATTGTTGCCACTGTAGCATAAGTGGTATCAACTTTAATTGTCTAAATAGCGAGTAAAGGTTTTTGTAAGTGAGGGAGCAGATGTGAAAAAGCTGTCATTTGATTTTGGCTAGGGAACTAGATATGAAGAACATAAGATGTCGTTAGTCTGTTCATGTTTGACTTATTAGATGGTGAATATTCCAATGCATCCTTGGTGTCACCATGTTTAATTGTAAGATCACTCAGAAGCCAATATGTCGTTAGTGTTATCACGTGTAAATTATCAGATGGTGAGTGCAGACAATGTGTCGTTAGTGTTATCAAGTTTAAAGTATCAGATGGTGAGTACAGACACTGTGTCGTTAGTGTTATCAAGTTTTAAACTGTCGGATGGTGGACAAAGTCAATCTGTCGTTAGTGTTATCACATTTCTATTGTCATATGATCCAGAAGCCAATCTGTCGTTAGTGTTATCACATTTCTATTGTCATATGATCCAGAAGCCAATCTGTCGTTAGTGTTATCACATTTCAAAAGTTGGATGATGTAGAAGCCAATGTGTCGTTAGTGTTATCACGTGTAAATTATCAGATGGTGAGTACAGACAATGTGTCGTTAGTGTTATCACGTTTAAACTATCGGATGGTGGACCAAGCCAATCTGTCGTTAGTGTTAACACATTTCTATTGTCATATGATCCAGAAGCCAATGTGTCGTTAGTGTTATCACGTGTAAATTATCAGATGGTGAGTACAGACAATGTGTCGTTAGTGTTATCACGTTTAAACTATCGGATGGTGGACCAAGCCAATCTGTCGTTAGTGTTAACACATTTCTATTGTCATATGATCCAGAAGCCAATCTCTCGTTAGTGTTATCCCGTGTAAACTATCAGATGGTGAGTACAGACAATGTGTCGTTAATGTTATCACGTGTAAATTATCAGATGGTGAGTACAGACAACGTGTCGTTAGTGTTATCACGTTTAAACTATCGGATGGTGGACCAAGCCAATCTGTCGTTAGTGTTATCACATTTCAAATGTCAGATAATGCAGAAACCAGCGTGCCGTTAGTGTTATCACGAAAAAGATGGTGTAAAAAGCCAATACATACATGCCCTACGTGCTGAATGAAAATAACTGCAGTATAACCTGCCAAATATCATATTGTTCAGAATAGCCAGACATTGTTTTGTTCTTCGCGGGTGCTATTCGGAGTTTGGATGTGGATGCAAGAGCCTTCATCAATAAAAGGATCTAGCATCAACTCAAGACATGTACATGCATCTGTTTCCGTTACCAACAGAAGACAAAGGCCCAGCGATGAAGAGTTTACCACCTTACTTTACACGTTGCTAAGTGGACGCTCCCATGATCGGAGCAGCATGACAACCTGTAAACAAATACAACCGTATCAACATCTCCACAAAGCAATCGATTGTCCATTTTCTGAATGTCTCGCGCCTCACACGCCTCTCCAACATGCCACTAAATTCACTTTTTAAATGATAAATGGGTTGCAGATCGGTAACTTTATTTAGTGTTGTAGGTGGGCTTGGGGGGGGGGGGAGCATTCACAGCAAATGACACGTTACACGTCAGGGGCGGATACAGCTTTTTGAAATTGGGGTGCATTTTCACCCGAGTTTCATTCGTCATGTAACAAAATTTCAGGACAAAAAAAACGGAGTGTGTGCTTCCCTGTAACGCCCCACCCCTACCCAACCCCTATCCCAGTCTGGATCCACCTCTGCACATGAACGTCCCCGAACGTCCCCGAAGTTTTTATGCCTTCTAGTTCACTCTTACTCCCTTACAATTGTGTTGGTGATGCGTTCGTCCGGCAGAAAGGCTTATCAGCATCCGCTTTCCTGTCAGATTCTCAGTAATCCGCTGATATGATTTCCATTTGTGTTGTACACTTTTCACCCCATGGAATATTTTTCTGTCGTGATTAACGATTGATTATGAGGTTACACTTTATCTGATCGAACAGATGGAAATATACTGAGGAAAACAATTAAGGGAACACCTCTTCATCGAAGAGTCTTTCAGATTCTCAGATTCTTGTGAAGAAACCTGGAGAAGAATAAAGAAGCTCTTGTGCTTTCATATGTTCCCTTAATTGTTTCCTCACTATATTATCCACATAACTATGCATAAACCTGTATGGCGTCCATTAAGTGAATCACTTTATATCTATATTATTCGTTATTCTTTACATTTATAAGTTAATGGTTCTGCAAGTGTTAAGGAAATGAGCATACATTGCACTACTGGGCGGAGTGAATGAGTGTAGTTTTACGCCATTCTAGGAATATCACTGTGGGAAACAAAAACATTAATACACACTACGTTAGAGCCACATGCAAATTATCAAATCATGATCATATAACCAAACAATGAATAAGTTGATCTCCAGCCAGCCGTGCTTGTCGTAAGAGGCGACTAACGAGATCGGGTGGTCAGGTTCGCTGACTTGGTGTATACATGTCATCGCATCTCAGCTGCGTAAATTGTTGCTCATGCTGTCGATCACTGGACTGCCTGGTCCAGACTCGATATTTACAGACTGCCGACATGTAGCTGGACTATTGCTGAGTGTGACGTAAACAACAACCAAACAGCAAACCAAGAAAATCTCACCCCTTAAGCACAGGATACGTATTCGTTCCCACGTATAATTTCTAAAGGTATAGCTAGGTTGAATCCCGAGAGGACCAAGGTACTTCTCATTGTTGAGCAATTTCCATTAATCACTAGAGATAACATCTCCAGATGTTCACACGAGATTACATTCCCACTTAGACGAGATGCCATTATGAATGTAGCTGCTGGGGAGGAAAGACGAGTGTAGTGTAGAATGCATAAGTACCAACATCGTCAAATATGAGCGATCATATTGATTTGTTGATTGATCATGATTCTTATGATAGATAACTTAATATGTATATTTGATGAATAGCTACCTGAACTGATGCAAGCGTTAGAAGTCATGCATAGAATGCATATGATGAAGAAATTAATAATTTATCCTTTTCTATGTGGTCATTTATCATAATCGATTTATCTTTGGTGATGTTTCTTACATTAGCCAACCTTGAATACAGTAACTGTTATGTTTGTTCATACTTTGTACTCACTGAAATGCAAAAATTACTAACAGTGTATACTTGTGTTACTCATGTATTGGATAGTTACCTTCATAATGGACACTTTAGACCGAAGAAAGAAACTTTGAATAAAAACCAGATGATCACTACCTAAAATCAAACGTAAAATTTGTAAACGATTTCTTAAAAGATGACAACACATTTCTTCCTTATAAAGAATTCGTAGAACTGTATGGGGTAAAAACAAATTTCCTTGAATAAACAGGGTTATTATCTTCACTTAAATCATACTCGAAACTGGGTTCGTTCCAATTTAATATTCAAGTAGACTTATCTTTTATTGTCCATAATTTGAAATACTATTCAAAGCTAAGAAAGGATGTAACATATGTTACAACAGGCTTCTTCGCAAAAAGACTATAAACAAAAAACCGGTTTATCAAAGCAAGTGGGAAAAAGAGCTGACCATAGATATCACCCCTAGTCAATGGAAAACATACAATTGTCTACCATTTCGAGCTTCGTATAGTTCTAGACACAGATGGATTCAATACCGTACTTACATAGGATTCTTACAACTAATAAAGATTTTTATATGAATACAAACTAATAGAATCACCACTTTGTACTTTTTGTGACGCTGAAATAGAATCGATCATTCATTTATTACATGAATGCAAACATGTCAAAAAGTTGTGGCAAGATCTACCGGAATGGATTGAGAATGAAACAGACACTCAGTTGAAATTAAACAATAAAACCATTATACTCGGAGTTAAAGAGAGAAAAAATGACGTGCTAAATTTCATACTCATATTAACTAAAGAATACATATATTCTAGAAAGGTAGCAAACATTGTACCTTCTCTCACTGGTTTGAAACTAATATTGAAATAGAATTACCAACTACATAAATTTAATGCATACCCCCAGTGCAAATATGACTCTATTGTGACATTCTGGTCGCCTTGCCATAATCTATTTACACAATAATAATTTCGTAATTTGGTTTGTTTCTTATGGCGTATACACAGATACGCTGACTTGTCAATGTTGTACCCAGATCAAAAAGAAATAAAGGGATGAAAAAACTACTTTGAATAAAGGAGTTTGGGAGTAAGTTTAGTTTTTCGCAGCTTATAGCAATATTCAAGCAATGTCTCATCTGGGGAATCCAACTGTTTTCTTCACTGTGACGGGCGAACGTTTAAATCCAGGAAGTAAACATCAATGCCAATTAAAAAAATTTACATATCTTGCGTCATATTAAGTAAACTTAAGGCAACTCAAGGTCACTGTCTGTGCCCATCTTTTGCTTGGTATGATTACTTGGGGAAAATGTTCATGTCTAATTATCTTTGTTTAAAAACATCTCTGCACAAATTTGTGAAATATCCACCAGCAGTTTTCATTTTCATGCAGTTTTTTCAGTCAATTTTCCAGTGGTCTACCCTACAGTCATTATTCATATAATCCACAAAGATTTGCAAAATGGAAACATAGAGTCTGTAAAGGAATAATACCAGCATCCTTCTCTTCTCCAATAGAAAGCAGCGGCGGTGACAGCAGTCAACACAACGCTATCGACCGTCTGTCGGTGGTGTTCGACAGAATCTACGGCCCGGACTATCGAGCTGCCAGGCGTCTCATCCACAAGCGACTTCGCCAAAAGAACATGGGTTCGCCGGGAAAGAAGCCCCCTCCAGCAAGAGACGATAGTCTATATCAACGAATTATGGCGTTTAGACATAAAGGGGTAAGTCAGGGTTGTTGTCTGGATCCTCTACGTCTTATGTTTTCCGTATAAGAAGAGAGTAAGGGACCTCATACCGATGATGATATATGCGCCTTAATGGATTTATGGCTGGGTGAATATTGAATATAGTTTGCCGCCCGGGTGGAAACACTTTCGTAAAATACGAAAACAAAAGGCTGTAACGTTCCTATATAAAAGGGGAAACATCTGTTTTCTAAAGAATGAAGATATTAAATTAAAGTATCCATTTCTATGAGAGGCTATTACTATCAGTCTCAACTGAAACGATAAGAGAGATATACATGTATCTGTATTTACTGATGCCATAGGTTCTGTCACGTTCTGTCAATGAAGCATTGGTAATGGAGAACTTTTATATGTAAAACATACGTAATGTGTATATAACCTTGTACTAGGCGACCTAGTGGATCCAACCTAACCTTGTCTGACATTAAGAACTTGCTCTACATATTTCTCCGTCAGACTGATATGTATGAACCTTGTATTATTATTTCTTAGATTTCACAGACTCTATCTATTTGAACTTCGCATCCTTTTAAAATACTATGATCGTTGATTGAGATTGAGATTGAGATTGAGATTGACAACACAATACAAAAATAGGCTAAAGATCGCCAACAACTGAAGGTACATCACCAAACTAGGGACATCAACAATATTGATGCCTCTGTCACTGCCAAAGATACAATAACGATTATGCACGCAACAAATGGAGATAGATTGCTTATGTTCAGCTGTTACCTTTCCAAACCCAGATCTTATTGTTGCAGGAAGTACAGGGTGTGCCAAAATGTGCATTGGTACACTGAATTTGTTCAAAATTGCCTCTGTACACCTAGCAGAAAATGGGTACTTTGGGAAGTCCTGCCCTGTCCTGGGTACCTGGGGACTATTTACTTTCTAGTGCCTAACAGGCGGCTTTTTTATCCGGAGTAATAATTATGAAATTGTGAGCTTTGAACAGGATATCTAGTCTGGGAAATGACGTTATAAATATTCTCATTATTATTATGATTGGTATAACAAATACGCATAACACACCAACAGTTAGAGAAGTGATCAGTCTCAAACGTCTTTCAAACACATATCATTTTTCGTAAAAGGCAAGATAGTGAAAAAAACGTAATTGAAAAGATCACTGAAAATAAATAATACCGGGTGGTCCTCAAAGGATAAGCACGTCCTGTTCTCAGTTAGCAGCGATTAGCATGAAAATATAAATCCAACAAAATGACTCGTCAATGTTCTCAATTACTTGCGTTGTGAAGGTCCCCCCAAATCCTGTAATGTTTCATGTAATTGTAATACGGCCCTGTTAAATGTTACCGTGTTAACCGTATAGCTTATACAGATTCAATGTCCTGTCAATAATGAAATCATATTTCTGTTTAGCCTTGGGACCAGTAGCAACATAGTTCTCTATTCAGAAACTGGCATTATAGAATGCATTTACATAGAAGCGCTTTTATGTTAACCGAACACTGCTTTGTATCGTTCGACTATAAATCACTGACAGTCGCTGAGGCGTGTTAGTTCATGAAAACCGAGTATGTAAACAATGATTGAAAACTATCGATACGGCTATTTTGTCCATACACGTTTAGCTGGGGGCAGTTGGTCTGCTTTACTGGAAAACTATAAACTATGGATCACCGTGACTAAAAGGTATCTATGTTTTTACTTCATAATATATACAGAGTACAATGATGTACAAATTACAGTACACTACCACTGTACATTGGTCAAAGGATGTCTAACATACCTATACAGGTGTTAGTGAATGAAAGCTATTGTACACTGTATTGTACGTAGACATATCAATATCGAACTTGATTCTGTTTGTATAGTCAACTACAAGATCTCAACCCACATTCGAAAAAAACGTCCTCATCTCAAGGCCATACCATGTATCTACGGGACCATTGTTATGAGATCGATTCAGTCCCAGTCGTAGATGGCTCGAGAGTATAAGTGCGTTGATTAATATTCCATATAGGCATATCATTTGTCCCAGGTTAACGAGTACAGGAGTCTGTAACCATTGCACTGTTGACTTTTTGTCTCTTTTAATAGACTCTTTGGGCTAGCCTAATGGTTAAAGCGTTCGCTCGTCACACCAAAGACCCGGGTTCGATTCCCCACAATGGTACAGTGTGTGAAATCCATTTCTGGTATGCCCCGACGTGATACTGGTATATTGCTAAAAGCTTAACTCACTCAATCTAGTTTAATGCAGAACACATCCAGAAATGTCTGTTCATGACTGAGTTAATTATCTAGACAGGTTAATGCAACTGATGGCAATAGTTTTAAAAAAGCCCACCATGGGATGCCATATGTATTCAGCGTTCTTTTAATGGCTTGATATAGTAGGATTTATGAATAGAGTTAAGTAATTAGTATTAACCTTGATCGAGTTCAAGTTTGGTGTTTACCGCTAAAAAATGCTCTAGCTATGCCATGTGACTTAAAATCATAACTCACTCACTCTAGCTATTGAATATGGTTAAAATTTTCCTATCAAACGTTGAGGAAGAACATAGTGTAATAGTATGAGATGTATAAAGAGACGTCAGTTCGGATGATTATGTATGACAACAGAAAACAGACAAACATTAAGCCATATTGCATTACTGTCGTGAATCGAGATATCATCAACATCTTAAAGTACATATTCGTGCTGCAGTCTCTATGCACGATGATATTGACTGAGTTCCTTTACACCACACCTGACAAATGATGCATGTTGCCGCGTTTGACAAGACTTGACATGAGCAATTAATTACTACCTCCAGACTGATCACACGAGAGGATAATCAATTACCGTGCATTTTTCGTCGAACACAAGTGTTTACCTTGAAGTGCTTTAACACAAACATAGGTACTACTGTGTTAGGATCTACATGGTGTTCTTCGCACCTATTCCACTCAAGTAATATGTCAATAAGATGATCGTTTCATCCCAAATTTACAATATCAAAATATTTTCCAATAACTATGGCAATATCGACAGTTCCACAAGGCCTTTTATCCAACTATCGACTGGATCCTGTCTCCGCCATCACAGGTTTTCATCGAGCTGCCGGAATCTGTCAATATGTTTCTATTTTCCACTGTTAGAACGTAAATACAAGATGCAAGGTAGACAAAAGTCTCAAACCATTAAGGTTTTCACGTTCAGAAAGGAACTTGTTATTCGGCATTCTATCTTTTTATGTTTTTCAACATGCTCAGATGTTATTTTCCATCTTTGTCTGAAAAATAGATTCATGAATAATATAACAACAATTTCATGAATGTTTGGACATGCTCTGTCATGCGCTCATTCTAATGATAGATACTAAACCTGCCTATATGGTGTATGCACTCAATGCATTATAAGGTATAAAATACACATCGGTAAGATACTGAAAAAATAATTCGTTTATATAGGTAAGTGATCATAATCTTCAATGGGTATTTTCTTCGGTTCGTCATAAACTTCAAGAATATTACTAATCCTGTAATCGGCTGATAATTTTCAGAATAAATTGTAAATGATCAGGGCTCCGTTCCACAAACGCCTCGTAAGACTAAAATCTCGTAACTTCCCTCGTAGTACTCGGACGCACGAATGCTACGAGAGAAGTTACGAGATCTTAGGAGGCAACAATGCTACGAGAAAAGTTTCGAGATCTTAGGAGGCACGAATGCTACGAGAAAAGTTACGAGATCTTAAGAGGCAACAATGCTACGAGAAAAGTTACGAGATCTTAGGAGGCACGAATGCTACGAGAAAAGTTACGAGATCTTAGGAGGCAACAATGCTACGAGAAAAGTTACGAGATCTTAGGAGGCATGAATGCTACGAGAAAGGTTACGAGATCTTAGGAGGTACAAATGCTACGAGAAAGGTTACGAGATCTTAGGCTTACGAGAGTTTTGTGAAAAAGGGCCCTGAGGCATGAGATAAAACAGCTGTCTTACACGTTATAAAATGATACATTTTCTATTTCAGACTCCCGGGATATCTCCTCAGCCATCAGGGGGCGAGGTAATGTATGTAATTCGATATTCCTGCTCTGAAGACCCCGTGTGTTTTTATTCAATCAAACATATTGATTTCTATACATATTATATTCCTCACTGGATTGGATTCATTGGAACTGTTGTTATCCTCTTTATATTCATCTCATCAAGTGTCATGCCTTTATTTATTTCTTCCATCTATATCGGATATTACCCTAGACTAATATCTAGGTTCTGAGATAAACATATTTAAAAGAAAAAACAGTGATAAATTGAATTAAACATTAATACAATACAAAAGCGCCAAGACGTGACACATATTCTAGACTTGGATGAACAGCAATTGGTATATTTATGGGCCTGTGTGACAGACTGATTCTACCCAAGATACACACGGGGAAGTTCACTTAAAGATAGCTATCACTATGCCCCTTTTGACAGACCTTATGAAATAAACGATCGACAGTAAGGTAATATTAAACCTTGTACAGGGAAAGCTGTAAAAACCGGCATTTGTCCAATCCGTGTTGTCAACACCGGCATAAAATATCAGTCCCATTCGTGACTTGCACACTTATCATTAGCTTTACAATCCGGTATATTGTCTAAACTGGATTATTTATTCAGTCCCAATGAGTTTAGACAGCTTGCACTATATTTAAACACCTGTTGTTCATTCATTCATTCACTCACTCACTCTTCACATCATCTTAACTGATTCTGTGGATTAGGAGTGATCCGCAGATGTTATTTGTACACGTCGAGTTTTCACCGTTAGTTACATGCAATGGTTGAATCGTGTCATAATAAAACAATGTATCATGACACCATATTACTCGACATACTGAAGGCAATTTAGATACGTGTAATATTCGACATATGAGGAGTAACCCATGAACAGATGTTGCTTTCAAGAACGTCTGAAGGGAACGTTGTATACGGTGCCTAGACAAAGTCTAGCATATACTTGAGTCTAATTTGCAAAATATGGACATGTAAGTGTCACCTTCAGTTGAGGCTCAACGAAATGTTCAAAAGCCACTCTGTAATATAAAGCGATATACCTTCCCCCTCGTAATCAGAAATCACAGCTCAATGCATCGAGCATCGGTGGAATTTCGACTGGATCATAAGCATAGATTCATGAATCAGTATCACATAGTGATATCCTTGGGTGTTCATAAAGCGGTTTCGCGTATCATGGTCAGCAAATGTCATCGTCACGCGTATCACGGTCAGCAAGTGTCATCGTCACGCGTATCACGGTCAGCAAATGTCATCGTCACGCGTATCACGGTCAGCAAGTGTCATCGTCACGCGTATCATGGTCAGCAAGTGTCATCGTCACGCGTATCACGGTCAGCAAGTGTCATCGTCACGCGTATCACGGTCAGCAAGTGTCATCGTCACGCGTATCATGGTCAGCAAATGTCATCGTCACGCGTATCACGGTCAGCAAGTGTCATCGTCACGCGTATCATGGTCAGCAAGTGTCATCGTCACGCGTATCACGGTCAGCAAGTGTCATCGTCACGCGTATCACGGTCAGCAAGTGTCATCGTCACGCGTATCACGGTCAGCAAGTGTCATCGTCACGCGTATCATGGTCAGTAAATGTCATCGTCACGCGTATCACGGTCAGCAAGTGTCATCGTCACGCGTATCACGGTCAGCAAGTGTCATCGTCACGCGTATCACGGTCAGCAAGTGTCATCGTCACGCGTATCATGGTCAGCAAATGTCATCGTCACGCGTATCACGGTCAGCAAGTGTCATCGTCACGCGTATCACGGTCAGCAAGTGTCATCGTCACGCGTATCATGGTCAGTAAATGTCATCGTCACGCGTATCACGGTCAGCAAGTGTCATCGTCACGCGTATCATGGTCAGCAAGTGTCATCGTCACGCGTATCATGGTCAGCAAATGTCATCGTCACGCGTATCACGGTCAGCAAGTGTCATCATCACGCACAATGACAAATAAATACCGAACGTCAACGTGACAGTATACTGAGTTCACGAAACAGTTTCCATAGAGCCAAAGGATAACCAGTGAAAACTGTATCACTGAAAATATCCGATGACAATAGTTAACGAGAAGGGGTGAGGCAAAGGTAAGAAAGTATCTGATGACAACAGCTAAAGCCAATGGTAGGCATGCAAATGAAAACAAAACTCAAGGAAATCAAGATGTATGTACCTTAGTTTCCTTGAACATAAATATCTGGAACGTCCCAACTATAGTTACATCCATTTAGTGGATTAACCCTTGTCCATCAGTGAGTGAGTGTGGTTTTACTCCGTTTCTAGCGATATTCCAGCAATATCACGGCTGCGAAAGCAAAAACTGGCTTCACTTATTATACCCTTATGGGAAATCGAACCCTGGTCTTCAGCGGTTTTATCCACCTGATTACTTCACCGCCCCTAGTTACGCTGAGTGAACGACTTGTGCGATTGCGACCTATATATGTTCATGTTTTGACATAGAGTGTGAGTTATGTTTATTTGACCTATATTCCACTAGGAGCGCCTGGATTGGAACCTACAAACGCAGATTGGTTCTCGTGCCAAAGGGACGCAACTCATCACATCGAATTCCGGCGTCTCGGTCGTGCGTGCATCCTAACTGACCTAGATTAAATGTTCATTTATATCCACATCTAGGTGATCTTTAGAGCGTTAAAATAATTATGTGAGTAGTTGTCAGGAAAAGAGAAGCGATTAGTTTCAGTCGCCGTGCTTGACAAGGCACACCCCACACCGTGACCAACCAATAAAAGAAGTATAGGAAGAGCGAGTTGTTTAGTTTTCAAAGGGGAATCTGAATCTTTGATGAAATAGTATTCCCATGTTTAAAATATACCCATTCGCTATGAATAGCAAGACATGCATGAGTTGTTTCAATCGACACGTTGCAAGCAGGAGGTCACGTCGATGATTTCAGCTCTATAAAATGTGACAATAGCGTTTTTGTCAGCATATCTTTCTCATTTGCTGGGGTCAAGATAAAAGTACAAATTTCATTTAAATTTCATCTAACATAAGAAACCTCTGCTAAAGGAAATGCCGACTACACCATGAACGTCTAACTGTTTCAACAGTATTACTACTGTACTACAGAGTCATAACCAAAATTCGTGGATAATCTTGATTGGTTGATCGCGAAAATTATTATGTCACGCCTTGTTGACAAAAAAGTTCCGAATCTCTGCATTACACGCAAATACATTAAATATGATTTTCCAGCATTGAGATAAATAGGCCCAGATCACTAATATTACCATAAATAAATTACTAAACGATGTCCCGTGTAATACCATATTTCTGAAACTTGTGAATGGTATTGGTATCAAAACCGCTAGATGCTAAACCATTCCCTCGCTTCATAATTTTTTTTTCAAAATGGGGAGTTGTATCCGACATCATTTAGTAATGAATAGATCGCTGTACAAAATTTAGGATCATACTTTCAAATCCCATATTTGCCGTCAGAACTAGAACCGGTTTCCGAATATGTATCCAAGGTGGGAAATATATTTTTGGCATTTATAAATCAACAAGCTTAACCTCAGTGAGATACATATGGACTAAAATGGTTAAGAACCTTCCTTGATTCCTAAACAAAGTCAACACGTGGTTTTTGGAGGTCGTGGGTATTTCAAACTTTAAGTCATTTTGTTCGTTTCATTGCAGACACCCCCGAAGTCCCAGTCCAGACGGGTATGTATTCCGACTCGATTAGTCCAGATAACCTGAGTTTGTTATTACGGGTTTGAACCTCGGTTGCTAGTTTGTTCTAACACCTGCATCGCTGGAACTATGTGTGACGGGTGCCATGCCGCTCTATATATCTGGATTAGAACAGTTGCTCACTTGAACATAGAGCCTCACGTATTTACCTACACAAACACATACACACACACATCGCTATATAAGTCTCATCTCATCTCGCAGTATTCGACTGGCAACATATCCTGAATTAGCTCGTGTCTGTTGATAAATTGTCATGGATACACGCGCAAGTATGATGTTATGCATGTACATGAATAAAGTAAGTTCATACATATGTGTACATATTTCATCGCGGTTGCTGTAACAACTGCAGGGTTGCTAAGGACGCTGTAACCAAGGATAGTTCTTGTTAATGAACGTCATATAAACTGGGTCCATGTATTTTCATTTACAGCCATCGAATGCCAGGAGGCCCAGCAATTCCAATGCTGTAAGTTTTTCAGCATATCTTTCTTCTTCTAACGATTGAAATTAATATTTCAATAACGTGTTATAAGTCAGTATAACTAGCAGCATTGTTAAGATGTTATAATTTTATCTAATGCTTTTATGAATGATTAATTGTGATTAAAAGTATATTAGACATGTGACGAAGTTTACTGTTATGTCACTTATATGTAGACATCCATGTAATAACAATAATAGCCTCGTGCTGTTATACATAGTCACAGAACCCGATATAGTGTGGCAGTACCCGTAAAGATCCGGGTTGGACTCGATCTTCAGTAACCCATGCTTGCCGTAAGAAGCAGCTAACGAGATTTGGTGGTGCGGTTCGCTGGCTTGGTTGACACATTGTATCCCAATTGTGAAGATCGATGCTCATGCTGTTGATCACTGGACTGTCTGGTCCAGACTCAGTACAGACCACAGCCATATCACTGGAACATTGCTAAGTGTGGCGTTACACCAAAAACAAAACTAGTGACGCAGTTAAACATGGACACTCCATGGTCACTCATTTGACTGAATACCCCGCAACGCAATTCATAACGCTTTTAAGGTTAAGGTCTTTCCCAACAGGTGCCTCAGTGGTGGTCGAGGGTTCGATCTGTGATTAAGATATTTGTGCAACATTTATACTAATGCTGGCCTAAACTCCACTTTGAATATTCTACAAAAAAAACTGGCATACCTATGCAAATACGTGTACAATGACATATGGTTTGTTACAGACACCACAACGACAATCTCCACAAGCCAACAAAGTGAGTGGATATTTTCTTGACTTTCAAGAAACAATCAGTAATATTCCAGGATATCAAGGTGGGGACTCCAGAAATGGGCTTCACATATTGTTCCCCTGTGTGGAATCGAACCTGGGTCTTCAGCGGGTTTTAATCATTAGGCTACCCCACCCATCCCGACATTTTAAGCGAACGCAACCAGTTTATAAATACTAAAAAGATTTGGGCAACAGAATAACTAAAAAAAAAGAATTAATGTTCGTAGTATTTAACTTTGGATGTGATGGTTGAAAAAATTAAATATTTTCTTAATGTTACTCGCTGATCATCATCATAATCGTAACAACGACTCTGCTTATCTTGTATTCCCATGTCAGTAGTGGGTTGGTTATGATTTTAGTGAACACCTGGTGTCACCAATGATTTTCAGTGAGCCATTGCTATTTGGCCTTTTACACCCATTGGAATCCTGAAGATCATCAAGACTGTTATGTATATCAACACCTCGGTTGTTATTTCAGACACCACAAAGATCCCCGCCTCAATCTGATAGGGTAAGTGTGTCACTTCTCTGCAATGGTTTCTATATGCATGACCCCACAAAGAATGTTTCAGTTAATTGTGTTCCATGGAATGTGCAAGCTGTTCAGCTTGACCTGATCAAGTGAATGCCAAACATTGCGTGACCGTGTCACAACTGGTTGGATCCATTATTGTGAAGGGGTGCGCCTTTGTCAGGTGATTGTCAACATGCCCAAACAGCTGAGATAAGATCGCCGTTTGATTTCTCAATGTCCAGAAATCGTCAGCAATATCCTAACTTCCCATAAACAATTATCTACAGATCGTTTAATGTTTCCTATTCGGGCTTTTAGGCAGCGAGCACCAGCAGTGAATCGGATTCTGAAAGCAACTGACTTTACGTTGTAAAGTTAGTAAACCAAACTAGACAGCTTACGACTGTAAAAATTACAACTGAATTACAACAAGAAATGATTTTTTTCAGAAGAGTCGTTTTCCGGGACAAGTTCTTAAACGAATCCATGTAAGGATGTTTCGCACGAACGCAACAATAACACCTTTCTTTGCTCCCCTTTTTAATCAGCGTAACTCGATCAGGCGTTCGTGTCATTTGACCTCCCGGGTCATGCATATGTAGAGTAGCTCAGGTCAAGCTGAACAACCTGTAGTGTGCACTAACAAATAATTATGTTTACGCTTGTAGAGGGTGTAGGACCCATTATTTAGTATGAATAAATTATATTAATGTATTGCAGTCATGTTTACGAAGTTAGGACAAATAACATATCTCAGAGAGATTATCCGTGTATACGCGAGATATCATTCTGATAGAAGACAAAATGCATATTGTACATATTTCTATGTTTTTGCTTTGTTTTTAGTACTTATTTCATTAGTGTAGTTTTAACAGCAGAATGCATTTCACAGTGTAGTTTCTATTGCAATATATTTGCATGTAAATTGTATGCATGCCGTCTTACCTCTATATAACGCCATACTGTATAATGTTTAAAGTTATATTATCCAGGACTAGTTATTGTTTCTTTATATCATTATCGATGTGCAGATGAAAATAAGAATGAACATAAAATGGAACCCATTGCAAGCGGAACTCCTTTCAAGTGATCAAACGTAGTTCATATGCAAGTCATGTATATTGCTTTTTCCTGTAATAATAATTTACACTCGGAAAACCGTAAAAGGATATTGATTTCATTTTAAATACAATTTAAATGTAAATTGCTTTTCACAAAGTCTGCTATGAATAGCAAATGTTTCATAACGTTTTCCTTAGAAGCACCTTTTCAAAATGGTTGTTTACAATCAGACGTATAAGTGGTAATGTGTGTAACAGTTCTTGCTTTGATATTACAGTGTGATACATGTGTGAACGCCCGCGAGAGCATTTATTCTCACATGGAATATGCATTCTTGCCATCAATATCCACATTTCACTTCATATCATCACATACACCCTTGCCAAAATCAACTGTTTCATTATCTACATCAAGTTCATTTTGTAACACTGTCATGCACCCTTCATTCACTTCATGCATGTCATCAAGAACACGATGCGTACAATACTAGTTACTATATATACATACATCAGATTCTCACGTCAGAGTCAAACATACATTTTCCTATGTCTCTGCAATATGTATCATGCTTATGTGTTTGTTAATGGGCCATAAAAATATCGTTTATTAATTAAATGATCATATCATTGGATATATGTCAGCTTTTCATAATCACCTGATTGCCACCGTATTTCAAGTTCATTTTGGAGGTTTTGATTAGCCTAGTAGGTAAAGTATTTGCTCATCACGGTGTTCACATTCATTGTGGTTGGCTCGGTGATATTGCTGGAGTATTGCTCCTTAAATATGTACTGAATACCTCTTGTTCCAGCCTTCTCGTCCTCAATCTAGAAAGGCTAAAAAATACCAGGTATGACATGAAATTTGCTACGGCACCTAGACCTCTGTAACAAAATGTGACTCTCTAATCTTTAAAGCCTTTTTAATCATCACTGACAAACGTACACCTGGAGAAGGACCTTTACTGTAAACATGTATATTCTCCTTGTCTGCCAACCATGTACTAAATAGTTGATAACTTCATCTTGTTAAAAGTTAACGAAGCGTAGATTACAATTTAATGTATATTTTATAGTTACGATTCCATTGATGTGTTAATGTTCCTCTTGGGCCAACTTATTGATTTCTATTATATTGACTTACAGCCAAGCAGTGAACGTCATTCTTCTCATTATTATGATAAGGTATGATACATACCACATACCTATGCATATCTCTCTGTATGCTACGTGTATAGCACTCTGTGTACAGCTCTATCTCACTGGTATACTGAGCTCCTGTGCTATATCTTCTTCTCATGCAAAATGGTAAACATTGGTGTCGTAAAATCTACATGAATCAAATTAAATAAATCAAAAGCATGTTAATCGTATAGTTTTACTGAATGAAAATTAATGTTATGAAGAAACATATTCGATCACATTTTAATTATTCGATTCTTTTTCAATTTAATATAATATCTTTGTAAACATCCGACCTTTGTAAAGTTAGTTTAGGGTAAATACATGTTTTGAGACTTTTTCAGAACCTGCATAGCTTTACAGTTACTCTTTTTATCTACAGTTTTTAACTGATTAAATTGAACGTTTTTGTTCTGATTGCACACTTATCTCCCTTTGGCTTTTAAGTGTCAGTATTCTGTTGTGTCTTTGATCGTCAACATGCAGCCCAGAGTTGTACTGTAATGTAATCATCAATGATATAGATTGCAAATGTACCTGTTTATCGCATACCGAGGATTGCTATACATATGGGTACTGGGTGATAGTAACTAATAAATAGATACTTAAGATCCCTTTTACTGCCATGACAGTATATAGATTATTTCCCATGGGCATCCGACAACAGAATGTGATTACAAAAACAATGTACTTCATGCGTAAACATTAGAGACAATAGCACCAGGTTAACAAATGTGTTCCCTGTCTCTGGGACCTTCTCGAAAACATATTCCCCTGGGAATACTAAACTGTAATTAATTGTCAGTGTAACTAGAGTCGTTAGGATAGGTCAAACATGCACCACAGTTGTTTACGTTTCCACGGTTACAGTTTATGTTGAAACAAAACGTAAAATCCATTTGCTGGTCAATATATGAAAGTGGCCTTTATGAAGTGCTACAAGTTACAAGGCAAGATACTATCCCCAATCACGCACACACGCGCGAGCGCGCGCACACACACACACACACACGAGCACGCGCGCGCGCACATACAATGCATTGCATAATGTTACAGTTCTTACAATTCATATTTTCACAAGAGTGTCTTTGCAAAGCTTATTTTGTTTAACACGTTCTGAAACATTATCTACTTTGTGTCATCATTGTTTTCAAAATGCTTTCTTCAAAACTGATACAGTAAACACATGAAACCAGAAGTCAAACACACAGATTCTGCCAAGTGATTATTTCTACTCTAAGTACACTAATCATAATTACAAAAAAAAATGCATAATCTACCGTGCGATATTTTGCTCTCGCGGGCGGCTGAACAGGAGTTATTTTCTCTTTTGGGAAACTGTCTGGTATTGGGTAGACTGCATATTGTTCACAGAACAAAACCCCGTACGATCGTGGCGGGAGCAAGTCGTCCTTTGAAAGCGTTGATCTGCCGCCATTTGATGACGATGACGAGGAGAATACGAACCCGACTCCAAAGCCGACTAAGACCGAGCACGCTTATGTTTCAAGACCTGGAAGTTCCCAGAACAGAAATTATCGCAAAAAAGCAGAGCAAGCCAAGGTACGCCAGCGGTCGCAGAGCGTATCTTCAATTAGTGGCCAAAAGCATGAATTTACAGGATCATATGTATCTAAACTTGAACCTGGCTATACTAACATCCCTGAAATTGTGTCCACAAACTCACAGCATGGGAATTACGTCTACCTCAGTAGGTCTAAGTCTCACCCTGACCTTTGGCTCTATAAGTCTGACACGGAGTCCGAGGAGTCACGGGGTCACATGGACAAATCCAGTGACCTCCGGAAACGCATAAGGAAGAAACGAAATCGGAGGTCAGCAAACGACCTTGACCTAGCTCAGAAGGTGTTCCTGAGGCGTCGCGTGATGGCATTTGTCGATAAGGTGACTAAAAGATGAAGTCATTGGCGCGTGACAGACGTAGGAAAGAGTTCAGACATCTCGATTTCTTCATTTCATTTACTTTGTCAAACTGTTTTCTTTTTTAGCTATAAATACTGAAACGTCTTGCACTTTCTCTTGGAGGAAATGATCAATTTGAGCATTCATTCAACTGATTAAGCATGCATCATATCTTTTAAACACACAACGGCATTTTTTGTAGTCCCGTGTCACTGCTCCCATGTTAATGGAAACAGCGTTCCAAGAGCTGTTGAACGAAAGCAGCACAACAAGCATATCGATTATCTTCTCCGTATTTGTCGAGTTCTAATTCAGCGTATCATGACAATTTGCTGGATCTAATCAATCAGCTAAACATCTCCGAGTGATCACGTGTCAGACTTGTTGCCACAGAAACATGACATCATCTGCTGTGTGTCTTTCCTGCGTCTGTATGTGCCGTCAATATCATGGAGGTCTGTTGTTTGGTTTGATGAATTAGTATTTCTTCTCTATACACATTGCTGAATTTACTTCTCACAGATATTTAAGAATAGAAACATGTCTTAGACCGCAGACAGGGGTATAGCTATCTCCATAACATGATATGCTTATTTATAATTAGTCAAGGCGTGACTGTCCATAAATTGTGTTTGTCAGAGCGAATAGGCGTTACGAGCAATGGCATTGTAGTTTTTTATCCTACGAATTAGACCTGTACCATCTGAGTTGTTATGTTGCCCCCAAGGTCCTAGCCGACATGGAGATCAATAAATCTATAAAGTTGTCCTCTTTGTCACCTGAGATTGCAAACACATCAACAATCACATGGGACGGCTCTGTTGCTTAGGTGACCGACAATAGAAGTCTATTGGAATGGTGAATGGGCAAATTGTCATTGATCAACGACATGTGCAGATGATTCTTGTTTCAGTTAATCCCTTTAGTGAGATATCAATTGCATGATGTACATAGTTTTCGTTCATGTAATGTTAACTACTAATCTATATATCCATATAACCATATGTGTCCTTAGTAGCATGTAAATTATACGAGTATATTCACAGTTTACATCTGTGTCTGTCCTGTGCACGTCTTTTCTACAGAGCCATAATTCTGGGTATAATCACACACTATTAACATCTTTCATCAGCACTTTCAAGGTATTTCCTTCCTATCGGTTTTTAAATTTGAAAAGTTTCTGAAAACCGAAAGAAGACCTATATGAGTACGTCTGAAAAGACAAACATAACATGTCTTTTCTGTTTATCACTAAGTGCGTTTGGTAGACGTACACGTATGTAAATGTAACGAATACTGGGTTCGGACGTCGTTTGTCATCAATGAAAATGAGGAACGTTTATCAAGTGTTGAATCACGTAACAGATTCTCTGTTTTCAGTCTGAGGAACCCACGACAGCTCGAGATGTGTATGTAGAGATGGGAGATGAAGGACAGGACAGTGTAAGTTACATCACAAACTGTATAACCATGTATCTTCTTATTCTTTGGTATGTTTTAGTTGTGCAAGTGTACATTCAGAACCAGCATAAAGATGAGCAGCCGGGTTGTATTGTTTGTATTGCGAGGTCAATATTTATCTATATCAGTATTCATCCATACACCCCGCCTAAGTCATTTACTTATTTGCGTTTATTATCTTATTTATATGAGGTGTGTGTGTGTGTGTGTGTGTGTGTGTGTGCGTGTGTGTATGCGCGCACGCGCGTGTGTGTGTAACCGGTTCGGGGTCAGTATGCTGCCGTGTCTGAATGGTACGTCAAACTCCGACATAGAATCCAGTACCTAGTACCCAAAGTTTACATCCCTATTTCATCAGTATGGGGGCGATGGGGTAGCCGGATGGTTATAACGTCAGCTCGTCACGCCAAAGACCTGGGTTCAATGTGTGTACAATGTGTGAAGCCCGTCTCTGGTGTCCGTTGCCGTGATATAGCCGGAATAATGCTAAAAGCCTAAAACCATGCTCACTCACTTTATCAATATGCTTTACACGATTTCTCTGTATATGTTTACAGCCGAAGAGGATGTCTAGGAATCAGTCAAGGCAGGATGACCTGCCTCCTGTAAGGGAGGCAACTCCACGCAGAGGAGATCGACCCTTGTCACGTGCAGCCTCAGATCTCAACAAACATACAGTTGTACCCCCCATCACCAAAGACAATGGCAGCAGACACAACACCCCAGACCAGAGACAGTCCAGTAGACCCCCGAGTAATCAAAACAGGACACCTAGTCGAAATAATACACCTTCATCTGATGATGCTCGAGCAACGATTCTTTCGCCAAGAAATCCGCCCGAACCGGTTTCACCTTCCAGCAAAGTTGATGACCAGCCCATTGAGCGGGCTGGTCCAAGCGATGTACATTCTTCAAGACCAGAACCGAATCAAGATGATAATCCAGTGGACGATCAAGACGATCATGAAAACTCTCCTGTGCCTGTCGTCCCTGTGCCAGACATTCCTGCGAGAACACCAAAGGTTAGGAAAGAAGATGGTCGCATAGCCGCTTTGGAAAAACTGGCGGACTATAACTTGAAGACTTTAGCTGGGCAGGATGCTGGTGAGGCACCTGAGGTCGACCCTAAGGTCATAGATGAGTTGTTAGGTTCTGAGTTCCAAGAGAATCTTGATATCTTCTTGAAGTCATGATCCTGATCCTCATTTTGACGTCCAAGGATTCTGGTTGTGAAAGGTTCCAGAAGGAGTGTCGTCATTTCTTTAGGTCAGGAGTATGGTTCTATATTTGGATGGTCAAGAGCGGATGTAGCACAATTCTGCTTGAACATATTTGGAAGATTCTCTTTTCTGTTATCAGTGCACGATATGTCATCTGTTCCATTGCAACATTTGCATCGTAGTACGTGTAGCAGCGTGTGCGTTTTCTGAAGCAAGCGTTCCTACAGCCATACCAAGAAAGAGCTAGATCATCAACGTCTTAATCATCAGTAATCAGAGCCTAGATTTTCGAAGCTCTCTTAGCGCGAAGATAGCTGTAAGTGCCACACATTAACATCAACTTACGACTATCTTAGTCCTAATAGAGCTTCGAAAATCTGGGCCCAGGGCCCCGTTTCACAAAGCTCTCGTAAGCCTAAGATCTCGTAAGTTTTCTCGTAGCCATTGTGCCTCCAATACTGTAACACAGGAGCTACGGATGCTACGAGAAATGTTACGAGATCTTAGGCTTACGAGAGCTTAATGAAACGGGGCCAGGACGATGTACCACACAGAACAGATTCAACATTTGAAATGCATTCCAAAGGTCACCCGTATTTTTATAAAAAGAAATGCTTATTAATACATGTTTCTACGTAGTATTGTTTACATGTTTTCAAAAGTATGCACCCTTTGCAGATCCGTTATGATTGTTGTTTATCAGATATGTTACTGACATAACATTACCTATACATGTATCTACTAATGCAGAAGTGTACATTCAAAACCTGCATAAAGATGAACAGTTTGGTTCTTAACACAACATGGCCATGACACAGTGACGCAGTGATACTCGAAACAAATTTCTATTATAACATGATATTATCTGCCTTCCTTTGTACATTATTGCAGAGGAATATTCTTCATAGAACAATAATTAAGGCATCGTTTTAATAAACATAAAATTTCTGGAGTGTTTTCAGCTGCAAAAATATCTAGTCTCCGTCCATACCCTGTCGACGAACATACTGAAATCACCCAACTCTCATACCCAAACCGTTCTACTCTAGCAAGTGTTGCCACCCATACCAATGCATGTTTTTCTATCAACAGTAATATATATACATGGAGTATTTTGTTTTTGGCGTCACTCTGGTTAATATTTTTGTAGTATTCAATAATTGAAGTTATATTTTATGCACAGTAATACATATAAGAAGTATTGATTAGAAAGTATTTTTGCAGCTCCACTTAAGTTCCACTTCACATTTAGATCACTTCCCCACATCCCATAAGTCGCAAATTGTAAAGTGAAGGAGTTTTGTAAAATAACTTTTACGAGTGCTGTTTAAGTGTTTAGAATTATTGGCAACAAATTTCCCTTCAAACATGTACCGAGTACTACATGTAACCCTTCCAATGCATTATATATTGCCTCGTTTCTTGTCCGTGTCGATGGACTAGGTAAACACTCCGTGTGTTTCATTCGTAAGTAGACACTGACCTGTCCAACACTGTTTGTTTGTGTGTTACATTTACACGAAACGTGATCCCATTGTCTGTGATACTGAAATTTATGTATGCATATTTTTGAAAAATAAATTTCAAGAAAATATTTCGCGCATTTGTCTTGATGAAGGTTTTAGTACGATGAAATTGAAGGGTCCTAGAACAGACCCTTGCCATCCGTGAGAATCCTGGATAGAATTGGTCTTCAACAACCCATAGCTGTCTTTAAAGGAGAGTAACTGGATCGGGTGACTTGGTTCTCACATGTCATCGAATCCTTACTGCGAGAGAGAGAGAGAGAGAGAGAGAGAGAGAGAAGAAAAAACATTGCACATACATGGTAAAGTTACAAAATTGATACAGATGTATATACAATTGTTTTATTCAAGATAATTACCTCGAGCTACATTTTACGTAAGGATATACATTTTCAAGTGTATACATTTAATTAATTTATACAAGAAACCTCCAAGAATGGACATATATACATCATCATAGATGAGCAGAGATCAGACAGTGTAATATGGTAGGAGGTGTCGCTGTGTTCGGCAAACATCTAAAGAAAATTGTAAAATAATCTTTTCCTGTGTCTTGATCAACTTGATCAAAATTGATTAAAAGAGATTTTGACTAGACGTCTAAGACAGATGAGTTTACATTTGTCGATGTAACTATTAAATGTCGCAATACCAAATTTACAATAGTAGAATCTGTTTGTGATCTTTTATCAGGCCCCTGCACAATACGAGCAAAATATCGTGGTGTAAGTTCAAGTGCATCCGCTTGTTGACCCCTCATGCCAGGTAATATTTCACACCCACAGAGACTTGTTGTAAGTATCATTCTCAGTCAGATTTTGACACATGTGAATGGGTGGAGTAGGGAGTGGTCTACATTCCTTTGGGACATATTGAGAGGTAGATAGCACTAAACAGTTGGCATAAGAGAGTGATGATAAAGTCCCTTGCAAAGATGATGTGTTCATTAGTAATTTTATCCGGGGCAGGTGATTTGTTTTTATTTAGAGATGTAACGGCATCTTTAACTTCACTGAAGGAGAACTCCTTTTCCAGCCCATCATCATAGTCATAGGGAGATTTTGATATTAGTAACCCGTTTGGATACCTGATCTTCAAAGTTAGAATTCATTTTGCCTGACTCAATTTGTCTGAGCTAATTCTGCGAAGTATTTCCCCTAAATTCTACAGTTGTGAAGGAGCGTTGATCCACTCTCTTTCCCATATATAAGAACAGGGACATTAGTTAGGAGATAAACCTAGTGTGTTTGAAAATCAGAGACATGCTCTGAATTGATGGCGACTAAATTTCATTTGGAACCGAACGCGCAGAGTGAGGTTTCAGTTGTAATGTTTAGTCGCCATCAATTCAGTACAGCATGTCTCTGATTTTCAAACACACAAGGTTTCTCTCCATTCTACGATGACCCATTTAAAATGGAACTTCCTCGCTCTGCGGAAGACACTGATCTTTATAATCCAAACTCTACACGACTGAAACCAGACTGTTGTTTTGTTTGCCGAGATACTCTACGTACCCCCTTGGTTACACAATAATGGAATCGTCTGACCTACTTAATTTCATGGAAGTAGAGTTATGCAACAGTCTGAAATGGCGGGCGAGACAATGTTTACATTTTGCGAAAGTTTGAAATTTGAAGTGAAAGTGGAAAATACTTGACTGGATGACGAATCAGAACCCTCCAGAATCGAAGAATAGATCCTTTTCTGATAGACCTATGATCTGTATCTCATCAAAAACTGTTGATTTTTACGTTCGGCGAGTGTCGATGGTGCCTTCATGTACTTGCCTCCACCCCGGCATGAGGCAAAAGAGTGAAAGTTTTGTCAAAATATGTGTACATGCGACTAACTTGGGATTCCTGGAAACTTTGTTTTCATCATTTGGGGATGGATTTATGCCAAGTTTTTCTCAAAGTGTACGAACATAACAGTTGCGGGGAGGATGGCAGAGCAGAACTCCGGTGGTTCAATGTTTTACATCTATACAATATTGTGACATGATGGAGTATGAGTAGCATAAATTGGTTTTTCTCCAGAACCGTTGCGAATTTCCGATTCTAAATGGAAACAAATATACCATATTCCAGGTAGGTAAATGTTTACTAACGTTTTGCTGCACATTTTTCTACAAATAGGGGTGTATTTTGGCAAGGCATTCTGATTTATGTGTTAGATATCGTTTATGTTAAGGGCTGTGTATTGTAATTGAATGTTTTTATAATAGAGGGTAATATGATAGTGAAATTCCCATACAATTGTGGAGAAAGTATCATAATTGTATTTTGTGAGTTTGAATAAATGTTTTCAATCAGCATTTCCATCACGTCAGTTGTGTTCATATCAGCCATGTTGGTGGTCAAGCTGAAGTAGTGCGGCAATGTTATATATACATGCGTAGTGAAGCGCCGTGAAATCAGACGCATGTTCAATCCAAACATTTCGAACTATGTGGCAAATTCCTGAATCAGCGTCAAAATCCATGGAGTTGTTGTTATTATGACCTGCCATCATTGTGGTCAAATGAAAGTAGTTTCCCACAATAAGACTTGTTAATACGCGGTGAAACGGCCTAAAATCAGATAGCGTCAATCCAGCATTGATGCCGTCTGATTTTTCTGACCGATCAGAATCCAGTATTTTCTTGAGTCTTGGTAGAATAATAGTTGCTCTCTGTCTTCGAACAGTTTTATAAAAGGAGTTCTTGTCAGCATTTCATGTCTATAGTGCCTATTGAATTTTAAGAAAAGTCGCCGAAACTTTCTCCTCTTCATAGGCTGAGCGTGATTGAGATGTTGGATCATGAGGTTTATCATCGTTTACGCACTCGCGTCGAGCAACGCGCATGTGGTATTGAACATTATTTAACACGTCTGATTTAAAAAGTGGCTTTAGGTAAAGCTTATAACGCTATATGGTATGGTGTTGACACTTGCGTGTACTAAGGCCATGGTAATCTTATCAGTATGCATATCAACTGGGTTATCCTGGTGTTCGTTTACATGGGGAGGATAATGATATTGTATGTAATATTCAAATAAGTGTTGATAGGAGCCTGTATGATTTTCACTGGCTCTTCACCCTTGGGGAACATCGAAGTAATCTCCACTGCTGTGCTGTTTAACTATGGACAAGTCGATTATAATGTAGTGACATGCATCAATGATTTGAACATCATTAATATAGTGGCTTATACATGAGGAGACGAGTTTTTAGTCAATCATGCTTTGATATAAGTTGCCCTTTGGTCTATAGGTATATGTCGATATGTTAAAACTGGATGTTCTTAAACGGTTTACGATTTCTCACCGATAACGCACCTATTAAAATCGTATACAGTCGTGATAAAAGGGATGTACCTACATCAGATTTAAAGTCACCAAGTAGAATTGTACACATCTAAGATAGGGAGTAATACATATCAAGTACTTCATTGAGACCATTGTAGTAGGTTGCATGCAATGCATTGGTTGAAGGTAAACGACAAGCAATTACATAATCATCACAATAGCCTTGTCCTTGGATTCCTGGGGGCCTGACATCGCTGACACCTGACACATTGTCTTCATAGTGATCACGGGTATAGTCACAGATTAAATCTTTAACAGTCAAATAGTTCTTTCACACTGACATTGTATTGCACAAGACGTTTCGTTTTCATTCTGGGAACACATTGTAGTGCGTTATACTGTTTAGAGAGGGATCTGATATAACGGGAGATATCATTCTTTACCTTGTCAGTGTTGTTTGACCTCCGTGACGAGGGGTGAGTGACATTGTACCAGGTGTCGTCTGCTTGCTGAGGTCACAGGGAAAGAAAGTCGTTGTCGAAGTCGATGTAGCTGGGGTCGATGTCAGTATATTTGGCTGCATGGTCTGAGCTGGTTGAGTGTATTGTTGGTCTCACCATGTTGTCGTGTTACCACTGTGATGTTATTATTATTATTATAAATGTTCTTGTATATTATGTTATTATTATAAATGTTCTTGTATATTATGTTATTATTATAAATGTTCTTGTATATTATGTTATTATTATAAATGTTCTTGTATAGCGCACAAATCAAACTGCAAGGCAGTTTCTCTAGGCGCTAGGTATTTGTCCCTCGATCACCGGATGTCAATCTCAACAGCACATCGTATTTCAATCTCAACTCCCTGGGGAGTATACAACTCTTGCTGCCACTAGGCGCACCGAGTTTAGTGTGGCTCTCTCATCCTAACGAGGTACCCATTTGACAGCTGGGTGGACTGGGACACATAGTCACAGCACTTTGTCCAAGTTTACAGCAGGTTGCTGTACCCGTAACTAAGTGTATGCACGTGTTCATGTGGCCAGCATCTGGTCATATACCAACGGATTCGTGGGTTCTTCCAAGTGCACAGGATTGTGTACTGTACACTAGGGGTTGTGACAACACTGAAAGAGTCTGCACACAAAGTTGACTCCAAGGTTTTTTACACCCGGTCACAGGTGATGTGGCGTGGGTCGCTGTATTCTGTCGACGCTGCCTGTTTCTCTATCGTTTTCCGTGACGTCGACGTTGACACATCGTGCGTCTATTCCTTTCTTTGTTGTAATAGGGCCTTGTGGTTATCGTTAGATTTGTTCATATCCCTAGAAAGTACTGGTAGCTTAGTTTCAGTTGTCTTTAGGTTCGTATGAACTGAGAAGTTGTTTTCCAGAAGTTCATTTTCCAAGTGTACGACATGATCCCGATACGTCTTGCTTTCACAGCTTTTTTTCTGCCCATAGTTTCAAGCAAGCGTCTTATCTCTTCACTCACACCGTCTTCCAGACTCACCCACCCACTTCCTCTCCATAGAGCAGTTTTCACATAGTTATTTTATGCGTACATATTTGGGATACAAATTTAGCCAATCATGGATAATTATAGCAATAGGTCTGTAGAAATGAATTTCTTACTTTTTTAGGCACAATATAACATGGAGTTAAGTTATTCTCTTATTGTAATTTCCACAGAGTCTTTCTTCTTTAATAATACTGGAGAAGAAAGTTTGTTTTGAATTTAAGTAGTTGGTTTAACTGGCTAAGACATGTAATTGATGTCCAGCTCATTTACTTTTAACATACAGGTTGATGTCTTTGTTGTCCCCATGATCAGCACTACTTCAGTTATATCACAATGTCCTGTAGATAACTGCGTCTAGACACACGCGTCTACATTAATGACAGTGACAGAAAATCATCCGGAGGTATTCTGAAGAAGGGAGAACATGGTTACATCGTATCAATAACGAGATTAAAGGGGCTGCCCCTTGCTCTACTGTCATCTTGTACTTGATAAATCTTTCATCCGACGAAGGTCCACGAAGTACCCCTTAAAGGAACAAAAAAAGTTGACATGCATGAAAGTATCAAATACTTGTGATCAATATCATCTACTTACGGAATCCTTCATCTCAATGTAGGACCCACCCTGAAAGATTTTGGTAATTGATTTGGTCTGTGCTTGTTGTTTATGTATTTCCGAACCTGACTGAACTTATGTAAACAAATGTATTGTATTCAACTTACACGTGACTGTTTGCAGACGAGGGCTGAATTGTTACAAATTCCTTTAAAATGCTGCAACCATGCAATGACCCTGCTTGTTTCGTGGGCACGTTATGGTCTGCGCTGTGGCATGGTAAAGAAGTTGTGAGGCATCAGTACTGTCTGTATCCTCTTCAGAGGAAACGTTGTCACAAGCCACATGGGAAGTCTGTCTTCCATATGCGCTAGGCTGTTGGGTGTTTGAATCAAACATGGTGCTGGCGTGTTTCAGCACCTTTGTTTTTCACTGTTTTGGACAATGTTTCAAACTCAACAAGTTGCTTCACTATAAGTTCCAACGTGTTGTTCAATGTGCCCTTTAAGTACACAAACGATTGCATTCACCTTAGAATATTAATATCCTCATCGTGTTTACCTTTATACGTGACTATCAGTTTTCAGGGTGTTCCCATACATTGTTTGTAATATCTGTCAGTGACCGTGTAAGCTGTGTAATTACCCGAAAAGACCGAATTTTGAACTAATGACGTGTACCTATACAGCGTGTATGAATTGTCAGTTTACTATGGTAACCAGTCACATATATTCCAAACCTGCTTTGTATTCGTATTATCTTAAATTTATTAGAACAGAAAACTTTTTTAAGAAATTGTGCTTCCGTTTGTCTCAAGTTAACTGTTATTACATGAACAATAGCAAACATTTATCTTACACGGGCGATTCAGAAACCATTCAGCCAGTAGTGGTGTATCGACCATCATCACTCAATTGTCAGTATCCCAACAGTGGACAGACAGAGGTGTTTATCTTCGACATGAATGGCATACATTTGTTTAGTCCGATACAAACATGTCTTGGCTGACTTGTTTGAGGAACAGTCGATAATTTACCTTGGTAAATTTATTGTGGGATCTTTGAGAACTTTTACGTGTTTAATCACACGTTTTATCATTATGTTGCTTCGTCGCCCAATGAAATATTTCTTGACACACAAATGAGTGACCGTTCTCTGAGAAGGAATGTTTTGGTTCCATTATGTTGCTTAATACGCCCAATAAAATATGTCTCGGTCTACATTTGAGCCTTATCGTTCTTAGAGAAGCACTGTTACATTATGCTGCCTATAACACACTCAAATGACCGCTCTCTGGCTGTGACGTTTCATATGTAACAAATGTGTCTGGAAGTAATGTTTTTTGCAACAGTCTCGGTAAAATACAGACACATTGCAACACGTGGGTATAAAGTGACTGTCGATCATAATTGCCAGCGCCTCCTTCCGACATTCTGTGTCAATAAATGCGACACGTAACATTTCCATAATTGAAAGTAGAATTGCGATTCTGATCACGTCAAACCTGTGACATTTGGGAATCTACTACAAAAGGTTTTCTGAGCTTTACTAGGGTCTTCAGTACTGCAGTTTTGATAAAAAATCCTTCGAGCGAATTTTAATGCCATACCACCTTACGCACACATTAAGATCGAAATCGGAGACTAATTAGAATTTTTTAGGTAAATCGCTGGACGATTGTAAACTATTTGAATTTCGTTGAATGATCTCAGAACTGAATGGTTCCAGATCATCGATATACCAGTATCATCAATTATATGTCACTTTCTCATGATCCGCCATGGCCAGACTTTATCTAACGGCAAACATCACAGAAGCAATAAATTATTTAATAACTGGCGTTATTTGAAGCATTTGAAAATGACTTCTAACATGACATAAAACGTTCTAGGTACCGAACATTCACCCTGTTGCAGGAAGCCATTTTTGCATGTTAACTGAAAATCAACAGAAACAGATACTGATGGCAAATAAGAGAAAATATATCTCAATGTAGAGTGCCTTTCTAAATGTGTATGTGTGTGTATACATGTATATGTTAACATAAACAGGTGATTTTATGAGGTGTATAAGCAGTATAGGTATGAAAGGTAGAGATCAGATACTTTTTCTTATCAAAACGCCTTTATCTGCACAGGATCCTTCCCAGATCAACAGCTCTTCAGGTGTACAATGAAAATGTAGATAAATATAGTTTTGACAAGAAATTTCTTCTTGTTTGAAATAGCTTCTCATATGTACGAAGAGAGGCTGACAGACAGACAAACAGACAGTCGGGGACAGTAAGATACATAGAGAAATACAGAATGATACTCATGCATACATATGTGCGTATCAAAATTTTTAGATTTAAGTAAAATTGAAGTAATGTTCAGGACAGTGCGGGAAACGTTAAGACTGTTGGTGACATCGCAGCCACATGTTGATGACCCATGTCCATGACGAAACAAACACCAACAATAATCTGATATCTCCGAAGGCAAAATCATCAATCTTATTCTGTTAAGCACAGACACAATGCTGTGGCGGTTACGACACATAATCAAGCCTGTATTCAATTACATGGTCAACAGTGAAATCAATCCCCTCTGTTCGATAAACAAATAAACACATACCATGTGATCAATAGAGAATGTTCATTCGGCGATCCATAGTGGTCAAGCAACGGAAAACGAAACTGAAAGTGACCACTCCAATCAGAGTGTGTGTGACAATAACAGGAAATAAGCCCACTCGTATGAGACAACCTTGCATTACACCTCTTCCGTGGTAGACAAGGCTGTTAATTGCTGGAACAGGGATCGCTGCGTTCAGAGTTGATTAGTCAACTGACCGATTCACCCCTGCTGGTAGGTAGTTAACTGATTTATTGGTTTGAAATCATACTTTATTTATATATTTATTCGGACGCTCAAAGGTTAGCCATCTGCTCTGAACTGTGAGTAGTTCTCATCACCTGTTTGTACAGGTAAGTAAATATATGTATTCGGTAAGATGTAAGTTGTAATGTAAAAATTATTGTGTTCTAACATGTATTTAATAATTGGAAACGTTACAGTAAAATTATAAAATGACTATGTGGTTTATGTTAGTGAGGAAAATTGCCGTAAACGTCTGAACTATGAGTTTCATGTATTTTCAGCTCCTGATGCACCTGGTTTACTGTGTACTTTAGCAGAAACTTATATAGTATCTGTTTGTGAAAATGGAGAGTGAGTTGGACTGCACATTGTCTGTCACCTCGACCCCAGTACCTACCGCGGATTATTCGTTCGGCAGTGGCACAACAAGAGTGCGAGCAGCAAGAATTATCAAGAAAAATCGGAGAAATCAAGATCGCAGCCATCCGAAGGTTTCATTGGCTGACAGAATCAAACATTTCAGGGAGGACAGGAACTGTTCGGAAGAGGTAATTATGGTTATGTAATTATTTAATTATTAAATTATTTAATTTATTTAATTAATTATTATTTAATTATTTAATTATTTAATTCTACGTCAAGCATATACACTTTACAATCTAGGCCTTTGAACTATTCCTATAGCTGCTGTGCATCCTATAAACTCATGGTTTACGTTCATGGGTGGATTATATATGTTTGAACATGGATGTCTAGACCGGTTAAGGTATATAATATTATTCCCAATATCAAGAAAGAAACATGTAGCGGAAATGTAATATTTGAGAGTATATATACTACTGAATGTATGGGATACTGGAGTTACAATGATGAAGGCAAGGAGGAAAAGAATGATGAAGAGGAAATTGGGGAAAATGTGACATTTTATTCCATTCCGTTGGAAACATTTTACCTGAATGGATAAGTTTTTCGCATATGCAGTCCTGTGTGTGTCATGAGACTTGAGATAAATCAATGTAGAGCAGAGTGATTCTTACCTCGATTTGTCATTTCTGTGGATTTAGAAGCATATGAATCAGCCATGGATTTATAGCTTTAAATCGCCTTCGTAAACTAAAACAATTGCAAGTAAGTATGTCATGTCATGACTGTTTGCAGAACTCCAGGGTCTCATCTGTCAGCCACGCTCCTTCAGATCTGCACAGTCTGGTCAGTGAGTACAGGGATGTGTTAAGCCAGGAATCAGAACTCAGTACTGCTGTCCTTAATTCCATATCTGATGCTAAATACACCAACCAACAGATCAACACGTTCTTCTCAAAGTCAACATCACCTGTGTCTAACAGACGTGTTCTTCAGGGCAGTGACAGATCTGGTGGCCTTTTGATGATTTCTCCAGACACAGGTAATTTCTCACGACGTCGTATCTTCCAAGAAAATGATTGGCCCAGAGATCGGATTAGAAGTCGAAACATATATTCCCCACAACTAGGACGGATGACTGGACGATATTCTGGACGTCATGGCACAGATCTTCCACAGGACCAAGAAGGACGTAATACAAACTATGACTCCAAAAAGTGTGTGACATCGTCACCTGGAAGTAGAAACGGGTCTTTCCTCCCAGTTGTAATAGCTGCCGATACTTCTGGTGTCACGCAATCCATCAGCAGGTCACCAAAAGACGATCGTATATTTCCTACCATTGAAACGACTAATAAAGTAAAAGGTGCGGCACAAAACCAAACCACCGCTGAAGGTTCTTTAAAGCCATTAGCCAAATTTCTCGACTCTCTACCCGCCGATCACCCACCAACACACGGCAGTGATGCACATCTACATGCATCCACTGTCTTAGGAACAGAGTATGTAACTTATCCAGAGGTACATTGTAAAGCAAGCAGTGTTGGAACTTTAGAAGATGGACATGGCGTCAGCACAGGACCTCTGTCATGGACAAAATCCGCATCAACAGCGGAGAGTCAGATGGGCAGGTCTGCAGCAGGTCGCAGGAGACAAGGGAACAGATACAAAGAGACAATTCAAAGGGAATTTACGAGGGGGAAATATCAGTCTCCGAGTTTCCTACTGAACCATTGGCTGGACGTTGCAGATGATAGCTATGAAAAAGTGCTGAGTGAATTTTCAAGAACACCAACCAAGTCTGTTGGTACACAGACGCCTTGTTCAGACAAGGGAACAGAAACTCACCCGATAACAGAACTACCGAGGTATGACAAAATTATGAATGAACAGAAACAGGGTTCAGAGACAAAAATTATTAAGGACAATGAAAAACAAAATGTTCTCTCATATGCATCTGTACCAGAACATATCCCGCAATTTCCCCTTGCGAAACGAAGACACTTGTCAAATGATTCAAACAATAAGACTTATAGCTTCATGAACGTTTCATTCAATCGTTGTTTGTCTTTGCCAAATATCACAAAATGTTCTACCCAGAATACTGACCACCTTCGTAAGAGCTACACCGGGGTGGACATAGAAACGTTACTAAATCAAACCAATTCGACCATGAGGACACAGAAACCCATGGTTGGTGGTGTCGTGTTTCCTTCTATATCAGAAACAAATAAGGTATATCTAAGGTCAAAAGATCCCTTGCCAGTCACAAAGACCAATCTCGAATCAAGACGAATGTATCTTCGTTCACACAGCTGTGGAGACATCGTGAAGACTCTTGACAAGGTATGTCCAACATTACAGTAGGGATAGCATATATAAATTCCCGTTGACTGAGTATATTGTCTAACGATGAACGCTTATTTACCTTTGATACGATTAATTCAAATTTGTAAACAATAATTGAGGATAATTCGACTCTTTAGGCATCGATATAGAAACAATTCTGTGTAGCTCGGACTGCCGTCTAATTCGGACTTTTTAGCCGGTTCCAAGCCGATCCATATTAGACAGAGTGCACTGTATTACCTTGTTCAATACCGTTCATATATTCGTATTTTGTTAAAGCTGACTCTTAATATGTTTCTTCAGCACAACGTGTGTATACCATGATTTTGATTTTGAAGGGAATTATGTACAGGAATTAGAGTCATACATTTTAGACATTTTTGTCTTCCTCAAAACTGATAATACTGGTGTTGTTTAATTGTGAGCAAGAGTCCTCATGGCAATCACCAATATTATTTTCCAAGAATCCATGCTATGCACAATTACTTCCGATTAATAATTATTGTCGTTATAGCAGATGGCCGCACCTCCACCGCCACGTCTTGTCGGTTTGTACAAGGATCTTGTCGGCCTTGGATGTTTTTCATCTCATGAGGATATTCTCAAAATGACATTAAGGAAACGAAACTATCAGATGTCCGACGTGAAGGTCACGTGGAGATCTAACGTGACGGATGACATCCTGATCCTGTACAGGGACCAAGTCGTGATCTCGGACAAGTTCAGATACACCCGAGACCAACACACGTCCAAGCAACGAAAGGCGTTTATATATCAGGAAGATGTGCCCATCCGAAACATACATTCGATCGCGGGGTCAGAAACGAAAAGATTCATGAATATACCCGTACGAAATGGCCACAAACAAGCAACATGTCTGATGCCGCCTGTATACAAAGAAAACCGGAAATGCGTCCCTAAGCGCATGTATCGAGCTTTGTATGATCAAACTCGCCATCATTTTGTGCCGTGGAAGTAATACCGAGACTATCATGTGAGTGAGTTAATACTTTTAATTTAAAACCGTTTTGAAAATTGCTACACTTTCTATCAAAAATATGCCAGCTTGAACTCGAAGAAGCTTGTAGTGATGTAGGTGCAAGGCTAAAAAAACGGACGATTCCGGATTCCACGTTCACGTGTCGCGTGACTGCTACGGCAATTGCCGCTCCTTGGATCAATGTGACACTTTTGTCAGTATGTTCGGTATGAAGGTCCCGTGTACACAGGCACCTCCGCTAATTATGACCGAAGCTTAAATAATGTAGGCATTACACTGCAAACAATGTGAAAGTGTTCAAATTAAATGACATACATATCGATAAATGACCAGCTGGGAGGAAATATGCACACATCGTCTGTAGTGATTCTCAGGAAACGTGGAATTTCCTGATTAACAGAATGTTAGAATGTTAACCGAAATTGTTGATATGTTTTCTCTTTCTTTACATGATTTGGCTGTAAATACAGGGTAATTTAATGACCACCCTTTCTTTCATATTGCTATAGTTACACTATCATGCCATTAATTGTAGTAATGTGAAAGAGTCGAGTGTTCCCCACTTCCTTTAGTTATTATTATTTGAGAATTGACCAGATCATCAAGGATCAGCCTAGCGTACAATACAAACAATTCGGTTTAAATGACGGTTTAGTAGAAATAATGATCGAATCAGCTAGGCACCTTCATGGAGCCATGCGTCCCAGATGAAACTCCTCCTGTTT
The DNA here is from genome assembly GCF_037392515.1 of Haliotis asinina. NCBI lineage: Eukaryota > Metazoa > Mollusca > Gastropoda > Lepetellida > Haliotidae > Haliotis > Haliotis asinina. The sequence continues at coordinate 33,495,039 of NC_090289.1, read as the reverse complement.
CACACTTTGAACCGAAGTACGTATCTGGTTCCCTAATTAGGTTGTCCATGACAGTTAAGTGTCAATCACGCATGTCCAGGGCCTCTTGTTAACCTCAAATCCTTTCATGAAAACCTTTGTTCTCCTGCGAGCCATCCGGGTTGCCATCACACCTGTATTCTGTGTCCAGGATAACGCTAGATAAATCTATGTGAGCCTCGTAAGGTTGTGATCGTCCAACGCCTGTCAATATTTACCTGTGGGCGTGAACCTACCACCTACAGATAGATGCGCCTGGTATGTGTGCAGCTCAGGTAGATAGGTTTTAACCAGGATGTGTGTTTTGTTGCTGCTGAAACAATTCGTTCTCAGGACGTCTGTTGTGTATTTCCGCCAGGACCACGCTGACGAACGTGTCAGGTGCATGTTTGTGTCTGCACGCTTTTTGCCAAAAAGAAATAAATATGTTGTACTGTAACGTAATTTGTTATATTTGAATTGAATAAACACGTTTTGGTCCCCCGCTGACAGGTAAAAGCGAAAGACAAACCTTCATTCTTAGCGAAAACAATTGATGTATGTTACCTTACTGTGCATTAGAATACCAACTGTCTTACGTTGCTTTGTTCGTACTGCGAATGCTGACAAATATGTGAGGTCATTTTGCTCATTACTAAATGTGATGACACAGTTAACTAAAAAACACAAGAATGCTTAAAATATGTCGGGTCTGAAGCAAAAACAATCACAATTGTTGTAGCTACTTAAACAAAATGACAAATTCATCACGTTAATATCCACCAGTGAATACGTATGCACTGTTGCAAATGGAGTCACACATGCCAGGCACAAGTCCGCTGTAAACTGAGTGTGTATGTTAATTTCATGTGCTACGTAGCCAATTAAGCCTTTGACCACAGCAAAAATATATAAAATTCACGTTTCATCTGATGGAACGAGTTACATTCAACATCATCTTTTGCCTCCTTGCCTACGATCATTAAAACCATCTAATGACTTATACATAAAATGCAAGTGTCAAATTACATACATTTTTGCAACATTCTCTCATTCTGTGGACCATATTCATGGAAAACATGAGCTCCAATGCGATGAACTCTTTGTTGTGAATATGACTTCCATTATCACACTGCCAAAAAGCTGGAATATTGCTGAGTGCAGCGTAAAACTAAACTCACACACTCACTTCATTATCACACGCTTACGTCTTTCGTACCATGTCGATAAAACAGCTTGGATTATAATCTAAACCTGTTAGGTTGGCATAACTAAAACCTAAGAAATCACAACAACAGTTGTGAGCACATATGTTGAATAGTTACTTCCTTTATATCACTGCATACATGTACATCTGATTGTTTGAATACCGTGAACTACTGTGCCGGATTTGGAGATACTGGTATGCCTCTCTCCCAAACAACGTATCGTTTCTAACGTTTGAACTTCGTTGTTCTACAGCAATGCTCTGCAAAATATGATATTTAATTGATTTCCTTAGTTTCGTTGGTAATGGTGTGGTTCTTTTCTTAAAGTTTGCTGCCTTCTGTTGTCATATTATTTGGTGTCTTTAATAGTTTTTGTTTTTGTTGTTAGGGGTTTTTTTTGTTTTGATTTTTTTTGTCTTCGTGTGTGTGTTGTTTTTGTTTGTTTGTTTTTGTTTGGTTGGGGTTTTTTTGTTGTTGGTGGTGGTGGATTTTGGGGGGAGTGGTGTCTGTCGTTATTCCTTCTTTCTATCTTCTTTTTGGAGGGGAGGCGCTGGGGTTGAATTTGTCTTACTGATTGCTATTGTTTTATGTATCTAATTAAAAAACATACTTGGAGGTTTATGGTTAGTAGTGTTGGAGGTTTATGGTAGCGTAAATTTACTGTACATATGTGCAGCTTAACATATACGTGTATAAGCAGCGCATTCATAATACTATATATGTACACAAGGGAAGTGTAAATATCATTTTAATCCCGTTGTTATCTTACGAAAATATCAACAAATGTCATTCACAAATCCTTTCAAAACACAACAATTTACATCATCATAATTTTGACCGAACACAATATATCATAATCCATGAAATATACATAAAGGGATTTATATCGGAAATAAATACGTTTTGTTTAATGAACAAAATATCAAATATAGTTTCTTATGAAACAAGGCGGTAGTATGAGGTACACATACTTAGCAGTGTTAGGGAGTGTCTATTTTAACTGGTTACAGTAATCAGCCTCGGGATCAGATGGTTTCCTGCGAAGCACTTAATGTCTAATGTAACAGCTGCCCATTTTGTAAACAGGAACTCAATTTAAAGCAAGATACTGCTTTAGGCACAGGAAGGTTATACAGAAGGAAGATCGCTGTAACATGTTTGAACTTCGTGATTAACAAAACTTGTTAAATGAACTCTTCTCCCAAAATTGGTGCAATGTACATTAAGCACATATATAAGCACATAAGCACTGCAACCAGAAGAAGCAGTAACATTTAAAATGCACCATTACTGGTTGAAAAGAAAAAAAACGTTTTTCAAATAAATACTGAAATTTGTAAAAGAATTTGTAAAAAAAGTATTTTCAAAATGGGTAACAAATATACTCACTGGTTTCAGTATTTGTTTTCAAATCAATTTAAGCGAAATGTTTTTAAACGTTGTCTGATTGATCATTTGTCGTATTTGCACCATGAGTGTAATATTTTCTATTTACCGAATAAAATTGTTCAATCATTAGCATTACTGAATTTGTTAAAATATCAGTTAAATAGATACCGCATGATGAGGAAACTAGAAATTCTCATGACATAACTCCCAGTATGGGATGTTGACACGTTAGAAGATGCTTTGACAGCACGGATTTCTACAGACACATCTTGACACAAAATGCTACGAGGGTTTCCAAGAGAACAGTAATAAGCGACACTCGACTTGCGGTCCCTCCTCCATCAGAGATTATATCCAGGAAGGTGTCATCGATGCCGGGCCCGTCGTTACAGTAGTGGTTTTCGCAGGTGAAGTAGCAGCGGATACTGAAGTCGTCTTCCTCACAATTGTCTTCAGGGACCTTCATGGAACCGCTACATCCACGAGCCATGAAAGTTGCCTTGCCGGTCTCTGAGGAGAGAATAATGATATCAGCAGTTGCAGATCAAAATGTACACGTGAAGATCCGTGTTTGAATTGATCTTCAGCGCCCTATGTCGTAAGAGGCGACTAACGAAAATCGGGTGGTCAGACTGGCTGACTTTGTTGACTCAGGTACTCGTATTCTAATTTCGTGGATTGATGTTCATGCTGTTGATCACTGGATTGTATGGACCAAACGCGATTGATTACAGACTGTCGTCATTTAGCTGGAATATTGTTGAGTACGGCGTTAAACAACAAACTAACAACAACACAAATAAAAACGCTGTCCTCCACGTTTTAATGGGGAAGGTCGTCGAGGTGATCACTCCAATATCGACCTTAGGTCGCAACCTTTAATATATGCATACAACGACAGCACTGTTTTTTAAACAGTCTCCAAACATTCAGCCGCTGTCTAGAAAAGTTTTGTCAGACACTTTGACACATTCTATCTTGTCACAAGTGACGGCAGGGTTGTCATTAAAGAGTATTTCGACACGTAAGATTTGACTTTTGAATGGTTGAGGCTGGTACTAACTCATAGACCTGCATCTGTTTTGTTAAATATGATAAAATGACCAATATCTTTTGTATATATTTGTCCTTTCAGGTTTAAATGGCCGATCACAGTCAACCGAATCAACCTTATCATAACGACTGGCCTATTTTAGTAAAAAATTAAATACCGTAAAACTGTATGAGTTGCACTAGCATGTGTTTCTTTGTAGTGGTCTTGATCAAAATCACATTTATATGTCCTTAATTATTATATGCATGTGTATGTGTGTGTTTTCGGATATTGTGTGTATGTGTGTTTGTGCGTGTCTGTCTGTGAGTGTTACTATTTCAATTTCCAACGTGATGCCGTCAGAAGCTGTTGTTTTAGATTCAACAGTAACGTGGATATTGAACATACTCATTGTTTATCGATATGGTCTACATTCTGACCCTTGCAGTTACTCGTGATCGGGAAAATTGACCATACCATGCCATGTATACTCTGAAGCACCACGTCGGGAAAATTGACCATACCATGCCATGTATATTCTGAAGCACAACGTCGGCTCCACGCAACCGTATACTTTTTCAAAACAGATTAGACTGGATGTGCATGTTTTGCTCGTCCCATTATCACGATTCAGTGACCTCCATTAATAAGATTGATGGATACACCTTATCTCAACATGTTGAGGATAACTATTACTGATCAGTGAATGGTCCCTATAGTCCCTATGGTACCTATACTCTGAAGCTCCACATCGGCTCCATGCATACATACGGGGTGTGCATTTAAAGACCATCAATTATAATATGGACGGAGTGAGTGAGTATGATATTACGCCACTTTTAGCAATATTCCAGCAATATCACAAAGGGGAACGCCAGCGATGGGCTTCACACATTACACCCATGTGGGGAATCGAACCCGGGTCTCCGGCGTGGCGAGCGAACTCAGTAACCACCGCCCCTAAAATGAATGAAGGGTGTACTGTTTAGGTAAAGTCAGTTGTACTCACCCTTATCGTATGTACTCTGTGTCGTACATTTATTGTTACACCTAAGTCTCCAGTTTCCAAAGGTCCAGTTCTTGGGGTAGGAGACACACTCGTACCCTTGATTCAGGATGTTTCCCACGTAGTTGCAGCTGTAGCACATCTGTCGACACACTGGGAATTAAAGCCAAAATACATAAAGGCCACTTCTCTTGAAAATGGTACTTCATGGGCTGAGTGTATTTACGACACTTTTCACAAAATTGGAATGAGCTTTATTTGGGCTACACAGGCATGTCCAAATAACAATCATCTTAAAGCACTTGTAGTAAACAGACTGAATGACATCAATATACAGACCTGGATTTCAAACACAGAAAAATCTTCAAGAGGCGCTATGTATAATATCCTTAAAAATTCTGAATTCAAATATGAAGCCTATCTGAATTTATTACATCATAATAAACGGAGGGTGTTACGTTAATTTCAGAATTTCAAACCATTATCCTCCAACTGAAACCGGACGATGGATTAAAACCCCCAGGAACGAAAGATTACGTACTCTCTGTAATACCAATGATCTTGGAGATGAATTTCACTTTTTGTTCATCTGCTCTACTTTGACCCAAGCTAGAAAAAAGTATACCAACATCTATTTCTGTGGAAACCCAAATATGTACAAAATGAACCAGCTTTTTCGCTTAAACAAACTAGGAACAATCAGGAAATTAGCAATATTCTGCAAAATAATAACGTTTCATTATAAGCAATGACACCACGAAAGATAACCGATAACACACGAGTGTAAATGTGTTTATTGACTGGTTAAATGTATGCACATACGGCCCATGCCTCCAATCAATTCAAGCGATATGTATATATGACCATTTCATATTTTATAACTGTATTAAAGTAATACATTGTGACGTAATGTTGTATCTCATGCCGCAGACCGCCGCTGGAGTGTAAATAAAGTTCAGTTCATTCGTATCAATTAATAATTCATTCACGTGGAATCAAATTCTAACAGGCATTTGAAAACAGTACTTGACACAAGTGTACTTAGAACGTTCATTTCAAGAACAAAAATATAACAACATTTTAAGAAAGTAGGGGATATTGCATGCCACTAGCCAATACATATGAGAAACAATGTATATCCATACAGATGAAACATTTCCTAAAGAATGGAATAAATTATCATAATTCTCATCATAATCTGTTTCCTCCTTGGCGTCATCATTCACATTTTGTCAATTTTGTAACTCCAATATCCCCTACCTTTTTCAATGGTATACATCAATCACCCAAAAATGAATAAAAATTGTCAACCTTTAAGTAGCATTGTAAGTCATGTAATTAACAAAGGACTACACCGTGCATTTGAACATAGCGAATATGTTAAACACTTGAAAGTAGTACGCCAGTCACTTGAAAAATGTAAGTCAATGCACCTAAAGCAAACGGACCCCCAGTATCTGCTTTACCTTCTAAAACGGCATTCATTCAGAATACTCTCTCCATGCGCGTAATGGGGTTGGATGGTGTGGGGTGGAGGCTGATACTGGTACTGGGTATGGCTCTAAACATTTTCCTTTCTAACGATCGACTGTAATCCAAGGATAATCTGACCTTGGGTAAATGTGCGTTACATTCAGGCTAAAACCGTTTTAAAATCACATTTCAACACGGAAATTTAAATTGCTTAACAGAATCGAATTAATAATGAACCAAATACACAATAAAATGTGCTGGGTGATGTTTTTATAAGAATGAATAATCCCACAGTGTGAATGATTTATGTTAAAGAGTAGGACAATTGAAACACAGCTTACACCACGCGTGTTATACTGAATGTGATCCACTCACAAAATATAACATCCATAAACCATGATTTCTGGATTATATTTTTTATTGTTTTATTGACCTAAGTTTTTGCAAGAGATTTATTACATTGTATGCCCTGGACGCACTATTCTCTGTTCTGCTATGATCAAGGCATTTTACTTCCACGTTCTTAATTACGGCGTAGAGAAATATGACATTCTAAACATACTAGTAAGGATTTTGAAATGAAGACTCATTACAGAAAGAAATTCATAGAGAACAAATATATATAATGAAAAGGAGCCCTGAGACTTTCTTCTGTGGAAACCTAGACTTGCCACATTTTCTAGACTTCTTTGCTTCCTTGAATATATTTGCTTCAGTGTCTGTTTGACAGACTATTAGGATTTAAGCATAAGGAAACACCAATAGATAAGTGAGATGTCTATACAGCTATTGTTAGAGATTAGTGTATTTACACTTGGAATCATGCATCAGCATAACTACAAATATATACAGAAGAAACAAGATATGTCTTGTTTGACGTACAAGTTAAATTAAAATTCTTAATGTCGTTGTGTAGATCTTTGTAGTATCACTCACCACAGACAGATGCCATTGTAGCCAAAGCTAATACTGCAGGATGCTTCAATACACTCATTTGTCGCGCCATCTCGATGTCGTGGCACCCACAGATGTTGTAGAGCAACTATGTATCGTTGTTGGAGTTGCTATTCCATTGCAGTGATAATATATATCACTGACAAGTCATCACAGAAACAACTTGTAATGGCTCAGCCAAAGGTAATCCACGTTGTAGGTCACACATCAACTGTTGAATATGCTTTAAAGAAACTGACCAGAAGGTACATCTGTATATAGATTGTATCCACTTTATTCTTTAGTCGCTGTAGATGATGCTCCAGACTGTTCAAGTACGAGCGCAGGACTTCCCACCTCGACTGCTGATGGTAGACTAGCCCTGGACGTAGCCGCTCCTCACTGTGTACATTCGGGGCAAAGCTTGCTCCGTCACATTCCCAATATTTATTTTCTGCAGAGAATGTCTCATGACCCGAATCAGACTCGACTTTAAGTGCTTAGCAAACTCCTGTTACAATTTGCTCATCGCGGCTAGACATGGACTCCACGCACATTTGCCCCTTCGTGATTCTGCTCGGGAACTCAGATGTCACAGAACAAAGAGGGGAGGTGTGAACGTCTTTGTTAGAAGGGTAATATAGTTAAAGTTGCAGTTACAAATATTCTAAAAGTCCGTTTGTAATGACGGAGACCAAACGCTTCCGTAGGTTACCTGAACCCTCCACATGCAAGGGGCCTTTGAAATTGAAGGATATTTTAATATAATTATCATTTCCATGAAATATGCTCATTACCTTTGTGAAAATACATATTGTAATTCGTAGGGTATCTATGTCAGTGCATGTTGGTATGGACAAATGATATCGATCAACTTTCATATGAGATTTACCAGAATCATAATTTAAAAAAACCCGAGACATACATATTACAAAATACATAATAATATTATACTGTATATTTATTCGGTGTCGCGTCTAAGATTTTGACAAATTATTTTCTAAGGTGTTTTCAACCGAAAATATTGATTAAGATCCTTCAAACGCGTGGAAATATGTTTGTGTGATAATTTTCCATAGTATGGTCTGAGTACCAATACGAGTCAAATCTATCACGGTGACGTCTCACAGGAACTTTATTCAAAGGGAGGTAATCCAGGGAGGCACGTATGTTGTTGACGCCGATTAGAGGGATTTTGTCGTTCCTTCTCGTCTCGTTGAAAGAAGAATCATTGACAAATATCCCAGCTTACTGGCTTTACAACTTCAAATGGTCACGTTCAGTACGAGTCTTCAAAGCAATAAGCTGCCAATAAACGTTTAAAAAGTGACACATATGCGTCTATTATTATTTTACCCTACTTTTTAAGTGTTTTCAATGTGTAGAAGTTCAGACGGTGTTGCTTTTATGCGCGGCAAAGACTGTGAAAGGTTTTGTGTGGTTAGCAGGATTAGACAATCTCCGGAAAAAGTTAAATTATTTACAAATCGTGTGTGCTTGTGGCGGTGTATGTAGTGTTATTTTGGGTTTATATTTGCAACATAATCTGGAATTCTCACTGCACCTACATCAAGAGTCAGGCGTATAAATGTCAGGTGGAACAGAGTGGTTGGCATACTGAGGATCAAGGCAAGTCATGCTTCAGAATAAACCTGGAGCGACGTGCTGAGCTACGACCCTACCATCAGTAAGACTACGGGCGGCGGGTAGTCTAGTGGTTAAAGCGTTCACTCGTCACGCCGAAGACCCGGGTTCGATTGGGTACAATGTATGAAGCCTATTTCCGTGACATTGCTTATATATTACTAACAGCGGCGTAAACCTAAACTAAACTAAACGAGTCTATTGTCATGTAAGATTGTTTAACATAATCACATTCAAATGACTATGCTTGAATTTTCAGTGTGTTTTTAACTGATAGCATCATGTAGTACATTGTAGAGCAATCGAGTAAGTCAACGAGTTTAGAGTCAAGAATGCCACAGTTATAACGGAAGGGAAGAAGCATCAAAGAAATGTCGGTAGGTTGGTTGGTTGCTTGTTAAACGCTACACTCAACAAAATTCCAGCTATATATCTGCAAATAATCGAGGTTGGGCCAGACAACCCAGTGATGAACATCAGCACCGATCTACGCAATTAGGATACAATGACATGTGTCAAGTAAGTGAGCGAGACAGACCACACGATCTTCAGTGGTTTCCAAGAGATACAGATCTTAGAGTCCCCTTAAATCCTATGGTCAGATCAAAATCCACATAACGCAGAAATGATTCCACGTTTCCGGCTACGTTAAAGCATGGCGTCCTGCATCACTTTCAATGAGTGATGATGCAGGTCTTCTTCGCATTGTTCTCTTCGCCACAACTGACATCTGATTTCCCGTGAATAAGCACGAAGAGGCAAATGTGCGTCGCGTCCATGTCTGGACCCAAAGGACAAATTGTTCAAGCTCTTATCCAAGAATCTATCTGTCTCACAGATGATCTGAATGGATAAAGTTCAGCATTTCGAAATTATTTCCTCAATAAACCTCAAATGACGTTTTTATCCGGCATTTTTGTTAAGTAGTTTCGAAACTCAGAAGACAAAGGTGTAACTATGCTCACCAAGTCTACGGTAAAACTTTCACATAGTACTGATAAATATTATCAGGACGAATCTGAGATTTTTGCTTTAGTTTATACTATGTAGGATATAATTGTAACCATGCATACGGCGTAAGAAACGCAGGTGTCTCAGACGACGCCATCCCAATATCATGTCCTCAACTCCATCACTGACAAAACGTTCTGGTCACTATATGTATATTTTTGTTCAGTATAATGGAACAGATACTGTTCTTGCAAATATGGGAACAAATAATAAATTATATTTGCTTAATGAAAAGCAATAAAGGCATATAGGTGATACATGAGATCTTGAAATTTCCTCTCTTCCTTGTCATATTTGGGCGACACTGGTTTCGAGGTTAAAAGCTGGACATATTTTGTATTCAGCTCAATTATTAAATGTTCCAAGTCACATGTAACAAACACAGCTGAAGAGACTGAAGTCTCTGAAAAAGCCAGTATATGTACGAGTGAATAATTCACATTGTTAATAATCTTCCCCGAGGAGGAACGACTGAGTTATGGCAGACTTGTTGATTTGTGCAGATAAAGTAAAAAAAATCACCCAGGTATTGTTTAGATATCATACGTGGGAATATGCAAAGATGCAATGTAATGTCAAATGAGTGTACGACATTTAGCAGTCAAATACAGTCAGGGGTAACCAAGACCAGTAGGAGTTTAAACCAGAGGAAATACCTGGTCTTTTGGGGGTTTTGGGTTTTTCAAATCCGATGATTGTATTGACAAAATAGTTTCTCTTTGAAGCGATGTACGTTAACTGTTTGACTTGACTCAATTTTTTTCGTCCATTTCCATCGTGCTAGCCATTATTTGAATATTTTATACTGACGTACAAAAGAAAGTATCCAGCTGTGTTTGGGGGATTAGTTTCCAACAAACAACGCAAACATTTCCCAAGTATCTTGACTGTGACCTGCCACAACACTAGAGATGTCTTGTACAGGGTTGTGCTCGGCGTATCATGGAAATCATGATTTTGTTGACCCGCAGGTTCATATTATGCTACAACAGTATAAACACAGTCGATTGAGATTGTCAGTGGTATATCTGTTAAAGACACACATCAAAATGCAGTCTCACACATGGTGGCTACGAACACCCATATCGCCAGAACATTTGGCTGTACGTGCTACCTAGACCATCATTAAAATAATGAGCCGCATCAACCAGACTAGACAGATATCTGCGAGTCCCAGACGAAGACTGACCGCCCTGCAAGATGGCCATCAATTGCGCATTTTGACCATCACCTGCACATTTTGACCATCCGCTGAGCAATCGGATGCTCACTTTGTCATAAACGTGGTCAGCATCTGGTCACCGCATCCGGCTTATCGACCGTGTCATTAACTGTGAACGTTGGTGGAATCGTCTACGTTGGTCAAGGAATGTGAGAGGCTATCAACGTGGGAATTTGGTACCTGTCATTATTCGAGGTGGAGTTGATAAAAGTTTCCACGATGGTTTGTGTGTCCAAACAGTATTTGAAACCTTTGACTGACTGATCAAAATCAGATAGTTTCATTTTTCATATAATACTACAACATTTTCTTATACTACCTATAATCCCCATGCAGATTGTGAACAGATTGCATGAAGTGAGCAGCGGTTCATACCAAATGAAATTATCTTTAGGAAGGGAATGACAGGTAGAGCAGGTAGATATCTACGATCATCACTATTTGAAAGTGATTCACTTCCTCAAATAATAGATTACAATCCCAAAATAAACTCAGCAGGTTTTCTTGTGAAGATATTTTGGAGACTTTTTTTTGGTTTCTGTTTTTCTTCGTTTTTAATATTTGTTTTATTTTTCTGTTTTGTCGGGTTCATTTCCTGGTTGTTGTTTAGTTTGTTGTGGTTGTTGTTATGTTTATGGGTCGGTTTTCAAGGAGTGAGTGCTTCCATCCATCATACACATTGTCTTAAACTGTATGAGTATTTTGCTAACTTTGGTTGGTGTTCAGTGCTTTTCTAAAAGAGGTTATGTTCCAAAACGCACTTACGTAATAACCCTCTGTGTCACGCATTATCGTTGTATTGTGGAAAACAACCGAGAACAGAGGGTCGGTTGTTCTATCCCTTGTAAGCTGCCGGCATTGATGTTCCCCTAGGCCTTCCAGTAAGCATTAAGGGATAAAGATTTACCGGCTTCGATTCAGTATGTTGTGTGGCGTATCTATGATAAACTGCGGTAATTATTATATCCATCCATTCATCGATCCATCCACCCACCCACCCATCATCCATCCATCCATCCATCCATCCATCCATCCATTCATACCTACCTGCCTGCCTGCCTGCCTGCCTGCCTGCCTGCCTTCCCTCACGTGACACACCCTTTCCAGAGGGAGACGAAGTATATATGTCTATACAATATCAAATAAAAACATGAATAGGTTAATCCCTAAAATACATAACTTTGTCACTAGAAATAAAAGCATTAAGACAAGCCTGTTTCCTTCATTACGATACATATGCATTTTAAAAACATGTTAAAACATTTTTGAACATTTTAACTAGCGCTATTCGTGACTCTGAATCGAAGGATTGAGTCAGTCTTAGCACGTTTGGCTCTGTAACATCATGGGATGTCACATCTCGTCACGGAAACACGGCAACAAATCATTAACAATGAAGCATGTGACTCCGGATAGAAAAACTAGCACTTTAAAGCAGATATTCTGGCTCACAACAAAACAGCTCCTTTCCTTCCAATCTTGCCACGTTTTACCAGAGGGTCACGAATGATCCATTAATCCCAGGCTTTCAGTTTGTATTCCCGGGGATAAAGTCCATATAAAACAATGCTGTGAGGAATTAGCTTGAACGAAGCAGAACATCAAACATCCAATGGGCAAACTCAAGCAAGTCGCCAAACATTCGCCCGTTGTCCAAAGATATTTATAGTATTTTCTTAAGACCGTCTTCCGCGGAGAGAGGAAAGAACTGTATACACAGTAAAAAGGGTGACTTTTCACCTGGAGCTATTGCAAATTTTCCAAACCTTCTGACGACGTTTGTAGAACACACTGGAACATGCGCACCACGTATGAATCGATGTTGCACTCTGTAGAGAATATTTCTTATCCACCATGTTGCACACATGTGCAACTATGGATATACAGGCATCAGGTAAGGGTTTGTGTTAGCAAATGTGTCAGGAAACATAAGGAACAACCCACTATGGACAGCGTTATCATTTTGCAAAAATAAAACTTCGTCATCGATGTGGTGATAACCATGAAAGCTTGCTGTCAGGCGGTGGGGTAGCCTAGTACATAAAGCGTTCGCGCGTCACGACGAACACCCGGGTTCAATTCCCCACATGGGAACAATGTGTGACGCCCATTTCTGGTGTACCCCGCAGTGGTATTGCTGGAATATTGCTTAAAACCATACTCAATTACTCACTGATATCAAAACCAAATGTCTGTCCTCAGGACCTATCATTTATTTGCAGACATTTGCACATGGAGTAGAGTGACCTTCTGTTCATTTCCGATCATGATAATTGGTGTTCTCTGACATTTACATTAAGGTTTTCTCGTACGAAGAACAGACTATAAACACCATTCATCCCAATGAAGCTACTTTTTCCAAAAGGCCATAGATGTTTCATACTTTGTGTGCACGGGTTGGACTAGTGAAGGATGAATACAAAAAGTTCTTGATAAATCTCTTGCTGAAACAGAATCGATTGTGAATTCTGATTACATCAAGCGCATCATATTTCTATCAAGTCACTATCAAGTACAGATGACACCGGGTGTTCCCGAGGGAGTATTGATGGAAGCAACATCCCTACCATTTTCACTGAAATACTTTCGAACGTGGCATGACGTTTGTTCGTCACGCCGAAGGCTCGGTTCGATTCCCCACATCTCTTTAGTGTATGAAACCTAATTCTGGTGTCCGCACCCTGGTGTGGAGCAATAACAAGGCACAATGGACACGGAGATACATGCTGCTCACGTGAGTGAAGGACCACTCTGTTCTTCTTTCACTGCTTACATTGCAACACATTTACTCATGAGCAAATATACTTTGGTCGCCCCTTGTGGTCATGTGACTGTACTATTGATTTAATTCGATTTTACAGTACTCGCAGTTAAGACGGATACCCACTGTGACAGAGGGCGATGCTTCTGTGCCTTGTGTTATCCCTTGTGTTATCTCTTTTGTTATCCCTTGAATACCAAATTGTACCTTTCAAAGCGGTGTTAAAATTATCCGGGCAGTGGGGTAGCCTGGTGATCGTCACGACGAAGATCCGGTTTCGATTCCCCACATGAGTAGAATGCGTGAAGCCCAATTCTGGTGTCCCCGCCGTGGTGTTTGCTTGATTATTGCCAAACGCGACGATTCACTCGCTGATCCCTTAAGTAATCCGTGGGTGCTGTAATATTGCTCAAATATAGGGCAGGCTGAAGTCATCCCAGCTGAAAAACGGTCTTACGGACGACAGCTCTGATTCTTCATGCGCTGGTTAAAGTATGAACCAAATACTGCAATATTACTAGACTCATTTATATCTGGTAAAACAGTAGAGGAGAAGTGTCACAAGAACCTCGATATTGCCAAAGTGTAAGTTCTACAACCTGGCCACAATAGAAAGTCCTTGTTTTGTCCGAGACAATCAGGAAAAAAATAGAAAAAGAATACAAAGAAGGGGAGCAGAATTTGGGAAACCTATCATTTTCCTAATGTCTCATCATTGTTCAATGACCAAGTCGTTGTAAACCTCCCCGAAAGGTACACAAACATAGAATATCAATTTCCTAAAGGTTGCCCAAAATGTAACCACTATGATGTTTGGTAGTTACGTATATAGAGAAGAGTAATTTTTCATCGTGACAGCCAAATCAGTAGATTTATTGATACGTCTTTTTGAATCTTTAAAGTTGACATACAATTATTTATAAGATCAACAGTAATTGAGTGCAAACATTTTTGTGAATATTTTGCAGCATTGTTTGCTGGAATGGCCATTTGATATTCAGGTGTTGGGGGACACATGTTGCCGTGCAAAACTCAGTCTTGTACTATTACTAAATGTTAAGAGATTAGAGCGGATTCCAAATTATTCTCGTAGGCCGTGGTTAAGAAGAGAATGGTACGAGGTGGTAACTGAAAACTGACGGTTCCTCGTCTGAATATCAATTGGCAGGTTCATTATTTGGAATATCATTACAAAATCTCGTCCCGTATCCAACTACTCTGGAACAGTATGATGACGTCATGTCACGCACGCTAGGCACGCAAGTAATGCCAGCATCGTCCCCGTGACGCTGTGAAGTTGCGTTGCCTTGTTCCACTGTCCGTAGTTTTCTTTGACCTGTGGCCTCTCGTGTGTGTCAGGGTCAAAGGTCAGTCCCTCGTTGCAGAAGTCGCCAATGCACGTTGTTTTGCACGTCACGAACCATGCGTCTTCCGTGCAGACATTGCCCCAGTCAACACTGCACGTTCGAAAGAACGAAAAAATTAACTTCTCCTCTGAAACCAAAATACAGAGAATGAGAGTAACTTGAAGGTTTTATCAGAAAGTCAAACTATTCAATACACTCTTCCGCTGAACTACTTTTGTCGATTCATAAAGATGTAGATCAGAAAGAGTGAGCGGGTATGGTTTCAGCAATATTCCAGCAATATCATGTCCAGTGTAAGCAGATTTGAAAATTACCTATATAGATGTTCATGATGTTGATCACTGGATTGTCCATATACCCTGAAATATTCCTACGTACGGCGTTAAACAACAAACAGACCAGAAATGGGTTGCACCCATCTTGCTTATGTAGGGAAATCGAACTTGGGTCTTTGGTGTAACGAACGAATACATTAACCACTGACCCAATCGGTGAAGACTAACTCATGCTCTCCAAACAGTTTTGTGCAGTGATATTACAATCAGGCATTCAATGGAAACTGAAACCATTACTGGTGAAGTTGTCGTCACTCCTGGACAAATCACCACTAATTAAATGCTTCCTTTAAGGATTGGCAGGAAATCGTGGTGCTTAAATCTACTCAGGCTAGAAGACCTGAGGCCCGTTTCACAGAGCTCTCGTAGGCTTAAGATCTGGTAAGTTTCCTCGTAACATCCCTACCTCCTTTACTGTAACATAGGAGGTACCAGTGGTACGAAAGAAGTTACGAGATCTTAGGCTTACGAGAGCTTTGTGAAACGGGGTCCTGGTTCGATTCCAAGCAGATTTGAAATAACAACTATTATCCCACATACATGTTTCCAGTCACCATATGCTTTATGCAGAACGCACAAAAGAAAGATTGAAAAACAACGGCAACGACAGAGAATTGAAGATCTGATGAATTTTATTGTGTTTAACCTAACCGGTCTACAATAGGCACGTTTGGAAGCATTAGCTGATAATCGATGTTATTAGTACCTGGTATCACCACCATTATTGTATATCGTCTTCAGATGCACATGAACAAACGTCGAAGGAATGCACGGGGAATGTTATTGTACGCATTCAACACTGCGTTCTCCAAATGCCGCAGATTTTATGGAGGAACCGGTCTTTGACGATGGCATCACCCAAACTAGTCCAAAAGATTTTCCATTGGATTGACATCTGGAGTAGGCGGTGGCCAAACCATTGTCTGGATGTGGTGACCAGGAATACCAGGAATGTCCTGTGATAATGGTGGTGTGGGCGCGGGCATTACCGAGGGGTTAGTGCAACTGTGGCCTATGTCTAATGAACGGGACGACAACAGGCCTTAATACTTCGTCAGTGTCACGTCGTGCAGTAATACCCCTTCCACGACCTTAACCGATGTCTTGGAAGATTACACGTGGTACATGCCTTCCCCAGCTTATTGTACTAAAAATCGTTAGGGATGGCCCACCCCAACTGTCACTTTCCAGAACACATGGGTCTCCGAAACGTTAATTTCGTCAACATCATAGTCTCACTCTCCCACCCGCAACTTGGACACAGAGCCGACTCTCGAGCACGGGGTGCTCAAGGCCAATTCTAACCCGGATCTACTAGGGGCAACAACAGGCGACTGAGCTAACGTCAGTTAATGAGATCGACAAACACACCTGTTCTAACAAATATAGAACTCCGCTGATTACATAACACGACTGACACTCGAGTCGGAGTTGTGAAGGATTTAGCGGATGGAAGTGAACAAAATTAGTGGTTTGGTCGTTAAAATCACACAGGTTCGTCCATACAGTGAGTGAACTTTGTAGCATCAGTAATATACCTATGAGAAGCTTTGTTTTACTTCGCGTTTGTCACATCATTGTCACGGTTGCGGGGGCTAGAAATGGGCTACATGTATCGTACTCCATGTACAAACAGATCTTTGTAAATGATCCACCAGACAATATTGTTTTAACGCCAAAAGCGTCAGACTCGATGACATGAGTCAGCCAAGTCAGTCAGCCCTAATACCTAGTGCCGTGTGTCGTCTCTTGGAAACAATACAGTCGCCTTGTTGAAGACAAGTTCGAACCCGAATTTTCGTAGGTGCATGTCTTTATGTTATGATAATATTACAGCAACAGACACCAGGTAAACAATGGATATAACGAACTCAGGGATCACCTTATTCAGTTCGTATTAACTGTAGTTTGTTATACGCATTCCCACTGAACAATAAAGCAATAAGCAGTGACGAAAAAGCAATTGGTTGTATGCTGCCCATGTTTGTTTTTGGCGTGTTACTTATAACCCGGTAGCTAACGTTGGATTCCTTGGGTTTTGTATGTCAGCAATATTCCAGCTACGTGGTGCCAATCTGTAAATATTCGAGTCTGAAGCAGACCCCCCAGTGATCAACAGCATGAGCATTGATATACATGTACATTGGCATGTGTCAACCAAGTCAACGAGCCAGACCACCGTTAGTCACTTCTGGAGACAAGCATGAAGACCAGTCCTATCCCAGACAATCCAGGGATTAACATCATGTGCATCATTTTGGAACCGATGGCATGTGTCAACCAAATCAGCGTGCCACACCATCCCATCCCGTCCCCTCACACGACAAGCATGGATTGATGATGACCTAGTTCTTACCCGGATCTTAACACGTTCATGTTATAAGGTGTGTGAAGTCTTGCACATAATCCAATAATGGTTACGCAAGAAACATTTTAGGTTTCCAGCAGAATTTGCACATACGTTTACTGAAGACCTCTTGCGTAACACAAAAGTTTCCACATTTTATTTGCTGGTTGATCGGAAGCTCCTCCGGACTGGTCAAGCAGTCTTTTGGCCCCGGGGTGTTATGGTCGTATGAACAGGTGTAGCACTGGAAACCTGAAATGTACAAACACAAGCAAACTGGCCAGTGGAGTGTCGACCATCACACATCATGATGAGATGGACTTAACACCGCTTCCTAGTTTTAACACGGTGCGTCAGTTCTATGGGGAAATCAGAAAGTTATGCAGTTCATAATTCACAATGTGTTACGCGAGAGGACTCAAAGAGAGGAAACATCCAGGTGTGCTAGTAAGGATGGAGACGGCACAGCACAAATACATTATTCAATAACGTTTCAAAACTTGTCTCCCTTTCTATGAAAGGTGAATAACTCTCATGCTACTTCGATGCCAACATGGTGGCTAGCACTTCAGAATACAAACTCGTCATTTGTTCAGATTATGTTTATAAAGTAGCCAGGAGCTGGCATTCCCGGATTCAATATGTATTCACAATACTGGATGCACAGTTGGCTTCAGCCGATATAACTAAAACTAGTCGACAGATTTTTTTATATGCATGTACCCATACATAACTTTGTATGGCCAAATACAATACTGACTTTTGCCGAAAGAGTTTTGTCATTGCTTAAATATGTTGATACATTTGTTTGAATGCTAAATTTATCAGTTCAGTTTCAGTAACTTCCCTATATTAATGAAAGACATTTTTATAATTTTATAATACGCTTTGTCAGCAAAATATAGCTGCCTAGAAATGCCCCCAAACCCCATTAGAAGTCTCGTGCTTTAGGCGCGTTACGAGCACTTGCATGCGTACTGTTGAGCCTACACTTCATTTCCTTCCTGGGTACGCCCCTGGCTTACATCAGAAACAATCGCCAGGTCCTAGGAGTGTATCCCCAAACACAGTAGGCGTCAGTAGTAGGCCAGCCAGGCTCGATGTTTCCCTTCAAGCCCATGGCTACCGTTTGATAACGGGACACTGTGAGACAACACCCTAATCCAGATCACTCACCATGATAACGAAAAACAAACATTGTACTGTTTGTAACATAGAATGGGTTGTAAACTGACAGGTTCCCTACCCACCCTGCACGTCTACCATGTCATTTTCACGTGGATTTTTACGACGTGTTTTGTTATACAAATATTTAAACTATTTTATTAAAAGAATACACTTTTCTGTGTTGTGACACCCTAAATAGGAACTCCCTGATGAGAAGCAAGCACCCTCTTCACGTGTTGGCCGTGTTGCCTAAGCTTGACATAAATCCATACTATTGGCGGAAGGTGGGGACGCGAACACAACATTAAAAACATTAAAAAGATTAAAAACATTTCAATTAAAAATTTCAATTTCATTTTAACTTTACATTCTTTGGACTTTAATTCAAGAAGCTGGCCATGATGCAAATTTGTCCAGTGTATTCAAAACACTTATTTCGGATTTTACAAAAATCGCATTCAAATATTGTTATATCCACATGTAAGTCTCCGACATGGTAGACTCGAAACACAATATGGCATGTTGGTGATGCTGTTTGTCTCACAACACTATGCAACTAAATGTTGTTCATTTGTGTGTACATGTCAACGGGAAAGCTCGTTTACGCATCACACAAAAGCAAAAATTCAGGAATTCAAGCAAACGTTTACCAATCCGAAAAAAGCAAAAGCGACAAAATAATATAAGGGGCATATCGCTAAATGCGAGTCGATTTAAGATTCCGACTATGTAATCAACGGGTGATTCAGAATCACGATTCGGAAAAGAGGACAGTTGCAATTGGTGATGGAAAGTTGTGAGCATGTCCTGCTCAGTGTCCTCGCCTGTTACACATGCAAAGGCACGGTAATTTGTCACCTGACATTAATACTGTACAAGTGTCAATGGGCACTGCATCGGACGTGAAACGCAAATGATGATGCAATGCCATTGATTTAGCTGGAATAATGGATAATGTTATGAAGTTCTAATGACACTCGTGAAGATCCGGGTTAGAATTGATCTTCAGTAACTCATGCTTGCAGCAAGAGGCGACTAACGGGATCGGGTGTACAGGCTCGCTGACTTGGTTGACACATGTCATCGTATCCCAACTTTATATATCTATGCTCATGGTGTCGATCAGTGGATTGTCTGGTCCAGACTCGATTATTTACAGATCGGAGCCATGTAGCTGAAATATTGTTGAGTGCGACGCCAACCAAACTCAATAACTACACTGGGACCTTGGCGTGGCCTAGTGGTTACAGCGTCCGTTCGTTGCGGTTACATGGTTACAATGTTTGAAGCCCATGTGTGGAGCCTCAAGCACTTACATCTTTGTCATATTGTGTAAACTCCTGCTCACTCGCGGATTAAAATGAGAAAATGTATCTGATACAAAGAATCGTTCGTGGTTATCCAGCATAGAGCGTTGTTGTTATATCCTTTAATAGAATATAAATCTATAATGAGAGAAAGAGTAGCTGTTAGATTCGACAGGGATGTCATTGTTTTCCACAGACGTGTTATAATTGAAAATAATCAAATATTGAAGCATCGCACAAGCGTCCTCTCATAAATACTTAATGGAAACGATTTCGAGGAAACGATTTCGAGGAAACGATTTCGAGGAAACGTTTAGCACGTGAAGATTCATTTTCATCTGTAAAGCAGTATTTCTTTCTGTTTACACGTAAACTGTAGATACATATATGAACCAATGATAAATAAATGTACAAGGAGTGTGTGACTTTTGTTTTAAACCGCGCTCAGCAGTATTCCAGCCATATGACAGACAGACAGACGGACCGATTTTATTTAGTAATATTGGCCCATGTTACAATTGTGGTTACAACATGTTGATTGTCACGTGGTAAGAAAATAGGAAAGCTATATTTAGGCACCGTTTCAAACATTTGTTGAGAATACACATTTCAGAAACGTTGCTATTGCCTTAACGGTATGTCTATTTTGTGAAGTGAGCAAATTTATCATTTTGGATGTATACATACATATTTGTCATCGGTGGTCTGTATATAATCGAGCCTGGACCAGACAATCCATTATCAACAGCATGAGCATCGATCTGCGCAGTTGGGAATCAATGACATAGGTCAACCAAGCCAGCAAGTCTGACCACCCTATCCCATTAGTCACCTCTTACGACAAACGGGGGTTACTAAAGGTCAATTCTGAGGATGAGACTGAAGTCGTCGAAGTAGTTAGTAGCTACATCAGCTTTAAAAGTGGTACATTTGTAGACATAAATATATGTTATTTGTATATCTAAATCTTGATATGACAGAAGTCGTTTAGACTCGTTTATCCAGGTTGTGTAGGTGTACGCAGTATGACCGTACAAGTTATCTCCCTTTAATTCGTGGTTACCTGTAGATCACAGGACAAAGTGAAATGAGAGCCTTATCAGTATCACTTTCAACACAATTACAATAATTATAAACAAAGGGAGTAGAGGGGTTGAACGGTGGTGATTACATGTTTCTAACTAGAAATGACTTTTGAAAGTGTAAGGGTGATGCTCTGAGATAAAATAACTAGGGATACACGACGAACCATTACAAATTGCTCAATCGATACAACCTACCCAGTCGCTTCACAGCGCTGTGTGTTTAATACGTGTTAAATACTGTTGATTATTTAAGTCACCGGCAAATAGCCCTGAACCAGAAAATCCAGCAACTGACAGTCATCAGTTTCGTATGCATCAATGAAGCCTGGCCAAAGGCTCCTGTAACACTTGTCACCTCTTACGACAAGCTTTGTGTTCTGAATACCCATTTCAACCCGTCACTTCGAATTCATGAATGAGTGTTACACGCTAAAAGTAGCTATTCAGTCTTGTTTTGGGCAGCCCATTCCACGTGTGTGATGGGAACATAGTCGAACACACACACTCTTTTAGAGAGAATATACAGTACATGGCTTTGGAGTTACAACATTTTATCTTGAGGAACTGCACAAATTTAATCATTTCTTAATTTCCAATGTCTGTTTGTGAAACAGTTATTATCACAGAATAGAACATGATTAAAAAACAATGGTAATACATATATGAAAACATTGTTTGTGTGTGTGTGTGTGTGTGTGTGTGTGTGTGTGTTTCTATGTATGTATTAGCAATGCTATGAGTGTAAAATTCGTGAAATATTCAGAATGAAAATAAATGTACTTCCTTATGTAATTTAGTGTTTTTTGCATATATTTGCGGTAAAATATGTCATCTGAAGACACAGAATTTGTGTGAAAATAAAATACAATTTCCCGAATGAAAAATATACTTTTACGATATGCGGAAGACATAGCTTCGTAGCAATCGTTTTGAACTATCTCTTCTACGCAGGCAAGTATTATTTCACGAAATACATTTTATCGGTGTCACAAATGACTTACTCTAACATTTAAGGCATTTCTGAATATAAAAATATACACCCGAAGCTAACCTCTAAATTACTTACCAAGTCCGGCTCCAATACAAAAGCATAAAATATAGAATCGTAGCATTATGCTCTCTTCTCGCCTCGACTAATTACGTCCCACTGGTACATACATAACTGTGTATCTATTCATATAGGTATCTACAGCCTTCATCATCATCTGACCCTGTGCGTTGTCGCGTGGAATGTTTGCCAGGAGAGTCGATGTGACTCCAATGTTTGTGTGTCTTTCCTGGAGATACTGCTATTCTGTAACGCCCAGCCAAACCAGAAGAACAAGATTCGTTGTGGAAATATTTCTATTTCATTCACACACGGGTGCTGTTAGTTTTTGTTGCGATATCTAATTCAACACAACTGATGATGGTACAAGTAGATCAACCATTACTTTGCATGTCGCTGTCAATTTGATATTTGAGGTCCAGAAATATTTTGGGACGCATTGTAAACAATTGTTAGCCCAAACAAACATGTATGTTGTAATATTTCGAAACATGGGTAATATGACTTAATTTTTGCATTTGTGTTCTATCCTTTCCTAGTGATGGTAGCTGCGACCTAATGATAACAGTCTGAAATTAATTTGCTAATGCATTTTAGTTGAGTTATTTAGGGGCGTTGTTTTAAATGTTACGCACGTATGTACAAACACACACCTGATTACACCGATACACACTGATACATACTGATTCACAGATACACACTGACTCACGCCGACACGCACTGATAAATACTGACTCCCACAGACACACAACGATACGTACTAGCTCACACAGACACACGCTGACTCAGAGAGACACACTGATACATACTGGTACAGAACCTGGCACATATTGACTCACACAGAGACTGACCGATACATACTGACTCAAACCAACACAGACTAATACATTCTTACTCACATAGGCCCATATTGATACATATTGACTGACATAGAGACTGATATATACTTACTCACACAGACACATACTGATACATATTGACTGACACAGAGACTGATACATACTGACACCAACCCAGACTGATACAGACTGACTCAGAAAGACACAGACCTTTACAGACCGACTCACACAGACACATAATGATACATACTGACTCACAGAGACACAGATCGATACAGACTGACTCACACAGATACAGCCTGATACATACCGACTCACAGAGACACAGACTGATGTTTTAAGAACCCCTTGACATATGTAATGAGCCCCGATCTTAACCCTATGGATCATGTGTGGGGTATGATTACTAGTCTTGTACAAAAAGAGATCATCCTATATGGAACCTGGCCCAGTTGAAAACAGACTTAATACCAAGGGCAGGGAAGAGGATCAGGAGGCTGACCGGGAGTATGAGGAGGAGAGTGCTAGCTGGCTGTCATACAGAAGGCACACGAAGGTTACACTCGGTACTGACTTTGAATCATGTAGGACACTCAAAATGGCATTTTATTTTCCACATTCACAAGTAAATTCAACATTAAACATTATGGGGTCATATCTTTATAAACATGGGTTTGTATGAAAATCAGTGGGATTGTTTAAATGAGCAATTACCATCATAAAATCAACGTGGATTCCATATCAGTTTGTCGTTTTTTCGTGAGTGAGGGGATCATCAAGGTCACCACGAGAAGTTTTAAGGACGTGCTGAAAACCTATGAATGCATAAATACGGAGGATGCTTAATTCTGTTAGAATTTGTTCGATTGACAAACACATGTTAAAAGTATACAGTGACTCTTGCAAGCTCTAGTCTGAACAGCAATAGCCTGAAATGAAGTACAGACAGCTATCGTCATTTTAATATGTTTTCACATTCTATGAGTTCATTTGGTAGCAGATCAAATTACATCCCAGTTGTTTTCACATTTCTGGATGTCATTTGGCGCAGATCAAATTACGCCTAAGTGCTTCAAGGTAGACAACCCTGTCTAGCACTTGAAGACGATTCAGGTTTGGTCTGCCTGGTTCCAAGGCTCCAGATCTTGCGATCGTTCTAACGTTGGGGGAAAGGGGCACAGAGAGTACTGCTTCTCTTCTCATGAAATACACATCGACGAACGACTACTGTGAGATATCCTGAAACACACTTTGATATTGGCACAGTTTGTAGACATTTTATGACAGCTTCCCTGTCTGAGACACAACTATGATATTATTATACAACCAGAAGATGATGTTTGTTTGTTTGTTGTTTAAATGAGTGAGTGAGTTTAGTTTTATGCCCCACTAAGCAATATTTTAGCTATATAACAGCCGTCTGTCAATAACAGAATCTGAACCACACAACCCAGTGATCAACAGCATGAGCATTTAGATGTACGCAACTATACGAGGATATGGTTACATGTGGTCAACCAAGTCTGACCACCAAATCTAGATAGTCGCCTCTTACGACAAGAATGGTTTGCTGAAGATACTTCTGACCCGAATCTTCACGTGTCATGTGATCATGTGCATCTTTTCTCAAAAATACATACTGACAGTATTGAGATTCCGTTTTTAACTGTTGGAGGTGTGAAGCTTTTGCCATGCGACAAAGATTAATTGATTGTGTGCATTTTAGCTGTACGCCGCCCCGGCAGTATTCTAACTGCATGGATGAGATCTGTTAAGAATCAATTCTGGATCAGACAATCAAGTGATCAACAACAATCCCGTGACCATCGACTGAGGCAACCGAGATACGATGACCTCTGTCATCCAAGTCAGCGAGCCTGATTACTCGACCATGATGGCTAAAGAACAATTCTAACAAGGATCTCCTCGGTTCGAAGTCTGAAGAAATGCAACTGGAGGCACAAACCACTTCTATTCATCGTTCTGGTTCAGGTTCGGCATGTCATGCCTTGACAATTACGGTTGCGTTTTCATCAAAGAAATCAAGCTATATACCCTCCGTGCTTTGACGACCTAGCGTCAACCAGATTCGAACCAGACCAGAAACATTTATTTTTCCAAGTAACAACATTTCTTTCGCCTCAGTTCTCTTAGTATTGATCATCAGCCGCCCATGCTTGTCTTAAGAATCGACTAACGGAATTGAGTGGTCTTGGTTGACACATGTCATCGGTTTCCAGTTGCGTGGGTCGATACTCATGCTGTTGATCACTGGATTGTTTGGTTCAGACTCTATTATTTACAAAACGCCGTTACAGCTGGAATATTGCATAATGCGGCGTAAAACACCCCGACGAAGAAAGAAGCATCTTGCCAACGGTGTGGCTGTATACGCCAATATGGTTCAGGAACAACTGGTATCATAACACATTTTTTTCATGTTATGTGTTCTGGATAACACTTTCACAGCATTCATAGCTGCTAAGGGCGTAGTGCCAGGGGTCCATAAAATGTAGATGATCTTGACCAGTTGTCTGACGTCCATTTTTGTCGAAGTCATGGTTGCTGAGTGGGTTTATCACTTCCGTTCGGGTGCTGTTGGTAAGGTGCCTGAGACAGTGTCATTCCAAATATAACATACGATGTGACACGTGCCCATTTTCCGAGGGACTCTGTGTTAATTAATGTTCCGTTATTCATACAACGGTCTATTATCGCTATGGCCAAGATTAATTTATTGCTTTCGGATTATGATTATATAAATGGTAATAAATAAGCAGTATCATATTCAGACTTTTCACTGCTCGAATTATACATTGGACAATATGAAATATACATTTGATATCAAGTATATAATAATGGTTGCGCTGCTGTTTAGATTTCTAAATTTGCTTTGTTTTATTTCCATTCGTATTTAATATTTTTATAAATGACAGTATGATAGTGATTATTATGGTTGTACGCCGCTGTAAATATATTATAACATGATATAATATGATAAATGTATTTTATTTATTTATATCTGCATCTATTTTTTTATAAATGACGTGATGATGACATTTACATATGTAGCACAATATTACTGTCTCTGAACAATATTATTCAATTCTTCTTTCAAACTCGGTACGGTAGCCCAATGGTTTGATCGTTTCCCCTTCGCGCCGAAATACCTGGGTTTCATTTTCCACGGTAGTGTGAAGCACTTTTCATAAGACCTTATTTTTTCAGAAGACCTCACTCTTCTGCGAAGTCTGAGATGTCCGTTTACAGTTGGAAAGTGCTGCAAGAACGATTACATTACTTCCCAAATATTCGGTTCTTAATACACCATATGTTAAATATGTTTGAAAGTAGTATCAAAAGAAGAACAAAAGATGTCCCTGTTTTCTAATATTTAGAACAATTTACCTGAAAGAAGGAAACGTAAATTTACAGATATATCCCTGCTTTGGCTGTATGTGTTTGTTTCAGGCGCAGTTATACATGACACTTCTCGAGGCAATTCTTCTTAGTAATATTCCCCATAAGTATTCTGAAAACTGTTTGATTTTATTTCATAATGTCACATATTTACATTTACTTTGACCTGGAATATACAGTGTATAGTATACAGTAAGACTGCGAACATACACACACATGTATAGATCACGACAGTGATATTATTTGTTGTGCTCCCACAAAAAAGGGGTTAACTATTTATATTTATAATGTTTCCTATTTAGCTCATTGATATTAACTAATGCTTGAAAAAGTATATTCCGTTTACATGAAACTTAAATGCGGCATTTTAGGGGGTTTTTTTTCAGAAATTAAACGAAAAATGCCCTTCAACATTTTGTGGTGAATCGAACTGAGATCGGTTTAACACGAGACTGAATGTGGAAAACACTACATGACTAACATTTCCAAGAGTTATGTCCCCTTGTCCCCATGGCCGTTTTATTAGGAGATATATTCCACCCCAATACAGCATGATACAGGAAAGCATCGACATAAAGTTTGAACACTGTATGAACAACAATTCAACAACTTCATAATGATATATTTTTCAAACAACATTCGCGAAAGCATTTCATATCCTTTAAAACATGCAATTACAATTTGGCTTGTACCATGCTCAGTGTTTACATTAAGATAAACGCAACTCAGTCATGATGTGTGTGAGATCAATGTCATTTAATGTCCTTAACCGCTTTCCATAGGGGACAATGTCATAATGTGACGTCATCGGTTACCATGGTGTCATAATCCAAAGATATATAATCCATCTGACACCGAAGCTATCCAGCAGGTATTTTACTCCAGAATAACAGATTGAAAACGTAGACACAATCATACTCAGAGGCAAATAGAATCTCCCAAACCTCGGATGATGCATGGGCTACGTTTTGAACCCTTAAAGTCTTTGAAATCTTAAACAAAACTAGAAATCGTGTCACATTTAAAACTAAACACAACAAATGAGTGAGTGAGTATGGTTTTATCCGGCTTTTAGCAATATTCCAGCAATATCTCAGCAGAGGACACCACAAATGGACTTCACACCTTGTACCAATGTAGGGAATCGAACTCGGGTTTTCGACCGCCCCCATTTCAAATGCGTGTTGCCAAGACAGATACATGCATGAGGACACGTTTCATCAATGGATAACACAGAAGATAAATTGACATCCATTTCTACTGAAAATACATTTTACACATAAGATTATATATGTTACACACATAAGGATGTTATACAGGATACTACGACAAACATTTTAAAGTGCGTTGTCTTTTTTAGATGCTCCTTTAACACAGCCTTTATAGGCGAAAATTATCATTATCCAATTATCAATTGCTAAATTTCCATCTAGGTTCAAGTTAGAGGCGTTGAAGTAAAGCACCTTGGTGAACATACATAGAAATATTCTTCATGTAGTAAGCACCTACATAACTTTAGGCATCCCTTCTGATACTACATACATATTCCTTCTGGTACAGGAATGTACATAAATTTATTTGTGCTTCTTGTAGTAAACACTCATGTGCATGCATACAACCTTGGCAGTACATATGCGGCTGTATGTGTTCGTTCTGGTTGTACTACACACATACGTGTAAATATTCCTTTTGGAAGCACTTTGAACATGCGTGACCGTATTCGTTTGCTGGTGGTAATTCCTCTTGGTTGTTTTACGTTAATACGTGCACGCATTCATTCTGGTAGTTGTAGGTACTTGTAGATACAAAGATGCAATCTTTCTAGTAGTAATGCAAACAAGTGTACGTATTCAATTTGGTAGTAGAAAGTAGAGACGGGGATAGAATCCTTCTAGCATTAGTTCAAACACACCTGTACCTATTTATTCTGGTAGGATTGCATACGTATGTGAACATATATCACTCTGATAGTTGTTCCTAAAAAACTGGGAGGAGATATTCCTCCTGATCGTGTATACATACGCGTTTCTATTACTTTAGGTAGTAGTACGCGCATATGTGCCCATATTTCTTCTGGTAGTTGTATACAGAAACATATACACATTCTTTTTGTGGTAATATGTACACGTGTGTACTTTTTCCTTGTGCCATGCTTTGGCTAACGCCATTGAAGATCCGAATTAGTATTGATCTTGAGCAACCCATGCTTGTCGTAAGCGGTGACTAACGTGATCGGGTGGTCAGGCTCGCTGACTTCGTTGACATCGTATCCTATTTGCGTAGATCGATGCTCATGCTGTTGATCAGTGGATGTCTGGTCCAGATCCAATCAGTGCAGACGGCTGGCAAGTTCTGCGTAAGACTACACTCACTCACTCACTCACTCACTCACTCACTCCTTTGACTGGGAGTGTAGAAAGAATATTATGAAACATATCATCACAATTTCACTATTAGCCGTGTGGGTTTTTTTCACACAAGAAAAATCTAATTTGTCATCTTAAACGTTCTTGGGACAAATAACGAAGCAAGTGTCCGTTCAGTGTCCGTATTTTTTGATTGGGATGACGTGATCATGCAAGAATTAACATTGATCTGCAATATTTAGAATTGTTGTGCAAACAGTCTTCAGGGACAAAGAACTTGACAGATGTTTTCTGTTTTCACAAAGATTTACAACTCTATATCTGTCCCAACCACGGATCAATGTGTAGTTTGCGTAGCTTGTTGATTAATGCACTGGTTTGTCGAGTCGAACACACGGTTTTTCTTAGCATTGCTAAGATACAACTGGTGCCCTGATATGCCTGGGCTGGTATAGATGATGCGATACCATATTCACTACATGAACAGTTACGGTGCTTATAGGCTATTTATTCTATAGATAGACCACCGTTTGGTGGACATGCAAGTGACATCAGTTATCCCTCTCCCCTCTCCCCACTCCCCAAGGCCCATTTGAAGCTGCTTATTCCCACTCGTCAGTTAAATATTCACCCAGAATTCACCCGTGTCTGTGTGTATGTGTGTCTCTCTCTGCCCGTGTCTGCGTCTGTATCTCTCCCTCACTCTCTCTCTCTGTCCATCTATCTATCTGTGTGTGTGTGTGTGTGTGTGTGTGTGTGTGTGTGTGTGTGTGTGTGTGTGTGTGTGATGGAATAGAATTAGGTTAAACACGAAAATACAACTGTTCCTTTATTCTTTTCCACTCTTCCAGACATGGATTGCACTGGGTGTAATTCTGAAAATGGAAAATTAATAAAGGAAAACTTGACTTTCATGTGTTCCCTTATTCGTTTCTATGAGTATAGTAAGACGGTTGAATATACTTTGCCAACACATCCAATATTTGTCGGAAGAATTAGATCCACTGGATATATACTGTACATGTATGTCCATACCAGATGCTGACGATGGACACGGATGCACAAATCCATGCTCTACACCCTTACGTGTTTCTGCACAGCTGGGTAGTTACACAGTCTGAAACGATTTTATTCCTCTGTGTACCCGAATGGGACAAACCCATAGCAGATGCCATTGTCTTGTACATACGTATCTTCAGCTGAAGAAGCCTTTCCTGTTTGCATGTTTGTTGGACACTTTCAATGTCACGACTAGCATTGAATTTCTTGAATATCAAGACTAAACATCTTGTCTCGCAAATGAAGGCTAAGGTTAATTTCTTAGTCGAATTTCTAAGAAAACAATACTTAATCTGCAAACATCCCTGGTACTGTTTTCCTATTTCCACATTTAAGAAATCAGGTTACTGATAATTTGGGATTGCTTTCAGCTAATCGAAAAAAAATCATTTTATAAACAGCAACGGACTAACCTTCGCGAAGGAAGACTTAAATAGCATAATGCTTTTTCTCTGCATGTAAATATCGCATGAAGTCTTTAAGCATTTAACAAATACTTAAAGAGGATTGTGATTGCGGTTCGGCATATTCGTCAAAAATATACAGAAAAAATCTCCAAGTGATATTGCAAGAAGGACAAACGACTCATTGTTGATTAACCTCCTTGTGTGTATAGATCTGTCTGTTGATTTTACTAAATAAAGTCATTAATAATAATGACTCTAATGAAATCATGTTATTGTTCATCATAATTTGGAAGTCATTTCTGTAATTTTAATACTATTGTGCTTTTTGATGTATTCATTATCACATGTCGGTTCGGGATGTCGACAACCATCATTAAATAATGTACCGTCTCCTCTTCTCTTTGCTTCTCAATGTACATTACATTGCAATGTCGACAAAGAAATTGTATTTATATCCTAAAAGTAAACGCCATATAGTTAATCTACTTAAACCTTACACTCAAATAATTCACTGGATGATTTCACCAATATGAATGTAAACATTAGTGGCCATTTAGACATACCTGTTTGAGGTATTTGTCTTTCTGAGAGCGTGGGTATGCTTTAACGCCGTTTTAACAACATTACAGCAATATCGGGGCGGGGGAAATCAGACATGGGCTTTACCCATGTGGAAAATCGACTACTATTACTGTTTGATTTATTTTTTTCACATATTATATATAACCTAACTTGCAGAAGCCAGACTGGGGAACTGCATCATATAAGTCACTGAACATGGTAACAACAATTTTGTCTCCAGCTGTCGTTTGTATCATTGTGTGCTATCCCTGTGTATACAAATCTGTTCTGAGAAAGACATGATTTACATGCACAAGATAACACCTGCGATTTGATTACAGAAGCAAGATGGTGCTGAGCTACCTTTATAGGTCTGATTGTATCCCTTCTGAACTATATCCACAGCACAGCTAACGGTCATTTGGGTCTTGCAAACAGCTTTAATATACGTTGTATCTTGTGTCAATGGCATTCGGACAATGAGGTTTAAGTGTCTGAATACACAGTGCCATTTAGAAAGAGTAACTTATGTTACATTTGAAGACTTCTAAATGACACTGTCCGTGCTACACCAAGTTACAGTTGTCAGATGGATGACACCAAGTACGTAGTCTTCACTGCCACGGTTCCATTTTGGGAAGCCGAGGTGGCTTAGTGGGTTAGATCGCTCACTTATATTATGTATAATGGCGAATAGGTGCTTCAGTGTGAGAGTGTCTTGGCACCCTGTATCAGACTAGAATATCTACTTTACTTAGAGAGTGGGATCCAAATTTAATTTAATTTAAAATCTTGTAGTAAATGTGTGCTTCTTACTTCAGTCTCGTGTATGTGTGCCCAATCATATTACAATGCACAAAGTCACATTAGATAACATATCCTTTTTCACTATTCCCATAAACAAAAACAAGAGTCCTTTACTTCGGAAAAAGATTATGCAGACTAGATTAGGTTACATAAAGACACTAGAACGCCTGTTTGGAAAGAAAGAAACCCAAGGAGTATTGATATGAAGTCCAATGAAGATAGCCACTGTGTATAAGAAAATCGATAAGGAAAAAAAAACAATACCAAAAATAATCGGATTGCATTGTTACAATGTCCATCATGCTGAAAAAGTTTTAGCTTTGTTTAGAAAGTTTTAATGTTAAGGTCACATTTTTCAAACAACTGCTTGTTGAAGAACACCTCTGTGAAGTATCACGCATGTGTTCTGATGTTCTGTTTTATTTGAAACACGTGGTGCTATTTACAGGCTTATTAATTCAGACTGAAGTGTCAAGGAAAAGATTACACAAAAGTCAACATTTTTGATCTGACAGAAGATTTAAATAAACTTGTTCGCCTTCTCAACCCATAGCGTGGATTATGACAGATCTGTTGTAATGAAGACGTGAAGATCTGGAAGGCCGTAGATATTGACCTGTACTGAAAAAAGGAAGAAGAAAATCAAATTCAGAAATACACAACAGAATTTGTCAGAGGCTTCTGAAAGAATTGTTCAGGAATGAACTCTAAAGATTATTCTTTTACCTGATGTAATTTTTAGGTAACACTTAGTACAGCTGTGTCATATTGTTGTTTTCATATTTTTTGTTGTTGTTTGCTGTAAATCGTCCCACTCAATATTACAGGTATATCAAGGTGAGTCTGGACCAGACTACCCAGTACCAACCTAATGTGTATTGGTCATTTGGTGTAAGACAACATGCACAGCCTCAAAAGTAACCATTTAGAAATACGTGTTGCTGAACTTTAGAAACACATATCTGGGTGAATATATAACTGACCAGGGTTATAAGCAGCTACACATAGGTCCCCTTGGCAGGGAGAGGGGTAAGTGATGTCACCTATTTAAAAGACATGTGAATGATTAAGCCTTGAGCTTGAATAGACAAATAATAACCTTGTGTTGTTTCCACCATATTAAGAGATACAAATCCCTTTCCACTCCAGTTAAAAATATCTGCTAATGGCAGATTCCGTCTACATCATGAACTTGTGAGTTGACTTATTACCAAATGCAGGTCATACCAGATAAAGTTGAACGCTGTGACATTCGTTGATCGTACTGTTTGTGTCACACCGAAATCGAAAATGTTTTGATTGAGGCAGCAATCATGATTTTATTGATTTTAAACATTAGCTGATTATAAGAAGCTTATCACTGGTAAAATCTACGTTCAGACAGAACAAACTCGCACTCTCCTTTTCGTGAACTCATGATATTGTCGCTGTCTGAAAGAGATTCCTTAAAATGTGCTCTTGATATTATCAGAAAATTACATGTATACAATCTTACAGATTAAGTTTGACTGTAGAGTGAGTGAGTGAGTTGAGTTTTACGCCGCACTCAGCAATATTACAGCTATATGGCGGCGGTCTGTAAATAATCGAGTCTGGACCAGACAATCCAGTGATCAACAATATGAGCATCGATCTGCGCAATTGGGAACCGATGACATGTGTCAACCAAGTCAGCGAGCCTGACCACCCAATCCCGTTAGTCGCCTCTTACGACAAGCTGAGTCGCCTTTTATGGCAAGCATGGGTTGCTGAAGGCCTATTCTACCCCGGGACCTTCACGGGTTTGACTGTAGAAAGGCCTTGGGCAACTTAACTTTATTATCAGCATCACCCCATGTTGGGTTCTTCCTGTCAGTGAGTCATTTCAAAAGGACAGGAGGTAGGAAATTGAAAATTCAAAGTAAAATAAATGCAGCGCCACCATTCTTTCGGTACAAAGGCTTAACATTATTTACACGAAACTAAGGTGCAATATTAATAGAAGTCCGCTTAATTACGATTTTTTAGAATTTACGATCAGATGCTTCTTGTAAAAGTTTTTCTTGTGAAAATTCCAGGCATTACTTTTAGAATGTTCTTTGTTTACAAAGCAGCCTAATGATTTGTTTGTGAATGTAAATCTCCTACCCATTAATTAATCTAGATCCATTGTTGTGTGGTAATGTTACACTATCGCCATGTATGAAAATGAATTAGTATTTGAACATTTACATAGATATATTAGGCTCACTGAAAGATTTACCCTTCTATAATATTATACAGAGCCTCTTTAAAGATCTTGTAAATTCATCGATCAAATCCCTGTTGCCAGCGTTTTCACACTGTAAATATGACATGTGTAACTTCTAGGAGAGGGCGTTGGATAACTTGTGCCCAGTCCATTTCATTTTCGAATAAAATATATTTTAAAACAAAGGACACCAAGTAAACCAAAGATAATAAATTCGTTCACTTCGTAAATTTAGCCCGTCAAGACTCCATTTTAACATAGATCGGCATCAGTTGCGGTGGTCAGTGCCATTCAATAGGTCGTGTGATTAGGTTTGATGAGCAACGATGCTTAGAACAGAGTCCAACTAAGCAGTATTGTAAGTATCCGCATGAAGTTACAATTCTACTATCACGATGAAAAGTTCTATATTTTTCTGATTGATTGCATTATTCATATCCCTCTCTTTTACAAAAGGAACTGTCACGTAACCGCGACGTGTTTAATTTAATAATTAACACAAAATAGAAAAAAACACCTCAAAGGAAGAACAAACAGGAAGTAAATAGCTTTTTAGGTCGGCAAAAAGTTATTTATGTAAATATTTCGTAGAACACCGTTATACCGCGAACATAAGGTAACATTATATTATTCAATCTTCATGCTAGAAATGTCAATGAGAATTCAGCTGATTAGACCACTGAATTCATCAGATAAATGTTCAGATAATATCTGAACATCTACATAAGTGGGTGTTATAACGGACACGATACATGTAGGCCATGCTTACACTTCCATGTTGTTCAAAAAAACATTTACTTGCAATTATGTAACCAGTGTCTTTAATCAACCTGTTTTCCCCTATCAAAATAGTTCTGGTTTTGTTGTTGTTGCGGTTTATTTAGTGTTCCAAGATGAGACATACAAACTGTAGTCGAGCGGACTTCTTTCACACTTAAACACCATATGGCAGTGTGTATATCGTCTCCCTCTTGTTAAATATTGGTTTATGATATTTATGTTTATCTGTCGGTTAGGTGTTATTACGAAGGGAAGTAGGAAATGCTGTAGCTTCTGGGTGTTGTCGTCTAGGAATCCTAGGGTGTTGTTTGGATTAACATATGACACATTTGAACGTAAGATACGGGTGTCTAGTGTAAATGTATGCAGCCTTTACCGAGTACATATACATGTCGTGCATTTACAAAATACCAATTGTGTTGTGTATGTAAAATGTGTCGTACATATGTGTCATGCATACATATCATGTGTAATACATACGTGAATACCGTAGGTTTTATGGATAAAACCACATGCCTTACTTATAAAACATGTTTCACGTGTGAAATTTCATGTATCACACATAAACAGTGTAAATACTACCTGCATGCGTCATACATATGTCAAACACAATATCAGTCACGCATATGTGCTATTTCAGATTTCACACACTTAAATACAGTATAAGCCATCCACATATCAATTCCAATGTGTAGAAAGTTTTGGTAAAAGTATTTCCAATCCAATCGCACTTCGAAACACTATCGACAGTTTTATATTAAATAGTTGTCTTTCTCCAACTTGATACTAAGCAACTCTTATTAATCAAAGAATAAACACTGCCATTATCACGGCAAAAAAAAAATTTGTATAACTGTATAACGCCAATATGTTTACAACGTTAAGAAATAGTTACGTGCTAAGTTATAACTAGATATATATTTGTAAAAGTATGCAGTCTTTAGTGTAATCTTGGCACAAGCTTTTGCATTTCAGTTGTTTGGCATTATTATATTTTGACACACTTAATCCCATGACACAGGAACAGTATATCTAAAATTCGTTCAGGTTCACGTTACCAACAGAATGTGCATTCAAAACAAAAACATTCTTTTAAAACAATATATCTTTGTAGTAGCGTAAGGCATATGTTTCAACGATGTTTTAGGACATACAGTCTATTATATTTCTATTTTTCTTGTTGCTTCTGTTGTCACGCATTGATATCGTCATCTATTGAGGAGGAAAGAAACGCCTATAAAACTATATTGGCAACACTCAGGAAGGTATCCGTAATTTCTATCTAGTTTTGAAGCACCTTAAAACACTTGAAGTGCAGGTAGTAAAACAGGTGGTCAAAGAAACATTCTGTTGTCCTGTGTCCTACATATACAGCTGGAAATTTAATTTCACACTTTTTGCGGTGAAATTAAACTGACGTTTTCTGTTTATGTGGTGTCGATACACACAAGTGGCCTGGATGTCGCCAATTCCGTGGAAGTCATCATATTTACCAGTGATGTTGTGTTGTGGTCACAACAACCAGGCAGATAAATACAGGAAATCAGCGTCAGGAAAAGTGTCCGTGTTGTTCCAAGCTACCAACCTTACAGCCACATAATGTAGGAAAATAATCAATCAAATACGACGAATGGTTTTATCCGCGTAAATTTTTATCATCGATGTTTCAAACCTGCCATGGTGGGTGAAACGTTAACCATAATCAAATATGACTACTTGATAATTGCTTCCTTGTACTTTTCAACAAGAAATAATCAAGAATTGTTACACTTAACTTTACTCACTAAGATCTTGTTTTGATTTAGCAACTTGTTGTTGGCTAAGCCATCAGTTGAAGTATGTGGAAGAAGTATGTAGAACCTGGTTCATGAAACGTTTTGGAATGTTATGAGCTGAACTGCACTTTCGTGAGATTTCTTGTGAAAATTCCCTTTCCACAAATCTTCCACATCCACAAAGTGTTGTTTGATCTTGTCTTTCTTTCTGTGCTATGAATGCATTCCATGAGGACGAGCCATAACGTCTGATGCGTGTTTCTGAAACAGCAATTCCAACCTCCTATCCTTAATATTTAACATCGAATCAGAGTCACGTAAACATGCAGACAGTTAAGCCTCAAAATTGTTAAATTATCCCCAAATTGGACAGTTGACAAAAACACTAAAGATTTTCCAATATCTATGCAGTAAGCACACATATTTCACATTTCGGTACGCCCAAACTGTGTTTTCGTTCGTGCTGGGCTACGCCTATATTTCGTGGCCTCCTCAGAGAAGAGTCGTAATTGATCGTATCATATCCTGGCACGTCGATTCCAACATTGCGCAATCTTTGGAGACACCACGTCACTGGCGGCACTTCCGGGTGACGTTATTTTGGACCAGTAAAGGCATTAAAGTTCAGTCTGATAGGCAATAGTAGCTTTCGGAGAAATACAACAGCTCTATACATAGCCTAAATTTTGGATTTAAAGCTTTGCAGCTGCTTCTCTTTTGTTTTTATTTCTCGTGTTGTATCACGCTATCTGTTGCAACACAAACCATTTCCTTTCTTTTCGATTTATCAATGGTGCACCGTAGGTGAGCTTTTCAAATGTTCAGATCAAAGATTCTTTGAATAACAGTTCGATTGGTAACGTGGCTCATTACTAAGACGAGACTAGATCTGTGCTAAGAGTAAATTTTAATTATGTTGCATCAGATGGGTTTGTATTGAGATAAAAATTAAAGTAGGTCAGAATCCAACCGTAGAAAACATATATGGGCATTAAGTTTGGGACCATATCAAGATTAATGATATCATAATGTAGAGTCTTTTTAACATTGTCTCTTCAAGTTTTGAGTCGTTCTTCCTTCAAGTCACGAACTATCCCTATTTCAATACAAATGAGCAAATACAAATATTTATCTTAAAAATCTAAAGAATGCATTAACTTCCTTTTTGAAACTCAGATTTGTTGCATATGCTTATCCAAGGAAAAGAGAGATCATGTGATCATACAATGCATATAAAACATGGAACTAGTCTTACGCGCTTGTTCATCAGGTTGGTGGTAAAAACTGTTCGGGAAATGGTGATTTATGACGTGTATGTTATTCCCATCAACAACAAGTGTCAGTGTATTCAAGGTGTTTATCTGTTATGTTTGGTAAGATGTATGCGGATGGTTATTATGTATGTTAATAATGTTAATAATAACCATAATGCATATGTAGTCGCGATGTATCAGAAATACTGTCGATGTGACTTTTCACTTGTAACTCACTCACTCACTCACGTTATATCTGTGTTTCATTATTATCCAAATCATGTGATCAAATCCCATGGCCATTGATGTAGGACGGCGTGTTACAGATTCGCTGAAACCAGGGAGCCTACATAGAGGGGGAGAAGAAACTCCTCGAAAAGCCACTGAACGTATGTCTCGGGTCGTTACGTAACCAGTGTAGCCACTATGGTGGCAGCGTAGTATTTAAGATTGAGCCCGGTTTATTTTCAACAGCTGATTAGGTTCGCTGAGTGTTGTAACAACTGAAATCCTACATGTAGAAGAGAGGTTAACTATTTTGTCACTTCAGTTTAAGTCAAATAATTGGTATTAGTCTCCGTATTAGGACAGTAGATTTGTAGGAAAGTTTCAAGTCGATATGTTATAACTCACTGACCGTGAAGATAGGCTAAATTGTGCCGATGAAAACTTCTTTCACATATTTGTTTAATTTTCAGAAGGAAAACATACCTTTAGTTGAAAGGTATTTGCAAGTAATCGTGGCAGTTTTATGACTTAAAACATTGTTAGGGTGTAACTGAGGTGTGTGAAAAATATGACATTTCGCCGATCTGTTATGATCCGCCATTAAAATGATATACGCCGTTGTTTGAGTATTCCTGGTTACTTCCTCAAAAACATCTTTCACATACACCTTTAATTCATATACTATCAGGTGAAATGTGTTTACGAGTAACAGTGATAGTTTCATAATCTAAAAAAGAATGTTCGGGTGTGTTTGAGGTGTGTGAAAAATGTGACATATCACCGATCTGTTCTGATCCGCCTTTGAAATACTATACGCCATTGTTGGAGTGTTTCTAGTTACTGCTTCAAAAAACATCTTTCACATACACCTTTAATTATTATGGGGGGAACATATTATCAGGTGAAATGTGTTTGCAAGTAATAGTGTATTTAAGGTGTGTGAGAAATATGACATATGGCCGATCTGATCTGATTTGCCATTGATGCTTGAGGGTTATGGATCCATAACTTTTTTTCTTTCTTGTTGATGTTATTATTTGACAAAACTGGAAAGGTGTTTTAGAATGCTTTTTGACAGTTTTACACTTTAATTTTGATTGGAGCGTGACAGTGTCAGTTAACATTTTGTTAATGTCCATTCCATTCCCCACATGCAATAAGATATCTGGATTAATTATCAATGTAAACAAAAAGTCTCAAAGTAGATTTTTAAAAGCACAGCTGATGTTAACATGTGTTCTCACGATACTTTAACATGTTTTGGGAGGGAAGGCCGCGGTGTATCATTTATTCTTTCATTCATTCACATATACTTCCTTCTTTTATTCTTTTTCTTTATTTCTTTCATTTATTCAAATAATTCTTGCTCTTAATTCTTACTATAATTCATTCATTCATTGTAAAATTCCGACGGATACAATCAACTGGCTGAAGTTCTGTCAAACACAGGTGAAGTTGCGCTGGAAACGAGCCAAGTCACTGTGTGCGTTGGAGCATGACGAGGCACATGTTAATTTGTACAAATGGTAAAGAAAGCAAGCGAGTGACCTATCCCTGTTGTACAGTATCCCTGCTAAAACGTATAGCTTTACCAGTCAGAAAATTTTGTAGTTTTTATTCGATAACAATTACTCTTATACATGTATAATTTAACTCATACCTCTCTAATCGGCCAGTTTATTGAATCAGCGATGGCGTTGTTGAGTCGTTCTCATCAGTAAACGTTTGATAAATGACTAACGATGCCGTGTTTTCGGTGTACAAGATAAGACAGCAAAAACAATTGTCTAGTTCAGTGTCAACACTAAGGGGATTTGAAAAAGACCCCATATCTGCACTTAGTAGCATCTATCAAGCTTCTGGTGAATACATATTACTCTGCTTAGTCGTTATTGTCTGCTGCCTTTCCATTCACACAAGGTGCCTGTTGCTATGCACTGCTCTAGCGGTTCAATACACAGTGACGTAAGACAGCTCCTTGTTGTACCTCATTGAATGGGGCATGCCATCGTGGGCTGCATGAGAATGCTTTGATGCCTTGCGACTGACAGAAAAAAACTACCAGTATGTCAGGATTTAAAAGCTCATCGGAATTTAAGGGAGGAAATTGAAGAAAAAGAACCATCCGCAGTTTGAAGTTTTCTTATCTTAACCCAGTCTAAGAGACTCCGTATAGAGTTATGTATGGGTAATATGTATTATGAAACAATATATGTTTACTGACTGCATTTTGCAGCATATCTAGGTATCTGTGTCCGCAAAATCCATCTGACGCGTTTCACCACAAACAAAATTGTTTATTAAGAGCTGTAGTTGATGACGTGTCTTTGAACATATGTAACACTTCCCAAGTGGGGTATTTGCATGTACATGTAGTATGTCGATCTTGTTTAGATATATGTCCACAATATTTTAAATGCACTGCTAAAAATAATCAAGCGTCGCCTTATATAAATGCATTTAAAATCGATTCAGGATATGCATTCATTCACTGATAAAGGTATAAGAAAGCCCATATAAAATATATAATGTTCAACCGAAAGATTACTTGAGTTAAAGCTTACACTAGTGCTCCTTATATTAAATGCACACAAGGAAATGTCCGTCTTTTTCTTTTATCGAACTAATCAGCTCACCTTGCCAAAGAAGGTTTAATCAACTCCACATATTTGTCCATGCCTGTTTACTTAGTACATGTTGCATTGCGCTCCATCAAAGTATGTAAGAAACAAATAACAATATGATACTAAAATAGAATAATATTAATCATATTAATATACCATATTAAACGCTTCGGGTAATACGCTCTTCCCATATTTAATGAAGGGTTACCTTTTGTTTAGAATATTCTATTTTCAACCCAAAGCTTAACCCTGTATCAAGTGGTTTAAGGTGGTTAGTGTTGAGGCTTATAGAAGCAAGGTCTCTGTCAAGCAGGCATGTAGAACAAACGTATCCTGTTGCTGGAACCATAGCAGGATTGCTAGTCACAGATTAGGCATTGTATATGACATGCAAATAAATTCTTGCTGCCAATCGTCATATCTAAACACTATTCAATTGTTACATTATTAACATAAAGAGATTTTCATATTATACATTAAAGACTTATTGGATAAGGAATTTGAAATTTAAACATCCTAGATAAAAATATCGGGAGTCAGCTAGTGAAATGTCCATTCAACTGAACAGAAGCACGCTCTCCTGTTTGGAATCATAATTCTGAAAAGTAATACAAAGTGAGAATTTTGATATAATAATCTTTGGCTTTTGTCGAATCGAAAAAGATGGCTTGAGACATAGTTTAAGGATAATTTGGGGGTTTGTAGTTTATTTTTCAGATAAAACAAGAATTTTACTTTGTTATAGTTTTTGTTTACTTTGAGAATACCTCACATACGTACGGGCGGGTGCTAGTCGTAGCTAGACAGCAATCTAAGGAACCTGAATCTCTGTTCTCATGGTCGTTAAGGTTCTCTCCATAAGCCTGTACATAACACCAACCTAAAAGCAGGAATATTATGCGGCAAAGGCATTTCTCAAAGTATGTAAGATAAATCAAATGTCTGATAGGCTTTTAGAAGTTGGTAGGGTGATGCAAGACACTTGATATGGATGTACAATCTCATTTTTATCTATGTTTTCGGGTAAATACTTGCCTCTTCATTTCACCTGATGAAGGGACAAGTATTTGCCCAGAAACGTCGTGTCTAAACAGTAAAGACGTTTCGCATCCATTTCATTGTCTTGTATAACGTAAGATCATTGCCAGCATATTTCTTCCTCTTCGAAAAATCGTGAAGTTCTGCCTATATGAGTAGTCTTTCCATAGTTCCAAGTTATTCGAAGCAACTGAAAAACCAATGTGCTGTCACCTTATTGTTTTAAATAGCATGTTATCATTACACTAACAAGCGTGGTTATAAAACAGAAAACACTTTCCTAACTGTTTGGAAATATTTTTATCTAACTCAACAAATATTCTCAAGTTAAACATTCACTAACAAGACGACAGCAAAAATCTTACACTGACGTTGCCTGTAAATAGTCCCCGCGATGATCATCGCTTCTGACCAATGGTCGCATACATTATTTCTTTCCAAGGCCACTGGAATCCCTAAACAATACAGCAATGTGGCTCTTCTTGTCACGCAAACACAACATTGATTATATGGTTATGACGGATGTGTCTAGAATACACACTATTAATAACTCATCTAAATACTTCTTATGATCTTCCAGTGGAAAAAGCGTCAATTCTAATATCGAAAAGAATGTTTTTTCTTCGGCTGTCTTCGACATATCTTTCCCGTCAAGGTCGTACGAACAGTCATAAGTTTCGATTTTACGCTGATGACGCCAATCGCCTTATGATACTGTCTTTATGTATATCATTAACTAAACAGCCATACAAAAGTGTGCAACGTCTGTCAAATATAGATATTTGTTCACTGTGAAGCATGAAGCGTTGTGGAGGTTTTACACGCTCTTGACGTGATGTGGTTTTTTGGAGTTTTAAAAATCAATGTCAATGACATGTATGAATGCCTACGTGTCAAGGTGGCTTAACGGGCTAAAGATACCAAAACATGGAGAACTGGCCATGAGATGTTGTTGTCATGCATAATCAACATTATTGTATTATTTCCATTACAACAAAATGAAACACATTTCTGCTTTGGGACTATTCAAACATCGGTCAACAAAACACGAAGCACCTTGATTGGGACGACGAGGGATAGTTTATACAAATTATTTATTACAACAAAACACAGTTACCGTTCACATCTACACCGAAACATCGCATATATTGTAATATATCCACGGAACTA
This sequence comes from Haliotis asinina, assembly GCF_037392515.1. Taxonomy (NCBI): domain Eukaryota; kingdom Metazoa; phylum Mollusca; class Gastropoda; order Lepetellida; family Haliotidae; genus Haliotis; species Haliotis asinina. Next base: position 33,452,149 of record NC_090289.1, on the reverse strand, counting down.
TCCCCCTTGCTTATTCACACAAATTTCTAAATACCATTCAAAGAAGTCACTTTGATTTTATAAATACATTAGCAATACGAATACTAATGTTCACAGGAAAGGATGACAAAAATAACCACGATTTCCAAATGCCACATCTACATCCCAAGTACCAAAGCGTTCCGACTCTCCGGTGTTTTTAGATTTGGCCAATCTGTTGAATGAGAGTGAGAGATTACTCAGATTAGCTGACAAGAAAACAGCTTTTGTGACACTGGGTATTGCAGAAGGCTGCAGTGTTGGGAAGTCTTCACATTCTCCGAAATGCTCTTGCCTACTTGAAGAAATCGTATTCGGTGTCTCGGCAGCAAGAAGGGGAAATAAGAACTGCTGATGAATCTAAGCATGACTGTACCAGGATCACCCGTACCCTTTTTGCTGCATGATTAAATGTTTTTGGTTAACTCGGTGCTAAATACTCCTGGAGGCATTGTAAGCATCACAAACATTGATGACTCGACACGATGTGGCTAAAGTACTACGTACATTCTACATCTATGAATGTACAGGGGAGATCATGAAATCAACTCCATTGCCAACAATTTGGTACCTTTTGATCATGTTTTTGACGTTACTAAGAGGTTCACCACTTGTTTCAGTTTGGTTTACCATAAACCTAAAATTATGAGTTCGAATCCTGGTTTATCTCATTACGTTTACTGTATTATTTTCAATACTCGAACAATGAAGTACTACACGTGTGCGATGAACATTAAAAACATATACAGTTGCATTAGAAATACAATAGTAATATGCATACGCATTACGTTACATATACACACAGTTTGCTATTGATAATGTTATTACAATGTTTAGTCTCACTGAATCTCCTTCATTTATCGATCCCCTTAAAGTACAAGGTCATGTAGACGATCAGAAGGAAATTATGTCAAAACAAATCAGCAGAGATATTCACGAGGTTTACAGAGCTAGCTCAGAGTTATTTCGAAATCATCTGAGTAACTAGTAATTGTTTGCATGTTCAATATCCCTATTGATAAGTATCTGAATGTTTACATGTGTAACTCGTACATGTATATTGCCCATGACTGCAACAAATGATCCTGTCAATGGATATGATCCAAGCACCTGTAAACTTCAAAGAAAACAAAAGGATTTGAACTCATATGCTTGGTGGGGGTGACAACTTTCAAGGTCTCAAAAGACTTCACGGGGGACTGTTGATCTCCAAATTTAACATAAGAAAGTACGTTCAATGTGATCACAGGATGAAGTCATTCCTCCGATATAAGGTCACAGATACCGTCAACACCAGAAAATATTGCCAGTCTCGATTATCCCACGAGAGATTCTGTTAGACGTGAAAGGTTAAAAACAGCCAAACGCATAAGGCTAGATATCTGACAAAGGAGAAATGGATACCTGGAAATACATTTAGACACGTATAAGCATTATTTGTATAAATATAATAGTAAGCCAGTATATATCCGCCAGTAGTACCGTCGACTAGATCATAGGGTGAATGCACACTCGTCCTCTTGTATGCGCAGGTATTATATAGTTAGATAGCGATTATCATAGCATACGAAACAGTTTTTGATTGACAAATAGATGAATTTTACTATATACTTTAGTGGATTGCTACATGTAATTCTCACGCCAACACACAGTTTGTAAATAAACGTTTCAGATTTCAAAAGGAAATATTGCATGCTCGGTACATATATATGAACACGTACCATGAGAACCATATGCTCAATAAAGTTGTAAGAACGCACGTAGTGCATGTGTTTATACATACACATACGTACGTTAACGTTGAACCAATAAACTAATTAAAAGTAAACAAACTATTTCTTAACTGAAGTTGAGACATTTACATTAATCATTTTTTATATTCTGGTAGTAAGGTTTGTTTCCAGAGAAGGTAGTAACGGTTGCCCTATCATTTCCAGAATTCTCCTTCTCTGTTCAGCTTAAAAGATGCATCTTTCATTCTGTTTAAATTGCTATTATTATGTGATGAGTAACTACAATTCTGTTTGTTGTATTTTTCACCGACATGACTTAAATTGTCGAAGAAACGCTACAAAATAAAGCTAAACCTTAGACCATAACTTGATCCGATGACAAACTACCTCGCCGTATTATGCCATCATAAGGCTGCTTTGTTTTCCATTTTCAAACGACGACCCTCCTTGAATCGATGTTACGTCTCCGTAAGATAACCATTGTGTTGTGCAATAAAGTAATTCGTAATATGTGAAATATCATTTTTGTAATACTGAATGTGTAAACTTCTAAGATCTTGACCCTTGGAACATTCACTCTGTCATTCTGTCCTGCATGAACCTGAACATGCTAAGAAACAGGCTTAACACATGCTGTGGGCATTTTACAACGACGGCCTGCTTTTCACCTGAAGAAGTGACGAAGGGGAAAAGTCAGACAAGCCTAATTGTATTACAGAAAGCAAAGGGGCTCCTTATTTGTTAAAATGTCGTAGCTGATCCCTGGAAGATCGAAGAAAGTAAACAATGTTGACGGGGCGCGCCCTCAGCCTCCAAACGTCTCCAGCGACGGTGTTGGCTCAACACGCCATTGTTTTTTTCTGTTTAAGCGGAGCCCAGCAAATAGCGGATGTATCTTTGTGTAGTTTGGTGGAGACAATGGACAACAACACGGGCAACTGAGACAATAACGAGGCTTGGACATGCTCAGTGCGCATCAGTTCTGTGACGTTTAAGAGGAAGACCCTTGGTGACTCTTTCAAATACATGAACTGCCAGAAGCGGAGACGGGTCGAGAGCGTTTGTTACATCTAGGCTTGATACACTCATTCCTTGACTCCGAGTCAGATTCTGCTGACTTTCAGATTCACATCGTCGGAGAAATTAAGCTGACAAATCAGTTACAGTGTTTCAACTCATGCACTACCTTTAAGTGTCTTTTTCGGAACTTTGTGATTTTCTGTAACAGAGGGTATGTATTGATTATTTTATTACTTATCATTCTATTTTACAGTTTTTTTGTATGTGTTAAACATATTAAGGTGATCTCATATTGAAAACGCATATGGCCGATTATCAGTTACATTTAATGATAAAGTTGCACAAAACGGAGACTTACAGTTTTATTACTGTGTACAAATGATTTTCGAAGTATCAGAAATGCGGTATCGCACCCTCTTACAGCGTAGGTAAGTCCATGACATATCCAAATTGTCAAACAAAATTTTAACTTTCTGTGGAAATTATATTTTTCCAAAACGTCTTTGATGTCGTAAATCTTCATTACTTTCTCGTATGTTCGATGCAAATTTGTATTAAATATATGTATAGCATGTGTTATTTATATTTTAATCTTCAAGCACAGTTAAGCATAAAGATGACATCTGTGGGGGTTGTCTTAAATATTAGAATATTGTACCACACCACATAGCGGTGCTGTTAGGAATGATTTCAATTGTCCGAAAGGCTTACATGGCAACGGATATACTCTCTGTACGTCAGTAGTAATCGTTTATATTTCTTTGACGTTGCAGGTCATGTTGACGCTCTTGTTAGTCTCATCATTCTTAGTCACGTGCAGTGCACGTGCAGCTAACGATGTTGCCGCTCAACCAAGGAATATTGGCAGAGGTAAGCATCTGCAACATTCTTTAAAGTTAACCTTTTTATTTTTTGGCATTAAATCTTGTCTGTTTAATGCGCCACATACGACGAGGTAATTAATGTTACATTCTGTCGATGACATTTTATCTTAAATAAACTTTCCATCGGCATGATTACTGGAACGGTTTTAGGCTCAGGGTTCTTTTTGTGCATAATAAGCTATATGAAATCCTTGCTGAACATAAAACAAGTATCAGTTACCCAAAGAATCAGATTCCATAGGGTTATAAGTCAAATTAACTATGAACGGTTACTGAAAATATGTGAAAACATAAAGAAATCACCAACACACGATGTGCACAAGTAAGAATAGCTGTATTTTTAGGTGAAATTGTTAGGATTGCTTCTGTGTTTATTCCTACTATCTCGTTTTATGTTACTCTAAGAATTCCTGTCAAACTTAACTGGAGCATTTCGAAGCGTGTAACGAAATTATATGTAACCATTCACCTTTCACCTCACGAATACATTCTTTTTAAATTGTTAAAAGTATCCACAGTCGTTTTTGTAAAGGATATTCCCCTTTTGAATTAAGTGAGTGTTCGAGTAATGTTTGGCGGGGGTAGTTCAGTGGTTGAAGCTTTCGATCCTCAAGCCGAAGACAGAGGGGTTCGATTCCCCACATGGGAATATCTAAAGCTCATTTCTGGTGTACCCGCAGTTATATTGCTGGTGTATTGCTAAAAGCGGTGCAAAATCAAGCTCAGCCACTCACACAATGACACTAATACGGTATATATAATCAGCAGAATAATCTTCCAAAGTAAGAAGAGTGATAACAATGTTGGCACATCCTTCGTGAACGCATGAAAATTGTCTGTCTGCAGAAAAACAGATTCAGTTTGGTGTAAAGAGCAAAACAACTGTGAAAATATCAAAGTTTCACGGAAAACAATGTTTTCTGTTATTTCGAAAAATAGTAATGTATGTGACTTGTAAATTAAATTTACAATTTTACAACACCTGTACTTGACGCCTTTCCTTCATTCATGGACCTTATTGAAAACTTTCCAAAACATCAATCCCATGTCAATATGAAGCGCTGCTCAGGCACCGACTTCAGTTGTCGACCACAAGCCAAACCACAACACACGCTGAAAATCCACGTCTTAGTTTAGCTCTCGTAAACTCAACAGTTCCTCAATATGTGTTTTAGATATTAACGCCACAATTGCGAGGATATAATGATTATGTTTCCAAAAATGGTTTAGTGAGGAAGTCTGTTATTTTGGTTGCTTGTTCACGAAGTGCATTGTTTAACGTAAATCACGCTTTGAAGAAAATAATCAAATACAATTTTATTGTCCTTTTTATAACAGCACGATGTTTCAATATTTATAAACTGTTTTGGGCGTAATCAATTTTGTTAATTTGTCAAAACGATCGACCATTGTTGCCAAGCACGTATTCTGCTTTTAAATGAGTCCAGGTAACACGCGTGGATAAAATAATGATATTCGATACTGTCCTCGAGCCGATGAATTTTTAGACGTCAGTTTAAGTTAAAATATGTGCATATTACCTAAAGTTACACAATCTAAGTTACTTTCGACAACCTGGGGTTTTTTTTGCAATTGAATGTGTTTTTGACATCTCAGTTTCAACACTAAAGGCTGTCATAAAGGACACAGTCAAGCTCTCCATTAACAATTAAACCGAGTTTGAATTTAACAAATGATTAATTTGTAACCCTATGATTCGCGTAACTTCCCCCCGATGCAAGTATATTTAACAATTCTTCAGAATACGCAATTTTTTACTTTAAGACATGCGTACCCAAAGTGTTAGAGCTAACAGTCCAACTGATTAACCTTCTACGTTGAGGTTGAGTGATTAATGCTTATGGTGACTGATATATCTATGTAGATCTGGATTCAAGCTAATAAGAGTTAAATATATATTATATAACCACTTGGTATATACAGTTCATCAATCTCAAATGTTGGAGAGGGATTGAACTCTTAAAATTCCTGAAAGTTATTTTCTTCCACCAGTGTATTTAGGCCAATATAAAATCTGCTTAAGCCATACCGATTATGGAAGATTCATTCACAGCTTTAAATGTTTGCTTGGTAGCACCTGTATCCTTTTTATTTCTCTCTTTATAGGAGAATGACATTCTACACTCAACAATACCCACATCCACAGAAATAAATCTAGATGTACTTCATGACATGAACATTTGTAAATATCAACTCTTATTAACCCCAAACCCAGAAAAATCCAAATAAAACAGTGGCCTTTCGAATAAAAACCTGAGCTATGTTCAGTTATCGACCGTATGCAGTGGACGGTCACTGCTTGTGTGTGGATTCCCGGGGGATTTAAAAATCAATGCTATCTAAATATGTAGAAATGTTGCCAAAAGCTTTCGAATTTCAGTGATCTTATTATTCGACGAGAAACAACGTCCCAGCTGATCAGAAAAAGAAGAGATTTGAGAGAGTTTCCCCTCGGGCAATTCCTCCGGGCAGCCACCTATCACTCGTGGAATTTTTTACCCCTCACCCAAAGCGCCACAAGGTGTTCCACTGGGGACTATCTACGTCATGCGTTCTTTATCACAGTCAGTCTAGGTGTACTGTACCCAAGAATTTGCCAAAGTTAAGACTTGAAATTGTAGGCAGACGAACTGTAACGTTTAACGAATGTTAGCTATCTTTGTGCCTTATTTGTATTAACTGTGAAAGAACAATTCAGTTTGATTGAATGATTCAATGTAGTGAAACATCAATCAAGTGACAAACGTGCTGATATGTTTTTTCAAGCGGCTTTGAGTGGAACTCACTAACTCTCAAAGACGTGGAGAATCACAAACATTCGTCACAAACTACATGCAATTTGAAATCAGAACCTTTACAGGAACATATATGAAATCCCATTACGAAGACTAAATAATCAGTTAGATCACAAATGAAAGTGTATGTCCTTATTTGAATTCTGATTCTTTCGTACAACAAAGCCATTTTGACTAAAATGTTTTGTGATTTGTCTTCCATTATCATGTAAGTTTAAAAATAAGTGAATACTTTTAGTTAATATGCCCGGTTCAAATGAGGCGTGTAGCATAAGGACACTCTGAATCATCTAACTAGCACTGTAGGTCCCAGGATGATGAAATTCTGGAAGAACTCATAGAATCCTTAAATCGATGTTTAAGTTTCCGGACGGTCTGAACCCGTTTACCGGAGGTCGATTGCCCACATAATGCTTTCCTTGGGCTGAACATTGTATAAAACTACTGGATATTCCCAATCACCTTGTCTTGAGGATTTCACCAACACATTACTTTGTGGTAACAGTGATCATATTATTTAGGAACACCTGGTTAAACGATTATGGAGGCGATTTTGTCACTGATGTTACTGCACTGTCTTTAATATGACGAATGACACTAAACAACTGTTCATTATTGTTCTTCATAACCAGTTTATAGGATGTCTTCAACTAAACGCAATTCCGTCAGAGATTATTCAACAAGTTACTGAACAGCCTTGTTTCCTGAAAAACCAAGTATTGTAAGAACGATATAATTGAACAAAGTTTTAAAAAAGGTGATAAAGATGACAAATCTTAGAGTTCTTTAAGCTCGACAGTTCGACTGTGAAAAGTGCATGATTTGACATTTCCTTCCCTATCAACTTTATGATATATAGATAATACATATTCATTCATGACTGCATTCATTCTAGTTATGTATACGATGTGAACTGACAACCCAACGCATTACTTACCATACGTAGTAAACACAATATCACAATAAAGTGGACATTACGAGTAAGGCAATGTCGATTTTCTCCTTTATGTCAGTATACAATCTGTTTGCTAAGCTTTGTATGTTTATGAACATATCGATAAATGAATAGTTCTGCCAACATCTAGAAGAACGTCAAATTTGCACATCGGAAAGCATAAGACTATGAGGTGTTTGCATACCTCCAGTATTTGAATCCTTGAAACATCCCTATGACATACGTCGGTTCCTCTTTATTTTGTTTACATTGCAATAATTCCTCATACGTTAGAATAATGTTTCCTCATGTAGATTCAAACTAAGCTAGCACCGACCAGCGCTTATCACGTCAATGTTATTTCCTTCTTCTGAAATCCTTGAAGCATCATACCACAATCGGCCGCCGTTTTATTGACATTTTTGCTAGATAAACAAAAGAACTATTCGGAACGTTTCGATCTGACATTTTCCGATAATTTTTATGGCAAATGTTCCTCCATACACCGAGTGCAGTTGACGAAGGACAGATAGGGTCCTTCAGAATCTCTTGCGGAATTTCTCTGATCAGAATGATTTGTACGTGGATACAGAACGCAGACTTGTCTTCCTTCTCAAGTGTGAATTCTACTAATACCAATTGCGTCAAGAGGACATCAAATATGATGTCGTATCTAGAATTCACACAATTTTGTAATTTGTTGTCACGAAGTTGCGTAAGTTTATGTGCCTGGCATACATTTTCCAGGAAACGATAACAATCCAGAAAATAACAGGATATTGGATTATGAGATCACTAGAGGTACCTTTAGCACTTGTGACAGATATGATGTTACAGAGATAAACGAAATATTATGAGACATATCAGGACATGCAGATTCAGAAGGCAAACAGCTACACTGCTGAGTTTGCAGTTTTAGGAATCGACTACCAAAAGCAGATTTGATACGTAATTTTGTCTAGTGTGATGGTTTCAGTGCCATGATGCTTTTAACGCCATCAAATCAAAATGTTCGTGTTTCCACCATTTGCCAGTTTTAGTAATGTCACTAAACCGATATGTTCAAATACTCAGAAACATCACACAGACGTGTTATGCTAATCTGGCTATTTTCGCATGCCTGATATCATATAGTTCCGGTACTTAATTACCAAAATAAAAGAGATTGAACTTTATTAAAACATTCCACTTATAAACAAGAATTAGGAGAATTAAAACTACATATAGAGAATGAGCGATTTACGAACACTTGGTAAATAGTTGATTTAGTCGATATTTTGACATGATCACAAGACATGACACTTAATGGAGTCTATTCCCGTTAATAATCGATACTCCATATTCTCCAACGTTGACCTTTGATATTAAATCACGCTCAAATGATAGAAATGTGACACAAAAGTACCTGCGGAAATGAATATGATTTGTCACGAGAAACTATCGGAACAGACAGGTTGGATACAAAAGACAAACGTCAATAGGAACGTGCTTGTCTTTCATCTCTCTTCCGGGGCCAGCCAGGAAATACACACACACCTGAACCAATTTCAATAACTCAGGTGATCAACATTGCTCGGACACAGTGGACAATGACTTTGCTTTGGTATGTTGCTTGACTGCTGGCCAACATTTAGCACCGGGGTTGATGGCTTATCTCTGTATCGCTTTCCAGATGAATTTTATTTGGGAGTGTATTGGACTTTTGTTAGTTCATTTCAGTGTGAATCTTCATAACCAAACTATAATGGACGTCGCAGCTTGTTTGTATTTTTCCCAACCCACCTACAATTCTATGTTTTTTCTTTTGATTTAGCGGTAACAATATAATCATAGTAATATTTTAACTCACACATTAATTTAATATATACCGAGTGAAACAACTAAACCCTCACAGAAAAATACAAGCGTTCCTTTAATATTTTCCTATTTTCATCACTAGGCTTTGAATAGTGTTGTGGTGATGAATAGTGGAAAATGATAAAGGAACGCTTCAATTTTCCTGTGATTCTTCATTTGTTTCTCTCGGTATATTATTTTTAATTTTGTGTTTGGAAAGTCGTAGAACGGATTAGAATGGCAGTAGTTGTGACTGATATTTTTTTCAACATATTTGTTTCCCATTCAATAGTAAACGTCAGCTTTGATTATCCGTCGAAATTATTTCCATTCAATTAAAAGCCAAACTTTTGAAAGGAAAATGTTTTTAACCGATCGCATAAAATCATAAATTGTTCCGATTTTAGGGGGTTCACAGTCATCTTTGCTGCACAATATGAAACTGAGGCAGTACAGGGGAAACAAGTCACACGGTCACGAAACATTATCAAGTCTAAACCTGTATTCAGTGACTTTGATAAGATAAACGAGGAAACATAATCCGACATTTCATGATTCCAAAATACTCACACGGATTACCGAACAAATTGGTACAGTAATCATACTGCTTGTCTGCAACTCTTCACAGTGATTTAGAAGTCTGGTTAGGAATTGACGGTACCGGATATCACAAAGAAATGTAGATAAAAGAAAAAACATCAGCAAATCTTCAAAACACATGTTTTCTAAGTTTTTTACCGATCTCTAACAAAGTTCTTTAATTTCGACCTGTCGAGAGAAGCCACGACAAACAAATATGGCCGCCATTTCAACAGGAAGTAAATCTAGGGGAGGGGTTTGCGTACTCAAATCACACATGGCGTTTTGACTAGGAGCTTTGTCGACAAACTGCCGCTGTCCGTTTTCACCGCTGGAGTAAAGAACTTATCCATTTAGTAAATAATGTTAGGCCCCTACCAGCCAGGGCAGGCTGACAATTCGCTGTAGCCTTTGATAGGCCAGTGTATGTTCAATCTTTGATGGGTGGTTCGTCTTGTACTTTCAGTACGTGCCATTACAAGATTCTGCGTTACTACCCTTGTGTTTGATAGTTTGGAAACGCCCTTTGTGTTGTTAATAAACACTTAGAGACAAGAAACAATCATGTTTGATCATGTTTGAGGGGGATACCTCTCCTGGTAATGGGGCATGTTGGGGTCACTTATTTGATTCAATGTGATGTCCCCAGGATCAGCTACTTCGTGAGGTTTCTGGTGTTCTATGTTTAATGATGAATTGTTCCACTTCTCAAACACAGGTATCATCTCACACGTTGACATGCTGTGTTTGACATCCGTTAGGGCGTTTTAGATCACTGTTGGCACGTTTACTAATGTATACACAGCATAATGGCCTTTACTGCTGAAATGTGAAAACAGTCAGAATCACACTTATGCTGTACGACATCAGTCATAATCAGACATATATTCGATGTTAAAACAGCCATAATCAGACATATCTAATAGGACAAACCGTCATACCAAGATATATTCAATGTTAAAACAGTCATAATCAAACATATTCAATAGGAAAAGCGTCATAACATATTCGTAAGGAAAATCGTCATAATCAAACACACTCAATGTGAAAACAGTAACAATCAGACATTTTCAATAGGAAAACAATCATAATCAGACACAATGTGAAAACGGTAATAATCAGACACATTGAATAGGAAAACCGCCATAATCAGACAAATTCAATATGAAAACAGTAATAATTAGACATATTCAATAGGGAAACTATCATAATCAGACATATCCACTACAAACACAGTCATAACCAGACATATCCACTACAAAAGTATTAATAAGGCATATTCTGAACTTTGTTCCACAGTGGCAGTAACCGCAAGAAAGATATTCAATAGTTATATTTCCAAATGGTAATGAAACAAGTATGCTTGTTTTATAATTGTTGACTGTCAAAGTGCATATATACTGTCTATGAATGGCAATAGGTAATGCTGTGTAACAATGCAATCATTCAGCATTTAAACAAGAAGAATCTAACTGACACTATATTGTACTTAATATTTTCACCTGATTCATCTTATACGTTTGCTTTCAGATCCCACGTTTAAAAGGGTGTGCTACTACACCAACTGGTCCCAGTACAGAAAACAACCGGCCCGCTTCTTCCCATTCAACATCGACCCATTTCTCTGCACACATCTGATTTTCGCGTTTGCCAAGATTGATTTCAAGGGTCATCTTGCTCCCTATGAATGGAACGACATACAATATCCACGTATGCACGAACGTTTTTAATTCACGTGTATGATTTAAGATGAGACAGTTCATATCTTAATGAGTTTTAGTAGCGTTTCACAATGCATCTCTTTGACTGTTGGACTGGTACAATTGTCTGTGCCTTATCTGACTGGCAAACCATTATCTCACGTTTATTCATTCACAGGAACACATTTTACTACTGTTTGATATTTTATAAAACTTTACTAACGTTCCTAGTTTCATATTGGTATTCCATAATTTGTACAAAATATCCAGTGAGTTTCAATGTAAATCTTAGAGGTAGCGGTTAGTAAAATTTATTGTCTATCGTTCTAGTCCCTGTTTTGGTCGGTCGGTTGTCCAGGTTCTCAGCGGTTTCCAACGGTTTTCAATTTCTCCTTGGTCTCACATAATAGGAGTAAACCTTTACTTACTCACTGGCTATACCGTCCTTGCGTCCATTACTTTCCAGATCTGTACAAACAGTTCACGGGCTTAAAGAAGAAAAACCCACACTTGAAGACGTTGTTGGCTGTCGGTGGCTGGACTCATGGTTCCAGGCCTTTCACAGACATGGTGAAGACACCAGAAGGACGTAAATCCTTCATTGAACAGTCTGTCCAGTATCTGAGAGCACATAACTTTGACGGAATCGATCTTGACTGGGAATATCCAGCTAACCGAGGCAGTCCTGCAGATGACAAGAAGAAATTCTCCCTACTCGTAATGGTAATTACGTTCTCCCAACGTATTTCTCTTCTCCAAAAACCAATTCCTTGAATCTTGTTGCTTATCAGATTTGCTTTCAATCGTATAATTCTCCAGTTAGGCGTTCTAGTATTTTGGTACTCGTGGGTTCGAATCCGGATTTTGCCTTATTAAGTTTTGAGGTGTTTACGGCACTCTATGCGTGATTGTAGGAAGCGTATAAGGCTGGAATTACATTATTTAATACCACTGACAGCTACCGAACTGTGATATAATTGTAATACAGTTCAAAGTGATGTTCAACCATACTCTCTGCCTCAATACCTACATCGAACCTGATGCTGTTTCATCCACTCTACATATGCCGATTCCGTTATTTTAACCCAAACCCTCTTTTTGATTCTCGCCATGAATTCGGTCTCATCCTGTTTGAACTAGTTCTCTTGACATGGCAGCGATACTACCGACGTTAGAATTAGTTTTTAGTAGGGACATTAAAGGACACGATTTGATCCGTTTTGTCAATGTTAGTGGAACTGCAAGGTGGGGTGAGTTCCTGTATGGAACTTCAGCAGAGTAACCCTTGTGAACACTGCATAACACGCTTTGATCTCCCCGTGCTCAGGAACTGAGAGATGCTTATGAGCAAGAAGCTGTGAGGACAGGAAAGGAGCGCCTCCTGGTGACAGCCGCAGTTGCCGGTGGAGAAAAGATTGTCAAGTCAGCCTACGAGGTCCCAGTAATCAACAAGTAAGCACCCTTCAAAACTTTAGTCGACATCCGCATCAATGTGTATAAAACTGTATTATTCTAGTTTTTAGTCTGCTCCTAACGTCAACCACCATCAACATTATTTTCTGCCTGTATATTTCGAAGCAAAAGCCACATATTTGAAATGCTGTTTTTCTGAAAAATAATGTTATTGGATTTTCTTCAGTGAAAATATTTCTCTTCAGTTCCCCGTATTAATGCGAAAACTGAAACTACGTTGGCTGATTTATAGGCATTTCTGACCTTAATGCAACATGCAGTTAAGTTCTCGTATGGGATTTTATTATTGATAACTGTTGTCTTTGTTGTCTACTGTCCCTGTCCGAACATATGTAATATTTGTGATTACTCTTTCTTAAGTACATATTCTCTGTGGCTGAATGTGTATGACTTTCCGTGCTGACCATGAGATACCTGACTCTGAGGGTGCGGGTTCGAATCCCGAATGGGACTCAACCCAACAAAAGTTCTAGAATCTCTACTAAGAAAGTATACTCCCAAATATAACATATGTTACGTTTGACCTTTTTCTAAGTGGCATCGTGTAATCGTCTCTGTTATGAAGCATCAAATAATTGTGTTTCGTCACCCCCATCACTGTTATCATTTCGATTTTGGCAAATGTTGATTGCTTGTATTCTTTTGCAGATATCTCGACTTTATAAACCTAATGAGCTACGATCTTAATGGAGCCTGGAGTAAGGTCCTGGGTATCAATGCTCCCCTCTACAAATCGAACTCTCCTAACGCTCCTTCCAAATCGCCAAGTGTGGTAAGGAGCAACATGCTATAGAGCAATATTTAATCCAAATCAAACAATAGTAATATGCAGTAACTCCGTAGTGTACTGAGAAACCACAATGCCATATATAACATGTTTTGCAATAAATCCACGAAAATGATAACTAAATACATGTTGTCAGAGTCAGATCTCCAGTAGAGGCAATATATTTGTTGACTGATATGCTACAGCCAAAGTACGAATATTGGTCCATGAGCTTACAAGTAGAAAGGCCTTTGGTACAGCAAATTGTGTCCCGGTAAGCTACTCGACCGATGAAGTCACCTATGCATGTCGAATACTTTGAAAACATCCTGTTTTAACCTTAGGATGAAGTTGTCCAATTGTGGCTGGACCTTGGTGCGACCAGAGACAAGCTTGTGATGGGTATTCCCACATATGGCCGTTCCTTCACGCTCTGCTCGGATAAACAGATACATGTTGGTGACAAGAACTGTGGAGCAGGCCGCCCCTCACAATTCACAAGGGAAAAAGGATTTGTCTCTTACTATGAGGTAAGCATGCAATGTTTTACCAAAGAGACAAAATCTACTGGAACCACTTTCAGCCTTAGTGTATACCTATGAGAGTCGTGTGTGACTTGAAACATTGCGCCAGGGCTATTTACGTAACATATCACTATTGGAGAACAACACATCATACAGTTTGTATGTCTGTATACACTATGATATAGAACGTCAGTATCATTGGATAATCAGTATCAACCATTTGCTGATACTCAACTGCGAGTAAAATGGAATGAGTGAATTTAGTTTTACGCCGCTATTAACAATATTCCATCACGGCGGTGACACCCGAAATGGGCTTCACACGTTTTACCCATGGGAGGAATCAAACCCGGGTCATCGACGTGACAAGGCCACCCCACATTTCCCACTCGGAGTTTAAAGCACATCGGCGATGAAATTATATGACACCAGGTGTTCGCGAAAAGGGTCATCGTGGTCTGCTTCAGTACCTACAATTCATCCAATTTGGCGGGGTAGCCTAGTGGTTAAGGCGTTCGCGCATCATGTCGAATGTCCAGGTTCGATTCACCGCATGGGTACAATGTGTGATGCCCATTTCTAGTGTCCCCTGCCGTGATGGTGCGGCAATATTGATGAAAGCGGCGTAAAACCATGCTAACCTACTCACTCATACAATTTGGCGACGAACGTACGTTGTTACCTAACGGACAATAGAGTTTTGTCCTGACCAAACAAATAGCATGGTGTTTGAACGACTTGTATCAAGTACGCTAGGACTCCACTTTCATGGAGCCGAGTCCGCCTTTAATTTGTCAAGATCTTCAACTTGCTCTTTATTCGACAAAAAGTTTACTTTTAATGAATAATACTTCTGGTTTATCAAACTAATACTGAGATTGTTGTCAAACTAATACTGAGATGGTTATCAAACTAATACTGAGATTGTTGTCAAACTAATACTGAGATGGTTATCAAACTAATACTGAGACGGTTATCAAACTAATACTGAGATGGTTATCAAACTAATACTGAGATGGTTATCAAACTAATACTGAGATGGTTATCAAACTAATACTGAGATTGTTGTCAAACTAATACTGAGATGGTTATCAAACTAATACTGAGATGGTTATCAAACTAATACTGAGATGGTTATCAAACTAATATTGAGATGGCTATCAAACTAATACTGAGATGGTTATCAAACTAATACTGAGATGGTTATCAAACTAATACTGAGATGGTTGGCGTAACTGATAATGTGTGTTATTCACTTGTCACGACAAAGTGTGTCATTATTGACGAACCTTCCATCGGCAAAAGTATTTGAACGTTATTGTTTCTGACGTCCATGGCAGCAACAGATGGAATGTTTAAGTTTCTTTGTGTCAAGGAACAAATACGGGACACCGAAATAACGTTAGAAACATGCGGCTGTCGCTATAGAGCTATTTTAGTCGATGTCAGGTGTGACATTCTGTCTCAAGACATTGGCATTTTGCTTTCATTTAAAACAATATAAACGGCACAGTTAACACTAAAAGTATGTTACAGTGTAACAATGTACCTCTGTCAATACAATAAACAGTAGTGTCCTCACTGCCTCTGATATGACTCATACTAAACATTTAGAAGAGTTCACTGTATGCAGCTATATTCGTTTGTCTCATAGTTCACAACCAAGGGTCTTAAGTCATTAATAGACAATAAGAGGGGTTGACTTAATGTAGCATGATGTACGATTTTAATAACCACCACCTATCACTCAAATTAAAGTAGAGCAGAACACGCTTACCCTTTACGCGACCACACGGTGTTATCGATGATATATTGCACTCCTGGTGTTCCGTTAGATTCACGCTGTTTCTTCTCTTGCGTCCAAAAATACAACCTTAGTTCCTTACGCCACTGTCCACTAAGTTGTGAGTGAACGATTGAACCCATACCTTAATTATTTAAGTGCTGAATACAAATATTTGACTATAATATTAACAATCTTAAATTCAGAATAACATGGACGTCAGTGAGCATCCCAGGCTGTAGAGAGATTCTACATTGTTTCAGCTGAAAAATACGCTATAGCCCACTTAAACGGGGATGGCCAAGTCCCAATTTATGTTATGTCTTTGTGTAAAATATGTACCTGACTCACACTAATTACTGCCATTCTATCACTATTTTCATCAGTAATGAATCGAAGTGGATGATTCCTTTAGATGCATCCTGTAAACATGCAAATATCATATATGCAATATTATGGATGTGAGTTTGGCTGGTGAGTATATGAGGAATCGTATTATCCTATTGCACTGGAATACTCTCTGTGAATGTACGCTAATATTCCTTCATATTACAGATGTCCAAGTACCTTGAACAAGACTGGACAAGGGTATGGCTAGAAGACCAAATGGTACCTTATGCTTATAACCTTCGTCTTAAACAGTGGGTCGGCTACGATGATATTCAGAGTGTGAAGCTCAAGGTACGTTGCTCTTTAGTTTTGTCTATATATCATATTGAATTCGTCTACTTGACTCTGCAACGGGAACGTTTGTTGTGGAAAACACTAATATCGACTTTATGACAGATGGGTTCACAACAAGGGTATTTAGAACGGCGGAAACAGTTCCAACATGACACTGGAACCTAGAAATATTATATGTATAGAAATAATGTGTAATATAACATATATTATATGTATGTATAATAAATGTTACGTTTCATCCATTAGCTTTACAATCACAAGACGTCTACTCTTTATTACTGGAACATCCCCGTCCAGATGAAGTTTAATTTGTAGGATCCACCAGTATTTTAAGACTGCATCCCTGTCCGACAACATTAAACCAACACGCAGAATTACCCTCATTAACTAAACTATGTAATTCAGTCCCTGGAATCACATCATTCATACGTGCAATGCTGGAAGATGAGGACAAATTTCATCATCATCCGACACCTTGCTTTGTACACAAAATGACACCATATGACGTAGGTACCATTGCTTCCAGAAAATACAAGCCATACCTCAAATGTGTTTTCATAATCGTCGGTGTGCCTAGAAAAGAGGATCACATGCATTTGTTTAGACAAATCAACAAGTCAACAGGAGTCACGTTTGGGTATGGATAAAACATTTTGCCAATTCTGACCTCAAACACATGCCGATGGTCCAACATAGTCGGACTAGTGTCTGTCAACTAAAGCTACCATAACTCACATTTCTTTCACATTGTTTTCCGATTTTTCAAAGAAGCTTTTTGTTCAACATGGGGATTGACACTAACACGTGAGACGAAATGTGATGGAAGAAATAGTTGGGACAATTGTTACGTCAAATACTACTGATTGGCAATATTATTCTCCTGTTTAAAGAATACAGACTTCTTCTGTTTTGTCTTTGTAACATGTGAATACCTTTCGCGTGATAACTTTATCTGTTGTTTTAATGCATTCCGAAATTTCCTACAACAAAATACCGTCATCCATTCCTTTTTACTTTACACGTTAAAATATGTCAACATGAGTATGTCTTTCACGGGTGAGAAATATTTAAAATTTCTCTATAATATCGTACAAGGTTATTGATCATAGTCTTTTTTCAAATATTCTTTTCAAATGTTACGGGTTTTCACAAATAGTTTCACGAACGTCCTTTAAACTATGTCTAAGCCGTCTATTCTATAAATATAAGACATCAGTGCAAAAAGATGCCCAGGCTTAACTTTCCAAAGAGGACATGTCTCAAATACCTATTACATTACAGACAGCACGTTTCTTCAAACGTTTTCCCACTTTGACACTATTGTTTTTGACAAATAAATCCATCAAAGAGATGTAATACAGCGTTGTAGTATTAGATAAATTACTTATGTACTTGTTAGTATGTAACCTCTCGGTCCATATTAGAGCAATTGATAAATAGACCGCGAATTATTTTTCTGTTAATTCTTTATTTGGTTCTTGTTAACGTTTCACAAAATTATTGTTACATACTAACTTTTTTGTACTTATATTAACAAGTCTACCAGGTTTCGATGCGTGAGAAGCAACAAATCGCACTAGCTTATAGCTATTTACTTTTACGTTTTGTCCTAATAAGAGATGCATTTCCGATGTGTCCACGCAATAACTGAAAAGACAGTATGATTGATTGTTGTTTAACGCCACACTCAGAAATATTCCATATATACATATATGGAATAAGGTATATGTAACCAAAGTCGTGACCAAACAATCCTGTGATCCACATCATGTGCATCGAATTGGGATATAATGATATGCGTCAACCAGTCAGTGAGCCTGAACACCTGGGCCTACTTGCACCAAGCGATCTTAATTAGAGCTACGACTGTCTTAAGCCTATGTTAGAGAATCATTGTAGCGCTGAGATCGTTAACCGTGTGTTACAGCGAGTGTGGGTTGCTGAAGACGAACAACAAGGAACATCTCATATTTAATATTCAACAACATAACGGTATAACCTACTTCAATCTCTTCCGCGGGGGCACAGTGTCCCGAATGAGAGTTTATCCAATGTCAGTCATCCTCACTAACCATATGCTGCAGTACAGCTCTTAGTTTCTTGAACTCATATTCGCTCACACCATTGTCTCTTCCAGGCACAGTACATCAAGCATCGTCAGCTTGCTGGAGCTATGGTGTGGGCTGTGGACCTAGATGACTTCGGTAATCTGGCAGGACGTGGCGAAGTCTACCCTCTTTCGAAGGCAATCAGAGATGTCCTGGAAGACTCGGACTATCCCGCCTTTACCCCACCTCCAAAAGTTGCAACGGTAAGAATAAATATGTGCATGTAACAATTTCATCTGTTATACACCTACACTGATAGGGCTTTATGGACAGTTCTTAAAAAGCAGGACACTGTTTATACTCCATATAATTTTCGGTGCTCCTTGGGCTTCACTTATCATTTTCCCCAATTACAGCTTTTAGAATTGAAATGTGTTTTAATAATGTGTCACTTCTCTGCTTGTATGACTGTATAAAATAAAATACCTTGCCTTTTGTATTTTCAGACAAAACAAAAGTCTAAGTCGACACAAAAACCAGAGAAGGGCACATACAAAAAGGAGAAAGGTGTAGCAAAGAAGAATAAGAGTTCTAAATTTAATAACATGAACACAGTGAGGAAATCTCCCTTTAAACCCTTCCCTGCCAAGAGGACACACTCTGTCACTACACCAAGGAGATCTACAACAACGACGACTCCAACGACAGTTACAACAACTACTTCACATCCAACTACGAGAAAACCACGACGTTCCACCCACAGAGTGGTCGTATCCTCCAGAAGATCCCCATACAAGAAACCAGAAACTCTCAAAAAACTGTCCACCCGTCAACCAAGTATTATACAGCGAGGAACATCAACATCTACAGTCTCACCAACTGTCACCTCAACAAAGCGCACACGAAGCTCCACCTCCAGGCGGTATTTGAAACCTACCAGGCCTACAGGACCTACCAGACTACCTTACAGACAAACTAGCACGCGAATGCCATTTTACCTACGATCCATCCCTACACGACCAACTCAAACTAAACGGGTGACACCATCACTGCCCCCAGTAATGTCCACTTCACCAAAACATGCTGAATGGGTCCCCATTGTAATCACTACTAAAGGAGTAAAACCAACAAAGATGCCAACTTTAAAGAAATCTTCACATGATCTGAAAAACCATAATCTTAAAAACGCACTGTTGTCAAGAAAGGTAGAACGCAAGAAGAAAGGTGAAGACAAAGCTGTTGGTGTTGATAAGATTGGACCTAAACCTTCTTACAGGAAGAGTCCTTATACTCCCCCTCCCTCCTATTTTGAAAAGCAAGCTTCTATCCCTGGTTCTGGCGTTAACCCTTCAGCACCGACCAAAGTTTCGCAGCTGAAGTGGCCATCAAAGAAAGTCATCAACGTTTTCCAAAAGTCAACACTGAAAACTGAACTTTCGAGTTTTGAAACGGCCTCCTCTCCTAAAACAACGAACGTGAATGTGAGGAGAGTAACAAAACCAACAAGAGTAAATGTTGTCAGCAAACCATCAGCCGTTGTGTACGACCATGACCTTTTAGAAAGATTAAAGAGCACGACACCGAGGGCCCGTTACAGTTTAAAATCATGGACCAGATCAACAGTAACACCAACTACACCATCAACAACAACATTAACTTCTACTACGACTTCCACCGCATCAACGACCAAGCGGGCATGGAAGCCACCGTATTCATTCAAGCCTTGGAGTAAATCAACTTTTAAACCAAGGACTTCCACCATTTCTAGCCCTGAGCCAAAGACTACAAGTATTGAGACAGAGACAACCGTATCAATTTCATCATCTACAGCTTCTCCATCAACCACTTCAACACCATTAACAACTACATCTACGACGACGTCAAGCATTCTGACATCGACAACACTTCTATCAACAAGTAACAGACCAAGAACAACCAGAAGGCCTCGATACACTTTCAAACCATGGAGCCGGACCACACGCAAATCAACCACCCCAGAAACAACAACGATGATTAACCCAACAACTACAGTCGACACAGGAATGAGAGCTGCAATGTTCAAACCAACACTGACTGCACCAACAATGACTTCAAGTATGAGTACATCCCTTCCCAAATTCAAGCCTTGGACGAAAACAAGAAAATTTACAACAACAACATCTCAAAAACCTTCATCTACAAAGGCTTTCTTCCTTTTTGCGCATCTTAGCAAACCAACTACTACACCCTCTAGCTATAGAAAACAAACTGCCACGCTTACCACTAAAAGATCTACGTCCAGTAAACAAATCTCAGGATCAACTGTTAGTCAAACTACTCAACCAACCACAATGCCAACCACGAAATCAGCCTCACAACCAGACTCAAGACCAAATACTAAACCAACCACAAAACCATCCACAAGACCTACTACTAAGTCAAGCACCAGACCAGTTATTAAACTGACAACAAGATCCACCACAAAACTAACCACTAGATCAACAACATCAACAACT
Source organism: Haliotis asinina (assembly GCF_037392515.1). Taxonomy (NCBI): domain Eukaryota; kingdom Metazoa; phylum Mollusca; class Gastropoda; order Lepetellida; family Haliotidae; genus Haliotis; species Haliotis asinina. The sequence goes on along the minus strand of NC_090289.1, from coordinate 33,430,856 downwards.
CCACCCACAACATCAACCTCATCCTCAACATCAACACCATCAGCACGTAGGACAACACAAAGACTGCGGCCTTCCACTAGGACTTCACGGCAAACACCATCGGCCATCGTGAAGATAATAAAGGAAAAGACATTCCCAATGAGGCGGACAACTCAGGCCACCAAAGTGACTCTTCCACCCAGAAGAACTACTCCACGATTCACAAGTAGATACCCCGAAGTTAAGTTTACGGAAAGGGGGCCTGCAAGAAATATAACATCCAGTACCCCAGACTTAAGAGCCGGAGCAGATGAAGACTTTGCAACATCAACATCAACGTCAACGTCAACATCGACTCACAAGCCAACTGCTCCTACTACCACTATCCGATCTCGCAGTGTTAACCTGAAACAAACCGATGGTCACCAAGATTCCGACTACAGACGAGCAAGGAAGTCAACATCTCCAAATCCTACTGGTCCCCAGAAAATATTTGCTTGGATGACAGCAAAGACCACAAAATCATTTACGATTAGTGAGACAACCACAAAAGCCACAACGAGGCCCAAGACCACTCCACCTAAGACAACACAATCAACGGCAACGTCTACCGCAATGACATCCACTGCCACAAAAGCCTCTTCCACACCCACGACGTCTACAACAACTTCACCAGAGACAGCAACTAGAACCAGTATTCCAAAACGAACGACTCACAGCCTTATGGAGGCCGGCCTTGGACTTGACCATACCCACCCAAATATCAAGTTTTCATCCCTAACGAAGGGTGTCAAGAAAGGTTTCGTCAATAACAGACGCGGAATGAGATTCTTTAAAAGACCCTTCGGTAGGGTAACGCCACCACGGCTTGCCACTCCACCGCCTCCAACTGACAGTGCGTATGTCCTTTCTGTTCCCAAAACCATTGATTGTAACCACCACAACGAAGACATAAGGCAACCGAACGTTCAAAAACCGCATGGCAGCCAGAACATTCAGAGACCATTGATAATGAATACAGACTACATTCCACGACGACCAAAACTGAAAAAGCGTCCACACCACGGATTCATAGTTGAGAATCTCAAGAACAACTTCTACAGAAGGCAGGAACGAAACAGAAACAACTATAAGTATAAGATCGCAACAAAAGAGTCAAGGCCCCAAAGAATTTACAGCACAAATGTCAGGTATAACGTTCCTTCTCGGAATTCCTTCCAACAGACAAAACCACAAACTGGGTATAATATTCCATCACAGAGGGTAACACAGCCGCAGAAGATAGTCATTGATTACAGAGTTCCCAGAGGAAAGTATGACACAGTTCAACAGAATCTGGAGATAAGGTCACAAGAAAAGAGACCCGTCATGTTAGCCAGGGAAAAGGAGAACTTCAATAAATTTGCCATTCCTGGTGAGTAACAATTTGTGTTAAATTAGTGTTCCCGGCAACAGGAAATCATTATGAAAATCGTCACACAGCAATAAGAATAATCCCACAACATTAAAAAGGCAAATAGCAAACAATCTACAAGCATGCTTATCAGGGTCATAGACACACAAGCGTTTGAGTTTCTACTGAGTAAAATGTGTAGAAGTATTGAGTAGCGAATTGAGTAGCCTTGTGGGTAAGGCTCTTCTATCAAAAGATCCGAGTTCGATTCTCTACTACTTGTGAAGCCCATTTCTGGTTTACTTTGCCCCGCTGTTGCTTGAATATTGCCATTAGCATCTACAAACACTCATTTATACTTGTTAAACTACTAGCGATAGAGTACCAGGTCTAGATTTCCGAAGTAAGAGAGTCGTAAGTCAATATCAATGTATGACACTTTCGAGTATCTTCGCAGAACTTTGAAATTCTAGTCCCAGTTTAGTCATTACTTGTATCATAAATGTATAATAATTAGTTAAATCTGCAAGTACCCTCATTTTGACATTATTTACCATTTACTTTTCAGAATTCCGATGCCCATCAGTGTTTGGAATATTCCCAGACAGAAGTGACTGTCACAGCTTCTATCAGTGTGTGTGGTTTGTGCCATTTCATCATATGTGTGGTAAAGGAACTGTATGGAACGATACCATGAAAATCTGTGATTGGCCACAGTCAGTTGCCACGTGTTCAACGTGACGTCACAAGAAGGCTCACGTGAGAGCCACCTGAAAGACTTTGGGCAAACTCTGGGTTTGGTAAATGTAAATAGCAACTTGTTTATACTATGATATTTTATCAAATGTTGAATATATTTTATACGTGTATATAGTTTATACTGTTTTCATTACTTTTATCAGAAGAAGAATGCATTGATATTGCCAGTTTTATCTTCTTGTGAATAAAATATTCTTTATACGAAATGATGAAATTGCTTGATTGTTTGTGCAAGATCAGACACTTAGGGAGACAGACATTCTGACATTTTGTCACTTCAACAATACCAATTATGATACTTGGGCGCAACGGACAATATGATCGTTGGTTTCACAATCGTTAGCAAGGCCATGAAACGCCGTGATATAAATGAAATACTGCTCAAGGTCCAGGCAACACTATGACCCTGTTATGTCTCGAAAGTAATGTTACATAATATCTGATATACACTTACATGTATACACTCACTTTCCTGTTATGTAATTTACAGAAAGCATACTATGACCCTGTTATGTCTCGAAAGTAATGTTACATAATATCTGATATACACTTACATGTATGCACTCACTTTCCTGTTATGTAATTTACAGAAAGCATACACTGCATAGGAGAATGCCAAGGATCGTACACATGTGTATGACATTTGCAAAGTCTAAAGTCCTCTGCTTGGAATGAGGACAGCATTGAAGAATACGTCTCGACTATATTGCGAAATAGATAACGTACGGTGTAAAGGACACAACGGTTGTGACAATTTTAAGATCACAGAAAATTAGTGATGATGCAAGTGCATAGTCATTATAGGACCATTTTGTTGCATGTCCGTATATTTGACATCATTTGCCGTTTTATATGTCAGTGTAATTTTACCTCTTTCTGTGTGCGGTGATGTTTGGTTTAAATACGATCCGAGCTATGGAAATGTGAACAACGAGGAGAGTTCTATGGATATACGACTTCTTTGATAATATGAGCAACGTTTCGGCGCAGGTACTAACATCTTTATCACCGTGGCTACAACGAAACGTCGCTCATGTTATATTAAAGAAGCTGTCTATCCATAGAGCTGTCCTGTTGTTCAGCACAAAATTTTTAATTGTCACTCAAAGACGTTAATGTGTGTGACAAGGAATGTCGAATAACGCTCATACATTCAAGGAATGACAGTTGTATGTTGAAAAATAGAGCAAGCAGAAACATTCGACAAATGGCATTGCACGCTCAGCCTCAGCAAAGCTTACACAGACATTCAAGGCCTCAGTAGAGGTTACAAAACGTTTTATGGGGGAGACGCGGAAAAGAATTTCAAATTTGACGCAATAGTGGTGAAATATGATGTCCAATGTAATGTATTTGTGTGACTTGTGCAATATGGCATCTTTTTCGTTCAGATAAATATTTACATGCCTTTGCATGCATTTCTGTCAGTAGCCACTCGTGGGGCACGTTAGTCATCACCGTGTGATGTCACTAACACTATAAGATGACTCCTACACACATACCTATGACATAGTTGAGATTCAAACATCAACAAATCTTATATTTCTACTGACTATGGAAATGATCCTGTAGCTGCATTCATTAAGGAAATAACATCCTAAACATTCTGAGTCTGGACCCTACAGTTCAGTTCGTGTAAATACGTAAATGCAATAGGAACAATTGCTTCCTTTATGGAATACTCTTGATAGAAAACACTCTAAACACCGAAACCCTTTTACAGACTGACTTGGCTTACATATTTCCAAAGCACCTGACAACATACACAAGCATAAAATAACAAAATACAACGTGTTTCTAGTACGCTGTCTACAATGCTATTTGTGTATTACCCAAAGACAATGGTGGGCAGTGTTTGGGGAAGGTTGACTGATACAATTGCTCTGACCCTTACGTCAACTGGCACAGTCATAATATTCTCTTCATTGAAGTCAAAGGTAACGTTTGACAAACACATCAGCTAACAGCAACATATTGTTCGTCAACACATGCATATGGACTAGAGAATATTTCTTTAATGAGTTGATCATGGCTTTGTTGACAAACATTTCGTTGTCCAAATACAATCTCCTGACATTTGAAGTCTTACTGCTTATGTGTGCATCCTTGTCATATATTTAGTCAAACGTGGTCATGATTTTAAACCAAATACAGATCATCATGTTAGATAGTGTGTTTGACTCTACGAGTAGGATTATTAAACACGTACTGCACACCTGTGTTAGTAAAAACTCGTGGCATCACCACGAATACATTCAACACTGACATTTTTCACCCAGACAAAGAAACAGTTGATGACAGATACGTTTGTTTAACGTCACGTTTTTATTCAAATATTCCTTTCATTGACATGTAGTGTCATGATTGTTCAGTTTATCTGTGGTCATGAACACGGTTGTCAAATACTGAGACGGATCTGTTTCTTTCAGATGTGTCGAAGTCGATGTGTTTAATTCGTAAGAAGTTGTCAGCCACACATTTATTCTACAAAATAAACTGGATTATACATTATTTTTTCTACTCTCAGCAAACTGTCAATTCGATTATACGGTTTGTGAGTAATATGGTCAAGAGAAACCGTAATTGTCAGAAAAATCTAAAACCAACAATGTTCGCAAGACGGAGCCCTAAAATCAGAGACCTGTTACTTGAAGCGACATTAGCGCCATTTGTGTCACTACTCGCATTCTTTAACATCAAGTTTCAGTAGTCCAAGTGCTAAACCGCTTTGTCTAACAGGACACCACTCATACAACTGTGACAATTCGGACCTTACGACAACAATGAGTTACTGTGGTACGTGACCAACCCGGAATGTCCAACAAGGTGATAACATAGAGGACGAATGAGGTTGAAAACTCAAGCATAGTGACCTTCCAGTGAGTCTGACCCTCACGCATGATGACATTTTGAGTAATGGGTACATTACTCATGGTACTTATGAAAGGGTCGCTCTGAAAACATAATGACAAGAACTAATGCGTTCGGCATGGTTATGCACTAAAATGACTCACTTTCAAGTGGTAACAACGAGGATTGAAAAATCGTGTGTATTAACGTTACAGTACTCTGCGTTGTAGTTGTAGTTTAATAGTTTGCAGTTATATAAGAACTGAAATCGTTGCTCTTTGTTCGTGGTGTCAGAAATAGCATTAAGTTGAACAATATGTTGTAAAGAACTCAAACAACCGCTTAATTTAGTTGGTCATTGTACCATCGACTAATGTGTAATGCTTGAGTTGGTTATAAGCGGCCGTTTGCTAAAAACGAGTTCATTATAAACGTTGTTTATAGATAGATAGCTATGTCTAATGTGAACAAATTAATTAAGGGGGTATTTTTCCATGCGTCGTACAAGAACGTTCAGTGTTCCATTAAGGAAGTAATAGTAAATAAAAATAGGGATCAGAACATGTTTAAATGGTGACGTGATTTCGTCTGACGCCATTAAATGTTGAAAATTAAAGTCAGTTAAACTTTCTTTAAGCACGAGTATGAACAGCGATCTGTGTAAACGTTTCATCGTATCTTGCACACTGCTTTTCAGTGACGTCTCGCATACAACGTCTCTACTTTAAAGTATCGGACGGTAAAGTATCGGTGAACATTATAACTGCTCCTATTGACAGACGAGCGAATATTGACCGTATCAACAGAACAAGTTGACCGTATAAACATGATCCATTAGCTGTACAGGACAACTCCCCATCAGCACACGAGAACGTATAGACGTAAAATAAGATGTGTAGTTCCCAATGAAGATGAAAATATTTGAAATGAACAAAAGGAACAGTCACACTTTGCCTGGTGATTACTACAGGTAAAGCAGAATATGCTTAAAATATCCGTTTTACTAACACTTGATTTGATCACCGATTTGCAGTGATCTCTTCTTATATTTGTGGACATGTGTTTGGCTTTTTGCACGCAAAAAATCCGTTTGTTACACTGTACGTACCTGAGACTAGGTGCAACTAGTGTGAAGATTGCATTCACCTGCAGTAATGCAGGGGGGGTTGGGGTGTAAAACGTCGAGTCGGTGGTCATTCACTCGTCATCATGTATATACTTAAATTTTTTGGCAGACACGGCATTCATATATTTTACGAAAATGGGTCCATGTGATGCAAGTTTTGTAGTTTTAAATGATGAAACTCGGAGACTACAGAACACTATCTAAACCATGGTCCAATTACAGTTTATTCAAAATGGTTCCGAAGGGGGGCCGAAAATGAGACATTGAAAGTTTTCATTTATGGTTCCTTTTTAACTTTAACGTTGTATGATATTTACGTAAGAACAGATACCTTCCCATCTCCATAACAGTGTAAGCCCATGTAGGTAATAAATTGGTAATGCTTATATACGTGTACCTTCATACCTTTACTATACTTTCATCCATCACACTGATGTCACAACCCACACAAATACTACACGCAAAACGTCGTCACAGCTTCTTAATTTAGTGCAACTTCGGTATGTATTAAACTGTTTGTGCCGCCATATGGCTGGAACATTGCAGAGTGCGACGTAAAACTAAACTCACTCACTCATTAAACTGTTTATGAAAGAAATGACAACACACCGTGAGAACATACTGGGAGTTCTTAGACCATGAATTCCTAATTTATACCAAAGCTGTGAAAGAGAATTAAACTCGTTTTTTCTGTCTAGGTCATCGCGATGAATAATTCAATCTACTTGTTATACGTCATCAATTCGGGACAGCTTGGAAGGAACATACGGGATTCTATTCATAATTCGATCAAATTTAGTTTATTCTTCTTGACTCTGTCGTCTTCCAAACCTGTTTGTTTCAAGGCAAGCATGCAATGTTTCAACATGCTGGATTTAAAGCTCGGTACGTGTTCTTCAAGGGTTGATTCTAGATGGTGGATCAAAGGACGATCCACGATCTGTAACTTAAATACTTTTAGATTACAGGCGACCACAACAGACCATCCCTCTTTTTAAATATTGAATGCATCAGCGTCAGACGGGAAAGGTTGTGTAGTTTTACATAATGTTTGTTAAATAACCTGTGGTGATCACCATTTATTTGACAAGCAGCGTCAAATGGTTCGGAGTAGGTTACTAGTTTTTTCAGGGTTTGAACGTTCTTATGAAATCTTTTGCATGTTAACATACAAACCTACTGCTAACAACACCCCCGTTTGCTTCCCTTCGTTTTTGTCACTGGAGCTGAAGTGTTGCAACCTCTACAGAAATACAACCTCTAGGACGAGGAATAGCGTACGATGTGACATTTATTTTTACTTCACGACTGTGCACCGTTAAATGAATTGAGTTCATAACTCGAGACATATTTACAGACAGCAGGCAGTGATTAAGCACGAATAAATATTTGCACAAATTTGAGAAATATCTTCTTTAATGGAGCCATTCAACAACATCAGTTTGGTTTGTAAAAATATCTGCCATTGTGCATCTAAAATAGTATTCATGAAACAGTAAGCCCAGTGAAAAATCCAGATTTGCACATGTTGATGCCAGGAGAAATTATTTGAATATCATTTTGAACCAATATTTTTAAGCAGAAAGGTTAAAAGAATTTGTTATCGAATGACCATTTAGCCTGTTCAGGTATCACAGCTGACAATGGTCATTAAAGAAACACCAGCTTGTGAACAAAAGAACTGTTTCACAAACCATGAAATAGCCCACATGATTCACGAAATAAAACATTGTTATTTTTATGTTAAACCAATCCATTCTATTTTTCAACCCAAGTGTATCATTATAAAAACACGTTTCCAACGCAAACACATGCTAAAAGGGGATGTGAAGATAATTCAAAATATGCGTATAAATAATTTCTTTAAAACTCCTCAGAACTGAAGCATCCAAGCTCTCTAACCTGCTATATACACACTTGTGTTAACCATTCCAAATCTGAAAGATGGGAATTAAAAGAATACTACAATCAGGGTTTATTCTCTAATACAAAGACGCGTGGATGCTGTAAATAGTTGCGACCCTCCTCAAATCTGAACCAATTACTTAGACATCAATTTAAACATGTTCCATTGTTCTGTCATCAGTTGAAGTGTGATGAGCAACAACACCCTGCAGTGTTCTACAGTGAATCACCCAATAAACAAATGTTTCCGATTGTCTTCAATTTGTGCTGGTTAACGGTAACTTGTGTATAAAACAGGAGGTATATAACCATCGTTCGTTCGCTGAAGGACATCGGTTGCCAATGAAGGTAGGGGAGGCTTGTGACCTCATTATCAGAGATCAGTCCACAGAATGTAGTTAACGCCGTGCATCAATATAACATAATGACACTTTTTATTTTGTTGGGTTTTTTGTTTGTTTGTTTGTTTGGGGGTTTTCTTTCCTTTTTCGTTGTTTTGTGTGTGTGTGTGTGTGTGTGTGTGTGTGTGTGTGTTGTGTGTTTGGGGGGTTTTTTGCTTGATGGAAGTAGTAACGTTATTTTATTTCTAGAAGAGCAAAGAGTGTATGACACAAAAACGTCATGCTTGATAACTCGTTTCCAACAGATTCCATTTAGATGGACAAACCCTGATAATAATAATCATTTGTATGTTTAAGCGCATATATAGTAGCCATCAACACGTTAACGACGAGCCTTAGCACATATATACATGCAATCATGCAATATATGTATATTTTGATTCCCATATGACACAAATTGTTTGGGAGCTGAAATAAAAATGTTCAAGATACCATATTGGATATGAAATCGATATTTCTTCATGTGTCTGTCAGATGTCTTTTATCTCACAACTCGCATGAAAAAACTTCAACCACGGGTGAAAGGCAAGGATGTAGTTTGTTTTTTTCTCGGAAAAAGTACCATCACAGCATCGAATCATTTCTCCAGCTTTGCTAAATGTGTTCAGCTATAAATATCTGTAGAAACAAAGGCATTTGTCATAGAACATAAATCACGGAACACAATCCGTGCACATTAACAAATCCCAGTGTTTTGTGTAATACATGAACTTTGGTACACAGTGGGTTCTTTTCGTGCACTAAAGGTATAAAAAAAGCACAGGTAACACTGAAATAATCAGTCATTTAAACACATACCCTAATCGCGTCCACAGTGATAACTTTGTTTCCCAAACACGAATATCATGTAATAATCAAGCACTTAATCACGTACACTAATCACATAAACACTGATTACTTTGCTTCCCAAAATACGGACACCATATAATAACCAGGCACTTAAACACATTCATTAATCACACACAAAGTGATAACTTCGTCTCCCAAAACACTGCCACCATGTAATAACCAGGCACTTCAACATCGTCACTAATCACACACACAGTGATAACTTTGTTTCCCAGAATATTACCACCATGTAATAACCAGGCACTTCAACACGCACACTAATCAGACAAACGGGGATAACTCTGTTTCCCAAACACAACATCATGTAATAATCAAGCACTTAATCACGGGAGCAGTGATTACTTTGTTTCCCAAAACACATGCACCATGTAATAATCATGATCAGTCTCTTAATCACACACACAGTGATAAATTTTTTTCCCAAACACGTGTACCATATAATAATCAAGCACTTAATCACTCACACTGATTGCACACTCAGTGATATCACTGATAAGTGTGTTTCCCAAAATACGTGCACCACGTAATAATCATGATCAGGCACTTTGATCACTTGTTTCCCAAACACGAGCATCGTGTAATAATCAATCACGTAATCACTTACACTAATCACACAAACAGTGATAACTTTGTTTCCCATAATATGGGCACCATATAATAACTAGGCACTTAAACACGTACACTAATCACTCGCATAGTGATGACATTGTTTCCAATATTTTGTAGACTATTTTGTAACAAAGATGAAAATCAGTGCTAAAAGAAAAAAAATCCTTTCTAAATTCAATTAATTGCTGAGCCATTTCCGACCATTAACAAAAAAAAATCTCATTTTTGTCATTTCGTGTTTTGATCACAATCATTTCCGACCATTAACAAAAAAAAATCTCATTTTTGTCATTTCGTGTTTTTGATCACAATCAAATTAAAATTACCACAAACATTAAAATACGATACAAACATTACACCGTAAACACTCTTGAGTGAGAACAGAGGTAATGGATGCAACGTTTTATGTCTTTTCAACAAAGGACAAAAACAAACATTTGCTGAAAATGCCTGTCTGCTAAAGAAATTAATCATAGCCGGCAGGTTAACAGTTTTTCCTCATTGTATCATCACGAGAGGTGTGAACACTAATACTGACGGTGCGGCAGTGGCTGTTTCCGGAAAATAACTCTATTTTCTCTGTGAATGGCTGATTTGTCTCTGTGTGCAAAACAGGAGGGAATTTCCTGGAGACGAGTATTTTGCATCAAGAATTAGCACCTTTCTACCAGTAATGGGGAGGAACCATGGTAATTGTTAGCTGGGGATGTTAACACTAGAAGGAATGCATGCCAGATGGTGGAATAGGGCATATTCCAGATATCTGGGGACGCGTTGTGTTGATACCTTTTTCCATTTCCCTCATACAGTTTAGACTTCACCGATGTTTCCCATCGCATCTCATGCCATGAGCGATTTAACGTTAATAACCCATTACGTCTGATGTACGTCAAGTGTCGTGTCGTCAAGTTTTACCACGACGTCTTTAAAATGATGAAAACATACCAAATGTGTATGAATTGTGTTGCTATTATTTGTGAGGATGTTACTGGAACTGCTTTAATAAGAATATTAATCTCGAGTTTTTATGCATTTTAACTTTCGTCATTCCAAACCAAAGTAAGTGTTGGTCCCTTATATACTATATTTTAGGATACGGTGGTTCATACCTTATTACGTCAAATTTAATTCTTATGTAATGTATATAATTCTTATCTTACGACGATATGGGTTAATGCTTGAGAGCGAAGGTAAACTTAAAATGATGATGATGATGATGATGATGCCTGTTTGGGGCCAGTCCACCTCACTTGTTGAGATGAAACAAGTGTCGACACGTGTAGGTCAAGAGATGTTTCTGTTTTCACCTCCAAAAGTAAATGTATGTTTTTAGACTTCAATAAAAGCCTGAACAATGCTGTCTTAGATTTGGTTTGTAAACAGTAAAAAAGGAGTAAACAGATAATTATGCGTCAGATACTTGTACTTAGCATACATACTTCATCTTGTTCCAGCTCCATCATTTGTCGGTAAGGTTTTGGTCACTTGGTTTAGAACTGTAATACTCACTCGAGGCCTGAGTAGAGCTTTCAAAAACTTTTGTGACAGGCACGTGCAAGACATTTCCATATTTGTCGCGCCAGTTACCAAAACATTGGGTTTTTTTTGTTTGGTTGGGTTTTTTTGTGTTTTTTTCTTGTTGTTTTTTGTTGTTGTTGTTTTGTTTTTGTTTTGTTTTTTTTTGGGGGGTTGTTGTTGCTGTTTTTTGGGGGTGTGTGTTTTTGTTGTTTTTGTTTCTTTGTTTACTTCTTTTTTGTTGTTTGTGTGTGTATGCATGTGTGTACTTTCTGGGGGGTTGGGTGTGTGTGTTGTTATGTTGTTTGAGTTGTTGGTTTTTGTGTAATTGTGTTTTCCGTTGATGACTTTCGCTCACCCTGTCACTGGTGTACCGTCACTGTATGACGGCAATTCATAAGGCACGATCATTAACAGATAGAACCGAACGACGCACTCAGCTTTTGGCAAACATTTCTTTTGATTATTGAACAGGTTTCCTCGTATTCATCAACACGCTAACAACGTTCAGAAGCTTCACATCCGTAGGTTTAACTTGTGTCACTTCTCAAGGTCACACAATGCCTTCTTCATATTTTGTCCTTGTTCTACTGTGAAGATTTTGAGTAGATCCCGTTGTAGATTACATTCTTAACATTGAGCTGTTGATAAGTAGCCTATCATCATCACGAGTCTTAAAATTCCCGTTCCTTAACATGCCTCAATGTAAAAACTAAACGCAGAAAGTAAGTGTAAATATAATGGCCTCGAAGCCGTTATATGTACGCCCCATAACCTTCAATCGGGCACCCAAACAATTTTCCTTCAACAACATTCACAAAAACAACAGCCTGTTATCTATGTCTTAAGTCTTCATCCTTGTGCCTGTTCACGCCAGTACTATAATCCATAACTACATATTGGTAATAATAAACCCAGAGAAGTTACCACAAACCATGACCTTCTTAGAAGGGCCAACTCATGTTCACCACCCTGACTTAACCGTTCATACCATAGGTGCCACGTTCCACCTCTCCCCCTGACCACTAAGCTTAGTATTTGGATTAGGATTACCTGCATAAATTCCTCACACCGCTGTATAAGCCGATGACGCGGCGGATTAAAGATAAACCTCCCCTCTCACTTGGATCCTTTGACCAAACAAGAGTGGAATGTGTGTAGACTGCCGTGGAACGATGCTTTTATCAGTGTGACGTGTGAGATGGGGATATGTGTCACGGCTTTGTTTACTGTCACAATGACAATACACCGTGCAGTCACTACCTATTTACTAATACTGTTGGTGATGACGAGGTGTTTATTTTCACAGGAAAAGCGAAATGTACATGAGTACAGATATATCGACTGCTTGCATTTTTTAAGCAGCATCGGCACAGCCCTGAGATTTAAAGCACGTGATGACACCACTTCCAAACTTTAAAAACACTCCAGTTCACTTACTAACCTCAAAGAAAACGAATACGTTGTAACTAGTCAGCACTTCAACTTGCAAATGTGACGAAAAATCTGAGATATGTCGTAAACTTGTGCTCTCTTTTCTAAATGTAACTAGAATGGTGTTAAAAACAGAAATTCCAAATCCTTGCACCCAGTAATTGATCGTAATTCTAAATATATAATGAGGACACATTCTGTTTGGGAGGGGAATGGCTAACGAATGACAATTGTTTCCAATATTCACGTCTATCTGTTATTATTATCATAACAAGTGAGACTGTGTTTTTGCTACTGAATGTCTAACTATCCGTTGGTAGGGCATTCTGTGTCAATAAGATGGTGAGTGTGTGAGTTTAGTTTTACGCCGCTATTAGCAACATCCGTAATTCAGCAACATCACGACTATAACAGGACAACCAGAGATGGGCTTCACATATTGTAGCCTTGTGGGGAATCGAACCTGAGTTTACGGCGTGACGAGCGAACGCTTGAACCACTTGTCTATCCCACCGCTCAGTGGCGTCAGTCACTGGGTGTTATATAACATCGCTATAAGCTTATAATCTGGCAAAGGAAATATGTATCCACTGAAATGTCGAACACATGACCCACTCACCTCCGCAAAACAAGCAAACACTTAACTACCTGGCCACCACCTGCCACCATTTGTCAGACGAAATTGACATACGGTAACTTGTACTATGAGGGTGCTTGGTACGTTGACACCGCCAACGATCCACCAACACCTACATTTTCCATCACTTTCCTATATCCCATTGAAACTATATTGTCACTGCAGGTTCGACGGCATTTTGCAGGGTAGTAAACTATTCATAAATTCGCTGAGAAATCTAATTAACCGTAGATTCCGTTGGTATGCTGAAAGCCTTCTATTTCTGCAACGAGGAACAGCGGAATGCATGAAAGTTGTAAAGGTCTAATGATAATGATAAAAACCAATGATGACGGCAATGCATTGGCCCAATGTTCGCAAATGTTGGGCCAACGTCTGCCAGAGTTGGGCCAACTATGAACGTTCGCTGTGTTATCATCTGTGAAGACGTTTGCTGAACAGCTTCATGTAACATATTACATATATTATACGTAATAGATTTACACGAATATACATGTCGAATATACAACAACTGTTATTATACGTAATAGGATTTACACGAATATACATGTCGAATATACAACAACTGTTATTATACGTAATAGGATTTACACGAATATACATGTCGAATATACAACAACTGTTATTATACGTAATAGGATTTACACGAATATACATGTCGAATATACAACAAGTGCTCGGGATATAGGAGACATCTCGTTATATCCGTCAGTTCGTTATAACAGTAATTTACTACTCTTAAAGTGAATGAGTGAATTTACTTTTACAACGCATGTAGCAATATTCCAGCAATATCACGGTGAAGGAATAAAGAAACGAACTTTACTCGTTGTACCCAGGTAGGAAACGAACCCGGGTCTTCGCCGTGACAAACAAACACTTCAACCACTAAGCTACCCACTTTCCACGAAACACGTTATTTTTATATATATATCCACTTCTGAATCAATTTATTAAATAACCTCAGAGTAATACCTCAATTACACACTTATGTCAGATCACTGATTCCACCTATACTAGCAGTAAGCAGCGTGTGTTGACATATCCATGGACAAGCGTAGTCATATCGTTGTCCCTATATTTCATTCATGTTTTCATGTAACGCATGGGAACTGAAAAAAACAGCTGACTTGACAAAACGTAGAAAAAAAGATAAGTTCGGCTACATTGTATAAATGCTCAAACAGGTTCCGCTTATTGTTCACAGGACAGTTCCGCTTTTCCAAATCGCTGTAGAACGTTTGCAAATATTTAACAAGGAATTTATAACACCCATCTACTTTCATGTTGAATTAGCAGGTTTTGCAACACATCGCGATGTGCACTAATCGCAATGCAAATTTACAATTAAATAACAGCTGTTTGGGAAAACATTGTTTAAATTATAAAATACAAAAAATTAAGAGCTGACGGATTAACTTAATTACTCTGGGAAACCACACAATTCACCGAAAAGAAGAAAAGCTTCAGTAAATATTGAAAAACAAACAAAAATATTTTGTGAATACAAATTGTCAACACTAGGGAATAATCAGCCGGAATTAACCTCTAAAAAATTCCTTTGGGCGTAAAAAGCAAAGCTGTGGTAACAATTATGTGAATGGATAAATATATGAAATGTGAAAATCAAACAAAATCTTGAAAACAAAAAAATAATAATAAATTCCGTCCTATGTAATTATTTAATTTTCAAAAAAGTGGTAATATACTTGCTGTCTTGTCCTTGCAGAATGAGGTGACAGTAAGGAGGAATGCTTGTACGAATGTATTGACAGGCTGAATCTTCTTTACTTCCTCAGTTTGGACGTCTCTGCATACCTCGAATAGAGTCTGTAATCCTTTTGCTGATGCGCTGGGCACATATATTGATTGAAGCAAGGGTCAGCAGTGCTCGACCTGGACAAACTGTTTCATGGCGTTACGTATTTGACATTATTTGAACATGATGATATTTATAAGGAAATGCAGGGAAGCTATGAAGGGTGTACATATCGGCAAGGATGTAGATATGGTATGCGTTCTATAAAGTTAACGTTTACCGTCTAGCAATAAATGTATCCGAGAGGAAATGGACGCTTTTGAAATGTTTGAGTTATCCCGGATCGTTAGTCCGTGTACTTTGGTTGAATCCGTCCATTTTATTTATCACATATTTTGACAAAACCGATATAAACGTACTTGGATATATTGTGAAATTATTTTCTTCTGAATTATTCGATAAGTGGCATGGCATGGAATGCCATGTTCAAAAGTGCAACAATGCTTCTGTAATAATTTGTCACTTTTCGCGGAGACAATTTCGATCAGATTCACCTCTTTTTCAAATTTGAAGCAGCACATTTCACTAAAAATTCAAATTTTATATAACATATCTAAGTCAGATGAATAGAACTGTCCCACTTAAATACAGCATGTTTCTGTCACGTTCATGCCATTTTTCATATGTTTCATTCCATACACGTCAATTACATGGTCCAGGCCAATGACGAGGTAACTGTAATATGGGTTCCAGTGTAGTAGGTAAAATATGTCACAAACTCTTGAAATCTTTGAAGGGCATTTAGAAGTGAAATGCGAGGACTGTGGATGTCAACTTTGCAATATAGAAGTTGACATTCATAAGCATTTCTAACAAACCCCTCCCTCAAAGGAACTTGAACTAAAATGTGGACATATAGCCATTCATTCAGATCTCATTTCCATTGGATGATACGGTTTATTGGTATTGTTTTGTATTTACTTTGATCAAATGCCGATATCGTTTTATTATGTTCAGCTAATATCTTTCTATTATTCTGCTAATATCTCATGACAGAATATCTTTCTCGTAACAGTGGAATGTATTTGTTTCTCTTTTTCTAAATGTACTACCGAAGTTGCTTACAGTATTTGTCCTGTTACGAAGGTCATGAGGCCACACACTCTGTTGAGTGAGCAAATGTTTCAGATTTTCGTAAAGGTTACGAGAGGTTTACTATAGGCACATGGAGAACAATTTCCAGTTTAGATAAAATTATGTGATTCCTTAATGTGGCCTTTTCAGGTGTGCATTTTTCTTGCCTTTTGTAGATGTTTGTAAAGAGTGCCACCGGTTGGACCAGTTTAAAATTGTGTCCACAGTGTGATTGTGACGTATTCACGCGTGCTATTGGTGTTGTCGGGCCAGCACAGTGAACACTTTCAGCAAATACTTTTGTGATCATGGAAGTATAAGGGGCATTGATATGAAACACCACCAGTCAAGGCGGGACGATGAAAGGCCAACACATAAACGGGTTCTTATAACTACTGTCCTCACCGTGTTCCCCTCGTTACAAGTATTTAACGATAAACGTCATACCGCGGCACATTTCAGTACGAAGGCTCTGATTGTGGTCAGTGAGTTTAGTTTTACGCCGTCTGTAAATAATCGACCAGACAATCCGGTGATTAACAGCATGAGTATCGATCTGTACAACTGGGAACAGATGACATGTAAGTTTGACCGCCCGATCCCGTTAGTCGCGTCTTACGACAAACATGGGTTACTGAAAATCAAATCTTACCTGTATCATCACGGGTCTTTCTTACTTTTGATTTACACGTGTACACGGTACAAATATTCTACAGAATGTATCAACTCTACCGGTGATATGTTTTAAGAGAGGTCTCCACAAACGCCCCCAAATCTCACTTGGTGTATCTATTTGCACTTTTAGAAATACATTGCGTCCAATGAGAACCAACGAAGTTTTATGTGTATTTATTCTGAAATAGGTGCAGTCTGTGACACAAGGAATCTGACGCAAACTAGAGCAGGGGAGAAGCATGTCCCTTTTATGTCATACACCTATCAAAATACACATGACTGAAATGTATTATGGATTCGGCAGTGATGGATATCGATCATGTTCTCTGGTGTTTTGATGTCGCCATGGAAACATGCCAATGGCCATGAAGGATTTTACATGGGCTTCCCCCAATTTTTGGCCTAGTGCGATGTCTTTTATTCTTGAGTCACTGAAAGGCCTTAAAATGTCTTCTGAGAAACAGACAAATCAAATCCAAAGTTCTCCACCGATATTCTATTTGATAGTACGTAAAATCCCAAGACACTTCATCCAGATGAATTACATGTCGATGAATGAGTATTTCGTTGAATCATCTTTTTTAAGGCCCTGACAGCGTAAGACCTGTGAAGATGCGATTTGGAATGGCCCCCGAGTCTTCAGCTTGTAAATAGTGGGATCGGGTGGTCAGGCTGGCTGACATGCACACATTTGCGTAGATTGGTCAATTACTGCTATCATGTAGCAATATTAATGAGTGCAGCTTTTGTGGGCGAGCTGGCTAAGGCGTGACTGTTTGTGATCCAGTCGAGGTTGAGGTGTCGGGATTGAGCCCACCTGTGACCGGCTGTAAAACCTTGGAGTCAGCTTTGTGTGCAGACTCTTTCAGTGTTGTCACAACCCTTAGTGTACAGTACACAACCCTGTGTGCTAAAAAGAATCTACGAATCCGTTGGTTTTTGACCAGGTGGTGGCCACATGAATACGTGCAAAAACACGTGGTTTCGGGTACAGCAACTTGCAGTAAACTTGGACAAAGAACTGTGACTATGTGTCCCAGTCCACCCAGCAGTTAATGGGTGGGTACCTCGTTAGGATGAGAAAGCCACAGTATCTCTGTGCGCCTAGTGACTGCACGATTTAGAACACGTGGGAACTCTAAACTAGCTTTGTTTGAGGCTCGTTTAAAAGAAGGCTAGACGATGGAAAGGCACTGATGTTTTGGGAGAGTTAGACAGACTGGCTCACCCTAGACCAAAACATAGGTATATAACGGAATCAGACCAGATTATTTAAAACCATGTGTCCGGGATTGCAGGTTCTCACTTTGAAAGTCTATATTTATCGGACAATCGGGAATTTCTATGATTCTAACATGGTAATCTCCATATAGAAGATATACTTAAAAGGAGCTTGTTACCTTTGCATATTACAAGGTGTCATTGTCCACAGTGGTGTACATACATGACGTGTTTGTGCCTTGTGTCATCTGCAGGTAGATGCTTGATTAAAAGCCATATTTCTGTCTTGAGTCCCCATGGGCCCTAGAATTGTGATCCACCCGTAGTTGTTGGCGATTTATGGCCTTTCCATATTATGTATTGTCCAAATTGTACTGGGAGTTTTAACTTCATATTTTAGTTTTAAATTCAAACTGTGGTAGTCTAATTGTTTTACTGTCCTTTGACGACAGTTTTTTATAATATGATATTCATATTCATATCATCAGGATATGGCTGAAATATTGATGGTGTGACATGAAATATCAAATCACTTGCTCACTATCTATTTCTATCTTGATTCGTGAATATTGATGCTCATCAGACTCCGTTTGCTTTCTTACCTCATACTGATGCTTTAGCCCCTAACACTGAATGAAGCTACAGAATGGTAGTACTTCTACTGACAAGCAACTTATGGCGGCCATTACCTTATAATGTCATTGACCATGGATGCACCTCAATGGTTTAAGTGTGTGCTGTTTTTAACATATTATCTCAGTTGATATTTTTGACACCGTAGAGCGAGTGAGAATAGTTTTAGGCCGTTTTAGCAAAGCTCCACCAAAAGTACTGAGGATTCATGACAGGTCGGAACACGAACCTAGACTTTCAGTGTGCCGAGCGAACGCTTTAGAAGTAGGGCTGCCCTACATATAATTTCACTGTAAGAACATGTCTGCTAAAGGTTCACACAAGAAACAGACAAGCTTTATAAAAATAATTTCACTGAGGTGACACACTGAATCATTACATTTCAATTTATTATGGCCAGTTGAAGCGCTGATGTGCTTTATCCGCCTTTGTGTTTCAAATCTAAGGATTTATTTTGAATTCTCAGTTTAAAACAGAACATAACATACCGTCCTTTGATCAGCGGAACATGACATGGAAACGTTGATAAATAACAGTTGAACAAACCATGCTTATTATCTGTAATATTTTAATTCATGACTGAAAAACTGTACACGTATTCCATTCTGTTCATATACACCAACATGATTGGAATGTCAAAGCGTAAATTAAGTTCTGACAAGTAAAACGAAAGATCGACTGCTTAGCAAAATCTTTCCCATATCCATAAGAAATCTCTGCTAAAAGCTGAGTCAACTGAACAATTGACTGACTGACAAATATCGTGGGTATAATCTGTTTCAGCAGTATTACACATGTATGATGTTGCTTGTAAACAAATCGAATCTGAAAGAGACAGTCCACTGAATGTCAGTATGCGATACGATGACAGATCATGTGTTCATGTATCACTATGAAATTGTGACGACACCGGGTGTTCGTGAAAAGCTGAACGAATCCTAAACCATCGGCACGCCCGTCATAAACAAATGCTACGTCGAGTCAAATTTTGACCTGAAATAATTCGGAAACGTATGGTGCAAGTCAAAATGGGAAATTTTTGTCACAGATGCATCTAATTTGGAAATTTCTTCAACATGTCTACCATGAGGTCTTGAATGTTGTAACCTTGAGCAAGAGTGTCCCTGTCGACTCCTTGTCCACAGAGACCCCAAAACAATTAGATTCCTTTCATATTATTTTTTCACGTCGGAAACGCGTTAAGCCCAAAATACCCCAAATAGCGTAACATTATGTTTAACACTGGTTTCGGAAACGTAACAGCGTACTAAAGGCAGACTACGACGGGTGTATCCACACCATATTTGCATCTGCGGTCGTTTCAACATCAGTGGATTGCAAAGCAGCAACGTGCACACGAATCAATGACAGGCATTTGGATGAAAGAATTGTTCAAGAGGTCAGATTCTTTTTGTAACACCTGTATTCAAACAGTAACGTGGCACACCTTTAACCAACAGCGGGAGCATAACAGACAATTTCGACAAAAAATATAAACACCTAATCTCAACATGTTTGTTTTCCATTGATTTTGTTCTCTAAATGAGAACCTTTGATTGTGGAACGTGCATCTGGATGGTGATATTTTGGGCTAACCGTCTCTTTTAATTTAGCATATTTTTTCTCTGTGTCTGTGTTTTTGTCGTAACGTTCAGGGTACTATATTAATAGCTCTTTTTCAGCATATTTTTAGGAAGAATTGATTGTCAAGAATAAAATAATTCTTAAGAAAGCGTTTTATCATTCAGAAAGCTAAAGGCATCGTGTAATTTATTTTTACAGCGAGACTGATTGTAAGGCTGTGTTTGCGAATACCCGAGAAAACAATTTGAAAGATTTCAGACTTTTCATTCTTACAAAGAATTACAAAGCAGTTACTGTTGGTCTTAACAGCTCTCCGCATGCCCGCGCCGAAGCACAGTTGAAAACTCAAGATTTCATGATTAACTTGATCACGTCAGTATGGTGCGCATTATTATATACAATGTATATTTACGTATCGATGTATATTTCATCCGTGAAACCTACATAACACGAGAACATAAGTCATCAACAGTCTTTGTGTCATCTATTTTATTCGAGATATCACTAACATTTTATTAATAGTTGGGCAGATCAGATAAAGGAAACAGCACTTCTCAGAACGATCAAGGGATGGCATGTCATATTGGAGAAGAAGGTCTTCACATTCAAATTATGTTTTATGTCTTCTAGGTTTATTTGCTATGGGAAACAACTAGTATAAAAACGACAACGAGGTATATAAATACAAAGGATATCTCATATCAAATAATATCATTTACGATAGATCAAATGAGCTCACATATGATTTGGTAGATCAAAACACATAGTTCAGGTCAAAACAAGAAGATTGTTCTTTCAAATACTGAAGCACTGAAATACCTGACGGAGTCGGGTACATATTTATTGACGATAATGTTCAAGGAGTTACGTGCCACTACTTATACTAAATACGGGAAGATCTGTTATACCATGCACGTCCATCTGCTTACACTCAGGACAGTGAATGCTGCATGTGTTTTACTGCACAGAAACTGTAACAAGTTTGTGTCATTGATGAAGGATGATTCTCATTAAGAGATGCTTCATCCAAAGAGGCAGTAAGGGTTGTGAAAGTAAAGCAGAAACTCCCAGAACCTTCTCGTTTTTTCTATATCGATATAACTTCTCGCTGGGTCACTGTTATGGGGGATGTTGTGTGTTTCATGTGAAAATAGTCAAGCAATGCACATGTGCACATGTTGTTGTAACCAGTCTATGAGTGAGGGAGTGAATATGAGTCTACACCGCTTTATATCAATACTTCAGCAATACCACGGCGGAAGACACAGGATATGGGCTTCACACATTGTACTCATGTGACGAATAGAACCCGGTGGCTTGGTGAGCAAACGCTGTAACCACGATTCAGCCACGTTTACGTCCTTGGGAGCTGACGATATTGTTACCATGTGTCATGTGGGAGATATGGCGATATTATTACAGCATGTATACCATGTGTCATGTGGGAGATATATGTACATGTTATCATGGCACGATCATCATAACTGTGCGTTATGCAGGTGTTTGTGCTTTTGTTTCAGTATGATGCAGTACCCCCTTCATTTGCTCTTATGAAATGACAGTTTGACGTCATGAAATACGAAGCTTGATTAATTTACCAGATAAGATGAAACTATCCATTGTTTCATGACGCTGTATCTGAATGTGACGTCACAACATTTAACATGACGTCGTGTGTGAACATGAATGTGTTGCAATGAAACGCTTGTAAGAATGTATTTTCATGAGTTATTTTCCCAGTTGTTTGGTTTCAAGTCAAACACGACAAGATTTAATTCACATTTCCATTTATTTGAGCAAGATATGCAATATACAAAGCAATGTAAGAGTATTCAAATCGGTATAAAAATATTTATAAATGTATAAAACGAGAGCTATGTACACTTTCATAATAATCTCTCTATGTACATAAATATTTTCAGTTGTAATGAACATATAACACACAAACATAAAACAACGCCGATACTGATATGGAATTACATCCGGGGCAACAATCTTGTTAAATGGGTCTTTCAGCGAGGGATCTACAAATGAACCTGATATATTTAAACTTATAAACTTATACTATCACGTGAGCAAAGGGTTGTCTCAGACATAAATAACCAATATTACATAACAGAACTGTATAAACAGCACTTATCGAGACTATATTTGATGCTTATGTCGAAACACAAAAGTGTTTTAAACTCTCATGCTTTAGGTTACGTAATTACTGGGGGTAATATCATCTCATTATGTTACCATTACTGTCTCAGAACTAAGTGCATGCTCTTGGTTTCGCACATAGGATCAATCAGTCCCACGTAGGTCTCTCTTAAAGTGGGACAGCATTATTTCTTCATCGGCTTGAAAGTTCCCGGTCCGACGGGAAAGAAGGGGACACAACTCTTCGTCCTGAGTCATCGTCTTTTCGATATAATACTTGGTTAACAATGGAAGTTGTCAATATCTATATCTGTTGCACTGCTTATTTCTTTTTGCTGCAGTTGACATTATCGCTCCAATCACAGACACTCTCGATAGAGTTCCAAAGAGTGGCTTTTGGACAGAGGAACCTGTAGGGTACCCCCCAACTGCAGATGAAGAACGCTCGACAGTCCTCTGCATCTGCATAGTACCCAAACAATCCGGGGCATGCGTATCCTGCAACAATATATCAAGTATGATGTCATTTCCGGTTCCTATTTTCACAAACTTCCGATGTGTTAATGTGTTATCTTCAAGTTTGATCATAATGTTATCATTTAGTTGTCATTACAGTGGATGAGGATATAAAAATCGAGCAGTTAAGTTTAAGTAAAGATTCATTTAGCACAGCGTTCAAAACTCAAAAAAAAAATTGGTATTTTCAGGTTTGAATACATTTTACTGCTGGTATAACTGCATCATAATACTATGTACACAGCCCACTTACCTCCATATATGTCTACATTCAAATAAAACAATTACTTAGCATAGCAAAGCATCTAGATGCTCTCATGTTGTCAAGGATCAAAGATAGTGACTATTCTTTATTGCTATTTGATTGAAACTTAAATATGTAACCATAGCAATCATAATCTTACGCCTCGAGTACATTTGGGTTCTGAGTGATGATTTCATACATTTTATTCTTTCTTTGACACAAAAACATTTTAACTGTTAGTGCAGAAACACCAAAGCAGACTGATATAGAGCGAAATGATCTCAGCTTACCATCTGGTTGGTAGAATATCTGTGGAAGAGTAGGCTCGGACCATACAATCTTCTGTCTAACACCGACGGATGCAGCCAGACTATTGGGACCATCAGTAAATCTTGGAATGGCATCTGCTTTCTTATCAGCAGCAGTGAAACTCTTGTCAACGCCTTTAGTATCTACAGAATTGCGTTGAAGCTTGTGATCTGACCATGACGTCTGGTCAGCTAGTGAGTTGTAATATCCTGGCTGGGCTGACAGCATAAAGTCTTGTGAAGCGGCGGTGTTGGCTGGACTTTGAGCACTAGCCAACATGTTATGACCCTGGTGTTTGTTTACGTCGTTGAAATGATCCCCGGCAAGAAATCTTGGGTTTGTTTTCAGAGAATCCATGCCGTAGTCGGTCATGTCCCCAGTAGCGTAATCTGCGTCGATGGCATCATATGCACCGTACTGAGCAGTGTCATCATACCTGGTATACGTAGAATCGTGTTTGTCGGTACCAGTCAGACCTTCAAGGTTGTAAACGTAATCATATTCTGATGGTGTCGCTGACGAGGATTCAGTTGAGACATCTAGTGTTGCTTCAGCAGTGGTGTCGTTGGTCTTGTTCACGGTGGAGTTGGTATTGTCAGAAGAGCTTGCTTCTTCTGGAATATAATCTGGGGATGTGCTCACGTGGAATGAAGAGGCAGCATTAGTGGAGTCATCATATTCATACAAGCTGTCAGTCATGGGAATGGTCTTTCCTGGAGTCCAGAAATAGTCCATGGTGCTGGTTGCCTCTGTATTTGGCAGTTCTACTAGAGTCGTCTGGGCATTGGTATCAGTTTCTGTCATGTTGTCTATCCCTGAGAGGACATTGCTTGCATTAACATTTTCATTAGTACTGTTCATTACAATAGTTGTAGCTTCAGTCGTTGGTGTGGTCGTAGTGGCGTTGGTTTCATTGCTTTCGGCCACGTTTGATGTGGTCTCAGTTTGGACTGTACTCGTTGTCTGCTGTTCCTCTATATCTTCGTCAGTTGTATTTACCGCCATAGTAGTAACAGGGCTATTCTCGGTTGTCTGTTCATATGCGGAAGCAGATTCGTTTACAGATGAAGAATTGCCTGAAAGTATTTCATAAGTTGTTGTGGCATTTACTTCCTGCGATACAGTAATGTTGTCCGAGGTTGTTTCCAGGTCATCGGTGCTGTTAAATACAGTTGTGGTTGTACCGTTCAGGATAAGGGTTTCAATGTCGACATCCTTGCGGTTTATCTCCGATAGTGATGCGTTCTTTGATGCAGCTGCTGTCTCGACTGATGAAATATTCGAAATGGTGTCATTCACTACGTCTTCAATAATCTCGTTGGATGTTGTGGTTTCTACCTCAACAGTAGAGAAAGTGGAAAAGACGGTTGAAGATGAAACATCAGAATCGGTTGAAGTTTCAGCTGGAGTCGGTGCCTCTGTTGTTGATGAAGAAGAAAAAGAAGATGATGATGATGATGAAGAAGATGGTGTTGGGGAAGCCCACATGGTAGATGTGACATTCATTTCAGTGGCCTCAGTAGTGTTCATGTCAATGTCAGCTGAAGTTGGTTCAGTAGTAGGAGCTTCATCTGCCATGGTCATGTATGTTGATCCTTCAACAATCGACTGTACAGTTTCCTTCGTACTCGAGACGTTTCCTTCAGTTTTTTCTGTTTCGCCTTCCATTTCCCTCATGTAATGCTCAGATGGGGCAAGCTTGAATCCAACAAGTTCTGGTCTTTCGAGCCTTTTAATCTCCTGGCTGTTCATTCGTCGTGCCTCTGCAGAAAGGGAGACATTAGGTTTCAAGGATTGTACGCTGTCGATGATCACATTGTTTGATGGGTCTGTAGATACAGATGGGGATTCTGTTGAGGTGATTTCGGTGAGGGCAATTGAAGCAGTTTGTTCTTCTTTTACAGGCCGTGGGATATCCTTTGTCTTGAGAGGAAAGTCAGCAGGGAGAATGTCATCCGACTTCATGGGGAAATCAACTGAAAAACATAACCAACATAATTTGACCTGATGCTTTTCAGTTTTTCAGTAACATGCTCAGTTAGATGGAGCAAAAGGACACGTCCTGTCATTTTCGTTTGAAAATATTCAATACGGTAGACACAATACTGACAGAAAATATGTTTGATAACTAAGAGAGAGAGAACATGGCACACATATATGAATGACCATAATCAGAATCTTATATAATTGGCCTTATCGGTTCATGTAATTACCAGGGAAGGGAATGGCAGGAGCTTTTCGTAGTTTTGTGGTCATCATGCGAGGAAAGCCTTCTTCCTTTGCGGCTTGAGCAATAATGTTGTCCATCTGGGTAACTTCACCATTTCTGTCCCCCATGACGGCTTCACAGATAGCTGGGAGATCAATTTCGGCAAGGAGTTTCAGGATAGTGTCGATAGCCTCTGCTTTTTCTGAAAAAAAAAATCATATCGATCAATGGTTATAAAGATGGACATTGAGTGAGTGAGTGAGTGAGTGAGTTTAGTTTTACGTCGCACTTAGCAATATTCCAGCTATATGGCGACGGTCTGTAAATAATCGAGTCTGGACCAGACAATCCAGTGATCAACAACATGAGCATCGATCTGCTCAATGGGGAACCGATGACATGTGTCAACCAAGGCAGCGAGCCTGACCACCCGATCCCGTTAGTCGCCTCTTACGACAAGCATAGTCACCTTTTATGGCAAGCATGGGTTGCTGAAGGCCTATTCTACCCCGGGACCTTCACGGGTCATGGACATTGAGAGAGACTGGGGGTTAGTAAAATTACGAATTTACTGAATACAGTTCAAAGTCATGGAATGGTTGGGTAATAATGGCAGTCACCAATATTCCAACTGTAATGCAACAGTCGGGAAACAACGTAGCCATGGCAACTCAAATCCACTCACGTCATACTATGGATGCAGTCTGAAGGGTTCAACGAATAAAAACCGTTTAATAACGGTAACTTGCGCGAGTTGACAAGTATATTCTGAAAACTTTATTCCCCAGCTGATTTTTTTTAAAAGTGATCAAGTCGAGAACGATAGATTTAACTCTGCTTTAAACAGCATTTCAATCAAGTAACATCGTGTCAGCTTTACGTTGTGTACAACTTGATCTGATGCGGATATGGAATGTTTAGCATATTCGGTGGAAATAAGGAAGAAAGTACTGTCAAATCGTACGTACACATGGCGAATCTGGAACTGGAATCCAAGATCACAAAATTCTGGCACGCATAAGTAAAGCAACGATAGGACCATATGCAGAAATTCACCCCAGCAACGTTATATTTTTGGAGGGTGACATTACACCAAAACTATACCTTTAGTCACCATTAGAAAGAAGGAAAAAATATGATTTACGATACTTCTACATCAGTCAGAACCAGGGACAGTTATTTCCACATGTGATCACATGAACACCTTATCCGCCACATACACAGTATAAGTCATAAATATATGAGCTGAATGATGCAACAAATCAAAATAGTCAGAACGTGGAATAACTGATAATCAACCTTTTCTGTTATGAAGAACACAAGATGTTGGAGCATGTGCTTACTCGCTTACTATTCCCATGATCCAAAAATGAGTGGACATTTCCTCTCAAAGCTTGTGTTCCTCATAATGAAATGTAGATATCTCTCTTAATCCGATTTGAGTCTTACCTTTCAAAGAATTAGGAATGTTCTCGTTCAGCAGGGTAGTAATTCTCGCTGACACATCAAGGGGTTTAGAGGCGACATGATGTGCCAAGAGCACCATGATCAGCGTACCCAGCATCATCTTCAAAGCAAGACAGTGAAAGACGAAATGAGTTGAAAACGTTTCAAGGAAGTAAAAGTTTGCCTGGCTAAACAAACATTGATTTCTTGCAAGCCTCGTATTGGCTTGCAAGTGCCTACGAGACCAGACCGGCAATACTTTCCTGCTACGGCTGTCAAATATTAGTCAAACACAACTTGTTTGGCGCGTTATTGACACGCCATGCGATGTCAGCCACATTGGTTGTTGAAATATTGCTCCCCGCCCTCGGCCTTGTTGTGCTATCAGGTTTTAATTAATTAGTAAACAAGTTTACAAGCGTTAATATTTACTTCAGGGTTTTCCCTGTCCTGGGTATAGTTAAAGCTAGGGTACATAAAAGTGCAGTAACGTATTTCAACCTGTATTTTCTAGGCTTACACTCATCTCTCAATGGCTGTTTAAAACCAAAGGATTACATGGGTTTTCGAAAAGCAATAGGATTACCATCTTACACATGACATATTAAAAGAGAACTTCTCGACAATGGACGTGTCTGTCTTTGGGTATAGGTTTTAAATTTCAGAATAGTTTGCATACTTTGACTGGTTGTTGAGGAGTTTGAAATAAATATCTTAAAGACAAAAATAAGTAGTCCTACATTCACAAACACTAGATCCCAAGTTTAACGTACATTGCGTCATGTTGACTGGCGTATCCCCTTTTAAACAGTTAAATATGTAGACGGTTAAAAGGTACGTAAATACCTACAATAGGGTTGATTCTTCTGATGCAAATATGTTAACTTTAAACACGATGTCAAGAATTTTGCACCTTATCGCAAGACAGAACATCAGTTATTGTTAGTACATATGTTATTGGTTATTCATGTCAATTCCTTTGAAAATATGACAACACATTCGAAAATACAAAGATGAGAATACGTGTAAATGCCGTAAAAAGACAGCCTCATTTAACTTTTAAAAAATATCCCCTGTTGAATTTTGTCATTGTTTTTAGACCTGTCAACATACAAGAAAAGAAAAATAGTTCGAGTCGTAGTGTGGTTACTCGACATATGTTTTATGTGTCTGAATGTCAAGTTTGGAAAAAAAACACCTCCGATAAATACTTTGAACCTTTAAGTGAGTAATACAGATTCCTACACACGTTTCTTATGACAGAACGGAGTAAACTCTGACTCACTGACTGCTTTTTAATCTGCGTTGAGTTGTCATGCAATCCAGCCCGCTGACTGAGATACCTGTGGTATTCGACAAGATCCTGAGATTTGATCACTGATATGTTGTCCTACATGTTTCTAGTTCTTCTTGTAATTCAATGTGTCTTGATATTTCAAAGATTGCCGTGTACACATTCAAGAGGTCTTTTCCTACCATGATCTCAAATTTTGTAAATTTTGAAAATATGGTCCATTTTGTCCATATGCAATATGATACACCTGAGGTTTTCAAACCCTTAATCAGCAGCTGTAAGTTTGTTCTTTTGTAAATGGATCACTCATGATTTGTTCCAGTATTTTAACTTTCGATTAATATAGACAGAACTCAATTTAGTTTCTTTCATTCGCACGAGAAATGTTCCACCCGTAGACACAGATCTGACAGGTGAAGGTCCCGGGGTAGAATAGGCCTTCAGCAGCCCATGCTTGCCATCAAAGGCGACTATGCTTGTGGTAAGAGGCGACTAACGGGATCGGGTGGTCAGGCTCGCTGTATCATCGGTTCACATTTGAGCAGTTCAATGCTCATGCTGTTGATTACAGGATTGTCTGGTCCAGACTCGATTATTTACAGACCACCGCCATTTAGCTGGAATGTTGCTGAATACGGCGTAAAACTCACTCACTCACTCACTCACATACAGGTCTACTTTCCTGACTGTATTTCTTTCGATCTCACTACTTCAATCTCGAAGATGGCCATCGAAGACGGCAAGTGTGCCCTACTCACCTACATCGTCTCCATAGTCCTTCAAAGCATTATTTACTCCTAAATGTTCATGGGTTTTATATGTTTTACATACTGCTAACAGAAAGCTTATTATCAGTAACGAAGAATGAATATATAGTCAATAATTATGACTGTCGTTGTACAAATTTACTCATACATTGTACATATGACGCTTGGAATGTACAGTACTGAATAAACAATTTGAGAATTTTTACATATATTTACTGTCGCACAATGTATTGTTAAACAATGCAAAGGTTTCCAACTGACCTAAAACATCATCAAACCGCTATATTATCTACTTATGCACATACCATGCAAATATATTGTTTAGAGTACTGTTTGATAATGGGCCTTATAATAGACGAATTACAGTAAACCATAAGTACAACACTATTTATTAATATTGCATATTTATCAAACCATGTTAGTTATCTTTTAAGACGATATATTACGAAATACTGAGATCATTCATGCAGTTTGAGAAGAATGCATGGCAGTCAAGTTAACTATCTGCAGTCTCTATTCAATGTACACCTCTCCACATATGTAGATGAATATAATATAATAAACACGAACATACATTTGGAAATGATCGGAATATTCTTATCAGAAACCTAAGACTGAATGCATTTTCTTAAGTAATAATCCTAATGAAGACATTTAGAATCTTGTAATACAATGGAATACAGCGTAATACCCTTACAAAATATAATCCTGAGCTGGCAACCCAACAAAAGTCTAGTCGTGCATAAGGGTAGTAATGAAAATGATAATGAAAATCAGACTACAGTCTGACTATGCAAACAATATGCTGCCATATGAAAGATTCCGTGAAATAAGGACACTATAACAAAAACATATTATTCTATATTATCTGCCATCTTATTTAAGACAATATTACCAAGCAATATGCTTAACCATTAGCAATGTATACCACTTCAAACGGTGATGCAACAGCCAAATCATTTCGAGAAAACCACTCAAAACCTAAAATGGCCAGGCCAGTGTCCTACCTTAGTAGTCGTAGGATATACCATATTTCCAAAGCCTCGAGTCAAGTGAGTTCTCAGAGCTCTTTATGTCTCTATCCCAAGATCTCACTGTGAATTGTAACTTCCACTGGACTTGTGGCCCTTTTATATCTGGCTCTCGCGGGTAATTACACTATCCCCATAAAAAACCGACGGTTCTCTGTCCGTTAGAAGCCAATGTTTGAGCCTCTATTTGTTTCTTCATCTGACTAAACAGGTCTATGTAAACAACGCCTTGTGAGCCGTGCTTTGTTTCAAGTCGGCATGAGGTATGCCCTGCTGCTTCATCTTTGAGCCAGAGTACGACCTTGATTTCATGATATAGTTCATACAATCATAAAATCTTTGTAAATTTATGTTATAAGAAAAAGTTATCTGTGTGCATTTTTATGTAATATTTGTTGACATAGGGTGCATTTTCGACGATTTGAATTCTTTTAAAGTATCCCTGGAAGTTTAAGCACTGCATGTCAATGTTTTGTGTGTAATTAATCAACAGGCGGGTCTAGCAGAGATTGTAGAACCTCCTGATCACATATTCCATGATGACGATAGTATGATCAGAAAGGAAGAGTGTTTTCATTTCCTTGTATTCATATATTTATTTGTGTCTTAACCTTCGGGTGAGATGAATTATCACTTCATCCAAACTCGGATGTAACGCTGTATGCTAATTACAATTAGGAATTTAACTTAAGTTGTGATTTCCTCGGAATGCACATTTGTTTAAATTTCAATATGCAGCTCTTTATGGTTACAGGATGCAGGTAAGGACAATATTATGTGTCAGCGATTTCATTATACAATCATGTTTGTTAACTTCGATTTCAAAATTGCAGTGTTTTATTTTAGAGGTGATGAGTATTAAAGCCGTTACACAATTATTACGAATATAACAATTTGAAAAATTAATGTTTAAGTAATGTTTTAAGGAAACAATACACCGACAGTGCAGGAACATCAAGGCTGCATTTCTTACTCCTTCCATTTAGGAGTCAGCGTCGTGTCCCAACACAAAGTCACACTGGAATATTCAAATTTCAAATTTCAAATAGTCATAATTCCACCATGCATTTAAACATCAAATTATTTTAACGGTAAGTCGTTTTATATTGCACAATATAGAAATGCATCTTTAAAAGTAGGCTTACATGTATGTGTTATGTTGTTCCTTTGTGGGGTTGTTTCACTTTTTATTGCATAAATTATCAGTTTCGTTTTTTAATGTGTAAATTGTTTTCGTCACGATATGGCTGAGATATTGTCCATGTGACGTTACTTATTAACTTACTCACTCACTCTTTTGTGGCTTGAGAATTTGAATAATTAATGTTTTAGCTTGAAAATAATGCAACAATATTTTATTGTGTTTGAGTCTCATCTACAGTGCATGCAGAAATGTACATACAACTAAATCAATTCAAAACATGCACAAACGTAAAAATTAATAATACAATGACAGATCAATGACCCAAGCTGTGCATCACACTTCATTGTTTCTTAAAAATAGAAATTAATGTCCAAAATATTTCCTCTTATTTACACATAACATTCATCAAATAAAAACATCAACCGAATACCTGGACGCCAGTCAGGTGCTTGTTATTTTTCTGTTAGTTTTAATTGTTTGACAACAACAATGACAATGATTATAATGCAGTGGAGGAACCGGTATGTTAGGTTCGCATAACACAGGGTCAGAAATATCAATATGTAAAACGCAAATTGGAAGAAAATCATCAGCCGTGTTGGGAATATTTACAAATATTGACATCGAATGGGAGATTTTGGAAATTCATATCCTATTTTCATAATATTGATGACACAGAGGAAAACAGTTTGACCATAACAGGCGACCTTGAAGATGAATGGGCATAGTATTCTGAACCAGGTCGGAGTGTGCCAAATCCAGTACAAGTTCTACAAGTCGACATACAATTGTTGAATTGTACATATTCAAACGATTTGCTGGATGTGTGGTCCTGACATTTCATGCATAAATGTGCCTCTTTGTAATTATCAGTGATAGACATTTGTGTTCATGAGTGAGATCTGTTTGATGTCCATGCTGCCTGATCCTTTCAGCAAATCTTTCATCATTACATGGACAACTCTTGGTGACATACAATCATGTCCATGTTCAGTGTATCTGTCGAACACACAGAAACAGTTAAAGCTAAAACATATTTCACTTGAAAACACTCCGACCCTCGGACTAATCTTGATTAATATGACCAAATATAACATAATAAAAGTTACGTTTTATTTGAGCCTTAACGTGGCAATGATTGATACCTTGTAATATGATTTTAAGTCTTACAAATTACTTCCGCGTATGGCATTATTGCATATTTCAATAGCCAAACTAAATGTTCAGATGTATATGAATAAGTTTTTAGATGTATATAGATTATGTATGTTTAGCACACTGGCCATATGCGCCATTGGCTATGGTCATTACTTTTCAAGTTAATATATAGTACATATTGTTATTCTGGAATGTGTCTCGGCTAGCTGATGACATGGGCGCTGCCAAAAATGTTTATCTCCAGCTTGATATTTTTCAAGATTTTTTTAAAATCCAGAAATCCGCCCTTCCTAGTCAGTTTAAAGTGAGCCAACTGTTTTTTTCATATATTAAAAACTGAGAGATTAGATTTCTGTCGCGAATCCTTCATGATACTACAACAACACAAACTCGCTGTTCACAGCAAAGCATTTTCTTCATATTTCATGAAGGAAGTGGTCCCATACAACCATGCTGCACCCAGCCGACCCTTTGATTCAATTGCTCTATTCACATTTATCCAAAATCGCAGACAAAGCTTTTTAATCCTTCGTTTATTCCTCCTATTGCCCGAAGCTCGTTGGAGCACGTTGGTCAAGAGAGTGGATGAAAATTTATGACAACCGGTCATGAATAATGTAAATTTGGGAACCATGATTGTTGAACCACTCCCTCTCGCCAATCATCTGAGTAAACACTGTGGGCTTATGGATTTATTTTGTTTATTATTGAGATTTGTTGTAAGCCACAGGGACAGGCTTGTGGTCAGATCAGGTTCATATCAATGGAGCTGGTGGTGTTTTGGTGCACTGTCCCACTGACAACAGGTATTGTATCGCAACCATAAGCTTGTATGAGACATCTGAAGAATATGATAATGCATTTGGTTATCAGTTTCATAGCATTTGTAAATTCTGGGTATTCGTATTGCGCCTCGGGGAGTGTTATTAAAACATTATTACTATATTTTAATTTGTATTTTGTAATTTGTATTTGTTTTGACCAAATTCGACATTTATTTAACACATAACCTACAAACATTTGATCCGGTGGCTTCATGCTTAGGAATAATTAAATAGACTAATACAAAATATTAAAAAAATCATATTTCCATATCAATAACGAATAAAATGTTCAGCGTAGAATTAAAGTCACTGTCGTCCTGTTCATTGTAAATACATTTATTTACTGATAATTAATAGATGATATTT
This sequence comes from Haliotis asinina, assembly GCF_037392515.1. NCBI lineage: Eukaryota > Metazoa > Mollusca > Gastropoda > Lepetellida > Haliotidae > Haliotis > Haliotis asinina. The sequence continues at coordinate 33,396,940 of NC_090289.1, read as the reverse complement.
CTCATAACATATTTTCTTTAGCGAGTAGTTGTTGCATCTTTTGTACATCTTTTTTTATATCTGGAAGCAGATACCGCATGAAACATTGGTGCGTTTCAAAGTTGCCTTCCCCAAAGACATTTTTTTACCTTCTGACATTTTTATCGCGTGTTGTAATCCTCTAAAGTAGTTCTTAAAGAAAAGTTGTGTGCACTTCCATGTTAGCCGACCGACTGACAGTGTACCCATGGAAGTGACAGCTGCATCATATGGACAAACATAGAAAATTCACACCAAATTGTAAAAGTGCATGGAGCGCATCTTGCTGCGCCCGCGACTGACAACATTCGATGGTTTCTCTGTTTATTTCAGGAAACTCTACCTTTTGAAAGATATATATAACGCATAAGCTCACTGCAAACTCTTGTCCCGAGACCACTGTATTGCAACGTTGTTTCATAATATACAACAACGTTGTTTCATAATATAAAACCAATTAAAACCAATTCCAAAACAAATGTCACCTTAAAAACGTCGTATCTCTTCGTGATAACTAACGGACAACTCCCGGTGAAAACGTTTCCCAAAGTGCACAGCGTTGAAAACAATTCTTATGACATAATCATCGTAATGTAAGTCGCATGTCATAAGTAGCTTATGCCATGCTTCAGTAAAGCAGCTACTTAGTTCAATCAATAACTGTCACTTTGGAAACATTGAATTCACTTTTCAGGATTAGTCAGAGGAACTAAAGGAACATTTCCACTGAACTTCGTTAATTCGGTATATCATTACATGCGGAAGTGTGTCACATAGAACATCTAAGACATATTCAGATATCGGGTGCTTTTGATTTTTATTTTACAATTATTCAAGATGATAGGTGTTCTGTCTGTGTCGGGTTCTTTCATTACATAGAGCGTGATGCATGAGGCGGGGCAGTTGTGTTGAAATTACAGTATCAATATTGTAAAAATAAGTAATGGACTCATCTTCAGGCACAACTCCTCGCATAATTTCAGGACAGGAGGAAATAAGTAAAACATATGTTTTAAAAGTATGCGTATATTATAGTCGGATACAATGTTACGATTAAAAGGAACAAACTCTTCAAATCGGAAGAAATATATTTTTTTCAGTTACATCAATTACAAAGAAAACAGCATGTACGAACATTTAATTCCCAAATATGTAAGTTTACAAGATAAAGATCATAGTTCTATTTATTATAGGGTCTACGTCTGAATACGTCTATATATTTGGGTCACAAAGACTGACCACAAACCCAGACAAGCATTAAGAGACAACAACAAGAGCACCCAGCATCGCACACCGACTGTGGTTCGCTTTAATGCGCTTGTCAACACAATTGTAGGTATTCTTGATTCTCTGCCATTTCAAATACATGTGAAGGAAGTATCACTGTCAAACTGTTGACTCCCTCCCTTAGGAGAACGAATAGTAACAGTAGAAGAATAGAAGAATAAATATATATCAAGGATTATTATCTTGAATCGGTTGTTAGCTCAGTATTATAACACAATCGTCAAAATAGTTATGATGTATAGCTACTACCAGACATCAAGTCAGGTTAGGTCCGATTTGACATCCTGTTTACTTATTACATAGAAGGTTCATGTGTACCATTGGTTAAACTGCGCTGACCGATATGGATGGTAAATCGCTCAACTTTTACAGGAAACACGTTAACTTAATTGATTTTCTTCGGTAATCATTTCAAAACACAATTTCCCTTTCCCAGACCTGCACGTTCTTTTTTCTGATGCAAGATTTGAAAGAGCGAAAAGCAACCGCTTGGGTTATGCGTTACGCAAGCATACCAAAGACTCGCCGATTAACTAGAATTCGGGATAATTTGGCAAGAGGTCCATACTTGCTTCCGTTTACGCCCCTAAAGATGTTCTGCCGACTTGTATTTAAAAAAGACCCAGACATCCGTATAAACGTTGTTAGTGATTTTTATCTCAATGATGTTAAAAAGGTATTCGTTTGACCACTGCTTCTTCAGTTAAATGAATATCGCATCATACGACGACACATAATAAAACCGAAAAATAAAATAAAACCCTCAGACATCCATAAGAAATATGTGCTAAAAGCAAAACAGATTGTAGATTCCGACAGGCCATCTGTATGTGTATATGAATCACTATCACGTAGGAATAAGAAAAAGGCAGCGTTTCCCGTCCCACTGGAGGAAAGGATGGTCGCGGTGAATAATTGTAACAAACTTATTTCCTGGTGATGACGTTCAATATTTACCTTGGGCCAAGGAACCGTAGGGATTCTGTAGTAATTGGTATTTAAATACTCTGAATAAAAACATTAAATGTATCTATGCACACAAAACCTGTTACAAGTCTTTTCAAATCAGATAAGATGTAAATGCACACTGCCTTCAGACGTTTTCTATGATTGAGATAACTGTGACTTTCTGGCGTGTTTCAGACTTGTATTAATTTTCTCCATATAATTCCAAATTATATTGTATTTACACATGTGCATGTAGCCATTAAAATAGCCACGAAAAAAACAGCCGGGAAGTACGGTGCGGTTCATTCATGACGTCTAGTCTATTATGATAAAGTGTCTGTTAGACTAGAACCCAACACCCTTCTTAAGATAACACCGGATTTCTTTTTCGAAAACATATTTGCTAATTGTTTGTGAAAACGGTAATGGGCATCAAAAAACGTACTCTTGATACCTGAAGTATCCCCAAGCCACTAGGGAAAAAAAGCGTCCTTCCTCTCTGTGTACAAGCCAAATCCACTTTTCAAATGGTGTACAAAAAACATTATTAGTTGAGCTGTGACGTGTTTGGTTCGTGTCACAAGAGGCCATGCGAGCAGACTGACCCCTTCCGCTGCAAACCCTATGCAATCAATGCAAGCATTCCTCCTGTGACTATAGGTATATTGGTAGACCCAAGGGGCAAGGGGCAGGGAGGTGCCCCAAACATACCATGAGTAGCATTAACCATTTCATTTCCCTTTGCAACAAACAAGTTCTTAGAAACGCAAGTAATGGTCGTTATCAAAAAGGTTTGTCGCTTTTACACACATATATCTTTCAAACCTTTATGATTATCAAAAAGGTTTGTCACTTTTACACGCATATATCTTTCAAACCTTTATGATTATCAAAAAGGTTTGTCACTTTCACACGCATATATCTTTCAAACCTTTATGATTATCAAAAAGGTTTGTCACTTTCACACGCATATATCTTTCAAACATGTATGATTATCAAAAAGGTGTGTCGCTTTTACACGCATATATCTTTCAAACCTTTATGATTATCAAGACCCGTGAAGGTCCCGGGGTAGAATAGGCCTTCAGCAACCCATGCTTGCCATAAAAGGCGACTATGCTTGTCGTAAGAGGCGACTAACGGGATCGGGTGGTCAGGCTCGCTGACTTGGTTGACGCATGTCATCGGTTCCCAATTGCGAAGATCGATGCTTATGTTGTTGATCACTGGATTGTCTGGTCCAGACTCGATTATTTACAGACCGCCGTCATATAGCTGTAATATTGCTGAGTGCGGCGTAAAACTAAACTCACTCACTCACTCACTATGATTATCAAAAAGGTGAGTGGCTTCTACACGCATATATCTTTCACCATGTGAATCTATTTCCCCACATACTCAAAATTGATTATTCTCTTGGGAAGACATCTTCAAATATATAATTTCCCTCCGCTCTTTCATATCACTAAAATCATATCGTTGCATGACTGTGTGCTTAATTATATGCATTTTATCTGTTGTGTGTGCATGGGGAACGAATTCTACTATCAACTCATCCAGTTGTACATGATTTTCTATTTATTCTGTTTAGACAATTTTCTTTTGTTTTATGTTTATTCTTCTTTTTTAAAAGCTACAAGGCGCCTTAATCTGATACTTCACAACCTCAAAATACGCCCGTTTCTTTCCAAAGGGAAAGACTTAGATCTTTTGTCAATTTTCCATGTGTCTCTAGCTTCCTGCTTGTTTCAAGAGGAACAAACCTGCATTATACTGAAACAATAACAGACACATAAAATATTTCCATCAAATTATCAGCAAACTGTTGGATGCCGCCCTTTTATCAGACAACAGGTAAAGCACTGAAGAAATCTGTTTAAACGCGCATTTTTATATCCATAAAAAAGTATTAAGCTGCATCACAGAAAACACCATGAAATTTTTAAATGAATTTTTTCATGGTTTTCAAAATATTTTTTCTTCTTCCGTATATGAAATAGGAGTTTCCTACGTCTTTAAAATTTTAAAGGGAATCGCCCGCACATACATTTGGACTTCCTCATAACGATTTTTTCTGCAACAAATCTATAGCAATAGATTTTTAGCAGATCCTTCTTCAAAAACAACTATTGTCCTACACCGTTCCACCAAAAATCCTTAAATAAAAAAATACCTCTTAGATCATCTTTTCCACAATCAAATGTGTTATCATAAACTTGTGCCCTGTAGTATTTATTTACATCAATGGGCATAAGCAAAGAAGCAAAAGAATTAAAGTTTGTCATCAGTTATATTACAATATCACACCTGGTTCGTTTAATGTCCACATATTCTCCTATTCTGTCATACAGTACACATGTGGCGACATTGAGCTGTACGACTGTAAGCATTTGTAAACGAAAGTAATCCCACACTTGTGGTCACCAGCACACACGCGGAAGCTCAAATGTTTACTTCCGGAAGTCGCTCTGACCTGCTGCAGTTTTCTGAAGTCTTGGCCCCAACCCCCTCTTTATCTTCGTGTGAGTATTTACACTATGAGTTATGAAATGAATAGTTTCTACATTTCAACGTATGAGCTGATAAAGGACGTGTTTGGACTGGATTAGGGCCAGATTAATTTGAGTGCTTCAGCACTGGCCAAGAGTTCTTTGGTCTTTGAGCGTTTGATTGTTTAAACTATCATTACAGGAAGGTACCTTTCAACAAACTGACACTTTAACACCTTCCTGTTTGCACAAAATGAACCAAAATGTAAACAAAGTTAAAATATATCTATATATACTGGCACTTATACAACTTCGAGAAGTATATTTACTACAGGACTGAGAAAAATAGTTAAAGTTATGGTAAATTGTGAATTGAGCACATTGATTAAGAGGTAGCAGTTTTACTTAAACGTGACAGATTTAATTGGGTGTCGCATTGTTAATTGTAATGTAATGGGGTGATAGGATAGCATACTGATTCAAGCGTGTGCTTGTCACGCTGAAAACCGAGGTTCGATTCCCCACAGGGGCACAATGTGTGAAGCCCATTTCTGGTGTCCTCCGTGGTGATATTGCTTTGATATTACTAGGAACGGTCTAAAACTACAATCACATATCAACTCACCTGCACCTTCACTAATTACTGTTTCAGATGTCAAGGTGTAAAAGGTCAGTCTGTCATAAATGTCGCTTTAAGTTTGTCCTGCAGGAGACAAGAAATAAAGAAATACCAAAGATAAAGATAGATGAGGCGACGGTAAACATATAAACGGACAATTGTTCTTATATATGCTAATGATCATACGATTGAAATAAAGAGAGTTTCTTTGTATATACATACTAAACGGCAAGTATACTAGGAGTCAGCTAGCTTGGCAAGAAGTACAAACATCAACCCACACAACACAAGACCTGAGTGAATAAACAATTTTATGAGCCAGCCATCGACTGATGTGCGACTGTAAATCGTCTCTGTTATGAGGTTGTTATCATGAACTATTATGGATTACATCATTTAGTTCGTTGTGTCTAATGGATGACTAGCTGCAAGTATGCCTCGAATGTATACATCTGAGCATGGGGTATAAACATATAACGCATTGATCCTTGACCCTGTTAGATACAGGTCTTGGATTATGCCCGATACCCGTTATTAATGTGACCCTTAGTAAGCTTCAGATAGTGAAAATGATCATTTTGTCTGTAATGTTTCTAATACTCAATAATGTCATAAAATGTTTGTTAAACTGTGTCTATTTTCTCCAGCTTTATATACTGATTATGTTTTTATCTGTGGGGATATCATCTTTGGTGTGTGCATATATCGTGATATTGGGATCAATAGTAACTTTTTCATACTTCTGTAAATAGAAATCTATTTTCAAATTGCCATCATGCAGATCGTGATACGAATGTATACGGTTTTTTATATCATACCTAGGGTTTGCTTCTACCATTCTGAAGTAAATCACTCTCTCTATTTCTATTTAACGTCTGTTGAAATAAAGAGAAATTTTATAAATTAACATTAATGATTTAGGAATTAATATTTTGAGTGCCACATAAACTTTTATACAGATATAACCGTGACTGAGGTATTCGCAATCAACTGGGTAAAATCATTTCTAAATTAAGATATGAATTAAATTATTTACAACGAAGTTAAAACACGAAAGTACATTTGTCATGTGTTGTCATCAGCAAGGAGGCAAGTCCGTTTTTTGTTTTTTTTGTTTGTTTTTTTGTTTTTTTGTTTGTTTGTTTTTTGTTTTGTTTTTTGTTTGTTTTTGTTTTTTGGTTTGGGGGGTTGCGTTTGGGGGTGGGGTGGGGGGCACTGCTATTGGCAAAGAGTGCAAATTTCCATATTACACAAATGTGATGAATTTTAAACTTTAGAGCTGTTGCGACTCTGGTAACTACGTATCATAACAGGGAGTTTTCAGAAGCAGACACTTTGTTCTGTCACTACGTCCAGCTGTTTTAGGTTCCGCCATGGTGATGACCTAAGGTCAAATACTGAAGGACTTCTTTCCTGATCGTAATCTACTCATGAGTGTCTTGTATCCAGCCACGTTTCTATGACACCTTTCAGCTCTTTGGGTCTTTAGCAAATGTTCGTGAATTATTTCAGGTTGTATTATCACCGTCGAATTGTTATCACCGTTTTGTGTACAGCTTCACATTATATGTGAGTAGTACGCCGGATGATGCCACTCACGATTGTTACGTTATGTATTAATGCGCCTCTGCGATCGTAATCAAGCAAAATATACATAGATTGGATGCAAAATTATGCTATTGCAGGCTGTTTAGAAAACAGTATAAATGTGATTAATCTTACAACTAGTAGGTAGTCCCCATATGATTCGAACAGATACAGTTCGAGATACAAGTGGCTGTGAGACCGGATGCAACCTGAACTAAAGCTGGCCAAAGAAATATCGTTAACGTTTGTTTCAGCTTAATAGGGCGAACCAATACATAGGTATGAAGCAGCGATTCGTTATTTGATCACTGTAATGTACCTGCTTGCCAAAGCAGTCCAATGTGGTTTCACTGACCACAACTCCAACCTCAAATACTCTGTGTTGACCCACCAGACTTGTCCAAAGATGACCACCAGAGGTCCACTTCCGTGTTAGCGGTCACTCGCCGGGCCCGAGTTTCAGACCCCTCCTTGCAAAACAATGATTACCAACACACTGCGGCTCTATTTTCGGTGTAATCAGAGTAATTAGCTTTGTAGGCGTGCTTGTGTTATCGTTCCGTGAACATTTTGTTAAATTTATTACACGGTAAAAAGTGTGGATTAATTAACAGGCTGGGCAACGTTTGTTAGGGACGTGTGAGGTATTGACCAGTTTTCTTAGAACGGATGTGTTGTGGACAAAGGTTAACAATTTGGGGGCGAAAAGGGACTATGGGTAGATTGATATTTGAAGTATGTTAAACAGATCTATCCAAATAATTTCTCCAGATAAATACAAATACATTGTTTGCTTTTCAGGTTTCACAAACGGTAGGACAAGAAATATATTATCTATTAATTATTCGTTTTGCTCGCCGTTAGAGTGTTCTGAAAGACCCTATCACAAGAAAACTATTGATACCATTGTCATTCATGACGTTATCATAATGATAACACGTCATAGTGTCATCACGAAAGGCGAGTATGTGTGTGCGCGTGTGCTTGTGCGTGTGCGTGTGCGTGAATACTTTGAAATAAAATTATTACTTATTACATCAGCACCATTATTTGGTTAACCACAGCACCAAAAAGCATTCTGAGCATAATAATGACAAATACGCGGATTTGAGGCCAAGCAATAGACATCCAAAACCCATCTTATTGAGACCTTCAAACACTACAAAACAGATATGGCTTATTATCATATGTAATATTCTAACCCTCAAAACAATCGTTCTTCGTGCTGTCCTCTTTTGACGTAACTGGTAACGTCAGATCCAAGAGGACACCTTGTTGGGTTTTGTTTTTGTTTTTAAATTCTGTTTTTTATGTTTGCCTCTCGTGACTATCCTCTGTAAAAGGATTAAGCTACCTCTAAAGTCAAACTCAGTTAATGTGATAAGAGACTAACAAACCAAAGCGTTTCTTAGTGAATGTCCAATGTCCACAATCAAAACATCCACTCAACTAACGGTGTTGTGTCATACCCTTTTTTCTCCGGTCAAAACCTTTTTTCTCGTCGCAACATGGTATATTAGCGGGGTGTTAAAATCTCAATCCAATCCTAGAAAAAAATTCTATCAATGTGTTGGAACACGGTGACACTATCATATCAGCCGTGTCCTGTCCTGAGAAATGTGTGTTATTGCGACTGTGTGTATCCGTCCGTCTTTGCTCATTGATCCATCACACAAAATCACGACATTTAGCAATAAACTTGATACGGGGGACCGCAACCGCCCAGTGGAGGTAAATACAGACAAACACCCTTCCTTCCTTGTTAAAGAGATTGCTAAGACAGGTCAACACCACTAGTGCGTAGATACTCACTTTCTTTGATGACGTCGTGATTTGTTTGGACATAAATGAATATCTACTTTGTTTTATAGGTTTTTTGTTTTATTGTGTTGTAGAAACTGTACCCTATGACGTTTCAGTAAATGTATGACATTGTAGTCTAGGCCTCTGTCAAATAGTTTAGTTTGGAGCAAACGTTCTCAATCTTCACATGGGCTATTTGTGTGACTGAACACTTGCGTGTATGTGCGTGCGTGCGTGCGTGCGTGCATGTACATGATATATTCGCTATCATTTTTGTATGATATGTAATTATTCAGGGACATGCGCGAGTAGTTATCATGTCTTTCCTTTCCTTTTTGTCCAGTGTAATTTCTTTGAATGGTGGACCAAGATCTGCATCACCTCACGTCATATATCCCCCGAAAGCACTCAAACACCCAATACATGCTGTGGGTGCAGCGCATGCACTTTTAACATTGTGAAATAACAAATGGACCTTTCAAAATGATAGGTTATGACTTAAATATTCTTGGAAATTCGTGTCCCAAAACTTTGCAAGTTAAATTTAAACTCACTCGATTTTTGAAACGTAGTATTTTTGTTCTTTTAAATTTTGGCTCCATATTTCTTGCAATCACTAGCGGCAGGGGATAATTCAAATCCAATTTGGGTCCATGCAGGTAGCAAAGGCACTGTAAGTGTCCCTAGTTTGGTGATCAGCCTTCAGTTGTTTGCGACCTATAGTCAGTTTTTATATCGTATTATATATCTTCGTAAATATAAAATGTTTACATTTAATAGATAGTTTTAAACACCGTCTGTGATACTCTAGATATTTTACAGTCCTTCGATGACAGATTATTTAACAATCAATATTTATTGTGTGTAAATTTTTCTCGTCACTAAATGGCTGAAATATTGCCTAGGTAACGTTAAATTTTAATTCACTCACTCACACATAAGAAATTCGTTACGTTCTAAAAAGTTCAATATGACACTACTCTGTAGTGACACATTTTCTTCTCCAGCTAAGAGGTATATCAAATGTTTACCAATGTGAGCTTGCTGTGAACCTAATTCCAGACTTTTTATCACGTCTGTTTTTCGTATACAGCCATCGCGTTTTCGGACAGAAACTTGGCACTCGACATTCTGAACGACTTCCAAATTTTCGGATCGCCTTATTTGTCTGAAAAATATTCGGAAAGGAAGTTGTGTGTGTCTGAAGTGAAGTATATTCAAAATGAACGGTTATAAGTAAACCTTGAAAGACTCGGTTTACTTATACTGACTACTGACATTGTCTGTTAAAAATGATATTTGAAGAAGCAATCAATCTGATCAAATGTGATCAAAGACGGCTAAAATGGCTGACATTCATCATCTCATCTTGTCACAACCCTGCATTTGTTTCAACCGTGATTTTATTGGACATGAGAACATATTGTTTGTTCGTTTGCTCTGACATCATTGTGTCAACCATCTGATGAAGGTAGATAGGCGCCGTAAGCCTATTTTCTGTATCAAATATCACAGATGCACGAGTGCTTCAGACAAGAAAGATTATGACAGATACTAGAAAAATCCGGATATGTCCGGAATACGCCGACCGACCATGACATAACGGCACCTGCTTTAAATACCAAGCTACTTGGCATCAAACTAGCTATAGGGAGAACATGAACACACCCTTCTCTGGCAAATGACCATGAAAGTTGTAAATTGTAAAAATAGTTGGCAAAGGCAACGCAAAAGGAACAGAAATTTTAAACCGACAATTTTTAATTGATTGGCCTGACAAAGCTACGGGAAGTTATCAACTTAGACAACAGACAACTATGTAAATAACAAGGATGACTAGCTTGTCGTTAGTGAGGGATAACGAGATCGGGTGATCTTAAAACTTGTTTTTAAAGTAACCCTTATTATTATTTTGTGTTTTTCCTAAATGTTCCTTTTATATAAAAAAGAACCACAAAAAACCACAGGAATTCGTGAAATTAGCACATGAATTACATAGCTTGCTTGAATGCGGATCCAATAATATCTACAAAACCAATATCCATGTTCATGCGCTATTATGAGTATTCTGAGTCAGCGAGCTTGACCACCCGATTCCATTAGACGTGTCTAATGGCAAGCATGGGTTGTTGAAGATATTTTCTAACTCGGATCTTTACGAGTACTTAGACAGACAGCTGTCTGGAACATTTAACGTTATTTATTTCAATGAACGTTACTTGCTACCTGTAAAGATCCGAATTAGAATTGAAATTCAGCAACTCATGCTTGTCGTAAGAGGCGACTAACGGGAATCGGGTGGTCAGGTTCGCTGACTTGGTTGACACGTCATCGAATGATGCCATCCCAACTGCGTATATCGATGCTCATGCTGTTGATCACTGGGTTGTCTTATCCAGACTCGATAATTTACAGAGCGCCGTCATATAGCAAGGATATTGTTGAGTGAGTGCGACGTAAAACTTAACTCACTCACTACTGTCCATTGGTTATTCAACGGATGAACTATTTGTTGAAACTGAAGATAATTACGTAACGTGCATAGCGTAACGTTATATTTTGGTAACATGGCTCCCCACTGAGTCAACATGACGTGCCAACTGCTGCAAATATCTGAGGCGTACGGTGACATTGAGTCGTCAAAAAGATTTAATTCCATCTTAATTGACAAATATTTAACAAAAGTAAGGAATGTATTGACGAATCATCAGTGCAAACTGACCCTCCGCCAAAATAAATAAACCAAGAAATAAATATTGCCTAGATTTTGTTATTTGCTTCTAAAAAGTTCAATCAAAAATAATTTCTTAAACAACGTCAAATTCCTCATTTGTTTAATCCGCTTTTTGTTCCGGTTCTTCATCAATATTAATTATCCATCATGGTGTTTAAATAGGGACAAGGGGCTTTGTATTGACTCTTTCAGGAAGTTGCATTTTCTGTAGACTCAAAAACACACCCGTATCAATACGAAGGGAGTACGTCATTTTGCCTTGGTACCTTCAGGCACGGTATTTACCCAAGGCAGATCAAGTCACCGATGACGTGATGGATTAGAAGATGCAACGCATTCTTAGAAAGATCACCCCGAATTTCTCGTTGAAGTAACTTTCTTCTGGGTCACCGACGCCCATAAAGGCATGGATGTGCAGCAACGTTGGCAACGATAAGATCGCAATGATCCCAGTTATAATAAAGAATACTAAGAATGCGACCGTGTCTCGCGTAACGTTCAAACCAACAATAAGAAAACTATTTAAGTTACGAAGGGAGATGAATTATTAAAGTTTGCTGATTTGGGAGTTAAGACTTATTCAAATTTAGCACTGCTGTGATAGAAATTGAAACAAATAATGCATGATGTTTTCCTCCCTTCTGTAATTTCAAGATTGATTTTGTTATTGGAACATTCGTCTTCGTTTAAACCAGTTCCTCACGTCCCTAATACATCTAGGCAAAGGGTTATTAAATATTATTATCGTGATAATTGAAAGGAATGGCAAAATTTGGAATATGTTCATACCCGAAAAGCAGAACCAATGACATTATAGATGAGTATTTACATTGTATGTTCAGAGGTGTTACTCAAATATACAACGTGGATGGTATTAACTAAAGAAAGGATACGTATGAAAATTGGATCTGACCTCTAAAATTACATTGTGATCAAAATATTACTAGATTGTATCGTGACAGTAAACACGTTATGCCCAACACATATCAACTGAAATCGTATCAAACACATTACCACCTATCAATCGTCTCGTTTGTTTCATTCTCAACCACCATCAGACATGGATGGATTGTCATCTTTCCTAGGAGTTTATTTAATTTGTCATATTAATAAGGTTTGTTTTGTTTTGTTAATTACAACGTTAAAAGGCAGATGCGTAGCTTAGTGATTAAATTGTTCGTCACCACGACCCAGTTTCGATTCCCCACATGGGTACAATGTGTGAAGTCCATTTCTGATGTCGTTCGTTATGACCTGGCTCGAAAGTGGAATGTTCCTAAAAGAACCGTAAAAACCGTTTGTCAGTGAATACCCTTCCCACTCCCGCGAACACACATGGTGTACATACGGCCACTGTTACAGGGAACTTCTGGGTGCCCGGCATCAGGGTCTCTGATTCAACATACTCATGGAAATGGATAAGGGAACACATGAAAGTATAAGTGTTTAATATTCGTTTCCAGATTTCCACCCACATACCTTGTGGAGAAACCGGAAACCAATAAAGAAACTCTTGTACTTTATGTGTCCATGAATACATATTTCGAAATGTCTAAATATGTCGATATAGTCAAGGCTTAAATTACACTGGAAAAAAGGAAAGGAAAGACATTTTATTATAACTACTCGCGTATGTCCCTGAATGATTACATATTATACACTAGTGATGACGAATATATGGTATACTTGCCTAATACTGGAGTAATACCGCGTGCGTGCGTGCGTACCTACCTACCTACCTACCTACCTACCTACCTACCTACCTACCTACCTACCTACCTACCTACATACATACATACATACATACATACATACATACATACATACATACATACATACATACATACATACATACATACATACATACATACATACATACATACACAGCCAGCATCACACATAAGTGCCCAACAGCTTATTTACAATCCGATAAGTAGCAAATGCTGACGATGTACCTACTTTGGGACCTTTCAAACTTTGAAGACAAAAGATAATCTCACTTCAGTCTTCAGTTACTAGCAATCTAAGTCAAACATCGGGCGATGTATATACAGTGTATTAACCAAAACTCAATAACATAGTATGGCATTCTAATAATTCATAATGTCCCCAAGCCGCCTGTAATGTACTATTTATACATTAATCCCCGTCTCACTATTCGTCTAAAAACTGATTGTGAATCTGACGACATGAAGTTCATGGACTCTCTTACTGACCTCCACCGTGACCTTCAAGACGAGGCATGCTCTGAAAGACTGACTGACCCATTGTATTTCATTATTTACTGACCAGTTATGAGACTATAGCAAAAGTACATAAAAGAGGCCTCCAGAAGCGAGAAAGAGATTCTGAACGATTGCCACATGGATTAGTCCAAACACTTGGTATTTTCGTAAATAATTGTCAAATGACGATTGATTTTGTTCTTTGGCACAAGGTTATATTTAAAAACGAATTTAGAATCAACTGGCGGTTTCGGCAGTGGTAATATTTTCTGCACGTATTGTTTAAAGCCTTTGACATAATCGTTACCTTCGTGTAAATTCAGCTGTGATGTTATTTCTTTTCAGATTGTTTATGTGACTCACAAACAAAACAGGTGGAAGTGATCATCACTTCAGGCGTTGGATACTTGTTCCAGATTGACTTTCTGTAAACAAACCCATATGCATACGTGTCCAAGCGTTCTATTCCATTCTAACAAACCTCTTCAACAGAGACGTTTCCATATTTGTGCAAGCTAAACATGATGCGGAGGAATAAATATATCCCAAACGTTAATTCCACGACATATTCGTGATGGCCCATCTACACATTCCTATAAATACCGGGGCTTTGGGATAACCCAGTAGTACATGTATTGAAGACGAGGGTTCGATTCCCACATGGGTAGGATGTGTGAAGGCTCTTTTGGGTGTAACCCGCTAGAATACCCCATGCATTGCTGGAAAATTGCTAAAAGCTGGCTAAAATCCTACTTAATCTACTACAAATACAACATTTATGGTACATTTATGCATCACGCTATCGAGAAAACAAATATGCGTTTGAAAAAGATTGTTAAGTTCAAGTCTTTTTCAAACCAGCATGGCTTGATCGAACAACATATCTAAGATTTGAGCAGGATTACAACAAAGTAACGCATGTTTGTAGTTTCAAACAGCCAGTGAAACTTCACGTAATTGACACGTGCACATACACAGGTTACTGTCTTCGCTATGTCAGTGGGCATTTATGCATATAGGATTGGATTAAACAGTAAATAGAAATTATTGTGAAGAGAAATGTTCAATAATGTTCATGTTCAAGGCCTATAAACTGAATGCATTACACTTCACTATACACTAGTTGTACTTGTAGAACGAAGGTAAAAGAGTACTAGCAGATATGGTGCGCTTTAACAAACACCTCCCTGAAAATTATGAAACAATTTCTTAAAATGAAAATTTGTGACGAGTGCTGCCGGTCCTTCAGGAAAATAGGTGTCGAAAATGCATCTTTGTGATCCTATGAAACAATTTCACGCCTCGTTTGCCTTTTGCGCTCAATGGTTTCTGTATGAGATCATCGAGACTGTTCCCTTGCGTTGGCGGTGTGAGTTAGCAGTGTTCAACACGACACATAACTATGACCACGCTAGGTCGCACCATCTCTTTCCTTCTTTAGTGTGTGCGTAATGCAACCGAATCATGCTTCTTCGCATGTTCGTTGTTCTATACTTCGCACACGTATGTTCTCGCCATTCTATTCTTATAAATGGGAGGATGGGAAATTAAATTCTCGATGAAGTCGTAATTTGCAGAAACAGTGGTGTGGGAAAGCTAGGAATGAATGAGTAGTCCCAAACTCCAATGATGTCTCCACGCAACAAACCCGTGTTCTATGATTTCACCAAAGTCGTAATTATCAAGACCTACATCAGTCTATCTTTTGCAGTAGGTCAAAGTATAACTAAAGTGTTGTTCTAAGCATGGTTGAAGCCACACTCACTAACTTACTAAATTCTGTTTGAATGAGGTACATCTGAACAATGACCGACTAAATATCTACAAGTAACACCCGACAGGTACTAAACACCAAATGCTTGTTAAAGGTGAGTAGAAAGAATTTGTACGTTGTTTTCGATTATAAATCGATCGATCTTAACAGAATCATATTTGCCCACTCAATGTTTATATGATGCGTAGCAATATAGAATGTATATAAACCTTTCCATTGATTCGGAAGAGAGTTCATTAAAATAGTGACCGTAAAATGAGGGTATCCACAGGACCATGTGTAGACACCAAGAACATGATGGCCCGATATCCATGGCGTGTCTAAAAACATGTTGATTTTCCCTCTGCTATGGAAAACAGGCACCTATACAATTT
This sequence comes from Haliotis asinina, assembly GCF_037392515.1. Taxonomy (NCBI): domain Eukaryota; kingdom Metazoa; phylum Mollusca; class Gastropoda; order Lepetellida; family Haliotidae; genus Haliotis; species Haliotis asinina. The sequence goes on along the minus strand of NC_090289.1, from coordinate 33,381,082 downwards.
TTTTATGTGTGCACTACATAACGGTTCCAGGTCTTAGGTGAATCAAAATAAAAGCATCATACAGCCTGAATACTTGAGATAACAAACAATTTTCTCAGAATACATTTTTCCACCTTCAGAATAATTCAAATACTTTATCTAAAATTGGCAAAGTGTTGGTTATAAGAACATTTCGGATGAAACATTCAAACTACAACAGGAATGTTTCTACTTGTTCGTCAATATAACATCCGCTATTCAAACGTCTCCGGTGTTAAATCTGGGGTTCGCCAACACGTGCACAGTTGTAAGTGTCAAGGTGAAATAGCTCCTCTGGTCATTATCGCAAAGAGAGAACAACACCTTATTGTCTAAGCCCCCTTGGAAGTGTCTGCTCAACTACAAGTTAAATATCCAGCAGTCTTTGGAACGTCAGAAACGTCACCCTGGTCGCTCTCAACGTGACCTTTCTTTAACGTTAAAGTTGCGCGTCACTTCACAGTTTTATGAGAAAATTAAAAAAGCACTGAAACCACCTAAGAGTACAAAATGTTAAATTTTCAAAAACAATGTATCAACTTCTGCCATAAGTGGTTTATTCGACATCGGTGTTAATTAAATTTTATGTATATAGAAGATTAATCATTAAACAATTGTCTAAGTTTAAAGTAAAAGTTAAAACATTAGATAATATTACCAGATAATCCAAAAGACAAATACATTCGTGGAGTGGTGGAGTTTAAACAAAATAAATCCCATCATGAATATCTTTCAAATTCATACAGAAGTAAAACAGTCTGTTATATTTTAACATCTGTAATATTCCGCTTATGTGACCTTGAGCTCAACCTATTCATACATTTGTGTCCAATTTCAAAACGTCAAAATAAACCGTGAAAAGCAAACTCAAAAACTTCCAAAAACATTAACGTTTTGACTTACGGCATTTTTCGTGAAACCGTGTTATTTTCTCATTGTGACCCTGTCACTCAATATAGCACACAATAGGAACCAGCGAAATAAATATTCCACACCATATTTGTAATACAAACAGGAGCCAATAGTCCACAATCCCAGCATGACAACCAGACTAACCAAAGCAAGAATATATTCTTTTGGCGGCGGATATTTCTCACATACGCTTAATTAAATCAATTCTGCCACGATAAACAAATATTGCCTGACGCATCCCATTTGTTAAAATGTGCCTGAAAGAACTGGTAGGCATATCAGCGAACACAATGATAGTTTCTAAGCCAAATATCGTTCTTGATAGTTTTCAACACTAGCATTAGCAAACTGATTTGTAAACACAGCAATTAATTTTCCTGTTACCAAAGAAGTCATAGAATAACCGTAAAGGCAGTACATTTGCTGTATCTTTTCCAGCATGTTTGATACAATGGGTTACCAAAATATTGGTTAGGTAGTCATATTAAATACCCTCTTCTTGTCATGTGATGCGTTGATTAATATGTTAATATCATACTTGTGTTATATGTTAATGAGGTATGTCGTGCTTAGTCCTTTTCATTTATCATATATGTTGTCTCTCATGATATTATTACATGATCCTCTTATGAACTCTACCTTTTGTAAAATTGCAAAATGTTAGGTCTATGATAGGTCTAGATACAACCAACATTGACGTGTGTTGTTTTAACACTGTTAGTCTGACTCCTATGTACAACATGACCACAAATTAACATTAAAGTATTTAAGAAGAAAGAACGTTCATTTCTATCACCTGCAAAGAAAAGAAAGTGACCTTGGAGATTATTTAGTTTCTATTTCGCTTGTAAATATGTGCATACTTGTGATGCATCTGGTAAATCGAAATAATTTTTATTCACCAAGTGCTTTCTATAACATTCACTCTTGAAATTGAACAAGAAGCACTGTTGGTTAACAACGGTGGCTTTGCGTTGGTTCTTCAAACTGATATTCATGCTAAACGTGTCACTTGATTTGAACAATAGATAGTCTGAATTCCTTGATGGTTGCTTTAAGAAAGCATTATGTCCTTAGGCTTGCCTCTTAACACAATGAGGATACAATGAAACTGTAGTGTCTGGTGCTTTATGCTGAATCCAATCATATGCTAATATTTACACAACGTAGAGTTTGTAACGGAAGCCTTATAACAAAACGTATTATCCAAATAGTTCAAGGTCCAGCACTACCATTATGTTAACATGTGATGAAGTTTTCATTTCTAAAATTTGAAACCTTTATCAGGATGTTGTGATCTGTATAGATTGCATGTTTCTGGTTAATAAACATTACTTTTGTAATCTCTACCCAAAGTTTTCACATTGTACCTTCTTATAATGACATTTGGAAAACAGTACATATTTTTCAGTCAATTAATATTCTGATCTGCACTTGAGTTTTCAAACTTGAGTTTTCGTGTTTCCACTTGTCATTTCACATGTCATTCTACTTGTCATTTCACTTGTCGTTTCAGTCGGCACTCCACTTGTCATTCCACCTGTCACTCCATCTGCCACTCCACTTGTCATTCCACTTGTCACTACATCTGTCGTTCCACTTGTCACGCCACTTATTATTCCACTTGTCACTCCATCTGTCATTCCAGTTGTCATTCCAGTTGTCATTCCACTTGTCACTCCACTTACTATTGCGCTTATCATTTCATCTGTCATTCCACTTATCGTTCCATTTGTCATTCCAGTTGTCACCCCACTTTTTACTCCATTTGTAATTCTACTGGACATTTCAGTCATCATTTCATTTGTCATTCCATCAGTCATTTCACATGTCATTCCACCTATCACTCCAACTGTCATTCTCCTTGTCATGCCATTTTTCATTCCGGTCGTCACTCCATTTTTTACTTCATTTGTCATTCCACTTGTCATTCCATCCGTCATCCCATTGGTCTTTTCAGGGATCATGTCACTTGTCACTCCATCTGCCATTTCACTTGTCACTCCATTTGTCATTCCACATGTCATTCAACTCGTCAAAGCTAAAGACCAACCATTTTTAACTTGAATAATCTAACAAATTCTTGTTGGCGTATAGGGAAAAACAAATGTGAAAAATAACGACAGACTTTAGTTTTACGCCACACTCAACAGTATTCCAACTATATGGCGGCCGTCTGTAAATGATCGAGTTTGAACCAGACACTCCAGTGACCAACAGCGTGAGCATCGATCTGCGCAAGTGGGAACCGATAACATGCGTCAACCAAATCAGCGAGTCTGACCACCCGATCCCGACAGTCACCTCTTACGACAAGCATAGTCGCCTTTTATGGCACGCAGGGGTTGCTGAAGGCCTGTTCTACTCCGGGCCTTCACGGGTCAGATGTGAAAATTATACGAATTGGTGACTAAAATGACACCTATAATCAAATTTAATGAGTAAAATCAAATCATTGGGAAACATCACCATCCACACATGGTTCATCTGGTACTTTTTCGTACAAATCGTTGACGGTTTAGTAAGTCTATATTTTGACATCCAGACCCGATTTGTTAACAAACAACAACACATAGCTGTAATAGTGCTGAAAGAAATACATGCTCATGGTCACAATTATACAATCGATGGAAACTCGGTTCAAGCTCCAAACATACATTGGTTCTACTTCTGTTATTTAACTCACTTTAATTTCATGTAATATTTTTTTAATGTTGGTACTAATGCATTTTCTTTACCTACCGAGGATTATTGCTCAAGCGACCGTGTCACTACTGACATAATATATTCGTGAAACAATCTGGATATATACTTGAGGAAGTGTTAAACCAATGTTAAACATTTTCTACTAAAGCGAGTTAATCTGTTTGTACATGGTTTTCACCCTTTAATCCTTCCTTTGGCTAGTTATGGTGTCACTGACAATGACTGTCTTTTGTGAAACTGACCTTGACGATCTTACAGTCCAGTGGTTTGTATGTTATCCAGTGGTTTGTATGTTAATCAGTGGTTTGTATACTACTACTGTGGGCAGAGACATAGTATGCAGCAAAGTGGAATCCTTTGAACAACAAAGGTGCAAGGACAAGTTTCCTTTCTGTATTGATGACAAGGAGGGGGGGAGTGTATTTTATCATGACTGATACTTCACTAGTGTAGATCTGTAATTTACTTTAATTATTACTTTAAAATACTTCACTATAGAAAGAAGGGTTGAGTACCAGAGAAAGCATTGCACTCATTTTGTTTTCATTTACCTTTCAAAACAAATTTTGAGGACGTTTTGCGCTCAAAAATATGTTTGCATGGCATTCGGATCATGACAGGTGAAAACAAACTGCCGCAAAACACAAAACACACACTTCCAGTGAAAACATTTCTCCCCAAACACGGCCGTGAAATCTGGCTTTTTATCATCTGTATTGTCATTAGGTAAATTTACTATTTGAGATATTTTAAAACTCTAAATGTCCAACAACGCAGATTTGCGTTGGTGCAGAAGAACTGTCTTTGATTTTCACGCTGTGTGCATATAGTCTAGTCATTTATTAAACAAACCTATATTTCCTGTTCGCTTGAAAAACTGTATTCATATTTCCTTCTAGACATTCTTTCATTAGCTGAAACATGAAATAATGGTTGGGGAAAACAAGAATGATTTTGTTTTTATTAAATCACAACACACACTGGAAATATAGAGACAGAACATTTCCTGGGGTTTCTTGTCAGCATTCCTGATTTACGTCAAAACTCTTTCCGCCAATCAAGCACAAAATGAGGATGGGCTTTTCAGATACGGAAGTTCATTTCTTAAACGACGAACCGGAAGATAGTTTGCATCAGATAAAATGAATGAAAATGGCTTCTCAGGATGTATACCAGGTTGGATGTGGGTGCAACTAGAAAAAGTGGGGTTATATCTCGAGAGAGCTAATTTGCTCATGACTTTGGCCTTCTGTTTCACTTTCATACCTTATATGGAGATACGGGATGTAACATATGAAATCACGACCGTGCATGCCTTTATTTCTACTTCTATTGATAGCCTCCGCTGTGTGAGGAATTGTCCTAGTATTGATAGAGTTAGGTGAAATACATATGTACGGTGATAAAGACGTATCTGATTTTGGCAAAAGAAACTTCCGTTTGGGGTATATTTTTCAAGTGCTCTAAGCATGGTACTACCTCGGCTGCAGTGGGAGGTAAATGTACGTGGTTCAAACTATCAAACGATTTTATAAATGGTACGTATGGTACTTACACGTATGGTACTACACGTATGGTACTACACGTATGGTACTACACGTATGGTACTTACACGTATGGTACTTACACGTATGGTACTTACACGTATGGTACTACACGTATGGTACTACACGTATGGCACTACACGTATGGTACTACACGTATGGTACTACACGTATGGTACTTACACGTATGGTACTTACACGTATGGTACTTACACGTATGGGCATCAGCATGCCGTGAAGTATTCCTCCGTGGTAACCATTTTCTCTCCATCATTACCGACTACGAGTGTTTGAGGATATATAATTCGTTATTGAACATACAAACTAAATACCACAATTCAAATTAATTCAGTCAGTGAGCTCTTTTGATGAATTTTTCATCAATTTCATTATTTTCTGATTGTCTCCTCGACTCTCATCTAATACTATGTTTCTTAATGAAGTGTTTCTCTTTGCTGTGGCCATAATGAACATAGAATCAATGTTTTAAACAAATAATTGTTTTCCACAAATACAACTTGTTATATTTGTTACAATGTTACATTTTGAAGTAACTCATCGTAATTGTTGAATAAAAACTTCAGCTGATTTCAATCACAAAACGTATGTTTACACACCTTCGTCTACTTTACGAAACGGAAAGTCTTTCATATAAATATTTGGAATATTGAACATACTGAGTCTTGTTAGCAGAGATGATACTTAGTGAAACGGTAAATAATCCCACAGTGTTTAATTTTAAGATTGATCCGTATTACCTTTTCCGGGGCTTGACGTGACACTTTTCAAAGCAGTCTTCACATCCATAAGAAATATCCTAATAGAAACAATTTATTAATTTAGAAATAGTAATGAGGGGGTTTCTTGGCATTTTACGATGATTTGGGTAATAGTGCAGCTTCATCTGGGCAGGAGATGTCATGAATGGACTTTACACAAAGTACCAATGAATCAAACCCATACATTGAGCGTAACTAGGTTACCTCACTGTACCATTATCTAACTATCTATCTATAGCAACCTCTGTAGACTGTAGGAATGGTGCATTTGCAACTGAGAAAACGGCACTGATTGGAATGTTTGAAATTATTTGAAAATACTAATCAGCGGTATTATTGTTACAGTAACATAAATATAGTATATTTCTCCTCTTACACCTTTTTATTTTCAGTTCCGTTAAACCCGAGTTGAATTGTACATGGAAAATATACAAACAGAAATTAGAGGAACATCATCAGAATCACATGCAAGACCTACTAGCAACATAGTTTTAAAATATTTGTCAATTTAGTCAAGCCACGTGAAGATCTGGCCTGGGTCGTGCCTTCCTCACTTCAACGCGCGAAAGAGGTGGTGAGGACGGGTTGCAGGCTGGCCTGGCGTGAGGATGAACTGACCTGTACTATAACTTCCCCGGGGTATGTATGGTTGAGGGGTGTAGTTCTGAGCCCTCTACACTTGTTTCAAATGGAAACGACAAAACCACATCCATAAGAAGGTTCTGTTATAAGCCACAGGCGATTGTACAATTCTCACTATATCGTGAGTATGTGTTTGTTGGACGCCACGTTCAGTAGTATTACAAGTGCACGACGTGGTCTGTAAACAATCCAGTCTGGACAAAGGAATTTTACAAACAGAGATTTCATATTTATTTCGTTGTCATTACATTCATGACACCTGAGTAAGCTTTAAACAGCCACAGTCATATAAAATATATCAATAAAAGCGACAAAACTCTTTCCATGAACAAAAGAAATATCCACTGTACAATTCCGACGACATCGCTAGCATGTGTCCAAGAATCTCCAACGTTCCAGAGCCTTCTCCGTGAGTTGGTCAGTCTTCTGACCGCATTAACAGGACAAGTCAACAGAAGCTTATCATTCCATAACTGACATTGCATTTGAAGAAGCAGCAGCGAACATTCACACACCATGCTTGCCATGGATTTTCTGGAGTTTACACAAATTGCCTGTGTATGTGTGTTTGTCACCTGAGACAGGTATTTGCACCAGGTCGTGTTAAAAGTCAAGGTTCTTCGTGATGACAATATACAAATGGGAAAAAACTTACGCATATATCCTGTACTTGATAGCATGCTTACTGAGATATAGGGTCACTCGTATGTATGTTATTTAAGGCTTAAAGGATATATATTACATACTTGTACACAATATGTTTAATTGTTTCAGTTTAAATAAGCTCAGTGCGTTGTGATTTCCGTCTGAGGCAGTGAGTCAGTACATCTACTATATTTCATAACGTTTGTTCTTGTAGACCAAACAAATGTGTTGAAAATCCTTTGCCATTCAGGAAACTGAAAAAAATGCAAATAGAAATACTAAGGCGATATTGATTCGCCTTTGAAAATATATGATGACAAAAAGATAGCTTATCTGTGTCAATATTACATTTAAAACATTTCGTTTAAATGCCATGAACAGATTTCAAAGCAAACTGTATTATAATTCATAATTATAAATACATTGTTTTTCTTCAATGTTCCTTTTATTTCTTGAATAGTTTATATTAATTTTTAAATGGGGGAATTCCGTCGAAATTTGGTCAACGTATGTGACTTCTATTTTCCTTTTTGTTCTGTTGTGTACATTCAACGGTAAGCTATTCACGTCACTGCATATTAGATATAGGTTCCCTTGTTCAGATTCTTTGCCTCGTAAGAAGTACACCAGAGCACATAAGAAGAGTTACACAGATTCGACACATGTCATTTCTGCGTAAAAATCTTTTCATTTCTTTTCTGGTACTGCGGAGAGTCAACACGAGTATATTTGCACAATCGGCCATACGTTATCTTTTTAACTGTAACGATTCCACCGTACTAAAGTTCAAGGCCTTTCGGCAAATACTGGTGACGTTTAGGATGCGAACTATGATGTAGGTGTTTATGTAGAAAAATACTCAAGCATACGCAGACAATTAGACAATTTACATTTATACTTAGTGTATCGCCGAAAAATTGTTGGACATTGTTGACAGCGGAGTCACACAACAAATATACAAACAGTATATTTGGAGAACATTTCATTTTGAGACTGATGTATTGCATGAAGCTTCGTGTGTTAAAGATATCGAGCATGCAAAATTAGATACAAACATTAGTCCTGGTGCTTTTAAAAATGTATCCGACATGTAAAGATTAGAATATTCGTCATTATGTCATTTCTCTGTTGTCATTTTGCAGTTTACAAATATATATGAACACATTGCGTTAATATTTTGGATGACTGAATAACGTGTTCATTAAATTTCATCAAATATGTTTGTGGGAATATTGGGTTCGATAGACGTTTTTTTAACATATGACGTTAACGCTGTTAAACAAGCACGAAGTTATTAAATACCAGCTCGAATTATTACACCTGTTGAGCCGCTTGGTCACAGACATTCGGAGAACGGTACCGAATGACACCGTGCACCGTGTTCGGAATTCCCTTGATATCGAGCCATCCGCGAATTCTAGTTCGAGTGTCGCTTGGCTTTTTAGTATCAGACTTCTTGTTTCGTTCTTATTGTGCTTACCGTGCGTGAGAATTTAATTTGCTTGAAGTTATACATGATTGTAGATTTCCTATATTTTACTTACATGGTCGTACTATAACTGCTGAAAAAGAATGGTAACATGATGCATTAATTAGACTTTAATACTTAAATAACACACAAAAAATCAAGGGGAGTATTTGTGTCAAGAATATACAGGCAATCAATGCTTGTTTTGGATGTTTGCGAAGGGGAGGTTGGTAAGAACTTTCTGATGTTGCCTCAGTATTTGTTTCCGACGGGTTGCCGTTTGTAGAACAAAATGCACTCATGTTTTCGTGAACGCTTAACACTACACATGCTCTGTCACCGTATTGCAATGGTGAGACTCACTTTAATAATACATTTACCTGAAATCTTTTGAAGAAGGGACCTTCCACGTCCTTCTGTACATGGAACTCCTTATTCAATGTTATTGTTTCCGTCATACTTCCATAGGAAGTAATAACTCTTCATAACAGTCATGTTTCAGTGAATGCAGTCTTGTGTAGCTTTCCAAGATCACCAAAAATGGACTTTACATACAAGCACTATGTGGGCAACAAAAGCCGGCTTTCAGTGCAACGGGCGGACCTACAAGACTACTATTCCATTCTGCACAGATAAATATCAATATGTAAGAAGAAAAATACATATACAAACACTAGTATTAATTCCCAATTATGGAATTCATAATTGGTCATTATTCATTTTGAGTGCAAAAATAAAAAGATTGATTGAATGGATAAAGATAAATGAAGTAAAAAGTGGATATACCGTAATGTCAGTTATGTGTTTTAAAAACTCGGAACTTTCTGTACGAAGGTTGAAGTCAACAAAGTTGCTGGGACCGGCGGCTGTATATTATTTGAATTTGCTGAAATATCAAACAAATGACTTGTGTGTGTAATGCTGCGACAGACTGGTTTAATCGTTGTGTTATTGTTGTCCAGTCAGGATTCTTCAATAAACCTGGACACACTTCCCGTCTTCCTGGACGACAACGCTCGATGACAGCACAGCCGATTCAGATGCACTTAAGTCAACAGCATTCCTTAAGTGCGGGTTTATTATATTACGTCGTCTTTCAGAAAAGCTTTTGAGTCCATTACAAAAAGGTGTGAAATCCGCAGTAGAAGGAAATCTAGTGTGGATTTTGAGGGACTCTTCATTGACAAAGGGCAGCACCAACCTCCACGATCAATTAACGTGACAGTCCTTGTTAAGCCGTTTGCCTCCATTTGAAACGACTTCGCCCACAATGTTAATTACAAGCCGTCAGATTGATTACCTATCACATTAGGTAAGAGCTGTCATTAGACCAGCGTCGTTGAGATGTGCCATGCCACAAACACAGGAAGGGCCCATGTGCATATCAGAGACGAAAGGACGAGAGCGGAGAGATGGTCTCGTTTCAAGGACGTCTTGTCTCCGAGCAAACATGTACACTTAACGTCAACGCTAAACACGGGGAAACACGATTTCTTTGTAAATAAAAGCGACAACAAAAATCTAATTATCCAAAATCTCTACTCTGAAAACAGAGTTCATTGTACAACTCGAGCTATATCAAGAGCACGGGTTTATTAATCACTATCAAATAAATCATAATACATTTACATACTGTATTCATATAACGCGTATCCTCTATTACACACGCAACTACTCAAACCGTATCAACAGCAACCTTATCAAGAGCACGGGATTATTAATCACTGTTACATAGAAATCATACCACATGTTTACGAATAGCCTCAAACCTATCTACTGTTTCACACCAAGCTACTCCCGCCTTATCAAGAGAACGGGTTTAATAATCACCATCAAAAAGTAATCACGTGTTTGCAAATATCAGCAAATATACCCACGATTTCTCATATAAGTGTTCAACGAATTTCATTTTTGACGGAAGAAAAGTCGTTTAAGTAATACTTTCATGGACAAACTGCTCATTACCTTAATGTGGCTATGTTTGTACAGATGGCTTTTTATAGAGAGATGATATATGTATATAAATATATATACATTTGCAAATACTTAAGAGACAAGGGATCCTACAAAACCAAACCACTGTTGAAACGATGTTGGCGAGAGAATTGGCTGTTGTTAGTAGTTTCAGACGAACCTGACAGGTGATGAGGTGCGAGGAATTGTCCTCAGGGTCAGCGAATACTTTTTTAATTGTATTTATGTATTTTTATGAGTTTGTGTACGTGCCTGAGTGCAGTGTATTTCTACGGGGTCTGTAATTATACTTTGGTTAATAGGGTATGTGTTTTTAAAAAATTAGACTTTGTTTAGGAATGGCACTTCATGAACTAATAACTACTCGCGTATGTCTTCGAATGTGAGAAATAAAATTTGGAATCACAATGCGTAAATATGCCCGTGTCAATCTTCACTTCAAATATTGCGTATGTGTGTGTGTGTGTGTGTGTGTGTGTGTGTGTGTGTGTGTGTGTGTTTGTGTGTTGTGTGTGTTCCCATTGTGTTTTACGCAGTTGTACTTGCCCCTTTCATGGGATTCCTCCAAAGAGTGGCGCCAAAGAAAATTCACGCATTGTAACAAATTTGCAAAGATTGCATGTAAGAAACGTTTGCATTTATGTACACGCAGCCTTGTTATGGTTACAAAATTACTTAAGGAGGAGTATTTTCTTCAGAGTAACACTAAAGATTCATTGTGTAACGACCTTCAACTAACTGTATCACTGTCACCGCGAAAACACAAAACTCGAAAGGTTCCTTTGTTAAAAATAGCCCTTGCTACCTTGTCCTCTAACATCCACAGTTTGATGTTTTTCATCGGGTCGAAACGAAACGATGTTCTTACCATTCGTCTCCATTTTGTCTGCCTCTCGTTTGACTTCTCCCCCACCCCCTCCCCAATAGAATGAACATTTTGTCTCTGTGATTTCGATTTTCTCTAGTTTTCACTTTATAACCCGAGCTATTTTTTTAAACTGGGCGCAGTAGACAGATGGAGATAGAATTTGTTAGTTTTAGGTGAATCTTTAACTTTTTTGGTTAACCAAAATGTTTGGGTAGTTTGAACTTTTAGAACTCTTCCTGTCGTTTTTTTGCATTAATGTTTAAGGTACGAATGGATAATTTGCTTTCTGTGGAACGAATTGCAGCGTTTATATCCTTAGCTAATCTGCCATGTAAAGACTCCAGAGACGCCAAAATATTATTTGTCACTGTATGTATTGATGACTGTGGAAGTTTTATACCCAGGTTCATTATTCTCATTCTCCGTTGCCAATCTGTTATGTTAAGACCCAAAAGATGCCCAAATATTATTTATTACTGCATATATTCATAACACGTCAAGCTTTGTTACAAGACTCATTATTCCCATGTTAAGTGTAGCATGATAAGGTTTGATAGTAACATAATTCTTACAGAAAACCAAAACAATATTGACATGAATAAAACGGCTATAAAAGTCAACTATAGGAGAAGATTATACCCTCAAAGTAATCTTAGTAAATATGATGCGCACTGCATGTAAAATTCATTCATTCATTCATTCATTCTTCGATACAGGATACCGGGGAAGAGGTTGCTAAATCAGTCAGGATGTATTCCAGGAGTCAAAGGGTCAAAATTAAAGATCCCGTTTCGATTGCCCAAATGAGTTCAATGTGAAACCTAATTTGTGATATTACTGAAACGCAACTTCAAACTATCTTCACTCACCGTCTCTTCATGACAAGTACGAATTAATCAATACACACATTTTGATCACTATTCAACAGTATATTCGTCTAACATACAGAAAGAGGAAGTGAGACTTATTTCCAATTCTTAAAGGAGAAATCGACCAAGAAATCATACTGAACGCAAAACACCACCCTGCCTTAACCCACCATGTCTACTTTCCACCATACGTAATGTAATCTGAAAACACATCTTTTTGTACCTCCGAGGAAGAAGTCTGCAACGGGTAATGCATTTCCTATTTGCTGAGATTGAGCATATTGATCAAGAGATAGTGATTCATCAAATATGTCAGTGCCCATGATCCTTTTGATCTTCCATTATTTACATCGATGACAATGTTACATACACGTGTGGATGAATGGGCTGTTTGGGGTCTGGGCGGAAGCACTGACACCTGGGTGCTATACGAACATCGAAGGTGCATATGTTCTCGGATCGCTGTCCATGCAGATGCTCACATACTTGTTGTATAGCTACGCCTTCCCTCTGCCCACCAACCATCCTAAGCATTAGACAGGGTACGGTTATGAATACTTTAATACTGAAAATAGACGTTGATTAAGTGGTATGAAATGAACCACAAATTCTACAAGTTCGATGTGCATATCATATTCAACTGTCAATGTAAAACGATGGCGCCGGGGGGAAAACAGGTACATTTCCTGCCCGAAGGATTCCATAGAGCAAACCAGGGAATGAGCCTTTTAGAATAGTTTTCCATAAATGCCATGAAATCAGTTGTTCGCAGGATGGGTAAACATGTCTGGCTTACTGAGATATACGCACATATCAGTATTTTAACTCAGGGCGTTAGTAAGCTTGTTGTAAGTACTTACGTGCTGGTTTCTCTATTACGTTCCTTATCCTCGCAAATCGCGTAAATAAATGTGGCTTCTCTACTTTCAAGGAATTCATTGTCATCGAGTCTCTTGAATCCTGACTAAATCATTCTGAGCAAGTATTTTTTTTCATCTATTTACTTAAAGTCTTGGCAAGACAAAAGACCTCCAACGAAACTTACCTGGGCCCGAAAATGCAAATTAACAATAAGAAAGTAAGTAAACCAGTTTTTCCTATGACAAATACTGCATATTTAAACGTTCGGGAGTATCGGTTTAAAAATCATTCGTTTTGCTGTCTCATACATCGTCACAAGGGTGCTAATCACCACTCAAACACTCTTTTGCTGTAAACTGCAGAGAGAGCAGCATAACATTTTGATGCTAACTCACTTGCAAACACTGCTAACAAACTTGCATATGGCCGGGTTCATGTGAAAGTTGCAACAGCAATGCTACCAGGTGAGGAATGAAGGCAGCGTTGCAACCAAGTGAGACTTGACACCTCAAATCACGACTTCAGGTGTGTAGAGGTTGCCTGTTGATCTTGGTGCATTCTCTACAAGTTATATTGTGCATTTAAGGGATGCTTGTGTATGTTTTCGGGAACCAGGTCCTTGAAGTAACGTTTCTTGTCAAAATGGCTGATTCTTGTCACAGCTTGCAGGTTCTTATAGCACACAAACTCCGTATTTGTGTTCTCTCAGTATATTTAAACGATGTTCAAAGCCATTGCAAGGCGTTTCAACTACACAAATTGAAGTGTTAAGGTTTGTAACAAGTGTCGCAATGTTTATTCTTTAAGTATGCTTAGTGATCTTAATCTGAAAGAATATAAATTTGAACGGAAGAAGGTATGTCATACATGTTACAATCATTTGTAATGTATAGTCCAGGGGATGGGATTGTATGTATCGTCCCTGCTTCAAAACAATCCTTCGCTCATTTGACACCCAAAAGGCATACTTCTTTCAGGAAATCCAGCATTACTACAGAAAAACTTCGTGGTTGAGGGTGCATGTGATCTGTCACGTGGGTGATACAGGACAGTTATGAATGTCTCCAAACGCCTTTTACACCTCTATTTGTATCTGATCCTTTTCTGTCGTGTTAACGTATACATACACATATCAATAATTCCAATCACCTTTGGGCACAGTGCATGCTTACAAGCACATGACACATGTGTATAAGGTGTAGGAATTGTCGAAATAGAATATAGGTAAGTCTGAAAATATGAGATGCTTTTGCGGTTAAATAAATACTTTGAAATCAAAATCATTTCCATAAAGATCAATATCTTGATCAGAAATCTTTAATAAAACAGCAGTCAAGGCTGATTGCTCTATTCATAACGAACTCTTGAATGAACTGCGAGTATAATTCCTAAGTAATGAGTTTTTTCTTCTTTCAGTGGGATGGCGAATTTCCACATGCTAAAGACAAATATGTTGTACGTGCATCCAAGCACAAGCTGAGTAGCATTTCGAAGTTCATGAAGAAGGATAGTTTCATAGATAATAGTCGCATGAACGTCGTGGTGAAAACTAAGCATGGTTATTGAGAACGGTGGTGACGTGATGCTATCCAAGAAATTAAAATGTTGCATATTGTTCTTTCATACCAGTCTGTTTGTAATGCTATGTATCATACCTACTAATAAGGATACTTTAAAACCTCAATGTAAAACCATTTACTTAAATTTGTTTGTTTATTTATTTAAAATCACACTTATCTGAACTCCAGTCTCTATAGAATCAGTCCTGTGCAATACAAACCAATAATCGATATAATGACCTCCTTTCAGATGCATGTCTGTAACGTTTCCGAGCTTCATGTTCACCCTATGAAGAGCGCACATACACAGACACACAGACACACACACAGACACACAGACACACACACACACACACATACAGACTCTCTCTCTCTCTCTCTCTCTCTCTCACACACACACACACACACACACACACACACACAACGTTGAACCGTTGCAACAAGAACGAATTTCTCAGTTGGTCGCTTGTCCTGCGGCAAAAAGGAACCAAACGAAGTAGTAAAAGGATATTCAAATGACTATCATGTCGATCAAATGATTGATTTGTTCCTTTCCAGTATCAGCATCTCACATGGGTGTCGGAAATATAATTTTCCCAAAGAGTTATTCCATGTGGATACATTGACAGTCCTTAGCATTCTTCCTTGTTGTAGCATATCCACGCAGTCAGCTCTTCTAATCCTTGGACTCATAATCTAAACTTGACATTTACGTTTAAAATGATTTTGGTCAACTCGGATTTTAAAAAACACATAATACGCCTCACGTCAGGTGTGTTTGTGCATAAAGCGCCCTGCTTCAGATGTGTCCAGAACTCCATTTGGACAAATGGCAAACTCCTGCAATTATCACCTAGGTGGAACTCGTTCTGAACGTGTTACGACTGTTTATAGGAGCAAACGTCAACTTGGTTTTCCTCCTCAAATATTCGCAAAACAAATATGTTCTCATGTTCCTAGTTACCTCGTGTAGATTATGCAAACAATATGCAGTTTGTCTACATACAGGCTACGACATCCGTAAAAACAGTCGTTTGTTGTTGAGTTTAACAACATAAATGGCATAACACATCCGCAAAAACATCCATTTGTTGTTGGTTTAAACGCCATCAATGATATGACGTTCTTGCGTACATATACCTTTTAATGTGACGGTAACTAATTGTCAAAGAAAAACACTGTTCAGAACATTTTTTCAGAACAGTTTCTTGTTCAATATGTGATGTGTTATACAGACAGTCACGGTGTGTAAGTTAGATTAGACTTACAGATTCATCAGAGTTATTGCAAAGTCTACGTGATGTAATAACTGATTTCCCTTTCTATAGTCTCATTTGTTTATCATTTCACATATCCACTGATCTCACCTTTTAGTGCCTTATTACTTCTGTCAACGTTTTGTTCTCATCTTCATGTTTAATATGCTTTTCGACTTTTCATATTGTATGTTTATCTGATTGTTTATGGTATTTCGCAACTTTTACTGTTACATTTCCCGAGTTTGTGTACCGCTAACTGTGACAAATGGAAGGCACAATGAAGAGGTAGTGTCACCCTTTCAATACACGCAAATGTTACCACGATATGCAGGCAAACAGTTTTGTCAAGGGACTTTACAAAGACTTGTGACTAAGTCTAAGCAGAGAGGTTAAATAAATACAAGCCACACGCCAATTTTGTATTGCCAAGGATATCATGTTTGACTAAACATAGTAATAAATAATATTAAAAGTAATACTCCGCTTATATGACGCTCATTACCTGCTCACAGCATTACGTACATTACTATCCCCGGTCATGGGACACCATCATACTATCCAATACTTTTTCCTGGGGAACATACAATCATGCTGCATATTATGCGCAATGAACCAATCCCTCACATTACCAGTACATCATGCATTGTTTTATTAAACATGTCTTTATAACACCAAACGTCCACGCATCAATAATAAGTCTTGAAACCAAACAGATTTCACTGTACACAAGAGGTCAATACATTACTGAAAAGAACTGGCATGTTCATGTCCTACTTGTTGTACTATTTACAACACAAACGCCCGAGCCATTTCTGCAGACCTTACCGTTGACTGTCAACTTCTTGTCCGTTGTCTTCTGTGATGAAACCAAAGTGAAACAATGGTATTGCTGTCGAGGAATTTTCCCTCCATTCCTTTGCGTTTGCAGACCATCGCAATAATCACGTTTCATCAAAGTGTTAAGACCGTCTTCAGTGGACGCTTTGTATATGACCAGTGGTCAGAACCATAAATAGAAGTTTTATGTGGAATAAGATAGTTTAAATAATAGCCAAGATATTTTATGTTCCGTCACAATGCAGAGTTAAACAGGACTCATTTCATTGCTAATATTTCACTTTAATGCTATGTTCCATTTTTAGATTTGCGGAAACATATTCTTAAGTCTAAATATTTCATGTGATCTGTATTAGTACTGTTTATTCGCCAATCTTGTGGCAAACATGTTGCGCGTCATTGGTTTATAGGATTTCTTGGGGGATTAAAGAATGTGAGGAATTTAGTCTCGTAATAAAATCGCGATACCGGTTATTTAGCTGTATAGTCTCTGTAGTCTGACATAGTGTCATTATCATCGTAGCTTTAACGCCACAACACGTCACCACTAAGCGAATTTTAGGAACAAATTAATTAAGTAAAGTAAATTTACTTGTTTGTGAGTGAGTTTCGTCGTATTTTATATGACATGACGATAGAAACATTGTCATTTTACAACATACGCTCTGGTCAGAATACTCGACATAAGAGGTACTCACATACAATAGAAACACATAGAATGGTGGGATAGTTTACATGGAAGATTATCGTTTTCATGATGGTATCACGCATTGTGCACAGTTTTTTTTAAATATTTATCTATTTACAGTTAAGCAATTCTTTTAATTCCTATATGTTGGCTTTTTTATGGTCTGGTCTGGGGTACACACGTTTTCATTTGAAGAAAGGGCACTGAAAAGTGTATTGAAATTCATCACGAGAGAAAGCGGTATAACCAATAGTTTTCAAGGATGTTCAGATTTGAATATGTGATGCATGGTGCCTGAAAACAGTGAAAGAGATCTCGTATGTATACAACCAATGAAAGTCATACACTGTGAATAAAGATATGCTAGGTGGTCAAATGATTAGATTAATGGTGGTGGAAAGCCTAGTTCAACAAGTGGGCGTTTCAAAATGATATTTTCACAAACTAGATATTGCGTTTCTCAACTTCTACTGACATTGGTGCTTCAAATATAAATCATATTCCATATTTAGAACCATTAAGTCACCATCAAGGTTAGTACGATAAAGATTTAAACCTGACCTAATATGCGCTAGCAGTGCGTAAACGTTACAAAGCCATTATAACAAAATAGGCATTGAAATATGAATCGTCAAGTATGTACAATATTACTTAATGTCATATGTCTGCTTTCATTTCGGGCTTTGTTCAGTGTTGACGACAGCTTAAGCATCGTGTGAAAGAATCCAACCAATCCAAGACGTCAATTCTTTCAGCAAACATACTTCAAATCAGAATAGCCAACACTCGAGGACAAGATTAACTTGTTAGCGTAAAGCAAAACAAAGGGAGATTATCCTTATCCTCTAGAAGCCCTCAGCTGGTGAAGGTCACGGGTTGTTTTGTTTTTAGCATCACGCATGGACTTTGATATCTGAGAAGTTTAGCCTTATTGGCAGGGACGATCAGGCACCTTAGCTGTAGGTAAATATACAACGCCAGGTACGATCTTTGTTAAAAAACGCAATCTGAATCTTTTTCAAGAATCCTAAGACGAGAAATCCTCGAGGATGAGGCAAGTGAATTGTAGCTGAAGGGCGAACAAAGAACCCATTACGATAGATGCTACACGCTATAGATTGTGCAAATATGGTTGTATCTATGTAGTATTCGCAGATCAGATTCCTGGCAAACAACAAAATAGACGGAAGACTTCCTTATGTTTGAAATCAGGTTTAGGCAGGGATGTTTCATATCTGGGTTTTAAGAGATTTAACTGAAAAATATAGACTTCAAACATTGATATTTACCTGAAGGTCAAATTCAGAGAACTTTTAAATTATTTTTACATATTTAAAGACGACTCCAAACAGTTTTCCTTTTTGCAACAAAATACACGAAACCCTTCGATGAGTTTCTATACAAATAATTTGATACAGGTAATTCTGATTGAATGATACATAGCTATTCTGTTATATGTAGACACGTCAACGTAAAAAGACGGTTATTGAAAAGCCTTTTTCTTGGGATATAATACATATCATTGATGGTCTGTATCTTTCTTTTTCGAAAAGGTTTATAATTCGACATATTTAGAAAATGCCCAGATAGTGAAAAACATATCGTGTCTTTAAACATGCGCCCATGTTTCACGTACCTGATCATAGAGAACATAACCACTATCTAAATATTGTGAGGAAGTTTGTTTTAATTCTGTCCTCTGACTGTTAGAAGAATTGCTGAGCTCAGACTGACCGCCTTAGTGGCTAAGAAAGGAAGACAATTATAACGAAAAAGGGAGATAACTCTCAGAGTATTTGAGAATTCATATATTATTCATGTGGGTACTATACGATTTCAATTGTGCCCAAGTACCGGGACCTCAGATTTACCCTTTTAACCACAGTAGTCCACAGTAGACGCCACTGCAGTCGTCACAAACATAAATTTACACTTAATAGTAAATTTGTTTCACATTTTCCATTATACAGTAAATATTTTCAGTTGTTTGATGCACGAGCTATACATTCAAGAATAAATAAGCTTTATTTCCAGAGTACGTCAACAATATATCAACATTACATAAAAATATCAATATATATTTATAATTGTTATGTACATATATTAAAATATATCTTGGTTATCATACATTATGTGCAAAATGTCTTTGGGGATATTAGACATGTATTTATATACCCATATTTACGATATAGAGTATATGGAATTAGTGGAGTGAGTACACAATCCAACAAATACACAGAAATAAATACCAGCAGAATACTATATGGGATTACACCATAGGACATACCCAAAGCTGTTTGCAATTGCACCAATCACATCCAATGCTAAATAGGATTACACCAATGGATTACAACACAATGCATTTCGTCCTGCCGTGTCATACCCCAGAGGACTACACTTCTCCCCGAAGTACAGTATACATACTAATGACACACAGCACACGCCCTATGTGTTACTGTATGACACTATAGTGGACTACAACATACGCCTCATCGATATAAAGCATGTATACATAAGGGATACATCGCACGCCATGATGTCACAGTGTGTGTGAGTATGGTTTATTCAATATTCCAGCAATATCACGGCGAGGCTTCATACCTTGTACCTATTGTAAAAGAACCAAAGTCTTGACTATCCTCAGCAGCAAATTCCGTTTGGTTTAGAAACCAAAACAGCTGTTAAAATTTCATGAATCGATCACTGAAAATCAGTGATGACACCGGGTGTTCCACTTAGGCACGTACGACATAGAGGCTATACACTGGTGGAATACACAATATAGATGTTACAATACCCACCCTAGGCATATATACACAATATGCACCCTATGCTTACTTTGAAATTGATTTGAGAATGGAGTAGACATGTATGGAATGTGTATGTTCTTCAATACCAGAAATTCTTGTTAGGTGAATAGATGGGGTGTTCAACCGTTTTCAAAAACACCTTAGACAACGTCTTTGAGTGACATTTGGTGTGATGAACAAGAAGAGTTATATGGATATACAGCTTCTGTTATATGATATGAGGGGCGTTTCGGTGTAACGTCTAACACGGCTGTCGAGCAAGTGATATGCAATACTGAAGGCTAGGTTATATCTCTGTGTGTGCGTGCGTGAGCGTGTGTGTGTAAAGCTTTGTCCAGTAAGGATTGATGTTCAGGGTTGATGTTCAGAGTTGATGGAGGATGTTTTCACGACGTCGCTCATATCATATTAAAGAAGTTAGGACCTTGGACTAAATTCCTGTCACTGAAATGACCGGGAAACTAGACGCTACGGACACAAGGGGCGCAACTCTACACAACTGGCCCATCTGACCATTTGCAAAAACTTTTAACGCCAACATTGTATATTCGGTTTGTAACCGAAAGCTCAGCGTGAGGTTTCAATGTACATCACAAGTTATTCTGTTCCCTGAAATATTAAATACATCTACTGTATGTAGTCATACATTCATAAACATACACAACAAACACACAATAAACACACAGATTACATATTTTATACACACACACACACACACACACACATACATACATACATACATACATACATACATATACACATACACAGTATGACAAATTGACAAATGTAATAGAAAAATTACACACATACACATACACACACACACATACACACACACACATACACACACAGACATACGTACGTATGTACATACATACATACATCAGAAATATTTTATTCAAGAAAAGACCCAGGTGCAAATATCTATGCAATATAAGTACCAAGTAACAATAAAGTGTTTGAAGCATATCTGAACCCTGGTGAGATGGGACACTGACAAAATGTTTGTTAACGTATATACAAACCTGCGTGATTAAAAACAATCACAAATCATTAATTTGCAAAAATATACCTGCAACATATTTTCTATAATGTTCACCTCTGTCTTTATTTAAATACAAGCTTTAATGTTTCAAAGGTTTGTGTATTATGTAATACTACCCACTGAAATTAAGTATTTCTATTGACAATATGAATACAAAAGGTAATACACCGTCAAATAAATGTTGCATAATAAGATACACGCCATTTGCAGGAATGCGTTAATTCTGTATGAGTTTGTTTAAAAGGAAATCTTACTTTTTTAGGGGATTCAAATCAATCAGCAGTCACAACATACATGTTACTATTTTACATATAGAAGCAACAAAACCCTTTCCACATCCACAGGAAACCTTTCGAGCGTAACAAATGCAAAACATCGTTGTTTTAAAAACATGAACGCCATCTTGTATTTCCATTTTCCATTATACAGTATTCAGTGAAAAATCTATTCATATTTAAATACAGAACATAAAATACAGTTTTGGCACCACATAGGTATAAGGGTATCTACATTATGTGCGTTATCGCCATATGTGTTTGACGCCGGTCATTATGGTGAAGACTGTCTGGTTCAGACCTTGAAATAGTTCCACCCAAAATACATTACTAAATATATAGTTCCTTCGTTTTGCTACAAATATGAAGTGGGCTTGTACATGTTTGCATAATCCACACCACCAGTATTGCTTTTTAATGATCACCCAGAGCTGTTTTGGGCATGCTGAATCCATCAAGACGAACCATGTTTATACCCATAGAATGGACAAGCACTCTATACACCTACCACATGACTTTCGTTATTTCAAAACAGTCCGTACAGAGTTACATCCCTTCATTCAACGGATACTGGAGTTTCAACTCCAATCAATAACCGTATTTGCTGGAGAGAGTGCAGTCAGCTTCGTTAGCTTAAAACCGTTGAGAAGGAAGAAAATGAATAACACATGGCCATAAATGACCTGATACAATTGTTACAAGTCCACGGTATGCAGTACATTCAAATGTAAAGATACTTCTCTGATAACTGCCTGTAAATGTCAGCATCGACAGTGCTTCTACTTACACTAATATATAATGTACCACACACTTAGTTCACGGTATACCTTTCACCATTACCGGCATGGTCACATGATCAGTCTCACAGCATAATCTAACGAAATTGAAATGTTATGTTGTCTGTATGTACATCTATGACGCGGAACTGACAAAACTGTTCGTATGCATGAAAAGGTTTTGAGAGCATGTAAGTACTCAGTGGCAATGAAAATATAATGGCTGAGTCGTTTGTATAAATAAGACATGAATATACCGTTTAAGAAGAACCAAGGTTACATAGGAAGCGGGATGGGTCAAGTGTCGATGGGTCGTTAGTCACCTTCTTACTTGGTTTGGTATTGGGTTGAGGGTGAATGTCAAGAGTGAATCACTACTTAGTCATCTTCTAACAACATATATTTGAGGATGGATAACAAGTAAAAATATTCAGTCACCTTCTCATCGGTTTTTGCAGACAGGGTACGGTGTGGATAATAAGTAGCAGTATTCAGTCACTTTCGTACCAGTATTTTGTCTGGGTACTGGCTGGATAACAAGTAACAATATTCAGTCATCTTTTTACCAGGTTTTTGCAGAGTACGGGTGGATGTCAAAGTGCGAATCAATATTCAATCACCTTCTTACCAAGTATTTGCGGGATACCGGATCGATAAACAGGTAACAATCTTCAGTCACCTTCTTACCAAGTATTTGCGGGATACCGGATCGATAAACAGGTAACAATCTTCAGTCACCTTCTTACCAAGTATTTGCGGGATACCGGATCGATAAACAGGTAACAATCTTCAGTCACCTTCTTACCAAGTATTTGCGGGATACCGGATCGATAAACAGGTAACAATCTTCAGTCACCTTCTTACCAGGTTTGATGAAGGCTAAAGGGTGGATGTCAATTATGAAACAACAGTCAGTCACCATTTATGATCGCTTTGTGTCCTCTCCATCAATCTCCAAACTTCAAAGTACCATGTTACGTTACACATGTACAAATAGTGTTCTTGTCATCATCATGTTTACATGTCTCCAACTCCAATTCTCCAATATTCCAAGTGCATTCCAGAGTCTGTGTCAGATGATCCTGTGATGTTGGATTAGCATGATACCCTGGATTAGTCTGACCACCAACCTGCCTTCAGCAACCAATGTTTGCCAGAAAAGGCGATTATACTTGTCGTAAGAGGCGACTATCGGAATTGGATGGTTAGAATCGGTGACTGCGTTGACATATGCCGTCGGTTCCCAATTGCGCAGATCAGTGCTCATGCTGTTGATTACTGGATTATCTGGTCCAAACTCGATTATTTACACACCGCCTCCATATAGCTGGAATATTGCTGAGTTTGATGGTGCGATGATATTGGCAGATGTGATTTCCTCTCGTTTATGATTTTGCTACATTGCTTGACTGTGACATATAGTAACATATCGACATGGTTTAAGATATCACCATGTTTTCCGAAACTGGCATATATCACGATCCATCCATGTTGCATAATGTGACTTTGTCACCTGAAATTGACTTAATCATGATATCTCAATTTTCTCGATATCACCATATTTCCTGAAATCTCTATCGTAATTTACAGCATTATTTTGGAATGTTACATGACATCATCATATTTTGTTAATGCCATCATATTATACGAGTCACGAGTCCTGAATCGTACACCCTGTCAATTCTGTCACGTGGCTCACTACAAGGGTCGTACGAATGACTTTGACCTTAGATGGAATGTGGCTGCCAAACGGGTAATCGCTTCGAAATTTTAAGAGTTGACACATACAATTATGAGTGTAAAAAGAGTATAGAATTGCTGCCATGAGTTCTTATTTGTTTGTGTCAATAAATGCATCTAAGAAATAAAATGTTTCTGTATTTCGCTCGTCGTTTAACAAAACCTCAAATTTTGTTAGCCATCCGGAGTTATCTCACTTTGTGACCGTTGAGGAAATATCCTGGCAAAATGTATTGCGTTTCATTGTGGCGATGGTTTAAAGATAACCTAAATTAAACGATCTTAAGGGTAATAAATTCGTCACACGGTATTTTGAAAGGGTATACGTGACTGTAAGACCCTTGTAAATTCCTTATATCCGGAGGAGTAGCCAAATTTACAAGGGTCTAACGCTGTGCACCCTTTCAAAACAACGCGCAACTAATATTATGACATTGTCGACAATGAAGCATTATTATTATACACTCAGCAAAAACATTTGTTTACGGTCACATTACTTATCCCACCGGGTACTCATTTTCTGGTGAAGAGAGGCAATTTTGAACATGAGTATTGTTTCGCGCCGCTTTAATTAGCAATATTCCACCAGTATTAATGCGTGGACACCAGAAATGGGCTTCACAAATTGTGATAAGATCTTGGTTAACCCTTACAGAGAAAAGCATACGCAAGTATGCAGAAAAATATGTGTACATACAAATTTTGGTAAATAGAAAACATACAAAATACACATGTCTTATCACAAAAGATATAAAAGACATACATAAATACACGTATAAATTACCTCTCTGTTTTTACTCACCATATCAATATCATCCCTATGATGAGCAACCAAAGACTAATTTTGATAACTACAAACTCCCACGTACTTATGCATTTCAATTCTTTGAGATGCACACCTGAATGCATTTCAGGTACACTTTTAAGTCCATTCAGCAATTGTACGTATCCCCGTTGCCATATGAGGCACACTTGACAATATATTTATGATTGTCAAACACAATAAAGATTACAAATATATACCTGTATTGCACAACATTGACTGGATGTCACTACAATACTGTTAGTGTCGGTGTTAAATGCAATTCCAAATGAACGGAAGGGTCTTAAGCGGTTAAGAGGACACTGTGGTGTCTATATCTCACATGAGTATATCGTTGTCTTACATTCGACTAGAGCAACGTGCTACTTTGCTGCCTAACATTGACGAACCATCATCTCAAAACCTTTTTTGAGTTGAGAACCAAGTTATCTCAATAATGGACATCCACAAAACCTTTTCCATATTAATAAGGCATCTCTGTCAATAAATTAACAACTGATTTAGACAAGGAATTAGTTATACCAGTAGATATGTCGAAGTGAACTGAAAGAAAATACATTAATGAAAATCAATTGATTTCTTTGATTTTGATTTCCTTTTCTCTGCATCATGCTTCTTCTTCCTCCTAATCCTTTCCTCTTGCCTCTTCTCCTCAGCTCTGATCTCTTCTAAAGCCTTGACTCTTTCTGCCCTCTTCTCTCCAAGAGAAGGACGCGGTGGAGTGTACACTTCTTTCGCTTCTCGAGCACGCTCCATCATTTCTTTCGATAGTTTCGATGTCTCTGGCTGTGACTCTAGTCTATGCTTGGATGATTCAGATCCTTCTGATGTTGCCTGAGATTCTAGATCTACATAACTATTTGACTTTTGCGCACTTTTTTTAGTTTTATCTTTTACCTTCTTTTTATGCTTCACGCCTGACGTCCTCACTTCTACCTTGTGGTCATAAACACTTGTCAGTGTGTCACTGTTAACACCTTCTGCTCTAACAACTGCTTTCTTGGCACGTCTTACGCGGGAAGTTTTCAGTTTCACTGTATCGTTACTATTTTTGGTCTTCACGTGTACACCATCACAGACGATACGTGGTTTGGGCACATAATTCATCACATCCATCCCTTCTTCTCTGGTGGATGAGACCTTTTGTTTTTGCACGACTTGGTCTTTCGATTTCTTACTTTTTTTAACTCTCCTTTCCTGTTGACCTTCTGAGGCATTAGCCACACTTTCCTGCTTAGAAATCTTACTTTCCTTCCTGTATGAAGAAACTGTTTCTTTTCTGCAAATTACACTCTTACTATGATCTTCATCTTTTGAGGTCTTATAAGGTTTCTTTGAATCATCATCACATTTAGTTCTAACTAAATCCACCTCATTTTGCTTATGTATGGACCCTGAGTTACCTCCTTTACAGGTGTTAAGTATCTCTGGTTGGGGAATCGCACTGTCATCACCTTCGTACAATTCTTTATGTTTCATTTGAACCTCACTTTCGTCTTTGTCTATTTTACTAGTTGGTTGTTTGAGATTTATTTGACCTTGTTTTCGTACACGTGTGCTTGGTTTACTCGGTGGAAATGAAACTTCTTGATTTTCTGGACACTGATCTGTTTCTTTTTTCAATTGACCATTCTTGATAGTCTCAGTTTTTGAATTCTTATTGTGTGTATGGATGGATGATCCATCCTTGGGATTAGCATGCATCTTTTCTTTATGGAGTGCCATCATTTCTGTACTTACAGAGAGGAGTGCAGGTGCTTTTGATGTTTCTGGAACATTCCTTTTCCTACTCCTGTCCCTGGACGATGTTGACTTTGAAGCTGGAGATCTGGATTTACTAGGCCTTTTATTTCTTTTTCTTTTATCGATTTCAGAATGACTCCCTAGTCTGCTTCTTTGTGACACATGGATATCACTACGTGCTGAAGGTGATGTGTTCATGTGAACTCTCGATGAACTTAATTCGTTTACTACACTTAGCATCTTTGGAACGTTTCCTCTTCTAGAATGAGCTTTGTGGTCTTTCGTTTTCGTATCTGTAACGTTCTTCTCTGCTCTCGTAGGGTGTATTTTTCTTCTGATTTCATTAGCAGTGGCAATATAGGGATTCTCCTCATATTTGCCTTTACGTTTTCCATGTCGACTATGAGGTGTAGAGGGTGGACGTTCCTTCTTTCTCTGCTTCTTTGGTCGATGAATGTATACCCCTCCATCACCCATCAACGTCTCGGGCGTTGTTGATCTTTTCTTTTGATTTTGCTTTTCAATACTACTTTGGTTATTATCGACTGCGAATTTATTCTGACAGTCACAGTTCACTGCTGATGTCTTCTTGTCACTTAACACACAATCTACAACACTTCTCACATTTGAAAACACTAATTGGTCCGATTTTGTCTCTTTCTTTGAAAAGCTATTCTTTTTTATACTACATGTTGATTGTTTAGGCTTTATTTGAACATCTAACATGTTTATTTCCTCAATGCTGGGATTAATGTTGTGATCATTTTCGTACAGTTTATTTTCAGGAGATTCTTTGGACGTTTCATGTGACATCTTGACTTCTTTCTTGTTTGCCGCATTTTCAGTCTTTTCTTCGTTTTCGTCTACTTTTTCATCAACATCGTCTATATTTTCCTCGATCTTATCATATTCGTTGTCCCCTTCATCATCTTCTTCCACATCATTCTCCTCCTCTTCGTCATTATCATCATCATTATCATCTTCATCACTATTTGAATCGTCTTCGTCCAAGTCATTTTCTTTTTCCACATCACTGGTTGCAATATTGGTTGTCTCTTTATCAAGTAAAAGGTCATCTTCTTGTACGTTTTCTTGTCGTGCAAGAACATGGGCCTTGGACACTGGATGTCTGTCAATCTCTGATCTACTTTCACTTACTTCTACGTCTTCTCCTTCTTCTTCTTGATCCTCCTCTTCTGTCTCTTCTCCTACCCCCATCTCCTCTTCTTCATCATCATCGGTTTCAGTTTCATCATTGTCTTCATCATTCTCATGTTCTTCCTCTTCCTCTGTGCTGTCTTTTCTTCCAGGGCTACACTGACTTACGGAATCTCTTTCTGAAACAGCCTCCTGAGCTATCTCAGCTTCTTTTAGCTGCTCATTTTCAGAAAT
Organism: Haliotis asinina; assembly: GCF_037392515.1. Taxonomy (NCBI): domain Eukaryota; kingdom Metazoa; phylum Mollusca; class Gastropoda; order Lepetellida; family Haliotidae; genus Haliotis; species Haliotis asinina. The sequence goes on along the minus strand of NC_090289.1, from coordinate 33,352,849 downwards.
ATTATCATCATTTTCAGCATCAGCCTCTACCACAGATTTAATCTGAGAATCATCTCTGATATTCTTTTCTGTCTCTATCACAGGTTCTAAAACTTGCTCTTCCTCATCATCTTCATCTACTTCCCCATCTTCATCTTCCTCATCGTCTTCTTCGTCCTCGTCCTCTTCTTCTTCTTCCTCATCCTCCTCCACTGTTTCATCTTCATTCTCTTCTATCTCCTCATCATCTTCCTCGTTATTTTCATCACCATCTTCCTCGCCAAGGTCCTCATCCTCTTCGTCTTCTGCCAGTTCATCTCCAATGGTAGTTGACTGAGTGGACACAATTGTAGATTGTTTACTTAGAGGTGTACTGTTACTATTCGAATGTTTACTCAGAACTGACGTCTTTCTGCTATGATTTGACACTGTTGAAACTCTTTTCTCAAAACTGTCATTGAAACTGTCAAAGGTTTGGTTTCTTTTCAAAGATATATCACTTTGAGTTGATATTTTCTTACACGACCGGTGTTCCGGTGACCGATATTTTTCCTCTGAAGGCACATCACCCAATGGTACGTCCACATCGGTATTTCTTGACAATTTTGTGTTTGTAATTCGTTGCTCTGGGACATTGTGAATATCAGCTTTGACGTGATATTTTTCAACTTCATGTCCATTACTACGAATACTTTCTTTCCTTCCTTTAGGTTTGCCTTTAGATGAACCTTTACCTTTTGTAGAGCCAGATTTTCTGAGAAAATATATATAAAATATTAGTAAGAAACAGTCCGAAACTATTTTTACTCGAACAAGTGAATTATCAAATCACAGGATATTATCTGTGCCATATGTGTTGTTTACAAAATTCATTACATTTTGATAGGCTTTACTCACTATGCAATACGTAGTTATTCTACGCTTTGTGACTAGCCAATCTGTACAGTAGGTTTAATTCCTTGCCACTAAATCTCTTCAAAATAATGAGAAGATTGCGTTATTTTGAAAGAGATTTTACATTTCATACACATTATACATCTACCCTTAAGACTGATAACTGGGGAGGTAAAGTGAAACCTTTAATTTAATCTAAGTATTATAAGCAAAACATTTTTGTCTTATATGCCCTAATCTAAGCGACAGATGAAGGAAAGGTTCTCTACGAATACCGGGTATTTGTTACTGACATAAAGAAATAATTAAGCCTATGCTCAATATAATTCAGGCCATAAACAAGAAGCTATTGTCATTTGTAACATGTCAATATGTACGATCAAGCTGGTCTTTGAGAGGATATGTGTTTGTTATTGACGAAGTGGAGACTTTCCAAAGCCATTTTCTAAACTGAACGTCTTCACATTGATATGATATATCCACTATTATGTTACATAACTCTATATATTACATTGAGAAATGATCGTTGACGTGAAGAGCGAGTGGCTGATTTAAAAACACAATAAACCTATACAATTTGAAGATTTTCGTGAGTCAGAGAGAGCAGACTTCGTTTTAGAGGCTGACATTTAAGTTGATTCCTGGGGGAATGCAATACTGCCACGACTTTTGAAAAATATTATTGTCTGGTCTTTAGGTTTGTCTTGGGTCCACATGAAGGAGAGAAATACTTTATGTTTTGAAGTAGTGGTCGAAAATAACATTCTGTTTATTACGAAAACGCCTGCCCCTGACCCATGGGAGTGTTCTGTTCTGATTACCATGTAAACATTATTCCTACTGAATGATAATGTAAATGACGCATACTCGTGTTCCACGTCGTTGTCATGGGAACTGGCTCCTTCCGGACTGAGTCGATGACTGTCAGATGTCGCTGACTTTGGTCCCTTATCCTCAGGTTCCTCTCCAATTGGAGTCAAAGGATTACTTCCAGTCTTTAAGAGACAATAAATTTCACGTTTAAATGCCTCTTTGGTGCGCTGAAACAACAAGTGCCCTGTGACCGTGACGGTGAAAGTGAGAACAGCAATGTACAGTTGGGTGGTTTAACGTGTAATGTTTCGTGTTAATTCTTAAATTATATTTGCATGATTTGCATGAAACTATGCCCGAAGAGGAAAGATATGCTGAGGTAAAGACGCCAGTGAAGTTTAAAGAAAGCCAAAGGGTTATTTGTTTTTAGAAACAACAACTAGCTAAAATAACCCAGTATTATCTAACATCACTTGTTGAGTTACCTTGTTTCGGTTTTAGAGGGGCGGTGGGGTAGCCCGGTTAGACCCGGGTTCGATTCCCCACATGGGTACAATGTGTGAGGCCCATTTTCTGGTAGCGTGACATTTAACATAATTCAGATAATTTATTCAGTGTTGTTCGATATCTTAGATTGGTGCTCATAGTTATACCATATAAATTCGTAGATAATTTAACTTTGGTAAATGCAATATCATTTGACGTACAGCGCTCTGATTTATTGGTATAATGAAGGAAGGATTATTGTATTACGACCAATATCTAAACATGGAAAATTTGCCTCTTCCATCGTGCTTGAAACGTAGCATGAAAATACCTTATGATCAAATACGGAGTAGCCAGAAGTTTATTTGGAAGAAGTAAATATAACTGTCTCAATCATCCCAGCAATGACACGATGACAACGGGAAAACTAATTATCTGTTCCTATACGTAAGTCCTAAACACATACTCGTAATGTGTAACCATGAAAGTAGTATCTACAATTATTGTGCTTTGAAAACAAAAAAATACATTATTTACAATGACACATTCTATATGATTAACTATTATAAATTTTCATGAAATCAGATATATAGATTCAATAGTTCATTAAGCCCCCAACAATTCTTTTATGCTATGTTTAATGATTTGTTAATCCATAACATTAATCCAAGCCGTGGGTGTTTAATGTCAGGACCATGAACTCACATTAACATCCCTTTGTCGTGTTAAATGTCACTTCGTATCAAAGCGTTCGATCCCTCATTAATTTTTTTAAAAATTGCTGTTGTTAAGACTGAAATATACTGTATATGTTTCAATGCAAGTAGAATGGAAGGTTAAAATGGAAGATTTGCTTTGCTTGTTTTCTTTAATGCCTTTCCAATTATTACTTGCACATTACTGTTCGGTGAAGAAAAAAGTGAATGTGTTTTTGGTGATGAAAGATTGTGACTCTAGTAACAAAAGTGAATGTCCCTTTAACAGTGAAAAACGTGAATGTGTTTGTGACAATGAAAAACGTAAATTTTATCTGTGACAGTGAAAGACGTGAATATGCCTGTGGCAGTGAAACACGAGAATATATCTGTGAGGGTGAAATACGTGAACGCATTTTGTGGAAGTGAAACAAGGTGAACGTATTTGGGGTAGTGACGATGTGTAGAATAAGCACAAACATAAATAAAGACACACAGTAAGTTTATAATCTGTAACGATACGAAAAATGATAAAATACCTACCAGTTTGTAGTATTATAAACATTATATCTACACTAAGGAAACTAAAATAGTACATTATTAGATACGAACAAAACTGGCATAATCTTTGAGAAAAGAGAAAATGGGGTATGCGTGGGATTGTTTATGTGTTCTGAGCCTAATTATCACAGATTTCGTTGATGAAAATGGTTCATAATCATTTAACAACAAATGTGTCATCAATGCGACAATGCCCTGATTCTTTGTGAAATGTGCTCAAAAGCAGGTATGGCGTCATAATTAGGTGCATCACATTAGCAGGGCATCTCCTTCTTCAACTTCATATCCTTGCTGTCAAATTTACTGCTCAGTTCTTTCTTCAAAGGTATCCTTGTTATCAAATTTACAGGGTAGTTCTTTCTTCAGCATTATCCTTGCTATCAAATTTGCAAGTCAGCTCTTCCTTCAACATTGTCCTTGCTACCAGATTTGCAAGGCAACTCTTTCTTCACCATTATGATTCCTATCACATTTTACAGGGAAAATCTTTCTTCAGCATTATTCTTGCCATCAAATTTGCCTTAAGGGCAGCTCTTCCTTCAACATTGTCCTTGCTACCAGATTTGCAAGGCAACTCTTTCTTCACCATTATGATTCCTATCATATTTTACAGGGAAAATCTTTCTTCAGCATTATTCCTTCAACATTGTCCTTGGTACCAGATTTTCAAGGCAACTCTTACTTCACCATTATGATTCCTATCATATTTTACAGGGAAAATCTTTCTTCAGCATTATTCCTTCAACATTGTCCTTGGTACCAGATTTGCAAGGCAACTCTTTCTTCACCATTATGATTCCTATCATATTTTACAGGGAAAATCTTTCTTCAGCATTATTCCTTCAACATTGTCCTTGGTACCAGATTTTCAAGGCAACTCTTACTTCACCATTATGATTCCTATCATATTTTACAGGGAAAATCTTTCTTCAGCATTATTCCTTCAACATTGTCCTTGGTACCAGATTTTCAAAGCAACTCTTACTTCACCATTATGATTCCTATCATATTTTACAGGGAAAATCTTTCTTCAGCATTATTCCTTCAACATTGTCCTTGCTACCAGATTTTCAAGGCAACTCTTACTTCACCATTATGATTCCTATCATATTTTACAGGGAAAATCTTTCTTCAGCATTATTCCTTCAACATTGTCCTTGGTACCAGATTTGCAAGGCAACTCTTTCTTCACCATTATGATTCCTATCATATTTTACAGGGAAAATCTTTCTTCAGCATTATTCCTTCAACATTGTCCTTGCTACCAGATTTTCAAGGCAACTCTTACTTCACCATTATGATTGCTATCAAATTTGCAGGGCAGCTCTTTCTTAAGCATTATCCTTGCTATTCTCCGCCATTTGCAAAAACATGATACCCATAATAATGTCCAGTACGACTTGTTTAAACTTCCTCTAAATCTAAACCGCCACCAGCTGATGAAACAGCTTTTGCATAGATTGAAGGCGAATTTTCACTGCTTTGCGTGCTGTTTTATTTCCTGTTAATAGAACTCGACTGTTATATCATCGACGGTTATTAGTCACTCAACTAAGTCATCTGCGCTGCTTCACGTGAGATACAGGACAAAGATCGTTTTTAGTCAGTTTTTAATCAGACGTCTTTGAATCAAAACTGCTGAACCTTTGTCTCAATCCGTTCCCTTGAATAAAGTTCACTTGCTCTATTCGTAATCATTGCATGCGTATCATCAACATTTCAACAAGAGGTGGCAGCTGGAGGTTGTCCTGATCTTGGATCATCTTCGAAGTTCTCCCTCTTCCAGGATTGTACTCCGCCGTCCGCATCTAACCGTGGTAATGAGAGGCACATCCCCTACATTTAACACCATCTCCACATGTATGACTATTCAAGTTCACCAGTTATAGCAGAGATTCGTGGTGACGTGATTTGTCCATTTTCATCAACGAAGAACACCTAGTTATTTTCACGCCTGAACAAATATTCTGACTGGGTGTGTAAATCAAACAAATAATCATGGAACATCCTTGAAGTTCATTCAATATTACAAAGTTGGAATATAATACATAGTTAGACTTGATGTTTCTCAACCATTTCAGTTCATTATAAGGATGCAATGTAAATGTGACCAGTGAAGGTCCCGGGGTAGATAGGTCTTCAGCAGCCCATGCTTGCCGTTAGAGGCGACTAACGGGATCGGGTGGTCAGGCTTGCTGACTTGGTTGACACATGTCATCGGTTCCCAATTGCGCAAATGGGTGCTCATGTTGTTGGTCACTGGATTGTCTGGTCCAGACTCGATTATTTACAGACCGCCGCCATATAGCTGGCATATTGCTGAGTGCGGCGCAAAACTATACTCACTCACTCACGCAATGTAAATGTACCTCTGAATAATAGGAATATGGCTCGTCTAAACGACAGATGCCACGTAAACGATTGACAGATAATTAATGAGAAAAGGGTGATATAAATAGTGTCTATGATATATACTAGTCTACGTCCGATACCGATACACGTATGTGGAACGTCTTTGGACCAACAACATACAAATCCTATTGAAGAGTATAATGTGAACAATGAAATGTCTTGTAAAAGATGAGAAGCAGAGACATCCTCAATTGGACAAAAAAGACCCACTACCAACGGAAAACATTCAAGACATTGGGTGTTTTCAACCTTAATTTAACCCCATCCAAATGAAGGATGACAGGGTATTTGATACATACACTTTTCTTCCTATCCTTGGCATCATTGATGGTGACGAGAAGTTCCTCGTAGACTAGATCTTGCTCCAGTTTCTTCCAACGGCTCCTCAACTTCTCACTTTTCTCAAAGTGTTTTGGCATCATGTCCTTACGGGCTAGAAATATTTCATCCTGGAGATTCGTTTGAAGGAAACGGTCAAGATTGTCGAGAGATGAATGGAGTTTGTCCACTGAAACAATAATATTGTTTGCAGCAAAACATGCTTTAGCAAATATGTCTTAATGAACATTAGTTCCTAAATAGATTTTTAAAAGAAGCGTAGGTCTGTTCACTACTTTGGATTGTTACCTAATACGGTTGTTGCATCCTTTTCTTTTTCCTTCTGTTTGGGTTCCTGTTTTTTCTTCTTATTTCTGGCGTTCCTCCTTTCTGACCGGTTACCCCTGTGGTAGACATTCATAGGCGATGGTGTTGTTTGGTACGACGATGACGTTGAGGAGACGTCGTCAAATGTCGACGTGCTCATTGTCTCAGATTGTTGCCGCTGTTGATAAAAAGAAACTGTTTCACGAAAGAGGAGAAGAAATCTATTCTATTTGCCTGTCACGTGCTGTTCATATATTTAAAACAAAAAAATACATATTAGACATCCACGTTTGGATCGTCCATCATGCAGATTCATTTACCCGTATATGTACATTTCAACATACACAAATGAAATATGCATATGAACTGGCATTCAAGATAGAATGGTATTATACCACGAGAACCCATTTAACAAGTTGACCAGTCTCTGACGGTACGCAAAGGCCTATCCGGGTCTGCATACGATAACCTTAATCCATATTAACTGGCGTGCGCTTGCAACTCAGACGGGCTCCTTAGATGTGTATGATTGGTGGTCGAGCAAATATATTCAGTGTGCGTAGTCAGTGACCAGACGAGTCTATCACTTTAAAAATGCTTTTCATTCGGCTACGTCACAGAGAGTGCTCTCGGTCACTGCCACAAATTCCTTTGGGGATTCACAAGACTTATGATTTTAGGACATGGAGAATGCTAAGCGACCAGCGTTACCTCCTATGGGTAAATCCTGAATCAGCAAGATACGCTGACAGTTGTAATGAAACACGGTGTACCTTTTAAAAGGAATCCTTTCCCATATCGTAAATATATACTATTCAATAAATTAGGGGATACCGGATTGGATTTACAAGACTGATAAAATGCAAAAGATGAAGCCAAGGAGGAAACAGATGAGGAAGAGAAATTAAGGGAAAATGTGACAATTTATTCCATTCCTTTGGAAATGTTATATCTGTATAGGTATATAGTACATTTTTTTCATATGCATTGGCATTGGCTAGTGGTATGCTCGCAAAATTGAATATCCCCGTTAATGGTATAGTAGTTGCTCCAAGTCTGAGTTTATGCATGACGTGTAGTTTGAAAGGAATGGGGGTTGAGAAGACAATTATGCAGGTTAATCCTTTATATTTTCATTATCCTCTTGCCTTAAATGTTCATGCTATCTACTTGTGAACCACATTAATGCAGACACGAGATCCGTGTGTCCGTGACTGAGATGAAAAAGGCACTCTTCGACTGATCAATAATGTGTTCTGACGCATATAGTTGGTTGCACAAACACTGCAAATAGTGCCATTCATTGTCATCGGGTGATGGTCGGAAGAGTGATAAGGACTGTTTGAAAGTTAAACATGCCCATACGGGCCGGTGGTGTATTACACCGACACAAAAGGTGATATTGATTTGCCATATATCCCTTTTGACATATACACCGGTATTACATTAATCCTCGTTTACTGGTTGATGGGTCAATTACGGATGTTGCCAGCGGGTGAGCGCATGTAGGACAGATTCTTTCGGAAGAGGAGGGTGTGTTTGCTTGTAATGCGTGAGTGTATGGGTCTAGTTTGACACAATGTCTAGCAATATTCCAGCAATATGACGGCAGGACACCAGAAATTGGTTTCACGCATTGTTCCCATTTCGAGAATTGAACCCGGGTCTTCGGGGCGTCATGCGAACGTCTTATCTGCTAGGCTACCCCGCCTTCAGTGTATTTTGCTGCATACATTTTGGGTGGTTTCATCGGTTTCCCAGATCAGGTACAATGTATGTTAACAGTGTCATGCTGTATGGAAACCTTTAGTGTGATGAAACCGTAATATGGGTATGAAGTAATAAAGCTGTTTCTTGACATGGCATTCCAAAGATGACCACAAAACGGAACAAACACAGAATGAGAGCGTCTTCCGTCTCGCGTAATGAAAATATTGACTTTGGCATAATCGTTAATGCGAGCAGGATACATCTGCAGATACATTCACCAAAAAGGACCCGTGAAGGCTCGCTGACTTAGTTGGCACATGTCATTGGATCCCAATTGCGCAGATCGATGCTCTTACTGTTTATCACTGGATTGTCTGGTCCAGACTCGATTATTTACAGACCGCCGCCATAAAGCTGGAATATTGTTGAGTGCGGCTTAAAACTCAACTCACTCATTCATTTCACCGAAAAGGGTTTGTGATTGACACAGATGGAATTAAACGGCACGAATTGTACATGGACAACATTATAATATATGGAGAATTTAACAGTACCCGCTGAACCGATGGGGATTCGGAACTACGTAATATATACATAAGATGTTCCATTGCTTCCCGCTATTAACGGATCCACTGTTAAAACGTCTGTACCTCAATTAAAAACTATTAATTTATAATACAAGACATAAATCCTGAAAATGAATATGTCGCACTGTGACATTTTGTGAAGCTGAATCGATCACTCTGCCCTCAAGACATACAGTCTATATCAACTTTGAGTGTGTACATTAAAGGGCATCGGAAAAATCAGCACATTTCTCATCAGTTTCTCATCAGTTGCAACATCATTTAATACTATATCGGAATACAATGTGTACAACATCAAGCTGTACACATCTCCTACTGGTATATGCATCCTCAAGACGAGCCTTCACCTCAAAACTATCACCGAAAACTCCGAAAATGTCGTCGAGGCTATTGATAAGATGAATATTTCATTAATTTCATGAATTCTCGCGGCGTCTGTCTGCATACTTATGCAAATTATGATATCAGACAACGACGGCGACTTTGATATCACAATCTACGCCCCTCAAACTATTCATAACATCAATAGTTAACGAGTAGCATGCCTTGGATGCATCTCTTAACGCTATGTTACCATACTGGAATACATAGAAACATGGCGGATGACGATACCACAAATGGGCTTCACACATTGTGCCTAGGTGGGAGTCGAACCCGGGTCTTCCACGTGACGAGCGACTGCTTTAACCGCTGAACTACCCCACCACCCCTGGTTTGAGTCAAAATAAGATTTAGGCTACACAATACAATGCCGTGGAGAACGGTCGACAGACCACAGAGATAATGTATATGCACATACATATCAGTCTGAGATTTTAAGACGAATATATATGTGCGAATATATTTTACTTGTAATTCAACTGTGTCCCTCTAATACTGTACAGGATTCATATTCATCAATGTATTTGGAGGTGTCTGCGCGGACATTGGGGTAGGGGGCTAAATTTATGTATTTAGTTATTTCGGGATACCGATAATATCAATTCATGATTCGAGTAAGTTGTTAGTTTCAATACTCTAGCAATCTCTTGGACGTGGACTTCGGCGTGACTGTTGAACGTTTGAATCTGTGAGGTACCCCGCCGCCTCTTATGATTCTGTATTTACGATTAAATATTAAACGACAGTTAAAGTTCAGGGCTGTCATTTGTGACTTATCAATACCCACACATATATAATTAAATAATCAGTTTATGAGTAAAGTTCTTTATGATAATTATGCTCCACAGTCATGCGATTGTTTGACCTTACATATTCATACGGTCGCACATCAGACGTTGTTCAAAGAAATCTGAGAACAAACTAATATCATCCATTTTTTATGAAAAGGATTTGTTTCAACCTAATAACTAGCACACACGCACATAACTAACCAGACGTTGTCAGGACAGATGACCGTCTGTGCCGCTTCTGCCAACAAGATACTTTACAGGGCTTGGGGAAATTTGTTTTTGTTTTTGTTTGATTGTTAAACAGTTTCTTGTTTTGACCGAATATCCAGTGGTTGACATTATGAACATCGATCTACGCAATTGGAATGCACCGATGTCCATGAATGAGACTGACCACTCGTTTCGGTGAGCTCCTTCTTTCAACAAGAGTACAGGTTACCGAAGACCATTCATAACCCGGATCGTCAAAGGTCAAGATAATATTTTCATGACGACAATTTATGGATAAACATCAACAATAGATGCCGTCACAAGAAATAGTTCAAATATTTTAATTGAAAAAAGCATTTACAACAGAATAATTTTCAAGTATTTATAACAGAACAGTTCAGGTATAGGGCCCTATTCCTCAAAGAGATCGCAGATCGTAGCTCTACGTCAGTCTCAACTCCCATACTTCAACATAGACTTATGGCTCTCGTAGCGCTAGGATCGCCTTCGGGAACGGAGCCCGATACGTGGGGCCATGAGAATGGAGGATGTTCAGTTCAGTTAATGTTAATGTATGACTCTTACGAAAATCAAGGCCTTGAACAACAGCAGATGCTGAGTAAATGAAATTAATTCCTAACTACTTACTTCTTAAGTCAATTTAACTTAACGACAGGAGCAAATATCTTTGTTTAGTAAGACACATACATCAATGCATTCGTAACGACTATTTTAAGACATTTCCAAATTACACCCTTCAGTATATTACCGTTGTCCTTTCTGCTTAATAACACTCATACAACACCATGTCACTAAAATGAATCCAAATACAATGACAATGCACAATGTAGTTTTACATGTAGTTTTACATGTAGTTTTACATGTAGTTTTACACATATGCATATATTTATGCAGTCATCGTCAAAAACACCTTAATCCTCATCGGAAAAGATAGTGAATTACATGTACTGATAATAGACATAAGCGACACAGTCCTCTCATATTTACAAGTACTCACTACTAAAAACAACTGATTGCAAAATGCCGAACATGTGTTTAATATGAATCACTATGAAATAGTAGTGATACCACGTGTCCACAAAAAGGTGAGTGAACCTGCGCCACAGGTGTCACCCGTTATAAACAAATGCAGAGGTTATTCATCTGAATTTATAAGACAATAACTGAAAACATATTTCATAAGTCGTAACGTGCACTTGCTATCAATATATGGAATTCATAATCAGATCACCGATAGTAGTGAAACGGGAATGAGTCAATGTATTTATGTAACCTTCTCTGAATAATTCAGTATTTTGTGTCACTTATGCCGCTAAACACTTACCTTTAAGATGCAAATAAAATCCTTTCGACACATTCATCGCCTTTTTATTGATTGCACTTTTATATAATCCATAATTTCTTTGTTAATATGGAACAACAACTACAACGCAATGTGTCCTGACATGAGCGCACCCTCCTCAACGCTGCCATGGAGGACTTCTACATAACGTGAATAAAAACAATAGTTGCCGAAGTGATTGTTCATTGTTGTTTCTATTGCAACGGCTCAGATTGCAAGGGCCTCCCTTCCTCTATAGATCGCAACTGCGCCAGGGTCACTGTCGGTCCATTATCATAAAGCAACATGAATGTTGTTTTAAATCATTCTGTTTGTCGTGTTATGAATATGCATCATTGCAATATTAATCTAATCTGGATTACAGGATACAAAGTGTCAAGAACTCTTGAAAGTGGATTTTGACTTGCCATGTGGAGATGAGGTTTAATTACATGTACCATGAAATGTGTCGCTGATATAACTACCCCAAGGGGTTTATCATCGATACACCTTCAGTACTATAATCCATTCAATCGATCTGTTACCGGTGAATTAATTCAAGAAATGAACAAGACAATCTTTGCTAAATATATTACTACGAATTCTACACCATTACTCCCCAAGACTTTCTTTAACGTCAATCAATACCTCGTGATATCACGATGAAGCACTTTAATGATTGACACTCAACCGAAACACTTCACAGCACATGGTTCCATTCTCCTTGTTGCATAGAAATCAATCAGACTTTAAAACATTTCTGTGAGGTTAGCATTCGTACACTTTCAATCGGAAACAGAATGTGTGAACAGGGGATGGTTGGTAGCGCTAGATAGATAACTGAATGAATGTTTTCATGCAATAAGCAATACCCTTCATGGTGGGAACATCACATAATGAGATTTACACATGGATACTTTTTGAATGAGATGGGTTTAAAACTGAACAGTTATATTGTGATATCGTGTCAGTTTGATAGGGGAAGACGCGATGTGGCGTATGTCGTATGAATTTACCATTCTGGCGGGACCAAAGAGCCCAGGTTTGGTGCTCCAAATTTAGGAATCAGGACGTTTCATGAAGTTGAACCTACGGATTATGGAAGGCTGTAGAAAGCCAGTGTAATGGAATATCAGCGCCATTCCCCCATATATGATTATCAAATAGGTAAATTTATGTACATGATATGCATATAAGAGAGTGGCCTTGGTTAATCCGCATACACATGCGTACACACATGCCTCTCAGTGGTATGTAGAGATGTTTGTTGATAAAACATATATATGCATCATTTGTATATTAGAAACGGGTCAGTTTGGGTTAATCTATATGTACACGCAGACGGCTGGACAGAGAGACAGGCAGGCAGGCAGGCAGGCAGGCAGATAGATAGATAGACAGATAGATAGATAGATAGATAGATAGATAGATAGATAGATAGATAGGCATATAATTGGTGAAGGCCCATTTAGTAACTAGTAATTCATAATAGATGTACTGTTGTGTCAGATAACACAATACATGATGGTATCTTGCAAAGTGATCGAAAAAGGACTATTCACTTTTTCCATCTAGGTGGTTTCTCTTTTTTTTATTATTTCTGTTTCCAATATTATAGATACACAGGTAATTGGCAGGTAACACATATGCATGCGCATTCACTGTGGATTTTCATACTGTGAAGTAATTGTACTGTGGAGATATTTGCAAGTCAATTTATACAAGAACTTTATAAGTTACGGCAAAAGTAATCGTCACTAACTTCTTTTAAGTTCATTACTTGCTTATCTCTCCTCCATCAGGTTACATATGATATAGTTTTCAGATTGGCAGGAGGCGGGGGGAGGGGGCACTGTGTAAGAGTGACGGAGTATTGCTTTACGCCGCTGTTAGCACTAGCCCAGCAGTGAACTGGCGGGGGACATCAGAAATGGACATCACACTTTGCCTCCATGTGGGAATCGAACCCGGATCTTCGACGTGACGAGCGAACGCTTTAACCACTAGGTTACACGTCCGCCGTCACTGTGTAGGAATCGTATATTAATCTGAATCCACTAATATAGTAACCATAACGACACTTTAAATCAATATCACCTTTCTCGTTTTCTAGTTATAATGGACTGCGTTTTAGATTATTAGTTATCGGATTATGTTTCCAGTCTTATTTTGTAAACTGGTACAAGGCAGCAAAAGACGCCGGTAATGAAATTGCTGATTAAAGTGTAATGCTAATTAGTTTGTTAAAGTCTTTTGATAAACGTCTGAATGCTTTAAGTGTGATTGGAATGAGACATCATCAGAGTACGTGGAACAAACATTCAATGTAATAGGTTCATTCATTATGCATCGCCAGTCAATATTTCGGGTGGATGGATCAACTACACTAAACAAATACCGAAATATGCCGATCAGTCAGTGCATAGTTCGGAGTGAATGACACAGTTGATCATATTTTCAAAGTGTCATTCTTCTAACGAAATAACAGAACTGTTTCTTACCCTATTCGGGTGATTATGGAGTTAAAGTGTGCGTGCGTGTGTGTGTGTAAATACAAGGTATGTGTTCACAAGGTAGGTTTCATGCTCAAAAATAACAATATATTAACGTAAACATAATTTATCATCAAGCACAGATACAACTGAAGTCGTATATGTTTACACTGATGGCGGGGCAAAACGTCGATCTGAAACCTTGCTGGGGTAATCTAACCCATCCTGTCACCGTGACTTCTTAAAATGGAAATTTGACAACTGGTAGGTTCGAAATCCGGTTTGGAGACGACCCCCCAAAGTACTGGAATCTTTACCATTCTGAGGAAGTGTTATCCCAAATATAACATATATGCAACATTTCTGATTAATATATATTCTGAAGAACATAAATTTTCTATTCGATTCCTATCATTTCTCAAACACGAATATGCCTTTTTGACAAATAAACGCATGTGTTTCCTTTAAGTATGAAAGTAGAGTTTAGTCTTTTTGTCAAAACAAGTCTTTGATTAAATATGAAAATTACTTCTGCAGCTGTGTCTAGTAAACGCATGTGCTTGATTCAAGTATGAAAGTAAGTTATGACTTTTTGCCAAACAAACGCTACTTTGGTTAAATTATGAAAGTAAGATTCGTCATTTTTGCAAAATATGCGCATATGCTTGATTCAAGTATGAAAGTAATTTATGCCTTTTTGCCAAACAAACGCTTATCTTTGGTTAAATTATGAAAGTAAGACTCGACATTTTTGCAAAACATGCGCATATGATTTACTAAAGTATGAAAGTAAATTGTGCCTCTTTGGCCTAATAAACGTATATGTTTTATCAAAGCATGAAAGTAAATTGACCAAACAAACTTTAAAAGAGAAACTCGTGGATAAGAAAGATTGATCTTTACACAATTTATCACAAAGCGTAAAACAACCACTTTCGACCAAAACTAATAAATGCTTAGCAACGGTGTATTATGGGATAACACACAGTTAGCGTGAAAGGGCATGTTCACATCTAAACACACTGCAACCTACAGAACCTACAATAGTTCAAGTAGTTTGATGATTAATACAGAGCCTAAAAAGAAACACTCTCTTAGCTTTCTAGATTGTCATTGTCTGACATTTTCCCTGTCAAACCCAAAGAGGTAAATTGATTTGGAACGAGAGATATCAAGTACATAAATGCCGACCAAGCTCCAGTTGTTTCTTGTACATATACTCATACCAGTCATGCATAATAAACACGCTGAATGGACACTAATGCATGACTTCCGGGTATTGTTTTCCGCACGTTTGACCAGCTGTTGTTGACCAATGGTAAACATAGAGTGTATTGTTCTGTCATCTGAATATTAACACAATCTACGATTTGATGAAACGATGGGCACGTTCTGGGGTCCTTTCGTGGGGAATGGTTAGATTTCACAGGACGTTTTAATAATGAGCACTGATGGAAATGAAACGATGCTGCAGTGTTTACCAAAAGAGTTTCAGTTATCCTTTCATGGCGTTTACAAGGGTATATTGCCTTTTTGGCCAGTGAAACCTGTTTCCGTTGATTATAGAGACTGGTCATTTTATATCCAGATATAACGCAAAAACATAACATTTAGGCTATGGAGTTTTATTTTCATCAAAATAGTTGTTGTACTCAGATACATGACGTTTTCATGTTAAAAAGTTCCGCTAATGCATCAGTTCACCTTGTTTGTAAGCCTAATAAACTAGGTACTAATTGCAACAAATTATTTCTAAGCTCTTAAACTACAGTCTGGAACCTTGACAGTGTAGTGATATTCTCAACACTTGTTGACATACATAATATCCGTAACTGTAAAAATATTATTCTGTAATATTTCCAGCATGATTTAGTTAACTGAGGTGTAATGATCATTTAAAAAATGCATAAAGAAAATTTGGAAAACATCGTTTGTGAAGAGACGATTACAGTTAAATATTTCATCACTTCTTCCTGATCATATTTAGATGACAAAATACCGGCATATCATCTTTGTTAGACATTTAGAACAGTTCTCACAAAGGTTATCTAAGATTGTCTCCACAAAAAGTAAAATCGTTTTTAAAAAGTATAAACTTTTTCCGTTTGAAAGATTCTGTTCCAGGTCTGGAAAACTATTCTAAGAAGTGTCAGCCAGTGTAAACATACACCTCTACTGAACAGTATACGAAACGCAATTTTTGAAAAACTGAAAATTTCATAAAGTAAGCGTTTATGTTTATGTCTTCTCTGTAGAAACTTGGCAAGAAGCCAGGGTTTCGTTTCTCTTGCTGTTCAGTATATGCCCTGTTCCGGTTTGTAATCTAGAGAGCAATTTCAAGAGAATGATTTTTATTTGTTGTAGGGTGCTGTCTTTAAAGTACATTTACTCAGACACGTCATACATTAAACAGCAGCGCAAAGGTGAAAACAATCTAAACAAATGGCATTCCTTGATGAAGCCAATATGGCAGCTGACAACGTCGCATTTTAAATGTTTCGTTAAATAATAACGTGTCAAGGATAACACAAAATGAAACAACATGTTAACTGCAATGTGAACAGGGCTCGTTAATTTTTCATTTAGCTTCCCCGTTAGTTTTCGTATTGTGTGGGCGGGACGTACGCTTTCAGATAGGTAGTTGTGGTCGTGTTAATAGTATTAATATTTAGTATTAATAGTAAATATTTTAAAAAAGAATACCACAGTCATAAATGCAAGAACGGTTGTAGCTATGGGTATGGTTTTCACGAACACTTGGTGTCCTAACTACCTGACAGATATTTATACAGAAGCGTATATAGTCTGAAAACTATTGATTATTGGCTTTTGAGCTGGACTAAGGACCATTGTGATGTTATTAGAATGACATACTATGGAAATATCAGTAACGCGATACTATTAACAATAGTTCTTAGCCAAAAGGAGTGAGTAAATGAATTTTGTTTTACGCCGCACTCAGCAATATTTCGGCGGTGTGTAAATAGTCGAGTCTGGACCAGACAATCCAATGACTAACAACATGAGCATCGATCTGCGCAATTGGCATGTGTCAACGAAGGCAGCGAGCCTGACTACCCGATCCCGTTAGTCGCCACTTACCACAAGCATAGTTGTCTTTTATGGCAAGCATGGGTTGCTGAAGTCCTATTCTACCCCGGAAATCCACAGGTCTAGCCAAAAGGAACTGTCACTGACATATAGTATTGCTTTTGTGAAGATATTCTTCTAGTATTGGGTGGTGAGGCAGTTTATTGGTTAAAGAGGTCGCTTTAGATCTAGGTTCCATTCCCCACATGGGGACAAAGTGTGAGGCCCATTTCTGGTGTCCCTAGCCGTGATGTTGCTGGAATATTGCTATAAGCTGTGCAAAAGCCATACTCACTCACTTTAACAGTCTGTCACTGTCCCATCGGCCAAGTTCGTACAGCAACCCTACTGTACTGCATTAAAAAGGTACAGATTCTGCAGATGTCTCAGAATTGCCCATCCCGTTGAAGTTGCTTTACCATTGGAATTTCCTTTTTACGCTTTGTGTTTTAACACACCTTACATATGAATCGGTCTGTAAGTGATGAGTATGGATCAGAAAATCCAGTGACTGGCATCATAAGTATCGATCTAAGTAACAGGGATAGGATGGCACGTGTCAACCAAATAAGCGAGCCTGACCATTCGATTCTGTTACATCCCTCTTACAAGAATAGTTTGCTGAAGACCAATTGTAAGTTTATTATGGGCAACTTAATGCCATAAACGTAGGAGTAATTCCAGTGCTGAATTGTGCAGAGACCCCTCGTCATTACAAGAATGCCGTTAGCGAAAAGAGAACGCATGTCCAGCCCACAGGCAGCACTCGTCATTCTTCACATTTATACTGCTGTCTGGCCTTGCATGACAGTCTTCCAGCCATGCAACAACAGCCTATAAACACACCAATCAAGTAATGGACCGGAACATCCAATTATATATAGGTTTAATTTACGAAGAACAAAGGGTCTCTTGCTTACGAGTAAAATGAAAACGCTTGGGAAATGAATTTCATGAATTGTTTCCGACTTTGCTGTCCAAAATACTCACTTCCTGATTGTACTTCTACGAATGTCAATGCCCAACAATCCCGTTCATTCCTTGGTCCAGCAGATTGCGATGAATCATATAAGGTCATCACTCTTGATGTTACTTTAATGTGACTGAGAGGGTTGGTGCTCATGATATCAACGCTAGATTGTCTGGAGAGGATTCAGAGCTCAGCAGCAAGGTGAATATCTGAGATCCCTATAGAACACCAGTTGTCAAAGTCTTGCACTGGATCCCTGTGTCCGATCGTATTGTCTACAAGAATCATGACTGTTCAAGCTGAAATACCACAGACTGTGACGTAATCTTCAAGTTGCAGAGGATTCAGAACTCGGTCAAACTTTAAATATAAACTTTGATGGGGGGATCATGGACCATAATAAGTCGGGAGAATTTCAATTGAAATCTCAATGACAATGACGTCAAGAGTCCACAAGCGGGACAGGGGTCAAACGACCATGTCACAAGCTCAATAACGGGTATGTCCACCATCGGCATTGCGAACAGCAGTGCATCTGCGACCCTTATGGGTCACACCTATCCATCTGTCCGGTCTTGATGTTGTTACACGTAGACGTATAAGAACGTGGCCGATCCATGACGTCATTTGTGTTCTGGTAGCGTCTCACCAGTGCAGAAATGGTGTTCCGGTGGCAGTGGAAATGAGCAGCCACTTGTCATTGAGACATTCGCCCACGGGCCATCCCAATGGCCTCATGACGTTGTGCAGACGTTAGCCTTGGCATGTTATGCGTTTCAATAGTCGTTTAATTTTTTGAACGATCGTACGGGCAGGGGTCGGGCTTTCCAAAGTGATAGTGCTGTGTGGCATTCATTTGCTCTTTACGTCTCAAGGACGTAACCACTGATGTCACGGAACGTGATTCGTGCGTGCATGTTGGATACATGTCACTAATCTCTGAGTTTAAATCCTTATGTGTCTACACACGTTTGATGAATTTAGATTTTTAATTTTTGTATGCACAGTTTCTTTATGTGCCTGGTACATGTTGTTGTCATGGTTGAAAGAAAACCCATCTTATGCCTCCACCTTGTTAAACCTTTTTTTAAAAAAAACGCAGAGAATCACTGATTTACGATATCAACAGAAAACAACCGGATAACCTTTAACTTCTTTCGAATAGTATAGTATACAATAAATCACTATCATTGTTACATAAACCAGTCAGTTGTATCGTCACTGTAAAGGAAGAAATCACTTTGTGGTGAAAAAAATCATTGTACGTTCTGCTTGTGATTTGATTTTGAGTCACAATCGATAAGCAGATTCTTCAAAATAGGAAAAATAGTGTTTTATTGATGGAGTAAATACCGTGCTGATTTATCGACTAGTATCAGTCTGGTACATAAGCACGTTGATATCATGTCGGTGTGAAATGTTTTTGTGAGTTTTATTGTGCAACAGAGTTTGGGGGCTCGAATGATATTCCAGCCCAATACAGATAATCAGATTACCTAGAACATCATTTTAACGACGTTTAATAACGAGCTATGTAGTAAGAGCTTTTTATATGGCTTTAGTTATTTGATTTTATAGTGTTTTACATTTCCTTTGACAATAATTTCTACAATAACAGTTAGCACAGTAGAGACCTTCATAAATATATAGAGAGCATTGGCATCGATTGTTAGAACAAAATACGCCGAGTTTGATGATGGCAAGAAAATAAAAACTAAATAGGCTTTGGGTTAGGCAGTGGGTCTCTGGGTTTCAATTCCCATATGCGTGAAATGTGGAACTGCTGGAGTATTACTATAGAGGCCGTAAAACCGTATTCACTCATATTCCAACTGAATGAATGTTGTTTTACGACTGGACAATTTTGACGGATTAAACGCTGTTGTATACATCAATCTTAAATCTACGCTTGTGTTAAGGTATGGGCATTACTATCACCTTAGCGGTACGGTCGCTTTGTGCAACGAATCAGTAAATATACGTGGACCGGACAAACCAGGGGTTGATGTCATGAACATCGTTTGGATATGTCACAGTCTCCTCCATCTCTTACATTTATTTGATTGTTTGGAATGCTGGATATCTGTCAGGAATCCTGTCACGGTTAAGGGACTAAAATTTGTACAGTCATTAGAAACAAATCAGAACACTTAGCATGTCAAAAGTTTCTTCATATCCTACACGTCAACTTTCAAAAATATATATGAGGAGGAGGAGGACATTTCAAAATGTGATGCATCGGTAACCAAAACTGACTAAATATTTCATTTTTCTCAAGTGAGCACTTGATTAGAATTTGCATATGTCTATCATGGGTGAATAATACACGTGAGGCAAGATCCGCTAACCTGTCCGCGAACACCTCGTATCTTGATAAGTTATTCATTAACACATACATGACACAGTATCTCATGGTGCCAATCACTGGATAATCTGGTCCGAACTCGATTACTTACAGACAGCCGTCTGACAACCGTAATATTTCTGATCGTCATCGACTCTGAAAACAGCAGGTCTACACAACAACATGTTCCAACAAGTCACGAATAAAGTCAAGATGAACAGCAATTGTACGCCACGTCGTTACCAGTATGACTACAGTACATTATATACACCAGCTGTAACTAAGAAAGCGAATTCTTTATACAGATGTAATAAACTGACTTAAGTACTTACAGAATCAGAGATGAAAACAACTCCCATGTGTGTAGTGTTTTTGCCTCTCTTGGTCCCTCATTTCACTAGCTGCAGTCGATTATGCACTGTAATTAGCGTTATTAGTTATGCGCGCAAAGTTTTTGATCAAATCCCCAGAGATTTTACCTGAGTTCAGTTACTCTTCTCACACTAGTATTTATTTGTGCAGTTTGACTGTGACGTCAATGCATTAAATCCATTGTTTCATTTCTCATACGTGAAAGTCATTGTTCTGTAGGTTCCATCTTCATTTGTCTTCAGTGCATTTTGCCAACACTGCGAAAAATGCACCCGTTACATTTATTGGGGACTAGTCTAACGTATTTTGTGTGTTTTTATTACTTTTTTCTCTGTTGAAACTAATTAACTAGACGTCATCGCATTTAAAGTGGTCTGTGGAGGGCAAGGAATAACTGTAGTTGGCACTGAAACACTTGCAGATTCAGTGAGTGAGAGTTATTTTATGTCGCATCAGATGTCGTTTTAAATAATTGATGGGGGCATTAGATGATGATGAAAAATGTTCCATATAGTGAGTAAGTGAGTTAATATTTAACGTCACATCGGCAATATTTCAGCCATATCGTGACGGCGTTCCATATAGAAATAACACACACACACACACACACACACACACACACACACACACACGAATTGTTTTCAGCAGTTGTGGGATCTTACCATTATGTATTTAATATTGACATTGCTTCTCTTCACACTCATCAAGAATAAAATTGTAAACCCGAGGAATTTTAAATAATACCGATACGCATCTACTGGAAATTTTAAGCTAGACCATACGTCCTAACTCCAATGCAAATATTTCACGCGCAAATACATTTGCATGAATAATGTGGAGTGAGTTTTAGTTTTAACTAGCTATATTCCAGCAGTGTCAAGTGGGAGAACGTCATAATCGACTTTTAAACACTGTACCCACGTGGGGAATGTATCCGGGTATCTTGGTTTTGCTGGGATCCTTAGTAACTAACTCGACTATACAGATACGCAAAGGACATGAAAAAAGAAGTAGACAAAGAACGTACGCAATAGCCTCCAATATGGCTGGCTACACGTTCTACCCACGCCGCACACCCCACATACATTCGCATACTTGCAACGAACGGCACGTTCAATACAGGTAAACAAAATTCACTGCCAGGAAAAATACCCGTACTGAACTGTACTGATCAAAAACTGCCAAAACACCCAAACAGACATTGTCAGCACACTTTTCGGCGCGGCGCCCGTGCGTCACACAAAAAGCACGTTTGTCTGGTACAACTGACTTCTGTATATGCTGACGCAAACAACGAAAGCGAGAGCTTGGAGTTTGGATCGCATGTTATTCATGAACAGTGTAGAACCAACATTAAATATTAAAGAATTACTTCAAAATATGTTTTATATGGTAACTCCCATGTCAGTAAAACGGGAGGATAAAAAATAAGGTCGACAAGTTAATCAATATCGATTATATATTATTCGTTGGGTAAACAGTACATCACAGGTGAGCACACACACCCCTCGGGTTAACACAGGTGTATAGCAGACGCAATCAATAAACGCGATTTCGTATAATTAACAAATAGTAAACTGATAACCAGTGCTTGTGTAATTAAATGACGCATAGCAAGGCCTTACCTCTGGGAATTATTACATTATTACATTAAAGAGAATCCCCAATAGCTTTAACAATGTTGGGCTATATCTCCGTTTCAAAGTTCACATACACGTAAATCATTTATTGCTGTCCTACATGTACATTTGTTACGTTATCGATAACAATTAGTACCATAGAATAAAGGATGATATGTCGTTTTGGTGGTAGGTTCACATTGTTCATTTTGAAACTTTAGAATGAATGGGATCACGTCGCCAGATCAGCACGTAAAGGTAGTGAGTGCTGTCATGGAGACACACACAAAAGATGCTGGAATGTTGACAGACAGAAATACAGGGTCAACAAATGCAAGTAGTGCTGCCAAACAGACACGTACAGAGTTTACAAATGCATGTAGTGCTGCCAGACATACACATAAAGGATGAACAGATGCAGGTAGTGCTGACAGACAGACACATACAGAATTAACAGATGCAGGTAGTGCTGCCAGACAGAAATACAGGATCAACAAATGCAAGTAGTGCTGCCAGACAGACACATACAGAGTTTACAGGTGCATGTAGTGCTGCCAGACAGACACATAAAGGATGAACAGATGCAGGTAGTGCTGCCAGACAGACACATACAGAATTAACAGATGCAGGTAGTGCTGACAGACAGAAATACAGGGTCAACAAACGCAGGTAGTGCTGCAAAACAGACACATACAGAATTAAACGATGCAGGTAGTGCTGCCAGACAGACACATAAAGGATGAACAGATGCAGGTAGTGCTGCCAGACAGACACATACAGGATGAACAGATGCAGGTAGTGCTGCCAGATAGACGCATACAGGATGAACAGATGCAGGTAGTGCTGCCAGACAGACACATACAGAATTAACAGATGCAGGTAGTGTTGACAGACAGAAATACAGGATCAACAAATGCATGTAGTGCTGCCAAACAGACACATACAGGATGAACAGATGCAGGTAGTGCTGCCAGACAGACACATAAAGGATCAACAAATGCATGTAGTGCTGCCAGACAGACACATACAGGATGAACAGATGCAGGTAGTGCTGCCACACAGACACATAAAGGATGAACAGATGCAGGTAGTGCTGCCAGACAGACACATAAAGGATCAACAAATGCATGTAGTGCTGCCAGACAAACACATACAGGATGAACAGATGCAGGTAGTGCTGCCAGACAGACACATAAAGGATCAACAAATGCATGTAGTGCTGCCAGACAGACACATACAGGATCAACAGATGCAGGTAGTGCTGACAGACAGACACATAAAGGATGAACAGATGCAGGTATTGCTGCCAGACAGACACATACAGGATGAACAGATGCAGGTATTGCTGCCAGACAGACACATACAGGATCAACAGATGCAGGCAGTGATGCCAGACAGAAACATACAGGATCAACAGATGCAGGCAATGATGCCATACAGGCACATACAGGATGAACAGATGCAGGCAATGATGCCAGACAGAAATGCCAGAACCATATGTAGTGATCTTTGTTTTCATAACGTTGGGGACTGATCACAAGTGGTGACGGATATCGCCTTAGTTCTGCAGATTATACGCGAATTTAAACTTTCAAACTTTCAAGACTTGTAACAAACAAATAAACATCGTACAAATCTTTAACAGAAGAACAAACATGCAAAAGTGTCATTTTTCACATACAACATGGGTTACACCTCAAATCGTGGAGATAAAATCTTGGATGCATGTTAAAATGCATTGAGAAGAGACGCATCGTAACGTTAGAAACATATCTGTTACAAATATGGAACATGATAAATATATCTGATTGTATGACGGTATGATTTGATTATGAACTTGCACCTTCCTATGACTGAGACTCACCTTGGCCTCCATACGAATAGTGGCATGTTCGTTGGATCTGAGTTCTTTCTCCAGGCTGTCCCACTTCCGGGTTATAGTGGCACGCCGCCGACTAGCGTCGGTGATGTGGGGGAGTTGTCTTTTAATGCTCATTGCGGGAAACACCTTATTTCGACTCCCCGCCATCATGGAGAAGTCACCTGGAAACAAAAGCTATCCAGATAATATTCATGTACCTGGAATGATTGTGTGGAAAATGTTCTGAAACTGCGTAGAGAACGTCATAGGGTTCTTCTTCAAATGGGTGTATCAATGTCCCTACTTTCAAACCCATGAAGATCCGGGTAAGAATTGATCTTCAGTAACCCATGCTTGTCGTGAGAGGCGACTAGCGAGATCGGGTGGTCAGGTTCGCTGGTTTGGTAGACTCATGGCATCGGTCCCCAGTTGCGAAGATCGATGCTCATAAACCACGGATTGTCTGGTCGAGACTGGAATACTTCCAGACCGCCGCTATACAGCTGGAATATTGCAGATTGCGGCGTATGACTTATCTCACTCACTCACTCCTATACTCAAGTCCTCAGTGATCTTTAATGACAAAGAGTTTTTGACACACATGAACAGGCGGTGGTCACATTTGATGCACCATATACTCAAATGTTATTTCAAGTTAGAAATTGACTTGCCTAGCATGTCTTTATGACAAGTGGCACCGATGGGGCAGGATATTCACTACTGAACACTTGCACGTGACATATTAGGGATCTTACAGAGGATTATATTTGCCAGCATAGTTTGCTTATCATATAACGCATGGGTGTTGGTGTATTTCTTTGCTCTAGAATCAATAACATAAAAAATGTATGCATGTCAAGTTGAGCCGAAGGTAACCTGAGAAAATGAACAGGCAGTATAGCGTATTTTTTATGTATTGTAGATGTATTGGTTTGCGAAAATAGTATGGCTTTCAACTTTTAAATAAATTACAAACGTTAAATATCATCAAACTGTCGTTCTCCAAACCGGGTTCGTTTTCTCCGTAGATATAAGTAGTCGTACGGAATACAGTATTAATACATCAAAATGTATTGGGATGCTTTAACTGGCTAAGGCGTGGTAAATATAGAGCGTCATTCGGTTTTGATGCAGTGAGGAAAATAGCTGTTACAAGTATATGAATAGATCAATGAAACTCGATGATGACACCAGGTGTTCGTGAAAAGAGCAAGAACATCCAGTCCACGGGTAACATTCGTCACTCAGAGAATTTGCCTAAAATGTTAGTATTTTTATCTGCCGCCGCAGTTTTTGAATAAATCAGACAAAATATTATCTATGAAACGAAAATCCAAATTGATCTTTTTAAATTTTCACTCATGTGCAGAAGTGCTGAGGTTCTAAGACGTACACGTAAAGAAAGAACGTTAAGGAATTTGGTTTGTTGCAGGGTCATTACGGTCAGTTTTATGCCTCAGACCAAACATTTTTATCTGTGTCAGCATAACTAAATTAGCCTGCCATACAGACCCTGAAGCAGATATACCCAGTGCAACCCGTGCACGTCTAGGATGTGTGGCGAGGCTAGATTACCGCAGTTTCATGAATGAAGAAAGATGTTTATTGTATTTATAATCTTAATGTAAAAAATTCAGAGATTAGCTGTTAGTCTATGATTAAATATGCTACTGAGGTTATGATGCATCTCAGGGGTTTCAGTCCACCTGCAGAAACATCGCAGTGGGTTAAATATAGAATAAAGACGGTATTCAGAGTGTTCAGAAATTAGCTAGGTTAGATAAGTATGAACGACATTTCATATAGAAACTCGCCACTGAACTCGGGTCCTCGGCGTGACTCCCACAGCCCCAACGAGTAACGGATAGCCGAGAGTGCGTCTGGCATCTGAATGGCGAGTACGGATAGATCTGAGAGAGATTGACCTCCGAGTGACGGATAGATGTGAGAGAGTCTGACCTCCGAGTGACGAATAGATGTGAGAGTCTGACCTCCGAGTGACGGATAGATGGTGAGAGTCTGACCTCCGAGTGACGGATAGATCTGAGAGAGATTGACCTCCGAGTGACGGATAGATGTGAGAGAGATTGACCTCCGAGTGACGGATAGATCTGAGAGTCTGACCTCCGAGTGACGAATAGTCGTAAGGGTGTCTGACCTCTGAATAACAGGCTCGAGAAAGCTTGACCTCCACTCAGCGTACAAATTTGGGAGATGCTTAAGTGTTAAAAATTTAACTGGCCATAACTATTCAACGGCTTTAAACTACCGAATACAGTACAGAACAACATACCAAACGATGGTGAGTTCAGGTCACAAATCAGGTGAAACGTTGTGTCCGACGATTCCTTCAGTGCCTGACCGTGTTTGGGAGCTTGACTAATGAGAGTTTCTAGGACGTCAGTCTTGCCCCACAACGGAGCATATGTGATACATGTGATCTCATCTCAGACACGTCAATTTGTTCAAATTTGTTCACCAACAGAAAATGGGATATGTCGTGTGACTATTATACTTCTGGCGCAAGTCAAAAACAATGGCATGTCATCCCCGGAAAAAAGCAACTTTAAGGCAACTTTGACCTTCTTAAATAGCATGTCCTAAAGAAATGCGAGTGAGTGAGTGAGTGAGTTTAGTTTTACGCCGCATTCGGCAATATTCCAGCTATATGGGGGCGGTCTGTGAATAAACGAGTCTGGACCAGACAATCGAGTGACCAACAACATGAACATCGATCTGCGCAATGGGAACCGATGACATGTGTCATTCAAGTCAGCAAGCCTGACCACCCGATCCTCTTACGACAAGTATAGTCGAATTTTATGGCAAGCATGAGTTGCTGAAGGCCTATTCTACCCCGGGACCTTCATGGATCTAAAGAAATGCGATTGGTTGATTGGTTGGTTGGTTGGCTTACACCACACTCAACAATATGACAGGTGTAAATCGGATGTCTGTACACAATCGAGTCTGGACCAGACAATCGAGTGACTGACATCGAGAAACGTGAACAGAGTATGTGTTCATGAATCACTATCAAATACGAGATGATGAGTGCATCCTGTCATACTTATCTTATAAGTAACCACCCCAGGCCAGGATTATTCCCAGTGCATCATTTACCGATCCACACCAAACTTAAATATTCAGTACCGAGGTATCTGCCCCAGATGTATGTAACTATGCACACAGAGAGAGAGAAAAAGAGAGAGAGAGAGTACATTAAGTCAAGTGCGGATATAAGTGAGGATGTTCATATGAGTCTTTCAGTGAGAAGTTTAGCTGGTGTCGCGATGAAATCCCGCCAGTTACTAGACCTTTCCCCAGAATGAAATAGATGAATCTTTAGAAAGAGAAACAGGCAAATAGACTGAAAGACAGATACTTTAATACATAAGCACCCTCTCCAATATCTCGTTACTATTTTTCGGATGGTCTTTTCACCGACGGAAATAAGACTTCACTTCACTCCAATCAATCACTTAAAACAATACACTGTGGTTCTAATAATACATTATTCTTCATTGATAATGACACATAGTTCGTCCTATGCAAATGGTGTCTCATCAGATTTACATTAATTAGAATGTTTAACGCCTTACTCACAGCAGGGATAATCTACAACATCTCTATAGGCTCCCTGCTCAGAGTTTTCCTGCTCTGTGGCAGAGGCCTGTAAATAATCGAGTCTCAACCAGACAATCTCGTGATTGACATCTTGAGCATCGATCTACGCAACTGGGATACGATGACACGTGTCAACCACGTCAGCAAACCCGACCATCTGATCCCCTTAGTCGCCTGTTGCTACAAGCATTGGTTGCTGAAGATCAGTTCGCACCCCCTCCGCGGGTTAAATGAACAGCTTGTGAAATTACAGTCAAGCTTTTGCATACTTTGTACCAGTCAAACTTTAAATACTTATAATCTTCATATCATAGAAGAAATAAACATTATCGAGTCAGTATTCGAGTTCAAATTACAACGACAGAACCACAAGGTAACTTCGATGCCCTGAGACTTATTTGACATTTAGGACCATTCACTGCACCTGGCCATTTACATCAATAAAACATTATCACGGATATAGACAAAAGGTGATCAGCATCATACTTGATCAGATCAGGTTATCTTCATGTCAAAATACATCTTATCAAAGTGTACATCATATGGAGAGTGGAGATTATAATTGTGGTACTGACACAGGCAAAAGATATATAAAATGGGTACCCGGTGGGATGAAAATTTAAAGAGTTTACGACACATGACATTCACGTTCTCTGGGTCTGATAAACGTCAGAATGAGCACCTTTAGAAGGAGTGACTTTAGTTTTACCCTGCATTCAGGGATATTCCAGTTATGTGGGGGGATCTGTAAATAATCGAGTCGGGACCAGACAATCCAGTGATCAACAACATGAGCATCGATCTGCGCAGTTGGGTACAGATGACATGTGTCAGCCAAGTCAGCGAGCCTTGCACCTGATCACCCGATCCCGTTTGTCTCCTCTTACGACAAGCATGGGTTACTGAAGAGCATTTCTAAAACAACATTGTTAAAAGAGGTCGAGTTTGACAAATCACATTACTATGGACAAGTGTTTTAAGACAGCTGACATGCACATTTACACTTATAACTAGTATTTAGAACTTCTGAAGCCTTGACGATTTCGTCATTTTCTTGGATAGTTGTAGCGAGTTAAAGTTTTCATAACATTTAAGACCATTATTTCATTCATATAGCTAGACGAACAAGCCCATACATAGTACACAAGGCATTTGCGCAAAACATAAAACATTACATAAACAGTGTCAATCAAATGCCAACATATTTCTTTTGGCATAAAGAGCGGTAAAAGGTATGTGAATGGATCATAAAAAACATATCTCATTACAGCGAAATGGAAGGTGAAATCCAGGACACAGGGCCGGTTGAACTCCGAAGTTTGTGATCTCCCTACACCAGCAGCGTGTAAGGAGTTCATCTCAGTCATTCTTCAGAGTTCCGTAAATCGCCAATTCAGACACTATCAATGTCCGGTTTCAATCAGCTAACTTTGTTTTGTTCTTCTGTCGCAAAGTGTAATTTTCAGAAGTTTTGCCCACAATGTCTAGAGAGGAGAAGGGCCATATACATGTATTCAGTTAAGACATCAAGATGTGAATATGTGAAAATAATTAAGTATTCAAATGAAATTACATTTGCGTAAAGTATTATTTGAGTACTTGTTCAGCGCAGTTGTTGAATAGGTGGTGGGATAGCATGGTGGTTAAAGTGTTCACCCGTCACACCGAAGGCCTAGGTTCGATTCCCCACATGGGTACAATGTGTGAAGCCCATTTCTGGTGCCTCCCGCCGCGATATTTCTGGAACATTGACAAAATGCGGCGTAAACTAAAGTCAGGCACTCAGCTGTCGAATACATAATATCACTAAAAGATATTATTGAACATCAGGCACAATATCGTCACGCCGAAGACACGGGTTTGATTCCCCACATGGGTGCAATGTGTGAAACCCATTTCTGGTGTCCCCCGCCGTGAAATCGCTGGAATATTGCTAAAAGCGGCGTATAACCATACTCGCTCACCCACTCACTCAGACACAAAAAATATACTGAAAGGCATAATTCTTCTGTTTCTTAGTTTTGTGACCTATGAACTCACTCACGTCTTTTGATCTATTTCGCCTCCATTTCTCTGCCCCGTTGCATGGAAGCAAACCTCCACCCCCCTATATTTCTTCCTCAGCAAAGATTCTTTCACATTTTTCATCTTTGACATATTGTAACTTTACTGGTTGTGTAGCAACCCATGAACATATACAACACATCAATTGAATAACTGACATCAAAATGTATGCAAAAACATGTTCGTGTGCGCCATACCTATTCTTTTCAAAATGGCCTCCATTTGGTTGGAACCACCCGCTGGGACACAAGGACACTAACAGACACATTGTTGAGATATTGTGTAAAGACAGAACTGCAAGTGGACGATTGCATGTGCATTTGCGAAACGTCAGTACTTACATTATAACCAGATTGTCTAGAACCGCCATGATAATCCACCGTTTCTTCATTTTGCTGACATGAATCCATTATTGATTTAAAACTACCTTCCTTTGGTATCAAGTGAAGTCACGTGGTCGCGAAATTCTCCGATATCGGATGACATTTGAAGAGTTCATTAAAGGGAGACAAGGAAGATTTATCTATAGTCTACTCAGATACACTTGTTGTCCGTCTAGGTTAGAACGAAGACCTGTCAAACTTCTTTCAACAATGGTGTGTTTTGCCTGTATCAAAATGTAACCCAAATATCAAATAATCACAAATATTATACTGTTTGTTTGGTTCATTTTGGTTATATTAAAGTCTCAGTTGAGAGGGGCGGTGGGGTAGCCTTATGATTAAAGCGTTTGCCAGTCACGCCGAAACTCGGGCTCGATTCTCCATACGGGTATTATTCGTGAAGCCCACTTCTGGTGTCCCCAGCCGTGATATTGCTGGAATATTGCTAAAGGTGTCGTAAAGCTAAACTTACTCACTTAAGTGGGCATACAGTGTTTGCCAATTTGCGCCGGACAGCTAAAATTAATGTAATTTGTTGTACAGATACAAAGTCACTGCTATTATTTTACTAGGCATCGGATTGTGTTTCCTTGTACCCGTGTGAGTAGCGAGGTTAGTGCTATACGGAGTAGCAAGGTTAGTGCTATACGGAGTAGCGAGGTTAGTGCTATACGGAGTAGCAAGGTTAGTGCTATACGGAGTAGCGAGGTTAGTGCTATACGGAGTGACGAGGTTAGTGCTATACGGAGTAGCGAGGTTAGTGCTATACGGAGTAGCGAGGTTAGTGCTATACGGATCACTATCTCAATGGTTAACAGGCTACGTCATACCTAAAGACGTTAAAATATGGTACTTGTTTGTCCCTGCCTGCCGCTCGGCATTAACGGGTACAACAAGGACTGGTCTACTCAGTCAGTATAATGTGTCTGAGTGGGGTATTCATACCTAGCAAGCATGCTCAGTGAGCTTGCACTATAAACCAGTTTAAATCTGGGCTAGTACAAGTAGCCACACACTCACATGCCCGTCGTCGTAGGAGCAAACTATTCTAAAGTACGACGTTAAGCACCATTTCACCTCACCTAACCTCACCTAACCTCACCTAACCTCACCTAACCTCACCTAACCTCACCTTAATGGTGATAGGTCTAAGGATAATGGTGCCGCAACAGTTTGGTGAGATTGGCTGGTACTAGTGGGGTTCCAGTTCATTGAAATAATCGAATATTGGTCGTAGTGATCAAACGACCAAGAAATCACATTTGCTCATAATCGAACACAAACGATTTTGTAACTACTATTTTAATCCTTGAAACACTTCCAAGGTGTCAGGGTGTGAGAAAAACTTAAATTTAATTCTTAGGAAACTCACTTCAGTAAGTCATCACTAAGTATTTCTTTAACACTTCAGGACGTTTTTATTCATGATATATTAGTATAGTTATTAATCATCACTTTAAAGTAGCACAATGCATCATGCTATATATGCAATAACAACCTGAATTGGAAAGTCCGAAAAATGACGCTAACCAATATTTTTCGATAATTGTTCATTGGTAATGAAGCAATCATCAGTTCAGATATTTCAACCAATTCCCATCACTAGCTTGTACCGGTATAAACCTCATATATTATACAGTGTACAGTTTCTTATGTTGTGAGTGATTGAGTGAGTGAGTGATTGAGTGAGTGATTGAGTGAGTGATTGAGTGAGTGATTGAGTGAGTGAGTGAGTGAGTGAGTGAGTGAGTGTTTCAGTGAGTGGGTGGGTGGATGGGTGAGTGAGTGAGTGATCGAGTAAGTGAGTGAGAAAGTGGGTGGATGTTTGAGTGATCGAGTGAGCGCGTGATTGGAGTGAGTATAGGCTTATCCTGCTTTAAACAAGATTGTAGCAATATCATAGACGGGGACTATATATATGCCTCAAGCATTAACGAGTAAGCACTGACATCTCTTGGCAACCCAAGTTGCCAGTAGCACTTGAATGGTTATCGCGTCAGCTGTGAGGTCAGTTATGGAAAGTCTGCCAGGTATCGTGGAAGTATATGTTCAATTTGTTCAAGAATGTTCTTGCTACAATACGATTTGTGATCACGTGATGGTTAGTAAAACTTCAGTCGAGCATGACAGGAAATCTGCCAGTGTCACAGATCCTCATGTCATGCTTCTACGTGACAATCAAGGGTATTTTTCAATACAACATACGCCATAACTCATTCGTGTGAGGTAACTAGCTAATTTAAATCTATATTGGTACTAAAAACACTGCCACTTCTATTGTAGGTGAAGTAAACTTTCACTTAATTCTTCTAACGAAAACCATTTGTCTTCCGTTGTCAACCAATGCTCAAAATAATTTATTTATTACTTCTACATAATGTCAGGAAAAAATATAAACGTCTGATGTTTTCTGTAAAACTCATGCAAAATGTATATTTATGGATGTTTTCTGTGACAAAGGCCTTTTAGTGAATAAAACGACGGTCTGTCGGTCGACCTCTGTTTGTCTGTCTTCCCATCGTAGATTTCACCCACGCAAACATCTAGGACCTGCATAAACTCCGGCTTTCATCAATGTGTGAAAATATAGCGATTCGGTGAATTTGTAATCATTCTCATCCTTCAAGGGATTGTGGGGTAGCCTAATGGTAAAAGCATCCGCTCGTCACGCCGAAGTCCCGGGTTTGTTCCCCACATGGGTACATTGTGTGGAGCCCATTTCTGGTGTCCTCCGCCTTGATATTGCTAGAATATTGATAAAAGCGGCGTAAAACCATACTCACTCACATCCATCCAGTATAGTGTCTTCTTAGTTTGCCATCAGCTGACAAGGTTTTACAGGCTCGTTCGCTGCAGCAAGGTGTCCACTCACATCGTCGTTATACTTTGGTGATTTAATAACAAAATAAGTCACCGCGGCTTTTTTGCACGAAACACAACGTCTATTTAATTTGTTTTAAAACTAAAATGTTCACTCACTTCTATTCTAATTAAAGAAGTCAATCGCGTGAAAGGTTTTGCACCGTGTATCGTGTATATGATGGCATAGATGGCATCTTGAAGACACATTGTTAGGAGACATATTTTCGAGAAGAAGATTATTGACAGTGAATATCTGCAATGTCCCTAAGGGGTTCAGTTATATTGTATGTTGTAAGTTGCTTTTTTTCTTATTTTAACAAGCTTGCCAAGCATGAATCTAAAACATACTCTAGAATGGATCACATTTTAAAAAGAGACAAAACAATTTCTGTAATTGTAATAAAACTCCAGTAACTAAAAGACTCCTTTGCGAACACCTGGTGTCCCGTGTTCAGGATACATTCCGATTCCTAATATTCTTGTAATTTCATATGTCCGTTGACGGGTTTTGTCGTTCATGCTTTTCTCTTAGGTTGGTATTTGTCAGTTTAAAATTGAGTTTTGAATAAACTAGCGAGATCAATTATGAATGATCATTCTCTCTCTCTCTCTCTCTCTCTCTCTCTCTCTCTCTCTCTTGCATTTGTGTTATACAGCTGAGATCAAAATTTCTGTTTAATTTGATTATTACACTCTAAGGCCATCAAATAGTCATAACTTAAAGGGCAGTGGGGTGGTTAAGTTGGTGATTAAAGCGTTCGCTCGTCACGCTGAAGACCCGAGTTCGGGTTCAATTCCCCACATGGGCATACCACTGGAATATCGCTAAAAGCGGCGTAAAACGAAAGTCACTAACTCACATAACCTGTACATGTTGAACATGTTTTCACATCAGCTGCTATGTATCTAGAACACATGTATTGATGATATTATTTATGATATTTCATGATATATTTCATGATCATGATGGTTTTCATGAACCTGTGGTCTCACAGATAAAGGGTCTGCTCGTCATGCTGGAGACCCGGGTTCGATTCCCATCATGGGTTCAGAGTATGAACTCATCGGCTCCCCACAGCGACACAACGTTTCTCATAACGAGTTTATTTATAAAACTCTTCATATTGAGATTCTGTCTTCACTAAGTGAATTTCTGGGTTTTTTGTACTGATCACAGCTGGGAAAGTTATTCAACAGTTCCTATTAATGTTAAATAGAACGTTAAGATAACGTGAAAAACGTTAGCATCAAATATATTTTACCTTGTGGCGACGTAAACATAACGTCCCAGAACGTCAGGTAACAACGCTATGACAACGTAAGTGGGAATAAACATTATAACGTTGTAGCAACGAAAGCACCGCGTTGTGACAAGTGAGTGAGTGAGTTTGTTTTTACGCCGCTTTTAGCAATAATCCAGCGATATCACGGCGGAGGACACCAGAAAATGGGCCTAACACATTGTACCCATGTGGGGAATCGAACCCGGGTCTGTGGCGTGACGAGCGAACGCTTTAACCACCAGGCCACCCCCGCCGCCCCACCGTTGTGACAACGCCGGATAGATAACTAGACTATCCAGTACTCAAGGGAAAAGAACATTTACGACAATGATTCATACCAATAAACAATGCAATAAGAATACCATCGTCATATGGGGGATTCATTTGCCTGAAACGAATAAACAAATTGATATTGTTTTAACAGTTTTATCTTTTCAATTTTACTTATTAATTAAGTTTATTTTGTTTATTGTATTTTATTTTGTTTGTTTTTTTCATTTTGTTTTGTTTATTTCATTTCATTTTGGAAAAAACGTATGTGCACTGCTGTGGAAACCTATTAAGGATGTCAATTTCCTTAAAACAACGTTCTATCGCAACGTCTGCTGTGAAAATATAAAATGCACACATTATATATCAGAAAGTTCAAAATGTCATGCTAAGACTGAGTTGGTCGGACATACGTATGGCCATTAACATTAAACTTTCACCATTGTATATGTCACGATAACGAAAGCGATATTTGATATCACGGGATATACCAAATCTGCATCGCATGACTTTCCTGACCTGGCATCTATTATTGATGATTGTCGTGGCCCCGTGAGGTGTTTAAAGGAGCATTAGTAAAAATTGGATAAAGGAAAACAGTCCGTGATGGGAAGCTTATCGACACCAGTAACAAGGACCATACCTTATTCAGTGTCATGTTCTGCAGTGGTCTTAACTGATAATTTATCACTGCTGAGCACACCCTGAATCATTGTTGCTAGGCAACGTATGCTCGTGATATAGCCTGGTATGATATACATGCACCTTGTACTTATGGCTTTCCCAGTATTACAAAATATCGACTTATAATTATTGATAGATGAAGACACACACACACACACACACACACACACACACACACACACACACACACACACACACACACATACACACACACTGATCTATGTAGAATTATATTCACAAATAACTTACTTAAGCGCCCCCTGACATATCTCACGATTGAATAAGCCCCGATCTTAACCATTTGGAGCATATGAGGTACATGACTGGTCTTCATGTGGAAAAATGGGATCCTCCTGTACAGAATCTGACCCAAGTGAAAGCTGCTTTACAGGAGGAATGGCTTAACCTCGACTATCGCTTCAGAGGATCAGGAAGCAGACTGGGGGTATGAGGAGGAGAGTGCTGGATTTCATACAGTCACGAGGTTACACTTGATACTGACCTTGAATCACCTAGTCAACACTAACCATTCCAGGGCTGTACCTATACACACATGCTTTTGTATGAACACCAGTGTTGCTGTTTTAATGAACAATTATTATCAAAAAATCAACATAGATGTCAAAGCATCATACAGGTAAAACAATACTTCTCATGGTCAACCCGCGAAGTTTTGTGAACGTGTTGAAAACCTATCACTGCAAAAATACAGGGGTGGTTAAATATGTTCTTAGAGTAAATTCGGTTCTCCCTGATTTGAGAAACGAGCCCTTGGGCTTGTGCATTAAACGACAAGAGAGGTAGGGATACATGTCTATACAAGGTATAAAGACCAACGTGTTTCATGTACTCACGACACCTACACGGACACCCTGTAAATATAGCCATTGTATATTGTGTGATGCACTTGCAACAGGGCATGTAACTCTTTGCTGCAGTCAGCTGTGTCTTTGTTGCAGTCAGCTGTGTCGTTCAGGCTAATTAACTGATTGTATATTGTTCTTGTTAGGTCATTCGCCTATTTAATAGTCTGTTTCGAGCTTCTTTTTTAACTGTTGCGTTCCCATTCCGTTAACTGAGAAATATCATATTCTATTATCATAATTCTAAATACGTCATATTTTCCTCAATCTCATATACATATAAATAAATGTGACTTTATAAAATATAATTGAAATAATAAAGTGTCCATTTATACAGCGCCAAAATGAACACCAAGTATGCTAATAACCAATATTTAGCAAAGCACATTATTACTCCGGATAACCCAAACTGCCTGTAAGAAGGTTACAGTCGCATGACTTTTCTGCCGGGTACCCATTTTGTGCTGGGCAAACAGAGTCGGTTTTGATCAAACTCACTTGCCTAAGGTGAAACCGCATGTATAACATGTGCTTGAACAGCACATTTGGTTTATTTTACTCAATAACGAGAATGCTAAAGACTGTCTTGGTTAGTGTTCATTTTTGTGTTAAACTTTAAGATTATTTTCATGGTCGGCCCCAAGTCTATAATCTGTCAGTAACAGTATACTCTCGTCTTGACTGCCAGGTTACTTGTTAAGTTTTATGTACTAATCGTGAAAACTATATGCCCGGAGGGAGACGTAAGCACTACTAAGTAATGACACGCTCTCTGGGAAAACGGTTCGAGATTCTGATCATTTCTACATTCTCAAGTCTTTCAAAGCAAAGGTAATCTTAATATTCAGATAGGCAGCAGTGTGTATTAACAGTAGATGCAAGTATTGTTTAAAGTGACCGTGGAACTCGAAGACCATGGCTAGTATAAATAACGCCCTTTATTCGAGGTATTCCACTCAAGAAATGCGCCGTATATTGACTGGTCAGTAATAAATGCTTCGCTTGGTTATTTTAAGATGTTGCAGTTCCAAGACAACATATTCTAGAAGGTCTAATCATCCAAGACCAAATATATACCCTAAAACAAGGCTATAAGGCCAAGGTTATGACTGAATACAGAAAACTTGTGTTATAATGCTCAAAGGTATCTAATGTTTTAGTTTGTTGTAACTGCAGCTCGGTGTGGGCATCTCGGTTAAATTGTACAGCAAGTGGTCGGGATATGTCGACTGTGAATTCGGGTTCAGGAATCAATAACCATAAGGGACAGAGGTGTAGTCTAAAGGGTAAAGCGTCCGCTCGTCTAGAGGGGTCGATTCCCATCATAGGTACATGGCCCATTTCTGGTCCTCAGCCATAATATTCCTGGAACATTGTTGAAGGCAGTGAAAAACTAAACTCACTCTGTAACTATCTATGCATCCTGCACATAATACATACGTACATAAAACAAACACATTTTATCATTTTTACTTTCTTTCACTTCTCTACCCTTTCACTGAAGCGGTAGGTCCCACTTCATTGTGCAATAACGCCTACGGGGAATACAAAAGACAGACTTTAAACGACAATGTATAAGGTTTAATCATATCACTTTCATTTCTTCTCACAAAATTACATTACATTACATATTATTGAATTATTAATTGTGATTACATGACGTAATATTCTAAGTCTTATATGAAGAAGTATCAACGTGAATTATTTACATATGTACAAATATACAAATGTACATCTGTAAAGCCATTCAATCTGTTTGTGCCATTGATGCCAACGTAATCAAGTGTCCTGTAGCTGAGAGGAACTCCATGGGCTGGTGTGAGTCCAGTTGCCAGTTGGCCCTTCAGTCTTGTTAGTCTCCTGTCAATCTCTACATAGATTCTCTTACGGGTGGGGGACGGGCACCGTGGGACACCAGCTTGTTTCTCTCAGTTTTCTCCAACTTTTGCAGCACTTTACAAAAGCGAAAATATTAGGGTGAGCCCTTTGCACAGTCGTGTTGAGGTGGGAATGCCAACCCTGGAGATTATTGTTCGTCCATCGACTTTTGTAGTCTGTGCCCGTCGCCGTAGAGCACTGGCAATCTTCAGTGAACATGAAGATCTTCCATGAACACACTTCCAGTGTACACAGGTCTGTCGTCGGTTGTTGACTCTGTATCTGTAGCCATCTACTAGTATCTGCTGTCCTCCTTTCTGTGATGTGAAGTATTCGACTTTCTTTGGGTTTGCCATGGTTAGCAAAGAAGGTTTTGGTTACAAGCATTTTAAAGTAATGCATTTCCATCTCAATAAGAAAAATCTCTCTCAATTAATTGAACATTTCCTTCTCACTTTGTGTTATCCCTCAACATGTTTTTTTACCCTTCGACCCTGTGAGGTGGAGTATAGCCTCCGCTAACTGCGCTTTGTCCCCTACTCCCCTAATCCCATTGTAGGCATTAGTGTACACTAACCGGTGCAGTCCACGTGTGTACAGGTAAGCGTATCGCTGTCACAACATCTTTTGTAGCTATTATTTCCTGTAGCTATTTGTACCACTAGGCATTAGTAGACCAAACCGTTGCTTTGTTTTGTTTTTTATGCGTGGGTTTTAGTTGT
Organism: Haliotis asinina; assembly: GCF_037392515.1. Lineage (NCBI taxonomy): Eukaryota > Metazoa > Mollusca > Gastropoda > Lepetellida > Haliotidae > Haliotis > Haliotis asinina. The sequence goes on along the minus strand of NC_090289.1, from coordinate 33,313,959 downwards.
GTTTTGAATTTGGGGTTATTTTCCCTGCTTTTTTTCATTTTCTTTTACATGTGTTTTTGTTGTTTGTTTGGGTTTTCTTTGTTGTTGTTGTTGCTGTTACTTTGTTTTTTGTTTTATTTTATGATCCCACGAGGCAAACAATGGGCAGGTCCAAAAACAGTCACTCAGTTCGTCATTAACGTGTTCGTTACAACCCACGTTTACTGTATATACAGACATTCAGAATGAAGGGTATTTGTACTAAACGAAAGAACATAAAACTGAGGTCACACAGTACCATGAACTAAGCTTTCCATAATGACTACCGTGGCCTTATTATGGAACATGTTCACAGGGAATACGTGATAACCAACAGCAAAACAACTTCTGACATCACCAGTGTTAAAGGTATAATCACCGATTATCTTCTTCGGAAAGAGAAACGACCTCACGTTTGCCAAATATGTATAAACATTATTTATTATATTTACTGGTTCAGATTGTCAATGACCTCCAATAATATCGCAATCTGTATCAATACGTTCTTATCTCCCTGTAAATCGACGTAATAACTATTTATATAGTCATATTAATTTAATAATATCGATTGTTGTGTTATCGCATAGAGATTTGATATCATATTTGAATATGAAAAGAATCATGAAAAAAGAATCATACAAATATTTCCGACGTGAAATTTTAAATCTCAAATTTTATTGAATACGAGGAGCGTGGTAATATGATTTAAAACTGTCACGAAACAATAACTCCAGAAAAGGCATCTGAGTGCATAAAAATTTTGCAAGCTTAACCGGAGAAACAATTTTAGTTTGTTTGTTTACTTGTTTGTGCTTGCTTATTAGTTGAATTGGTATACTATTTTTGATTTAGGATCTATTTGTTTGTTGTTGTTTGTTGTTGCTGTTGTTATGACTACAGATTCCGAACGGAATTGTTTCTTATCTCGATGACACACAGCATTCTTGATATGACGTCATATACTGATTCCAGCAACCGTCACAACAAAGCTCCACTCTTCTGGGAGTGAATGAGTTTATTTGAAAAGTATTTTACTGATATCTTAGTGAGTCACTTGGCGAAAAAGGCGAAATACCGCTTTTCGACATTTACATCCATTGAGAAACAATAGAACAGCTTATGAATGATTTGATGGACAGAGGAACATATTCATGGAGAGAGTGGATTCGAACCCAGAACCAGTTCCTTGAAGCCAGGTTAGCGCTATCATCCCACCTACCAGTCCATATTATTGCCCGTAAACAGTTGCGGGGCGGCGGGGTAGCGTTGAGGATAAAGCGTCGCTCGTCATGCCCAAGGTCCTGGTTTGATTCCCATCATGGGTACAATGTGTGAGACCCACTCGGATGTCCTCCGCTGTGATAATGATGGAATCTATTGCTAGAAGCTTCATAAGAACACAATCACTTTGAACAGTTGTGGTGGTATGTTCATTGTGGAATAGGAAACACACCACCCTTGCTCGGCTAGTGTGTAACAACACTGCTGAGTTAACTGAGTTGTTGAACCACTGGACCAATGAGACAGACATGTCGTAGAAGCCTCTCACTGTCGTCACCCCACTACACATCCCCACTCTCCTGGTCCTCGTACCGACCAGACTCCTTGACTAATGAGTATCCAACTAACTAAACTAAATCCAACTAACCAAGTTAAAAGTCCGTAACCTCGCCGTAACTACTTTTCACAACCCTAAAAAGCAAACTGACACGGGTAATCTGGCTTGATACAGATGACCCCCTATACTTGTGTCTTTGATGGTGTGATATGATATTGTGTCCAATAAATACGCATTGGCAGATCTATAAAAGCAAATAACGATTTTTACAGTGGTAACAAAGAATTGCATTACAAGTTGGTACAATCCACTCACCCATATGACAAGTCCATACATCCCGCCTGTGTCCAATACAGTTAATGAAAACGTACTATCTCTTATATCCGCTCAATCCCATCTCCGCCGTGGTATCCGTGTCCAATTGATGTCATGGTTCACTGTTATACTGTTTGGTCCTCCGCACGTTCCAGGTATTGCTATGTTGACGTTTGCCCTCACAGCGGCCACGTCGCTAGTGCCGCTTCAGTCTGCTGCACCATTCAGGTATAGATTCAGTGTGACAGCGGGACGTGTGTACGAGTCCTGCATGGGCGGGTATATGGGTTGTGTAGTCACGGCTTACCAAGATCTATTTGGCTTTATGCTGCCAGGTGATGGTGTAGCACGCTTGCTGATGGTGTAGCACCCTCTCCATGGGTGTGGAGTTTGGGTGAGGTGGGGTGGGCGATGTAGGACCAGGGTGGTGAGATAGCACCATGAGGTGAACTACTACGCAGGGCTGAGAAGTGGACGAGATTATGTACAGGAGTGGCAGGTGGGGTGAGATAATATACAGGAGTGAGAGACGGTGGGATGACATGCATTAAGGATAGATGGTACGATAATGTACCATAAATGATTGAGATAATAGTCACAAACGAAATAAAGTACAGGTTTGTTGTTTACAGGAGCACTATGTACAGAGGTGAAATAATATACAGAAGTGATACATCGGTGGCATGTTATAAAACATAGGTGAGATAATATACAGGAGTGATAAATGGGTGAGATAACACACAGGAGTGATAAGTAGGTGAGATAATATACAGGAGTGATAAGTGAGTGAGATAATATACAGGAGTGATAAGTGAGTGAGATAATATACAGGAGTGATAAGTGAGTGAGATAATATACAGGAGTGATAAGTGAGTGAGATAATATACAGGAGTGATAAGTGGGTGAAATAATATACAGGAGTAATACATTGGTCAAATAATATACAGCAGTGATGAGTGGATGAGATAATATACAAGAGTGGTGGGTGGGTGAGATAATATACAGGAGTAGTGAGTGGGTGAGACGATAGACAGGTGTGATACATGGGAGAGATAATATAAGGCGTGATGCGTATGAGAGACAATACATAGGCGGGGGTGGGGGGGAAGGGTGGATACTTGGGAAAGATAATATACAAGAACCGCAGACGGTGAGATGTTATACATGACTGATTCATGAATGAGGTGGTATGAAGGAATGGTAGACGGTGAGATGATATACATGACTGATTCATGGATGAGGTGGTATAAAGGAATGGTAGATGGTGAGATGATATACATGACTGATTCATGGATGAGGTAGTATAAAGGAATGGTAGATGGTGAGATGATATACATGAATGATTCATGGATGAGGTGGTATGAAGGAATGGTAGATGGTGAGATGATATACATGAATGATTCATGGATGAGGTGGTATGAAGGAATGGTAGATGGTGAGATGTTATACATGACTGATTCATGGATGAGGTGGTATGAAGGAATGGTAGATGGTGAGATGATATACATGACTGATGCATGGATGAGGTAGTATAAAGGAATGGTAGATGGTGAGATGTTATACATGACTGATTCATGGATGAGGTGGTTTTAAGGAATGGTAGATGGTGAGATGATATACATGACTGATGCATGGATGAGGTAGTATAAAGGAATGGTAGATGGTGAGATGATATACATGAATGATTCATGGATGAGGTGGTATGAAGGAATGGTAGATGGTGAGATGTTATACATGACTGATTCATGGATGAGGTGGTATGAAGGAATGGTAGATGGTGAGATGATATACATGACTGATGCATGGATGAGGTAGTATAAAGGAATGGTAGATGGTGAGATGTTATACATGACTGATTCATGGATGAGGTGGTATTAAGGAATGGTAGATGGTGAGATGATATACATGAATGATGCATGTATGAGGTGGTATTAAGGAATGGTAGATGGTGAGATGATATACATGACTGATTCATGTATGAGGTGGTATAAAGGAATGGTAGATGGTGAGATGATATACATGACTGATGCATGGATGAGGTGGTATAAAGGAATGGTAGATGGTGAGATGATATACATGACTGATACATGTATGAGGTGGTATAAAGGAATGGTAGATGGTGAGATGATATACATGACTGCATGGATGAGGTGGTATTAAGGAATGGTAGATGGTGAGATGATAATTCATGAATGATTCATGGATGAGGTAGTATTAAGGAATGGTAGATGGTGAGATGATATACATGACTGATTCATGGATGAGGTGGTATAAAGGAATGGTAGATGAAAATGATAAATGACATAGTTAATTTTATTTTGATAAAAGGGTGGCATGGCAAAATGCTATCTAGATGAGCTCTCAGAAAAATGCGATAGTTTTCCATTAAATAACCCACTCTATTGTACTGGGAAATTTATGGGAACGATTTTTATGGATAGACAACTTATATGTTGCAATGGATGCGTCGTTCCTGTGTAGATGCTAACATTGCAAACAAGCAAGTGATGATAAGAAGTTGTTCTTTCAAAACAACAGTTCCTGTTCACCATACCAGCTTCTGAATGCCACTCAAAGACGTTGTGTTTTGTTTTCAGTTTTTTGTGGCAACTTTCAGTACAAATATTGGACAAACACTGGCAATAAGAATAGCTTAACTTCTGCCGTCTGCTTCTAAAGTATTTATCTTTTAACGTCTCCAGTATTGCTGATATGGATTCGATACGCACTGAATTTGTCACATGTATGCATAGTCATAGTTGCGAAGTTGCGCTACACACACACACACACACACACACACACACACACACACACACACACACACACAAACAACAACACAAACACACACACACACACACACACATACATACATACATACATACAGACATACATACAGACATACATACAGACATACATACATACATACATACAGACATACATACATACAGAATAAAAATGCTAATAATTAATATTTTAGGGATTTTTTATTTTATTTTATTTTATTTATTTTTGTATTTTATATTTTGGACGGAAAGAGAGATAGATAGATACCATCTACGCGTTTCTCCTTATAATGCATAGTAAATTTATATCATACAGATGCAGATTATGAATGCAATATGGTTCAGCATACATCCTTGACGCACACCAGTTACGATATGGAAACGATTGTCACACAAAATACCACTGTTTCGAATGCATTTATTTACACTGAGATGCTTTGCATGACATTCTGACCAGCTCATGTAATTTGACTCTAGTAATAAATAAATACCAGAAAAATACATAAAAAAATACAATTCAAATAATACACAATTATGAGATAAATACAAACATAGCTTCGAAAATTGCAAACAAAATGCTTCGTTAGTTTAAGGACGACAAGTTTACTAATGTGCGCTTTAACGAAAACTGGAAGATATCAGGACGGGACACCAGGCTTCTAACCAAATGCGGAATCGAACCCGGGTATTCAGCGTGATGGGCGAATCCTTTAACCACAAGACAAATTCAATTGACCTATCCACTAATGACTGTACGGACAAGCAATTTGTTTTGTAGAATTTCCTAAAGTACATCCTGCATATCTGTTCATTATTCGATCACTATGTGTATATATCACTGAATTTAGTTAAGAGAGTGGAGACTCGACAATTCCATGTGTGTATGTATCCGTTTGTTTAAGTATGACATGTACAAGGTAATGTGTGCTTTTAGAATTAAATATTTATTTAGGAAAGCCGATATCGGATTTTCCAAATCTGGTTTTGATTTAACTGAGTGAAAAAACTTAATGATGAATAATTCAGAAAATCACAAATGCCCTCTTCATCAACATATTAGTCTTCTTCCGTGTATACTTGTGAACTGAAAGAAATTGTGTTAAATATAATTGAACCTCAGATATTGTTTCCACATCTATACCTTTCACAAACATTTAGCAATCGTGGGAACCGGCCTCGAGTTCAAAGAAAATAGTGAATAATTTATCGCACGACTGTTGTTGACATAAATATTACAGCGAACGGAACAGCCTAAGTGCATAACATTCCTTGTGATAATGGTAGGAAGGGTATACATCGGGTTCAGAATTGATTTCCTTTCCTTTACCGAGGTATGGCATTTTGTATCATTGAGACATACTGAAGAGGGTGTCGTGGTAATTATGTTCGATTGTAACAGCAATGATTTATACACTATGATCAAAGAGCAATATCAGTAAAAACAACAAGATTGACCGCCCACCACGTTGTACTAATGTATAATATACATACACACGTATGTATGTATGTATGCATGTATGTATGTACATATGTATGTATGTATGTATGTATGATATTTGATTATACAGAGAGAGTGTGAAAGACACAGACACAGACACACAGACACAGACACACATAGACAGACAGACAGACAAACACACACACACACACACACACACACACACACACACACACGATCTGGTGATCGTGAGGGCCAGTCAAGAACTTGAACGTTGTTTTGGGCAAGGAAATCCCTAATTATTCTTGCTGTATGCGACCGAGTGTTATCATGCTGAAAAATGACGGTCTGGCGGTTCATGAAAGGAAGGAAAGGGGGCCTGATGATTTCAGATTGCCCTAGACCTGAATGAGATCTGCCCTGCCACAGTATGAGACGCTAGCCCAAACCATGACACTATCACCACAAAATCTGTCCACTTCCTGTACACAGTTTGCAGCGCAGCGTTCGTTACGACGGCGATATACACATGCTCTTCCGTCGGGACGTCGCAACATGTAACGTCACTCATCACTGAAGATAACAGTTCTCCACCTTTGCAATGGCCATGGGAGATGTTGGCGACACCGCTGTCTGCGTTGTTGCCGATGTTGACGTGTAAGGACAGGTCCTTGCAAAGGTCCTCTGGAGGGAATACCAGCCTCACGTAAGCGGTTCCTCACAGTCTGATCAGAAATTGTTCTGAGTCCTGGCACTACCGATGTTGTGGAGGAGGATGCTGCGGTGAACCTGTTCCGCAAATGTCTAAGCCGAATAAACCTGTCCTGAGCGGGCGTGGTTACACGGGGTCGATCTGACCTGACTTGTTGACCCTTGCTTCTGATGCCAAATTCTTGCTATGATACTCTGTGACAGATTAAGTTGCCATGCAGACTGAGACTCCCCAGCCTCCAAATGACCAATCACATTGTTGCGCTGAGCCGCAGTAAGTCTAGGCATGACTTTAACACCAAATTTAGGATGGTCAACTGTCGCAAGAGCATTGAAACACGCACACGCACACGCGCGCACGAACGCAAGCACACACACACGCATGCACACCACACACCCGACTTTTATTGGAAATAATGTGTGCGGGGTTTAACGGCTCTAAATGTGCGTGCTAAAGGAAATGTATGAATTTCTTCCCGTTCACAATTTATTGCATTTATTAATGAAAACCGATTTGAGTTTTGGCGAGTTGTCCTCAATGACAATGGATTCAACCTCGGAAATGTGTGCAGACAGTTTTTCACCATAGATATACTGATTACATAGACCTCAATGATTCAGACTCGAAAAGTTACATTGGGAAATACTATCTGTGCCTTTCTTTTGTTTAGTTGTTTATGTATAATCAAATATCATCTTCTGTAATGGGTATGTGTGTTGTGTGTGTGTGTGTCTGTGATCAAAGACATTGTACCCGTGTCTAGAATCGAACCCGTGTATTTGGTGTGAATAGCAAACGCATTAACCACTAGCCTACCTCACCGTCCCGCAACCACCACCTGTCCTAACTCGATGACATTTATCAGTTCTTCAAGGTTCTTTTCATTTGTTGAATATTTATTAATTTATTAATTTTGTCTTATTTTTGTTATCTAGTTATGGGCCGATGGCCAAACTTCAATAAAACAGAACTGACTTGATATTGTGCATTCAAAGTTGTAAAAGAATACAGATGGCTGACTGTCCTAATTGTTGGTATTGATTCAGACAGATGCTACCCCTAATGAATCCCTGTATCTTGTTGAGAGTTCTATAGGAGCTGGACACACCGTTGTGATCAGTCTAGTCGATGGAATTCCTTCGGTCCACTGGCGATTAAGGTTATATTGGAATATGGGATTGTACCTGCTCGAGTTTTAGTTGATTGATTATATATTTAATGAAAGTTTAATATCATGGCCGTCTTCACGGCGCAACGTTCTTAGAACATGGATGAATGTATCTGAATGGGAGGATTATAGCTGAGTTCACCGTGTCCCCTTGTCTGTTTTAAGTTAATGTCAGGCTGTGTTTTAATTCCTCCATTGCTAGGGGTCAAGTTCGGTTTGAGATATAAGGACTACATTCATTTCAAGTGTTTTGTGCTTCAGGTTCCGATTTATATCTTTGGCTTACATCTGTGAATCTGTTTCTATTAGGAACCATATAGAAACAGACTAATCGTAATAGTCTTGTATGGCGCTCATCATCCTCGATATCTCCAGGGTATACGTTCCGATACGTTCCGATACGTTCCACACTTATCGGAACGTATACCCTGGAGATATCGAAGAGGGGTGCTCATAGCCACACACATTTCCTGCCCACGGCGCTACGTACATCACCCTGGTCATAGGACATTATTGTACTTTCCTATACTCCCTGGAGATCATGCACCTGTGGTGCCTGTTAGGCGCAATGAAATATACACTCACATTGCCAGTATAACTTCATGAATACCCATTTTACAGCCTGGTGTACTGAGACAATACGGATCTTGTCAGAGGATACTACAGATGTGCACACGTTGGGACTAAAGATCCAGGCTAGAACTGATCTTCAGTAACGCATGCTCGTAACAGGCGACTAACGGGGTCGGGTGGTCAGGCTCGCTGACTTCGTTCACACATGTCATCGTATCCAAACTGTATAGATCGATGCTTATGCTGTTGATCACTGTAATTAATTACAAATCACTGCAATATAGTTTCTTACAACAGTACTCTTCATGTGATCAAGGGGCGGTGGGGTAGCCTAGTGGGTAAAGCGTTCGCTCGTCACGCCGAAGACCCGGGTTCGAGTCCCCACATGGGTATAATGGGTGAGGCCCATTTTCTGGTGTCCCACGCCGTTATGTTCCTGGAATATTGCTAAAAGTGGCGTAAAACCAAAAACTCACCTACTCACTCACTCATGTGATCAAATGTTTTTGATGATGCATGTGATCATATCTTGGCTGGATGGAGAGACGTATTACGTGAAGTGTACGTTTATGTCGATGCTAAAAATATATGTTGTGTATTTGCGATTACACGTCATCGTATAACGTAGATCGAAGCTCATGTTGTTGATCACTGGATTGTCTGGTCCAGACTCGGTTATATACAGACCGCCGCCATATAGCTGATATATTGGCGAGTGTGGAGTAAAACTGATCTCCTTCACTCATTTAATTGTTTGCGAAAATGTGAACTTTGTCAATTTGCATGATCAAACGGCGTCAGAACAAATACACAACTGCACAGTTAGCAGGTCTTATCTGACAAAAGATGTTCAGTTCTTTTAGTAATGATGGTCGTCCTGGTTGCGGGGATAAACAATTGGCGTCAAGGCGCTTTCATAGAGTCCATCCTGAAAGTCGGATGACCGTATGTCAGCAGCCAAACAACAAACCTGACCTTCATTCGAAGCAACGACAATGGTCAAGTCAGTCTTCTTATCATTCCTTCGCCATATTCTGCATTGTACTCTTGCAGCACAAGAAGGCTTGGGCGTACCCTGCAATGGTCGTCCATCCATCAAGAGCTGTGTAGAATTAATTCAACTACATATACTTGTCGTTAAAGGCAACTAACAGGATCGGACGGTCAGGTTCGTGGACTTGCGTGTCTCATGCCATTCTATCCCAATTGCGTAGATCATGTTCATCATATCAAACGATGAATTGTCTGGTCCAGACTCGATCATGTACATTTAGCTGGAATATTGGTCAGTCTGGCGGTAAAAGCAAGCCAATCCATGACTGGTACAACGTGGCTGTTCTACAGACTCAGCAGACTGAATCTGTCTGACTGGTCAACTTGACTGTGTGATGGGAGGAGTAACAGCGGCTTTCAAATGACCTCATCTGGCGGTTGACGATAATGGTCTAGGGAATCGAACCGCGCGAAAACCATGTGCCTGTGTGCCTTTCATGATGATAGTCGGTATCTGTAAACGTACTCAAAACTGTTTCACAGGGCGTATTTCAGTGCCGGGTGAAACAACGATCTCCGTGTTCTTTGACACGCCATATACACGTAGGGGTAGTCTTAAAGATTAAAGCGCCCGCTCGTGACGCTCATGACCCGGGTTCGATTCCCCACATGGATATAATATGTGAAGCCCATGTCTGGTGTCCCCGCACTGACATTGCTGGAATATTGCTAAAAGCGGCTTAAAATTTGCTCACACACTTGCAGTGTCGCATGCCCCTCACGTTCATCGTCGATGTTGACGAGTTAGACATGCCCCAAAAGTTTGTAAGATACCTAAAAAGTATGCTGTTTGGGGCAACACGCACGGGCTGTTTGTGAATTGTATGTCATAATCAAAACGCTTTTCACAATGTTTTCTATTGTTTGTTTATTTATTTTGGGGTTTTTTGCGTTTTTTTTTGTTTGTTTGTTTTTTTTGTTTGTTTTTTTGGGTTTTTTTTTTGTTTTGTTTTGTTTTGTTTTTTTTGTTTGGTTATGCGTCAGTTGATATGACGAGACTGTCTAATTTGGCTAACATGTAATTTGACAATGGTACAATTGTGCATTGTAAATCATAACACAGCTTCCAATGCATTGCGTGCGTTCGTGCGTGCGGCGTGCGTGCGGCGTGCGTGCGTGTGGCAATGTACCATAGACAAACCGTTCACGAGTTCCTCGTCGATGGAAACTTTCAAACGTTAATATTAAGAGAGGCCAAATTGTTGTTAGTATATTTCTGCAAAGGGCAGGAAAACAAATACCGAGAAATCGATAATTCAACTTGGCATCTGGAAATAATTCATAAACTGATGAATTCTGACGACAAGATATGGCTCATCTCTTTGCACGTTACAATTTTACAAGATGTAAGTAAATACCTTATAACATTTTACATTACGACAGTATGCTTCTGTTACAATTTCTTATTCTGTCGATAGGGAATAAAAAGGGAAGATTCTCCAGATTTACATTCGTTTGTTTGTTTGATTGATCTATGTATGTAAAGCCACACTCATCACTATTAAAGTTTTATGAAAACTGGTTGTACAAAACGAGTCTGGCCTAAAAAGACTAGTGCTATGGTAAAGCGCATGCTAGCTGTGAGTGAGTGCCATTTTACGCCGCTTCTAGCAATGTTCCAGTAACATCACGGCGGAGGACACCAGAAATGGGTTTCACACATTGTACCCATGTCGGTGGTATCCTTGACATATTCCGCGAAATCACGCTCTTATCAAAAGTCATAAATACTTGTAAATCGGTTTTCCTTGCAACATTATAGACGTTTGACCATGGGTTGGAAAGTGAACAGGATTATTTCCTATGGCTTGGAATGTGAGCATGATTATTTCCTATTAACGAACCGAAAGTCGGTGCCTGTCTGTCTGTTTGTTTGTTTGTTTGTTTGTTTGGTTTGGTTGTTTTCTGTTTTATTTTGTTTTTGTTTGTTTGTTTCGGGTTTTTTTAAATCAAACTCAAATTGGCTATAAACTGAAGATGTCGGTAGAGTGGCTGTTATGATCATCGTCAGACTGTGAGTGAGTGACCTTAGTTTTACGCCGTACTCGGCAACATTCCAGCTATATGACGGCGGTCTGTAAACAATTCAGTCTGGACCAGATAATCCCGTGATCAAGAGAATTGATCTACGCAGTTGGGATACGACAGCATGTATCAACCAAGTCAGCGAGTCTGCCCACCCGATACCGTTAGTCGCCCGTTACGAGCATGCGTTACTGAAGATCAATTCTAGCCTGGATCTTCATGAGTCCCAAGGTGTGCACATCTGCGTAGTATCCTTGGACAAGACCCATATTGTCTCAGGACACCAAGCTGTAAAATGGCTACGAGTGACTGAAGATCAGTCCTAACCCGAATCTTCACTGATCACGCCGTCAGAACTATTAGAACGAAGTGATTGTTTAATAATGCATGATCTGCGTCAGTAATTGAAAGGATACATACGGCCATTAGTAGTTGATGTACTATATGAGTTATAACAGATTTAAAGGTAATGTGCAAATTCGGGATCATGACATGTCTGTTGTTAGGCATAAATGTAATGTAAATTTTAGGTGCGTTAAAAAGGCGATTCACGTCAAAGGTGATCCTGTCTCAGCTAACTGCATTGTCCGAGTATGTCAAAATCTGGGTCGTGGTTACGTTTTCTTAATATGAGTGGCACTATCCACGTTCGAGACAATAAAGCTGACCAGGACCTAGGGGTTCCGTAGACTTTTTAAAAAAATTCCGATGTCTCCAGATGCAATTTTTTAAGGTAAAATGACTCCATTTATCTCCAATTATGTATAAAATAATATTTCTTCCTGCTTCGTTTGAGCAAATTTTTTTTTTCTAAAATAAAGTTTCTTTGTTTAAATTGTAGCATCTGTACATAATGTTTTGAACAAATCTGTATAAATACATTTACACATATCCGTTTATGCAAGACATCTCTGGTGAGGGTATATCACACTCAAAAGAGTGTAATATCAATACTTTGATGAACAAAAATTCAGTAAAAAAAATCATCTGATCACTGGATTGTCTAGACCAGACTCGATTATTTATAGACCGCTATCTCATATAGCTGGAATATTAGCGAGTGTAGCGTAAAACGAAACTCTTTTAAAATTTCACTTACAAGTCAGCGAAGTTTATGTTATGTCTCCTAAATATATTAATATACATTCATGCATGTAAATGAGTATAACTGGTATGTGCTTTTTTATAAAGCAGCACACTGTCCAACATGTTTCATCGCAAAAAGCACAAATCTATCTTATTGATAATTTTGAGGGTATGAAGTTTGTATTTGGCATTTCACCCCTGTTTTACAACATCTTTGTACATATTTCGCGAAAAATATCATGCTTAACATATGTCTTACTGATTTGCGCATGCACTTCATAAAAGGCCTTAATGAGTTTGCCATACTACAACAGACTGGTTATTGAGTGTACAGGTTACGAGTCACAGCACTGATCTCATTATCGTTTTCACTCACTCACTCGATTAATCATACTTACCTCCCTTTACCGGTGCGGCGTACATATCTGGCTCGTAGCAGCGTCTGCTACATGTTGCAACTACCATCAAGTATTGACAAAGATGCCGACGTCGCTGTCTAGAGTTTCTACCAGCATGTTTACCGTACAGGACCAGAGGCTGTGCCATTTGTAGGGACAAAATTTGGGAGCAGTGCCCGCGAGCGAAGCGTGTGATTAAACTGTGCTCCATTATACGTCAGTAAGTGTCTGTGTACATTTGAACCTTCTAGTCTATGAACTGTTCGTCCATTATGCTTTCTCTCACCAAGGCCAAGGGCATCTTGTGTCAGTGTCAGTGTCTCAAAGTTCGTCGAATTTGGCTGCGTGTGCCATGAACATGAAACAGTAAAAGTAATTTAATAGTTAATGCGGTAAGAAACAACTGCTTTATAAACTATATCCCGCCCATGTTACCCTGAGAGCATAACCTAAGAAAACATTTGCCTGGCTGGCCGTTGAAACTGGAGGGGCAACATCTGTTCAAAGGGAGGTAACTCTTGTTCTGGGACCTGCCAGTGGACATCCCCAATTATTTTCAAAATCAACCATACATTTAGACTTACTGTCTTTTCATTGTAGAACTAGGTTAACTATGGATTTATCAGAGCTAAAATGAATTTGGAACCAATCATGAATGCCATATTAAGACCTATTCATGCTAAATTCTGAAAGGATAACAACGGCTAGGAATCTCAACCAACCCAATTCCATTTCGAGTTATGAATTTATTTAACTCAAGTCATAAAAAGTTATTTAGTGAAGTTGCCTTGTGGAAGTAGAGTTTAATGCCTTAAAAATTTTTTTTTTTAAAAATATCCAGAATAGTTAGTCCTGCTTGAAGTAAGAGTTACTATTGAAAATCGTCAAGTTTTATTCTACTACATTTACAACTAGTCATTCTTATGTACATCTAGTTTCAGTTTGTTGCAAAAATTTTGTCTCCCAGTGTTCATATTACAGTTGGTGTAATGTGTGAGACCAAGGCATTGTCATATATCATTACAACACAATCGGTCAGATGAGTGTACAACTTCCCTAACTTGTCCAGGATTTCTGGTCATGTGAGATCACATTATACAACCAGTTCACTAAACAGAGAAACAGACATGTACAACAAATACCAGCTGGAAAATCTGAAGTTTTTTTCAATGTTTGTACAATCTTGAAAAAGTGTGGACTTTGGGCACTTAGCCTTAAAAAGCCTGGAAAATCTACTTTTGCCTTAGAAAGCCTGGGAAAGGACTTAAAAGCCTTGAATTTCAACTTAAAGTTTGAAGTCAGGGAAGTCTGTGTCTGCTAACCCATTCAACACTAAAGGCCGGTTTTCCAACTAAGACGTCACTAGTTCCCAGACACTGTAGACTAGTAAACCGGCCAGACAGTAGTCACATCAAAATGATGTATAATTTTAGGAACCAAACTAACGTTAGCCGAGAACCAAGGTGTATAGATTATTCAAGAACATCCTGTCTTCTGGTATTTAATAAGTGCCTTTCTAAACTGATGTGGTTAGCAATTCTTTGGGACACTCTCTAGGCAAACAGATTATAATGGTGCTCAGAAGTTGTGTTATTATTTTCATTAGGATTACATATGTAATTGCTTGTCTGAGTAGCCTTAATGTTTGCCCAGAAAAGCCTTGAAAAAGCCTTAAATTTAGGTCTTAAAGTTCAGTAAGAACCCAGTTTTTATTCATGTGAAATCATTTTTGACACCTGAATCAACACTTCAGAGGCTTCCAGTTTGATGAAATTAATATGTCTATTTAAAAACTAAAGATAACCCTTGTCATTCTTTTTTGTACAGGAATGTATTCTAAACAGATCTTTATGCCTCTGTGGCGGCAACTATGTCTACACAGAATTCACAGAGCAGCAGCCATACTTACATCATCCCAGTGTATGGTCTCTACAACCACAGACACTACTTCTCATGACAGCAAGTGTCCAGATAAATTGTTAGGCGATTTCCAAACCAAGGGAGCCAACCTCGGCATAACAGCAAGGAATTCATCATGGGATCTGACACCTCATATCAAGGACAGTACAATTGAAGACCTAGAGCTAATGTTCACCAAAGTATTGTTCTCTCATGAAATGCCGCAAGTTTTAGCTCGACTCAACGAACTCAGAAGACAAGGCTGTGTTCAAGTGGAATCTCTGGGCTCTGGAAACTTTAGTCTGTTTGAAGATCGACTCCTAAATGGGATTCCGTATTTAAGTATTCCCGACACTGTCAACTGTCTTCTTCCTCTCATAGACATGTATGAGACTGATACTGCTGTGATAGAAGCACTTGGACGGAAGGTCCTTGAGAGTATACAGATATGTCCACTCTCTTCTCTCGTCAAGCTTGTGTCACATCTTCAGAATCATCAGGAGACCTCGCTCCGCATGAAGATCATCCAGCACGCCTCAACCAGACTTGGCGAACAGTGGGAAGACATTACAAAGCCGTCTCTCCTCCTGTCATTGATGTATGCCGGGTACTCCATCAAGGCAACAGATGAACTGGCTCTAACACTTGTGCAAAACATGAGTGCAAAACACCTTAGTCGGGTCCTCTTTGTTTTGGCAAAGAAACAACGCCGAAATGAGCCCTTGATTCGAGCTGTGGTGAAACATTTGAATAAACAGGTACAAGACATGAATACATTGAGTTTTAAAGACTTTGCCAAACTTTTCTATGCTTGTAGCAGGCTGAATGTGTATGACACTGTGTTGCTAAGGAGTATTACTGCCAGCACTACCAGTAATCTAGAGCCAGACCCTCTAACTCTGTTGTCAATCTTGCGTTCACTGTCCGAGCTGCAGTGGAAAGATGAGACCCTCTTAGAAGGACTCACTGCTCTCTTGGAGAAAGGGCTGGAGGGACTGTCAGCAATGGACAAAGCGAAGGTAGTCATATCTATGGCCAGACTGAATTATGTCAGTCCACAGACAGATAGACTGGTGAAGGTCATCTTGTCATCTGACCTTATGTCTGTTCGAGATGAAGATCCCACTCAGTGGCTTGACCTTGTCTGGTCTCTAGCGATCCTCAAGAAGGCTGATAGTGCCATGATTGTTACAGTCCTTGACCCAAGCTTCATGGAGAATTTTCCAGGTGGGTTGATCGTAGTGTTGAGAATTGTTTTAAATCTCATAATTGATGACTGTTTCATTACAACCGCTCAGTCATCGAAAAAATTGGTTGGCATCATTTTTCAAGTCTTCCTAATTGTGTTTATTAAATCACAATAAATCTAGAAAAAAACATGTAGCACTTTTGGTTTTGTTTTGGAAATTGCATAAAATACATTTGCAAATTTTATATAGACTAGTATGTTAGGACCATAAGTTTCCTGGAGTCTTTAAAATAAATTTAATCATGACTAGGAACGAGTTCTCTAGAAATGTTACAGGCAAAACTGACCTTTTAAGAGCTATTGTTGATTCTAACAAGAGTTCCCAAGTTGTTTGTGTTTAATTATGAGGAAACATGATCGAATGCTTGGTCAGTCTGTCACTGCGACTAGTCTTTGATTCTTTCTATTCGGTCTTTGATTCTTTCTATCAATCTGACTACCAATATAATCTGACTATCAAAAGTTGATAGCACTTCTAATCAGTCTGTCTCACAGCCCCAGAGCAGTAATTTTTTCCCCCTCGCCCATCTCTGTCTCAAATGCAAGACCCCTATATAAAGCAAGTGTAGATCTTCCTCAGTTTCTGAATTGCCCATTTCACCAGGGCTTCTTTGTATTTTTTAATGTAAATTATAGCTTTTCAGACACTAAGTTTTAATCTGTTTTTCAAGATGCTGTTTGAGACATGATATTTGGTTATTGGGATAAAGAGTAAGATATACATCTATCCCATATTGATTCTATGATAGAAGTGACCTTAAACAACCAATGCTAGCAAACCTACAAGTTTCTTTTAGAAGCATAAAGGAAGGATAACAAAATGTGGATGAACAGCTTCTGTATCTATGCAAGCAGAACGAACTATTTGGCTCATCATATTCTTTTCTTTAAAAGGTATTCTGAAGTGTGAAATGATTATTTCATGACTCCTGTCCTGATTCTGGTTGCAGTGGAAGACACATACCGCAAGTGGTGGACTGACATGAAACTGATGAACATCAACACGACAGCTCAGCTTGAGTTGCCTGGTTATGATGGTCCTCTGCTGCCTGCTCAAGATCAGCCCAAGACAACAGAGGTACATTTTGAGAATATTCTGCCAGCTATTTGTCTGCCTAACACCACACTAGGCATTATTCCTGCTGTATCTGTATTAGGTCTGGACCATATATTGTCAAGTGATCGATTTAATGAGCAGTGCTCCACACCACTGGGATAAATAAAATCACATACCATTTGGTCTGGTTAACTTCCATGGAAAGATCATCATCATCATCATCGTCGTCGTCATCATCATCATCATCATCATCATCATCATCTAATTATTATTATTTTAGGGTCTTTATAGTGCCCATATCCATGCAACTAGTGCTTGCTCAAGGTGCTGGTATTTGTTTCCCTCGATCATTGCAGGTCAATATCAGCATCACATCATATTAGCAATCTCAGTTCCCTGGGGAGTATACAACTCTTGCCTGACTGGGTGCTTTGAGTTTATTTTGGCTCTCTCATTCTAATGAGATACCCAATTTATAGCTAGGTGGACTGGGACACTTAGTCACAGTTCTTTGTCCAGGTTTACTTCACGTTGCTGTACCTGCAACTAGGTGTTTGCATGTTTTCATGTGGGCACCATCTGGTCATATACCAACAGATTCGTGGGTTATTTAAGTCCACATATCTATGTACTTTACAGTAGGGATTGTGACAAAAATGAAAGAGTCTTCACACAAAGGTGACTCTAGCTAAGGTTTTTGCACCCAGTCACAGGTGGGCTTGATCCCGACACCTCAACCACCCTTGATCAGTAGCCTGGCGCTTTAACCACCTCACCCCCTGCACCTCCTGCATGATCATCATCACTATCAACAAACACCACCACCAACACCATCATCATCATCATCATCATTGTCATCATCATCGTCATCGTTTGTCTCCAAATATCATGAATACTAATATTATGATAATCATCATCATGAATACTAATATTATAATACTCATACTGCTGACTTCTTGAGAGTTAGGGAACCTCCCTAACAGGTTCTCAGTATTCTATGTTTATTACTAGAGGATTGGATAGTGAGACTTGGGGGACATCCCATACACTTAGGGAACCTCCCTAACAGGTTCTCAGTATTCTATGTTTATTACAAGAGGATTGGATGGTGAGACTTGGGGGACATCCCATACACTTAGGGAACCTCCCTAACAGGTTCTCAGTATTCTATGTTTATTACAAGAGGATTGGATGGTGAGACTCGGTGGACATCCCATACATGTTAAGGTATCAGTGCCTATGTTTTCAGTCTCTAGCTTGTCTGGCTTTTGTTTAATGTCTCTGTGATTAGTCGGAATGTTCGTCATGGTGCAGCTGTAATGACATTCATGCACTCTCACTCATGTTTGGTACAGGTCTTGATAGTTCTTGAGTGTCAGGAGACATCTACATTGTCCCATAAGGATTGATAAGTCAAGGCTTGCGTTATTGATTAAACCATTTTTTCTGACTTCATCTTTCAGTGTCAAATGGTTGCCATGAAACCATGTACCAAGTGGCAAACATTGTGTAATGAATCTAAGTTAGTGAGTTGGTTTCATTTAATTTAGTTTTACGCTGTTTTTAGCAATTTCCCAGCAATATCATGGCTGGGAACACCAGAATTGAGCTTCTCACATTGTACCCTTGTTGGAAATTGGCCCAGCGTGTCGAGCGGACTCTTTTATCACTAAGGCTACCCCACTGCCCCAATGGCATCTCAAGGAACACGGAGGTCGTTGTTTCACCTTACACGGAAAGACACCCAGAGAAGCATTTGTCAGAAACATTTTCAGCAATGTTCCAGCAATATCATGGCTGGGAACACCAGAATTGAGCTTTAGATGTTGTACCCATGTATGGAAACCCAGGTTTTTAGCATGATGAGGTCCTCATGAATTTAGAACATTCACTCGTGCAAATGTTTCACCTCATGCCACCAAACAATAAGTTTCATGGTGACATGAAATATTACAATTTACATATAACTAGCAAAACCACAAACCCCTAAATTCCCAAATCAGCAATCCTCAAGTGAAGTGTCCACTGGTTGCAGGAAGCAGTCTGACCATGTACTGGTCCATTATCACCTGGGGCAATGGGGTATACTATTTATAGCATTCCTTTGTCACGCCAGAGATCATGTTTGATCTCCCTCATGGGTACAATGTGTGAAGCTCATTTCTGTTGTGCCCCACTGATGTTGCTAGAATATTGCTTAAGTGTAAAATCATAGTCACTCGCTCAGTGTCACATTCAAAACAAAATGTTATTCACAAACTATATAGTTGAGCTGATCGTTTAGTCATGTGTGTGTTTATTATGTTAATTGTTTCACTTAATGCTCAGTGTGCTTTTAAAATGATGTAACTTGTAGTGAGTCCTCTATGACATTTCATCCCCAAAAGACGTACAAATATGGTATTTGTTGGTACCTGCCAGGCGCTCAACATTAATGGATTACAACTCGGACTGGTCGGTATAATGTGTCTGAGTATGGTATAACTACGGCATGGCATCTCAGTGAGCCAGCACTATGAACCCAGCTTAAGTCTGGGCTAGTACAAACAGCCACACATTCACACACATGCATGTTATTATGTAAGCAAAATATTCTTAACTGCAACATCTCACCTCACCTTTCCGACATTTCTTTTCAAACTGTCATCTGAAAACAGGAGCTTCACGGTATTATACAGATTGCCAGTGTAATGATCTTTCACAAGCATTCTTTATGAATTATGTACAAAACATAAAATGTTATCAGCTTGTTGGCACAGATTCAGCCAGATAAGGTTGAAAGTTACTTTTTTGAAGCAACAAAGTTGAAAAAATTTAAATGGTTGATACCATAAATGATGTCATTGTGATGAGATCTGTATGGCATCATGATGTCCGAATAAAGTGAAGGTTATCATAATTAATGCAAATTCTGTCCATAAGATGCTTTATGTTGCTGTTATTATTGAGTTTTACGCCGTACTCAGCAGTATTCTAGCTATGTGGCGGCAATCTGTATGTAATAAAGTCTGGAGCAGACAGTCCAGTGATGAAAAGCATGAGCATTGATCTCCACAGCTTTGACACGATGACATGTGTCAAGCGGGTCAGCTAGTCTGACCTCTAGATCCCCGTGGTCATCTCTTACATCAAGTATTGAATACTGAAGATCAGTTGTAGCCTGGATCTTCTCAGGTGTTGTGATATATATACATTCCTGGTTTTTCTATGGTGTTGTAGGTCCAATAAGTCATGCCAGGATTCTATCATTGTTATCCTCAGGTTCAAGTCCAATATCCATCCAAACTAGGATTCACCTTTAGCTTTCATCAACACCATACAGTCTTTCACGACATTCAAAGAAATGAAAGCAAAGTACATGCAACTCCATGGTATTTGATTGGGTAATCATTGTCTCCACAAAGCAAAACAAAAACAGTAGTATAGGGAATGATAGTTCTGGCTCACTTTCAAGAAATGTCTCTACAAAGCCTTATTTACTAAATAAGGCTTTGGTTGGGCCCTTAGCTCTTGCTACTATTACCCCTACTACAAAAAAGTTGGCGGTAATTACTGTGCCTTGGTAGGAGGTAACACTGTGCCGTACGGTACGATCAATAATTCTTCTCTTACAAACCCCCTACCCGGCCCATCCCTCAAGTAGTACAAGTTAGGTTCGTCGGCTTTCATATCCACTTTATCTATGTTGTAAGTTTTGACTGACCATATAGGATCGGTGGCTCGCTTACGGCTATCGCCCTCGTGTTCCCCCGGCTGGTATAGATACCTCACTAGGGCCCTATCTGGTATCTGTTTCTCCTTCCCACGCAATGGAGCGGCCGACTCTGCAACTATTGATTTTAATTTGATAGCGTCTGCCGGTTTCTTACCGGTGAGACGGGTGACTTCATGGTTGATTGCCGACACCACCTTGGGTAACCTCGTGACCCATTCAGTCGATCGTTTTCCAGGGGTGACCATCTCCCTAGCATACTGATGGCCGAACAAGCGCTCAGCCAAAGTCCTATTAAATCTCTCAACTATGGCTTGGCTGCGATGGGCTCCGGCCGTGCCACGCCTGACCTTTGTATCGTGTTTGGCTAGCAGTTGTGACACGGCACCCATGAACTCCCGTCCGGGGTCAACTTGCAGCTCTGTTGGCCACGTCAGCGGGCTGCGTTTGTATATGCGTTCGAATCCTCTGGCTACCTGGGCCGAATCTTTAGTGGTCAAGGGTTCGGCTTCCTTGTAACGACTGGCTACGTCCACTACGGTTAAGGCATACTTGTACCTCTTGTCGTGGGGTAGGAACAGTAGGTCTGCCTGGTGAACGCTATTAGGTATGTTAATACCGAACCTCCTTCTAGGCACGTAGCGTGGTGCCGGCAAATAGATCTGCCACAGGGCTTGTTTTTCAAGCCACGCTTTGGCTTCCTCCGGGGGTACTCGCGCTATTTTAGCTAGCTTATCTACTGCGCTAGCTCCTTTCCAGTACCCACGCGGGCTGTAGTAAATAGCCTCAAATTTTTTCATGTCCATATGCATATGTGTTTATCCCATCAATAGCTATCCAACGTTTCGTGTCCATAGGCGACAGGGACGTCTTGTTTATAGTCAGTCCGTATATCTTATGCCCATCACTTCTAAGTGTGTTCATTTTATGCCTAAAGGTACGGGTCTTGAACAGGGCTTCCTTGAATCTGGCGTGTTTGATGTGTTGTTTCACCACATACTTCTTAACCCCCTTAGCCTTCCGGATCTCACTATTGTCGGCTTTCAGTATGGAGTACATCTTAGGTCTCAAACCTATGTACTCGGCTATGGGCGTGCCAGCACACTCGTCCTTCATCTTACCTAAGACCTTTTTATTTACCGTACTGTGTATGGCATGGGTCTTAGGGTAGTCGCTGGTGTCGTATAAATCGAGGTGTTTTTTCATGTCCTCGTACACGTCCTCGGTTCGAATCTCCATCAGCAGGGAATCCGTGTCAGTGTACAGCACTTCACACCTGTCGCCGTACTGTTTCTTGAGCTCGTTGTAGTAAAAGTCGTACATCAGGTGTTTGGATAAATCGAGGATGCTCATCCCCACGTAAACAGGCTGGTTGAATTTTATGTGGCTTTTCTTCATGTGTATGGCAACCAGGTTGTCTGTAAATATTTTATTACGGTTGAATGCCGGACTGGCTATCAATCTCCTGAGCTTGTCTTCCTCACTAGATCTAACCAGCTTCACGGTTACGCGTTTCCTCAGGTTTTCCATAGTCTTACCAAACACCGAGTTATTCATGAGCTTGTAGAGATTTTTCTCAAAATCACTGGTGGCTTTTTTTCGTAGGTCTGTGTTCATTCTGATGTAGGGCTCCATCCATGGGCTCTGGTCGAACATGAGCACCCTGTGTATTTTGGTCAGCCTCATACCCAACGACAGGTACAGCTGTAGGTTGCGATAGTGAACGATGTACTTGGTCTTATTCATTAAGTTAGGCACGAGTTTTTCAACGTCTGTCACACGCCCACCTGACAAGTTATGTTGGTACTCAGACATCCAGTCTGTGTTAACCCTCATACGTTCGGGGGCCAGGGGGTAGCTGTTGTGCGATGTGTGTAATTCCTTGGGATACTCTAAGTCAACTTCGAGGATATACCCTTTGTTCGAATCTGGTGCGACCCCCATAACATCAACGTGGGGTACCCATTCGAATCCCCCTGTAGGTAGATACTGGCTCATGGCCCAGCCGTACAGGTTGTTTGCGTCGAGGTATAGAATGTGATTGGTTGGTTTGTTAGGATCGTAACCTTTCACGTATTGATTATTTGCTTTCGCGTATCGTTTGGATGCCATGGAAATCCCACCTCGCAAGCCTTTCTCAATGAATAGGTGCATGTCGTAATCTGTGAGCAATTCCAAATTAACTCCGGTCTTTTTAAGCAAGGCGTCCCACGACAGACCTGGGCTGGTGTAATACCATGCGGGGTCGAGTTTATACTGCTTTAAACATGTCTGCCGAAACGTTTCAAACACGTCGGCTAACAGCAGTACATCTGTCCTCAAGTACAGGTCGTGATAATCACCCAGGTTCTTACAACCCAGTTTATTCCATACGTTAGTCGCGTGCGAGTAATCATCTCGTGAGACGGACGCCTCATTCAGCTTGCTATAAAAGCAGTCAATAGGGGGTAGTCTGGTCTCGGTGAACTTGGCCCAACTATCCATGTACTCATAGGGGTACACACCCTTCCTCATAAGCAGGGGTCTAGTCTCGGCGTCTGTGTATCGATCGGTGATAGGGAAGGTATTGTTGGCCTTGACCAGACTGTCGAGTGACGACAGGAGGAACTGAAACGAGTCAATGAACCTAAGTCCGTTTAAGCTGAAGGAGATGTATCTCTCCATGTTGTTGGGGATGCACGTTATATTACCATCGATTTTCGCGATGGCCTACATGATCAAGTGTGAGTCGTACCCTCTCAAGTTGTGAAAGACAACGGGGATGTTTATTGTCTTAGGGTTGATTTTAAGCTTGAGGTTGCACGCGTTGTGAGCGGCGCCTCTATACTTACCAGTTATGTGGCAGTGATCTCTCACCGAATCACCGTTAAGTGGTGAGTCGCACACGTGACAGTTAGTGCTACTAGCGTGAGCTAGCCTGTCAGCTCGGGTCATACGCATGGGAGCGATTCTATACAATGCATTCCTAATAATTTTTTCTTCCTCCTGCAAACACTTTAGAAACCTTTCAGCCGCGTCAGGGCCCCTATACACTACCGGAGCTTTCGTTTCCCCGTCACAACAGACGACAATGTATCCAAACGAACAGGCTTTATGCTCTTGTGTCTTGTGGGTGAAGCTACCACTGGGAGCCTCGCCGGCGGCAGCCACTAAGGCTTCGAAGTCGGCGTATATAATATAAGGTACAGACATTTGGTTCTTGTGGTTACTGAATTTTAGGATATTTTCACCTTCCTTAGGCATGTCGACTCGTATGGCCGTCTGCCCCACACCTTGGCAATCATCCCGGTGGGATTCTAATAAATCAGCTCGACTGAAACCGTGTAGGCATCGTACACAAAAGTGTTTTTCCCCAACGTGTTTCGACTGGTCGTGCAACAACCGGCTGAGATGTTTTATCCACGTGTAGTGATACTTTTCACCTCGCTGGATCATGAATATATTGATAACTTGGCGATCCTTCACCGGGCTGACCCTGTGTACTATTGTTGTGTTACCTTCGTGCCCAAAGACATTTATAGCCAGATTATTCTGTTTTTCTACTTTAGTGATCTGGGATATTGGGGTGGGTTCATCTATACCATCCCAATTAAGCCCATCATCTTGGGGATAGCTAGAAAGCCTATCTGAATTCTTGCCAGCTGGAAATAAGGCTGACCTGATAGCTAACCTCAGGCAATCGTTTCCTCTATTCTTAACGTTTACTATGGCATGTTTGTTCCTATAGTAGGGAGGCAAGGCTAGGTATGACCCGCCTCTGAACGGCACGTAGTTAGCTATGTCTAGATAGACATTATCGATTTTATCTACAACCCACCCGGACCCCAAGTGTGTGTAGCGTTCTAGATATTCTCGTATCTGCTGAAAACTTGTATCGATTGATGCGTCAATGGTCTCTGCATGTGTGACGACCTCTTGTTTACCTCGGAAGTAAGGCTGAACATACTCAGTGGTACTCCCAACCTGCTTATCGAGCGACATTTTCACTGTGATCTGAAACTTGATACTTCCTAAGTTATTTAGTTCCTGGTTGACCTTATCAGCTATCAGAGGCTTGATATCTGTAATGTCTATGTTTCTATCAACGCGCATGCGCCAACCTCTCAAATAATTGCCTACGGCGTGCTCAGTGCGCACGAACTGTAGGTCAATAGCTCTATTCTGTCGTAATAATTCTACAAGCTGTGGTTTTCTCATACGGGAATACCCGCCTAAACCCAAATCGTGTGCCTCGGCTTTCAGTTGTTTTACAGTGGGGCGTGCTACGGGGGCATGTGATAACAATGCGGTTAACCCGGCTCTCCCCAGGTTTGAATAACCCGTGTGTCCAAGCTGTTTTGCTTGAGCTTTTAATTGTTTTACCGTAGGAGGGGCTTCTAAACCTAGTAATCTCAACAATGCTGACTTCCGCATTCGAGAATACCCGATGACACCTCTCTGTTTTGCGACCCGCTTGAGCTCGCTTACAGTAGACATCGTGTTTACACCTAAGAGAACCAATGTCTAATTGGTTCACAGTAAGGGGAGGTAACGCTTAAGTGGCTATCTTGAGCAGTCGCCTACGTTCTTTTATGTAGCCTTTTTTATTCTCGTAGATGAGTTGATGTCTGACTACGTTCGCTCCGTGAGCTTTACATAGACAGTAATGTCCTTTAACCCCGATACCACACACAGAACACGTGTAGTTAGGACTTCCCATATGGAAACAACAGAACCCCTGATTCCTGCATTTCCTACCACAGGCCTCGGTCTTCCCCATAAGTATGTATTCGCATCGGTATGGAGCGGGTCTCATGTTTACTTATATAGGTATTTTAATTTAATTGCTTCGCAACCAACGCAGTAGCTGCTATACCCAACACTATGAAGCCCAGTTCACGATTCATTTGTCCCTTGGATGGTGTGTAGTATTGAGCGAGTGTGGGTTTATTGAGCGGTTCCAATTGTTTACCAGTTAGTAGGTAGTATTCTTTCATTGCTTCATCGACATCGTTGAATGTTTGAACGGCATGGTTTTCACGCTGGAGTTGTTCGTTAATAAAATCGATCCTCTGGAGGCGTTTTTTAGCGTACTCAGCCTGTGCCCTTTGTAATTTCTCAGTAGCGAGATCGTGCCGCTTCCTTTCTTCCTGTATTTCAGCCGCGTGATCATCTCGTAGTTTCGAGAAGAGGAAATTACTCCCGGAAAATGCCAGGGCATTCACTAACGCCCCACCGACCATCATAGCTATCGTGGCCATCCCTATATTTATTTCATTATATTATCAGGTATTATTCCTTGTTTTACTAGGATGTCTTTTGTGGCCATCGCCATACCAAGGTTCATTATGAGCATACCCATATCCTGCAGGTTGAAATCTAGCTTGATAGTTGGTTGTTTAAGCACCATTTTAGTCAACCGAGCGTACCCTACGGCTAGACTGGCTACCACTGTGGCGTGGTATGCGTCGTTGACGAACGTTTTCCCCTCAGACATTATGTATATGATATAAAATATTAAAATTATAACATGATATGCGGGTCAATAGTGGGGGATACCCCCACACCCCCAACAGTGGGGGTTACCACCTCATGGTGAGGGTTTCCCTCACGTGTATATAACCACGAGATAGCCAAGGCAGCAGTTACACCTACAGCCAACAACAGTCGGGGGTTGGTCACTTTATGTTGGTTACACCACCGTTTTTTACCGGCAGCTACTCTCTTAGGATTCTTCTGTCTGGTTACTGTTGGGGGTACCCCCACTGGGGTCACTGGTTCCTGTGAAGGGGTCTCCACCGTCACCTCGGGAGGGGTTTCCCTCAGTTCCCCCACTGGGGTTTCCTGTGCAGCATCCATCTATACTATTATTATTATTCTTTCTCTCAAATTGACAATGTTTTGCCGTGATAATCGCCGCCGTCACTGGAGCCAACAACATACCATATTTGTGGTACAGCCCGCAGCTGATAGAGCTCACGGCGTGTTCGATAAAAGGGTCTTTCTCGAGGTCCTCCCACAGGTAAAGTCGGCGCTCTGGTGGAATGGGAAGGAAGTGTGATACAATACCGGTGTATATCTGGGTCATAGCCGATCCTATTGTCTTTGTCATTTCTGCTCCGAGCCGGCACTCGTATCTAGCGTACAGCTTATCGATTTCTTCGGCTGACATTTTGTGAATTTTATCCGGGGTGTAGTCTCCAAAGTAATGTTTGGCTTTGCCGCCAACAGCCAACGCCACCAGTTTCTCTCGCTTGGGGGAATCCCCCACACCCCCACTGGGGGTACCCCCCAACTGTTCGAGCAATTCCTCACACTCCATCTTATAATACAACAAGTAAGATTTAGTTTTAACTATATAATACCCGATACAGGCAAAACACAGAGAAATGAAGGTTAAGTTGCACACGACAAACACTTCGAATATCATAGCTATATGCTTAGCTTTGCTTAGCTTTAGCTTAGCTTTGCTTAGCTTTGCTTAGCTTTGCTTAGCACACTATATATGCTACTGGTTGGTCGGTCTTTAGCACGAGCTTAGCGTGTTTAGTTTCAGCGAGCTGTTTCTTCACACGTTCCCGTTCTAATTTACTCATCACATCGTTCTCTCTCAAACACTCCTCGAACGAATCCCTGTCCTTGCAGTGAAATAAGGCCACCCATCGCGTCTGCTCCCTGAGGTCTTTCAACACCGAGTTGAACTTCTGCGTTAGCACCCAGACGCTGTGATTTGCATGCCGGCCGGAGAAGGCCAGGTACGATAGCATGTCTCTCTTTTTTGTTATCTCGCGATTAGCGCTGCAGTCGTCCAGTATGAACAGCGTCGGTTCCCCTTTAAATTTCTCGTGAAGAGCTTTCAACCAGTCCTGCAGGCGTGTCCCAGGGTCGATTTTGTGTACGTCCGGGTCCGTCATCACCCAAGGTCGCGCGTACGTTTTATTCATGCTCAGAGTAGGGCACATGATAACGATGTTATCGAACACATCCTTGTAGTAACTCTCCAACATATCCAACACGAAAACGGTCTTCCCACAGCCAGTCTGCCCGCACACTATGGCGCAGTGTGGGTCAGTGGGTAGTTGTGGGTACCCCCGGGGGGTGTGGGGGTCTCCCCCACTAGTAGATGGCTTGCACGAATCTCCCATTGTCTATATTAAGTTGCGCGTCCATAATAACGTACAGATATAATTTCAACTTACCAGCGGTTTGAGCCTTCTTAGTAATCTGGATGGTTATCCCTTCGCTGCCGTTATCTATACGGCGCCCGCTACCGTGCAGTTTATCATCATCTGTGGATCGCATATCCAACCATAGGGCGTACTTGGTGGTCAGGTATTCACCGATCTGCACGGAGCCGAGGTCCAGGTCCTTTGTTATGTAATCCCCCACTGGTAGCTTTTTTATCTCATCCCACTGCTGGTGTGGTCTCATACCATGACTGAACAGCTGGTTGGGCACGCCCTCGATGGTAACTTCCACCTTTTCAATCTCGGGGTTGAAAAACTTCTCGCTGTCCCTCCGGAATGGATCGTAATCCTCCACGGGGACGACCAGGATACCTTTCATCGATCGCGCCGGCACGTTCAGGTTGATATTCCACACAGTGTCGCTCTTATCTCGCACGACTGATCTATGCCTCAGTACGCGATCGTACAGGATAGCCATCTTCCCAGAGTACTGACTTCGAACCTGCCTAGCCAGCTCAGGGCTAGTGACCATGTCGAACTCCAGAGAGATGTTGTCTATGGTATAACTAGCCTCATCACCGTTCGGCGTACACACTACTTTGCTATAGTCGTTAAACGTGAGCTCGTATTCGAGCCTATCACCCAGCGTGGCCTGGTAAAACGGCGCGTGTCCCGTGAGCAACTCGAAGTCGAGCGGCACGCAGAATCGATTCCCGTATGCTAGAGCGATGGCCTTTTCACCGTCCGATAGCTTGTCTTGCTGGTCTGTCGTGAAGACATACCCTATGCGCGCCCGGGTTGATTTGCTGATGCCCTGGTACACATCATTGACTCGTTCTCTCTCGCTTTTCCAGAGATCCTTGTAGCAGTGAAACACGTCGCTGTCGTCGATACTCAACACCTCGTTACCGCTGATCTTGACGGTCGTTTTCTTGATGATAGCTCGCCCCACGTTCCGCACTAGCTTGCGTTTGTCGTTGTCGGAGGTCAACGTGATATTGAACACCAGTCGAACAGTGCCTGGTACAATGAGGTCATTCTCACCAAGGTTTGGAAATCTAACCAGCAGAGTTTGGTTCTGGTCTATCTTGCTGGGATTGTTGGTGATGGTCACCGACTGGCGCACGGCTCTGGCTCCTAATGGCTCTCTCAATCTTCTGAAAGGATCTAATTTTCTGCCGTACATTGTTATATAAAAGAAATATATTTTTAATACTAATGGATGAAGACATAGATATGACGGAGATGCCGGGCGCTAGTGCCCAGGCATCCGATGTGCAGGAGACCTCATTTACTAGTTCACCATTGAACCAAGAACTCTTGGAAACAACGGTAAATGATTATTACGAAAGTTTAAGAAGAGATAAAAACTACGTTGAACCACAGGGTCGATACCATAAGAATTTTTTTATTGATACAAAGGGTGTTCTACGCCTTAAGTCTGACCCAGGGGTTGACCTCTTTAACAAGAGCAATAAAAAACCACTGGCCTTGTCAACTCTAGCCAGCCGCCGTGGTGTCGAATTTATCCGTAAAAATCTAAACATGAATGATTACGGTGGTGCAATACCTAAGGTCGTTAAAGAAGATCTGCAAGCTACCAGATCCCACCTCACCACTAGAGATGAAATGACACCACAGCGTGCTACAGAAGCCTCGGACAGCATAGAAAAACTGTTGAGCACCTACTGGGACAAACCGTTACCGGGGTTTGACTTCCCGGTAAGGGAACTGCGCGGCTTAGACGAAGCCGTGAAACGCGTGCGTGGAGAACTCGTGAACAACATGGGGAAACTGAACGAAATCGACGAGCACATCGCTAGGGAAAAAACCAAACTCAACGAAACTGAAAACGATGATATGAAGCGTCGTATCAATGAACGACTACGTGATTTAGAAGACGAGAGACGTACACGATTGGAAGCCGCTTCCTCGAATCGTGAACAGCTTCGATCCCAGATCAGTCGTATTCGGGAAACAATCGATAGAATACTGAATGAGGATACAACTTTAGCCAACAGGATTCGGATATTGTTCCGGGAGCAAGGGATCACCATCGCCAGCATTCTAACTGCATTGGGTTTCATCATATCAACCCTGGTGGTGTCACTGACAGGGGGAACCCCTGTGGGGGGAGTTACCCCCACACCCCCAGGCGGTGGTGTTAAAGACTGGATAAAAAAACTCGGGGAAGGCCTAGCTAAACTGGCTGGTAAAGCCGCCGAAGCCCTTCCCGGCATCCTGGGTAGCATCGTCTCGTGGTTGTTGAGCGCTCTGTCTAAAACTGCCATGTGGCTCAGTCAAAACCTGTGGGCAGCCATTGTCGCCGTGGCGGGTCTGGTGTACGTAGCGGCTAAGAAATCTTTAACCAAATAAGTCCCAAAGTTACCCCACCAACCACCAGGGCCGTTTTATTATCGATGTGATTGGAGGCCTGAATATGGGGGTGTGTGGGGGGTACCCCCACATGAACTTTAGGCTCCGGAGGTGGCGCCACTATACCCTTTTCACGTGGTGGGATGTGTGGGATATAGGGGGTGTTAATATCGGGGTTGATACCCAACTTTTGGTCCGCCGTGGCTATGACTATTTTGTTGTTATAACCCACCACTTTTTTTATTCTCAGTTGCATATCACTCGGAGACATGTACAGCCCCACGCCGAACACGTAGTTGACTTTCGATCTGGCGTATTCTAACACGTTTTGGTAGCGTTCGATGGCCCGCGGGAGATCAACTGGAGAATTAATAGCATCCTCAACGTTGGCAACGAACTGTTTCTGAGCGTCGTAAGCAGTTCCCTTACCGATGATGTTGGAACGCGTTTGCGACTGCGCACCCAACAGCGCCCACACGTACGTTCGAATCGAGTCGTTCAACCTGACTACCCCGGCACGAGTGAATCCTTTCGACGTGTCCAGCATGAACATTTTCCACCCGTCTGCGGTTGACTGCTCCACTTTCTGGACTGTGAAAGCAACACCACCTTTAAAGTTCATACGATCATCCCTCCATTCATTACTCGACAAAGCAAAGTCCTGGCGTAGTATATCTCGTTTCAGTAAATCATCACTGACTTCTTTCACTGGTCGCGCGCCATCATAAGGAATACCCAACCCGTGGTTCGACCCCGGCAAACGCCAATCCGTCTTCGGGTTTATTTCAAATTCATTGCAAATACGTTCGTAGACCCGTCTATCGTACGGGTTGTTTGTTGCGTCCCACGCTTTGTCCTGTGGGAGGGGGGCGCTGATCTCTTTAAGGATACGTCTGACCTGGTAGTACACGTGGAACTTGAACACAGACTGACTCAGCGGTCCACGCCTAGTGTCGGCCAATGTCACACCACACCCCGTTGTAGCGCACCACACGGCAAAGTTGAATTGATTCTGCCAGAACTGCATAGGGTTGTTGAACCAAGCGTGGACTGCCTCAATGTTAGTCACCGAAAGCTTATACTTATCGAACACATCTAAAAGCTGGGCATTGAAATACAACTCAGGAGCAACCACGATCTTCATGGGGGAGAAATCTACATCCAGTTTAGGGTAAAACACACCAGGGGAATACATTTTAAAACTATTATATAATGAGCATATATACTCTAACATGTACATAACACTTCCAGGAATAACGAGCGGTGAGGCCGTTCAGCTGACGCACGCGATCGATAACACGTCAGGTCAACTCGAAGTCGCACTCTGCGATATCACCTACCTACCGCAATGGACTAACATTAATATCAGCAACAATAAGCTGTTCGTCAGTGGAACTCGCAGTCAGATAACTGACGGCTACTACAGTGTGTGCTCTCTAAACGACGAGGTCTTCAAACCCCTGGGAGCCGAACTCAAGATGAACGACTCAAACGGCACAGTGGTGTTAATCAACAACGGAAGAACCTCCTTGAGGCTCGGCCGACCATTAGCGAGGATACTCGGTATGTCTCCTGACGAGATAAAACCAACAACAACCGTCACAGGCACGAAGTTACCCGACCTAGTACCATACCAAGAGCTATACATTCATCTCGATCAGGTGAGCACAACGTACAACATTCAAGGAGGTCACCCTTCCACTATACTGAGAGCAGTGCCGGTGAAAACTGAGAAATTCAACGACGGTAGAACCGAGTCGTTTTCACCACGGCAGTATAAGAGATTAACCCAGGGCAACATACCTGAATTGACAATATCGGTGTTAGATATAAATCATAATCCTGTAAATATAGGATACCTCAGCTTAACGCTTCATGTAAAATGACCAGCGCACAAGGGCCCGGAGTGAAAAAATGCGTCAATATCGGGATCTCCGACCTCGGAGACACGCGCGGTTTCGACGCTCCCGGAGTAGATGGTAAATCGTACGCCTTGCAACTGAAAAACAACATTTACAAACGCGTTGAAATCCCCTCCGGTGGAACCCTAAGTGATATAGTAGATACCACAAGAGCAACAGTCAACACTAAGTACACCCTTGTCAACACCGGTGATAATAATTGGGTAATATACCCATCGTTCGGAGGTAAACTGTTCGACTTAGACGATGTTGAGAGCACTACCGTCGCCCGAAACAAGCCATATATGCTCGTCTTCACCGAAGATGACAAGTGGGTGTTGTTACCCGATAACAACTGGTTTATCAATATTAAACTCGTCTCCCCCTACGTGTTCACTGATAACAAAGACAACCACCTAAACAAAGTCGTGAACAATGGAACCCTGCTCGTGGCTTACGTCCCAACTCAGAGACGTAGCATAGTCGTCAGCCCAGTCAACACTATAGCAGCCCACATGCTATCGAGTAAACCAGCCATACAAAACGTGAAATTGCAGTTGGTGTCTGAATTCGAAGGCGTGGTCAAGATACTAGAGAGTCTACCGGCAAACTCAACACTGATCATCAAAGTCTACCTAGGGGAACCATCGGTGAATGATGTCGAGATCGTGAAGGGGATCAAACTCGGGTGGGTGAAACGACACCAGTATCAAGTTTGCAACGTTTACGTGCGGGTGGGTGTCGACTCCAAGACCAGTCTGCAGGGGGTCAACGTGATCGTGGAAAACAAGATATCACTAATCAATATCTTCCTGCCTGACAACATACACTTCATGGGTATGAAGTTAACCCCTGAATTATTATCAGAAAACCAGTTGGAAATTATATCGTAATAGTATAATAATGGCCAGTCATCATCCCAACACTACACTTAACGACTTAGGAGACACGGAGGGATTCGATCAGCCTGGTGAGGAAGAGGAATTTTATATCCTACACTTCAAAGACAACGTATACAGACGGGTGTCATTACCAGATTTTAAAGAGCCCAAATGGCTAATCAACTTAACAATCGCCTCACCTTATATCACATTTAGCGGAAATTGGTTTATCTCTAAGATTAGGAACAGCGGTATCTGGGTCGGGGATTTCATTCCGGAGGGTGATGTAGTAGTCATGATATGGTTTGGTAACGAAGAAATTGGGTTAAGAGCTTTTGGGTTAAACAGTAAATTAACATTTGTCACTAATATATTTCCCGGGGTGAGGAATATTGAGATACCACACTTCCCTTCCACAATCATCATAGAAGTCTTTTTTATAAGATGGGGGGACCCGGAAAACATCACGAGAGCAATCCCAATTTTACCCGGGGTGGCAATACACTGGGCTAAAGAACACGCAAACAAATATTGTCGTATTGTTATACAACAGGATACCTCCACGGGTCCTATAAACCGCTTAATAAGCCTCCATGGGTTTTTTATTACAACAGAAAAGTCTATTAGACTCTCACCTATTACCCTGACTAGGGGTATAGACCTTGTAAGCTTCAAATACATTGATAGAGTATTAACTGAAACCCAATTAAAATATCTTTCGTAATATATATTATAGGATGGGTCTGTACCCAGTCGTAGAGGAAGTAGCGAAGACGCTGGAAACCGTAGATGGGTTCCGCTTGAGGCAGTTATGTGATGTGAAACGTCAACTAGAACAAGACCGTGACACGCGGAAAGCACTATGTAAAAAGTACAATAGAGCTTTCAATATCGTGGACAGGGCTGACACTACCCTTATGGCAACCAGCATGGGACTAGGGGCGGCAGGTGTTGGGTTGTTGGCTACCATCGTGGCTGCACCTATAGTGCTAGGTATTGAAATAACGGCTGGGGTGACAGGGTTGGTAGGGTTGGCGCTTAAGTTAGTATCACGCAGACTTAATCGTAAGGCATTGAAACACGACGAGATCAGGGTCCTGGCCGAAGCAAAGCTGAACACAGTGAGTGAGCGAATTTCCACGGCACTCTCTGACAGTAAGATCTCAGAAGAGGAGTTTCGTTCAATCCTATCTGAACTCAAAAAATATAACGGAATGAAACAAGATATTCGGTCCAAGTCTCGTAAGTCTGCTATCAGCGAGGACGAGAAAAAAAAGTACATAGAACAGGGGATACAAAAAGCCCAGCAAGCCTTTATTATGAACACCAAAGAGATCGTAGGCGGTTCACGTTAAACTGTTTCATCGATATAAACATGACATAGGGGAACACGAGGGCGATAGCCGTAAGCGAGCCACCGATCCTATATGGTCAGTCAAAACTTACAACATAGATAAAGTGGATATGAAAGCCGACGAACCTAACTTGTACTACTTGAGGGATGGGCCGGGTAGGGGGTTTGTAAGAGAAGAATTATTGATCGTACCGTACGGCACAGTGTTACCTCCTACCAAGGCACAGTAATTACCGCCAACTTTTTTGTAGTAGGGGTAATAGTAGCAAGAGCTAAGGGCCCAACCAAAGCCTTATTTAGTAAATAAGGCTTTGTAGAGACATTTCTTGAAAGTGAGCCAGAACTATCATTCCCTATACTACTAAAACAAATAATTGTATTGGAATATATTGGTATTCTGCCACCCCTGTTGTGATACGTATTGCGATATATTAGGAACTTAAGTGTTTGACAGTGAGTGAAACTAATTGTACGTGTCAATCCCATTTTCTACGTTATAGGTCCAAGCGATAAAGGTCCCGGCATGAAATAGGCCTTCAGCAACCCATGCTTGTCATGAAAGGCGACTATGCTTGTCGTAAGAGGCGACTAACGGGATCGGGTGGTTAAGCTCGCTGAGTTAGTTGACACATGTCATCGGTTCCCAATTGCTCCGACTGATGCTGGATTGATGCACTGGATTGTCTGGTCCAGACTCGATTATTTACAGACTGCCGCTATATAGCTGGACTATTGCTGAGTGCAGCGTAAAACTCAATCAATCAATCAATCAATCAATCAATCAATCAATCAATCAATCAATCACATTATAAGTCCTAAACATGTATGTTATCGTTCTGATAACAACGATCTCAAAATTAGGCTTGCATAGTCAGATTCTTTTTTCCTATGTATACAATCTATAGAACCTCAGTAAACATTGAATGAAGAAGTGAAACATTTGTTTTGAACAAAAGTAAGTGTCAAAAACATCACATATGTTCTATACCTAATATACCGGTTCTCAAAAGAAATATTGCACTACGTATCATTTGCATATTGCAATATACAGCATTTCACAAACGCTCCGAGTAGTGCTTCGATTTGTGAAAACTACCTGGTCGGAAGTACGAGGGTTGGCTGAAAAGTTCTAAGCCTCACTGTGAAAAAAGTTACAAAGTCCACGTTTGTAATTT
The DNA here is from genome assembly GCF_037392515.1 of Haliotis asinina. Classification (NCBI taxonomy): domain Eukaryota; kingdom Metazoa; phylum Mollusca; class Gastropoda; order Lepetellida; family Haliotidae; genus Haliotis; species Haliotis asinina. The sequence continues at coordinate 33,278,062 of NC_090289.1, read as the reverse complement.
ATTTTTCGACATAGTCCACTTCCAAGTTCACACACTTTTGCTAGCAATGCTGCAAGGCCCGAATCCCGGTCAGGAAGAAATTTTCTTCAGCTACCCTAAAAAAATCAGTCACAGCGTAAATGATGTCGTCATTACTTGCAATATGGCGACCGGCGAGTTCCTTTTTCATTTTGGGGAACAGGTGGAAGTCAGATGGAGCCAAATCAGGTGAATAAGGAGGATGGTCAATGAGTTTAAAGCCACAATCGCGGATTGTTGACATGGCCACCACCGATTTGTGAACAGGCGCTTTGTCTTGGTGGAAGAGGACACCTTTAGCGATCATCCCTCGTCGTTTGGCTTTGATTGCTTCTCGCAACTGGTTCAGTAGATCAGCATAGTATCTGCCGTTGATAGTTTGACCTTTTTCAAGATAATCAATGAGCAGAATACCCCTGGAATCCCAAAAGACTGATGCCATCACCTTTCCAGCTGAAGGAACAGACTTGGCTTTCTTCGGAGCTGGTGAATCAGGATGCTTCCACTGTTTTGACTGTAGTTTTGTTTCTGGTTGAAAGAGATGTATCCAGGTCTCATCCATGGTTACAAATCGTGCCACAAAATCATCGGGATCTGCTTCAAAACGACGCAAATTGTCAAGGGACGTCTGGAACCTGACACGTTTCTGTTCTGCTGTCAAGAGCTTTGGCACCCATCTTGCAGAAGCTTTAGTCATTCCTAATTCGTTGGTGATAATATGCTCAACCCTCTCATGAGAGATGCCCACTACACTAGCAATATGTCGAGTAGTCAATCGTCGATCATCCATCAACATATCGAGCACTCGCGTGATGTTTTCTGGAGTGGTTGCTGTTGAAGGCCTTCCTGAGCGTGGGTCATCATCAAGGCTTTGTCTGCCACGCTTAAATTCTGCAGCCCACTTCTTTACTGTGGAAAATGAAGGAGCATCATCCCCTAGAGTGGAGACCATGTCAGCATGTATCTGTGTTGGGGACATCCCTTTCTTTTGCAAGTACTTGATGACTGCCCTGTATTCAGTTTTGTCCATTTCTGATGATTTCGGAGGGTAGGTTTACCAAAAGAGCTGTAGATGAGATAAAACTATTAGTACATTTGTAGTTCTTGTGTCTATGATTCACTAAATGATTGTCCTCATTGGTGGCTAACACCTGTCTCTACCTGGTGGGAAAAAAACACTCAGGCTGAGAACTTTTCAGCCAACCCTCGTAAAAAGCTCCACCATTCAGAACTGTTACTGTCATGCTGACATTATCCCCACTCCCTCTGACGCCGTCATTGGTGAAGATGACATGGTCTTGTTGGGACTACGCCAGATTCTCCAACGCTTCCCCGATGAAAATGGAGATGTTAAAAATGCAGATGATTTCATTGACATCAACAGTGAAGCAGAAACCAGTCCTTCGCTGTCATCAAATGAGATTAGGTCTATGGTTACAAGTGCTGACAACAGCAACCCAGACGGTTCTGACAATGAGCCAGAACCAACACCTCCCCCTACTGTCAGCCAAATAAGAGCTTATATGGACTCTATGATAAATTATTTCAAGTGTATTGGAGATGATAAAAACTTAGAGAGAATGCGCGTCTTTCCAGCCGCTCGCTAAGCAGACTGTCGTTGGAGATTTCTTTCACAAGTGAGTTTTGTTATGTGTATGTATAATCTATCCAGACATGATTGTATGCATTGATTGGTTGTTATATGAATATTCAAGTTGTTATGTCTACAAACTGCAATAAAGTCTTTTGAAACTTGAATATGTTCGTATGTTTTTGTATTCCTATGTCAAAGGGAAGTAACTCTACTGTAGTGGTGTTCATAAAAGTTTGTTTCAGTAGTCCATACCTTTCACTATCCAAACATTTTTTATGAAAAACAGAAGTGTGGGGATTAACACGGAGTGACTGTACCGGTATACCGGCAATAGCGTTCTAAAGTTGTTGATACATTTTCAATTAAAATTGACGAATATGCATTTGTGTTCATGGTGGTATAAATATTTGTCTTGTTTGTTACAGTTTATGAAGAAAAACAGATCAAGTGCCAAGCTAATTGACAAGGCACTTTCAACAATGGTTCCTTTGGAGAAATATGTCAAGTCCAATACTTTCAGCAGCTCAGGATATCACATAGGTGTGTATGTTGCCCATTTGATTAACATTTCCTATTGCACACCATTGATAAAAAAATATCCATTTTGATCAATTTGACTATCAGATTCTGTTAGCAACACTGGAAGCGTTACCAAGACAACTCCTGGAGGAAGGAAGCTGAATTAGGAGTCTTGAACAATCAGGACTACCCAATCACGGTTTGACATTGTATAATACATGATAAAGTCCATAATAGAAAGAATTGTAGCTGAATTCCCTTTCTGTTTCCAAAATTATCAAATTAACAAGCAGTTACCTTGCAATGTGACAGTGCTTAGCCATCTGTTGTCACAGTAAGATATGATAAGATAAGATAAGACTTTATTATCCACATAGGAAATTTGGTTTACATTCAAAAGAACTCTTGAGCATGTAACGTTCATAAAAATATTGCACTGACAGTATTAAAACACAATAGTAATATTAAGATTTACAACAATGATGTACATTATAAACATAAATACTACACAGTTAAAGGTTAAACATACATGTACAAAGGTTTATTATTATTATAATATTAAGTAAATTCAGCTATATATTTACTCACTCACATGACACATCCTCTCGTGGCCACTGCCTGTAGTCACCTGATTGTCCACTCTGTCCAGTCAAAGCCAATCAGTATCCAAGCCCAGCTATTGTGTTTGTATTACAGTCCAGGTGCTATCATGTGAGCTGCGCTTTAATAGCCCTAGCATCCAGCTTAACTTGTATCAATTCAGTCTAAGTAAACTTATCCTCAGTACTTTTCGTTACACTCCACCACTGAGTCTAACAAAACCTTATGGGAGGTTGCGTCAGGTAACCTTTGAGATTGACCAATCAGAACACAGCTTACCACATCGCAAAAGTGCACATTCGCACATCCCTTATGAACTTTTTATTTCGAAAAGGTTCGTACACGAACGATTCCGAATGCTATTTAGCGTACGATCGCTTCCGGGTGATGCACACGGCGTACATACTGCCATGACAATGATGGGTAAACAGTCGCTGAAAATAGTGTTTTTGACAATATTCAAGGATGTTATCTTGCGGAAATATTAGCTAATGATAACCATGTCAACAGAAACCCCAAAGCGTATATACTGCAGGTCAAATAACTGTCTTATATGCAGATTTTTGTTTGTGGAGAGATCTGTGTCGGTGACCTGAATATTTCGAAAATCCCTCTGATCCATAAATAGTAACCATTGTCTGATTGGTTAAATCTAACTAACCGTCTTGCATTTGATTGGACTGTCATTGGTTGCTCAAAGGTTACCTGACGCGACCTACTAGGTTTTGTTATACTCAGTGGTGTAGTGTAACGAAATACACTGAGACTAAGTTTACTTAGACTGGTATAAATTGTGTTTATTACAAAAAAATGGAATTTTCTCATCAAATTCTGATAAAGGCTGCATAATACCATGAATATATATTATGTATTTTGAATCATTCACAACACAGTTCTGTATATGATTGCCTAATTTTCAGATGCCGAATTGTTTGTTGACAAAAGTGGAATGCCAAAACCATATGACACATCAGTTGATGACCCAGAACTTCATAGGTAATGTTATCCTATTAGTGTGATACAGGACAACAGGTTTGGGCATGCTCCGTCTGTCAGAAAATATGATTGACAGAATGTTGACATCACTTTTGTTCTTTAAGTGATAAATATGTTGAACAAGTTTAAAAACCTTTATAAAATTATGTTGTACAAAGTTACAGCCCTTGTCAATCTGTTGCACTGTTGATGCAAGGATGATGCTTTACATGCACCGCTGTGACGTACACGTTTATTCAGTGTGAACGGATGATCAGCAGTTGATATTTTAGAGATATACACCCTGTCTTATGACACTACACACCAAAATGGGATGTAGTTTGGATGAAAACTTTTGATGAAAGGATAGTGGGTATAATCTCCATGGAATTAATATGGTGAATGAGTTTGAATTAGTACTGGTCTTAATCAACCAGTGGTTGTCGTAAGAGTTGACTGGGATTGCATGAATATTGCTAAAAGCGGCCTAAAACCATACTCACTCACTGATGGCATCAGGTGGTCAGTCTCGCCGACTTGGTTGACACATGTCACTATTTTCCAGTTGCATAGATAGATGCTCATGATGTTGATCACTGGATTGTTTGGTCCAGACTTGATTATTTACTTACCTCTGCCATATTGCTGAGTGTTCCATTTGACAAGCAAACTAGACACCTGAATTTGTCTAAGATGTGGTAAATCCGATTTGTTCAAGAGTTTCAAATCAGATTTGTTTAGGTGGAGTACTGCATGAGTTTATATGTTTGCAGGGTGTGTATCCTAGTACAGGACTACCTAGACATGACACTTCATGACATCGCCCCCACGGGGCTCCAGGCTATGAAGGCACGGCACCTGTCTCTCCTCGGCTACAAGGTGGTGCAGGTATGTCCATGGGGGTCACCTGTGGGGATACCAGGTTAGATCTGGTCCCCAGTAACTTGTACTGATTGCATGAGGCGACTGAATGGGTCAGTTCAGCATGGTGACCTAGATGACTGCATGTCATCTAACCCTGAGGGTGTGGTTTGTTGGTCACAAAATTCATCATGAATTGCTTAGTCCAGTCTTCTGTTCTCCATCACGTTGGTAGGGGTGGTGGGGTTGCCAAGTTAAAGCATTTGCTCTTCATACCGAAGACCAGGATTCGATTCTCCACATGGATACAAAGTGTGAAGCTCATATCTGGTGTCCCCTGCCATGGTGTTGCTGGAATATTGCAGAAAGCCGCATGAACCCAATGCACTTGCTCACTCATCCCATCATGTTGGTTAGGTATTGCTGAATTGTATTACTGACCCACAAGCTTTTACTCTTTTTCAGTCTATGAAAACATATTTGTCTGTTGAGACGTTCTTGAGGTTTGAGACTTCACTTCTCAAAAAGGGCAGTGGTCTAGCCTCATGATTGAAGCATTTGCTCATCATGCCAAACGACCAGGTTCCATTCCCTGTGTGGGTACAATGTGTGAGGCCCGTTTCTGATGCTCCCCAGCATAATGTTGCTGGAATATGGCTACAAACGAGTAATACTGTCATTCACTCACTCACCCATTCTCAAAACCATGAATACAACACAGAAATAGTAAAACAAGGATATCACAAAATACACACAAGTGGTTTTACTGCATGTATTACAAAACTTGTTATTGAATGTGACTGCAGGTGTCCTACACTGACCTAGCAGACAAGAACACAGTTGTGAAGACGGTACAGTACCTGCAGTCGCGACTCAAGGAGGCAGTTGGCGCATCACAGCGATACACACTGGGGGATGGACAGCGTCAGTCAATATAAGTTGTTGATGTCACGCTGAAGGAATATGACATGGACTTGCTTTGTTATAGTGGAAGAGTCCAAGCCATGGGCAGTTTTAAAATTTTTTGTCTCGCCACAGGCTTGTAACAAAAGATTACTGGAATGAGGTACCAAGCCACAAAGTTAAAGGGGTCCTCATTTTATATTAAAAGCATCCACTCTATGTAATGTTGAAAACCCGTCAGTGACAGAATGTCACCCAACTGAAAGAATAGTAAGCCTTTGTTGTGACCTGTTTGTCTCTCATAAACATTCTTTAGAAACCGCTTGTCCAGTGAAGCTAAAACTATTCTTAGTGTAAATTTCCTCGACACTAACTAACTCAGTATTTTGGCATGGTTCTCCCTTTGATACCCATGTTTTGTTCAATTTGTATGTCACTAATCAGAAATCATGCTGAAACTTGTGAATAGCAGTGAGGACAGCAATTATTTTGTGTGAAACATTTTTAATTGTTCACTGCCTACTCAGGTGACTGCCTATGGCACTTCTTCTGTTGTTAATATTCATGGTTCAGTGAGAGTATGTAGCATATACTACACCACTGAACATTGAACTTTGAACTCTGTGCCCCATGTTTCAAAGTGAGTTGGAATATTTGCCACAATTTGCAAGAATATATTGTATATAAGAGGCTGGTAATTTATTATTGAGGGGAAGATCACTGCTCCACTGTGTGCTGTAAGTCCACTTGAGATCAACTTGTTTTGTTTCTCATTTACTCTAAATGATCTTGGCCCTGTTTCTCAAAGCTATCATAGCACCACGATTGTCATAAGTCCATGTTACAGTAGAGGAGTTAGGACAGTTTAGCACTACGATAGCTTTGCGAAACAGTGCTCTGGTGTCCATTTCGAGTTGAGATCAAAGAGAAATATGGCTACCATATTTTGGCAGTTTGATGACCATGTACTTGTCAGTCCTTGAAATTCATGCTAACCCAAGACCTGCACTGAGAACAGGCAAATATCAAAAGATGTAGTTTCTTGTTGGCTTACAGCATTTTAGAGTTTTTATTCTGAATTAGTTTTCAGTGCTTTGGTTTTGCTGCAAATCAGAAACTAAATAAAACCGATGGAAACTTCAAACATGGTTAACACTTTGAGCCTTTCAAGTAGAACTTGACTCAACTTGTTGTTAACAATACAGCAATTAGGACTTACATCATACTAACTGGGCCTGCCACTTTGCCTGGCAGAGTGCCCCTTTAACAGTACAGGAAAGTCCATCAAGTGACCCATATAAATGATGGTGTGTGTCAGTTATGGAAATTGTCATTCAGTCACTGGTGAGTGGCTCAGTAGGTCATGCTTTGATGAGAAATGTGGGTTTGCACCTGGAAACACACACTAGTGCATTGTTATTGCCCCATTACCACCTTTGTGTTTGGTGAATGTATATGCATTAAAGAATATTTATGAACTGTTCATATTTATTTGCTTGTGTTGTTGATTTGAAGAAAGTTGTAGAATCAAAGTGACACTAGATGCATCATCTGCTGAAGAGTATAACAGTCCACTGCATATATTATTATATTACCGATGTTTTGCAAATGTAAATCGACTGAAGGGAGATAACTCTAAATTTGTTTATCTTGTGTCATCTGCAAAATCTAGTGATGGCTACAAACAGCTTTCTCTCGCTTTCCAATACATGTAAATAGATTTTTGACAAAACTTTCAAGTGCAGTCACTGTGAATATTAAGAAGGGGAATTAAACTACAGCATTTTTTATATTACCTGCTGTCCAAACAGCAAGATGCATGATTCACGATTCACACAGGTTGACTGAAATGTAAGATCCGATACCCATGCTTCAAACAGTTCAACATTAACATTGAGGTGTTCAGTAAGATAAATACGTTGTTCACTGGTCCCTCGGGGCCCATTGGCTGGTGTACCCGATGTTTGTTTATGTACCCTGAGGCCTTTGAGCCCTTTGATCATCAAGAGTACATCAACCTACAGTAAAGTTCACTTATAACGTACACGCTTACAACGAATTGCCGGTTACAACGAACAAATTCAGAAGTCCCGACTGCTTTCCTATATGTTGTTATGAATTAACTACCGTATACACCGAACACTGATAGTACGAATTATCTGTTACAACGAACAAATTGATGAGCCCTCTGTGCTATTTCACGCGTTAATTGACGTGTTTATAACGAACAGCTGATCCGAATCCACTCGCGTGTCGTGTCATCTCACGTGTCACCAATTAGCTTGTGAAAACAAACAGGCTTCCTCACAGAGGATCAAGGGAATAATAAAATAAACTTACCTGTGAAATGTTATCATTTATTTAATCTTGTGAATCTTGTTGACATTGTCAAGGCATAAATAGTGATCTGGGAAGTCTTTCTTTCAAGTCAGCATGGAAGGACTTGTCACGTAAACGTAAACGGTAAAGCTTGACACAAAATATTTTATTTTCTCTGTGAACATGATCTTGTCTCAAACCACTGGCGTGGTGACGATTCTTGGTAATTTCCGAATATTCACAAACATTCCCGAATCGCTTAGAATGAACTTCGCTTACAACAAACTGAAAACAACAGTCCCTTTGAGTTCGTTATAAACGAATATTACTGTATGTCCCCCTCCTGACCAGTGAACACTTTATGTAGTAATTGGTTGTCAGTAAGTGGAATGAGTAAAATCTTTCTCATAAACAAATTGTTATAAATGCCTTGCCATTATGAAGTTGTATGAAGTAAAACTGAAGATGTGCAAGTTGGCAGTTGGTTCAATGTGAATGTGTTGTACACACAAATAAGTTGCCATTGTGAAAATATTTTCAGGCAATACATGACTGTTTGAGATGCTTTCAACAGGGATGAGAATTTTCCACAGATCTGCAGAATTTCTTGCACTGGGTTCACTCCTGTCAATCATCTAAGTCCGAGGAGAAAAAACCGAGCTCATTTTCCTCTTTTTTTTTTTCACTCATACCCATTCCCATCCCTGCATTAAGCAGTGTCTGGTCACTTTGATTATTGAACCAAGTGTGAAAGAACATTTACTCACTCATTTCAGAGATCTGCCACATTTTAGTTGTCCATAGAGACTACAAGCAAATACATGTAGATGCGTTATACAAAAGCCAAAGGGGGACAACTCTGCACTACACATTGTAACACCTTATCTTGCCCAATCAGACTGTGTTGAGCCATTGGTGCAGGACTGCATTCTTATTCCGAAACTACTTTGATGAAAATGCACAGTGCCATTTGGGAAGTGGTCAAATGTAACATTATATTTGTGATTACGTCTTATCCGTACAGTACAGAGTAGTATTACTGTTGGGTTGAGGTGACCATGCTTGTCATAAGAGATGACCAACGAGATCAGGTGGTAAGGCTCGCTGACTTGGTTGACACATGGCATTGATTCCCAGTTGTGTAGATCAATGCTCATGTTGTTGATCAACAGATTGTTTGGCTCAGATGCGATTATTTACAGACTGTTACGATATCCGGGGTAATAATATGCTTCCTTTGACTGTTAGCGCTGTGAGCATTCACCTCGTGAGTGGAGTTTGGCACATTATAAATGCACATATTATTATTATTATTAAGGCTGGAATATTGTTGAGTAGAGCGTAAAACTAAATTCACTCACTTTGTTGGGATGAGTCCCATCTGCGATTTAAACCCACACCCACTGAGTCGGTCATCCATCTAAAATAGCACTCACAGTTACCATGGCTTCCACACAGATGAAGTCGGTCAACTAAAGGTTTAGACCACTGACTTTGTGTCTGAAAGGTATGAAATACACAATGCCATGGGAGCTAAGTTCAAGCAAGCAGTGAAAAATAGGACAAAGGCGGAGATAGCTTAATACAGTTTAATCACAATGTTTGTGACTCAGACAATTACTGTAGCAATCAGTAACTTGAAATACATGGTACTATAAAATACACATATCTGTACACAGCATGCTAAAATACTTTGGTGGTACATGTAACACACAATAGTCCATGTTCTCATGCAGCGCTGGTCTTGACACCATCAGCATAAGAGAAAAAAGACATGTCACCTTATGTTAATACAAATATTTTGGTTTTAATCAGACAAAAGCAAAATAATGCGTGCACATATAATTCCATTAGAAAACCAGAGAGGATACAAGCCATGGAGAAACAGCTCACATACCTTCATGCAAGAAATTATAAATCAATATCCTTTCTCTGAAAATGTCAAAATTCAGATCACACATTCCATTTCTAGAAACTTATTTATTAGAAACAAAAACATACTCCCTATAAAAGTACATGTATTTGATTAGATCTAGAATGAAGCTATATTGTCTACTTTGTTAAAGAATGAAAAACTTTCACCAAAAAGATAATATATGATACTTTGAGAAGCATGAAAATTTTGAACTATAAAGCAATTCATCTAGTATGAAATAGCTTGGTTTTCCATCATCAGAAAATATAAAGAGAAATCAATAAATATCAATAAATTTTTAAAGACATACAAAAGAATTCCTGTCCTTGCATATATTACTCACTGATGGATATTACCAACTGTTGTCTGAGTTCACTACACAGTGTTTTGTCCAGATGTGTTGAACAAAGCATGAGTGTATCAAACTTGATCTAAGTGGTCCTCTTGACTTTGAAATAAATGTAGTTTACCGCATATTAGTTTCAGGGTCTGTGTGTGAACTATATCGAGGTCTTGCATGAAAATCCGCAAAACACACCTCATGATTATGCTGTTTATTTATCAACCAACTAAATAATGTCTACATAAAATTTTGTCTGATGACCGTGCAAAATGAGATACATAATAGCAGGTATATACAACAATACATCAAATATAAACATCACTGTACAGCCTTTGATATTCATGCTAGTCCACTAGCCCAAGATAGCTCATTTGCTATGTGCCGAAATGTAACAATCTATTGCAATCCAATCCAGTCAGTGAAAAAAGACAAACTTATAAGGCTGAATGTAGCTGTAGCACTGGACAAATGATTTCTAATTATTATAATGAAGTTGTAATGTGGCTGCAGTAATGCTGATAACATGAAATCATGAAGTCACTCTTGGACATTTGCCACAATCTAGACTGGAGAACAGCACTCTTTACATGAATGTTGATCTTCACAATCTGGGCCTTTCTGCAAGTATGGGCTGCTGAAGGCCTATCATACCCCAAACTTTCTAAAGTAAAAAAAATCTGAGTATTAAAGAGACACATTAAATTTGCATAAAAATACGGACAGGAAATCTGCTTGATCTGTTGATAATCACTGTATCAGTGATGTAAATTAATGAGAAATGTATACTATCCCCCAAAGTGATCGCAGTTGATCCTAAATCCTAAATATATTCCACTTGCCCATGGATACCGGTACTATCGTACTTACAGTGGACTAGTAAATGAGGGAGTGAGTATGTCTTTTAGCCATTATCCAGGAATATCTCAGCAGGGGATACAAAAAATGGCCTTAACAAATCACCACCATGTGGTGGACAGGGTGGCATGGTATGAGTGAACACACTACCCACTGGTATACCCAAACATACCATTCAGAAGAATGACATGTGTCAGAGCCAAATTCCATTCGTGTTGAATCTTTTAATTCCAAACTTAACATGGTTATTAGGTATTTTCTAGCCTTTTGTCTTAAGCCTTATTATTCGATATCATTATTACCAAGATATCATTAGCACTTTCCATCAGAACATAAGCTATATCTACTATTAACATCAGACAATGTCAGACATCACCTGTGGCACTCCAACAGTATTTGTATCTTGCTGTGCAATGCACTGTATAATGGGCCTATGGCCTCTCTACTGCAGTAAAGTCATTCATACTCAGTAGCTTAAACCTTCAGAATGATTTGATGTAGTAATTCACTTTAATCACTAGACTTCAAGTGTCAGGTTTTCGGTGCTCAATACAACGAAGCACAAACTTAGCATATATCACAAACAAATCTTACTAAATTAAGGCATGGATAAAGTTATGGGAAGCTGACTTGACTTCATTCAACCAGAGTCTACACCCTTCTCCACAGCTCTATGAACTTTACTAGATTCTAATGACCTAAACAGCTGCTGTTGAACACTCAATATGATATGCAGCATGTTTGTTTGTTTGCTTGTTTGTTTGTTTTTTTGTTTGCTTGCTTGTTTGTTTAATTCCACTCTCAGCAATATTCCAGCTTCATGATGACACTCTGTAAACAAACATTTTTGGACCATACATGATGGTCTTGTGATCAACATACTTGCCATAGCTAAGGGTCATAACTATGTAAAACATATACCTGCTTGGACTAAGAGTTACTCCCCTCTGACATACTACCTTCATCCAGAATAATCAGCATCACTATTGGGGAAGTTTACAATCAGTTTACAATGTCGTCTTAGATGAGTTACCTCCCCTTGACTGAAGACAGTGATTCATGAATGTTTTGAATCGTTACAGCACTATTTCATTATGTATAACAAATGTGAATAAATATTTTTATCAAAGCTTGTTGCATAATCAGATAAATCAATCCACACATTACAAAGAAAACAGAGGAATGTTACCATGACAACACTGCGTCTCAATATGATTCACCAGGAGAAGGAATAGTTCAGTTTAAACACCCCTACTATTAGTCCTAGTGGAATGATGGAGTATATCATATAATGCATAGCAATAAACTGTTAAAAAAGACAGCCTCAGGCAAACTTGAATCCTTACAAACCAAACCATCATATAGATATATTTGCACTTTGAGTGTACATATTATGATTTAACATAAAACAACATTGAATATATCCTCCAACACGCTTCATTTGCATCTTGAGTTTCATTTATTTCAAAAATAGATATTACCATTTTGCATACTCCTCAAGGAGTTGAGAATGACACATAAGCGCATACTATCCTAACTGGATTCACAGAGTATTGAGTGAGTTTAGGTTTAAGCCTCTTTTGGCAATATTCAGGCAATATCATGGTTGGGGACACCAAAAATGGGCTTCACACATTGAACCCATGAGGGGAAGCAAACTCTGGTCTTTGGAGTGACAGGCTAATGCTACAACCATTAGGCTACCCCACCGCCCCTCTTGGTGCACTGCTCTGAGCATTACGTTCAGTTATGGAAATTGTAGTAAAAATATGCAGACTGTTATTGTTATCCCTCAACAATTGGCCCTATATTGCAAATGCAAGGGTAGGATGTCATATTTCTTACAAATACAAGTTATATAGAATTAACTAGTCAACAACAACCCTGGCAACCTGAATCACTGACATATTTTTTGTTGGAATGAAGGTGTACTGGTCAACATAAAACAACTTGACAACAGGATATGCTCCACAAATAAACACATCACATAAACAGTACGCAGTATAAAACATGAAAAAGTGTCAAAAAGCTTCATCTTTCTCTGCTCCTGCTATTAACTTTACTATATGATCTGGTGAAAAACATGTCAATTTCACTAACTAATTATAAAATACAAATATAGAAAGTGTAAAAATAAATCTTTCCAGTCACCAACCATGGGATGGTCATTAAGCTGTGGTTTTCTCCCACAGGTGTTACGATGTATTCCTAAAGCTTCAACAACATTTGCATATTTCTTACAATTTTTTAAACTACATGCATATTTAATAAAAGAAAAATCAGATTGCCTCTTCATCACTGAGTTTCTCTATTATATAATTCTCTAAATCTAGTATTTGTTGTGTTATATATATAAAAAAGATATTCTGATCAATATCTAGCTTTTTGGTAAAACATGTTCGTTGCATCGCACAGGACAATAAAAGATCTTGTTACGGGCAGAGCAATCAGCGCTCTGGTAAAACACAAGGAAAGGTCAGTAAAAGGTCATTGCATTCCTTGTGAATGTGCATCTTCACAACTAGTTTCTGCATGTGGAAAACCATTTGGAAACTGGGCTCTGTCTATACATGCTTCTTGTTTAGTCCTCAACCATCAGTAACTAAGTGATTCAATCAGTGTCAATCATAATGTACAAATTAACGGCAAAAAATATCTTTACGGCAGAAGAATGACAAGGAGTGCATGTATTTCATGCTTAAAATACAGACATCATGTGGGTGTATGTACAAAGTATCTGTAAACAAAATAGCATGAGACTCTCTTGTCTCCCATAGGAGTATTTTTTCAATCATCACATATCCTTCAACTTGACACAGTGGCCTTCACTTCATGACCTCTGGTTTAAGGGGTCAAGGTCATCTAAGGAGAAATCATCTGTTCCTATTGAAAGCCCTCGACTGAAGCCAGTCTGAAACACATGAGTCAACATTACAATACTATTTTCCCGTACATGTATTCCTATTTGCTAATAATAGTAGTTGATAGTTTTACAAAACATTAAAGCTGAAAAAAAAACTATAGCTATTACAATCTTTCTGTCATCCCAGTGGATAGGGAACAGCAACTTTAAACATGTGTTTATCACAGAATGCATAAACTGAAAAAAATAAACAAACAACAAAGAGATTTCTTGAAAGAAATGGTCTTTTATAGAAAATATCTGCATGGTACGACCAACTGCGGAAAGTATTCTGTATTGGCTAAAAATTCCACTAGCATACCTGTAAATCTAACAGTTCCTGGTCAACATTCTGGATAGCTCGGTCCAGCTCTGAAGTCGATGGATTGAACGCTCCCATGCCAAACGGATCTGATGACGAGGCGGCTCCCATGGAGGTCGGGGAGAATGGGTTACCGCTAAATCCTGCAAGGAAACACGTGAGTTTTATAGCTCTATCAGCAATATTTTAGCTTAATGTGAGGATAGGATTAAGGCTCACAGGAAGAGGGGCATTCCTTCCTAGAAATACACAAGCATGGGTATGATACTGATACGGGGGCGCATACAGCTTTTACAAAAACAGGTTACATACTATTGAGAAAGGGGGTGCACACTCCATTTTCACAAGTTTCAATGGTCATTTAATAAACTTTCAAGACAAAAGGGGAGTGTGGGGGGTGGCGTGTGCCCCTACCCACCCTACTCCCCTCTGAAACCATCTATCCTGACAAACTCTGGACCTCACTGCACAAAGTGATCCTAGCCTCCCTAACTCTCTTTTGTCAGTGTTCAAGAATTCAAGGTCACGAATATCTGAGAGACTGAAGTTTTAGGAACACAAGTTATGATCAAACTTGCACTACGATCAAATTGTGCAACAAGACATAGAATAGTAATAAAGCCTGAATTTATGACGTGTGACAAATGGCAAACTGAACAAGCGTTCAAAGAACTGGGAAAAGACACTGATTTTAGCAACATAGCAGTATTATACAAACCTTTCTGTTTCTGTGAGGCTGCAGCCGCCACACCCTGAGCTGCAGGCTGGGTGTGACTTCGCGTCCTTGTCGACGGGGGCGGGGGTGACACTAAAACATACATATCACCTTGGTGTTGACAATAAATAGAGGAATGGAGACAGGTAAAACAGAATGATTGAAATAAAAGATACTTAAAATCAACAGAGCCACTTTCCATGATGCATTTCCACGAAATGAATCAAACTAAATATTTTAAGATATTATTTTTATACACATTACACATGTCACATGAAATTTCTGTTATTACAAAAACAAGCCACAGCATCAGCTGGAAACAACTGAGCCTATATTCATCTGGGATCAACGTAGGCCACACGTAATGTTTTTTGTGTTATTTTAAAAATAAAACCTGACAACATACATAGGGGAGTAGGTTGAGCAGAGTTCTGTCGTTGGGCGCCACCTGGTGTGGTGTTGCCATTGGTTCCATTAGTGCCGTTTGTCTGTGATGATGGAGGGAAGTCATCAAACACAAGATTCTCCAGACGTCTGCCTACTGCTGACTGAGACTGCCAACGACAAACAACAGTTTGATAAAAATGGACTAACTGGACTAAATAAAATAAATAAATAGTCCATTTGTAATGTGAATTTCTCAACACATAATGCATGCTGGAAAACTTATTTTAATCCTGCCCTGTGTGACTTTGAATTTTGGGGTGCTTTGAGCATGCATCATATGTAAAGAAATGTGCATTACAAATGGACTATTTATTTGATTTATTAATCAATACTAACAACACCAATTAGTATTTTTACCAATTTCTAATTGACTCTTTACAAAGTCATTTTGTGGAAAATAAACTTCACCAAAAAACTGTTATGTTGTATTCCATATACCATTCTTCTAAATACAAAACTGACAAATCTTTGTTTCATTGTAGCATTTGTCTTAGAAGGGGAGTCTTTTTTCAAGTGCCTATAACAGTTTCATTTGTAATGCTTAAAATGTTAAAAGTACCTATTCCACACAAACATGTGAGAATTATCATATGATAAATACAAAGTCTGTGTCATGTCCAGCTTTTTCTGGGTTAGCCTGGTGGTTAAAGGGCTGGCTTGTCATGCCAAAAAGCTGAGTTTGATTCCCCATGTAGGTACAATGTGTGAAGCCTATTTCTGGTGTCCCCGATGTGATATTGCTGGAATATTGCTAAAAGTGGTGTAAAACCATACACACTCACTCACATCAGCCTTCTGATCGAAGACAAACACTTAGAGATGTGCTACACTGATGGTGTATTCCATACTTTCACATGCCGGAAAGAACTCTTAACACTGCCAATAATATGAATTGTGTTAAATATAAATATAATCAAAGTGTCTTGTCACATAAAGAATTTTTTTTTGTTAATCCTGTCCTAGACCAAACAATCCAGAGATCACAAGCATAAGTGTCGATCTTCACAACTGAAATACAATGGCATTTGTCAACCAAGGCAACAAGCCTGATCTGCCAATCCCGTTAGTCACCTCTTACAACAACCATGGAATGACAGCTGAACTTCTCAATTTATTGAGTAGTGTTTTCCCATTACTTTAAACAGCATACAATACTCAATCAGTCATCCCAGTCAGCTAGGATATGTACAGCAGAGTTTTCATAGTCAGAAAACAGCTTTACAAAAACTGCCAGGCACTGCAGCTCACCTTCATCTGTAGTGATCAGTATCAAAATTTAACAAGACAGTAGTACTTAAGAAAAAACTATGCCACTACTGACATGCTTCCTGCATAAACACTGAGACCAAGAGTTCTACCAAATGTGACACCTGTAACTACAAGTCTACATTTAGTGCTTTGTTACTTGCACTGGTGCAACCCAATTTACAAAATGCAACCAAGTTATTAATATTTGATTGGGTAAATAAACATTTAAAATTCAATAGCATATTCTTTCATTTCATAATGTAGCAAAAGCAGTGCAACAGGAATTTGGTTGCTACAAATAGGTTTTAATTTTAGGTTGCACCTAGTACAAGACATTTAACATCCTGTAAATCGAGCCCTGAACTACGTTCTGGCAGCATTTGCAAAAATCCGTTAGAAATATATGTTTGCAATCCAGGAACAGCACTGCATTACAAAACAGTTAATTTACTTGAAACAAAGTGTATTGGGGGCTTTCTATACCTTCTAGGGTGAATTAGGTGTAGCATTCTGTAATAAAATATAGTTGTTTTGTTTCATATAAACGCAATAAATTTCCATTTCCAAAAACATATGTCATTTTAAGGAGAAAACCTTATGCCAAAGTTCAGCATTAGTCAGAGATGCTGCAGAAACACATATGCATTTTGAAAGAACTTAAGTTACATTTTGAGCAGAAATATCAAGTCAAAATTTATTTTGAAAAGGATCCAATGTTATGGATTGACAACTTCTTCATTGCAATGAATACGACCTTTCTACAATGCTAACACTGTTATCAAGCAAGTGATGTGTTAGCATTTATCTCCACCAAAATGTCACATTTATTGCAATACAGAATTTGACAATCCACAAAATCTTTTCCTCTTCACTCACCATACCAGTTACTAAATGACCATTAAAGAAGTTTAGAATTAATTTGGCAATACACATTTACCATGGTTACAATAACTACACATGCTGAACCATGTGTCAATGGTCACACGACTATTCTGTAAACAATGCTCGCATTCCTGTCACATCCAGATGTGACAGCTTAATGTGGGAGATGATTTATGTCAAGCTTTACTTCTTATTTATTGTAATATGTATCCTAATTCTGACCAAAGCTGTCAGTTCTGTCATGATATCTATGCACACAAAGTCTGTGAAATCTAGTGTCTGGTCCAGTTTTGAGCAGACATGACAGACATGAGAATACTGATGCCAGTCGTTCAATGCTAGATACTATCTAGCACCAATACCACTATGTTGCAGTATCACACAGTTTTATGTTATGGTGGCAGTCTATAAATAACTGATTTGGACTGGACAATCCAGTGATCAACATCATGGGCATCAATCTACACAACTGGGATACAATGACATGTGTCAACAAAGCCAGTGAGTCTGACCACCTAATCCCATTAATCGCCTCTTGTGACAAGCATATACTCAACACAGACATGTTTATTGACTGCAAACCATGCTGACTGCAAACCAATATTTCCTTGATCAATGTTATCAATGTCGGGCCCCAAGCACCAATTTTTAACAGTAGTCAGAATGGACAGAACAACTAAATTTTCCTAATTAGAATGAGTGAGTTTGTGCAACAATTAGCAATATTCCTGCAATATCATATTCGGGAACAGAGGTGAGCTTAACACATTGTACCCAACTGAACCCAGGTCTTTAACCACTAGAGAGAGGCTCCGTCAAGTTGACTACTGAGGCAGACCCATCTTTCTTGTGATTTACTTTAAGGAATCTTTTCAAGGAAAGGACATTTGGATTAGTCCTTTTGCTAATCTTGTGGTTGAATCAGAATCAATTTTTGGTAACTGGTTCTCCCTGTCAAAAATCCCATGTAACCAGTCTCATCTTATAAGAACACCAGACATTATAAAAACATGCAGACAGTTTAGTTCTCAATCTACCTCTTGTTCAGATGTGGAAGAAAAATCATCATCTGTTGAACTTTCCTGGAGATTATAGGTCACAGTTGAAAGGTCTGATATCTGCAGAGAGGTCACACAGGTGCAAAGGTCATGCGGAATGTCATAAGCATTGGATCACGTGTGATGGAGTTTTGCATAACAAATGCAGAGGTATGGCTAGTTTTACTTTTTGGGTTTCTATTTTGCAAATGATTTTGTTTCAGTTTACAAAGAAAGACCAGTTATATTTCTTGAGCTAAGGATATTTGTCTTCAGAAAACCTAAATGCAGACACAAGTCAAAGTAATATTGCTCTTAAATACTAAAAGTATTTTATGAAGTGTATTTGGGGCAAAAACAACCTAAAAAATACTTTTGTCATAAGTTTCATTTTTTTGGTCAAAAGCCATTAGAAATATATTTTTTGAACTGAGACAATTAATTCATTTTTTTGTTCTTATTCTTGAAAAATTATGACAGGCTGATCTGTATAACAAGAAATAAAACTGGTCTGCCATAATGGAGTTTTAAACATAACATTGACACACAAATACATACATTTCATTTTAGAAAAAGTATAAACATTTCCATAACAAGACAGTTATAAAATATGACATCAAAATGATATAATATCAAAAAATAAATCCAGCCATGCCTGTTCAAGGGTCGTAACTGCAGTGCACATAAAGACCAGAAAAATGTTAAACTGAAACCAAAAATAATTGATGATTAACTTTGCCTAACCTTTAACTTCATAAGAAAACGACTTCAGTTACATTCATAAGAATATAAGATAACTTCATGCAGCATGACAAATAGAGACAAAACTTCACAATTTAATAAACTACAAGAGAGAGCTGACTCTCATACACAAACAGAATAAACTGATGGGAAAAAGTAAAGGAACACATTAGCCTCATCAGGAAATCAACAGTACAACACATGAGTTAAAATCTAATGTCACCATGGCAATGTTACTTTTGTCATGAAACTATTGTAATGTCATAGAATAAGGTATTTTCAACATTCTTATTTTATTTCTGAGTATCTTATACCAAAATACTTCATTTGTTCTACTTTCATTTGAAACTCCCAAATATCATGTTATCCAAACAACATTAGGTCGTGAGATCACTATCTGTGTTATACTTACATGACTAAATAATTTATACTTGTTAAGTTACTATATTGAATATATTGATATTGAATAAAAACATTAATTAAAAAATGCTTATACTCACGGAGTATCATATCAATCAGTGAAAATTCAGTATGCATTGACTGATTTGTTAATCATGAAATATCTAAAATACACAACAATAAAGAGTACTGCTAAATACTGTCCACTGCTTTCATTCATGAATTTCATATCAATGAAGTGTTCTGAAAACAAATGTTTACTTTTCCAAACAATAGCTGTTTCCTCTAAGGTCATATAAATTTGGTGTCAACACAACCGTTCCCTTACTTGTTTCCATCAGTATATATGGCAAACATAAATACAACAGTAGAAACTATTTCAGCATCATGCGCATGCTAAACAGAAATATAACCTTTTACTAATGCAGAAAGACAAGTCAAGAAGTTCTATCAGTAGGTCAACAATGAGAAATGCACAACAGGAGAAAATTGCTGCAAGGTGAGGTACAAAAGAATGGAAGTGATTGGCTGGTGAGCGTATATGTTACTATCCAATCAGATACGTATACTTAGCAAAAAGTGTTTTGTTGTGGTGTAATTTTACTATTGTGGTGTAATACAGGAGCATCGTGTGACAAAGTCATAGATCACATAACTGTTCACATAACGCACACAAGGTGAGAGGCCATGTGACTCAAGGTGACACAAGGACACTGGTTGCATCACAGTGTGCTTAATTTCCACACTGGTCCTATGGTCCCTGACTATTAAAAATTCATCAGGACCACTAAATGATCAGTTTGCAGTAGACCTGGTGGTCAGTTAATTTTGTATTGATAGTTAAGTAAATCTACAAATGTTATTTTGGACCAATGAGGTACAGACAAGACCAGTATTGTGCACTCACTCTTCCTGTTGTCCACTGGAAAATGTTGAAAGATTTCAAACCCTGGCATTACTTTCCAGTGTAACAAGATGACAGAACACTAGACTAAATAATGACATGGAGTGGTAAGTTATATGATTTTCCAATGAAACAAAGTGAAAGGTCATATGATTGTCCAATGACATGAAGTGACACAATGTCAAGGTCACATGACTGTCCAGCGACACAAGGTGACATGTGACAGTAACCTACCTGGTTACTTTTCATGTAATCCTGGACATCCGATCGGTCTTTGATTGATTCCAGCTCTGAAATCCTTTTTTTCAACTCCTGATTTTCAAATGTCAGTGTCTGAACCTGGAAACAGAATATTACAATGATGACTTCACAAAATTACATTGCCTCATTATTAGTCATAATATGATGTCTAGATACAGTATTTCAATCCATTTTATTTCAGTTGAGACTGATGAATTGCTTGCTAAAACAAAATCTAACAATTGCAACAAAAACCAATTTTGCCAATCACATGCAATAGACTGTTCAACTCTGATTAATTGTGTCTTAATTTTGCACACCTGAACAAAAACGTTTATCAACAAACAATCATTAATTTTTGGGGTTGTTGTTGCTGTTCTATTTTGTAACAATCACCAAGAATGTGTGATGAAATTTCAATTTCACATGTGCAACTCTCCCACCTGGCTGTTCTACTAGTATCAGGTATACCTTTTTCTGCAGAAGCAAAAACTGTTTCTTGATGTCCATGTCTTTGCTGGATGACTCGAGGAAGCGCTTGTAAGCCAGGTCAAACGCCTGTCCCACCGTCAGAGTGATCTCCTCCGCCTGAAAGAAACCATGGACCTTGTGATTATCCCTTTGCCCTAATTTTTCCATTAATCACAAAAATTTACATTAGACTGAATATTTATAAATACCACATGTTCCACAGTATATATTAACTACTATCAGTATGATGGCTGTGATGCACCTTCAGACAGAATATGATGATTAAATATTTTGTATACTTACACACTTATCACTGTCGAAGACGTAGCAGAAATGTTGACTAGTATTTGGTGACTTGGCAATAAAAGTAAACATCCTTTTGTCCGATTTGTCATCAGCACAGTAGGATATCCGATGGAGAGGATACTGATGCATGATCATCTGCAAGACAGACATCAATATTCCCTATTTCATTAATTGTCCATTACAGATCATATGTAATACCTGATAGGCTATTCATTTATTACCCAATATCTATGTTGCAGAGAAACAGCAGGGATGCATGTCAGAGTCTTCATGCTGTGCAAGTATGTTGGGTTAGCTTCGTGGTTAAGCATTAGCTCATCCTATCAAAGATCTGGGTTCGATTCCCCACATGGGTATAATATTTGAAGCCCATTTCTGGTGTCCCCAGCTGTGATATTGCATGTGTCATGAAGCCAAGCTCACTTACATACTCATGCTGGCAATGGTGCCAAAAGCAGTGTTTCAGTTGTATTATTCTTTGGACACATTTAAGAATCAAACCTTGGTCATGACAAGCAAACACCTGACCTACTAGGTTATTACATGCCTTGACATGAGACTCTGGGATGATACATAAATACTATAAGTCCACGCCTAGTTTGTATGTATAAAACTCAAATTCTACCCAAATGGCCAGTAGAAAGTAGTCCTTTTGGGAGTATTCTTAAAAATACTTAAGTTGACAGGATAGGATGTCTCGAAGTGAATATTAAGAAGAACAGTTAAAAAAAAAAGCTGAAAGCAAAGGTTCAGAAACAGATCAAGTTGCAGTTGCAGTTTGTTGTACACCATCTGTCTCTCTGTGTTGGAGATAAGATAGGAAGCCCTTTTCTTGTATTCAATTACAAGTGGGTTTAAACACAAGCCATAAATAAATCAAAGTCGCAACAACAACAGATAATTATCTCCAGACCATTTCACTGGGTGTTGTTTTACACATCTGAGACTGAGAAACATGTTACGGAAATAATGTCTAGTAATGATTAGAGATTAGAGTGAGTGTGTGAGTTTTGTTTTATGTCGCTTTTAGCAATATTCCAGCAATAGCACGGCAGAGGGGCACCAGTAATGGGCATCAAACATTGTTCCCATGTGGGAAATCAAACCCAGATCTTTGGTGTGATGAGCAAACACCTTAACAGCTAGGGTACCCCATCCCATAGAAACTAGACATCACAGACGAACAAAATGTTGCTATGCATAGTTGCTCCCCTTACTCATACCACGATCTTCAAATCTGAGATCAGCTAAGATAAGAATTCATGGACTGATAACACCATACTCATGCATGTCCTATTAACGTAGACAGCATATCACGATTTTACTAAAACACGGTTTAAAGATGTTCAAAAAATGCTAAACCCAAGTCAGTAACTTATCATTAAAATAATAACCTTTCCATGCAGCAAGTAAATTAATGTATTCTAGAACTTACATGCAAATACAATTTATACTACTCAACACACATTCAAGACACTGGCACCTAATTCTTGGCTATTACAACAGTCAGTCTGTCATCACATCATATCACATCACATCACATCACATCACATCACATCACATCACATCACATCACATCAAGACTTAAGCTTTAAAATCTAAAGTTGTTATCAATTGGTTAGGATCTCACATGACCTTGATTTGGCACATCATTGTTTTTCAAACCCCAATCACTGCTCCAGAAATATTTAAGATTACGTCAAGTGGACTGAAGGAGCATCTCCTGTGACTTTGCCTGTTGAACCAGATTCTTGTGATAGCGTTGGTCAGTGACATCAGACGGGCCTGACCTAGATGTCTCTATATAAGTCTAATACTCAGTTTACTGTCACGACTGTATGAAATTTGCCATCAGTAACAGTAAACTTGACATGTGTAGAGAGAGTGAATATGGTTTTAGGCCCCTTTCAGCAATATTCCAGCAATATCATGGCAGGGGAGATCAGAAATGGACTTCACAGATTGTGCCCATGTGGGGAATAGAACCTGGTCTTCAGCATGACAAGCGAACACCTTAATCACTGGGCACATCACCGCTGGGACTAGTACTCATGTGGGGATTTGAACCCGTGTCTTTGGCATACATTCACCATTTGGCTATCCCACCACCAATTGTGTCATGGATGGATGGATGGATGGATGGATGGATGGATGGATGGATGGATGGATGTTGTTTATGTAGCAGTAAGCCCTGTTTACTCATATTCACCAACATCATAATATTAGCAGCAAACAACAACAATAACAACAACATATAATCTACAAGGACTTATCTCTGACCACTTTCATTCACAAGAAAGAGGTCATCTGCAAATTTTGCCATAAGAGTTATCTGTCATGATGAAAGAAAATATGACTGCTGAGTTATTAATTACGTCCTGTAATCCTGTAGCACACTTGTAATCACATCTGCACTGCAGACCATGGAGACAGTGTCATGTGGGGAGGTATTAGTGTTATAACATGGTTGTTACCAATATTCCTGCAATATGTGCTTACATGTTCCTATTTAATGCCACATCAGCAATATTCCAGCCAAAAGACAAGAGCCTGTGATAAATCAATTCTGGACCACACAATATAGTAAATAGTTGCAGGGAAAGAAACCTTAAAAATTTCTCACTTGACCACAGGACCAGTGAGTGGACAATAACTAAAGTACAGAAATAAAAAAAATGCTGTTTATTGGCTGCTGCTCTGTATCGATCCTAAAATTTACACAACTGCAAATAGCATATGTCGAAGTGGCCCATATCGGCCTAAATGGGCATTCCGTGGGATGGGTAATAGGATATCCAAAAAAGCATTCTCACTCATAAAATCAGGCAAAACATAGTTAAAATACAAATAGCTGCTGCAAACAACAGATCAGGCTATAGGTGGCTATAGTATCTCCCAGTCAGGCATGACGACAGACCATCGACTCAACTTGCATGAAATACACATGTTGCCTACAGACACAAGGGTCCATCTCAAAGATATTTTATGCCTTTCTGTGTGTTTGAATATGTCTCTTCTGTTGATTAACATCTTACATACCTTTTTTCATAAAGTTTATGTTTGGATGCGTAAAAGTGTACAATGCCTATAGACAAGCTTAATTCAGCCATCTTATTAAATGTCTCAAAATATACTGGTGGCATGACAACCCCATGATCAGCAGAACTGGATATTACATGTAAATTGTTATGATGTGCCGTTTGCTTCCCCACTTTAATTCCCTAAAGAATCATCTTATCTGAGTTGATATCTATATCCCCCTGCCGGACCCCAACCACCGTCTATGGCACCCCATCCTGACATATTGTTTGAGACAACCCCTCCTACCTGTTTCCTTTTATAGTGATAGTGATACTCCTCAGTAGCTAAATAGCTACATTCTTTATAGTTTCAGTATCGAAGATATTATTCTTTGTGCCAATTATCATTTATAATGAAGATAAGTTTAATTTTAGAATGGGCATTTAAAAAGTGTCATTTGCAATACAATATCATTGCACACTAATTTGCATACAGTCATGTACTATTCCAGATGAATCATTTAGGACTTAATAAAAACGCACTGCTCATTTCTGCACTAATCTCTCCTCAGTAAAGGCGTTTTTCTACATCCCTTATCTCCCTACCACTCAGACTGTAGCTAGGCCAAACTTAATTTAACAGATATTTCACATACTAACTACATAAAGTGTAGACATAAATGCGTAAAACAATACAGTTTTTTTTCTATTTCTGAGATTACTTTAGTGGTCTTGTCTGTACTTCACTGGTCCAAAATCTCATTCCTTGACTTACTTAACTATCAATACAAAATTCACCGGCCCTCTGGACCACTGCAAACTTATCATTTAGTGGTCCTGATGAATTTTTACTAGCCAAGGACCACAGGACCAGTGTAAATTTTGCACAGTGTGTTGTGATCAACAATCCATGCTTTAGGGGTATGATGACACACCAATTGCAAATCACAGAGTATGACCACTCGACTAATTTGGTTGTCTCTTGTAAACAAAAGATAACACTGATAAACATTTCATTTCTTCCACCCTTACCTTGGTTCGAGGGTCTTGAATCGTCACCCCATCAGCTGATATTGTCAGCTCCACCTTGGGAGGTTTCTGGCCCTCTGCCCTTTTAATATGCTTGTTGAACTGGAAGATGAGGAAATGTTCCAATGTTAATATACACAGATTGGTAACTCTTTAAAATGATGTCAACAGAAACACATTTACACTGTGTGAACCTCATGAGTATGGTAAGAAGAAACCTAGAAACAAACCAGGATTTGAATCCATGAGGTGCCAAGGGAGACAACTGTGTACAATGAATTTCATTCAATGAGTGAAACAAAGAGTGTGTGCATGAGAGAGTTTTAAGCCGCACTCAGCAATATTCCAGCCATATGGCTGTAGTAGAACCCCACTCTTCAGACAACTAAACAGAATACACATTTCAGTGGCAGCAGTACTCAAAAACGTTCCGATGGTAATATGCATGTACTTAGGATACACTAATTATTTCTTTGTTTTACCCAACTTGTCTCAATCTCCAGGTTATTTGTATATTGCGACCAACTATTGCAGTACTATTGCAATAGATTTTCCTCCCTGAAATCATTTCCCAAATGAATGCATAGTTTATATGAGCAAGTTCAACAACAGACAAGAAACTAATGAAAAGATCAAGTAAACAGTTAAACAGAAGGAATTTACTAAACTATAGATAGTCACACTTCTATTAATGCATCAATAGTTTTTGTTACCACTATGGATTAGTTGCTCTCAGAGGCTCAACAATTGCAATCCACCAAAAGTCTGATGCATCATTACAGCCCTAGTTTCCACACACTCACAACTGTCCACATTACTTACTTTCATTTTTCTGATAGCTTCCTTGACCACCTCTGTCCCTTTGGGATTATCCACCATACACTCTCCCAGGAACTGAAACATTGGGACCGTGCCATACAATTCATGATCATTATAAGGGACCACTTATGTACAATACAACAATGAAGTACCACAGAGTACACTTGCAACACTAGAGTGAGTGTGTGAGTTCAGTTTTATGTCAAACTGCAGTATTCCAGCTATATGGCATCGGTCTGTAAATAGTAAAGTCTGGACCAGACAATCAAATGATCAACAGCATGATCGTCGGTCTGCGCAACTGGGATATGATGACATGTATCCACCAAGTCGTCAAGACTGACCACCAATTCCCTATAGTCGCCTCTTACAACAAGCATAGTCGCCTTTTGTGGCGAGCATGGGTTACTATTCTACCCCGGGTCTTCTCGGGTCTCAGCAGCATACTACTACTACTACTACATACAACAATACTGGGATATCATGACATGTGTCAACCAAGTCAGTGAACCTGACCACCTGATCCCATTAGTCACCTCTTACAGAAAGCATGGGTTGATGAAGATCAGTTCCAACCACATCATGTGTAGTACTGTCATGTATAGTTACAAAAGCATACAGCATGCATCATACCACCAATTTACGGTACAACCATGTACTGTTTTACCTCTAACGTCAACGGCAAGCTTCCATGAACCATGACACACAATTAAAGACATACCCATGATCCCTGCACATTACAACTACACTCACCTTGACATTGTACAGGATGTGGCCCTTCAAGAGGGCATCCGATGGGTGCATCCACTGTTTGTTACCTGTTCAATACACAAACAATAAATTAACACAATTTTTACACTAGTCAGAACAAACTTTTAACTGTCACATTGCTGCAGGTAGAACTACCGTATTTCCTCTGATATAAATGCTGTCCAACAAATAGAAGTCTGGGCTGTATTTTATGCCAATGTCCTGATTCAAATAGCACTCACAGCATGATAACAAATACTAATTTAGGGTTCATCTCTGCTTAAGAATGAGCCACGACCACTTTGTGAAACCAGAACCAGACCTCTCTTTGACCTTGGATCTAGAATTTATAGAAATCGATAATGCCCTATCACACCAATTTACGGCATGTATGATTACTCACTTCATTATATATTAACTATTCCCTGCATATGCATTCTTTATAAGACTTATTGATTGTTTGTTTGCTTGTTTGTTTGTTTGTTTGTTTGTTTGTCAGAAAGCCTGGCCGCCCCATCCCGTTAGCCACCTTTTCCGAGAAGCATGGGTTGCTAAAGACCAACTCTAACCCAAATCTTCATGAGAATTGTATGACTGTAGAATTTGGGATTTGGTGAGTTGTCACTGCGAAAGTATTTAACAGATTAGACACTATCTTTGTTGCAAGGTTTGTCAATAATCTGCTTGAGAATAATAGAAGCATCTAGCAAAAGACATATGGTATGCCCTAACAAAGCTTAGACCAGGAAACAGGGAGAAGTTTGGTGCAGACAAGTAAACCATACACATCTTAGCAGATAATGTGCTTGAGGTATTCATGAGGTTTGGCCAAGGACACATGTAATTGCGTTTGTGGCAGAGTGAAAACAGAAAATGGATCACAATATTACAGCCATAAGCCATGTCTAATCAAGTCTGTAAAATGAAATCTTGAATTGAACATTGGTCTGGCCCCATGAAACCAGAAACAACATTCAATTAACAAACACACTAATCTATAATACCTGGTATTGAAATTTTCTTTTTGAAAATCCTCAATTTAATGTCAGCCTTGATTTGATGTCACATATCGTTAAAACATGGAAACAGGTCACCAAGTTGACTTCCGTATCATAAATATCATACAGATGTATCATATATTACCATCGGCAAGCCATATTTACATTTAACATTCAAGACAGTAACTGCCAGTTGTCTGTAGTCTGAGTTGGCTAGGATTAGGACCCCATCACATGAGGTCGGCATATGCATGAAACGTACCATTTTGACACTGATTTGGAGGGATATATTAGGGGGTTGGCTTATCAGTGAGACTGGCTTATCTATGGTAATATATGGTATAACAAATATTTGGCCAACTCAGTGCCTTCATCTCAACATTATGCATCATTAAGAATACAAGTTGTATCAAGCAGGATTTTGGCAGGATATTTATTCCTATTATGTGATGTTAAAATATGATCCAGAAATACATAAAGGTAATAATGATCTCCTTATAAAACAATAAAAAAAATAAAATATATTTCAAAGTTGTAATTTTTCTTAATGAAGCAACAATTAAATTAAGAAAAAATACAATGTTTGAGTGAGCAACCCCATTTGTCAAAAATGAATGCTGTCTTAAAAGAATGATAAATGGAAATAACACCAACAGGATGATGTATTAATGATTACCAATAATAAAATTGTATTATCGATAATATCTCATATCCATCTTTGTGATAAAATACAGTCATGATTTACATCATCACTACACAAGGTACATCAGTATTCATGAGCTGCTTTTAAAGCTGACAATCGTTTTTGTTAGGAATACATCATAAATCTATCGCTACGCAAAAGTGACGTCTTTTATTTAATTGGATCAGGATTACTTCTCTGATACTTATCAAGAATCGATCTTTAATTATTCAGCAAACAACTATCAACCTACATGAAAGTCAGCTCATCAAAAAGTGCTACATTATTTCCAGGCACATTTGAATGGAGAAACTCTGAGATATCTTGGAAAATCAACCTGAACTTGTTACTACTGGCAAAGAAGGATAGATTGGACAGGGGAAGAGAACGTATCAAAGAGAAGGAGGCAGTGAATATCATTGAGCAAACCCTTTAGGTCTGTAATAGGGACACCAGATGTGGGTTAGTGCCCATGCAGTGCATGATGATGAAACTGATTCCTTGCATAAAACTCTCACGTAGTCGGTGTAGCAAGTCGGCAATACACTACAGTTGATTGTGGACAACCTGGGGCCCTTTCGCTCACAATGGCAAGCGCCAGTGTGCAGCACTCATACATGCTAATACGGGTCAAATTTCAGGTCAGTGCTTAACTTATCCTTGTTTGCCAGTAGTGCAATGAGTAAACAAACATATGTCATTTACAAGCAGTTCTGCATGACCAAATTTACGTATTTATCAGATATTGATACCAAGTTTATCACTACCACTATATTAACAGTTATGAATGCAATTGACAAATCATGTAAACTAGTTATCACCATCCGATAATTATGCAAATGAGGTCAATAGAGAGGAATTATTGTGACAATAACCTCATATATTATAACCAAAATCTAATAGAATTATGTTCTATAATCTAATAGAATTATGTCTAGTAAGTTTTGAAGTTTTTTTCCCACTTAACAGTAAATTTAACTCAAAGTGATGCAGAGAGCTAACAGTGTTATGAGTAGTAGCCCCACAAATTTTGGCACATAATGTCTATGACATCAGCTTGATACTCCATTGCCAAACATTCACAATAATGACTGGCAAAAATATTGAATTGGCCAGTTCATTTATACACTGTACTAACCAACTAATACTCACTACAGAGAATGAAAATATGCCACAAACTTCGTGAGTTAAAAGAATGACATTATGAGAGATTATCTCCCTTATGTGTATCACTGTTCTTAAAATCATAATTTAGAATACTGGTAAGAAATTTTTGCCATTAAAAGTACTGGGTGCTCAGAAAACTTACAAAGAGTAAGCAACACACAGGTTAAATTGTTGTCACAGATTGAGCTACCAAGAACAGACTTAGTCCAAGAATCTTTTATATTTTCCGTAACATATACCATGAAGTAATGGAAAATAAACAACAACAACCGGAGCCTACCCTTTCTCCGTCTGTCCATGTCTCATAATACGTCATACAGTAGCGCCACCTACCTGACCTCATGCCCTTTGTCTGCGGTGTCAATATTGAAAACTCCTTGTCTTTTAATGGAGAACTTTTCTCCGTGGATGGTGACGACAGCTTGGAACTACTCTGTTGCCGTGGCTTCTGGTTTCCAAGATGGATGAACTTCCTGTGTCCAAACTCCCTGTTTTCAATAAGCAGACTACTCTGACTACTGACAAAGTAATCACGTGCAACTTTGATAGCATCCATCTTGAAATTATTTCAACACGGAAAAAAATATTATCAACAGTTTGTTTTGCAATATCATTAGCCAATCATGTATCCTCCTGCGAAATGCTGGATAACTGAACTTTGTCTTCTCTGCTGACAGTCACTTCTTGTATCACTGATAAATACTGTATCTAAGTCACGATTCACAGGTATCACATGACCATCAAGAGGTAAATAAAACATCCAAGACAGGTGACAGCTAATTACTTGTCCACAATTATTAGTAATGGTATTCAATGTATACAGTCATAAAGGTTATGCAAGAATTGTTCACATATACAAGATCATGAATGTTTATGTCTGTCAAATTGCAACATAACAGCACTGTAATCTTACTTTCCCTAAAAATGGTGGAAGGATAATCTCTCTCAAACTTTTAATAACTGTTACAGAAAAACTCCCATATCTGCTAGTCTACAGTCACATTTGTCAAGCTACACTTTCTGACCTGTCAAAGCTGACATAGATAATACAATTCTTTGCACAGACACAGAAAAAATATCCACTTGTCTATAATTTTCTGTCAAGCTAATATCTGTATCAGGGAAGACAGAATACTTGAAGAAAAAATCAGTCCATCAAGATCCTCGATCCAAATGCCTATATTGTCTACAAGGCAGCTGTCGGTATCAGGAGAAACAAAATACTAGGACAGACAATCTGTCCCATAAGGTCCTCACTCACAGGTGATCTGTGTTCAAATGGTACAAATTGTCTAAATCCACATCACAGTCAAATCTATCCACAGTCTAAAACAATTGACAAGAGTCCACAAAATATGCCAATCACTGTCCCAAAACATGCAAGGCCTTCCACATGAATCAGCTCTGAAACGACAGCAAATGGAAACTTAAAGCCTGGCTGATAGGCAGCCTATCTTCCTGATAACAGGTAGGTAACACAGTGTATATATGTCCATATCTCCCAGGTTAGCCCTTCACTATCAAGTGAGGTAATGTGACCTCACAATAGGCCAAGCTCTCTAATTACAATGCAGACCAAGTACATTTGCTGCTGTGCACATATTCACAAAAGTTGAACTCATCTCACAGAGAGCTTGGCATACATTTCAATCATAGTATTATATACAGGAAAATAATTATCCTTACTTGTTTTTAAAACAAAATTGGTTAATGAAATATGTTTTGGGGTTTTTTTTGCGGGCTAAAATCGATAATCATTGATATGATTTTCATAACACTGGTCATTAAAGGAGACTGTTTGTTATTTTATATAAATAAATGTGCTACTTTTGAAAAAATAATGTTTGTTTCTCATTAAATGAACACAAACGATTAATTATTTGCATGATTTTCCTAATTTTTAGCATTGAAAAAGTTTGTTGTTACATGATGCAAGTAGATATTTTGTACACTTATTCATCCTGAATATTTAAGGAAAATGTTTCTCATTATATGAACACAAATAAATAAAAAAATTATGATTTTCGTTTTGATATTGAGCATTTAAGAAAATGACATTTGGTTGTTGTTATATGTTATATATAGACATTTTGTTACGATTTTTTTATACTATTTAAGAAAATAACGTTTACTTGTCTTTAAATGAATACAAATAAATTAGTAATTTTCTTAACAGTGAGTATTAAAGAAAATGTTTGTTTGACGTTTTATGCAATAGTGCCTCATTCATATAATGAAATGTTTAAATGTTTTTTCCCCAACAAAATAGTTCTATGTTCAACAAGATGAGACATGTGTATATGAAACATGTACATGATTATTTACATAATCAGTGCCTACAGTTAGCCTAAAATTTTGTCCTGTAGAATAACTGACATAGGGAGGTTGAATATTAAAACTGATGGTATTCACTGTACCAGCGATTCTGTTGAAAATGGGGTAGTCTAGTGCTTACAGCGTTTGCTCATCCCACTGAAGACCTGGGTTCGATTCCCCACATGGGTGCAATGGGTGAAGCCCATTTTTGGTGTCCCTCACCATAATATTGTTGGAATATTGCTAAAAGTGGCATAAAACCAAACTCACTCACTGTTTAAAATCACTTGTCCTACAGTATGAACGCCCATCCATCCACTGGTGGTATTTTTGTCAGACATCAATTTCTTCATGTTCAAGAATTAAATCTCAGCTTACGATGGGCCTTCTTGTTCACAGAATCCAAAGTCCATGAAAAGGTTGCATGTTGCAAAGGGATTCATATATATTTGGTCATGGCACCCAAACCTTGGTGGATATTGCTGACGCTAGAAGTGAGTGAGTGAGTTTAGCTTCACACCACACTCAGCAATATTTCAGCTATATGGTAGCAGTCTGGACCATACAATCCAGGGATCAACAGCATGAGCATCGATCTACACAACTGGGATAAAATTACAGGTATCAAACAAGTCACAGAGTCTGACCACCCGATCCTGTTAGTTGCCTCTTACAACAGGCATGAGTTATGGAAAATCAATTCTAACCTGCATCTTTACAGTTGATGGACCTTGGAAGCATCTGGAATAGTTTTTATTAAGAAGGTGCAACACAAACTCGGAAATACAATTCATCCATCCCTACAGAAAGATCAACCATGATCACTCCACGCTGCTCATTAGTTAATCCCATTATAACCATCACTGAGAACAGTCTCAAAGATGCTCCATCCTGATGCTTGTGACACATCTCGTTTTTATGAGTCCTGCCTCACCAGATGAGTGTCCAAGCACTGATCAAGAAGTACAATGTGCCAAAGACTTTGTAGATTAACTTTAACATAGCATTAGAAGCAATAATGAAAAATATGACATTCAAGACTTTCTGGATCTGTTAGTGAAATACAGCCTACATCTACAACATCAGCAGATTAACTCCACAGAATATACCTAAATATGAATCTGAACCAGAACTGATGTATTACTTAATTTGGGATTCTATCGTCTCTGACATAGGAGCAGGTCTGTACAGCATCCATTTTCTTGTTCTGGACTTTCAATCTGTATTATTAGATTGCCACTGATGGCTGGACTGATGTAGAATTTGGATTTACAAGTCATGTTTGAACGATTTGTACTACACTGACTAGGAAATGGCTGAGTCTAGTTCCAGCATCAAAAGAGCCTGTAAACAAAGGCAAGAAGTGACTATGAGATGATAGTAATATCACATCTAACATTGTTAGTGGTAAATCAGGGCAGATTATGAATAATCAAGTCTGTACCAGAAAACCAGTGTTTTGTAACGCCACCAGTGTCTTATACTATACTCTTATGACAGTAATAATGACTTATTTATACAACGTCCATCTGACTTGTTGGTCAGTGTAATCAGATTCTGATTGTATTACCATTGATAACATAAGCTAACTGCAAGGCACTAGAAGGTTATTGTCGCATGACTTATCTCACCGTTTACCCATTTTCTGTTGTGTGACCAGAGGCAATCTTGAAAAACTCACTTGCCTGAGGTAAGACCACTTGGGGCAAACAGACATGCTATCAATTGAGCCACTGCATCAAACTATTTGATTCACTCCTGGGGGCGTACTAGCATTGGAATTCCCACTGTTTTCATCCTCTTAAACACCAAAAGTCATAACAATAATTTCATCATCCATATAATAATTCTATATGATCATATTACCTGTTTGGAATTTAGATTACTTTGTGTGTTAGCTGGTGCACTGACTATGATAATCTGTAAACAGTATTGTTAATGAGTGAAAAAGCTGTCTGATCACCACCCCGTGAAACTGGTGGACGTATTACTGTATATATTTTCCGTCTGTAGATTTATTGTCCAAAAAGATGTTCTGTTTACTGCAAATCCCAACTGAATTTCTTCTGTCATGTGCTATCATTGCCAGGCTAAGACCTGCTGTTATTGGAACTCATAATGCCTCTGGTAGTGGTTACCACTGATTAATTCGAACACAAAAATGGTAACAAGGTTTTTTTTCACAAAATCTAATGATCTTTAAAGTATACACACCAAGAACAGAAGGAAGAATAGAAATGGTAAGATAACAATTATGACACGCCTCAGTGAGAGAAAAAGAAATACTCCAACATGTGATTCAAATACTGGCTTCCAACTTAAAAGATGGGTTCATTACATCTATGAGTTTCTAGCCTGCTGACATGTGAATCAAGAATCATTTCAGATACTCAATATAGTGCTATTTAATCTCTCATTCCCAAAATGGCTAGCCAAATTCCACAACCTCTTGGATCACATGTTTTACCAACTTAAATCATACCTTAATGAGAAAAAGCTCATCATTCATGGAAGAGAAGATGCATTTGTCCTTTGGATTCCACAAGCTTTTATTACCATACG
The DNA here is from genome assembly GCF_037392515.1 of Haliotis asinina. Lineage (NCBI taxonomy): Eukaryota > Metazoa > Mollusca > Gastropoda > Lepetellida > Haliotidae > Haliotis > Haliotis asinina. Next base: position 33,243,203 of record NC_090289.1, on the reverse strand, counting down.
TAACGACACACTTTAATCCAACAACCAATAAGACAACAGTTTAAGACAAGTCCAAATTGGATTTTGGATTTACCTTTGAGTTTTGGGAAATGTATTTTGATAAGCTCAGTGAATCCACAAAATGACTGTTTATCATCCCAGTCAGAGATAGGTGTTATCAAACTTATTCTACAGTGAATCAGTGACCAGCCAAGTGTGTAGTATTGCACAGTATTAGATAAGGCTACTGTTATCCTTTAGGGAATAAATGCTCCTAAACCTGAGAGTCTTTATAAGGGCACATTACTGTAGGGTCTATAACTAAACTGTCTCTCGTCAGACAGATCAATACTCATGAAAATCTCATTAGTCCAAGCATTCGTTATGTTTGACATCCAAAATGAAGACTCTTCATCAGGAGACAATCTGACCCCTCTTCTTAAAGATTTAGAGATAAAATATTAGATTGTGTATCAGCATAAGGATATATAATATTACAAATTCACTTGCCCTGTTGGCTAGGCTTCAAGTCCCAGGGATTTCTTGGCTAATGTCCAAGATACGGCTAAACAGGGTCTAGTGAGTAAGTGAGTTTGGTATTAGGCCATTTTGGCAATATTCCAGCAATATCATGACAGGAGGTACCAGAAATGGGCTACACATATTGTACCCATGTGGGGAATTCAACCTGGGTCTGTGGCATGATCAGAAAATACCTTAAACCACTTGGCTACCCTACTATCTACTAGCAATGTTTACTGCACCTGCCATTGATGAATCACATATGCTACATGGCACATGTCCAGAAGTAAAAAATGATCCAAACATTGACAAGTGCTCACATCAGAATTATTATATGATGCTGTCACATACTTTTCAACTTACTGTGTTTTGGGAAAAGTTTCAACATCCAAATGTTTGGAGCTCCAAAACACACATCCAAATAAATGATCATGTTACCTTAATCTAAGAAAAGGGAGATTCAGTGGTTAAGGGATAGCCCAGTGGGTAAGGCTCACTCACTCACTCATTCAGAATATAATCCCTCCACTGCAGATCAGCTTTTGAAATCATCACAATTTACAAAACATGGACCTGGAGATCTTCAAAGATCAGTATCCAACACAATCATTCTCCTCTAACTTCTAAAGGCAAATACACACTAACCAGCTTTCACTGAACATTGATACATAGTTTGAATCTAGATTCCTAACTGTTACCCATTTCAAAGGACTGATACCTGCGCGCAACTTATACAGAAGTGCTTTGATAATGCCTCTTTTCATGCATTATCATACTGCTACAACTATCTAACTTTGACAAAAATCTGAACCCAAGATCACATTGAGGAACAAAGGTTGGGCCAAAATGCATAAGCTATCTTAGTGCTGAGATGAATATAACTATTATAACTATATATATAACTCTGACACACACTTTCGATAGTCAGAATGCTAAGGTCCCATGAAGACGGTGAGCAAGCTAAGGCTTTCAGGCAGGTAAAAGGTGCCTGGACTGATGCCCACTTGTGACCGGTTGTAAAAACTTTGGAGATAACATTACTTGCAGACTCCTTCAGAATTGTCAGTACCCCTAGTAAGCAATTCACATGCCTATGGACCCTCTCATCTGATGATAGGTAACCAGATAGCGATACACGAACCCCCACCTAGACTCTAGTAATGTGTAGTGTTGATGTATAAAATACTGTGGCTATCTGTCCCAGTTCACCCAGCTACAAATGGACATGTGATGATGAGGCTGGGTGATAACTCATTGCATCAAACAGGCTGCATGAGTCGTATACTCCACAGGGAGTAGATTTGGTTAAAAGAATGCTAGAAAAAAACATGTGCTGATCAAGGGAACATTTAAGCACCTGGAGCATGTACTATTTCTGTGGATATGTGCTGTATCCTATCCTATCCTATCCTATCCTATCCTATCGCAAGGCCACATTTGCCCTTCAGAAACCCATCCTTGTCATAAGAAATAAATAAAATGATTAGATGATCAGTCTTGCTGATTTGGTGGATTGCATGTCTTTGTATCCCTATACTATACCCTGTGATGTCAATCATTCTAACGTCTGGTCCAGACTTGATTGTTGACAGAACACTGCCATATGACTGGTATATATAAAAGTCATTCGCTTATCTGATACTATTTTCGAGAACCTTAAACTTGCATTCTTGTTACTACTTTTTTTTACATCTTAGAAAGGTAAGCATTATCAACTTTTAATGAGATTGAGTCACCCAGTAAATTAACCACATATAAATGAAACATCATCCCAGCAATACAAAAGTCCCTGAATTAAAACTCAACCCCCAAAATCATTAAAAACTACACCATTTATCCCTCCATAGTGCCGTGAACAAGAAAAAGCCATTCCCTACTGCAAAACAAAATTAACTCAATCAATGCTACGACCGCTTCATCACATAAAAGGTCCAGCCAAGCTAACGGCCTGATCAAGGAATGTCTCCACGACAGTCATGGCTTGTTTCCTCAAAGGAAATAGTCCGGAAATCCCAAGATTCAATGCTCATAAATTTCCCCTTCGCTTGTCAATAGTTCCACAAACTTCTGATTAACAACAACGTCGTCCGTTCTCGACCTTCAATTAATGTTTTCGGGTTTACAACCCTGGACTGGAGCCGATGAAAATGATGTATGATGTATTAAATGCAAAATCAATATCTTCCTCTTGCCCAATTATTCCAAATGAGACTCTGTGTAGAACAATCCAACTTGGGCAAAATGGTGGATGAAATATTTGATTTAAAAGAATTTAAAGACAACAAATTTTATTGATTGGTGTTACATAATCATTATTCCTAATTTAAACCTTTCTCTCTTGATGATTATACAATCAGTCAGTACAGATCGAGAAAATAAAATGGATTGGGAACAAAATATGGATTTTACAATGAAACATGGAATAAGTTTGTTAACATAACTCAACCACAAAGGAATGTTAAGAAAATCAAAGCAATGATTCCTCTTTAGCTTAACCAGGGATGAAATCTGAGTGACCTGCCCTTGCTGTGGGGTTGAAAACAAGCCTGATGCACAAGACTCTCTTTGGCCTGAAGCAGTCTCATTAAAATTAGATCATTTATTCTTCTGAGATACCAATCCACAAGATCTAAAGATACGCTTTTAAAGGTCATGGCAGGTGAGCCCTGAGCAAACTTCATGGGAAGAGTAGGTCTTTAAGATAATCATGCATCCACTTTCAAATGCGATTTAGTGTCACTTCTTCACAGACAAGATTCAGAGATTTCTACTCAAACAAAAGAAAAAAACACTAACCCTCCTTTAAAAGAACTCCATTTTGAGCTTGGATGGCTGCTAGATTACTACATGCCTCAAGACTCATGAATGATAGGGTGTATCAGAGAAGGTGGGGAAGAATACTTTTTATCACTGCTTTCTTGTAGTGGATGCGATGTTTAGGTGTAGATCCTAAAACCATTATCAAGCAAATGATAACGAAAGAAAGAAGTTGTATATCCATACAAAGTGTCCCCCTTCATCAAAGTCCCCCTTCTAAATGCCACATAAGGAAGATCAAAAGTATCAAAAAAGCACTAAAATATACGGCCACATCCAGACTGAGTAATTAGGGTTCTATTTGAAATACTTTGCTCATATTGAGAATGTCATGTTAGGGACATATCAAAGCAGTGAGCGACACCAGAAATGGACTTCAAACATTGTCCCAATGATTACACAGTGCCATTTAGAAAGTGATCAAATGCAACATATGTCATATTTGGGATTTCACTGTCTTAGTAAAGTACAAATTCTAGTACTTTTTTGGTTGAGTCCCATCCGGGATTCGAACCTGCACCCTCAGAGTCATTCACCTAATCGCCAGCACACAAAGTCAGCCACCTAGCCTCCTCAGCCACCGCGACTTCCACTTGACTGACTTTGTGTATTAACGATTAGGTGCCTGACTCTGAGGTTGCGGGTTCAAATCCCGGATGGGACTCAACCAAAAAAGTACTAGAGTTTGTACTTTACTAAGACAGTGAAATCCCAAATATGACACATGTAACATTGTCCCCATGTTGCCCAAGCTCTCGGTGTGACAAGCACATACTGTAACCACTAGACTAGCCCACTGCCTGACTTGATATTGTAATCATGAACAGGTATTTGTATTCAATACCCTTTATTCATATCATGTATCATGTAAGCCTCATAGCATATTCGTTTCAGACCTAATGGTCACTTCAACGAATCTTTTCTAAAGGACAATAGGACATGAGTAAAATCTGAAAATAACCCTGAAAAACCTGTTTGGTTAGCAACTATGTCAGTTTGACTGTCACTACTTTCTAAAACCCGACAATAGATTTGCTGCAAGATTGGATAATAAAAAAAATATAGAAAATAACACTTAAAGGACTACATTGTTTCAAATGTTGACGCTCATTGAAAATTTTAAATTGCTAATAATACTTACAGACATATTTAGACAAAATATGGATATTTAATTTCAAATTTGAGAAATGTTTGTCTGCTGGATCTGTATACTGAGCGATTGACATGTATGCTTGTATTTGACACCTGATAGCAGGAACTGAAACATCCCAGGTATGTGAAGCTATTTCTGTACCTTAAACAAGAAGTGCAGCGTGTATTAGCCATTTACTAATGTTATCATATGGAAACATTTCACCAGTCATTCATACAGGATCATTTGTAAGTACAAACTTGAAGGTAGCCTGAACACAACAGACTTTAACCTCTCTGTACATAGAACAGGACTTTTCATGTAAGCAGTAACAAATAAAAAGAAAATTGCAGTGCAGAATTTCTGTGAACAGTTACCCTATCAAAATGGTTTGTTTGGGTTGGTTTGTTGTTTAACACAGCAGTCAGCAATATTCCAGCTTTATTTAATAATCAAGTCAGGACCAGACAATCCAGTGATTAACATCATGAACATCAATCTGCACAAATGGGATACGATGACATATCAACCAAGTCAGCAAGCCTGACCACCTGATCTAGATAGTTGCTTCATACAAAAAGCATGTGCTGATGAAGATCACTCACTCACTCACTCACTCACTCACTCACTCACTCACTCACTCACTCACTCACTCACTCACTCACTCACTCACTCATGCTTTTGCTTTATCAATGAAACTTTGACTTTGAACACGCTTAGACCTAGATGAAAGATACTCCATATAATGTTCATTTTAAATCACTGATGATTTCTTGTATGGTTCACACACATCATCACCACAACTCCCACTCTCATTCAGGGGTGGTGGGGTAGCCTAGTGGTTAAAGTGTTCACTTGACACGCCGAAGACACGGGTTAAATTCCCCACGTGGGTACAATGTGTGAGGCCCATTTTCTGGTGTCCCTGCCGTGATATCGCTGCAATATTGCTAAAAGCAGAATAAAACCAAACTCACTCACTCACTCACACTGGTCTGAGTACCCAGATTGCAATGAAGTCAAGGTAAGATAATTCAAAATACATCGAACAGCCATTGTTACAATTAACGCTAAATTTTTTCACACAGAAAAAGACGGTCAGTCATGAGAACCTTCCTTCAAAAGACAAGTATCACAAACATAATCAATACTTCACTTTGATCAACTGATTTCAAACTTAAATCTTTAATTTCAAATATTCATAAAATTTGAAGAAAAATCATGATTTTCAACGATAAATTTCAACATGAAGAAAGACATAAGACCATCAACAACCACCCCTATGGCCATATTTGTGCCGACTGCACTTCCAGCAATGCATTAAATCTGGTTTTGTCATGCTACATAATAAGGGGAAGAGGCAACCTCTTGAAGTCTCCCCATTTCACGGAGAGCTAGCATTGCAGTATGGGTGATAACATCACGTCCACAGATGCTAACTGTACTATGACAAATATTCCCCTTGAGCACCAGTCATATTGAATATTGATTACGACCTCAGACAAATGAACAATCCCATGGGGTCTGTGGGTCTGTCCATCAGAAGAAAGTGGTGCTCTCACCCTGAGTAATTGTGCTGATGTGTCCATACACTTCAGATCTGGTTATATTTGTTTTCGACAATGCTTGGTGAAATATCCACATTTTGAAAGTAGATTGATGATGGAGAGTACATCACTTGACTGGTATTGACGAGGTAACCTACCATATGATTTGATATGGCATATTATCAAACAGTGTGACGGACTTTGTTGAAACTATGACATTTAAAAAGAGGGTTCACAACATACGATCATTAAATTTGATCTGGGGATCAAAATGAACAAATATCATTTTAACAAACATGAAAAAAATAAGTTACCAATTTTTCTCTTTCCATCTTATGTACCAAAATATACTCAGCGCAAAAAGAAAAATAACACAATCTGACCTGACAGAGTGAAAACATGGATGTTTGAAATAAATAAAGACCTGACTGATCCTTAATTATTAGCCCCATTCAAAAGTCCAACAATGACTTAATTCAAACAAAATGAAGCCAAGCTTTCCTTACATCCATATTCTATAAAATATCTTAAAAATCACACTGTTAAAACATGCACTGCAAGACAATATCAAGGGAGATAACTTTGTGACAACTCCTAAAATTGCCTTCTTGACATGACATTCACACAAATTCCTCAACTATAGAAGAAAATCACAAAGGACATGATCACACATATCTCTGATCTACTTATAAGGTTCAAAGATTGAGAAACCAGCCTTGAAGGCCATGGTTTGGACATTTCCCAGAATAACTAATGGCACCAGTTTGGCGCTCTTTCCTGTGAAGCATCACTGAAGAATTCATGGATGTATGTAAATGTTAAGAGGTCTGTCTCCCTCCCACCAGCTCCAGAACCGAGGGATGTGGCGGTAAACAATTAACTCTCCCAGTGTTTACGCTAACAACATTAACTAACTTGTAGAAACTGACAAAGTGGGTCGAAGATCACAGCATAGGGTAATCATAGTAATTAACTTTCACAGCTCAAATACAGATCCATAATTGCAGTATTGCTGACCCAACCTAGCCACGAGGAATTGGCATCAATTATATTTGCCAGAGCCAGCGCCACTCGGGCCCATTATGATTATTTCTATAAGTATCTTACCAAAGCAGTGGTGTGTGATACGTAACAGGGATCAAAGACATCAATACTCTGATAATGACAAGCTTACAACATTCCAGTGCCATTAAATCGTGTTTACACAGTAACATTTGTATGTTCCAGCCTCAACCGATATACACTGAGCCTCATACCTATTGAAAGCAGATCTTACAACTGTGGTTACTGCGTGATGGTATCAGCATGGCAAATCAAGAAAACATATATATATACATATATATATATATATATATATATACTTTAGGATGCTATAGCAGATTTGTTACTCAAACAAGGTAATTACCTCAGACCACAGCCTACTAGTAATTTAGTGAGTCAGTCAGTCAGTTTAGTTTTTATGCCACTTTTACCAATATCCCAGCAATATCACTGCAAGGAATACCAGAAATGGGCCCATACATTGTGCCAAGTGGGGAATTGGGTTACCCAGGTCTTCGGCGTGATGAGCAAATACCATAACCACTAGGCCACACCACTGCCCACCAGTAATCTAGATGTATACTGAACAGAATAAGACAGTGAACATAATTATTTCTAAATTATGTGCTTAGTCTTTACTTAAAAATATATTTATATATTTATGATCCTTAAGTTTGTTGGTTGAGTATAAAAAGTCTAGATATTGACCAAATATGACTAAGCCTGGCTGTCTGTGCCAGCATGTCATTCCACATCATCTGGTGCATAGCATCAACAGTTTTCTACTGCAGAACAGGCACTGTCGCCAATAGCTGCAATATTGCTGATGCTGCATTAAACAATTGTCATGCACTTACTCTGTAACAAGTAAAGTGATGGTTGTAGTTGCTGATTATACTTTTCTGATTTATATTTATTCTTAAATTTTTAACAAGATTAGCCTTAAATAACATTTCTTCTTGTTTTACAAATTATATAGCTACCGACTGTCAAAACAAATTTTAATCTGTAAAATTATGATTATCATAATTTTAATTCTTATCCGTATATTTTTAATATGAATTTGACTGAAAACAGGTGATAATTCTGTTATTCTTTGCAAGTTCATTTAACTTCACATTTTCAATAAAAATGTTATTAAATATTGATCTTTACTCAACTTTATCTAGCTCCATTCCTTTAGCCAGAATGAGCGACTAAGTTAATACTAAAATTTAATATTAACTTTAAACAGAATGGCATAAGCAAAATAGTTATTTAATTTTCAATAAGTATTACAAACTTTACAAATCTTACAGTTCTTTATTACCCAATAGTGTATTTGTTTTCATTTCAGTTTAAAATTTGAATTCTATCTCAGTTTCCTTGACCTAGTCTTGGTGCCTGAACACTCACAGCCCCCTTAATAATACCGACTTAATAATACCTTAAAAACAGGAATTTCTCATTTTCACTCCATCTCCTTGGGATTTTGGCTCAAATTAATTTCCACATCACTTCTCCTCTGCATCAACAAGAAATTATTTCCATCCAATTTCAGAATTTCACTTTTTTTCACATCCAGCAAGCCCAGAATCTTCCATATGGCACAAAACAAATCTTCTGAGCACTTGGCAATTCGATCCTGACGATCAGTTCCTCTTCTGGCAGAATTTCAACAGACGCCTTTTCCAATAAAATGTTGTTTTTCCTTCTGAATTCCTTCGTTTTTTAAGCACTCAATCCCCTTTTCATAACAATTCTGTTTACTTGCCTCAGACAGATATTCTCTCAGCAAATCAAAAGTTCTGTTAAGGCAGATTCTACAAATTCACCATAAATTTGACAATCTCATCACAAGTCAGTCAATCCAGTAGAGAGGGGGAAAAACACAAAAATCCACACGTGAACCAGTTCCTGTTACTCCTTGAATCTCTCGCAGCATAAAACAAACCCTGCACAAATGATGCACTGTTTTCTCAACTCTTCGCAATCAATGCATTCCAGCATCTTCCGCAAGCCTCTGTCAAAACTAATAAAGCTATCACAACTTTGTACAATCAGAAACAATCCATGAATAACGCTACAATTTAAAGCATTTCTTTGTCCTAGCTGCTAAGGATCGTCATCACTTTTTCTTCAGTTCCCGGCTGTCTGCACCGAGGTTAAGGAAGACACTATCAGGCAATGACATATTATTGATCCATCCTCTGTTAAGATATAAAATAATCCTTTAAAACATATTTCTCTTACTGCTCATACCACCAAAGTTGAGATGAACCAGAAAACTCCAAATGTGTCATAACTCTCCCAGTGAATATTATTTAACCAACTCAATTTCCTCTTCCTTTCAAAACTTCAAACATATACTCATCGATTGTGTGACCAATGTGTCAGATATATCTTTCGGCATCAGTAAAGAAGTCATATAAATGGCCACAGTGCTGACATTAAAATCCAACACCTAATAAATCCATCCAAAGATGGCTGACATTTTAGAAAAAGAAGAAAAACTCTGACAGGTTTTCTCTGCTGTGTATGGAGGTCGTCTTTTCCGATTCTACAGCAGCACTTTGTCGTCTCTTGATGTCAAGTGCAACAACACCTATCAGACTGGAAGGTACAGACTGGTCCTATCTACTTGCATCAACAGGCTTGTTCACCTGACAGTTTAACAGTTGACTGGACACTGTGTCTGGTCACTCAATAGCCAAGGTCAGTCACACCACATGTGACAAAAACTATGTCTATTTCTCAATTTAGATTAGAAAACACACCAAAACTTTACACACCTGCAGTTAATATGCCTTTGACTTTAGACATCAACTTATTTCTACCTCTGCAATAGCCAGATGTGTGTAACAATGTTATTTCATGCAACTAGTTTTTAGGAAAACAACACGTAACGCAATCTCAGGCTAGTCACCAGCTTCTCAAGACTGTATTCAAAAGTTTCTTCTTTCACAGCACTGATGTTTTCATTCCACTATTGACAAGGTTACTGTACATCCTCTTTGAAGACTCACTATTCAAAGCACATGCCTTTAAAAAAATACAAACTTCTTAATGCAAATTCACTCTACACAGATGAGCTCAAAAAAAGACTTCAGCCAAGATGTATTTATACAGCATAAAAAAATTATCCAGAAGTGTTAGTATCGATGGATGTTGAATTTGTGAATTATCACACATGCATGACTTGTGTTATCACAGAAAATACCACTACACAGAATGTAAGTTACTGACTGCACAATGAAAAGCTTTTCTTCCACAACCCACTATAATATGCTGAGGCAAGGACAACACTAACTGATTAGGACCAATCTCAAGTACCGGTACCTATTGTGTAAGTATCAGATATGCAGACAGCATTCTCTACATATTTTGGATATTTATCATCCTATCAACAGCACCTCGCTCATGTGGATATAACTGTGTTGAGAAAATACTGTCAAAATGTTGAAGACCTAGAACATACTAGCCTAGTTGCACCGAAGGACACTTAATAAGCCTTCACCAAGTGAACAATTTGATCACAAATCAGATGAAGCAATTTCAGAACAATAATATCCCCTAGCCTTGAAGGAAAATTAATCTTAGATTTATAACCTATGGGATATAACGGAAGTTATACCAAACTGTTCGTCCTCTTATAACATGTGCCAATCATAAGATTTTAATATCAGTCTATATAATCGCCAATATTAACGCTGTTGGTTATTAAACCAATATACCAATACTGTAGATACTTAAACACAACTGAAGCCCTGACTTCTAAACTAGCATTCTTAAATCCCAACCTGAAAACTGACTCTTATGCACTGCTGTTGTGACTATCAAAGTTGGCAGCCTGAATGAATTATTCAATGAGGTTATGAACTCTGTATTTTCCTCAGAATCTTCAAATGTCTCTGACCCTCACAGGTGTGTCATCCTAGAAGGGGCTCGGGAACAGCTGTGATGTGCAAGGTAGGTTGTATTTTCTATAAACACAGTTATCAATAACGCACAGTACTGTGACACTGGCACATTCATAACGTCCTTAGTGGAATGACTCGATCCTCTCCTGGAACTGGTGCCTGAGTAGAACAGATCTTTGGACCATATGGCGACAGGAAAGATCAGCTGAGATGTTTCCGCTTGACTGAAGATTTCAATCCTTTTAATCTCCCATAACTGCACTCATGTCTGTTTTAGCGTCCTTGTCAAACTTTCACAAAGTTGAGTTAGAAGCTTGAAAGTCCTTGGATCTGATTCCTAGCATTAATGAGCAGTGTTATTTTTACCCGACTCCAATGCACCAATAAATCACATCCCAATGAGCATCTACCTGGGGTCATAACGAGCTAGCTTGTTAAAGGCATGTCAGTGCCCATCAACATTGGATAACTCAGGTCAGTTTGAAAACTGACCTGTCACCTCAGCCCGTCTGGTTATTCAGCTCAGCCGAGTGTAACACAACCTATGACCTTCATGGACATGCAGCAGATGAAATACCTCCACAGGAAGACAAGCATCCATTCACAATATTCTCCACTGCTCCAAGTCCGCTTAATTAGCTGTTAATTCCAAAACAGACGCACTTAATTCTAAAATATGTGTGAGTTCTGTGACTCGGTGTCAGGGTACAAGCCACGTTGTCTCTGAACCTATTGCAAATACAGTCGTACCGCTTCTAATTATAGCCTGGCTCACTGAAGCCTACAGCCAATGCCCTCACCAAGACATGCTGTAGTGGCTTTCATGGTGTTTACCTACTGGTATATAAACATATCATATTATACTCTGGGGAGATACACACTGTAATGCTACAATGGATACAGGGTATCAGTTGTTTACTAAGTATATTTCCTACAGACATGAGTATATCACTCCACTGACTAACACACTGTCTCTGAAAATATGCAATATTCATAGAAACAAGGAACTTTATCTGAATTAGAAAGGAGAATAAGTGAGGGGGGAGATTAAGAAGCTAAACATGCATTCTGGTAAAGACTGCATGGAACAGCTTAGCATTGTTCTGGGACTGCAAGTGAGTGAGTGAGTGAGTGAGTGAGTGAGTGAGTGAGTGAGTGAGTGAGGGAGTGAGTGAGTGAGGGAGGGAGGGAGTGAGGGAGTGAGTGTTACACCACTTTTAGCGATATTCAACCAATATCACAGCAGGGGACACTGGAAATGGGCTTCATATAATGTACCCACGTGGAGGAATGAATCTGGATCTTTGGCATGACAAGCAGACGCTTTAACCATTAAGCTACACCTCACCCCTGACAAACCAATCGCAGTCTTATTGCATCATATTCAGTGATCTGTTGTTTACTCAAGAGTGAGTAAGTAAGTTAATATTTAACGCTACATCAGCAATGTTTCAGCCATATCGTGACAAGTGTTTACTCAGGAACTCTGACCTGCATGGAGACTAACATGCAGTTTTCTGCAATCATACAAATAAAATTGTCATTTAAAAACATAAATCTGTGACGTACATTAAGCTAAACATCCTTCTTCATTCCATACTTTTTTCATCAAAACAAAAGCAGCTATCCTTCAATGAGGTGCAAGATGGCAATATGTTGTAGGTTGAAATGTATGTATTTCTGAGACCTTAATTGTTTAACCTTTATCTTTACAGAGTTAGATACTTAAAATGACAATTACAGTCTCAATCTTTCAGACTCGCAGGCTTCTTCAGTGTATGAAGAACTGCTCCCACAGAGACAGAAGATGCCATGTTTGTCAAAGTCACAATAACCCATGGAAATGATAAACAATAAACAATGGCCACGGTAAAAAATGAAAGAGGGAATAAAGTTTTATGCAGCTTTCAGCAATATTCTAGCACTATCACATCAGGGAACACCAGGAATGAGTTTACACATGGTACCGATATGGGAAATCGAATCATTTTAGAAAGGCTCCCTTACCACCCTTAAGTTAGAGATGTCATAGCTCTGGTCAGTTGCAACAATAGTGGGGAAAATGATATAAGGCTAGACCAATTTTATTTCTTGTTTTATAGATTTTTTTCCTCAGAAAACCCAAAGGCAGGAGGGACAAAGAATAAAAATAAAATCACCAATCAAAGTGATATTCCATCTTAGTACTCAAAGTATTTTACCTCTGACAATGTATGAAGTGCATGTGGGGCGAAAAACAATCTAAAAAAGATTTTCTTGTCAGTTCACAATTTTGGTCAATGAAAACATTAGGATTTTATTTTTTGAGCAGGGAAAATTCACTTTTTTGGGGGGTGGGGTGTGTGTGTGTGTGTGTGTGTGTGTGAGGGGGAGTTCTTGAAAAAAATACAGCAGGCGGATCTGTAGAACAATAAATAAAATTGGTCTGGCCTAAATAAGAAAATTATTACAAAACCATCCATGAGGGCATGGAGGTAAAAACAGAGAGAGTGTATATTGATGTATTTATTTGAATTCCCCAAAAGGAACGAGTACAAACAAGTGTTTGTTGTACATCCGCAGCACGTTCAGTGATAATTGGATCAGCATAAATCCATACTGGGTAGTTTTAAAACCAACTGTAAAAGATTTGAAATGACATGTAGCCAATATTGCTCAATACCAGCTTCTGCTAAAGTCTAGACATTAATTCCTAGGGACCTTGATATTGCAGCGAACTTTACCTTTTTTCTTTTTTTTCTCTAACCTGTGAAATAACAACACTTTTAAGTAGCATTTTTCTTGTTAATATGGACACATGTAAATATTTTCATTTTCTGGGATGTCATGATTTTGTCATGTAACATGACACATAGAACAAATTATTATCATGACGACATGCTAGAGACATACTTATAAACAAATGCTTAGGTCCACTTGATTCCTTTATACTACAAAAATGAAAACAAAGGAAGAATTCTGAAGTAGTGAACTTGTAGTGGAACACTTTCTCATGTTTATTGCTTTCATTTAAAAGTATGATCACCTCTCCAAGTAGCTTGACAAAGTTTACAATGGGTCAGCACTGATGCGTTTCTCCATTTATCAAATTTCAGGAAAGATAAAGTTATCCTTTACACCAAACAGAATATTGTGCATCACAATCTTACAAATGAATATGTTGCTCAAAGAGGGTAGCTGATCAGGTTGATGTAAATACTGTCAGCAGGGTTTTGGAAAACAATGTACAGTTGCCTCCCTTACCTATGTCAAGATCTGCAAATAATAGATTCTAATTGCAGATACACACATTATTCTTGTTTGCTATTAGGATGTTTACTGATTTCACTAAAGAAGTAAATGTCTGTCACATGGGCTTCCATGAACAATAAACAGATCTCACTCACTCACTCACTCACTCACCTACTCACTCACTCAGATTTATTACCATGTTCTCTGTATTTCCACAAACAATCTTTACACTTGCTTGCTCATTCTGGAGCTTGAATCAGCACTTGACGATGTTCTGCAAGTCTGTCATGTTTACATATTGGCTGAGTCAATATGTCCACTAACTAGGACCAGCACATCAGTATGTGACTTCAGCAAGATTTATCACCAAGCCAGCAACAGAACATGACTGCCAATCATGTCTCATATGGGCTGAATATTTTTCCTTGCATACAAAAGCAATTCAGTTCCTGAACGCAACCTAATGTTTACCTGACACGAATGCTGTCTATTTCTTTCAATGACCATCATCTTTCTGCAATAGGAATGCTGTTTCTGAACTGCCTAATGTTTACCCTGACATGATTGTTGTCTATTTCTTTCAATGTCCATCACCCTTTTTTCACTGGACATTTGACAATATTTTATCAATACCTACACAGTTTCTTGATGATCAGATGAACAAGTGGTTGATAGCATAACAATCAATGCCCTGATCATATACAATCAATCATGCTACACAATGTTGTCACATCATAAATATTTCAGCATTATACCCGTGAAGAAATCAGAAAGGATCTACACTAGAATTGGTCTTCAGCAACCAATGCTTGTTGACAGAGGACGTATGGAATCGGGTGATCAAGCTTGATAACTTGTTTGACACTTATCCTATCTTATCCTATTGTGTAGACCGATGCTCATGCTGTTGATCACTGGATTGTCCAGTTCAGACGTGATTCCATATGTAACTGGAATATTGCAGTGTTAAACAACCAACAAAATGTCAGTGCTAAGCAGAAGGAATTCAGTGCAAAAACAGCCCTGATAAAACTAAACTCACTCACCAAACAGGTAACATAATAAATTGCACTGAAAACCTGTTTCCATTTTATTGGGTCCTAACTGCAAGGATAAATGACAATGATGACAATCACAGGATTGCTTGGTCCAGAGGCAAGTATTTCCTGACTACTATCATACAGCTTTCAACTACAAAAGAACCACAGCATCTTTAAGCACCCACACTCACAGAGAACGCTAACAGGTGAGTGAATGCCTAAAGCCCAACTCAGCTCATCCCCCATCCAATCTCCAAGATGTGTCACAAAACAAATTAGTCCAATATTCTCCACACACACACACCAAGGAGCTTCAGAACCTGTACATTGGAAAGAAATTTCATCTAAGACCGACAATAAAAGAATCATCTGGAAGACAAGGCCTGCTGGAACAGAGGATGGGAGACATTTGGGCTCCTTGTTAGACAGATAGTATTGATTGGTGTCTTGAAACCACCATGTCTGGCTAGAAATACCTTCTAAACAACCATCATCTGTTCACTGATGAATAAAAGTGTTGCAGCCTTAACAGTTTCAATGATGAAGACAATGCAACCAATACTTGAACTGTAGACAACAGATTGGTCTGTACTCACCACAACAATTTGGGCCAACATGCCAAGATGTGTTATACCAATACACTGTTTCTTATCCAGTATTGCGTTACGTGGCTGTAGGGTGAAGGCTCATGGTAATTAAGGTAACCTTTAAATGCAATGTTAAAGCTACGTTTGTATTCCCATAATTAATTAACAAAACTGATCAGATGACCCTGATTTCATGTTTGCCAAGACATAGCAAAATTCATATAAAGTCATTCTGAAAGAGCTGAACTTAATTTTAAATTTTAAGCCTTAGAATCAAAACAATGAGTAATAGCTCCTATATCAGAAACAATAATTCAATAGGTACAGTCTTGTACACTATTTGAATGTGTCTTCCCATGGACATGAAGGAAAACACTAACATATCTAGAATTTGGAAACCAGGAAAACTGATGACATTTAAAACTATGATCCAGTTTCATGTCCTGCTTTAACAAATCTATTACATTTATCATGCTATACTGAATATGCAAAAATACATAAATCTTACATTTAATCCTCAATTTTAAGCCAAACGTTCAATAGTTTTTTGATATCCCAGACATCAGTAATAGCCGTAGATTCAGCTGTGAAAAAACAAACAGAATTACCAAACCACCCAATTATTCCCGCTATTCAACGCCAACCAGTACATGTAATTGGTAAGGGACTTCACAGGGTTATTCTGGGAGACTAACCAGGCCCTGCCACTGCAGACTGCCAGACATACCTGTGACCTTTCTATCTCTATCTGTGATATTTTCTCAAACAATTACACAAATAACTGAACACCAATCCCTGACATTTCCGATTCCCTGACCATTTACATCACCCAACATCTATGTGATGGAGTTCTGTGTGTCTGTCTTGGCGACATTGTATCATTATATATTGGACCGTGGGTATCTATGCTTGGATATGAAATACTAAATTGTTTGTTTATACTCATGTCACAGTCAGCATCATTCTAGCTATGCTATAACAATCTGCAAATATTAAAGTCCAGACGAGGCAATCACATGATTGATATCAACAGCAGAGATCTACACTCTCAGGTCACAATGATGCCAGAAGAGATCCACACTGTCAGGATACGGTGACACCAGAAGAGATCCACACTGTCAGGATACGATGACGCCAGAAGAGATCCACACTGTCAGGATACGATGATGCCAGAAGAGATCCACACTGTCAGGATACGATGACGCCAGAAGAGATCAGGATACAATGCCAGAAGAGATCCACACTGTCAGAATACGATGTTGCCAGAAGAGATCCACACTGTCAGGATACGATGACGCCAGAAGAGATCCACACTGTCAGGATACGATGACGTCAGCAGAGATCCACACTGTCAGGATACGATGACGCCAGAAGAGATCAGGATACAATGCCAGAAGAGATCCACACTGTCAGGTTACAATGTTGCCAGCAGAGATCCATATTGTCAGGTTACGATGACACTAGAAGAGATCCACACTGTCAGGATATGATGACGCCAGAAGAGATCCACACTGTCAGGATACAATGCTAGAAGAGATCCACACTGTCAGGATACGATGACGTCAGCAGAGATCCACACTGTCAGGATACAATGCTAGAAGAGATCCACACTGTCAGGTTACAATGTTGCCAGCAGAGATCCATATTGTCAGGTTACGATGACACTAGAAGAGATCCACACTGTCGGGATATGATGATGCCAGAAGAGATCCACACTGTCAGGATACAATGCTAGAAGAGATCCACACTGTCAGGTTACGATGTTGCCAGCAGAGATCCACACTGTCAGGTTACAATGCCAGAAGAGATCCACACTGTCAGGATACAATGACATCAGCAGAGATCAACACTGTCAGGTTAAGGTGATGCATAATCAACCAAGTCTTTGAGTCTCACCTTCCCACCTGTCAAGCCATCTTTTTCAACCAGCAAGAGTAGCTGACCAATCCTAAGGAATCCCCCTCAGATAACTTCACATTAAGTAGTCAGATGTTCAAATAATGAAAGCAAATCAACCACATGTTTGCTCTTCAGCTATATTTCATTGTGTGTAATAGCCAGGCAAATAAGATAAAGCCTTTCCCTCATCACTGAGGCAGGAGTCTGGAGAGATGCTGATTTAAAGGGAAAAGGTACCGGATTAAATTCACGCAACCTAAGAAACCAAACTCTGTTAAGACTAGTCTTGAAAGCTAGTATAGACCTTCTTTCACTAGTCATGTGAGCTTGTTGCTAGGTCTGCTTAGATGAGACAAAAATATATATCAATGAATTCAGTATTTCATATATAATATCTAATATATAATGAGACTATGTTTCCAAGTGTGCCAGCTTTGTTCAGTTCCTGACTGGAGCAAAATTTAAGCCTTCAGAACTGGTTGAGAACCATAGCCTTCAAATAAACTAATCAATACCATTGTTGGACTATTACAGGTCATCACTTATATAACAAACCAGTCATCAGGAGCAGGCTAAGGTGATCTTCAAAAGTTTCATAAATATGTCAGTGTGTTATACAGTGGTTGTGGAATGTGAGTGAGTATGGTTTTCGCCAGTTTTAGCAATACTTCATCAATGTCACAGTAGGTGACACCAGAAACAGGCTTCACGCATAGTACCAATATGTAATTAAACCCGGCACTTCAGTATAAACACTGTACACTTTAACCACTCGGCTACATCATCACCCCTACAAGGTGCAAGCAGCCAAACAGGATCCACTTGATGTTAGCACTCCAATGATCCTAAGCCTATGTTAAAGTATGGGAGCTGTGATCACCCATGGGAAAAGAGTCGATGCTTTATGAAAGTGGGCCCAAATTTACAAGTCAAGTGTGACATATTATTTGAAAGTTACAGTATACTACTACATGGGAGCACATCTGTACATTTGTAGTATGTGTGTTGCATATACCAGCTGTAGGAAAGGGGTTATATAATATCAGAGTACACTTAGATCTAAGTTATAGAGAATGTGTTTTCTATGAAATTACTGTATTGGTGTCACATGAAAATAGGTGTTGTGTACATTTTACAGTATGACTGCTATATCACAGACCGCCGCTACATAGCTGCATACTGTTCAGCGCTCACCAACCAACCAGTGGTCATCTTAAATTTGATAAGCCTGAGCATTATAAGCAAGTGATAATTACACTGCTGTAGAAAATTTCAGCCAAAGTACATTTTTTTCCACTGACATTTGGAAGTTACAAAATGTGCTCCAAATAAGCAACCCCAGTGTCTATTCAACAAGGACTGTCAACAACAGCCTGGGGTACTTAAGTAGATTGTAGCATTAATGTGTACGCAAAGTATGCTGTAAATGATACAGGACTGTGGAGGTGACCTTGAAGGAGACCAACGCTCCGTCACCACAAACACAGAATTTTCAAAGGATGAATTACTCCATTTAAATAAAAAAGGAACCAATTAGAGAGCTTGATGATTCAGAACCTGTACACTTGCTTCTTAAGCTTTTGCAGTGATGAATTTTAGAACTGTACACAACTGTTGTCCCTCTAAGTACATATGTGTCCCCTACCTCCCCAGAACAAAATGGGTAACCCCCCCCTTAAAATCATCATCACCTCCTTGCCATAAATTATGAAAGGTCCTAATTATTAATGATTTATTCTATCAACAATATTTTCTATTATCAATCTCTTAAGCCAGCCGTGCCTACATGTGATTATGACCACACAACTCTCTGTCAAAGGTATGCTCAGGTGTACCTCATGTGAAGTAAGATTAAGGAAGGGTTTGGTGGGATCCAAGGCTAGTTGGATGAGGGAAATTCAAGCTGTACTGGCCTTATTGAGTCAATACAAATGATATGTACTTAGTCTCCATCCATTTGTCAGACTTTCAACCCAGTGGTTAGTGTTAGTCCCAAATATCACTTGATGCCAATTTTACTAGCATTCATACTATATTTACTAGGGTGACCGAGTGAGTTCAGTATTATGCCACTTTTAGCAATATTCCATCAATATCACAGGGGTACAACAGATTTGGGTTTCACACATTGAACCCATGTGGGAATTGAACCCAAGTCCTCTGCATGACGAGCAAATGCCCACCCCATCGCCCCTCTATTTAACAGGGTTGCATACTGGCAAATAAACTGTATTGCAATATATCAAGATTGAGTTTGTTGCGATACCTCTTGTGATTGCACTTTAAATCCAGTTTCCTATTTTCCATGTATACCTATATAGAAAAACAAAGGGTTCAGCTCATTCACACACAACACGACAAGTAACAGACCATCAGGGGAGGAAAATGGTTCACTCCAAGTCTACTTTTAGGGAATGTTGGTTGGTTGGTTGTTGGTTTGCTGTTTAATAATGCCACACTCAGCAATATTCCAGCTATCTTTGGAACATCAATCTACATGATTAGGATATGATGACATGAGTCAATCAAGCTAACAAACCTGATTACCCAATCCGGTGACTTAGCATGGGTTGCCAGTTCCAACACAAATCTTCATGGGTAGTAGAGGGTGTAAAAGCAACATTCTGTTACTACATGCACGACTACTTAATGATCATCCTGAACAAACCTATAGAAACATTGTGATACCTGGGGATGTTGTGTGGAAGTGTAGGAATTTGCATGCACGTAAGGGAGGTAACTGAGCTGCCTAAGTTCAAAGTCATATCGCCTTCCACTAGATCAGGATATGAAATCATGCAAACAATCACAAACTCACATACAGTCACAGAAATGAAGTTATCTCATTTGAAGCTGTAAATCTGATTTAATTTATTTTATATTTTGCACTTAAAATTTAATATGATTTAATTTAAATCCAGCTCAGAACAATTTTCATTTTGAGAGCAAGAGCTGATACACTTGATTCCACTTGTAAAATTTTCTGGGGAAGACAGACAAAAACAATCAGTCAACAGTGCTCTATGACATCATCATGTTATTTAACATATAGGTCATGTCACAAAGCACATTCAGCAGGCTTTCATATGTCAGGACAATATTAATCACACACTCTGCTTGGAGCGATGAATGACCCCTTGAAGCACTCTACTTTGTTGCGTTCTATTGTCCATGTTGGACTATGCATCACTAACTTGAACTCCATCCTTACAAGCCTAAACAAATTTCTGTGATTTCACAGACCAAAGAACCTATTAAGTAGGCACCAATGTCTACAGACTAACAATTAGACTCTGAAATTAATACAGTTTACAGAGAAATAACGTTCATAGGAAAAATAGTATAATATAGTGAAACGACTTCCTTATTTTTCAAAAGCTGTCTGACAGACTACAGATCCACAAAACAAGGTGAAAAAAGAAACTACATTAAATATCAACCAATCTGTGTGGCGAATACGTGTGTGATAAAAATGAACTGGTAAATATTTGGAAAGACAACAAAACCAAAATGTGTGGCAATACTGAGTTGAAGTTGGAGTAATTAAAAAGAAATATCCTGAACTCAGAGATGCAACAGGAAAATCAAATTTCAGTTGAAATGTTTCTGTGGTTTTAAAATCGACTAGGATTTAGACGATTCACAGAATTTACATAAAATCAGTCTCCTACATAGTATCTCCTTCATAGTCGCCCTCCATTGCAGAATGGCAATCTGTGGGAATTAACTTAGTGACAATTTCATTTTCTAGGGTTAGGGTTGGGTTTGATGCTTTCTGAAAATATGATCCAACCCCTGGTTTGATGATTTGTTTTTAAGAAGGGTGTCTAATAGAGGAACTACGGTATGTGTTATGTATATTTGAAATACCTATCATGTTTACCAAATATATAGATTTGCATTAAAGCTGAAATGAATCCCTAGAGTTATGAAAACTCTGAGATATGATACGTTATGCATTACCCTTCAATCGGTATCAGTTAGCACTATATCATAAATGTTTGACATTTCAGAAATGAATAATCAACAAACTTGTCGTCTGTATGTTGTTATGATCATTTTCAACTGTTTTCAAAGCAGGAATTTGCAAAGTAACAGCTGAACAGTGTTATATCATATTTACAAAATTTACCAGACATTATGAATATCTTATAAGCCATATCAACTCAACCCTTTGAATGTAAGGAAAACCTGAACACAAATTCTTTAGGAGATGGTTTCATTTTCTTGACAAAACAAACATAACTTTTCATTACACGAGAAAGATAAACATGTTGAAAGGTGAACTCATTCATCAAGTATCTGCAAACACCTATCAAGGAACTATAAAAGCCACAGTTCAATGTTAGGCCTGACCACAATGATATGTCTTAAGGGACTCTTATCTAACAAAATGTACAGCTAGCCTCATAATACATACAGCGATGTATGTAAGTCTGTATGCTAGATGTAAAGGTCATGCTATATAGGCTATTTACCTATACAAAACAGTTCAGTCTTTGGTTGTCTCTTTCACAGTCAGTTCTGAATGTATGTCACAGTCTACACTCTAAGTATGTCAAGAGCATACATAGACAGACAAAAAGAAATCAACAAACATAAAATATACAGTGCATTTATAAATCATTAAGTTAATTGTCTGTGCTGTAGATCTGAAATATGACTCAGATACGATTAAAACTTTTCACAAATTTTTCCCTTGCCCAATATATCTTCTTGTCATGTTCTTACTGTATATATAACATTATCAAAACATTTATTCAGAACATAAATATAAATCATCATGTCTGTATGAACAAATCTTTCACACAATAAGACTTTATGTAAAAGATCAGAATTTTAAAGAGTAGCCAGAGTTACTTCCCTTTTTTAAAAGCCCTCTTCCTCTAAGCAGGTCATACATTTGCTTGAATAAAGTTCCTTTTACATTGTTAGAATGATAGATATGAAAAACAAATTGAATAACTAAAATATCAAATTGAATTAATATTTCATTTCCAAAATAAAACAACATTCAAAATTTGGAAAATATGTCCAGTCAGGCAGTCACAACTTATGTACCAATACAAATTCATCCTGATAGTTGAACAATGAATAGTTAAACAAACAAAATATTAACTCACAACACGAACAGTAACAATTTCTTCCTCACATCAAATCTCAGACTTCCACAACAAAGTTTTCAATGCATCATCTGCATATATCAACCTGTTTAAGGAAACCGAAGGTAAGCAATATTTTCCGCTTTACTACAACTAAAATTGAACAATCCACACAAATAAAACCATTAATTACCTGAATATCTTCGCCATCTTGAAATCATATATACTAACTATCCAAAGTATTCCAAATGATCTGAACGAGATCGCCGGGAGCAGAAATCAGCGAGCAGTCAGTCACCATAGGAAGTATAAACTATGTACCCAGACTTTTCGTCAAGTGGCGGAGGAGCAGGTCAGTGTTGATGTATCTATGACTAATTAACACTTCCACTGTCTGCAGCACAACAAAGGGTCATGAACCTTGGATGGTTGTATTATTCAATACGCTATTGTGTGGCCTATTACCATATTCCCTGAATCTACTTACTGATAAACTCTTAAATTACAGCTGACTTTGAAAGTTTACATGATGACCTATTTTATTATAACAAATTCATCTTATTGATGACACGATTTGTTGGTTTTAAATATTTTATATTTGTATACAAAATACTAACAAGGAATAGTAATATTGTTGGGCTGATTTTGTTCAAAATAATCGGAAAGAATTTAATTAATACTGTACATTACTTAAAATCATTAGTCTAACGTTACTGAAGATAGTTTACTAAACAATCACTAAATTGTCATATGTTAACAATGCTATTAAACTACTATTAGTAATATTTACTATTTGAAATCAAGTTATGTGTTCATCAAGCTGTGAACTCAGTGCTCTTCCCTACAGTGAGACAAAACACAATGTTTATTACGGGCAGTAGTGACCAATATTTGTCAAGCTGATGATTACCGTACATGTTTTGGATGGTCTGGTTTATGACTTAGCTGACTGTGTGCCATTGTTACGCCAACAGCAATGGACACTGTTCATGAGGTCAATCACTAGTTTGTCAATACCTGTATCTAGAAGTTTTTATATATATAGTATTTTGGGGCTGAACTATTTTAGTCCAACACATGACAAATACACCCAGTTCTTTGAAGGGCATAAAGATGTGTTGAACATGAGTCAAAGGGTTAATGGATATAAACGTCTTTTATTTATTAAACACACTCCCATATGTAACTCAGACATAGCTCCATAACACATACATATGTTAAATTATGCTATAAGTTGCACTGCAACAAAACACAGTTTGTTTCTATTTAAAGCAATTCTTTTCAAAATTTGCCAATATTTAAACTAACAATCTAAACAGGGCAGAACAGTTTGTGACTAATCTCAAACTGACATACTGTCATATAAAATATAATCCTCTCAATAATACATTTCAACATCTCAAAAATAATAAAACCTCTCTTGACCTTATTTGTTAATCTTTCAAAATTTAGTAAAGGCAATTTCTCAATTTTAAGTATTGAGTCTTTGACTTTGCAAGACAAGGAACCAAACAAAGAGTAAACTACACTTATTTGAAATGCTTTCAAAGCCAAGCAAACTTTTATCAGTTTTCCGGCAAATACATTCAAGCACAGCAATGTCCTGTCTCGCCATCAGTAATTGATGAGACTGTACTTGTACAACCTGAACGCATTACCCCTGGGGCAAAGGCCTGTTGTCATGGTTATTCACTTGTGAATCTAAGATACAGATATGTAGACAAGTTGCACAGTGACTGTCTTGAAGGATCACGACAACCCAACATTTTATCATAGTGGTGATGACAGCTAAGTTTGAAATGTCTTAATTTTACATAATGCTCCCTTCATAAAGGGAAACAGGTAAATGTTGAGTGATTTATCATGACTGTGTTTTCACTTAATGAGAAATGTGAGTTCTGCTTTTAGCAAATTCTAGCAATATCACTGAGGGGGACACCAGTAATGAGGGTTCACATACTATACCTATGTGGAGAATCAAACTCGGGTCATTGGCGTGATGAGTGAACACTTTAACCACTACGCCAGTCCACCCCAACCCCAAGCCCTATTCTTACACACAACCACCCCCCTCCTCCCTCTTTGGACAATCATTCCCACAACAACCTGGTATGAAACAAACACCAAAACATAACACATCTGTAGTTTTTGAGTAGGTTTTTCACCTGAAGAAGGGGCAAGAAGTAGCCCAGAAATGTCATGTTATACAATAAAGAAGTTGCCATCCACACACATTCACCAACTTCTACATGCCTCTCAAGAATCTCAGCTTTTGAGTAAACTTTGCAATTTTGGTTTTCGTTTCATGCTGTACTGAGGATATTCATGCAACCTGTATATCTACAAGTCTGTACCAGATAATCCAGTGATTGACATTATGAGAATAAGTCAAATGAAAGAGCAGGACTGACCTCCAATATCATGAATGAGTGAATGAGCTTTGAACAGCATTCTGGCTAAGTCATCCATGTCTGCTAAATGTGACAGGAAAGTTGACACACTGTGGACAAACCTTAGGATGTGTGGGAGGTTGGGTGGCCTCGTGGTTAAAGTGTTCACTCATCACACCAAAGACCCGGATTTGACTCACCACATGAGTATAATGTGTGTAGCCTATTTCGGGTGTCCGCCGCTGTGAATATTGCTAAAAGCAGCATAAGACTAAACTCACTCACTCACTCAATGAAACCCATGTAAATGGTACAGACTGGTGCCTCCTTTCACAAAGCACTAAGATGATTACAAATCACTAAGGTAACCTTAATACAATGTTAAAGAATGGGAGTTAAGGTTGACCTTAAGAAAGGTTGCTTTGTGACAGGAGCCCCTGAAAACTCTATGAGGGCAACTCTGGGAATCAAACCCAGACCATTCTAAGATTCCTGCTAGAGGCATGGAATCAAAACAACCCATTGCCATTCATTGGACATGGACAACTGGCTACCGGAAGTGACAAGACATCCTTGGATCCTGTTTTCTAAAAATAAATGTGTAAACGTATTCTTAATTACATCCAAACACACACTGCATTAATTTGTTGTACAAAATGGCTTTTTAACTTAGCAAATTCCTGCTTTGAAAACAGTCAAGTCAAAATTGATCATAAAAAAATACAGACGACAAGTTTGTTGATTATGTGTCCCGAAAATGTCAAACATTTATGATATAGTGCTAACTGATGCCAAATGAAGGGTAATGTATAACATATCATTTCTCAGAGTTTTAATAACACTAGGGATTCATTTCAGCTTTAATGCAAATCTATGTATTTGGTAAACATAATAGGTATTTCAAATATACATAACACATACCGTAGTTACTCTATTAGACACCCTTCTAAAACACAAATCATCAAACCAGGGGTTGGATCATATTTTCAGAAAGCATCAAATCCAACCCTAACCCTAGAAAATGAAATTCTCACTAAGTTAATTCCCACAGATTGCCATTCTGCAATGGTGGGCAACTATGAAGGTACTAAGTGGGAGACTGATTTCAATATGACCATGCATGGAGGGGTAGCCTAGTGGTTAGAGCACTCACTCGTAATGTGTGAAGTCCATTTGTGGTGTTCGTGCTGTGACACTGCTGGAATATTGCTAGAAGTGGTGTAAATACAAGCTTACTGACTTTAACACGACGAAGGAGACATTTCTGAAAACCTTCTTACTCTTTCATGAGAACTATTTCTGAATGCCAGTCAAATACAAGGGCTCCATGTTACACAGAAAATGGTTGGATGGAATTCCAGTGATGTAATCATCAAATTCCACAAATAAATCTGTCGAGATATTCATCAGAAAGAACAACAAGAATTCTTGAACTCATAATCAAAGATAAATATCACAGTGAAGCTACTTAAACCTTGTAGACAAAGAAACGAGAATACTCACAATCTCTACCAGTGACATGGGATCTCTGATCAGCTCACAGCTGCACACAGACAACTCATCACAAGCTTGAGGCTACAGCAGCAAGCTTTGAGCCTCTTCTTACAGTCAGATAATTAAGAGCAATATTGTGACCCTTTATGTGCTGTGGGCATATCTAATCAAACTGTCTATTCTACACAAAAGAAGTTAAGGTCCGGTTCTTTCATACTGGTATAGATTATCAGTTATGCTATGACAGATTACCAATGGAATCACAAAAGATCTCATAACTTTTCGTAGCATCCATAGCTCCTGTGTTTCAATATATGAGGTACAATGGCTACGAGAAAACTTCTGAGATCTTAGGCTTACGAGTGTTTTGTGAAACGGGCCCCAGGGCAGCCATTTCACAAGCAATTATTGCATTAAAGTGATCAGAACTTCAACACAGACTTACAACAGTCATGACGCTACAAAAGCCTTGTGAAATGGTTTCCTTTGCCTTGTGAGCAGGATACATTCCCTGTCTAATTTCTAATAATCCAGCACAATGATTATGATTGTCTGATAGTGACTCTCCTACAATAGCCTCTCCTTGAAAATATCAATTTACTGACATCAGCATGTATCTCTAGTATTATTTATAAAACTATCCACAAGTTGTATCAATATCAAATAAATGCATGTAGGTACAATTAAATTATAAAATTCTAACATTGATTATGTTGGAATATACACAACTCGAATTTTCCATATTGAAATTCACATGATCTTACAATACAAAATACACATTTCTTTGCCAGAAAGTATACAGTGGGTTAACTGTCATGATAAATCCCATTATAGGTGGGGTTGATCGTACAGATCAGAGGATATTCAATTTAACTTCTAATCGGATGAACTAATCTGACTTCCCAGTGTTATTGATTACGGACTGACTTTCAGTAAGACCTGCAAGCCACAGGATTATGCATGGGTGGAGCTGACAGTGTACATCGTAGTATAAATTCCACTGTGATGAACCAGTCTGTTAATCAAAATGTGCATGCATCCCTCCCTTGACTACTGTTTAATTCTGAATATGTGTAACTTTCATAGTAACAAACAGACCCTTTCAAATCAAAAAGGAGCCCCAGTCAGATGGGAAATTGCACCTGAGGGAACTTAGACTCGCTTCATTTAGAGCTTCAGCATTGTAGAGACGGAGTAGCATTAGGCAAAATAATGTGGTACAGGGACTGTGAGACAGACTTATATAACTCACAACATGCTGTCCTCCCTCATTGTCATCTCATGATGTAATATGAAGAACAAATGCTTCAGAATATATTTTTACGCCTGCAGCAGTTAAGAATATAATCCAAAAACTGTGTGTTCCTCATATTAGTGAGTGGGTGGGTGAGTGAGTGAGTGAGTGAGTGAGTGAGTGAGTGAGTAGAAGAGAAGATTTACACATTGTATACTTAAACCACAAGGCCACTAGGGAGGAAGCAAGGAAGTATGGTTTAACACTTCTTTTAGCAACTTTGCAGCAATATCATCGAGGGGGACACTTGAAATGTGTATTGTTAACATCAATAAATTTCCTCTTCCTGTGTAATCATGCTACATTTGTACAAAGCTTTACAATTCCTCTGCTTCAGTTAATCGTACTTTCTTTTCAAACATTTTTTTTTTAAACTTATCTGACAAGTATCAATCATCAGGTTTAACAAAGTAGGTCAAAAAGTTATTTCATGATGAGAGAACAACAGCACAATCTACAGATACAACATAAATAATCCAACTGCTATCCAGGAACATGTCAGCGCTGCCGTGAGCTACATCCTCGACATGGAGACATGGTCCGTTGATTGACGCAGCCTGATGGGTAATACCTAGATCACCTGTGACTGGCACGTGACATGATGGTCACGAATTACACGCATTCCTGTTCTTATACAATGCTTATAGAATATCTCTATAGACAGAGGGGTGTTTGGTCAGCCTTGTACTTAAAGTGTTTGCCAATTCCCTGGTTCGATTCCCCACATGGTTACAATGAATGAAGCCAATTTCTGGTGTCCCCCACCATGATATCACTGGAATATCGCTAAAAGCGACATTAAACTAAACACATGACTATATATCTGAAAAACCTGTCAAATTCGTGACAATCTGGGAAAATAATTGGTCTCCAACAATCCATGTTCTCACAGAGTTTGGATCACTGACATGCTTGACACATTATTGGAGTCATATCCCAGTTGCATTGATTGATGCTCATGATGTTAATCACTAGACCGTCAAGCCCATGTCTATTACAGGCCACTGGGATATACCTAAGAATGTACTGAGTGTGGTGCTACAATCTAAACAAATAAACAAAAATGAAAAACAGCCAATGTGACACGATATTAAACTCACGCACACTCTGCATTATGTTATGTTTTGTTCATTGGAAATTTTATGCATGTTCCATTGAATGATTTCCTTTTAGCCAAGTCAAGAATAAATCTCCATGGTACCCTATGTTTTCTATTCCACTTGATTTCATGGATAAGGCTGCTTATCAGGCAAAACCAGAAACAGGCTTCAAACACTCTACTCATGTGCTAATAGTACCCTAAGGGCCATGTTTCACAAATTTGTCATAGCACCTTAACACTTGAAAGTCAGTGTTTTAGTATAGGAGGCAAGAATGCTACAACAAATGTTATGAGATCTTGGCTCACAAGAGCTTTGTGAAATAGGTCAGTGGTCATTACTATGACAAGTGATTGCCTTAACTGCTTGAAACCCCCATCTATTATCATATAAACACTTTTCTTACACTAACATGTAAATTCCAAGAATGATTCAATGTAATAGCACTGCATGGCTACTGACCTACTTAGTTCGTGTTCAGTTACTGTGATGTCACCTGATTATATCCACAAAGCACTGATTGATGGCAACAAGTAGCTTTATTACGTCATAAACCTTGGGTAATACTTATCATGTCTTACAGAGAAGTACATCTTGGGTACTCTTGACATAATTATATATATTTATCATTACAGAATTAATGTGCCCATTGTGATGGTTGAGTAAGATGCAGTCTTCTGACTAGACAAAAACAGTGGTTAACAGAATGAGCAACCATTCACATCAGGTCAAAGTAGGAAAAACACATCCCTCCTTTAGTCCATGAAACATGAAACACACAAAATTATTGTGGGTTGTAATTGTAGCGTGCGAAACAGCCAAAGGTCTGCTAGTCCATGGGTAGTGAAAATCCAGTTGGGCCTAAAAATCTCCACAGACACCACCCTGACTGGCTAATAAAGAGCTGATTTTGTAAATATAATATTATGCTTTGTTTCTAGATTCAAATTTCAGGCGGGTGAACTATTTTATGGGCTAGTAACTTTCAGGCACAGCTAGCCCAACGAGTTAGCAAAATTCTGAAGTACACTTGTTATATGTACTTTCTTTTCAATCCACGTGTCTTCACTGTTTCATAACAACTGCAGGTTGTTTATTGGAATCGAAGTGGTTCATGAACCTTCCATGTTGATACATTTATCCTAAGCCAAAATAAAAATGTAACTAGAGCATAACTCACTTAGCTGGAACATTAACGAACATCACCCAACAGACTGGTACACAACAAAAATATCTAAACTCACACGTGACTATATTGCATCTATGAAGATTCAGGTAAAAACTGGTCTTCAGGACCCAGGCTCTTCCTAAGATTAATCTATGGATAAGGTAGACAGGCATGGTGACCTAAATATATCAAAGGTATGTCTGACGTATGCATGATTAAGTCTAGATCAGTAAGAATATTAGTTTCCCATCTTTGTGATTTTTCCTATTCCATTCTTCAGCTACTGTGTCAGGTCGGTTACATTAATGCTATCCAATGCACAAGAATGTCTGTCCTCGGACTCGAACTCGGAAAGTCAGGGTTCACTGCGGCTGTGTACTTGTTGTTACCTTGTTTCGCTCACAGTCCACATGAAGGAGTGAGTGAGTACTTTCCACACTCAGCAATATTCCAGCTGTATGGCAGCAGTCAGTAAATAATTGAGTCTGCCGACAATCCAGTCATCAACAGCATGAGCATCGATCTAAGCAATTAGTATACAATGCAAGTGTAAACCAAGTCAGTGAGTCTGACCACCTGATCTCATCAGTCACCTTTTACCAGCATGAAAAAAACCAAAAAAAACAAGGACAACAGTCACAGTAAAAAAAGTGTGAATAAAGTGGAGTTATCACGGTATCCAAGCGGGTAATTCAGCCTTTTCGAACTGGTATAAGCCCTGTCACACTAATAAGCATGCACACATCCATGCACATTGCTATCTGTGTTCAACAATTATAAACACAACATTAAACCCCACTTCACTTCATTTACAATAATCATCAACAGTATCTGAACACAACGAAACAGCAACAACTGTTATGATAACAAAGCTTCACTAAAACACATGATCAATTGCATATTAAGCCACATTTGAAAGCAGACGGTATTCAAGAACACTTGTATCACCAGCTCAAAATCCATTATGTGACAGTTTAAGGAAGCCCGCCACTTTCAACATGAAAGGGAGAGAGAGGAGTACCTTGAGAGGATTCAAAATGAGTTTTCAGAAAATTCTTTTAAGTGCAGATATTGTTACCCTTTTATTCTGTCTTCAGTATCCCAAAAGGTGAAACCAGATGACTTGAATGTCTTATTATTTTTTGTGGAATTCTATTGAACATAACACAAAAATGCTCACAATATCCTTTTAACCTGTCCACCTCTTAAAACTGAAAAATAGACAAAATCATACAAATGTGAGTTTATACGTTAGTATTTATGTTTCCCTGCCAATGTCTTTTCGGGCTTTTTTAAGGGTGCTCAAATGCAAAGCAAGAAATTCATTTTTTATCCATGTACATCTTTTACAATTTTTTTAGGGCCAGTCCAATTCTATTTCTTGTTTTATGGATTTCTGTCCTCAGAAAGCACAATGGCAGGAGGGAAAAAAACCAAAATAAGATCACCAAGCAAAGTACTATTCCATCTAAGTACACAAAGTATTTCACTTCTGACAACGTATGAAGTGTATATGAGGCAAAAAACAATCTAAAAAAAGACTTACTTGTCAGTTACATTTTTGGCCACTGAAAACATTACGATTTGAATTTTGAGCGAAGAAACTTCCCTATTATTTTTTTTCTAATTCTTGAAAAAATACAGCAGGCAGATCTGTAAAACAAGCAATAAAGTTGGTCTGGCCTATGAATGCAAATTTAACTTATTTAGGTGATCTGTTCAGATTTATTTGCAACCTTCACAGACAGTGATAGCATGAAAAAAAAAAAAAAAAAAAAATTTTCTACGTTAAAAATTCATCTGTAGTTCAAGACATATAATATTCAGTTGTTTTTCCCACCAAGCCATAATGCCTACATTTGCATGACAATGCAACTTCCCTTCACGACTATCCCCGCCGGCCTCACACCAGGGGTCACGTGACTTACGTCACTGTCACACACGTGTGACTTATGAACCTGTATTAAAGAATTTATGCAAAGAAAGGTGGGCCCCATATATCGTGAGCAACATGATGTAGTATTTTGTTTGTTCTGACGTTCTACAAGGCAGTGCCTGCACATTTGTTTTAAACTGTCAGCAACAACCTTCTGGAAGCAACAATGTCACGCAGGAATGCTAGCTGGACCTTTAACATGAGCAGTACAGACATCTTGGTCCGAGGACGCAACTACAGAAATGATTGAAAAGCACACACATCCACAATAAGCAGTATGTTCTTCTTTTTTACATTTCTCAGATAATGTTTTCTCAAATATGAACAAGCATATTTCAACAAATTGTCTACATTCCTAATCCTCAAAAAGATTTTATAGCAAGGAAATCCTTGAAATCACCTTGATTTTTAAAGTTTGACAGTTTTAATGGGAAAAGGAAACAATTATTTCTTATCAAAATTAATAAAATGGCTGATCTTTTCATCGACAAAATAATATATGACACTGGGATTTGGACTCCAGAGCATATTCATCACCGTTATGAACATATCAGTCATAAACTACGATTGGCTAATCAGACTCCATTGGCTTCAGTGAGGATGCCAGTTTACGATATCAATCACTTGATTGTCTGGTCCAGATTCAATACATACAGGATACAATCATATACCTATCATAATTATGAGAGCAGTACTAATGCACGCATGGATGTGCACGCGCGCACACGCACAACACACATACACACACAATAAATAAATACAAACAAAATAACTATCCTTGGACACGAGAGACTTGCAGCAAGTCTACGGAATCAAAGATAAAGGAAATTATGTCTTTGGTATAACAACTCTATCTTTATGATAGCATAGAGACACCAGTCTTTCATATGGACACTTTGTCTTTTACACTTAGTACCTCTGGAAATTCAGATATAATTTTGTAAACACCCTTAGAGATCTGTGCAAGTCTATCTACTCCATATTACCACCAGCTGAGCTATTCAACTCACTGACATAATTATCCTCTGGTCACGCTCAGACTCTATATGCTGAGTGGTCATATGACAGGATCCTTCCTCTTACAGGGCACAGGGTTTGCTGGTACCAGTCATACTTAGAACTCTTACTAAGTAAATAAACATGAATGATGACCCTTAACCTTTTGGAGTAAGTACTTTAAGCAAAATTCTAGCAATATCAAGACCCACCACAAAAAGGGTAAAATATATATAGTCTTAACACATTGAAAGAATGCAGGGAATCAAACCTGGGGTCTTCAGCATGACAAGCGGATGCTTTAACCATTACTCCACCCTACAAGCCCTTTAACCAGTCTAACAACAGTCTGGTTCACCTCAAAAAACTACTATGAGTTTGATATCATCCTTCAATGCAAACCTGAGACAGGTTTTCGTTCAATTAATCAATGTCAGAATGGAACCTCGGAAAAGGAAACATGCTATCCACAAGACTTCACCAGCAAACCTGGACTTTTCTAAAGAAACATTAACATGATAAAAGGATTTTCATTTGACAAATACTGATCCTCAAGAGGTCTACCAACAGATAACTTTAGCTCTCAAGCTCTTATTTTCATGTGTCTTTTTTTCATGAAACATCCTGGTTGGTAGGTGAATTTTCTCATTGCTTTGTTCTTTAAAATGTTGCAGAACATGGTGACACAGTTGTTGAGCTCCTATCATCTGTCCTGTGAGGTTTAACCTATTGCTAGGGATATATATTTGAGCCCAACACATAAGTGTGCACAAAGAAAAATACAATTTTGCTTTTCATGTTTGTTTTGCTGTGTAATGTCATAGTGTCAGTAGAATTCATAGACCAAATTCAAGAAACGTTTTATTCAGTAATTTTGTGGTAAAACATCCCCACACATACATTTAAATCAAGGTTGTTCAAAATTTTAAACTTGACTAATAGATGTTCACATCCAATGCAAAAGAGCAAAGTATCTTTGATCCTGTCACTGTTGTTATCAAATCATACAAAAATAACATTTTAATTTCAACAAAACTTACTTGTATGACTTTCCAGGCATGTTTCTTCTCTCAAGCTCACGTCTGAGTTGACTGTCGTTACGTAAATCTTGACGTAAACTCCTTGACTTTGTCAACTATATTGCTCAAAGTTGGAAAGCCAGCCAATAGTGTTACTGTCACACTGACGCTAGAATTAGTTCAAGGATTGTTTCCACAACAGGCCTTTAAGCCAATGACATGCACACAGAGCACATTAAAGTTATTGAAAAAAATTAATCTTTTCGTCATATGCAAGAAATTCATGCACAAGCTTCCTTAACAAATCCTCAGTGTTTTGCCTCCCTCTAAATACAGGCTGGTTAAACACCAAATTTTAAAACATCAGTTGAACTCCTCAAATTGAAAAAAACAACTTTAATATTTGCTGTTCAGTATGCCAGTCACTTCTGAAAATAACAGAATGATACAGGTAGTTCTTAGGGAATCACAAGATCTCCATACGAACAAACAGAAAAGAATCTACAAATTTGACTTCTTTCATCACAAAAGCATAATTCCAAGATGAAGATAATCCTCAACCAATGTCAGCTTGTCTTTGAAGCACCAAGTTAAAACAGGACACATAACTCTCCACGACGAAAGCAAAAGGCAGAGTTTGCCAACAATCCTGACACCATGAAACAAATGACCATTACGGCTTTGTCCAGCTTTTGAACAAACGCCTAACCCCAAATATATCCCTGACAGGCAGGTAGCACGAAATATCACGCAGTCTGTCAAAGTTGATGGCTTTTCCACTGCATCATGTCAGTATGTCAGCAATGCTGAATGTCTCCTTCACCTCTGGCTCTGCTGTCCCCCATTTCTCAGGCTAACAAATTAACCTGGGGGACACTCCCCCTCCCTCTCAAGCGCCAGTCAAATCAACCAGGGTCACCATTCTCCTGACCCTACCTTTCTTTGACACAAACAAACACAGGTCGTTAAACACCCCATTCCATTATTTCAGGGCATTATACTAATTCTCCCCAAATGAAACTTGATGTTAATACCAATAAATTAAAGATGTGCTGTAAATATATTTACTCACTTACAAACTCACCTCAACAATGACTTGATTATAGTAGTGAACATATTCCCTATCGTTTGCCTAATTATAATGGACCTATCCAAAATTTCTATTGTGACTTGTCATAATTGTTTCCTTTCTATTTAAAAGTTACCACCCTGCAGCATTAATCATAAATAAGATCAGAATATAACTGCAACAAAAATATCAAAAGCGTAATTTGTGTTCAGAACTTTAAATTGAATTATATACCTGTCTCCGTAGTAATAGTCTAAAACTAAGCTATTTACAGTTGAAAGGTCACAAATCTTGGATGACACCAAACAATGAAAACACAAGATCTCCATCCCAGTTTTTTAAGTTTGCATCTCTTCTAAACACTCACCTAAATGCTTAGCATTGGCCACAAATATCAGAAGCTAAAGTTTCACTCCCTTGTCAGATCTTATGTTTAAAATCTGTCACTTCCTCATGTCAGCAATGGCCTCTTAACCTTGGCATTTATGTCCCGAAAAACCATTACACACAAGCGACAACAATACACCACTTGCTTATGCACGGATAAATCTATAAACAGCATATTCATGAATAACAGCTTGCTGGCCAAACAGTAAACACATTGCAGTGACATACCACATACTCCATGTTGCTCTTGTTCAAGTAATACAGTTTCGCACTTCCACAGAATAATGACAGTTTACAGACTGGTATATAATATTCATCAAAAGCCACTATATATAATATTCATCAAAAGCCACCAGAAAAAAAAACTCTTTGGGTCGATTTCTTAAGTTTTTATCTCAAATGTGTCAAAATATAGAAAATATCATTGTATATTTTCA
Organism: Haliotis asinina; assembly: GCF_037392515.1. Lineage (NCBI taxonomy): Eukaryota > Metazoa > Mollusca > Gastropoda > Lepetellida > Haliotidae > Haliotis > Haliotis asinina. Next base: position 33,207,117 of record NC_090289.1, on the reverse strand, counting down.
CCATATAAAACATGTTAAGCTCCTTTGAATTTCAGATCAGTTGTGTTAAAATCTTGACAATAGTGTCATTTTATATTTCCAGCATATAAAACACTTTAAAAACTTAATTTGAATTTCATCCTCTGAACAAACGACCCATCCATACACATCTTCGATATTATCCAGATATAATTTTAGTTCTGTCATATTATCACAAAAAATTTATAAACCACTGATATCTATATATGACTATCGTTTATCTACCATCATATGATAGAGTAACATTGTGGAATGAAAGAATCAGGACATAGATTTTCGAAAGCTCTGTTAGAGCTAAGAAAGTCATATGTTGATGTTAATGTATAGCACTTACGACTGACTATCTTAGTGCCAAGGGAGCTTTGAAAATCTAGTGTCAGGTGTTCTGCAACTTCTGAGTGGATAGGATGAAATCTATAAAGGCAGTTTGTAACAGCACCTGAAACATGCAAGTAACTCACAAAATCTGTCTGCTCACAAGTATGCTGAATCTCTGACATAAACAACCAAAAGTTAGTCCAGTGTTGATATGATACGTGCACTTTGTCACATGGAGCCAGGAAAGTTCTAATCCCATCGACCCTCAAGCAACATGTTGCATGCAACTCTGAATCAATACAAGTCAAGACTTCTGGCGATAAAAGTTGCATGCTACAAGACAGTAAGACTTATAGCTGCATGCTACACAGGAAAATCGTAAGAGGAAACGGTTTGACAGCAGTCCAAGTAAATTTGATCCCTGACACTTAAAATTTATTTATATATTCTTCTCAAACATAACAGCCACTAATGATTACACCACCTACTCGGAATAGAAAATAAGTGGGTATTATTTCATGTAGTTTTGAGCAACACAACAATCAGCAGAAATGCACCCAGCAGCACATGGGCATTCTGAACAATGGACAGGACAATGCAGGATGATAACACAGGTATTCAAAACAATGGACAAGACAATGCAGGATGGTAACACAGGTATTCAAAACAATGGACAGGACAATGCAGGATGGTAACACAGGTATTCAAAACAATGGACAGGACAATGCAGGATGGTAACACAGGTATTCAAAACAATGGACAGGCCAATGCAGGATGATAACACAGGTATTCAAAACAATGGACAAGACAAAGCAGGATGGTAACACAGGTATTCAAAACAATGGACAGGACAATGCAGGATGGTAACACAGGTATTCAAAACAATGGACAGGACAATGCAGGATGGTAACACAGGTATTCAAAACAATGGACAGGACAATGCAGGATGATAACACAGGTATTCAAAACAATGGACAAGACAAAGCAGGATGGTAACACAGGTATTCAAAACAATGGACAAGACAAAGCAGGATGGTAACGCAGGTATTCAAAACAACGGACAAGACAGTGCAGGATGGTAACACAGGTATTCAAAACAATGGACAGGACAATGCAGGATGGTAATACAGGTTTTCAAAACAATGGACAGGGCAGGATGGAAATGCAGGTATTCAAAACAATGAGCAAGAGGGTACAGGATGATAACAGGTATCCTAAAAAATGGACAAGACAGTGCAGGAAAGTAACATAGGTATTCAAAACAATGGACAGGACAATGCAGGATGGTAACACAGGTATTCAAAACAATGGACAAGACAAAGCAGGATGGTAACGCAGGTATTCAAAACAACGGACAAGACAGTGCAGGATGGTAACACAGGTATTCAAAACAATGGACAGGACAATGCAGGATGGTAATACAGGTTTTCAAAACAATGGACAGGGCAGGATGGAAATGCAGGTATTCAAAACAATGAGCAAGAGGGTACAGGATGATAACAGGTATCCTAAAAAATGGACAAGACAGTGCAGGAAAGTAACATAGGTATTCAAAACAATGGACAGGACAATGCAGGATGGTAACACAGGTATTCAAAACAATGGACAAGACAAAGCAGGATGGTAACGCAGGTATTCAAAACAACGGACAAGACAGTGCAGGATGGTAACACAGGTATTCAAAACAATGGACAGGACAATGCAGGATGGTAATACAGGTTTTCAAAACAATGGACAGGGCAGGATGGAAATGCAGGTATTCAAAACAATGAGCAAGAGGGTACAGGATGATAACAGGTATCCTAAAAAATGGACAAGACAGTGCAGGAAAGTAACATAGGTATTCAAAACAATGGACAGGACAATGCAGGATCATAACACAGGTATTCAAAACAATGGACAAGACAGTGTAGGGTGGTAACACAGGTATTCAAATCAAAGGAAAAGACAGGCAAGATGGTAATACAAATATTACCATGTCAGTTGTGACAAATCAGAACATTACAGGGGGAAGGTGACCCTTAGAGACAAATGTCACATTCTTCCCTACTCAAGGTATGTCACACATGGGAGATGTCACCAGCTTGGCCTAAATTACTAGGCAGAATACATGGCTCAGGGTTTTAAATCACTTAGCTTCCACACCACTGTTATTGTTCTTGTAGATATTTAATATTTTATAAGATACCTTTATGTCTGGAACTAAATTCATCCTTGATGATACACCTTAGAATTAGTCTTCAGCAAAATATGCTTGTCATGATCCGATGGTCAGACAGACTATCATGTCATTGTATCTCAACTGTATGCTCACATGATGTCAATCACTTGATTATCTCGTCAAGAGATGTTTATTACTGGCAGCAGTCAAACAGCTGGACAAGCTAAGGAGGACAACATATAGAAAATACAAATACAAACTTGCAGTTGAAATATGTATCATATTGAGACAAAGTGCATCAGTACTTGACACTGACCCTTTTGAATAAAACTTCCATGATAACAATCTAGCACACATCAGAACTCCTATAGCCAAGTAATGCCAAGGAACACCAATCAATTTCAACATAAACAAGGCTTATAAAAATTGTTTCACAACCTCAAAAAATTAAATGAAACACCACAGAGGTATAATTTGGATAAAGCATCTACTTACTACAGTGGAAGCTCTCAAAACTGGCACTCATTGGGACTGAAGAAATCTGTTTTATGCATTGTGCTGGATTGTAGAGTTGATGATAAATGTACAAGCCATGATCAAGACGTTTTAACTTGCTGGACTAGACAGATGCTGGTTTTGACAGCTTCCATTGTAAGTGGATATTGTGGGATCCATATCAAACTGTGATTTTAGTAGGATGTCACTATGAACATGAACAACTCCAGGCAAGCCAAAACCACAAACTGGATTAGACAGATGCTGGTTTTGACAGCTTCCATTGTAAGTGGATATTGTTGGATCCATATCAAACTGTGATTTGAGTAGGATGTCACTATGAACATGAACAACTCCAGGCAAGCCAAAACCACAAACTGGATTAGACAGATGCTGGATTTGACAGTTTCCATTGTAAGTGGATATTGTTGGATCCATATCAAACTGTGATTTGAGTAGGATGTCACTATGAACATGAACAACTCCAGGCAAGCCAAAACCACAAACTGGATTAGACAGATGCTGGTTTTGACAGCTTCCATTGTAAGTGGATATTGTTGGATCCATGTCGAACTGTGATTTGAGTAGGATGTTACTATGAACATGAACAACTCCAGGGAAGACAAACACACACACACACATGAATACACACATAGAAATATGCATATATTAAAAAAGCTCACTCATGCAAACACACAATGCCCAATATACATAATAATCTTGAAAGCAACAAAAAACACCATTTTGTCTCCTAACCACACAGTAAATCTATTCTCAAGTGAGCAAACATAGGTCGCCACCTCTCAGTGCAGTATGTCAGTTATATGATTGCTAGTCAGCCTGACCCAGAACGCCTAAAGTGGCACAGGTCATTGGCATGAATGGTGTTGACCAACTTTCCACCATAACAAGGGCAAAGCTGGGACTCAGACTAAGGAACACCGGATGCTGTCAAGGCTAAGGGACACAACTCAAGCGCAATCACAATTGCACCTAAACTGTGATATTAGCGTATGGATTATGCAATTACAAAACATACACATGTAGCCAAGTCGCCTTAGGTGATGAATTTCAATATGCAGAGTTGGCTCCTTTAGGAAAGCCAGAAACCTTTGGTTACACGTTCAGATTCTACTTTCTAACTTTGTCAGAGTGGTGAGCACCATACCAATGCTCACTCGTTTCACCATAATTCCGAAGCAGCTTTATACTCCAGTGCAGGAATATAATTGTTCAAAGCAGAGATAAATCTACTTACTCTGTACAAAGGGACGATGGGGAAACCTTATGGTTAAAGCATTCGCCAAGGGCCCAGTTGAATTCCCTGCATGGGAAGTGTCCCCAGCCACAATATTACTAGAATATTTTTAGAAAGCGATGCAATACCCAATTCATTCACTACTGTCCAAAATGCACTGAAACCAATCAGGGGCAGACCCTTCTTCATTAGTTTTCTAAGCAGATGCTACTGACCCACATACATGTTGGCTCGCGTCAAACAAAGTTATCCATTGCAAGAGAAAATAGACAACTCTGAAAAAACACCTTTTCCCTTTCAAAAGGGCATGATTAATTGATTTAGAAACCAACATTTTCTTCAGCAGCTGAACCAATCCATCGTCTGCAACTGCAGTAATGAGAACTTGAGGCCTAGGACACAATTGATCACAGTATCCATGCAACTAGACACAAACACCAAAAGACTTCATATCATACTTCTTGCCTCTATCACATGTCTGCTATAATGTATGAGTATCACAATCACTAAATCACGTCTGCAGTGTAGCCTCTCTCATTTGGGGTGTATTAATCAGAACCTCATTTGTCTCGACTTTATTAACATGAAACCTTTTAATCTGGAAATCTTGATAGGAACCATCATAAATATTGCTAGGAATATTGCATATGAAGACCACCTTCAGGAGGAAGTGGTAGCATGTCTGTCTAGGAAGATGAAGGTAGAACCGATCCTGCATTCTTTCAAACTCAAAGGATGCTGGAAAATAGTAATGTTTCCACATATGTGCAGTTATCTTGAATGCAGCGTAAAAACTTGTTTCTTATCTCACCCAAACACATTCTATTCAACTTCAGCCTTCACTCCATCCAAATCCAGCTCAACCCACCAGAACCCAACTCAAGAAATTATCATTCTCATCTCACCTAAAACATCTTCACCCCACAGAAATTATTATTCTCACATCAAACATCATCCCACAGAAATTATTATTCTTACCTGACCTCACCTCAAACATTTCCATCCCCTGTAGAAATTATTCTAATCTTCATTCCAAAGAAATTATTTTCACCTCACCTCACCTCACCTCACCTCACCTCACCTCACCTCACCTCACCTCACCTCACATCAAACATTTCCATCCCACGTAGAATTTATTATTCTCATCTCACCTCAAACATCTTCATCCCACAGAAATTATTATTCTCACCTCACCTCAAATCAAACATATTCATCCCATGTAGAAATTATTATTCTCATCTCACCTCAAACATCTTCATCCCACAGAAATAATTATTATTCTCACCTCACCTCACCTCAAACATTTCAATCCCACGAAAAAATTAATATTCTCATCTCACATTAAACATCATCATCCCACATAGAAATTATTATTGTCACCTCACCTTACCCATCTCCATCCCACACGAATTATTATTCTGGAAGATTTCATCTCAATATCTAAAGTAGCATATGAAATGTTTTACTTCAATAGAATTATGACCATCATTGCCTATAATCTGTTCTCCAGCAAAAACTATACAACAAGAAGAAAAGAATTTTCTTTAAAACATTCTGAAAAGTTCTGTTACAAATCGGCACACACAGTTCTGGGACTAACTCTCTAGAATACAGATTAACTATGTCATTATTTAATTCCCTATAGTCATCATATAACATTTATTGCAGGGATTTGCTTGAAACGAGCAGACAGAACCATGAATTGCCCGATATTTTGTTGCAGTAAAAAAGAGACCTGGCAGTTCTTTACCCATTCATCACCTGTAATTATTCCTTAGTGAATATACTGCACAGTAATGTTAACAAACATACTCTACATTGATTGTAAAGACAGGACAAAAAGTAGGAGCTATACTGTAGTGTGATTTAGTGCTTTGTTCTTGATTCATACATAAAATATATATTTTCATATATTCTTTCACTATAGGAGTGAAACGGTACTCAATTATGCAGTTATTTCATCTTTTCACAACGTCATTATGTTCATCACAGCTTGCGTTGTTCTTCAATCTCCAACAGCTTCTATAAAAGATGTCAGCATATATTCAACAAATCCAACCTCAAACTTTACTTCTACTTGAAAAATGTTTCAATTACAAAATCAAGGACATGAACCAGTTCCTAACCAGTAACTCTGCATACAGTAAGCTTAGTAACATGATTGATTTGATGACAAGGTTGTGGGGTAGCCCAGTGGTTACAGCATTCGCTCATCACACCAAAGACCTGGGTTCAATTTCTCACATGGGTGTAAAATGTGAAACCCATCTCTGGTGGTCTCCATCTTGATTCTCCTGGAATATTGCTGAGAGCAGCATAAAACCAAACTCACTCACTTAAACTTAAAACAAACTGACAGGCATAAGAAACTGTTAATTTGGTCCTAACCACTTTCTGTATGTTTTAGTCAAAATATGAACTAAAGTTCAAATGTTCTGAAATTTGTTGTTCTTTTGAGTTTGCTATAACTGTAATATACCCTACATCATTTTATCATATGCTTCCTTAGGAGATATCTGTCAGGTTAGACGAGGTGATATCTCCTGGGTTTAGCATCACAGCACTTTGCAGACAATTATATCATCATTTACCTTGATGTCACAATCTAATGACATCTTTTTACGTTTCTGCCACAAAAGCTGGTTGGCTGTACCTTTCCATCCACGAAACACTGGCTGTAATGTTACAAACTAAATATTTTATTTTTAACAAGTTGATATTCAACACTGAAAAACACAAATATGCTGACAAAACTCTAAATCGAAATGACCTCAGTGAAACTGTCTGTATAAAGCATTCAATGATTAGCACATGAGTAGTAGTGTTCAATGAATGTTGCATCTGGATGCACTGACAATCAATTTAACACAATAAAAATAAAGTCTGCACAAAAAGTAATTATTTCTTGAGAAACTACTCCCATAAGAAACAAACTCCACATACCACTTGAGCCCAGTCGTCACATCAAACATTTTCAACACAATAAATATATTTATGATTCATGGAACTCACTTTCACAAAATGTCCACAACTCCTCATCAATAAAGCCCTGAATATATTTAGACACAACTCCAATATGTACTTGGGTTAAACTCACCAGGACAAGTTGAGCAAACGATGTTGAAAGCATGAGGAAACCACTACTCCTTGTTTGTGACCATCCTAGTGTTGGCAGATATGTCTATACTCTCAAGCCGACATACAAATGCTAAGGTCAGTCCCAGTCCCAGGCTATAATCATCCCCAAATGATGGCACGAAAAACCTTTTTGTTCCACGACCTGTAAAAATTACAGGAAAGACAGCAACCCTGTCTCACGCCTGCTCTTGACCTCGATGCAATGGTGCCATTTACAACTGCAGGCTGTCAGGCCTGCCTGTCATGGCCATATATATAAAGATATATTTACACTGCTTTCCATCAGCCCCAATACAATAGTTGTCATATGTGGCGAAGAGGCACAGAATGTAACATGCACAAAACTGACAGTATCCATACAACCATATAATGTGTTCAGGTTCTTATTATTCTGTTGTCTGGAGGGCCCTATATTACATACAAAAGTACCCAGAAACATGTAATTGGTTTGTATTCATATTCCTCCAGGGTTTGACCCATTACCAAGAAAAGACTATTTTCTACATGTTTGAAAAATACTGTCATAAATGAAGTAAACCATGTTACACCTTTCAGCTTTTTAAAAGTAACTCAGGATTTTTTTAAACTCAATGCAGAAATTTTCAAATGAACACATGAAAATCAACACCGAATAGATATGTTCCTTCCCTTCTGGGAAACGAAATCATACTGTCTGAACAGAAAATCCTGTGATTGACATCAGGAGCATTAATCTTCACAACTGAGATACTATGACTTAAATCAAAGATTGAGTTGGGTTTTCGGACACTTTTAACAATATTCCTGTCACATCACAACTGGGGACACTAGAAATGGGCTCTGCACATTGTGCCCGTGTCGGGAATCATACCCAGGACTTCAGCGTGATGAGCTAACTCTTTAACCACCAGGCTACCCCACTGCCTTTGCATCAATGAAGTCAACGAACCTGACAACCTGATCCTGTTTGTAAACAAACTGGGTGTTGCCTTTTTACGCTTGATCGCCTAAAACATTTGACCCATGACCGACTCTGCAGAACAACCATTGTTGACTGTGTGTCACTCAGGGTGTATCCTCCACACGATTAAAGCAACAATAAATCGGATAACACCAAACATCATAATTAACAGACTTATTTATCAGGTGCAATCCAAAAGCTGTGTTAGTGTTGGGTGTGTCAAATTTTGCTGACAACCTCACCCAAATATTCTTGTCCAACATAATACAACACTTGTCAATAGTCAGAATTAAATTTCTACTTGGTTGTGTATTAGTTTAAAGTCTTAAAACATAGTGGGACTTTGAAGAAGAACTCGATGTCCCTGTGCTGACACACACCATACCAAATGTCCTATGTAAGTATGACTCAGTTCAATGTACAAAGTGTTTTAATCATTTTTACTTGTATGTATTGTTAATCACGTTAATATGGATTTAACTATGATTCTCAAATATCCCATCTCAGTCATCATTACTGACAAGTTATTTATCCACATATTTGTCAAAATCTATACCTAGTCAAAGGCAAACATGTCAAACATGGACTACAAATGATTATTCTGAATGTAAACAAAATCTTTTAAGAATTACTGATTATTCTAAATGAAAATGATTTTAAGAAACGACATTGTTTCATGTGACTTAATTGGGCTATGTACCTTCGCGGAATGACAGACAAAATGTAAGAATGTAAGAGCTTGTGAGAGCTTGTGGCGACAATAATTTCACTTCTTTAAAACTGTACCTCTCAAAACCTTCCCCATACTAAGAGTGAGTGACTTTAGTTTAACATGGCTTTTAGCAATATTCCAGCAATATCAAGGTGGGGCATACCAGATATGGGCTTCCCACATTTCGGATCCAAAACTAAGAATACCATTACACCAATGTTTCCGCTGGCTTATTTTTCAGTAGGACATTGTGACCAGCTTGCATTTCAAATATCGATCATTTGTAAATTTTACTGTTCAAGTGATCACACTGTGCACGAAGCCTTGAACTCTAACAACCAATCAGAAATGCAGAGGGTATCGCAATGCATCACTGCCACTATTTTGAGCCTGGGGTTTTCCAAACTGCTATTTTTATATGACAACACCTCGATGCCATTGTAAAAATGTAATCTTTTGCAAGGGTAAATAAAATTAAGAGTGGTAAATAGAAAATTTATTTTAAATCTTGCCAGACACGATGATGGACAGACTTTGAAATTACGAGACGTTCTAACTTTGTACCTGTCAGTCCAGCATATACAGGAAAACGGAAACACTGACTAAAACACACACTTCCCAAAAACATTTTACAATGCATATGAAATCTTCCTTGTCAATTTCATTCAAGTAATAATAGATCAGAACCAATCTCATAGGTAGATCAGCCCTTCCTATGTCAGGACAAAATTCACAAATACACCAGATACATTTTTCGCATCAACGTACATTTACACATCACTAGTCCCTGAATCCAGCCAAGATATGATCAAATACATCAAGAAACATTAATTACTCTAATTACATGAAGAGTCATTGTTGTAAGAAACTTTTATATAGCTTCCCTAGAGTGTTGCCTGGTTGGTTTGTTGTTTAACACTGCAGTATTCCAGTAGTTTGTAACTAATCGAATATCGACCAAGCAATTCTGTGATTGACAGAATGAGCATCAACCTACACAAATGGGATACAATGTGTCAACATAGCCTGTGACCTGGATCTCCGAACCTGTTACATTGTCTCTCATGACAAACATTAGAACCGGTAGGTTATTGAAGATCAGTTCTTACCCAGATCTTCACGGTCAACCAAGAATGATCGATATTCGCAGAATAATATGTCAATGAAATTCCCAGTGACAATACACAGGCAGTATTGAACCGCAGCAAGCTCTCCACACAGGAAGTGTGTAATTTCCTTCCCTTCCTGCATCCCTGCACCATCTGACAATGATCTGACAATGATTTGACAGGCCGATAACATCTGTATTTCCCCAACCCACATACTGCTGATGCTATCATGTCATCTTTAATGTTCAGGTTTCAGATTTCCAAATGTAACAATGAGATTATGTAATCAACACAAGGATATAGAAGCCTCCACAATAGAAAACACTGTCTGAACAGACACTGCAACCATTATGGAGGAATTCCAGGAGCAGCACAAGTGCGTTGTAGCTAATTAGGCCGTTTACTGGAAAACGATCATCCTCCAAATGTCAAATGGTTCAGAACCATACACTCTGATATTGATGTTGGTAATCGACATTATTCAAAGTCTGTTGGTCTGTTGTGCATATATACATTTATTCAACTGATTTAATGAGGGGGTTGTTTTTCAACAGCATTTTGTCAAATGTCCGTCTGCCTAACCATACTAATTATTCTTGTATGTGACTGACAGTCTGTAACCAACATTAGACAGCAGACAATAATTACTGGCTGTTCCAACAGTTCAATATTAGACATAGCCATTGTCCATCAAACATCTGGTCTCCATGAAACTAAACATTAATTTCAAACACAAAATGATGTCAATAACAGAAGGTTTTGGACTTCAAATATCTCTACTCATTACATTTGAAACAAAAGTTTAAAAGTACAAAAGAAATCCCGCTTTTTTGGTACAATGTTGACAAACTGACGATCACTTACATATGTAAAAATATGCCATACCGCTAGCATAAAAACAGTAAGATTATTATATGTACTTTGATATTGTTTAACTACTGAAAATAAGGGACAGTCCACATAAACTCCTAAAATCGAATTCCTTGGAATTACTTATAATCAAAAGCACGCAGACTACAAATTAAATTTAACTCACCCTGAGCCTAACAATGTATCTGTATCCATGTCCTTCTGTATAGACAAAAGCATCCATCAAACTACTATATACAGTAAAAGACTACCGGATGATATAAGTTTATATATATACCAGTCACATGATTTGGGTGAAACTTTGTGGAACTCTGCGTGACATCACTTCCTCTGTGACAAAGGAAAACAATGGTAGGGAGAAGACGCAGTTTACTTCCTTAAGGTATTATATCAATATGACTACAATATAATGTTTTGCTTCTCTGGATATAATATCTTGAGATATATGAAACTGGTTCAGAGTATAAAACTGGTTCAGATTTATCATGAAACTGGTTCACAGTATGAAACTGGTTGTGTGTGATGTCTATTACATAATATTCAAATACATCTGGCAGTCATTATTACACACAGTAAAAATATTGTTTGTATTGTTTGTATTCTGAAGACAAATCATAATGAAATGTGATGTTGTTTCTCAAAGAACCATGTTTCATGTTTTGCCATTTTCTTTCTCTCTGGTTTTTGTTTAGATGCTGTCTAAACACTTTGAACTCGAACAAACAAACAGAATCATTACATTTTATATTCTTAAGACAAACCACAACGTAACAATACATAATTATGTATCTAAAATATCTAAGTTTCGCTTTTCCTTTCTTTTATTGTTTGATCAGTATTTTACCAGTTGTGAGTCAAAAATGATGTATACAAGTATATGAAATTGTTTTTGCTTGATAACGGAGAAAAAATCTACATTGAAAAAATCAGTCTATGCAATAAACATAGAAGTTGTCATCTATAAAGTTGTATACTTCACTTCTCATTGTCTGGATCTTTTTTAATCAAACATAACATTTCTTATGTGAACAAAATCAGTCAGTCAGTCATTCTTAAGAAAAATCACATCAAGGCCACACTGACTAAACTTCTGTTTATCCTTTAAACAAAACAACAACACAATTATCATGTAAACCAACACCTAGAGTTTCTTGTAACAAAGATATATCTGAACAAAGGGTGAAATCTGACACTGTATTATCTCCCTTACTAGTGTAGTATGTACTGTTATAATGTATGTTGACCTTTAATTAAACCTGATGTCTGATCCTTCTGGGAATTAACAGAGCCTTAGGGTAACTTTTTGTTTGCAGACAAGGGGTTGAAAGAATCGAAAGGGCAGTGTCCCTGAATAGAACTTGTCTCAAGTGGTCATGTTTGTGTAGGATTTGTGATTATACATAGTATTTGAGAATGTTTCAACAAATTTCAAAGCCATTACACAACCATTTACTGCCCGGCACAGCCATGTAGAGGCATGTTACAATCACATTACAACCATGTTATACACTGGTGTTAAAACTGTATGATACAGAATTGTAACACCCAATAGCCATGCTACTCTATTTCTATCAATTCACAGAGATGTGACCATTTCTCTATCAAGTCAGTGAGATGTAACCATATCATCACCAAATTCCAACAATGCTACAACCATAATCACATCACCACCTAATCCATGCACTAACTACATCAGCACCAAATCATAGCTGTACTACAATCATCCTACAGCCATTTCAGCACCAAATCCCAACCATAATCCCACTACCTCAGTGTTCACGAATAGTGTCTGACCCTGTGACAAATCCAGCAGATTCACTGACAGCCCCAATGTCCGACTGTATATTTCACAATGACTTTGAAGTTGTCATATGTGACACGTGACACTTCTTTAGTGTTTATAAATTTCACATCTGTTAATAATTTCTATACTAAAACCACGGCCTACAACCATTTCAGCACCACATCATACGCATGTTAACACGTGATCTTGTAACTGAGTACTATTTACATTCCACTAAAAGCAATATTCCTGCAATAACAGAGCTTCACACTATGCATCTCTTGTAGAGAATATTAAGAACAAGGTTTTTTTAATGACAGTCTGTTACTTTAACCCTTTAGCTGCCTTACCCTCCCCTATAGGGCCAATGTATCAGCAATGACTGTGTTCAGGGCACTTGCTGAAGACTGAAGTCATAGAGAGTGAGTATGGGTTTATGGCGCTTTTTGCAATATTCCAGCAATATCATGGTGGGGATGCCAGAGATGGGCTTCACACATGGTACTCATGTGGGGAATCAAACCTGGGTCTGTAGCGCGACAAGCAAATGCTTTAATCCCATCCCAACATCCCTGTAATAGTTTGTTGAGGTACAATAACACATTTTATCTTCCACACTGTGGAGATTAGAGTTAGAACTTGTCTTCAGCAAACCATGCTTGACGTAAGAGGGAATTAGGAAGATCAGGAGGTCTGAGGCTCACTGACTTGGTTAATGCAGGCCACTGTTTTTCAACTACGTATATCGATTCATCAGTCGTCAGTCAAATCACCTTACTCTATCACCCAGACTTGAATATTATGGAATATTGTTAGAAATACTGCTTGGTTTTTTTTTCATTAATCAACAAACAAACTACTTTACCATACACGTTTACAATCTTAGCCTCTAAGATAAATGAAGGTCCCGGGGTAGAATAGGACTTCAGCAATCCATGCTTGCCATAAAAGGCGACTATGCTTGTCGTAAGAAGCCACTAATGGGATCGGGTGGTCAGACTTGCTGACTTGCTTGACACATGTCATCGGTTCGCAATTGCACAGATCGATGCTCATGTTGTTGATCACTGTATTGTCTAGTCCAGGTTCAATTATTTACAGACCGCCGCAATATAGCTGGAATGTTCCTGAGTGCAGCATAAAACTAACCTCACTCACTCACTCTTAACCTCTAAACAGTCTGTGTATCAATGTCATAATCCCCAGCTAAGTTAAATTTACATGATTCTGATACATAAAAGGGAAACAACTCAACACTAAATAACTAAAAATCCAAGGTCGAATGTCTTGAATTTTATAACAATTTCTTTGATGCATCTTTCTCGCTGAAACAATATTACAAAATCAATTAAAAAATTTTAACAAACAAAACATTCGGGACATAATCATCTTTTGTTCAAATGCAGTACTTCAAGTACTAAATGACCTAAGTCATAAACTCTAGCTAACCTTTGAGACAAACTTAGGATGCAATTAATTAGGAACGAGATCCTGTCCATGTCCTTCGTCATTTGGTACCAGCCTCCTATCAACACAGCACTTGCTCACAAGTCTTTGCTGTTACAACAAGCTCATGGCAGAGCCAGCTTGTGAAAACAGACTCTCGCTGTGTTAATATTTGTGTCATACGATTTGAGGTGCAAGTTCACAATTTCAGATCCATTATTTCTCATTTTTCTGGAAGTTACTTGTGAAAAGATAATGTTTCTCATTAAGCTTTTAATTTTTTTAATTAGTTTTAGGAAATCTTTTTTCAAATTCCCACCATGAACTAACACATTTGAACACTTTTTGGCGCATTGTGAACTGGATGCCCTTTAATCTAAATATTGGTATTACTGGGTTACATGACAATCTACAGCTGTCCATTTAAAGAGCCATGAAACTGAATAACCTAACATATTCATAGTTATTTTTCAGTTTTTAAAGAAATATTTTCGGTACTACAAGAAATAGAGGACAAACAAATCATAAGCTAAACCAAAAAGATTACATGCCAGATGCATTCATTACAGTGGTGAATTTTACACTATGATTAAAAGAGTCATCAAAATTATTTCTTGCTAAATTAATGAACAAAATGATACAATAGTTGGATTTACGGAATTTGCTATCCATGATATAGTCCACTCACATATACTTTGATTTGTGTACCACAATGTTTGACAGTGGCCTTTCTATTCTATATTCTAACTCATATTTCAAAATGCATCTCACTTATAACAGGTGTTTTCTCACAAGTTTTGATGCTTTGATCCAAGCATGATGCAGTGTAACAATTATATAATCATTACATGAAGATTGCTCAGGCACAACAGAACCAAGAACTGTAATAAATCTATATCCCTTCCACTTTTAACAATATTCCAGCAATAACAATGTCAGGGAACACCAAAAATGGGCTTCACTCATTGCACTTATGTGGAATCAAAACTGGGTCCTAAGCGTGATGAGCAAACACCTTAACCATGAGGCTACCCCACCACCCCGTATATATTCACTGACACTGAAATGACTATTGTTATTTGAATTTTGAACCAAGACAGACAGACAGATATTTCATTTTCTTTAGAGTATATCCTAAAATGATAAATTAATCGGGCTATGTCTATTCATAATACATGGATTTATCCAGGATTACAGACCAAATTCTTCCTGTATCTTAACTAGGAACATTCATTATTTTGTTCAAATTGGTTTTCAGGGAAGATGAAAATCAAATGAAGGTCCATTTTAACATTGCTTCCAGTGTACTAATATAAGCATTACATCTTCCCTTGTTATTAATGAAATTACAAGTTATTTCTTCAAAGCCATTAAAGAAACTACCTCTTATATTTGCATTAATTCTATTTTAGAATTCTCATATGCATTTGCTGCAGATTTAAGCCTCTGAGTTAGTTTAGATAAACCTCTGAGTTTGGTTTATATAAACTTCTGAATTTCCACATGCACGCAGTATCTACAACTAACAAAGGATAATAACAGGTTTCTATGATCACCAACATTTAAGAAAAAATAATCTCATTCTCATTTTTTCCAACTTGCTCTGAAAAGACGCCATGGAAACTTTGTGGACAGAGGGACAGCATTTCTCATCTCAATATGCTAGGTAAATAAACACAGTGAAGAAGATGAGACTTGGGATCAAGAGGGTTCAGCATCTAATTGTACCCCTTGTCTGGGATAACAGTAGGCCTGTCCAATTTTGACACATCGCTGTACCAGAATGTTGATTCACAAGTTGACACACATGCCGTACATAAATATATGTGTTAGACATAGGTTTCACATACCAGTAGGACCTTGTACCCGATGTCTCTTGCATCCCTAGTGAACTCAGTACCTTGGTATCTCAGGTAAAAATATATATTTTTGTAACATTTCCCCTAAGTAAGACCTATACTAATCTGGCTTACAGATAGGCTTGAGCAAGTCTATAAGGTAATGAATAATAGTTTAAATGATGATTTCTAATATATATATATTACAAACAGATTGCTGCAAAGAGCACTGTCATTCATGGGCTTATCACTCAGTAAAGCCTTGAAGTAAGGCTAGACTAGATGACCCTAACAACTTCAATTTTCTGAACCTATCAAATCTTATTGTATATCAAACACTGATTAACATGAGCACTATATCAAATATGTGACAAAAGATAATTTGCAGCCAAATACTGGGAAGAATATTTCAAGATGGAATGCTGACAATACACCCATGACAAACATTGCATAACAAAACAATGCCTCGTTCTAACCACATGGAATACAAAATTATCATCTTTTACTGAGTATTTTGAAACTAGATTTTAAAGAAAGTACACAAAAAATACTGGTATTACCGTCAGTGAAGTTTGCGTTACGTACATAATAATCAGTTTTATTATATCATCTCTTTCATGAAACTGATAAGAACGATTGTGTATAATTTCAAATTGCTTTATGTTTCAATTGCACAATATATTGCACTGATATATACTAACAAACATAACATAGATTTTACATAAGCATACATCACTTACAACATAATCATATTGGAACGCAGAGTTTAAAGAATACGAAAGTCGATTGTTTTTTAAATAACAGTAATATAAGTCTATTTTACTTTGTTCACTTAAAAGATTTTTACATTTTCGAGCACATTATTCCGAATATCAAAACCAGTACTCTTAAAAAACACAGCAACGCAAGCTATTTTTGTCTTCAAACAAAGTCGTGAAATAACACGTGCATTCTCGTGCAATTTCACGTTTATTTATAAACAAAGCGACTAAGGAGAAGTGACAGTGGATAAATCTGCTTCTCCGAGTATATAAACATAGATAAGTTCACCGTCAGCGGAACTTAACTGTGAAATCTTACCCGTTATCTTCGTGTCGCCTGCGACAATCAAAACACCGCCTCCTTTGCTGTTCACGGAGAATGACAGCTCGAGACACTTTTACCGGTGTTTGATTATTTTGGTTCCCGTGATTTTCGTGTCCAGTAACAGGTGCCCAGACAGAAGTGAATCAATGTGTGCTTTGATGGACATAGGTTGGGGAGGGGGGACAGGGCGTTCTGGAAATGACGTAAGTGTATTGGGCAGTCTCCATTTTATTGACATTTTAACATGATGATTTAAATAAATTCATTAACTCAAACAATCAAGCCAAAACATTCTTATGTTCATCAGCAGCGTTGAGTGTCTTCACTAGTTTTGTTAACGGACACCTGCCCGGTTGCCAAAGGTACGCAAATAACTGTGCAAAATTGTTTCCCTTGCCCCAAAAGGATCCGGTGGCCGTGCTTTTGAATCGGCGAGGTAGAGTAGTGGTTAAAGCGTTCGTTCGTCACGCTGAGGAACAGGACTCGATTCTCTACGTTGTGAAGTCCACTAGTTTGTGTCCCAAGCCGTGATATTGCAGGAATATTGCTAAAAGTTTTGTGAAGGAATACTTACTCACTGAATCGGAGACTCGATCATAATTGTGATCCTCAGTTTATTGACTATGTACTGTAGTAGATGGGATGGATGTAGAATACAAGACCATGGGTTCGATCCCTTGCTGTGTCATACCATTGAGAGATGGTACTTGATATTACCCTGCCTACCGTTAGGCATTCACGGGGTATAATCAGGACTGGTTGGTTCGGCTGCAGTCTAGTATGTACGAGTAGTGTATTTATGTTAAAACTGGAACAAACTGCCCAAGTGGGCCGTCTACATAAAACAGGCATAGCACGGGTATACGTGAAGGATGAAGGAAACAATTCTTGAACGCGACTTTAAACCTCTTCTCACCTCACATCATTTGGTTTTCAAAGAACCATTCAAGTGCTGTTGTGTTTGACTAACTGTCATACAGGCCCTGAAGCAAATATATCCCGAAAGCCCACGCAAGTCTATAAATTGCAACAAGTCTAGATTTCAACAGCTCCAAAAATTTTTTTAAGGCTCGACTCACTCACTCACTCACTCAAGGGATTGTCTGTATATGGATATATTCATTCAGTACCGACTGTAGGAAACATTCATTACTCCCTGACATACACGGAAGTGTTATCGAGTTAATGAAATGCGAGATATCTGTGAACAAAACCAGCACGTGCACGGTAGCAACAAGCGAGCGAGACTTCCTAGAAGTACAAATACACAACGCATACATGCAGTCTTTTCAGAGTACTGCTTCCAGCACGCCACACTCAGCTGAAGCACAGGCAAACTGTAGCGCAAATAGGGTTGCGCAACAGAGAATATTGACCAGTCTTCAACGAGGCTTGCATCGCTATATGGAAGACTATATTTCTTTTCTCTGTGTTGCACATCCCGAATCCTCGCAACAAAGAAAAGGTATAGTCTTCCACATATAGCATCGCGGGAATCTAGCAAGATTGGTCAGTAATCTCTGATGCGCAACCGTGTTTGCGCTACAGTTTGCCTATGGCTAGGGCCTAAGACAACCAACTCCGAGGCTAACCAAGTCACTTGGGGACAGCATGATTTACAAACGATGCTGCCCTACAGTAGCATATAGTTATGCAACCTTACTCCTTTGCGATGTCTCTTGTAATCTCAACGCTGAGGCTAACACCTCAACCACTTATCAGCCCCACACTGTAATGTGTATAAGCCCATTACACCGTATCCATGTTACATGTGTATATAATCACGGTTCGTTATCAAATGGAGATAACTGTGGTTACTAACGAGGACAGTTAATTGTCTGTCAACTATCGGCAATGTTCGCTATCAAGGTGTGGCGTAACAAGTGCTCATTAACAGGCCATACAGTCAAACATATACATGGCAGTTCTCGCCTGTGTTGGACACAAGAAGGTATGATCACTTGCTCTGTGGTATGTATATATTTGTATGTATGCTGCATTTGTTTGTATCTTTTGGATTCATTTTAATCCTGCGTGGAAAATCGGCTGTATTGGAAGCGCTCGTAAAATATCTGGCCTAAAAATGTTCGTAGGGGAGTTCATTTCCATTATTGTTCTTCATATTTCATTCATTTCATGTTTATTGCTATTTTTTATCAGGTATTATACTTGTTCCATACGAAATATGATTTCTTTTTGATATTTAGGTCGAATTTTGTACATTTGGTCTATTAGAATATATTGTGCTCAGTGAGCGAAATAGTTTCTAAATTTTGCAAGCCAGTCGGGACAGCTATGTCTGAAAGTTACTAATCCACAGAATAATTCAATAGTCCGACATTTCAATGCAGACACGTGTTTCACCATTATGCTGCTATTATGATGATAATTTTATATCAGGCCATTATCTTGCATGATTTAAAAGTGTACCTTAACAACAGTGACTGTGGAGATTTACTAGACTGCCTGGCTTTTTCCTAGCCACGGGCAAGCGGGCCAGTGGCTATTTCGCACACTGTTTATGCTAGTGCAATTAATTTGCAGGAAAATGCGCATACTTCTCTGAGGCCATCAGTGACTTTAAATAAATAACAGACAGGGTGATCATACAACGCTGGACTATCTGTTTAGAAGAAAATCCATAAACGTCGTATATAGAAGGTCTAATATAGGAGTTTCCATCGAAAATGGTGAAAATAAACATAAGACAGACTCGAAGGCAGAAATGTTCTCACATTAGGGATACGGTTTGTATATTTCACAGGGTCCATATCAAGTATTACACCGGTATATCTGTTTCTTCCGCGTTAACCCCGGTGACGTTTAACCACTTCCGGTAGCAACAAGAACTGTTTGGCAGCTTGGTAATCATTATCGGGGCTGTGACTACCATGGAACCCCGTCGTGATTTGTCGTCTCTTGTATTTTCAGCTACGTAGAAAGGAGAGTTGTTAAAATGGATAACGTTGTGAAGAACAGGACATTATTGAGCCAAAGAAATTTCTGACATCTTCCTCAGTCTTTGATTCAAAATGGCGGATCAAAAAGAGGCTCTGCATCAGATACGAAGACAACTGTCAACTGACAGCGAAGAGTTCCATGATGAAAAGCTGGATCCACGGATTCAGGTGGCTGTTATTTTTGAATATTTAACTCCGGTTACTATATATACCCCTGAAATATTGTGGGCTAGGTCATTTACTCTGGGAATAATGGGCTATGAATATAGATGTGATTTCATAAGTAGTCATGTGTAGTTTTGTTTGTATATCACCAAAATAAGCAATCATTTACGAATAGTTAGTTCCTGGTGAGTTAGTATGATAGTATGGCACCTTCCATTTTAGGTATCTTATTCACCTTGTTCTAATTCTACGTGTCCCACCTTCATGACTAACCTGTGCTTTATTATAGAGGTGACTCAATAGTTAGGGTGGCCATGCTGTGACTTGATGTGTCAGTATGGATTGTTGCTCTTGTTATCAGCCACTGGTTTGTAGAGCCAAGATATGATAGCAGCATTAAGCAAGGTATCTGTAGTATTTGGACCCGTTCTTCACTAGAAGTGATATGAATATTCATGTAATATTATTTGACAAAACCTGTTGATGTCTCAAGAATTTAGAATCGAGTTGGGTGTTCGGTTTAACTATACTAATGGTTAATCTTTAAAGAACATAAAATGTGTATCATCACAAAATAAACAAGTAAAAATTTTACCCTCACCATGATGACTACTCATTTTCAGATCTTACACTGGCATTAGTTTATACAGACATGACATCTTTTTTCACTAGTTTGGTATCTTGCATGTTACATTTTGGTTTGCCATGTGCCATTTTGTATTCATCTACAAGCTTCTTCCCCTGGAAAGTATCCGTGGACGTGAAAGTAACATCTGGGAAATGTACATTTGCTTTACACAATAAATTGATGCATTAGGGCAAATAGACGATAAGTACGAGGAGTGGAAGGGGAGCATGGAAATAGGAAGAGAAAGACAAGAGATGGGGAGAGAGTAAATGGCAACAGAGGGAAGACCATAAAGGAATGTACAAAAATACTGACATACAGTAATAATCAAGTTACATTGGGACCTGTCTATTACGGACTGGACTGTGACGTACTCGTTAGTCCAAATTCGATAGCTTTGCCTGATACCATGGACACTGTCACAATGAGTTGCCTCCCTTTCAATCAGCAACTGGAAGAGTTATCTTTTCTGTTTTATTTGTAGAAGGTATTTATAACCAATATATGTATGATTTGACAGGAAAAGGTCCGTTAACATGGTTTGCTCCTGCTTCTGTAAACTTCCTCATAACACAGTGTTTTCAGTTATGTCTTCCAAATTGACATGATACTGATAGAAGTATAGAAACCAGCAAAATGTCTAATGTCCTTCATTTTCAAAACTTTAAAATGAGTCAAATGATTAATTAGTGTGTGTTTATTGAATTTGTTAATTAATGGTGTATAGAATTGATTAATCAGTTAATTAATGAAGTCATGTGAACAGAAGTACAGAGAGGTTTCTTCATCTGATAGTTGATCTGATTCATTCTGATTGTTTTTTTCACTCATCTAAGTACTGGTTACAAAGCTTTGTTCTCATAGCAAGTGGATTTTCAGGACTGTTATTTTAGGCAGCTATGTATGTATTATAAAACAAAATTGTAATAGCAATTTGATAGTCAGGACTGTTATTTTAGTCTGTGAACCTTATCTGAGAGAGTGCAGATTATAAAGCAAGCTTCAGTGATGATGTAAGAACTATTTTGCCAGGCTCAGAGAGTAGTCTGGTTTATGGGGGAAAACAGAATACACAGAGTCCAGATTTGGCCGATTGCAGTCTATGTAGCTTGTAATGAATTATTAACTGCAGTAGAGTCCAGGTATGTGTGATGGCTCCATTCAATGAAATATCGGTAGAATAGGATAGGCACTCTAGTTCAAATTGATACTTTAGGATAAAGACAAATTGTTGTTACACATTCAGGTTTTGAAATTGGTCACACATATCATAAGTTTTTAAATCAAAATTAATTGAGTCCTTTGGATTTATTTTGCTTGTATGGAATTCTGCATTGTAAGCTGCACAGAAGATACTAAATAACCTTCTGTGTAATACCAGTTTCATCAAACGAGTAAATGATTTGGCATCAAGCGGGTTTGACGATAAATCTTTCACAAGTTCAAGAAAAATGCTATTTCACGGAAGCGAGTTTAGTATTCTGTTTGTTACTCGTCAACATAAATTGATAGAAACTGCGACAAAATTGTCTACACTGATGATTCTCATCTTTCAGCGAGTCAGGCAATGTCTACTACCATTTTGACAGTGGCATTAGGATTGTGACATCATACCTGTGAACCATTATGACGTCATATGTCTAGTGGTATTACACTAGTGTAATATTGCCGTAAAAATATTACACTGCAGTATCTACAAGGGATGGGTAATAAAGGGGTTTACGCTGCAGTTTTGGTCGCTCATCTGGAGTTGAAAGAATGTGTTCAGTCTAGTCAGCTCTACAAATGTTACTTGCAAAAGTCCACATAATTCACAGTGCTGTAATGAAAATGATGCATAGACCTACATTCAGGCTGGTGGTAGTGAACTCATTTCTGTCACAGACTGTGTTAACATTAAAGTTCACAGCTGAATGACCTACAGAGAAATGGCAATCACAAGCTTAGTCATCGATGGTAAGCTTTTGGTAACATTGGTGAGAATGAGCAAACTACACCTGACAATGCATAATCAATGGTGCATTGAACAGGTAAGCTGTCATTAGTCATCGTTGATAAATGTAACATGTACTTTTCCATGGCTGTGTTTGCATTCCAGGCAAGGACTGAACATACTGCTTTAAATGCTCATGCTTTATATGAAATGTGACATCTTTATTTGAGTATCCTTTGTTAGATCATGAAGATGGAGCAATATTCATGTTTTTATATTATTACCCTGAAATTCCAATAAGTACTGTATGTCTGTATTATTCATGTTCAACAAAGCAGTTAAATACGCGAAAAATGGTGCTCAGAACTAGTAAGAGTTTGTCCAACTTTTAGAATAATCAAATCAAAGTTATAGTGTGATGTGAAACCATTTTGTTCATGGTATTTATTGTTATTTGCATGAATAAGAAGGCCAATGGGAACTTTGTAAATTTGGACACGTTCCTGTCACACTTTCAGATAGAGCTTGAGAAGCTGAACAAGGCAACTGAAGAGATCAACAAGCTGGAACTAGAGTTAGACGTGAGTATTCTACTTCTTGAACTGTAGCATTCGTTTTCTTATCCTTCCTCCTTCCTCGACACTCTTGAAAGAATGCTTTTTCCTTTAATCAGTAAAGTATCCTATTTCTCCACTTCCTGTTGAATAGAAAGTGTTCATTATCATTTCCTGTTTCCATAGTAACCAGTGGTTTTGCAGATAGGTTTTGTCAGTGTTTCTGTGTGAAGTTATAGAAAGAAAAGAACACAGTGGGTATAAGAAATAAATTCTGGGATTTATATGGACCTCACTAGAGGTGAATTTTGAACTAATTCCTGCAACTGATGTCTCTAGAAATTGGAGTGTCCCATAATTATGAAAATGAAAAATTTCCAATTCATGTTTATTGGTTAATATACATGGAATTGCAAATGAATTAAAAATACAGTTTGCTCTACCACCATGTATCGCGTGACAAAGCACACTTTTGCCCTGAACTATTCTAGTTAAAGCATGAGGACACTTTAACGTAATAATAGGTCAGGGCAAGAGTGTGCTTTATCACACTATACACGATGGTAGGGCAAACTGTACTTTTTTTTTCTGGGATGCCAAATTTAATACTTTCTAAGGATAATTACGATTAATCTAAGGCAGAAAACAAATATTGGTGTCAGTAACCTAAATTGAGAATCCTTGCACAAGGCTTACTGACGTGCTTTTCTATTGATGTACATTAAGATAAATGTTACCAGAAAAACGTGATAAACAGTTTGATGCCAGCTTACGTTTCTTTTTGAATATCTTCTTTAAATCATCCTGATTACATCTGTGCTTAACGTAAAGTTCGTAAACCATGTGGGGCAATATGAATGTTGCATTTCTACGACCAATTTCAATTCAGATCGGTACATCCAGATGCAAATTACTAGTCAAGCAACATTCCGTGATTGCATTGTGGGAATATAAACATTGTGAACATTACCATGTCACTGTAAAATTTTGATGTGAATTGAGACGTCCATTGAAAAACATAAACGTAATATTTCCACTAGTGATGTCAGATGGTGAAGCACCTGCAGCTCCAGAAATAATGCAACGGAGTAGTTTACTGTAGTTGGCTGTACAAGGCAATGACACCTGAGATGCATTGTGACATCAGTTACATTGTGACGTATTGTGACAGTGTTCAGTTACGAGGGGACAGACTAGATTGGCGCACTGACGCCAATATATTGTGACATAATGCAAAAAGTGCACACTTCTTTCTGATTAAGTACTGTTGTGGCCTTTGATCTTTCACCAAAGCATCTTAGAATTCATGCTAACAGATGAGATGGCCTGGTGAAGATGATCTGATGAGAGGATCAATGAGGAAGACGAGGCTTTAATGCACATATTTCAGTTATTGCATGTGCATTGACTAAAAGTTTGAATACATGAAATATTTAAAGTACTTCCGAAATTTGAAACTAAATTGAATGTTCTCCGAGCAGAAAAATGGTACCTGGTGGGATGTCATGTGACTTTTATTAGTAGTATTAACTTTAGAGAAAGTGGCCAGCAAAGCACCAATTGGGAGGCTCACTGACTTGGTTGCATCCTCGATATCTCCAGGGTATACGTTCCGATAAGTCTCCACTATACCCTGGACGCATCTGCGGCTCTACCAGATAAATTTATTACCTCCCTTTGCTGGCTCCGCCTTCTCACAGTAGCCAATCAGCTAGGCTGCTGTTTTAACCGTTTGCCAGTGTCAACAAAGGTAGCGGTCGCACTTGCGAAGGTTTGCTTGCAGTGCGTCCCAGATTTTACTATTTAGGGAAATCATACAAACAAATTGACAGGTCTGAAACTTTAAAACAACATATGCAAGAACGCCTTCTACCTCTTCCAGAGAACCTCTGCATGGTTTCTGTTGCCAAGTATAATCGGTTAGATAATTAAAAAAACGAAAGTGAGTTGTGATTGGTTCGCTCAACTTCCCAGCGTAGACACCTGACTGGATCAAAAGACAGTCAAGGGAAGTAATAAATTTATCTGGCAGAGCCGTACATGCGTCCGGGGTATAGTGGAGACTAATCAGAACGTATACCCTGGAGATATCGAGGATGACTTGGTTGACACACGTCATTTTTTATCATTTGTGTAAATCAATGCAAATGCTGTTGATCACTGGATTGACTGGTCCAGACTCGATTATTTATCGACTGCTGCCATATAGCTAGAATAATGCTGAGTGCCGTATTAAAAAAACAACCAACCGTATACTTTATTGTATCCATTAAACATCCATTTAACAGACACCCTTAGTAAGAACGTGCTACATAGGATACAATGCAAACAGTATGCATTTTGAAAATAAAAAGTTAATGACTATAAATGTGAAAAAAATTATTGTCTAATTGGTTTCAGTGTTGAACTCGATCAAAATTTTGTCAAGAGTCCACTGAAATGTGTAACCTGTAGTGGTTGTCATCATAAGGTAGTTGAGCCGTCCCTGTAAGCATGTAAGATGTTTCATTATGATACAAATTCTGTGATCATTCGAACCTTTGACAGTTACATTTTGAATTTTTAAAGATATCAAGTTTTGTTTTCTCTCATGATTTGCTCCCATGTTTCTGTTATTGATATTTCAGGATGCCAGAGCTTCCTTCCGTCAAGCTTTATCTGATTCGACACAAAAACTTAATGCTTTGGCCAAAAAACTTGGAGCATGTGTGGAAAAAGCTCGACCTTACTATGATGCTCGGATTAAAGCCAAAGATGTAAGGATGAAAATATTTATATTTTTTATGCTTAGTTGTGCTGTGCTCTCTCTCTCTCTCTCTCTCTCTCTCTCTCTTTCTCTCTCTCTCTCTCTCTCTCTGTGTGTGTGTGTGTGTGTGTGTGTGTGTGTGTGTGTGTGTGTTTTTTTCTCTAGATGATGATGCCATGAAAAAAATTGGAATTCTGTTCATAGTGACCATGAATTTCGGTCACTTTTGTTCTGTAACCAAATCGAACCATGTTTCACTAAAGATGCTTCACTTTGAGGCTATGAGTTGAAATCGTAGAGGGAACTCAAACCTGGATGAACCAGATTCTGGACTTTACTGAGAAAGTGTGGCATATGTCACAAGAGTGATGATAACAATGTTCATAATGGCCTCTAGGACCACCTTGAGACCCAGAAGGCAGCGCTGAGGTATGAGAGAGCTTGCAGTATGCACGAAGCAGCTAAGGAGATGGTACAGCTAGCTGAACAGGGCTACATGAGACGGGAACAGCCATCGGATCCCGCCTGGCAGGAGATGCTCAACCATGCTACAATGAAGGTGATCTTGCTGACAGAGAACTGAAATGATGAAATACTGCATTTCTTTGAATTTTGCAAGCTTTTGTGACTCTATGAAAGCCCATAGCAAGGATGAAAGCCCATGGGCTCTATGAAAGCCCTTCTTAAAGAAACAAATGTTACCATTTATAATATCTTTGCCTACTGTGTTTTTTGGCTCACCTATAACATTGTACAGCCATGTAAGCTCTTTGAGCAGGTGGGTAGCAAAACGAGATACTTCCCTTCATGTTCTATATTTTTATCCATGTGTAGCAGACAAAAGCACTTACTAACAGGGAATGATTTCTGCTAAAATCTGAGGTTGAGTATCTTGTATATTGTCAGGTGAATGAGGCAGAGAAAGAGCGTAATGAGAGTGAGCGTGAACATGAAAGGACGACCATCAACTTCAAGAACTCTGAGGAAAGGGTCCAGCTACTGCAGAAGGAACTGAAGCGTGCAATTACCAAATCAAAGTGAGATATCTGCATCTTCTAGCCACTATATGTTGTTTAGATGGCATGCTTTCTGACATCCGCCTTCCCGCATTATCCCAAGTATTTGTTCTCTGTTCTGACATGAAAAGTACCTTGGATCCTTCCACATCTCTATGTATGTTCCACAGGTGACAGGGAAGTACCATCTCTTTCATGCTCATCAGGATTAGCTTGCTTACCAGAATTTGTCTTCTCCTTTGATGTAATGTGAGTGAGCAGATGCTATACCATGGCTTATTTCAATTTGGACTTACAGTGGAACAGTACTGTTGGAACAGCAGTGTTGGGTGGATCCAAGTTATTTTTCTGAACAGGGCCCAATTGCACAAAGTGATCTTAGTGCTACAGTGATTGTGAACTCCCATTCGCCAGCATAGGCTTCAGATAGTTGTAGCACTAAGATCATTTTGTGCAAGTAGGCCCAGAAGGGAGAAATGGCACAGAATGATAAGGGATGGATGTCAGCTTTGGGGGAAATGAAATCTGTTTGTTAAACGGCTGTGCAAGTTTACAACAGTCATAGAACTATGATCATTTTGTGAAACAAGGCCCAGTGCCACAATTTGATTTAAGTGTTCAGACTGGGGAATATCGTTGGATATTGAACTTACAATCAAGACAGTGCTAGGGTCACTTGGTGCATCATGCCAATGTTCCCGTTTCACAAAGCTATCATAGCGCTAAGACTGTCGTAAGTCTAGTTACAGTGTCGGAGGTACAAGAGTTGTAGCACTATGATAGTTTTGTGAAATAAGTTACAATTAAGTAATGGCACATATTATGCTAATAATCATTGATTCAAATTGTTAGTGACACTAACAGAAAATTGTGTAGATCATTCAATGATCGTACCTTTGTAATACATACACAGCTCTCCACAACAACCAAATTTTGTTCCGAATATGTTTTATGACATGTTGACATGGCTACTGGTGATGGAACATTGAATCCAGTCATCTGGTTTCGGTTCAAAATATTTTGTTATCACTGATGATACCTGATGGTATATGCATGGTGCTTGTTTATTGTTACACAGTGGTTTGACTTCTGTCACATATCTTGAAGTTGGAAGGGAGATAACTCTGATAAGACTGCTTATTGAATTATTTTCTTGTTCACCATTTTCTGTAATTAATGTTGCTTTGTCTTAATTGTGTTTTGCATGGTCATGTTAAATTTATGAGCAGGTTTTTGTCTTTGAAAGAAATTATTTATGGACTGGACATGTTTTTGAGATGGTAGATGGTTTTCTGTAATTGTCTGTGGTCAAAAACCCTTTTTTGGTAATGGATTGTTATTTGTATGTGCAAGATTGTACTTTAATTTTTTCCAACTATTTTACTTGTATAGTTTCGCTACACGCCGGCATTTCCTCCAACTTAGTAGCGTAGCCAATCAGCACTGGCTATCACTGTTGTGAGTACATACCATCCATGAAAGTAGTTTCTCTTGCTTGTTGTCGGTACATATCTATACCCTTTTCACACACTATCACATGAATACTAAGGATTTCAACAGGAATGCTTTGCTGGAAAGCTAGTCAGTTTATGTTTATGAGTGAAAACAAGCTGTCTTTTATGTTTTTGCCTGCAGTGTATTTCTAACACGTTTCTTGAGGTCTCTTTATTTGGTAAAATCAAATCCTTTAGGAGTAGAAAACAAACGTCTTGTTTAATGAGATCACATGTACAGAGAATATATTTGGTTCATGGCATTACAATGAAAGCTAGACATATTGTATTAGACATGTACACTGATCATCTGGTCGAGAGTCAGTTATTTAAAGACCACTATCATTTGGCTGGAAAATTCAGGAACACCAAACAGACGAAATAGCAGATGGGTATATACCCTTGTCTGCCAGGGTGAAGGTCGTTGGAATCCAGTATAAATCTTTCTGTGTAGCCTATAGGTGTGATATGGACTTTGGGCTTTAGATTCCAACATTGCCGACTTGCAAATTGCCTCTCATGCTGAATGCTACAATTAGAAGTATTAGAAGTATATAAAAACGATCCTCATTTGACATCTGAAATTGTAGTGAAATATCCAAGTGAAACAGAATAAAATTCAAGACTACTAAATGCCAGATGAACACTTGTTTGCAGACGTATGTTAAAAAATATACCCTGAATTGGTCTCAGTGTCCTGAAACAAAGACTTATCATGACTTACTTAAGAGATAAAGATATACTGTCCTTTGACCTGTTTTTCTTCACAGTCAATCCACCTGTTACTTGTATGTAGGTTAGATTGCACAGAGCAGTATAAATTTACTTTCATTGTGAGAATGTTATAAATAAACTTGTTTGGTACTGCATATTGTAAAAGTATGTAAGTTTGTTGCTTGGTGCATGAAGTAAAGTGTCTGCTAGATGTGGAAGCAACTGTATGTGTGCATTATATTGTATAGGCAATGTAATAATGCTGACACTTCATGCCTTTTGGGATGATGTGAGCGAGTTGGGTTAAATTTCAATTACAAAACAGTCCAAAAATATAATTGTGAGGAACAACTGAAACTGGTTTCACATGTGGTCAGGCGCATAGCAAGTTAATATTTTCTGTAATCCTGATGGGTTGCAAAGCCTTCATTCAGATAGTATGCAGGATATGGCCAGTATGTTTAGGAACAGTCATGTGTAAGCCTGGACTTTTTTTGTAACGGTACCTGCTCCCCTGATTGTACCTACGTGGAGAATTGAACCCTGGCCTTTAGTGTGACAAATGAATGGTTTTACCACTACACCATCCACTGTTCCTTTAAGGTTGTATGGAAAAGTGGGTTCTTCAGAAGGACGATCAAACATGTTGAGACTAGCTTGTGGCAAGTAGGAATAGGGAGATTTGAGTGGGCACTTACATTAGAACAGGAAACAAACAACTGCCAAGTTCATAATTGGTGATCTTCACCATTATGCTGTCACATTTATTATTGTTCCTTTTTCCTGTTGCAGAATAGGATATAAGTACATTAACACCAGTAATGTGAAACCTATTATGAAATATGTCAAAAGCCCAGTGAAAACTTGTCCTTTCCTGGGAAATCTGTGCAGTATTTGTAGCTATGACATGTCATAACCGAGCTCTGCCATTGTCTTGGACTCAATATACAGTCCTGTGACTTTGGGAAAAATGTTGACTCAATTATTATAATATAAGCCATATGATAATCCTGCGATCACAGTGGACATTTTGCATAAACCTTTGCTCTCAGAGTTTCTTAAACAATGAAGTAATTCATTTACCCTAACTTTTTAGTCAACGGGATTGACTTTTCAGACCTAATCCCTTTTAGGGCATGTGTGTACCCTTACTTTCACCTTGGAGAAGATTGTACAAAGGAGTATGTACCCCAAAATCAGAGTTTTATGAAATTTTCTTCCAGTTGTATTTCAAACCCAGCTGCAGTAACCAAAGATACTAAAGTGAAATATTAGGCATTAGAGTCAGGCAGACAGGTTTAGTCTTGGAGAGTCAAAAGACTTTGGTACATAATGTTCTTGTTTGGGAAGAAACTAAAGTTATGTTGCAAATTGTTCTGAACTTGATTTGTTTACATTCTGCTTTGATTAGGACAACATCAACTCATTCACTGCATTACTTAGAAAAATAAGTTACCATAGGTTGGTTGTTTTTGGAAAAAGATGTGAAGTAATTGTAATTATAAAGAAAATTGAATCTGTCTGACAGCAGTCTAATGTTGATGTTGAGTGGCTCCAGGCAATGTGTGAAAGGGGTGTAGAACATAGGAGAATACATTCATCCCCAGCTCTCTCAGCAGTTTCCTGCACCAGCTCTCTCATTATACACATTGAGAATGTAGATTGGGTTTCTACCCCTGTCTTTGGCCTACAAAGACATTTGTGTGGAAACATCAATTGCACATTATCTATAATTCACATCTTTGTATTAGTGTGGAGCAAAACATATTTCATGCTGACTTTAATGTGTCATGTCTAGGGTGTGTTTCACAAAATTAATGCAGCAAATGTCTTTGAAAGCTTTTAAGTGTTATTAGAAAACTAATTCTGGTTGCAAATGGATTTCTTAAAATTTTTGTCATCCTTGTGTCAAAATTATGTTTCCAGTATTTCGTGCATGCAGTTGCCTCCTTTACTTGGCAGAAGTAGGTGCTGCATGTGCTTCTGAAAAGTCTGCCGCTGTTGCTACTGCTGTGACAGTTGTGTAATTCATTGACATGCGTTGGCATTCATTGATATTCATTGACAAAAGTTGAATCTGGAAGATTTATTAAAGAACTGATCTTCAGCCATCAATTCTTGGTGTCGTCAACTGGTCAGGCTCTCTGACTTCGCTGAAACCATCATCATATCCCAAGCTGTGTAGACAGATGTTTGTGATCTGTCACTGTATTTTCTGGTCCAGACCTTTATTAACATGATGTCTTATAGCTGGAATATTGCTGAAAGATGGTGTTTAACAGAATAAATGTAAATAGTTTGCCAATGTAGGTGTAGCCTTACACAGAGATTCATGCCTGTTCACACAGACTCTACACAATACAATCAGGATCATTCCTGTATTCCTGAACACATCCCTGCATCATCCCTACAGCATGTGTGTCTTCAATCTGCCAGACCCATATTTCCATTCCTCTGTTTTGCACCTAGAAATGGCATTGTTCTGATTGCATTGCTTGGTGGGTTAAAGGTGAGCTGTGGTTTAGGTTTTGTCTTTATGTATTAATCCAAGCAGTCAATGTTGGTCATTTTGTGATTGTATGCAAAATATGTAGTTACTTTGTATCACATAAATAGAAATCATACTCATGTTAAACAAAATTTCAATAGAGAAAATCTCCTTTGCATTGTTCAGGGATGTGTAGTTGATAGGGTGTCTGCCTGAAGAACAAAAGTGATTTCACCAAAAGACATTAAAACTAAAAATGGTAGTTTTTATTATCCTGTCGGATACTTAGCATTTTGGATGAAACAGGGATTGGCCGGCTCAGGGTATTATGCATCTTGAGAAAGGTAAGAGTTTTGAATTGTAACAGCCATCCATGGAACAGCAAAAATGGATTAAAGATATACTGGTGCAAGCAGCTACACATGCATAGATGTTGCCATATAAGTGAAATAACACTAAACCTTGTTACCCCTCCCATTCATTACTTTCATTGTTCTGTGAATTCTTCTAAGTTCAGAGAACATTTATAGTCTGTGTAGGGGATCTTTTCAGTTTCACAACAGTCCAAATAGTCATAGTGTCATCTTTTGTGGAGTCAAGTAATTTGAAATACTGGTTGTCTTTTATTTATTCCACCAACCTGGATGTACTTTCTCTGTATTGCCCACTGATATTCTGGTTTCCCTTTGTCACTCTTTAGTTGAGGAGTCTGGTGTATATTATCCTCATACCTATGTTGTTACTTGTAACCTTGGTAACAAATATGTTATATTCATATTTCTTGTATATGTTCTTATGTACATAAGAAGAAAGAGTTAATCAATTTTTTGACAGTATCTTTTGGTGAGGGTACTTTTCTTTTAGCTCTTGGGAAAGTCATGTGTCTGTGTGTAAGTACAGTCAAGAAAACTCCATCCCTCATGTTCCTTTTTTGTGGACAGATATACCTTGTGTCTTGTGATGCTGTCTCTGTTATATATGTTATCACAGGTTGCAGTGTTTGTTATTCTTAGTCTTCAACTCTCCTGCTTTGTTAGAGGGTTTGCCTGGGAGTGAGTTAATGCACACCAGAGATATCTACCTGCCATGTATGATTTTAAGGCAAATGGAATAGATGAGTAAACGTGAGAAAATGTAGGTTAATTTTAAAATGAGGTGTTGATGGGTCAGTGGCAGTTTGTATGTCCTGTATAGTCTGTATGACTGAGTGAGTGAGTTTCTTTTTACACCACTTGTAGTAACATTTATGTAGTGTCATGATGGAAGACACCAGAAATGGGCTTCACATATGCAACCATGTGGGGAATAGAACCCAGATCTTTGGCGTAACAAGTGAATGCTGTAACCACTAGGCAACCCCACCTCCCCTACACTTTTTTATGTATACTGCAGATCATTATTTTGTCATTCATATCTGTTTCACACAGGGGTACAATGTGGGAAGCCCATTTTCTGGAGTCCCTCTCCGTTTTATTACTGGAATATTGCTAAAAAGCGGCGTAAAACTAAACTCACTCTCTTATCTGTTTCAGACCATATTTTGAGATGAAAATCAAGTTTAATCAAATCATGGAAGTAAGTAGACATCTCTTTTAGTAACAGTCCATGTAATAAACCAAATTTGGAGATTTCTTAAAAGGTAACAGTTTTAATGTGTCAGTAACATTTAAATGTCTTTACCAGTAGATGTTTATAAATGCACTGCCATGGAAATATACCATTTGTCAAGATAACAATGATTAACATGGACTATTTGAAGGGAGAAAATTGTATTGATTCATATGGTTGTGTAACATGATTTTTTGTTGTTAAGCTTTTGTGAATTGTGTATCTATTAGTACTCGACCAACTCAAGATTAACTTGATAACACCAAATGAAAATCCCGTGTGGAGATCTGTCTGTTGATAAATTTGACCATGTGTTGACCTTTATGATTCAGGAACAGAAGATAAACGTGAGTCGTCTGGAGGAGGATGTTGCATCAGCTAAGGCCCTGTACTCCCAGGCTCTTCATAGTCTGGAGGCAATCAGTGACGAAATCCACCGCCAGCGGCTTGAACGGCGAAAACAACAGCAGCTGGGCGTGCGCAGTGCAGGTGTGGGAGCTGAAGACCCATCCCCGCCACCATCATGGGACAACAGTTCCCCTCACATCGACGGCAGTGTAACCCCCCACACCAGCAGTTGCTCCAATGTCTCTCTCACCACAGTAACCGTCAGCTCAAGTGATGCGACACAGAGCATGAACACTTTTAGCCAATCAAAAGTTGAGCTGCAGATGGAGGATTCTTCTAAAGACTTTCTCTTTCCGTCAGTGATACGTCCCACTGCTGACAAGGCGAGAACAGAGAGTTACCGTCAAGCCATTGACTCTAGTCAGGTGATGAGTCCCTCAACTGACAGCATGTGTTCAGCAGACTACGATGAAAATTTTGACACACCTAGTCTTGATGAAGAGTATATGAATCTCCCAAACACACATTCTCCAAGAGGGAGGATTGTAATTCAGAGAGCTCATGTAAAACAGGAGAAGAACGAAGAGGTATTCCAAGACGCACAATCATCTACTGCCCTTGGAGAAGAATCTCAAGAGGTACACGAGGCCCCAAGTGATGATGCTGATGGTCAGGTTGAAAGACGTCGATCTCAACCAATTGCTATCACAGGGATAAGATCCCGAGTTGAGGGGGTGACATACCACCCACTCAGTAAAAACTACCACTCTGACCATGGCACACCAGAAGGAGGCAACAGTCCATTAAGTGGTTCTCCTTCCACATCTAGGAAATCACCAAAGCTGCAAGGACTCATTTTACGTATTGACCCTTCTATGGACCCCCTTCAGAGGGTTTATTCCTCCCGGCCTAACTCCTTAAGTAGCACACCGCCTCAGTATTACCCCCCTAACGCTCAAGATACACCTGCCGACAACGTCTCTGAACCTGCTGCAGAACCGGTGACCAAATCAGTCTCTTCCAGGCATCAATCTGAAGGAACTCAGGTTAGGGTTGTACCAAATTCCAAAGAATTAGGAACCCCTGGTAGTGAACGTGCTCTAAGAGTACCTTCTTCAAGTGATATGTCTTCATACCATGAAGATAGCTCAGACACAGAAAGTATTGCAAGTGCTGGTCCAATGATTGATGATGATCAGATAGAGTTCCTCAGCCTGAACTTCTCCAACCAGACTGTGAAAGATGACAACCCTCCTACCTTCCGCAGGCAGTCGTGGAACCGGATGAGCCTCCCCCCAAGGCTGAGCTACCTCGAAGGGTATGTCAAGAAAGCTAGTGTGTCCAGTGAAGCTCAGATTCTGGAGCAAACTGAATCCGAGGCATCTAAAGTGGAGGTATAGCAAATGGGACGACTCAGAGTGCTTCAGACATGTGTGAACAGTGCTATGTTTCTTTACACACTTCAAAAAATTTTAGAGTAGTTTTATCAATAGTCTTAGAGTATGCCCATTTCATGACAACTCTTGAAGAGATTGTGTAGAAATTTTGGGAATGTTTTTACTGCTGTGTCGCCAGTAGAAGTGATGTGTTCAAGCACAGAGAGACATGCTCAGCACAGACATAGATTTGGATTAGATGTGTAGGTGACAGGACACAGGGTTCTTTCAACAAATCAGTCAGCAGTGCATCATATCATGTCATATTGTGATAGTTAAGGTGATTTCTAAGTGCTTTTTTAAACAATTATGCCAAGAAAATTCAAAACAGGAAAAAAAATAAGTTGTCTTTAGATTTGTTTGCACCTGAAATCCTACCAAATTGAAATTTACTTTTAAGAATACCTGAAAATTGATTGAAGTTAATGAGAAGTTAATGAGAAGAATACTCATGATAATGATGCATTGATTTGTTTGAGCATGCTCAGGCATGATGAGAATTTCAGTGCTCTGGAGCTGATGTTAAATGTTTCTTTGAGTTTTTAGCTTGAAGTGATAAACCAACTGTGTAGTAATGTATTTATTTCAATCATGAAGGTATTCCATGATTCAGGATAGTTTAGGATGTGGCAATGTGCAACAGTTTTGTACGGTGAAAAGAATTGTTTTCACGGCAAACCCAAGAGTTGAACAGACTGAACATAGTACCTTCTGGAGGTGGAAGTGCCTGGGGTATTCCTGAATATATGTACTTCTGAAAGACTTGGAAAGAACACCAGATTTTTACATATGAATTTTAATTACCTTATGGTTTGACAAAGTAATAGTAGTCATATGAAAGAATCAGTTGTTCTTTAACAATTTCAGAGCAGTATATAATCCAGCAGTTAGAGATTGTCAAATGTGATCGGGGATTTGTAATGAATTTTGTTATTCAAGATTTATGTTCTGCTACATCATAATAATGCAATTCATTATTAATTTTGTTATTTTTTGTTATGCTGAATGTGCATTTTGAATCCAGAATGTGATTATGATTATAACTGAATAATTTGTCTTGGAAAACATCCCAGGTGCCTCCTTTCTTGAGCGGTGTACTTTGTCAGTCCCTAGATAGATCTGTTCATTAACCTTGGTCAGGAATTTGGACATTGGACCATATTTCTGACGCTGATACATATCCTGGCGCATAACTTATCAAGGCAAATGATCGCACAGGATCACATGAATGTTTCTCTATGTCATATATGTTATTTATTGATATTCTGTTTGTTGTGTTTCAATGTGTCAACTTTGACTGGCCACACATCTGAGCAGGCCATGTTGATGTGTTGGTATTTGCCAGTGATGTGGCAGGGAAATTCCAGTTTTCTTAACGAAATATCTAATGCCAAGCTACGGGTACTGATTTATCGCAGCTGTAATAGTGTCATCAAAGCGCCAAGATAAGCTAAGTAGGCATATTTATTACTCCTGGAAACAGGTGAGGATTCCACCTGTAATCAACCTCTGTAAAACATGGCTTGTTTGGCTGGACTGACATGCATGTCATCTTATCACAGTTGTGTAGATCAGTTTTCATGTCAGTCAATCTGACATCATACAGCTGGAATATTGCTGAGTGGGAGGTTGAACAATGACAAACAAACAAACCAGGACATGGATGAGACACATTTTTACTGCAGATCTTTGAGTTGGTTGGATGATGTTGAGAGTTTAATATAAACAATTATATTTGTAGTCTATGATATTGTGGTGGAAAGTCTGTGGTATTGCGGTGGAAAGTCTGTGGTATTGCAGTGGAAAGTCTGTGGTATTGCAGTGGAAAGTCTGTGGTATTGCGGTGGAAAATACCTTGATCTTTACAGATTGTTTACTCATTTGGATCTGTGACACCCAGTTTTTGGAAGGAGTAAAGTCAGTCATAGACAAATTAGCTGTTCAACAAACACAGGCAGTACCCTTCATAACCTTCATATTGTCCAAACACAAACAATTTTTTCACCAGACAGAACAGTTCATATTAGCTCAACAATAGCATATTACTGTATATCAGGAAGTACTGTTCAGAAAGTGATAAGTTTTGGTGTTTTCGAATTCCCCTTACCCCAATTTGTTTGCAATTACTGTTACTTAAAGCATCAAAATTCTCTTTTCCTTTGGTGAATGAATGAGGCTTGTTTTGTGCCAATTTAAGCAATATTCCAGCAATATCATGATGATGGGTGGGAACCCTAGTGTGGGGAAACAACCCTGGATCTTCATTTTTACATGAAGTAATTTAGAACATTGGAGTATCTTGTTAAGAAATTTGGAACTTTTCTTACTTTTTCCACAATGTTGACTTCACTATGTGTTTTGTTATTCAGATCTGAATCTTTCACTTGCACTTATGATTGCAGTCACTAGATCTGATTTCATCTTTAACCATGTTTGTCATAATGAGCACACAATTTCCCAGCAGTGGGACACACATTCAGGTTGTTTTGGATTATCTCACTTATCTGACCCGTGAAGATCTGAGTTAAAAGCAGTCTTCAGTAACCAATGCTTGTTGTAAGAGGCGACTAACGGGATCGGATGGTTAGACTTGCTGAATTGGGTAGATCGATGCTCATGCTGTTGATCACTGGATTGTCTGGTCCAGACTTGATTATTTACAGACCGCTGCCATATAGCTGGAATATTGCTTAGTGCGGCATAAAACTATAAACTCACACACTCATCTCACTAATACTTATGATGCTCTATTCATACAAATCACAATTCAGTCATTGAATTAATCTAAATCATTAAAGACTTTACACAGGCAGTCCTGCATCATTAGGTCCATGTCTTCAGTTATTTTGTGTATGATGGGACCCAGTTAATCTGCAATGTTCTCAGTGAAATTCTAGGAATAACACCTAAAATGTTATTTTGCATTCCATGGCCATAATTGCTGACCTCATTTTGTTTCAATTGTACTTTCTGCGACTAGCCAAAGACCACTTACAGAAATATTATACCAGACACTGCTATGGTTACAGTATTTCCTTGTTGTACTTGCAGATTGCTTATGAAAAAGAGGGGAAAACAGTACTTATGATTAGTCCAATTATTTTTTATTGGGTTTATCAAATTTATGGCCAAACAAAAAACACAGAGTATTGTCCCTTGTTTCCAACACTGGATGACTGGTCCTATTAGACAGTCAAGATATTCTTCAGTTTTGCTTTTTCACATTAAAATAAAAACATGTGTTTATCAGATTCACACAGAAATGTTAATCATTTGCTAATATTTCCGCCACTGTTTGATAGAAATGTTTAAAAGCACCAGTATTTAAAACAGATTTTTGTGTCATCCACTATGGTTTTGTGACCTAGGTACAGGGTATTAAACGACAGTTTAAGAAAATGAAGTGTTATTTCTACACACTGATTTATTACAGTGATACGTGACATGAATTGCGTTTTATCTGACAAATGTGAGCCATCTTCCTGTTGCCCTCATTAAACTTAATGCCCTTATATTTCAATGTTTCAAGGTTTCCCAGCATCTTACCCATGTTAGCAGGGTTCACCAAAGTGTTTAGCATGTGAGACCTGATCCACTTCAGGCTTTTGTGCCACTTCAAGGTGACATTAAACCCAACTCATTAGCATTGATTTGTTCCGTACAACTTCATTAGCTTTACCTGTTTGACTGGTTCACAGCAGAATATTTCACTTTTCTCAGGACCTCACTTAATTTAAATAATTGAATACCTTTGCAGGCACATGTGACTTTTGATCGTCACAACTCTCTTTATTGGTGATATGTTTTAATATTTGAATAGTTCAAATGTTGTGAAGTGTTTGCCTCATGTTCTAAACAATCTACAAAAAGAAATGGTCTTTTGCTTTGATATATTCCAGAGTCCTACACCATGTTAATTTTGATTCAAATTGTTGAAATCTGTATGTTGCATTAATTCAAGTATCAACATACCTACACAAGCACGCTCTAATGTGTTCAATGTAAGTGCGCTTTCTTTTGCTTGAAAACCTCCACTAAGTGCATGGCACTTTACATTGTGATATCTTTGGGTGAAGTAAACTTCAGTCTTTAAGATACCACAACAATAAAAGCCAGTTACACCTGAAGAGACTAATTTCTCTTTCAGAAACTGCTAAGCTATTGTTTTGGGTTTTGGCGGGGGTGGGGGGGCGGGTTGGCAGTGTGAACAAATACAAGGTTTTATATGGAGCATGGTGGGTGGAAGAGTTTTCCAGTAAACAGTGACAGTAAAGGGTGCAAAAATCATTGTGGCAACACTTAACAGAAAAGTTCATGTATAACTGGACAGTTAATCATGGGCACATTTTGAATTTCATTGCTTTCAAATGAATTTATGTACATCACCTGAAGTTTTTGATTAAATTTGTAATGATATAAGAGTTTAAAGAAAAGGGTTATACTGTCATTTATGTGATATTAATGCAGCCATTTCAAGCTGTTTACCTAACAAAATTGGAATACTTGGTTTTTTTGTAGAATGTGTTTTTCCAGTTACACTGAATAGAAATAATTAAAGTGTGATGCAAGCATTATGAGCTTTTGATGTGACATGTGACTTCTGACATTTACAAAACTCCTAGAAAGTTTATAGATGCGTAGACTAAACCTCTACTAAGATGCTAAGATGTCATTTGCAGGTGTGCAATGACTACTGATGAATGTTCACAGTTGCCTGGATCTGACTCAAGGGTGCAAACTAAGTGATCTTGACATTCCACGTCATGTTGGATAGACAGTGGGCTGTACATTCACCTGAAGTTTTTGTTGTAATATTAGGCAGGTAATGATTATTGTTTTTTGTTCTTAGTTTCCCCAGATTGGTATTACAATACTGAGGTAGTGCATTGACTCGGCAGACATGGGGGGGAGAAAACAGGAATTATCTGTTTCATGGGAATGTCAACATGTTGTTCCCAAATTTACATTTTGGGTTTTTTTAAAGTATGGCAAAATTCTGTGAAAAGCCTTGAACTTACAGATAGGAGCTTGTGTGTCATGAGGTGGTTGAAAAAGAGAAACCGGATAAAGAGTGTTTGCCTGTGATAATAATGTTTGACAGATAAGCAGGCATGTATTTTGCCAGGTTACATAAAATTCATGAAGATGTTGTATTCGTGGTTTGCAAAAACTTTGAAACGGGGAGTCATCATGACTGAAATGTTTTTTAGACTCATTTTCTAAATTAAACATCATGAAAATAGTGTGTCACTTAAGTTTTCAGTATTAATTCTAAAGCAAGGACTGTGAAAGCATGTTTTGTGATACAGTCCTCTATTGTAAGCAATGTGATGAAGTAGATGATTACTTATTTATATGAAGTAATCAGTTCATCCACATAATTTTTTGTAACATTATAAATCTAGCATACTATATTGACAATTGCAGTTTATAGTCAGGACATTTATTTTGCCTACTGTATTCAGTGGAGTTATTTGCATCCAAGGTACACTTATTTGAGTGCGAAGCTATTTGAACCATTTTGACAAATTGTTGAGTCAGATACATGGAAATTTCACATTTTGTTAAGATCCCTGTTCAAGCCTGTTCATGCAGCAGTAAAGGGCAGTGTGGAAGCATATGGTCAAAGCATTCGCTAGAAGCGCCAAGTGACGGTTCAGTTTCCCACATGGGTACCCAGAGTGAAACTCGCTTCGGGTAACCTTGCCATGATACATCTAGATTATTGCTAAAAGTGGCATAAAACTAAACTTATCACTCACTGCCACAAAAATGAATTTGTAATCCTTGTGAAAATGCCATGGTGTAAATGAATAGCAAGGTTTTCTGTGTATATTTTGAAGATAACCTAGAGACACTGCCATAATGTCATCTGCATCGTCTGACTAGACTGAACATAAAATGAAACATATTGTATTATTACCATGGTTACCAGACCTTATAGAGACACTGTTGACAGTACATTTTACCGACTGTAACTTCTGTCGTCTTATCCAAGATTTTTGTGTATCAGAACAGGCATAAGATATTCATGTGTAAGCAAATCATTGTATGTTTTCACACCTACCAATCTACTAAACATTTAAGTACAATGATTTCCTCATCCTAAGCTATTATAGGTCAAAATGATTGTCGGCAGTGTGGTGGATAGATTAGAATGTCTTAAGGTGAGCTAGATGAATTTGGGATGTGATGAAGAGATTCTGAGCCATAGGTCTACCTGATAACCTGCTTGCCAGCACAAGACACTGCTGACTGAGGCATTGCTTATCTCATTCCACTCATCCTGGGAGCTTGTCTGTTTAAAGACAGGAAACCACATTCATTTTAGTGTAAAACATTTATTTGTATTCGGACAATACTCTCGACTGATTTAGATTGATGTTGGTTAATTTGGATATTATGGTTAATTTGAACACCGCAGTAATACCTGGGTAATTTACAGGAGAATATATTTCCTGGGTTTTTTTTAGCAGAAACAGGTGTCATATTTTCCTGATGTCACAGGAACTGTGTAATGGGTACTTTATCTGACACAGTGGAAATGTTTTGCAGGTCTGGAGATTCATCAGTGTTGTTTTCAGGGTACTAGTTACTGAATAGGGATACTGACCAATCAAAATTCTGACAGTGCTGAACTGACACATCATGGACGACTTATGTCATTCACCAATAGCCCCATGGGCAAATCTTTAAAGAGACACATTGGACCCATTAGGGAGTTACATTGTTTGCAGTAACTCATGTAGTGACCTAACAGTTAAAATAGATGGAACTAAAAAAATATTCCTATGATAGTTACAAGGCAGTTGCATCCTTCTATGCTGCTGTTTGTATATTATACATAATGAAATACATCTAGGTTCATGTTTATAGATATTAAATCCCTTTGGTCACTATCAGTTTTAACAGTGGAGGAATCTGCCTCAGATTTTACTGTTGTCAGGAGCTTATGTACGTCATAGGTTCTACATCACTGCCAGTGTAATAAATGGTATTGTAAACCAAAAGTTACTGTGTTCTGTAATCTGATTGGTTGAAAAACATGATCAAATGGTATTAGATTCCCGGAAACTGAAAGACTATTCACCGCGTATTGACATGTAAACAATTGTTTTGTTGTGTCATCAACAGTGGTGACGTCATTC
Organism: Haliotis asinina; assembly: GCF_037392515.1. Taxonomy (NCBI): domain Eukaryota; kingdom Metazoa; phylum Mollusca; class Gastropoda; order Lepetellida; family Haliotidae; genus Haliotis; species Haliotis asinina. The sequence continues at coordinate 33,164,708 of NC_090289.1, read as the reverse complement.
AAATCATATTGTGACGTAAAGTTAGAATGACGTCACAAATGAGCAGCTCCAGATGCTACCATGGGAACCAGCTGAAACGGCCAGCTGATGACACTTCACTGCTGTATCGGTATTCGATGTAAACGAGTGCAGACACTAAAACCATTTGGTTTACTTTTGTGTTTACAATGTCGATAAACATCATGTGTTGACCAATTTCCGGGTGTTATTGAGTATTTGTAGCACGGGAATATTTCATTTGAAACCTCCGGCTCACGCCGTCGGTTCCAAATGCATTCCCGTGCTTCAAATACTCAATAACACCCGGAAATTGGTCAACACATGATGTTTATCTCCTAAATGAAATTACACAACTTCAAAGTATGTGCAAATATAAAATAACTTCATGGTTAACAATTTTATTTTAGGTTTAATAAATTTTGTATGTGTGTTCCTGACATGATTGTTTTTGTGTTTGATTTGTGGCAGATATTGTGGTTCCAGACTCATCATTATGGCAGATCATCAGCTGTTGCAATATTATAATGATTGTTTTAGCGCTGCTGAATCAGTGTTTTAGAAAGACCTTTTTGCTTCAGGGAATAGCAGAGATGCCAACAATCCCGAATTTACTGGAATCATCCCAGAAAATGAATGATTCCCAGCAAAGCTGAATTTTTTAAAAGTATAGCAAATATGTAGATAGTCTGTCTTACTGGGGGCCAGGATCATCTTTGACTATAATTAATGATGATTAAATAAATACAAAACTTTACTTACAGAAGTTCTCAAATTTATTACACTTAGGAAGTAATCTGGAAGTTGAGTAGGCTGTTTGATAAATTCCATGCACTGTTTATCTTATTCACTTAACATTCAGAAAAACTGCTGCTGCTGAGTACTACAAACCAGTTTTAGTTGTATAAGGATCTGTGTGTAATGGTACTGAAAAGTTGCATTCCTAGGGTGCAACAGTTTATAGGGATCCCTAATTTGTTGAGAAAATTACTAAATTTTTCAATCTTAAGGTCAGATTCCTAATTGCATCAGTTTTGGGTTGGCATCTCTGCAGTAAGTTCATAGTGTGTTGATACTCATCTCGTACTCAAGATCTTAGAATTGTTCCTCCTGAAACCACATAATATTTCTGTCTTTTGTACTTTACGAATTTAAAAGGGATTCACATTACTTATATTACAACTGATTTTGTGTCATTTGACAGATTAATGATTTTTAATGGTTTTAATGTTTCATGTTGCTTTTACAAAATATTTTATCTGTAAACCGTGAATGGAAAACTGAGGTTTGAGTAAGCATGATATTGATACTATCATAGGGCATTATTCCAGAAGAGAGTCGATGCTGGTTGAACTTACACTGAATACTCTCTTAGTCAGGTGCCACCTGATTGTCTGTGATTGTGTTTTGTTCTTGGCGTGAAACTGGGTATGTTTTACTAGAGATGGGACTGATGCAACAGTTTTAATACATAATTTCTGTACACTTTGAACACAATTACTGTCATAAAGACATCTAAATATTATTCTGTGTTTGTTTATTTGTGGAGATGTTTTTCAATCCAGGCCATGAGATAAAGCACAGGTCACACTGCTGTTCTGAATTAACATCACCTCATGTGAAAAAGAAGCTGGGTGAATGGAGGGAAGGAGCAGCAGTTTACCTGTTGTTCGCACTCGGAGACGGTATGGTAACTTGGAGTGGACCAGTTGGCAGGGTAACAAGTACTGGTCACATTACTGTTCTGAATTAACAGTACCCAAAGTGAGGAAGCTCCTTGATGAATAGAGAGAAGCTGCTCAAGTTGACAAGTATATCCCACACAGAGACGGTATGGTAACTCTGAGCTAGCTCTTGATTCATACCTTTGATGCCTATCAGTGGCAGGGTAATAACAAGTACAGTTCAGTCAGTCAGTTTTAGCATTATTCCAGCAATATCACAGCAGTCTTGTACAAGTCACACTGATGTTCTGAATAAACATTACCCTGTGTGAAGGAGCTCCTGGATGAATGGAGTGAAGATACACCGGTTTGCCTGTATGTGAAGACACACTGGTTTGCCTGTATGTCTCACCAAGAGGCAGTATGCTAACTCGGAGGGAGACGGTACATGTTATATTTAGTGGGTAAGGTCACAAATACAGGTCACACTGCTGTTCAGAATTAGCATTACCTCATGTCAAGAATCTTCTCAGTGTATAGAGTGAAGAAGCTACAGTTTGCGATGAGAAATGGGTTTCAAGTCATGTTCATGGTCAAGTTATAGAGAAGGATGTGTGTGGCTGTTTGTGCTAGTCCAGAAAATCTCACTTAACTGTTATCTGCAGTCAAGATGATGGAAAGTGGAGGATAAGTGTGAGATCAATATAATGCTAAATCCAGTTTACTATATTTATCCTCCGTTTGGTGACATCGTGGGGTGTATGGCTTGGATGAAACAGACCATCTGATGACAGTTAACATGGCCTAATCGTGGCCATCACTCATCTCTCTGCCTCTGAAACGTTTGGGTTTTGCTTGTTAAGATAAGACACTTTTTACAATATGGCTGGTTTACTGAAGACCAGTTCTAAACAGGATTGTATATGGAGGTTACTGTTCCAATAGCGCACAATGACGACATGCCAGGGCTAACTTGCACAAAGCGATCTTAGCGCTGCAATGTAACTCCCATTCTTCAACATAGGCTTAAGAGAGTCGTAGTGATGATGTATATGACGGCTGGAGGCAGATATGTGTGCCTCCTACATGTATAGTCAATATTCTTAAGCATGCAGTCAAGAGCATGCTGATTTTGGAACAGATGTCCGCAAACGTAACACGATCGGACTGGAGACTTGATCCTTTTCTCATGTAGGACCCAAGCAAAATCAGCAGCCTAGTAGTCTTTTGGTGAGCTCCGAGTGGACTGTTTGCCAACGCAGACGTTGGTTTAAAAATTTAGGAATGGTATTGATAGAAATCAGCTCGTCAGTTTGAACGTCATTTCGCGTCATTTACGAGGGTTACAGGACAGCAAGACAGGCGAGTAGCAAGTCATTTCTCCTTTCAAGCCCGATAGGTTGCAAGTTTTATATTTAGATATTATTGATGGCTTGCCCAACTTTCACAAAAACAAAACTACATGTAAGCCCGGGCTTTTTATCCCCTTGTTGCGCAAAGCGTGGGGTGTAGTATTGGGCTCCGTCCGTACGAATTGGAATAGCTTAAGAACTAGATTCTTCATATTTGGTGCCAAGGTTCATGACAGTGTAAGAAAGGTTCAAGTCTGTTTCGGTGACAATTAAAGGGGTCTTTAACGTAATACCCTTGTCAGCGTGATATCTCAAGAACCATTTTGGGGATTTTCTTCACATTCAACACCAAGCTTTATCTATATGGAAGGTGCAGACCCCAGTTGATTTTGGTAACCTTCGTTTCATTTTCAAGGTCATGTCTACCCTGTGACGATTTCAGAGTGTTCAGGTGTTTGTCAGTAGGATATCTGAAGAACCGTCCACTGGAATTTTTTTTCATATTCAACACCATACTTTGTTTGGGGAAAGTGCAGGGCCCCGTTGATTTTGACGACCTTCACATAATTTTCAAGGTCATGGCGACTCTTTGAAGATTTCAGCATGTTAAACTGCATGTAAACATTGTCAGCGAGATATATCAAGAACAGTTCATTGAATGTTTCTCAATTAGCAGTTTCTTTATTACTACTTTTGCATATTGACTACACGAAGACATTCATGTCAAGGTCAAAGCGAATCTTGACAATATTTGCGAGTTTTAACACCTACAAAGGAAGATATGAAGATCGACTGACTGGTCAAGTTTTTCGTTGACATTTGACTTCATCTCAAATTACGACCGTCAGTTTCATCACTCTTAAAGTTAGATTTGATAATATGCAGCGGGGGATTATGCCATTTAAGTGACAATACTTGTTTTTATAATTGTAGCTACGCCCCCGCTAGAACTAAACCGTCTCGCATTTAATTTCCCTTAGCACAAGGTTGATCGCCATTTTGTTTCCCCAGAACAAACTGCTCGTGTCCCCCTTAGACTGTTCCAGAGAAGACAGTCACCACCTTGCCTTGCCAAGCGGTGTGTCCGTAGCGCGTATTGAACATCACCATCCACAGATAAACAGAGTTGATATAGGTTACGTGTACTCCCCTCGATACGGTATGTAAGCTCACTTCCATATCGGAATATTCTTATCCATCATCGTTTTGATGTTTGTAGTATGTAGATACATGACCAAGATTACTTACAATCCCTAGCAGTTGAAGGGATGGTATAAATTCAGTTAAGGACCCTTGCACGGTCCGTTGTATGGTGATCTGACTTCCGTTGCTAGTGATCTCTTGCCATCAGTTTTCTTGGATCTAGTTTGAACGTATATGAGGTAAACTAGAAATACTGCTCTCCTAATAATATTAATTATATGTATTTATCATACCTTTATGGCTGAAATTGCCCATGTGGCTTAAACTCTTAACTCACTCATTCGTGTGTTCATGTACTGTCGCATCCCGCACGACTGAAGACTGGGTGCGGACAAACACTATTTCTGGCTCGGTAATATTCCAAAAGGTGGTGAAGAATGAAGCCAGGACCAGAAACTCTTGTGACAGCTCGACCGTCATCTACGGACTTCGTATACTAGAGTAAAGCTTAGTCTCGGAATATATACATAATTTTGATAGAATACTCCATTTTAAACTGAAAAGGAGTCCCATTGATGGGGGAGATTCCTGAAGCTGAGAAAATCTACACCTGCTTCTTTGAGGACATTAGCATTACAAAAAGAGTTCAGCGGATGCGAAATTAATGTTGATCAACTTGTGAAGATCGGGACTGGACGTGGTCTTCGGGAATCCATGCCGCTTGTCCCAAGAGACGACTATCGCAACTGGGTGGTCAGGCTTGCTAACTTGGTGGACCCATAGGTCATCGTATCCCGTTTGCGTAGATCAGTGTTCATGACGTTCATCGCTGAAATGTCCGACCATGAGTCGATTATAGAGACCACCGCCGTATAGCTGGAATATGGCGGTAAACAAACAAATAGAGTTGTTTCGGGACTGAGACAGACTTGGTTGGGTCTTTGCTGTCTGAAAACATGCTAGAGGTCCTATCTTGACTCATCGTGACATCGACGATAGATACGGGGCCCTGACTCAAGTTACACTGTCCGTGCCACCATTGAGCATCACCCCATTGTCGCCCAGCGCCAATGATCAGATCTACAAACTCTGTCCCGGTGTCTCTATGTTTTGGGGAGATATATTGTTAGAAGTTTCACCCCGTTAGAAAGAAAAACTATAGCTCATGTCATTAATGCGTAATATATACCTGAATAGCCAGCCATAAGCCATATATCACTAGTTCCTCACATTTCCACGCAATGCACGATTAAGTCATTCTGTGACCATATGTATTCTATCCATAATAAAAAATGGCTACCAAAGACTACATGACGGTTCAACATGCACTAGTCTGAAGTCACGTGATATCACGCTATCCACGAGATCGATGCTTAGACTGCATGAATTAACGTCATGTTACATATTGTTGCCATGGTAGTTTTGATTATCAAGTGGAAAATATGCAAATATATGTAATGATATAAAGCGTTGGTTATTGTAGGTGCTTAGACCGACCAATAGTTTGATTACTGATTCACTTGGGGATGTCAAACGTCATCTGTGCAATTTGTCGTGTAATGGCCTGTAGCTTACAGTTTACAACAAAAGCGTGACTAGTTACATTTTCCTCATAATGAAAATCTTGCATATTAAAATTGTATTAAAGAGTGACGTGATATGTAAAACGCTACACACTCACTTGCCCGAACGAATCAGTGATTTGCGCGAGTTGATTTTTAAGTCACCTGTAGAAATATTTCAGCACGGCGGGGAACACCAGAACTGGGCTTCACACATTGCACCCAAGTAGGGAACAGAACGCGGGTCTTTGGCGTAACGAGCGAACACTTTAACCACTAGGCTACCCCACCGTCCTCCGGACAGGACATGCAAGTGATAGGCATCATGAGAATCGATTTTTTCATATACATTGTATGTGATGCCATGTATCAAACGAGTCAGAAAACGCAACGCGGTTGCCGAATATTAATTCAAACAGCATATTTTGACAGACATACATACAGACAGACATGTTTAATCTGTAAAAAGGCCACTGGTCCATAATACATTCAGGTGCGTGATCACACATCACACGAATGGTACACAATAATTTATGAAAATATCCTGCTCCTAATTATAATTTGTACGTGATATAAAAATAAAGCGTGTGTCTGGTTGATCGCTGATTAAAAAATGTGTTGACAGTGAATGCACATTAACTATATAACTATCACAGCTGCAGCAGAGAAATTCAGCATGTTATATAACTGGCTCAGCGGCAGAAAATTAGTATGACATTCTCAGATGAAATGATTATCATCCGAGTGTATTTTCGTACCGTAAATACAGTAATGCTACCTGAATAAGGCTCGCTCGATACTCTTTCATGTTCGTATTATATTTTGTCAAAAAATGCGAAAAAGCAAGATAAAAAATGAACATTTAAGCCAGGCTGAAAATAGCCGTAATATGCATGGGTTTGCTGGATTTAAGTACTTTCTGAGTGAGTGTGTGTGCCGTTTTTGTTTTCAGTGTGAAGGAGGGACGGTGGGGTAGCTCAGTGGTTAAAGCGCCCGCTCGTCACGCTGAAGATCCGGGTTCGATTTCCCACATGGATGTAGTACGTGATGTCCATTTATGGTGTTCCCCGCCGTATATTGCTGGAATATGCCGGCGTAAAAACATACTCACTCACTTCAATCGGGAGTTAGTTTTATTTGCTAATTACTTACTACTGGAACTCAGACTATTCTTTATGCAGAAATTTTAAGTGCTCGAGCCGTACTCCTGGAGTTTGGGAATTTACCCCGGCATGCAAATTATATACCATAATAACTGCACTTCTAAATACTGAGAACGTATAATCACAAATTCTACGTGTGTAGGAACAATGTACTCATAGCTTTGGTCTTTGGAGCCGTGACTACTTTCACTTGTCATCAGGGTATACGTACGAGGTACGATCGAAGTGGTCTGGGCTACCAGTTGTCATTTAATTATTTTGTAAATATCACGTTCCCCGTTCATACAAATGAAATAATGTTCACCTTATATGACAGAAAGAGGTCTGTCTTTAAAAAGATCTCGTCGATTCGCGGAGTTACGGTAGATAGTATTGATTTGTGTCGAAACATGCACATTGTTGTCCACTCAGTTCCTGAGTTAAGTGTCAAAGTTGAAGGCTGTGACCTTGCAGTCAATTCGCCCTTGAATGAGGAAACGGACAGCGGCGAGGAATATTAGATAAATAGCAGTAACATTCATACTGATATTAGTCGTGGGTTATTTCTGCAGCATTCATCAGATGTCTCACTGTCACACGAAGATAATGCGTTGACATGGTTACACAGTACTGTTCTAGCTCTGTCGAACACGCACCTGTCGGTTTCTGAAAAACGTACGTGCGTATTGTAGTAAACGGTCTTCTCAAACGGATTCCCGGGTACGCAGTTGCACTAATTACGCACTCAGTGGCGCACGTTTCAGTCTGCTGACCACAGCGTCCCAGCGTGGAAGTATTGCAGTACTTTGTTTGTTTGTTCAAGATCATTTTGAAGGTAAGTGTAGCCTTTCAAAAATTGAAAAAAATTGAAATTCTATTTTTAGGTTGCTTGTAAGGCGTACCTCGCTTGCAACTTAGTTTTTATTGTTTTATTCATTGTTAGTCGGTAGAGAAAGTCATTATGTATTGCTCAGTTTGTGGTGGTTTTATTGTTTTATTCATTGTTAATCGGTAGAGAAAGTCATTATGTATTGCTCAGTTTGTGGTGGTTTTATTGTTTTATTCATTGTTAGTCAGTAGAGAAAGTCATTATGTATTGCTCAGTTTGTGGTGGTGTGAAGATTTAAGGAATAGTATGCACATAATATGTTGCAGTCAGGTTGTCAATGCACAGATTATTCATGGATGTCATATGATAGGGTGCAGATGACATTAATATATAGAGGGATAGATAGATGTCTCTCAGTCTTGTCATATTTACAACATTTACACAAATATTATGAAGATATGAGCCTTTGGTTCATTCATATTTTTGCATATAAATACTTATACATAAATGCACTCATACCCATGTCTGTCTATATTTTCTAAAATCACTCACACGTGAATACACACCCACTTTAAGTGATTAAAGTGTTGTTTATCATGCTGTAAGGTTTGATTCACCACAAGGATAGATTAGGTGAACCAATTTGTGATGTCCCCCGACCTTGATATTGCTAGAATATTGCTATAGCGATGTGAAATCTTTCTTTAAACCTTGCGTTTTAATGGGTGTTGATCAATCAATGAATCTCCCAAATGAGTTGAATAGTTTATGTTGAAGTACTTTCAAACAATACATCATCAGTCCATCCTGTGTGTTCTTTTGCAAGCAAATCTAAAACATGTATTTTTTCAAATTGGATTTATGCTGAATCACTTGGTTCCAAAATAATAAAGAGGAATCTAATATCTGGTTTAAAGCTTCAGATTTCAAATCACTATTGGTTTGTTTAGCTCTTAAACTGACCATATTATTTTCATACAATTCTCCAAAATTAAGTTCTACTCTTCCTCACAAATTTATGTTTAATCTTTTTTCGTCATAATTTAAATTTTGTTTATGACAATATTGTCACAATGATAATAGTGATATTACTGGGTGAACAGGCTCGCTGACTTGACACACACATCATTGTATTCCAGTAGTGTTGATCGATGCTCATGCTGTTGATCACAGGATTGTCTGGTCCAGACTCGATTACCGACAGATGACTGCCATATATCTGGAATGTTGCTGAGTGCAGCATTAAACAACAACCAACCAACCTAATAAATATGCAGCGCATAAAAATGATACGTTACTGTGCCTGTTAATTTTCTCAAGTTACCTTTGGCTCAAGTTAACATGCTTAATTTATGTTATTGTTTCTAGAGCAAGAACATACACCAATAACATTTCCTAAATGATAAACAAACTGTGTCACTTGTACGTGTTTATGAGTCATTATCAGTTAGTGAACATTTTGCGACATCGTTGTCACCTGTCATAAACACATGCCAGGCAAGTCAGTTACTAACCTGAAATAACATGAGTACATATGGTGTATCAAATTTAAATACAGCTTACATGTCTGTCATAAGTGTTTTGAAAGTTTACTAAGAACTTGAATGCTGGAGTGAGTGAGTGAGTGAGTGAGTGAGTGAGTGAGTGAGTGAGTTTAGTTGTACATGCAGCAGGTATAGGAGTGTCACAGTATATAGTTAATAAAATGTCAGAGAGACAGACAGGAAAGTAGATTTCCATGGAAACAAGATTAATAGTTAGAATTCTCTTCCCTTTTCATATTGAGCCATATGCGTTGTGTTACTCTTACACAACTACATGTATGTCTGAGAATTTGTTACATCTACCTGTGATTCAGTTTAGCCCATTTAGGTCAGGGGATAATTGACGTATCATTTCTCAATGATATTGAATAATGTCTGCTTGATTTGCACCAAATGCACATTCAGAATGGCTATTAAATTCCTGGACCTGAATCAACTGCACTAATATTGTGAATATGTCATAAATTGGTAATGATTTATGCTCGTGTTATTTTAACTGATAATATTTCATCTCTTAGACAGAGTAGACAGATGATACAAAGTTTCCAGCCAGCCACTGACCCACAGTGACCCAGATAAGCTAGGTATCCAGGTCAAATATTCTTAGAAAATATCCAATTATGCATTTAAAATGTTAGATACACAAAACATCTAAAACATTTGCATACAAAATAAGTTTTAAAAATTGCTTGCGTAATGAAAAAGACATCAGTTGCTATCAAGTTGTACTGTTAGTGTAGGACTAGTGTTGTACTGTTAGTGTAGGACTAGTGTTGTACTGTTAGTGTAGGACTAGTGTTGTACTGTTAGTATAGGACTAGTGTTGTACTGTCAGTATAGGACTAGCGTTGTACTGTTAGTGTAGGACTAGTGTTGTACTGTTAGTATAGGACTAGTGTTGTACTGTCAGTATAGGACTAGTGTTGTACTGTGAGTATAGGACTAGTGTTGTACTGTGAGTATAGGACTAGTGTTGTACTGTTAGTGTAGGACTAGTGTTGTACTGTTAGTGTAGGACTAGTGTTGTACTGTCAGTATAGGACTAGTGTTGTACTGTTAGTGTAGAACTAGTATTGTACTGTTAGTGTAGGACTAGTGCTGTACTGTTAGTGTAGGACTAGTGTTGTACTGTTAGTGTAGGACTAGTGTTGTACTGTCAGTATAGGACTAGTGTTGTACTGTCAGTATAGGACTAGTGTTGTACTGTTAGTGTAGGACTAGTGTTGTACTGTGAGTATAGGACTAGTGTTGTACTGTTAGTGTAGGACTAGTATTGTACTGTTAGTGTAGGACTAGTATTGTACTGTTAGTGTAGGGCTAGTATTGTACTGTTAGTGTAGGACTAGTGTTGTACTGTGAGTATAGGACTAGTGTTGTACTGTTAGTGTAGGACTAGTGTTGTACTGTCAGTATAGGACTAGTGTTGTACTGTGAGTGTAGGACTAGTGTTGTACTGTGAGTATAGGACTAGTGTTGTACTGTCAGTATAGGACTAGTGTTGTACTGTTAGTATAGGACTAGTGTTGTACTGTGAGTATAGGACTAGTGTTGTACTGTTAGTATGAGAATAGTGTTGTACTGTTAGTATAGGACTAGTGTTGTACAGTCAGTATAAGATGAGTGATTTTTCTCATGAAATCATGATTATATTTAGGTTTGAAGTGACTAGGTATGACATAAGGCACAGTGCATACCTGCTTAGTAAACTTAATCAGTGATATGTACTTAAGTGAGTAAAATCACTGGAATACCCACACATGAGAAAGCAGTGACAGAAAAATGAAATATGGAAAATGTAATACCCACCCAAAATTCATAATACCCACTCCAAGAAAACACAGTGAGTACCATACTCACATGAGCTAAATGTTATCTTGAGCACTGGACCCAGCACAGCTTGGTATAAGCTTTTAGAACCAGCACTGATACAACCCAAAACTGCAGAATGCATTAATATCTGTTGCATTTGGTGCATATAAATATTTGTCTGCTCAAAGAACATAGTCTCAGAGCTCCAGGTAAGGTTTAGGCCATGTGAGTGTCATACACATACTTTTGATACTAAGTGGGTATTTCCAATTTCAAGTGGGTATTTATACTAATTGATAAGATGTCAAATGTCTTGATTTCCAACGTTTTATATGGCATTATCTATTATGAAATGAACTTTTAGAATGAAACTTGGTGACAATTCTGTTTGCTGTTGGGTTAATATACTTTGGGTAAATGCACGTTGTTATTTTGACATAATGTAAATATTTTGTGTTTTTGTCCTACACTGGCATATTTCAGCTTTTCTATAGTGTTATATATATATATGCAGCTTATCTGGTGCTCTGTACTCTAGCTTGAAACAAAATAATGAGGAACTGGTTTAGAGCAGTGACTGTGATGACTACACAGACTGATGGATGAAAAAAACAAATCATGTCCATTTAGTCAAGAAAAGTAATATCAGTTTCATAAACAACGTTATGTCAGCAATACTGTGATATGCAAACAACAGAATGATGAAGTCGTAGCTTGACATCACTGCATTTGTCATAGTAACTCAAGTCAATATGAGTTTTAGTCAAACCTGAGTTGGAGTCAGTGTGCTTTTCTGTCGATGGTCACATGGCTGCCTCTAGACCAATCAGGTTGCAGGAAAAGTATGCTTGCATAATAATAAAAATAAGAATAGCAATCCAGGCATAATGGGATTGAGTGGTCAAACTTGCTGGCTCGGTAGGTGGAATGTCAAAAGTCCAAGTTTGCATAGATTGATGCTTATGATGTCCATCACTTGATTTTCTGGACCAGACCCGCATATTCACAAACCACCATCATATCCCTGTAATTGTGATGAGTGCAAAACAATTAAATTACAAGCCATAAGTTTCCAGCCATATTACAGTGACATTAATTGGTTCAACAATAGATCCAAACTATTCTTCATGTTGGCAAACTCCTAAAGGGAAGATCAGAACATATTAATAAATACTGTATGCCCTACTAGAAAACCATCTCTCTATTGCAGCATAGTATGGCAAACATCCTACTGTGTCTAATCCTGATCTGATATTCTTGTTTTTCAATGAGAAGTCATTGAATTAGGTTATCAATGTAAGTTACCAGGTCAACAGATCACCACAGGTAGCGCTCAGTGAATATTGTGTCTGTAGAATACTTCTAAATGTAAGTCCAGATATACAATGAATACTTTTTATAACCAGAAAATGACATTGGATGATTAAATTGTATATGTTATTTTGGATTTGTTGACATGGGATTTCTGATGGTCATGCTTTTTGATTATAAATATCAAATTTCATTATTGTATATATATCATGTGCACCTTACTTACACAGCATTTGTGAAAAAGTGTGCGTTATGCTCAATAAAAATACACTACTTAAATACAGCTGTTCTTACAAGATGGGCTGTAGCCTAGTGGTTAAAATGTTTGCTAGTCAGGTCAAAGAATCGAGTTCAATTCCCCACACGGGTACAATGTGTGAAGCCCATTTCTGGTGTCTCCCACTGTGGTATTGCAGGACTGTTAAAAAAGGGGTATAAAACCAAACTCCCTCACTATCACAAGACTAGTATTTTATAGGTACCTGAAACAGATCGAATATATCTAAGATAATGGTGTCCCCAATTAGGACTTTTAAGTTAAGCAATGACTTGATTTTTTAAAATGTTCAAATCGATAATAGCTTCGATTATTTTGAACCCTACAAACAGCATAGTTACTTTGAAGCCAAATGGTTACAGTATTTGTTACATGAAATATGGTAATTATGTTGTTTACTTATTCCAAATATGTAACAACATTGTTGGTCTATTGATGGTTGACAAGGTTTTTCAGTATGCATTGTTTGTTGTTTAACGCTACGTTTAGCACTACTACAACCAAATGACAATAGTCTGAAGGGAATCATATCTTGACCAGACAATCTAATGATTAGCAAAAGCATTGATCTACACAATTTGGATATGATGACATGCATTGACCAAGTCAACATGCCTGAGCTCTTGATTTGATAATAACCTTTTAAGATCAGCATGGGCTGTTTCTAGTTCACCTCTTCACTGTTATGCGTAAAAGTATTGTTTGTGAGATTGCATCATCTGGTGACCTAGTTGATAAGTTGATAAAGTTATAGCCACAACATGATCTCATGGTCAATGACTTGAACTCAGATGTCACCAGAACCATATTTGTTTACATACAGCTGTTAGTCCATGTAAGACTATTGAGTCTCTTCTTGGTTCAGGTAAATGTCAAGAGCTTCTGACCCTGGAAGATCTGGGTTAGAATTGATCTTCACTAACCATGCTTGTTGTAAAAGGTGACTGACCTGATCGGGTGGTCAGACTCACTGATTTGGTTGACATATGTCATTGTGGAGCAAGAGTGAATGAGTTTTGTTTATGCCACACTCACATTCAGCAATATTCCAGCTATATGACAGCAGTCTGTAAACAATCAAGTATGGACCAGACAATCCAGTGATCAATAGCATGAGCCTCGATCTGCCCATTTGGGAACCATGTATCAATCAAGTCAGTGAGCCTGACCATCTGATGCCATGGGTCACCTGTTATGACAATCATGGGTTACTGAAGTTCAACTCTAACCTGAGTGAGTGAGTGAGTGAGTTTAGTTTTATGGTGAGCTCAGCTATATTCCAGCTATATGGCGGCGGTCTGTAAATAATCGAGTCTGGACCAGACAATCCAGTCATCACCAACATGAGCATCGATCTGCGCAATTGGGAACCGATGACATGAGTCAACCAAGTCAGCGAGCCTGACCACCTGATTCCATTAGTCACCTCTTGCGACAAGCATAGTCGCCATTTATGGCAAGCATGGGTTGCTGAAGGCCTGTTTTATCCCGTGACCTTCACGGGTTCAGTTCTAACCTGAACCTTCATAGGTAGCCTGAATTACTGAATATACGTAGATGTATTACCTAAAGAAATAAATATGGGTGTGAAATGTGAATAGTGACTTAGTAAGTGCTGTATGGTGCCAGCAAATCCAGATCCCTGAAATATGCTTCCAGGAATTGGATGAACAGATCTTCAGCACAAACTGAGTATCAGTAGGTAAATTGTTGTTCAGGAAACAATCAGTGATCAGTGATGATGACCCAGCAATAATATGCCAGTTTAGCTACAAGGTTTACTGATACTTAGAGTGAGGGTCATTACAAGGCACGTCAAACTGCTGCTGGTTTTGAAGTGACATTTATCCACAATATGGTTTCGACAGTTGTAAATGATCAACCACCTTGTAATAAATCATAGCACAAATACACATTTGATGGACTGCAACATAAAAACCTGGTTTAGTTCAAGACTGGTTTGCACAATCACAATGATCTATACATTCAAGTACTAACCTAAAACTGAAGTGAAAGTTTATTTCAGATTTCGTATTTGTTTTGAAATAAAGTCATGCTGCTTAAAAATGTATGAGCCCAAATTAGGTCATGGCCACTGAGTGTGGGTGTTGAGTAATTTACCTCGATACCAACATTAAAATGTACTTTCATTACTCTTTTTGCAATATGATAATGATGAGCAGACTATTTTTCTCAGTTGAAATTCATGATGATGGAGCTTCAGTGTATGAAAAACTAAAAGTGTTTTTCATGTTTTTCACATTTTTCCGAAATAAAACTTAGGACACAATAATTAATTTGTCTAACTGTGGCATTGTTCAACACTGCATCTTGTCATTTAGTCAAGGGTAGTAACAATCTTGTTTTTATTCCCAAACCTAGTAATTTTACATGCCACCATTGCATACCAAAATGTCTGCTAGTTGATATTTTAAAGTTCTGACCATGTGTATTTCAAGAAAAACAAAGTTTTAATAAGGAAAATGTTCAGTTTTTATGGAGTTGACCACCATTGCATACCAACCTGTCTGCTAGTTGATATTTTTGAAGTTCTCACCATGTGTATCTCAAGAAAAACAAACTTGTAATAAGAAAAACCTTTTATGGAGTTGATTGCAGTTCTGTTGATGCATGCTATTGATGGTCCGATTAATTGAAATTATCAAAGAATGGTTGCAGTGACAAAATGACCAGGCAGTTGATAATGTTTTCTCATAACCAATTTTTTATCATTTGTGTGCATTCTCAATATTTGTCACTGTTGGGCTAGGCCAGTGGTCAAAGCCATTAAATTTACATTTCATAAGCACTATGAGCTGGTTCTAAGTCATGTTTGAATTCATGTTAAAGACTCCAGGATATTTATTCTTAACCTACCAGTCATCCTTCAAGGATGTGAAATTTGCCAATGCATTTTGTGCAGTTGGCAAAAACATCACCCTGATACATATTTTTCTGTATTTTTTGTGTATTTCCAAACAGGAAAATTTGATAAATAACACTAACCAATTATTTTTGATGACTGATTGTGATGAACCAGTCACCAATCATGAGGTTTTAACCAATTTCCAACACTACTTCATTCTGATCAATGCTGATGTTTTGAAGCCATGCGATGAAGGTCTTGTATGGATGAACAGTCATGAATATGCTGTGGTGGTTTTGATAGTTATTACCCATTGATATTATTACATTCATCATATTCATGTCATGTGTTATAGATATCTAGGTACAACTGCAGCTGGCAAGGATGGATATATCTGGTAGCAGTCCAACTCGTAGTTTTAACAACCTTGACTCTGCAAGAGAAGAGGACTACCACCCACAGTGAGTTTTGTTGTTTAACTTTGAAGTATTATTGCCATATAATCGTGGTTTGTAAATAATCAAGTCTGGATCAAACAATCCAATGATCGTCTTTATGAGCATGAATCTATGCATATAGAGAAAAATGGATATTATGACATGCAGCAAACATGGCTGACCACCTGATTTGTCACCTGTTGCGATAAGCATGGGCTAGTGAAGATGTTCTAAGCTGCCACTTTATGGGTGCAGCGTATGTGAATAAGAGAGCAATATTTCCCTCAATATCATGGCGGGGGACACCAGAATTGGCCATCATACATCGTACCAATGCATTGTCTATTCTAGGATGCGTGATTTGCACTATTAATGATCAAATCGCCCCTCATAAAAACAACATAATAACAACAACAGAGCGCAAACTGTCGCGCATAGTAATTTGCTCCCTACCTACCTTTCAAAAAACAAACGAAAAATCTTTATATTGAGCAGGAATGACATTTCAAATCTGAGTCTGCGACAGAGTCAAGTTCAAGTGAGAACATGTTAACATAGCAGAGTAACCTCCCTTGGTTAAAACTACTATCGGCACTGTGGAAACGAAATTCCATTCATATCAGTATGAAAATAGAACACATTTTTCGATGAAGTTATGATTTGATTAATTAATTCACAACTTAGACTCTGAACAATAAACATAGCGCATGTGTACAGCACTGCCAAAACACAGTTTTGTCAATCTTTTTTAGAACATCAGTTTGTTTTAGCTTCATTTTCGAAATCAGACAGACAGCACAATCTCACATCTGTACAAGTGTCATAGGGCAGTTGGTAGTTAAAGCATTTTACCACTTAACCATTATGGTATTGAATTACCCAGCCAGACTGTGGGTAAGTCATCAGTCATTTATCAGTCATCTGCCTAATTTTGTTAACTCTTCTGTGTGTATTCATGTCAGTCATGTTGGTTGATGAGCTGCGGAGGGGTAGTCTAGTGGGTAAAGCATTTGCTCATCACGCTAAAGGCCTGGGTTTCATTTCCCACATGGGCAGTTCTGGTGCCCCGTCATGATATTGTTGGAATACTGCTAAAATCGGTGTAAAATCATACTCACTCACGCACTCAAGCTAGGCCAGTATTGCTGTAAAAACAATTCACTTGTGTTTCCTTCATTATGTGCTTGTTTCGTCAGGGAAGGGCCAATAAAGATCCAGAATCCTCATATTGCCACCATGGAGGAAGACTATCTCTACCACATCGCCCTCGGCAACAAAACACATGACCTGAAGGAGATGTTCAATGATGTCAAGGTCAGTTCACAGGTTTTACAAACTGAACATATGATAAGGGGGAAACTTTATTCATGTCAAGTTATGTCAAGCCATATATATTATGAGGAAGGCAATGTTTCGGAGTATAGTCTTACTCCTTCATCATATTGTTTTGAAGTATGTAGATACTCCTTCATCAAGAGCACCATATTCCTCTATAAAGCACCAGGTGTCCAGTTATTGCCAGGTCTCTAATAAGTACCTGGGATAAAGCAGCTCACTAACACTTGTGGTAATTAGACCCAGTAACAATGATTGATAGTAATCTCATCTTACATGGCAATGTAGGTCTCTCAATTACTGAAAATCAGAATGTTTTCAAATGTGTACATATCTATATCTCTCAAACAAAACGCTTTCTCAGTTACCATCTCTTGTACATGTCTTATCCTCAGTCTGTCTTTTGCGTATGTTGTAAGGTAAATTTGTAATTATCGGGAGAGGGCTTTTCTAAGTTGGATAACTTGTGCCCAATCCTTTTCTTAATGAATAAAATATGTTTAAATCAAATCAATCAGACCCAGTAAGTGTAAAAGCGCCAGGTCTTGAACTCTGTGGAGAAAGTAAGTGCTGAGTTGTTTATTAGAGAAAATATGGTATGCTTCAAAGTATTAGGTTCCTCCTAATAAAGAAGTTGGCATCTCACATGATGAAGGAGTACGAATGTACTCTGTTCCTCATAACACAGATGTCAGCATCTA
Source organism: Haliotis asinina (assembly GCF_037392515.1). Taxonomy (NCBI): domain Eukaryota; kingdom Metazoa; phylum Mollusca; class Gastropoda; order Lepetellida; family Haliotidae; genus Haliotis; species Haliotis asinina. Next base: position 33,146,739 of record NC_090289.1, on the reverse strand, counting down.
TAATTTCAGAATTTATGTACGTATCACTTGTAAATGTCATTCAAAGATTTTAAGCATACTGCACTAGTTCAGATTTGCTTGGTTTGTGGAGATATACATGTCTCATAGCTGTGTTTGTGGATTGTAAATATCCAGTAATAGTTACAGAGAAATGGTAAGGATCTGTGTTCCATTGATCTCGTAAAAAGTTTTTTATTCATTTCGATTGACTATTCACTTTGATCTCTTGTTTTGGGTGGTTTTTTTTAGTTTGTGTGCTTTGGAGGCTCCCCAACCAGAATGTTGAAGTTTGCAGAGTTTATGAAAGAGCAGCTTCATATCAAAGAACCTGCAGGGATGACACTGTACAACATCGCCAACGGATCCGACAGATATGTCATCTACAAGACAGGACCTGTGTTGTCTGTTAGTGTGAGTATATATGCCAGCCTGTGTTGTATACAACATGTCAGGGGTGTTGTGTAAGACAAGATACAACTATGAATACACAATGCCATTTAGGAAGCGGTCAAATGTAACACACGTTATGTCTGGGATAACATTCTCTCAGTTAAATACACACTCTGGTTCTTTTGTTGGGTTAAGCCTTGTGTAGGCTTTGAACCCACACTCTCAGAGTAAGGCATGTAATCGCTTAACTCTCAGAGTCAGGCATGTAATCGTCTAACTCTCAGAGTCAGGCATGTAATCGCCTAACTCTCAGAGTCAGGCATGTAATCTAGCCACCACAGCTTCAACAAAAGTGTAAGTCTAGACCATGTAGTTTGTGTACCCATCTGAAAAGTAAGTGTAATTCCAAATATAGCATGTATTACATTTGACCACTTTCTAAATGGCATTGTGTATTTACAAGACTTACTGTACGTGTCAATGACAAAAGATAAAAAAAACTGAATAGGTTCGTATGATAGGCAATACATGTTGAAAACACTGATGCCTTTTACTCAAAAATCAGTATTTTTAAGTTTTGTAGAATTTAAACTAAGTCAGAATTTAAGTTTATATCTACCCACAGCAACTGTGGGATATGTCATACATTTGTGAAATATTTACCCTTTTGTTGCCATGGCAGCATGGTATGGGCATTCCATCGCTGTCCATCATCCTGCATGAGATTCTGAAGCTGCTGCAACATGCAGAGTGTTCCGGAGTTACGCTGTTCCGGATCGGCACCAGTGGAGGACTTGGTCAGTATAATACCCTTAAGTTTTCCACTTAGAGGATTGTAGGGTCTACCCAGGTATCTGAAGCTCACACTGCTGTAGTAGCCATTACTGTCTTACAGTAATATGTGTAATGATGTCTAGCTTAATAATGATGTAAAATCACTCCTTTCTAAAAACTAGAAGTTGTTATCGGTAATGTTGCAATCTTTGTTATTGACTTTCCTACTCAGTGGAGTAGCCCAGTGATTAAAGCGTTTGCACATCACACCAAAGACGCAGGTTCAATTTCCCACTTGGACACAATGTGTGAAGCCCATTTCTTGTGTCCCCCGCCGTGATATTGCTGGAATATTGTTAAAAGCAGCATAAAACCATACTCACTCACACCAACTCAGTTCAAATCAGACAATTACGGGCTTGATCGCTCGTTTAATTGTACATACACCCGAACTGACTAACTTAGATAAAGATGGACTTAAATACTCTTGCTATGTGACAGCAGAGTGGATTGTTGAGTGTTGATCACACAATCTAGCTATTTACATTGTAATCACTGATCAAAGCAACTGGGATTTTAAGACAGTAACCACATCAGTGAGGCTGAATACCAGATACTTTTATTGGCTTCTTACAACATATACCATTAAAAAAAGTAGGGGATATTTCATTTTACTAGCATACCGCTAGCCCATGCTAATGCATATGAGAAAAAGTAATGCCATATGTATATATATATATATATATATCCATACAGATTTACAACAGGGTTTTCCAAAGGAATGGAATAAATTGTCACATTATCCTTTAATTTCTCTTCATCATCCAGTTCCTCCTTGGCTTCAACATTTACATTTTCGCATTAGTCTTGTAAATCCAATATTCCCTACTATTGGAATGGTATAGTGGTTGCAGAGGACCACTTCTGACTGGAATCTTCTCTGGTCAGATTCCTAGCTTGGTTCTTTGACCCCATGTCCTCAGGTTTGATTTAATTTGATTTAATTAGTATCATGTTGTCAGGACCTGTGTGTTTGACTGTTGGTGTGACACAGTGCATGCATGAGACTGTGCTCATGTTTTCAGTCTATGGTTTGTGTGTCTTTGTATTTCACAGTTGGATGTGGTATAAATGAATATTGTTGACTAGGGCACTAAAAACATCAATGCACTTATACCTAGGTGACTATTGAGGGGAAACAACTTTTGTGATAGCGGTAGCCTATTGCGAGCCACTATTGCAATTGTTTTTCTCTCGTCTCATTAAATGTAAAGTCTAATTTAAATAAAAACAAGTTGAAGTAGTTTCACTCTCTTTTACAAACTGACAAGAAATTTGGAACTGAGATTAAGTAAACAGGTAAAACATAAACTCAGTGAAGCTACAAATCTGCACCCAAACACCCTGTATTTTGTGCTGCACGTTTATCAACGGAAAGCAGTTACGAAACTATCAATAATCACATATACTATTGATGCACTGATAGTTTTTCGGTTCTATCATTGATTAATTGCTCTCAGAGACTCCACTGTTGCTATTCATCGATAGTTTGATGCATCGTTACTGTTTTTTCTAAAGCAGTTGTGTTTTGTTCACAGGACTAGACCCTGGGTCTGTTGTGATCACCAGTGAGGCGGTAGATGGTATCCTTAGGCCATACATGGAGGTGGTGAGTATCTCAAGTGGAAAGGTGTGATGTACCATATTTCCTCTAATAAGTGCCAGGGTGCTTATTTTTTTCAAGAAAGTTCCACACCCTGTGCTTATTGGAGGCTTTTGCACTTACTGGGTCTAATTACTCTAATTGTTAGAGAGCTAACATCAGGTAGCTCAAAGTATGTACATAGAGTCATGCAGTAAGTGGGGAGACAGATGACAAAGCTTCTTGACCACTGTAGCTTTACTGCCGTAGTATCAGGGGAGGTAACTCTAGGCTGCTTACCAGAGCTTGTGATATGACATGTAGCCTCCGATTGCTATGCAATGATGTTTAACTAAGTCATAGACGACAAGAATGGAAAAGCATCAACATCGACAAAATCTGGCCTTGACCTTGCAGGCAATCATGGGCATGATGGTGCAACTTCCTTCCTTTCTGGATAAGGAATTGTGTCAAGAACTTCTGGCAATGGCCTCACCAGACGACCATTTCCAGACCATCATGGGAAAAACCATGTGTACCCATGACTTCTACGAAGGTAAGGCTGCCTGATGATATGTGTTCAGATTGTTTGGGTGTTGTTAAATGTATCAATCAGCAAAGTACAGAATTGGATCTGGGCCAGACAATCCAGTGATGGACATCACGAGTTATACAGAGTCAAAGGTGATGAGTTACCACTTTATTTCCATGGTTGTTGGATGGTCACAGTCTGCACACAGTCACGTATGGACCTGACAAGTGGTTGATATTTTCACAGTTTCAGTCATGTGTCTGTCAACGTTTTGAAAGTCCACTTCCAAGTAATTGGCTCTCAGTGGCGTTCCCACCCAGTTGTTCAAATCTCAGATTGAAATATGTATATACAAACCTGCGAATTCACATGAGTTAATCATGAACTATAACTGTGTTCAATACCCTTTATGACACCTTGATGCTACCTAATCCCAAGATGTGTAGCCAAGTGTCTACAGCATATGCTCTTCATGCCAAAGACACAGGTTCAATTCCCCACTAGGGTACAATGTGTGAAACCCATTTCTGGTGACTCCCCATGCTGGAATATTGCTAAAAGTGGTGTAAAACCAACTTACTCACCAAAGTTCTAGACACTAAAATTGTATGCAGATATCATTGGTTCAGCATGCTGAGATATCCACAATGTAAATGTTCTCATCTTGAGCAACTCTAGCGCCTTCCTTCACAGGTCAAGCTCGCCTTGACGGAGCTTTCTGTGACTACACGCAGGCAGACAAGATGGCGTTCCTCCGACGCATCCATGACAAGGGTATCCGCAATATAGAGATGGAGTCACTCTGCTTTGCTGCCTACTGCCACAGGGCGAACATCCGAGGTGAACTATGTATTATCACGTTGAAACATGGGGAGATAGTGACTAGCATGTCTATCAATTTCCATTTCCACAGCAGAACTCCAAAACTGTCGAATATTTCTTGATAGTTCATGTCTTACCTATCAGTTTATTGGGGATTTTTTTATTTAGGATTTTAGTCTTCCTTTTTGTATGTTTTCATATGGATAGTTTGGACTTGAATATGGAGGAAGTGCTTATTGTCAAGAACTATTTAACATTTCTGGATGAAATTTGTTGTACACATGAACTGACAGTTTGACAAGTGCAATTTACTGAGTGAGGATATGAAGCTGGAAGGGGTAATGGAGGTGAAGAACGATTTGATGTCATGAGTTGCTATTAAAATGTTGAATTAAATATATTGTATTAATTAATAAGTATCAACTTGGAAATCTGAAAGCTCAACCCTTTGACAGTTGTGATATTTGCTTGCTTTGGTCACATATAGAAAGACTGGTAATTTTCTCATTGTTGTGCTACCCTATTTTTGATACAGTTTGCCTGTGGTTCACTGGCTCACCTGTATGATGTGACATTCCAGGTGCTGTGATATGTGTGACGCTGTTAGACCGTCTTCATGGAGACCAAATTACTACACCCCACAGTATTATGGAAGAATGGCACAACCGGCCCCAACTGGTTGTAGCCAGATTCATCAAGAAGAAACTGGGTATCGAGTGATGAGTTACTGTTCTACACCAAGATGGTGTTAGATGACACACTTCTTATGGAAGAGGAATACATACTTTTCAGATAAGGGCCCCAATCCAAAAAGCATTCCTAGCCCGAAGTCATCTTCATGCATAGAACAGTGACAGGGCTACATTCGCTTTGTGGAACAGGGCCAGGAGGAATTCTTGCTTGTCTTGCATAAAAATGGTTGACATACAACATATGGCTAAATAAAGAATGTGAAATGTTTCTCGGGCACGTAACAATTTTTTATTGCCATTTAAAAAAGTATTATGACTTGGTCGCATCCCAATCATCAATTTGTCCACTATAAGAATGAGCGTCTGTAAGAATGAGTGTAACTGAATCTGCAACTCATTAACATGTGCTAAAGCTGTATTTCTAAGAGAAAAAAATAAAAATGTGTTTCTCCTTCACTTTTTCTATAACAAATTTATGAAAAAGTCCTGCCTTCGACACTTTTGAAGAAAATGTGCCTGTTTTTTATATAGCCTAAAGTAACTTTCTTTAAAACCTCAGGTAAATCATGAATGCAGTCCATTAACATGTCATCAGTTGGTGAGACATCGTTATTTGTTATGAAAGCTTTTAATATTTCTGCAAAAGCAGCTATTATTAGACAATTCCAGTATTTCCAGATTTCTTGCCTAACTTCTAGTGCATTCATTATATCTTACATTGCCCAGTGCATAAGCAGAGCTGTATACTGGATGTACTGTTAAATATATGTAACAAATGATGTATTTGGGATTACACTTTCTTAGTTGAGCTGCTACATTTGACTCAGACCTCGATTCGATTTGATTTTCAAGTACAGGAGAAAACACGCCTCCGAGGTTTTGGTAGACAATGTTAAACCGCAGGGGAAAGGGATTTCTCGACCCTCATGGTTTTACATTGTCTACCAAAATGAAGGAGAAGTGTTTTCTCATATATACTGTCAGTGATGGATAATTTGCAATGTAGATGATTATATAATGAAGCTACATAACTATAACTGAAGCATGCGTAAAATCAATTTAATGACAGTAACTTAGTCTGTCGTACAGACCCTGAAGTATATATATCCAAGAAAGCCCACACAAGTTTAGAAAATGTGGCAAGTCTAGATTTCCATAAAATGAAGGAAGTCTTAGGGCTACATTTCATTTTATTATTTTTTTTCACTATGAACGTTCATTTCAGAGACTAGCTGTTAGTCTTAACAGTAACTATATGTAGATAATTTAACCCCTCCCCCTTCGTCGAATGAGAGAATTTCCGTTCCAATCCCGCTTTGGAAAACCTTTGTATTGTGACTTTAATCTCAAACAGTATTTTTCAGTTGATTTCAAACACTGTTGTATCATTTGAATGTTGATGATCATATAAAGTTCGGAAAAGTAAACCCTGGGAAGTGGTCTTACAAACGAAAAGTAAAACCTGTCCCACCAAAACAAAAACCTCAAATGTGGTTATTCTGGGAAAACAAGAGATGACCTAATATTTAGTGAGAAGCACACTTTAGGTTTATATTATTGGACCCTCAATTTGACCATTTTCCATTCAATTCTTAATACAAGTCAAAAAACATCAGATTTCATTCACTCTCAGAGTCATATTTTTTAGAGTGAAATTCCATCGTCAGTTAGGTGATTTCTCATTGGACAATTAACCCGGAATCAACCAATCACGGCTGTGTGGAAATAATTTAAATAGTTATTCAAACACCAAATTTAAATAGTGATAATGGTTATTGAAAATCAAAACAAAGATGTCAGATTCGATTCTTGATGAATCAAACTGAATCGTCGCAGCACTATTTCTTTGTAAAGGACAGATTCTAATGTATCTTTTTGCCTTCAAGTCCATATGTATGTATGTACAAACGTATGTATGTATGTGATTCGTCAACTATTCAGGGAATGTTTGCCATTCTTGCATTTTTAAATGTTTAGTTGAAAAACACAAACTCTAGTCATTTGCTCCAGAACCTGGACACAAGATGGTGATTCTAGTTTGTTGTGCTGTAGGTATAGTGCTGTGTCCGGGCTGGATTCATCTTACAGAGATAAGGTTGTGAACTGACTTTATGGGTCAAGTTTCCACAACTGTGATAGTAGTGCCACTGAGGGCTTTTATGAGTTACCTCCCTTCTTTTTACTTCGAATTGACAATCGGATTCCACCATTTATATAGTTTTGGGGGCTTCATAGGTTTGTAGATCACAATAACCAATCAGATCTTAACATCCTGACATTGAGAGATATGAAAACAGTTTTTCCATTTTTAGAGGGCCAATAAGGTCATTTACCCTTCCTTGTCCAGGATTGTGTATAACATTTGGATCAGAAATACCATTCTGTATCTTGGTTTTACAAATGTTATGCTTTGCTCAGCTCTGAATCATAATCACATATGGACACATGTCTATATTTTTCATCATCAACATAAATTTCACAAAATCAGATGAGAGAGTTTTGTTGTCAGTTAAGTTGCAGTTTCAGTATGATCCAAGTTAGAATTGATCCTCTTTAACCCATGCTTATCGTAAGAGGCAACTAATGGCATTGAGTGGTCAGACTCGCTGCCTTGGTTGACATATCATTGTATCTTAATTGCATTGATTGATGCTCATGCTATTGATCACTGGATTGTCTGGTCCAAACTTGATTATTTACAGTCCGTTGCCATATAGCTGAAATATTGCTGAGTGCTGCACAAAACTAAGGTCAATCACGTTGCCACTGAGTACATTAATATGTAGAACATGTCGTTGATCTTTAATGCTTGTTAAAATGTTCAAATGTTAAATGGATGATCACAATAGCTGGCAAGCATTTAGAAACTGCAGTGTACGTTGAAAGGCTTGGCTATGTTTCATGACAAACTCAGCTGTAATTCACAGGCTTGTATATGCTGCGTTTCTCAATCATATTGGGGGGATAGTCATTGTACCCGGGGTGAAAGAATCACTCTGACACAAAATCTACCAGTTGACAGTTTATGAAATTAGCCCATACCCAGCCAGACATAAGGGCTGGTAGCTTCAAAATGTTACCAGCTCAAAATGGATTTAACCAGACCAGACAATCAAAACAATATTACCAGAACATGTTTTCAAAAGTTTTGACTAGAACACTGGCCTGGCTAACTGTTAATTTAGACCATTTGTCAGATATCTAGCTAGCCAGGGTTGTTTCCAAGGTGCTGTTAGGCTGAGTGACTGTTAACAATAAGCAATCAAAACCTTACACAGGACAGGATATGCAGTCATAAACACCTACATATATGCATTAATGGACCACAATCACAGATGTCTTGACCTTGATGCGGATGAAACTACCAGGTGTTACAATGAGTGATAAGCCATCCACATACTGCTTCTCTGTGATCTTGCATAATGTATTGTTCCTTGTTACTGTTATATTCAGCAATAAAGTAATAAAACTGTTGTTTTCTATTAGATCTGCCTGAGATTTGTGTTGCCTGTTCCACAATGGAAATCTTGCACTATGTTATGCTTATAATACTATTAATGGTAACATTCAAATAAAGTGGATAATAATTAAAAATTCTTCAGGATTTATGTTGCTTTGGACAGTGATGTCATATTACATGTAGAGGTATGTCAGTTTGACATGAGGTTTCAGTCCTGGATGCTATGTGAATGATCAACAGATCAAGAATTTAATATGGATGAATGTTTTTTTTTAACTGCTGTCCTGAAAATCCTGACATTCACAAGAAGGACAACTTTGCACAGCAGTGAGTGAGTTCAGTTTCACACTACACTCAGCAACATCACAGCTATATGGCAGTGGTCTGTAAATAATCAAGTTTGAACCAGACAATCAAGCGATCAACACCATGAACATTAATCTACGCATTTGAGGTACAATGACGTGTGTGAACCTAGTCAGTGAGCCTGTCACCCAATCCTGTTAGTTGACAGTTTACGACAATTATGGGTTACTGAAGATCAGTTCTAACATTGAAACCTGGGTCTTCAGCATGACAAGCAAACACTCTAACCACTTTAACCCTTCTGACCATCTCTGTTCTGAAATCAATGTTTACAATGCAAACCACAGGAACTAAGTCTTCAAACTTTGAAGAAAAACACATCATAACACCATAATGTATTTCAAACTTTAATCCAGAAATGTGACAAATGCTCAGAGACTTGCTGTATATTAACAAATGAATGGACCAATCAAGTGCTGGTCAGTTTTATGAGAGAGGTCACTGAATACCCATACTAACTTGATGAACAAGGTAAAAACTATACAGTGCAGGTTGTCATTACTATACAGAAAGGGGGTGGGGACATACTGGATATATTTTACACTGTGAATCATAACATCTGTCTGCAATACTTGATGTGAAATAAATCTGTAGCCAACAAGCAATAAACACCACTGGTGTATAAGGTACATTGGGACTTGTAACGTCATTCTTCCATGTACAACACTGGCTGGAAATATATGGTGTATCCAACAATGTGTTTCAAACATCAACATGCTAGATTGTACAGGTATAGTCTTATATACTTGTAGTTTTCAACACATCACATTTTGCATACATGCACCATCAACAGGCTGAACAGGGCTGTAAGAAAAATATATGTGACTTGACGCTCTTATTTTTGTAAGACATGTTAAGGCATAGAACCCACAATAAATACAGCAATCATCATGACTACTGCCCTGGATTTGTGATCTATTAATGGCACAATAATTTTAGTGCACAAAATTCTGTGCAAACAGTTAAGGCCATATATAACCTTGCTCCAGATTGATCTGACCCTTACAGAGACCCCATATGTATAACAACCTCGAGTCCAAATAACCCTGGCTTTCTGTATAATGGTGGTCACACATGTACTTGGAACAGCTTCATTCCAGCCTTGTATTCCGAGTTGCATGAAGATCTTTCACCATGTAGCAACACATTGTGAACACAATAAATTAGCAACATCACAAACCTTTGACCATGGATGAAGAAAATTGTAGATATAGCTTATTTTGCTGTTGGTTTTGGTTTTTTTGTGTGAGAGTGCATGTTATTTTTCCAAGATTTAACACTAGCAATATCTCAATATCTTAAGTAATACCTGTCTTCAGTGAGACATTTTTTTCACAAGAATTGTCTTTTCCTACAGATTTAAGTGAATATTTTACTACATGCACAGTCATAAGTTATTAATTAATGCAATACTTATGTATGACTTATTGAAAATTTCTAAATTCTATGGTCAAAAATGCAAATTACATTCTCTTTTTTTGGATGGTGGACCTTGTACTGCAGAACAAAGCAATAAGATTCATGTCTAATGACTTATAAACGAAGACAAGTACAAGACTTAGGGATGTCCAAAACGTACCATTTACTATAATTACCAGAATCATATACAATATTAAATGAATAGCACATTAAATACACAAGCATCATAGTTGTGAAAAATATATTACACACACATTTCGCCAGCACCCGGCTAGGCTAGAAGAATATTCACAGACATTGAAACTAATGATCTATTGTGCACTGTTCTAATAGCAGTGCATTGGCTTCAGCTCAAACATACACTCCCATCTTTACGCACATATATTCAATGGGATTCCATACACATGATCAATGCTGAGGCGCAGATGTTGAAATAAATAGCTTGATCCACTCGTCCTTAACAAATATATATAGACAGACATAAAGCTTGGTATCCACCTGTGTCCCATACTGATTAAATGGCAAGAGTTTTTCGAACCTGTTTTTTAAAAGGAAATAAGGCATTTTATTTTGCTAGTAAAATTGAGCTATTCTGGAATGACCATTAGGACATTTTACAGAAAAAGGTGATACAGTGCTGTATATGGCTGTTAGTCTTTAGAGGCAGGTTTGGACAATAGAAATCTTATAATTTATTCACTGTGGTCCTTTTCTATATATCATGTTAAAATCCTAGTTCAGCTTTTGATTTTTATTTGTTTGCAGTAAACATGGGATGGATGAAAATAAAAGAAAAAGTAAAATGAGCTCCTTTGAAGAGTATTTCACAGAGCATCAACTTGGAGGGAAGTCAAAATTGGGCTTGTCATTGAAACAGCCTCCTTATGGTGTCACAAGCCCAAGATAAAGGATATGATTATGAATCAGAATCACAATCAGAGTATCCTTGTGCTAATAAGGAACCATACTCTGCCTGGAAAAATTTGGTATGAGACTATTACCACTTCTACCCAACAGCACATGTGAGCACCAGATCACAAAGTCATATTCTACTGATCATGCAATTTTTCCTGAACATGGACACTTTATCCTACAAAGTGATCCCTTATTTCCTACCTTCAGCATATACCTATGAATTACAGCTTATATAGTTCTGCAATCCAGACTGGTTTCAGACGAACATTTTAAACAATTTTCTTGTGTACAAGTTTGACAAGATGAAATCGGAATAATGTCAGCTGCTATTAATGCTTTTAGAAAATTATTTTGGTTATGCCATAGTGTGCCAGCCCCATGTATGACTCAAGTCCCAAATGATGAAGTCTAATATTCTGATTGAATGAACACAGGTATGGTGTTTGAAAACTAACGATCATAATCAGGACAAAACATGTTCTCTCTAAGAGATGCACATGTGCACTGTAAATTGCTGCAGGTAGTTTACTGGGACATCTGTTTCCCACCTTGAACTCAAAGACTGGTCAGGTACCCTGTTTTAATTTGGACGTAGGAACAATCAAAAAATGTTCTGTAAAAAATTAGAAATTTATTTTTCCTTAAGGAAGGATCTTCATCAAAAACATTTTTGTGCAGCTAAAAATTACCATATCCATCAAAACTGAATCTTTTTCCATCCAGAGAATATTCCTTTTTGGTATCCTGAACATATTGCAACAACTTAAATGAAACGAAATCAGGGCATTGTCTGGTTCCCTTTGAATATTCAAAGCTGCATAATGGATGCTTCTCAACAGTACTACTGGGTATGTGCCTTGTGAGGGGTTGGGCTGAGGTATGTAGTAAAGTAAATAATAAACTCTTGCAAGAAATGATTCAAGTTGTATACATTAAGGCTTACTTTTATACTTTCAACATTCACAGATCTGGGCTGTAGATGATGGTGAAATAACAATGAGCAAAAACTGTGTACCATAGCGTACCATCAACAGCAGGATTCGAGTTGAAATCACAGAACATGAGACGGTTGAAGGATGATTGTACTTTTATACACAACATGCTTTATCATGCAATGTAATTTCTTTGGTACTTATAAACATCTATGATCAACAACTCTTCGTCCAGAAAAAACATAATTACACAAAATAAATCTGTCCAAGATTACAACACTGCCAAAAGTAATTTTCTTGAATCAAAATGCAAACAAGAAAATAACCAGCCATTACCTAGTTCAGCAATCATCCAAAAGGTGTAATTTACACAAGATTTTGTCATCAAATATAATTCATTAATCAGTTGACAGAAGTGCGGAAAATCTTTTCCAAATTTGAAATTTCATGAACATGCATCCAATAAAGATGATAATGAACTGAACAAAATGCAAACAAAATCTTGATACATAACATATCAATAACAACATGATGGTAACCAAATGAGAATCAGTTTTTCCAATATATGTAAAATTGGCTGAATATGTTTGCTTATAGCATACAATTCATGAAGACAAAAATCATCAGATCATGCTTACTGCTTTTGACACAAAAATACACTTATCAAGACTACTAAAGGAGTTCCCAAAGAATAATGACACTTGTCATCACTGTAATTTGTGCATTTTTGGCTAGTGGGATATGTGCCGTTTTAACACTGTATGGAACACTACAGAACCACAACTGCGGAGAAGGTGTGTTTCATCCACAACATGAGGAACTACAATCACTTTAATCATCATTGAAACAAATTGCAGTTTCCGTCACATAGATTGTCAGTGGTCCCCATCAAATGCTAACACTACTTGGCTTTCTGAGTTCATGGGTGACAAGAAATTCACACATTATATTCATATGGGGTATTGAACCCAGGCCCTAACCTTGACAATCAAACACTTGAACTAACTGGCCAACTCCATCCACAAACAGTCTTCCATTTATGTGTAGTATCGATTTCCCAATACTTTTCTTTTTCGAACCATCCAATCGTTTTCATGAGAAAGGTCCAATGAAAATTATACATCAAATCAAGCCGAAGATCTTCAGTGTTCCTGCATATCAGGTTCTGGGGTGATTTCCTTCCACCCATTTAGTTCTTTCAGTTCGGAGACGTGGTGGTTTAGATAAAAGACTTTGTGTAACAATCTCTCAAGTGTTATTTGGCATGTCAGTACGTCTCCCACAGCAGCAAGCTACGAATACACAATGCCATTCAGAAAGTAGTCAAATGTAACACTTATTATATACAGTATTACATTTCCTTGGTAAAGTGTTCTTAAGCAAACATCTTTCCTGACAAATCATATCAACAGCACTGGATATTCATAACAGTTCGGTCAGAAACAGAATATGTTCAATTGTTCCGCATCCTGAGGAGCTCCTTTAACAGAACTATTTTAAAGTATTCAGAGGATGATCACCACAATGCCCCAAATAACCCCAAATTACAAAAATATCATGCATGTTCTCTTATACAGATACACATTCAAAGAACTAAATACATGTTTGTCAAAGTGACATGTGTTTCTTTCGCACTGCTAAGTAATCTATACATTCTCTTGACACTACACTTAACAAGTCTGAGGTAAAGAGAATTACTTTCAATCTGAGGTAACATTCAACATAGCCACTGATTTCAAAAACAATGAAACCAGATTATCCCATGAAGGCTATTGCAATTAACATGATCACAGTCAAGCTTTCTACAGCTGGATTTTAACTAAAATTACCTATTATAAACAGCTAAGTGAAATCATGCTAGGTTTGCGAGTCAAGATATGCAAATATTTTACATTGACATACATCACTTCTACACTTACAAGGCTGAACTGAGTACAAATGAATGTTTGCATTCGTTATCCTGAAGATTACAAGGCCTGTATTCATGACAACATCTGCATGTAACAGTGTGCACTTTGAACCCCCTATCACAAAATGATAAATATATATAACTCCCTCCTTTTCTTACCTCTTCAGAACAAAATAAATTTTCAGACTGATTTGAGGACTTGCGTAAGAACAGCCATGCAAGTTAACATTATCTGAGAACAATCATAACATTTGTGATCTGTTAATTGTTAAATTTGTTTTCTGTACCTTGAGACAAGTGGAGAGCCAAAATCAGGCAAAAGTGATGAGAGTTCTTCTCAACCAGTAAAGCTTAATTATGTTTTCTTATACACTGAAGGTTTTCATTGTGTGTTGTGTCAATAATTAGTCACATGAGTGTAAAAGGTAGTTCCATCATGGTAACATCTGCAAGTACACAAAGCATTTCATAATGGTGAATTTATTTAAAATCCAACAATAATACGACTTGACAACATTTCACATTACTTTCCTGCAATTACTGCAAACACACAGAACATACAATCCATTCCTGAACAGGTAATCAGCATTAAATTCATGAACTTCAAAATTAACCTTAGCATACAAGTGTCTGACAAAAACTGGCGATGTGGAGTATTGCCAAGAGTTACCAGTATAGTAGCACTTTTTTTCTTGCCAACAGGCAAAGATCATTGAGAACAGGAACATGGCCAATTAGGCTGTACTCAACTGCACTTGACAAATATGCATGGTCCACATGAAGACTAGCTGCGTGACACTCTAAGATTCACAAACTGCTGTAATAATGTACATCAATGAAAAGAGAAAACTGGCAAGTGTCTATTCCACTTTAGTCCAGTAAACATATAGTCCTGGTTGGGGGAACAATCACTGATGGTTCATTAAAAATTTAGTCCCTAATAAATAATCAGTCCTGGTCAGTTGTTGTGTGCAATAAATAATAATGAAGATACATGAATATAATTACCAAATGCTTCACAGAGACTTTTGTACATGTAAGTAAGGAGTCTCCTTTTATGTGACTTCATTGCAAGGGCCTATAGAATTTGGCTTCACACTATAGCAATTCTGAGAATTAAACCTGGTCTCCCTGTATGAAAGACTAATACTTGAGCCTCTCAGTTACACCATTGCCCTCAGCTGAATTACAAAACAGAAAATAACCTCAGTAATATACTGAAATAAGACTCCACAAGGAGTGATACTGACAATTCTCTGTACATAATGTGACTTTTCATTGATGATTATTTCAGCAATATGTGTGATGTCATATACAATAAAATGTCATAAGAAGACCCCCATCCACTTTCACATTACCAACTCACCCTTCTAAACTCTATCAAAGAGTTACCAATCTGTACAAACCACGGAACATGTCTTGCGAATTCACAAAGCAATGTCATATGTATTTAAATTTCTACATTGATTTCATTGCTGAAATCCATCCTAATATGATAACAGCACAAGATACCCTCTACAGAGTGTGAAAATTACCCAACACTTACAATGTACAATGAAAATAAATAGACAATATTACACATATTTTCAACAGGGCGATATATAGGGCAAGAGCCTTCATAAGGCTTACCCAAATGGGATGGGAGGCAGAAATTGTTCTTACAAAAACAAGGGAGATAATCTTTGGATTTTCCAAGAGATAACTGCCTGCATTTCTCAACACTTTCACAAATCCTAACACCAGAGCACAAAGGCAGAAACTTCACATCAATGATTTCGGATTCTTGCTATATGGAACACATATCCATTTCTTACAAGAAAATCTCTTGAAATTATTCATAGAACATTCCCTGAAAGGTAGTCTATGGACTTCAAAAAGGAACTATTTACCTTCAGAGGAAAGATGAACAAAATCTAATTATAACACTTCCTCATATATTTTCTTAATAAGCTGTTTCTCATTCTAATTGTTACCAATACATGTATTGTCAAAAGGCTTATTTGACTGACAAAGTGCTACAATGTTTTGCTAAACTTAACAGTAACTGCTAAACAAGATCTATATAATGTGTATGGATCTTAATTACTGCCAAGAAAAATATCTTACTTTGAGCTATTACTGATGATCACAAAGGAACCTTACACAAGATTTGGTTACAAGAAGATTACAAACAGATTCCACTGGATGGACAAAACTGACAATTACTCTAGTCCACAGATTACAAGTTCTGCGACATTACATAAGGGAGGTAAGTCCTATGTGACTGTCTCAAGAATGAATGTCCATTTCAAATCAGTTCAAGAGTCACTTGTCGGTGCATAAATATAATGTAAGGGATAGTGTCATCGGTCTTTACATCTGAGTATGTCTTTTCCTGAAATTTCATGAGATTTATGAAAATGGCAAACTGATTCATCCACAAGTGTCATTATTTCTCAACAGGCCTTTTTGATTGACAAACTGCATCAGCTGAGAGATGCAGGCATAATATTGGCACAAATATGAACCAATGGACAGTACAAATTACATGGACAAAGTTTGAACGTCAGCATCTACCACTGTAAAACATTCACTTGCTGTGAAGAATATGAATGATTGCAAAAAGGGTATATTTACATGCCATGCGACTGCAAAGGTTTCCAGCTTATCAAAACATATTTCTCTCTTGTACCTATCTGAACTCTTCAAAACTGTATTCAAATTACAATAAAATACCCACCAGGCACAGTTTGCAACAGCAAAAATTGTTCATGGTCGTTAACCATTGTTATATCTGTTCAGAATTGTCTAAAAAGTTTTCTCACATCCAAATTGTCAGATGTTCTCTGTTCAGCATGGTCTCTTACTTTTCACACATAAAAAATGATACTGTCAGATGTTATCTGTTCAGCACTGTCCTAAAACTTTTCACATCCAAAATGATACTGTCAGATGTTATCTGTTCAGCACTGTCCTAAAACTTTTCACATCAAAAATGATACTGTCAGATGTTATCTGATAGCATGATCTCAAAACTTCTGTCACATCCAAAATGATACTGTCAGACAAAGAGGGGATGAGAAATGAATGAAATTGTGGATAACATGAACAATCTGAAATGAAAGTGAGACTGAGTGATAATGGACGTGAGAACATGTCTGCCATCCAAACCCTATGACTGTTTGACTCGTTTGCGAGGTGGCCCCAGAGGTGGGCTCTGCTGACTTGCCAGAGCACGGAAAGCTTCAGCAATTAAGTGTGGGTGGGTTGAGATCATGGCTTTCCATCCTTGAGTTTCCATCACATCAGTTGCATGGCTGAAGACAAATAACATATTCAAGTAAGAATCATGGGCAAAATGTGGAGTGAGTGAGTGAGTATGGTTCTATGCTACTTTTAGTTGATTTTAAGCAAAATGACAGGGCAACAGTCATCGGAAATGGGCTTCACATATTGTACCCATGTGGGTGCATGACGAGCAAACGTCGTAACTCCTAGGCTACCCAACAACCGCTATTGAAAATGCAACAGCAGGAACGATAAAAAAGAACATATTGTAGGAAAACTGCCCTAGGTTATATAGCCACTGGTTGCTCTTCACTGACGTTTTTAGGGGTGTGGAAAAGCAGATGTGGTTGCTTGTCATGCTGAAGACCTGGGTTTGATTCCCCACATGGATACAATGGTGTGAAGCTCATTTCTGGTGTCCCATGCTGTGACATTGCTAAAAGTGTGGTAAATATCCCTCATTTGTCTCTCAATACTCAATTATGTCATATTCAAAATATGTAATGTTGTGTACAACACAGAATGATAATCTGGTGAACAAAAGAGTTGCAAAACTGTGCCATTAACTCTTTCAACACCTGTCAACTAGAGGCATATACAGTCGTGTCCCATGTATCTGAACCTCAGATATCCGGAAAACTCGCCATCCGAACAAAAATTCCTTAAAACGAATTCACAACGTTGTAAAATTACTCACCTATCCGGAAATCCAGTTTCCGTAACCGTGCGGTCATTTTCACTAACAAAACACTAAATTATGTGCATTTTTTGTCTCACATATCCGGATGGCTGAGCACCTGTATGTTTAACATGAAAGAAGTCGGCAGTCTTTGAAGCGTGAGAACATTAACTATCTCTGAGTAGCAAGGTGACACTGAGTTAATTTAGAGGTGTGTCAATTTGTGGGTCACTATAATTAATTAATCTGGATGATCAAGCAAGCCTGGACAGCTGTGAGTGAAAAGACAATTGCTAACTGCTTTTGTCATGTGGATATTATCCAATCAAATGAGGACCCACAAGAAGACATGGGTATGAGGCATTTTATGTATGCACTGATATTTGTTTATGTATAATCAATAGAGATTATGTCTGATGCCTACTATGTTCGTTTCTTTGTACGTTTCTTTGTACATATGGCCCATGGTTCAGATATCCAAAAATTCGCTTATCCGGACAATTTCAATAAAAACACAAGTGTTCAGATAAATGGGGCACAGCTGTACTGCCACGACACCAAGTTTCCAGGGACTCTGAAGTCATAGATGAAGCCTGTTTATCAAGAAACACATCAGCTAATAAATCGTTATTGCTACTACATATCATACAACATATGAAAGGTCTAATCTTGCTGTTTATAAATATGAAAGTTATTTCTTATCATGTTACTCACGTAATACGACTAAAACTTAAATAAGTTAATTTTTAAAGAAAATAGAGACTTACACATTTATATGTCCAGATAAACCATGAAGGAAACAAAAACTGGAACCATGTTTTTTCCATTTGTAACATGTCATGATATCCCCTTCCCTTCTTTCATATATTTACTTTTAGTTTTACACAATCAGAAATAAAAAGATTTCTGAAATAATATGTATGATCATGTATTTCTCAATATCAGTGGCATTCCACTTGGTAACGTAATACAACAGCGAGAAATACCTCCATTTTCGAAGCTTTGTATGACATCCACAATATCACTGCACCCTTTCCAAGAGTATTTGCATAGTTGTATGAAGTGACTTTATTAGATAAAGATTGGTTTCTAATGATGCTTTTAAGCCTCAGTCTCCAGTATGGATTGTGATTGGTTAAAATCAGACATGTGACAAGTCTGCCAATGGATACTGTCCTTGTATTGTACACAAAAACCTGTAGATTCAGACGAAGTTTGGGGTAAAATCATGCTATTCTGAACGTGTTACATAAAAAAACACCAGCTATACGTATATTATGGAACTCAGAGGATGTATTGTGCTAGGTTATGACCCACAACAAGAAAGTTTTATGCATGTATTTTAGCACTAACGTCATGTCCGAGCATGAAGTTCGAAGCGACAAAAGCCAATATGTCACTTGCATTACATTACACAATAAGATGGAAATAGTAAGTTATAATGTTTGACAACTTTATGAGTACTGTAGTTGATTTTATTCTTAAGTTTATTTGATTTGTTTAATTATATCCTCTAAACATTGTTAATTTGCTGAGAACTCTGATGTGGACCCATGCTGAGCATATGAGCAAGAATAATTTTTTCCAATAACATTGCCCAAAATAGTTAATAATTTTAATCCTGTCGATAATATACGGCCATTTGAAATGTAATAGGTGTTGACAGGCATTATGAAGAGTGATATATTTGATAAATGAATTATAGATTAGTTAGGTTCCTAAAATTATGTATCATTTTGATGCAACTACTCCCAGGACAATTTTTCGGCCTGTGGTGTCCAGGGACTGGTGATATCTTGGCTGATTTTTTGGCTTACAGTGTTCAATGAGTTAAAAAAAATGAAGAGGTGGCATTAACGAAAGGAGATAATTCATCAGCAATACACAACTTCCCATTAAAAATAATGCAACTTCCGCTTTAAAGGTTGATGATCAAACCTGTTTAGAAAAAGCTACAATATCACATTTTCTTTCATAGTTAAAATATTCCAATATTCAATTAATATATACTACACATTTGAAAGGGATTCAGATGTTATTCACACTGTGATGCATGAGACATGTTACTTAACGGTATTTGATAACTGAACTTGGAAACAAGCTACACGTGCTTCACTTCCATAATTCAAATATTTTTCACACATCAAATGAATAAGAAGACGTTCAGATGTATATAAGCCACACATCTTAAATTAGCGATCATCAAGCAAAATGAGATATTGGTTGGCTTTGTTTTGTGAAGATGTCTCTCTCCTATGAACAGTCCATGATGGTTCAAAATACAATTAAGGAGAAAACATTTTCACAAACATATAGCCGATAATGAAAGTGGACTTACCTATTTACAAAATCTATTGCATGTGTCTTCAGCTGGTCTGCACTATGCAGATCAGCTAACACCAGAATCTCACAGACATTTTCTATTGTTAAGTTTGAACACAGGGCCTCTTCACACATCACTTTTAACCTCTCTAGAGCATACTGAAAAATAAACAAACAAAAAAACATACAAGACTATCACGCTGAAATATATCAGAGTAACATCCTTAAATCATTAATGTAAACAACAACATTTGTATTTCCAGAGGTATTTGCTGACATTCCTTGTAACATAATTTAGGTAACTGGGATTCTCATGAACATAGGTTTCTGATGTGCCTAGTAAAGGCAACTGTGTAATGCACCCTCGATGACGGGGCTCCCCCAGACCCCCCATTTCAACAAAATCCTTTAATGGTGATTTGAAGTTAAGGTGGTTACTTTCCAAATATTCAGTTATCATGTCAATTATCATGGTACTACTACAAATACTTTCCAGCAATATCTACGATTTAGTTTTATCACAAATTTACAATGTGAAAGTGTCTTGTGGGAAGTTAGCAGAACATGGAGATATTTCTCAATGTCCAACATTTTGCAGAAACTCACAAGAACTGAAATAATGACAAACCAAGAATCAAAATTAATGCAGGTTTTGAAATACCTGCCTGCCCGACAGCCCTAGGGGGAGGTTACTATCAACACAGACTGCCAGTTTCTAAAAATTCACCTATCAGACAGAGGGGTTAAAATTTAGACTTGTGTATAAGAAAATACTTTGTGGGCAGATAGGTTTGGATCAGGGCTCAAAAGTTTTACATCTAACCAGACCTGGTTTGACTTTTAGTGAATTTCATACCCTGAGCAATAACAATCAGGACAGAAAAAAGACAGCTTGGCAACCATTCATTATCTGAGATAAGGGAGTCTATATAGGTGGGGAGAAGAAACTCCCTGAAAAGCTTGCTGAATGTATGTCTCGGGTTGTTACGTAACCAGTGTAACCAAAATGGTGGCAGCATAGTATTTAAGATTGAGCGGTTTATTTTCAACAGCTGATTAAGTTCGTTGAGTGCACAAGTGAAATCCTACATGTAGAAGATAAGTTAACTATTTTGTCACTTCAGTTTAAGTCAAATAATTGGTATTAGTGTCCATATAAGGACAATAGATTTGCAGTAAAGTTTCAAGTTGGTATGTTATAGCTCACTGGCTTCTATTCCTGATTCACCGCGAAAATAGATTAAATTGTGCCGATAAAAATTTCTTTCACACATTCGTTTAATTTTTAGAAGGAAAACATACCTTAAGTTTAAAAGTATTTGCAAGTAATAGTGACAGTTTTATGTGAAAAATGACATATCATCGATCTGTTCTGATCTGCCATTGAAATGCTATATGCCATTTCGGAGTGTTTCTAGTTATTTCTTCAAAAACATCTTTCACAAACACCTTTAATTCATATGAGGGGAATATACTACAGTCCCTCCTGGATTTTGCAGCAAATAATTAAGAATTCCACAACAAAATTAAGCAAATTCTGCACCCTATTTTTCAATATTCTGCAAAAAAGTCTGTGGCTAAAATATATAGAAAAAACAACAAAAACATTACATAGACCTTCATAGTTTAATTCTAAAACACAGATATAAAGTTACGTCAACAGCACACATCACATCATGAGTAAGTTTGTTGACAAAGCACCTACACCTTCTGCTGTGTTTGAGAATTAAACAATCGCTGAAAGTTATTTCTCTCCTCTCAATAGTAACTTGATGCAAACGAACAACTTCCAGTTTTATGCAGACAACAATAATTGAGAACGTAATTGCAGTGTCAAATTTATCTAATAGTAATTGGAAGATGTCTAAAACATGCTTTACTAATAAAGTATCTGTAATCATGATTATTTTGAAAATGTTGTCACAGTAAATATGTCAGTTCGTTTTATGTGTAACCGATCCTACATTAACTCTACTTTTCATTTTGGCTTTCATTCAGTTTTTAAAATAAGCAAATTCTGCACAGATTCTGCATGAAAATGCGTCTTGAGCGGACCAAACATTTTTCTGCATGGAAAGGTAAATTCAGCGATTTTGTTCCGAAACCGTGGAATCCAGGAGAGGTGAAATGTGTTTGCAAGTAATAGTGATCGCTTCATAACCTAAGAAAGAAAGTTTGGTGTATTTGAGGTGTGTGAAAAATATGACATATCGCCGAACTGTTCTAATCCACCATTAAAATGCTATACGCCTTTGTTTGAGTATTCCTAGTTACTTCCTCAAAAACATCTTGCACATACACCTTTAATTCATATGAAGGGAATATACTATCGAGTGAAATGTGTTTGCAAGTAATAGTGATAGTTTCATAATCTAAAAAAGAATGTTAGGGTGTATTTGAGGTGTGTGAAAAATATGACATATCGACGATCTGTTCTGATCTGCCATTGAAATACTAAACGTCGTTGTTTCAGTGTTTCTAGTTATTACTTCACAAACATCTTTCACATACACCTTTAATTCTTATGAGGGGAATATACTATCAGGTGAAATGTGTTTGCAAGTAATAGTGATAGTTTCATAACCTAAAACAAAATGTTAGGGTGTATTTGAGGTGTGTGAAAAATGACATATTGCCGATCTGATCTGATTTGCCATTGATGCTTGAGGGTTATAGTTCCGTAACTTCTTTCTTTCTTGTTGATCTTATTATTTGACAAAACTGGAAAGGTGTTTTAGAATGCTTTTTGACAGTTTTACACTTTAATTTTGAGGGCAGTGTGACATTGTCAGTTAACATTTTGTTAATGTCCATTCCATTCCCCACATGCAATAACATATTTGAATTTATTATTAATGTAAACAAAAATGTCTCAAAGTAGATTTTTTGAAAAGACAGCTGATGTTAACACATGTTCTCGCGATACTTTTGCGTTCTTTAACATGTTTTGGGAGGGAAGGCTGCTGTGTATCATTTATTCTTTCATTCATTCACATATGTACTTCTTTCTTTCATTCTTTTTCTTTATTTCTTTCATTCATTCAAATAATTCTTGCTCTTCATTCTTACTATAATTCATTCATTCATTGTAAAATTCTGACTGATACAATAAACTGGCTGAAGTTCTGTGAAACACAACTGAAGTTGCACTGGGAACGAGCCAAGTCACTGTGTGCGTTGGAGCATGACGAGGCACATGTTAATTAGTACAAATGGAAGGAAAAGAAAGCAAGCAAGTGACCTATCCCTGTTGTAGAGTAACAATGCTGAGATTCATCAGGAGCGCAGCAAGTCAATTGTTTTTCCTGTAACCCATATAGATTGCTAAGCTTTATATTTAGATGATACTGGGTGCCTGCCCAAACTTTTAGGCAACAATCATGTTTAAGCCTGGTTTGTTTGTTTTTTCACAGTTGATGCTACCCTTTTTCTTTAACTACACTGACCTTGTCAGCTGCTGCTAGAAGATCATCTGCCATTTTGTCGAGATTCGGGGCTTTGCCTGTGTATATAAATCTCAGCATCTCTCTCATCACTTCATGGTCCACATCAGTTATGTCTA
Organism: Haliotis asinina; assembly: GCF_037392515.1. Lineage (NCBI taxonomy): Eukaryota > Metazoa > Mollusca > Gastropoda > Lepetellida > Haliotidae > Haliotis > Haliotis asinina. The sequence continues at coordinate 33,123,056 of NC_090289.1, read as the reverse complement.
CCCGGTTCTGAAAACACAATGGCCTTGTATGAGACAACTACATCAGTTACAGGAGCTCTTGGGTTTCATTGCAAATGAGTAAGTATGGTTTTTAATATGGTAATTCAAGAAATACTGTGTCATGGGACATAAGAAAAGGGCTTCACACTTTGTACCCATGTGGGGAATCGTTCCTGGGTCTTCAGCAGGATGAGAAAACACTTTAACCACTAGGATACCACTTTCAGCTACCCAACCACCCTCAATGCAAGTGTAAATACGGAGAGTGTGGAAACATTTTGTCTCAACTGCCACAGTCACTGCCTGTATTGCTGCTTACTGACACTGTAATCAGTTGATATTTTTTCTCATTCATGCTGTTCTGTTTCTCTCAGTGTATCACATTTGTTTGTGGCTCTCAAGTGGTCATGTACTAGCACCTGGTTTTGCAGTTTGTTTAACAGATATTCATATAATTACAGATTTTATACATACACTGACAATACCAAGATAGCAACTGATACAAATATCTGTCTCAATTTCAAAGATCAAACTACATCTTGTACCTGTGTGCCACAATAAAGAAGTGAATAGCAGATCACCTTACAGGTGGGAGAATCTCAATGCATTAATCAAGTTTTCTTGAGATAGTGGTGTCTAAATTCAACAAAAACTGAAAACATGTAATAAATATAATATTTCCTGAGCCTTGTGAAATATGTTGAATCTGTCTTTGAGTGATATGAAAGTACCACATATTTCACCAGACATATGAAATATTGTCTATACTGAACCAACTTATACAAGGAAATATTCCTCTAACGTATTTTCCCCATACACCCAAAGCTAGATGCGCACTTTCTAATTATGATAAATAGAAAGGGACACAGTTGGGACCCACAGTAACTGCTTCCTTGTTTTATCACCACAGTTATCAAGCATCCATTGTCTGGAATACTAGATTGTGTACAAGTCATTTCAAAGACAAGTACCTTGAGGATTTCAACCCCAAGGAGAATTTCCTGACTCATCAGGAAACCTTACAATTTATATTTGAATCAGGTCAGTTTGACCTCATACATAGTAATACGGACACAGGTGAACAAGATGTACTCTGTGTAAATGGCAGACACAGCAAACTGGACGATAGAGAGAAATGATGCAGTTCTCAGATGTTTACCACTTTGGTTAAATCTACATGAACTTGTTCGGAGTTCAGAAACCTTGAAACAACTTAGGTGAACTGGGATTTGACACAGTCACTTGATTCTGAAGTGATCAAGAGACCCAGATCCACAGAGAACTGCAGAGCCTTACACATCTGTGTCCTGAAATTAGTAGTAGCAATATCTGTTAGCACTGACTGCAATGTCAAAACCTAGACTAGACTTCAGCACAAGGATGCAAAGGATGCAGAAGCTAACCATATGCAAAAATGCTGCATGGTTAGTACCTGGGTTCTGATGGTCAGCATTTCGGATATTTGCAAGACCAAAATTCAAACTTTAATTGCTGAACAATGAGATGACACATCAACAAACACAGAAACATACCTCAGGTCATCTTGGAAAGTCAAATGTACCCAAAACTATGAAAACAAACAACAAGGAGAAAAATAATGTTTATAACTACCTGTTTTCTTTCTTCCATTTCATGTTCGAACATTGCACTAAATACTGGTGACCTCGCTGCAAGAGACAAATTAGATATGAAACATCATCAGCACAATCAATGAACCACTCCTGACATTCTACTTGTCAAAACATATTTGAAAAGCACAGATAAGAAACCATTGGTGATTATTTCACTTATACAGTAATGTGCATGTGAACATGCACATGTGTGACTGTATGTGCATGGTATTAGCCCAGACTAATACCAGTGTTCTTGAGCTAGCCAATGCACCATTCCTCCAATTAGCCTACAAGTACAGTTTATGGTATACTGACTAGGAGTCAGCCAGTCCATGTTTTCTTCCCATCATGCCATCCATGAGTGAGTCAGTATGGTTTTATGCCTCTTTTGGCAATTGTCCAACAACATCAAATGAGCAAGTGAGGTTAGTTTTACACTCCTTTTAGCAATATTCCAGCAATATCACTCCAAGGCCAGCCATAGGCTTCACACATAATACACGAGTGGATCAAACCTGGGTCTTCAACCACCACCCCTCTAATGCCAGGAATGGTAACAGTGATGTAATAGCTGCTTGTGCAAGTCCAATGCACGCCCACAAATACCACTGTGATACAATGCTGGTGGTCAACACTGATACCCTACCTTCAAAGACAGACACATTTTTGAAACACTGATGCAGAGATAAATATGTGAAGTCTTTTTACGGCAAATGAGTGAATGTTGTTTTAAAAAGCCATAGTCAACAGTTTCCTAACTACTCTGCAGCTCAGACTAGAACCAGTGGTGGACAGTAGGAGCACCGATCCACAGCACCCACCCAGTAATCATCCAGTCATTAGTTGGCCTCAGCAGGGATTACAGGGGACCTATTCTTTCCAATCATTACTTCAAATATATGCTTACATTCTCACACCTCCACATAGACATAAAATCACCCAAGGTCACACACTGTAGCCATGTAGTAACCAACTGGCCTTCACAGGGAATACTGGGGATGCATTTTTTCAAAACATATCCTCAAGTACTTGCTTACACACATCGTACATGCTTTCAATAGTCTGGCCCCAATTGGTCTGGTTTCAACAAGCCTCGTGTATAATAACTGGTATTATTACTCGCTCGTGGAAGATACTGCCACAATACATCAATATTACACTACTGTAACACCACTAGACATATAACAACATAATGGTTTACAGTTATGACCTCACAATTCTAATACCTCAGTCACAATGGTATTAGACCTTGCATGACTACAGTAACCACATTGTAGACAGTTTCTACCAAATTATGTTTAATGATAATAAACTGACTACTAAATAGTAAAACTACTAAATAATAATAAAGAATAATAAACTAACTACTAAATATTAAAGTGACTACTAAACTCACTTCCATGAAATATCATTTCTATTAAACTCCTGAAAGATTTAGTGTAAAACTTGCTTTGGGTCATTTGATACCAAATCATTAACTCATTTGATAAAAATGGTAATCCTCAGAAGGTCCTTTCTTATTCTCTATTTATTCTTCAACCCCTGACAACTGCAGTCACTGAGCTGGACTACAAACTCACCTGCGAGTATTGCTTTGTGAGCAAGAAATTCCCTGCCCGCAACACAGAGTGTGACATCACTTGATGATGACCTTTCAAACAATGCCCCTAAGTCGTCACTGAGTCGACATTCTGGTACTTTCACTGGTGTACAGTTGGATTGTCCTGATACATTCACTGTGTCACCCACGACACTCACCTGAAAGAAAAACAAAAATCATGATTGTTATCCACAAACATCATTTAATAACTAGTAACCCTAACCTACAACTAAAGACTTTTCTTCACTGCTGTTATTTTTAAAGAGTGAAGGAGTTTAGTTTTAAGTCGCTTTTAGTAATATCCCATCAACATCACAGCAGCAGACACCAGAAATGGGCTCTGCACATTGAACCCACGTGGAGAATGAAATAGTCTTTGGCATTACACACGACCGCTTTAAGTTTATCCATTAGGCTACACCACCGCCCCTTATTCTTATAGATCTTGTTAAGTGGAAAAGTGCAACTTTCAGACATGGGAAACTTTTCCATTTGTTTTCCAACAAAACCAACTGTCAAGAAAATATATATATAAATAATCAGTGGTTGTAATACTGCTCTGACTCGTCTCAACAGTATTTCAATTAAAAATCCATTTTCTCACAATGTGGGAGGAATGATTCAGACATAAGGTCTTAGACAAATAATAATGTGTTAAACCTTCAAGGTTTGCAATGCTGACAAGTCAGAAGTGACGGCAAATTTGGGATCAAAACCAATAATCATGCATTTCTAGCATGTCAAAAGAGAACAATGCCAAATATATGGCAGCCCTTAAGATGACTGGGCCTTCCATGTTGACGATAATTGTTAACAGTGAATATGAGTGAATGTAACATGGTTGGCAATCACAAATTCACTACCAACCCACCTAAACTTGGTAACTAATTTATAAAATGTAGAATGTGAGAAAACTTACTTCACAAAATATTGTCAACTTGTCATCCGGTAAAAGACCATTGGCTTCATCCATTAGAAAATCTCGACGGATGAACTTTTTAAACCCCCAGTCTTTCCCTTGGACAAAGCGGTATGCTCTTTGGCTTTCTATAAAGAAAATGGGGCACATTATCACCTGGGTAAGTGTACAAATGTAAAACTGTAAAAAAGCAAGACTTAATTAAATGTGTTCACCAAAAAGCACTTTCATGAATCTAGCAGTGTCTATTCTAATGTCTAGACCTGAAAATCTAACATAACGATTTGAAATTGCTTCCTGACTTAACAGCTAATACCTCAATGGATAACAAATTAGACACAGAGACGCCTCTTTTGTGGTTTGCAGCTTCATTATAGCTATCAGGGAAAGTTGGTGGTCACTACTGTGTGCATGTCTAGCTGGTGTGGATGTCTGAAGTTTCTGCAACCATCACCAGTTTTTGCTACAATGGTCACATATCACACCAAGATCTTTTTGAGAGAGCCATGACCAATCTCTTAACCATTTTTTTAAAAAACATTTGGCTCGTTTTTTTTTTCAAAGAGTCGGAGGGACCAGGGATGGTCTCTGGGTTTTGCTTGGCTTTCAATTCACAAGTCTTTTCAACAGACGTATCGGTTGGGGAAGACCAGGCTGTCTCTTTTTCAAAGGTATTTTGTGCAAAAAAGCCAGTTATTTTCATTCTTTGGCAACATTATTCATGGCAAATTACCAAAAACAGCTGTAAATAACAATTTTGTCTTCATTTGCCGTCTGCACTACTTCGAGTAACAATATTAACTGATTTTGAAAATGTAACTAAAACGAACTCATTTTCTTAAAAAGATTGCCGATCTTGAAGCGTTAATTAACCGATCAGTTAATTAACCAAATAAATTTGTTAGACTTTAAGCCAAACAGAACAACATTTCGCTTGAGTGACAGCCCTTAAGTTTAATGTGAGAATAATGCCCAAAGCAATTCTATTTGTGGACATTTATGAGATTGATGGAAACAAAGAGCACTCATGGTGCTCAGTGTTGACAGACAAATTACTACAACAATCATTAGATGAGTCAAACCCAGTCAAACCCAGAACCATCCAATCCTTGTATGTTCCATGTACATGTGCTGAGTCAATCTTTCATCCAAGAATTCATACACACAGGCCATTCACGAATTGAAATGGGAGTCAGTGAGTTTAGCCACTTGTTGGGAGCTTGAAGCTAATAAAATTCTCTTCAGATTCAGGTAATAACCATTCATGTCAGACTCCAAACTCTACTGAAAACATGCTTACAGCCATACTGACCAAAAAGGGTATCTGGAACACACTTGCCAAACTTTTTAGACAGTAAGACTATTCATATAATGACATCAACTTGGAAAAGTTATTTCAATCAAATATTACTTACCCATAGCTTTTGTTTCTTCCCTTTTTGCATTCAGTATTGAAAATTTGAACTTTGCTCGAACTTCACTTTTGTTGCAAGAGACTAATAATAAGTAAAGTGAGAGGTATTCTTTACTCTCTTCATCCAGACCCTTTGGATTCACACGCAAACACCTGCAAAAAACAAAAATATGTTTATTGTTGTTAGATTATATAAATATCATCAATACCAGTTGTTTTTCCTTTTTTTTGGTCAGGCAAACATAAAAAGAGACAAAATATGACCCATCATCAATTCAAACATCTTTGAAAATCAGGTTCAATCAAGTGATGATATCATGAGCATCACACTGAACCATCTTTTTTCCTGCCACTTTCAACAATTGACATGTGATTACAATACCAAGTAGGATAAGTACACATTGATAATATTAGTGTAATGATTCAGAAAACAACAATGAATGGTGATGAGAATGGCCGGTAATTTCAAAGGCAAGTTGTTATGTCCTGCTAATTTAAAAATAAATTTTCTAATTACCTTTGTGAATGTTATTTCTCTTAAAAAAAAAAGCAATTACATTTTCACCATGAAGATTTGTTAAAAAATAGCAGTTTGAAAAACCCTGGCTAAAAATTGTAGCATTGAAACATATCTTCTACATTTTCTGATTGGTTATGAGGGAGCAAGGTCTTGCGCACAATGAAGACTGCCATCACTTGACCGATTAAATTGACAAGGAATCAGTATTTGAAATGCTAGCCTATCATAATATCCAGCTGCAAATAAAGCCAGCGGAAACACTGATATTTATGTAGATTCTTCCGTATTTCCTGCTTGGCATAAATAGCACAATCTGCACAATGCCCCAAGGTTATGTTTCTCCCTGACAATAACCCATCTTTACTTTGATTTATAAAGGTTCATCAGTAAAAAGGAAGAAACTGTCAAAGAACTGTACAATGATACGCATCATATCACTCATAACACTGGGAAACATGGTATCACAGCCCCATACTACAGTCACCTCTCTGATAAAGACATAACCACAACAACCAAGTTGTTGTATTTTTGGACATTCTTATGATGTATCATGTAAAAGATACGCCAAGTTAAATACTATGGAGCATCCAGAGGTTATTGACTATTTCATATCACGATGAAAGGGTTCTTTTCTAAGAAAAAACGGTTATATTTTGTACATACATCAAAAGTTTACTTTGATGTGTGAACTAGCTTGATTCTACCTGATGCTTTTACCAAAATGGTTAACATGTATCCAATATGTACAGGTTTTCATTTAAAGCTCAATATGGTTATATTTGTGAGATAACTAAAGGAAAGTTATTTGGTATAATTGTATTCATTTCGCTTCATTGTGATGTGCATATTTGTTAATTTATGATTAAGTTAATATGATTATGAATTACATGTATTCAGTTCTCTGCTTTCTGTTCATGGATATAAATGAATCTGTGATATACCCTTGTGATAAAAATATATTTTGTGAATTTATACATACATACAATGTCTACAGGGTATTTGACTTCCCACGGTAGATCTAAATAAACAGATTCACACTCAACAGTGAGTCGAAGTTATGTTTAAAGGCGCCAGTAGCTGTGACAGTTACAACAACACTAACTGCCCTACATGGATGAATTATACAGACGTCAAACAACTTCACCATTTCAGTTTATCATTGGCCCCAGCTGAGAAGGTTGAACTTTTTAGGACCTCTCCCATTTCTTCTCTACAAAAGCTAAAGTTGTTAATGGTCCATATGTAGGAAAATTTGATCACTTTCACCTGTGAACAATAAAAAGACATGATAATAAAACAGAAAATAGGAATTCATGACAGGCCTGAAATCAAAAGAGCATTGTAAACTCATTTTTGTTTATTACTACAGTTTTAAATGTGTATACAGGCAAATTACCTGTCACTGAAACAGCTTGTGACAAAAGTAGTAGTAGTTGTGGTGAGTTTATTTCTACGCCACACCCATAAATATTCCAGCTATATCATACTATATGGCAGCGATCTGTAAATTAGTCTGGACCAGACAATCCACTGAGCAACAGCATCAGCATCGGTCTATACAATTGAGACACAACAATATATGTCAACCAGGTCAGCATGTATGACCACCCAATCCCTTTAGTCGCCTTTTATGGCAAACATGGGTGGCTGAAGATCAATTCTAACCCTGACCTCTACGGGTCTGTGACAAAACAACTTTCAACATACCACAAGATCTTTTATCCAATGCAAAATATCAACATCAACAAATGTCTCACTTGTGTGTAGCACCAGTTTTCTGCAACAGGACACGACACTTCTGGTGGTGGAGGGGTCGGCACCCGACAAACTGCCATGCGGGAGTTGTCGGGTGACGAGGACGTCCCGCGGTCCAGCTGGTCCGCCAGTTTGATGCCTTAGTGAGCCACAACGATGATTTTGTCAGGCAGGAGTAGAAAATTGGTTTCAGGAAAAAGCACTGGAAAAAGAATGGACTTATTAGCAATTCATTACAATCACCTGAGTGTTATGACATAATGAAGATCAAACAAACTAACAGTTGGTCATCTACATTGATAAAGAAATGTAACCAGAAAAAACTTACCAAGGAACATATTTTGTACATCCTCTAAATCCTGTTGTCGTGATATATATTCATTTATCTGGCTATCTGTATGTTCATCATATCAGGAATTAACACAGACACGAGTCAGTTAGTTCCAAACTAGTCAAACACCAACAGGACTAGTTCCTTTCTACCAAACACAAACTACTTTGAAATGAAAAAGCAGGAACATCTGTGTCAGAACATATCATAAAGTTCAACACTATGAAGTGATCCAGCAGGGAACAAGGATATTTATCATTGGACAAGGGACACATTTCCACCTGCTCAGAAGTTATAATATTTATCCTTTCACTTGGTTTCAGTTTGTAATAAACAGCGATAAAGATTCATGATAAAGCTAATTGGTGACAAATTTTGAAAAATATCATACTTTTGTCAAAATATACTTACAAAGGACATTTAGTGTGAACTACTGGATAAATCCATGTTCTGTGATTTAAGAAATTGACAGTCAGCGACCTCCATAGCATGCTTCTAGACTCTGCTTCATGTAGCACGGACCTGTGAAGGTCTGAGTTAGAATATTGGCCTTCAGTAACTCATGCTTGTCAAGAGAGGCAACTAACAGGATCAAGTGGTCAGGCTTGCTGACTTGGTAGACACGTCATGTATTCCAAATTGCACATGTTGATGCTCATGCTGTTGATCACTTGTTTATCTGGTCCAGACTTGATTATTTACAGACAGCTATCATATAGCTGGAATATTGCTGATGGCAGCATAAACTTAACCCACTTTCTCATGTAGTATGAGCTGTTTCTGCTTGATGTTTAACACTGTACAAAGTTAGCTTACACAGTACTTGCAGTATTTGAATGTACTGATCCAATAAACTATTAAATTTTAACATCAGTGTTATGGCAAGGATCCTTTGATGTAATATTTCTTAGACACAAAGTAACTCTGTTATATTTGACATGCCTTTATCATGTTTATCTTGTATTTTGTTTTATAACAAAAATATATATTACTAATTATTGAAATAGAGCTTTTGAAAGGCCCTTGGTTTTGTTGACGTGTTATTAATAAAAGCATTTAACCAACCAGAGAAAAAAAATTGAACTCGTAATGATAAGTATGCTAAGAATGCACTACAATATGTATTCTGAAATCTGGTAACTGGTAATATTATGCACCACATGTAATCATGATACACAGATGTGTATCATGATTACATGTGGTGCGTGGTACGTCAAACTTCATCATCTCACAATTCTAGACATGTGACTTTTAGTGTTGGGAATTGGTAAAGATCTAATAATTGATCATTGTTCCATTACAACCACTGAAATACAATCATTGAAAACAATTGGCTAGTGTTATGTCAAATATCAAATGTTCCAGTTATCTTTGTAAATTTACAAAAGAAATAAAGGAAAATCATGTTGTTCTTTGATGTTTTTTTACAAATTGCTAGTATGTTCATTGTTAAGAACTTAATTCTTTTACATAAATTCAATCATGACTTTGAATGAGGGTTAGGGTGAGTTTAGTTTTATGCTGCTCTCAGCAATATTCCAGCCATATGGCGGCAACTTTGAATGAACTTGTAGTGCTGATGAAATGTAAATATAACGACAGACAAAACCAACCTTGTGAAAATTATTGATGCAAGCAAGTGTTCCACAATTGTTCACGCTCACTTATGAGAAAGCATGAGAAGTCTTTGACTATTTCAATTAATCGGACCACAACCATGGTAAATAAGAGCATCAGGAGGAATTTCCTAAAACATCTACAATTAACAGTGCAACACTACATAACAGTTTGAATTATTGAATGGGAAGTAAAAGAATAGGGTTTTCAAAAGGAAAACTGCTGACAATATCATGCAGGGGGTTTCCCTCATGACTTGCATGGTTCCTGATTGGGCAAAACATGATGATGTGAAGCAGGAAGAAGTCATGTACAGATTAACTATTAACTTTATAAAGACTTTGATGAAGCGCTTCTAAGTAGTGTTGACAGTGAAAATTACCAGATAAGATGTAAAGATCATATTATCACTGGTGTCACCTAGAGTCTAAAGTGATTTCAGTTCCCAGCAAGCCAAAGGGGACAGACTTGAACATGTAACAAGCATGCCCTCAAAGTTGCAAGCCTAAATTTGATAATTACTCATTACAGTAGAGAACGCAAGTTAAGTTGAAAATCACACAGTCTCAATCTTGTGCATACCAAAAGTAGGTTCAGTAATGACTATTTGTCACTGGAATATGTGGGTATAAATTACATCTCTCCAAACAGATGAAATACCAGCAAATGGACAGCTATTTCAGAAACGGATATCATCATTAACTTGTCATCTCTCAATCATAACAAGCAAACAAGTAACCTTAAGTTTTGGGATATGTGAAAAATACAATATATCTCACCTCTATGACAACCAGTGATAGAAATCCACACTTGCCTGAACTGACAGTCACTAAAACTAAAAAGTATCTTGAACTTTATCATGTTTAAGCTCATGGTATGAACTTAGGTAACCACTAATCAGATCCCATTTCACAAAGCTCTCGGAAGGGTACTAAGATATCGTAACTCTTCTCATAGCAATCGTACCTCCTATGTTACAGTATACTGTATTGGAGGTATGAATGCAACGAGGAAAGTTACGACACCTTTGGCTTTGCTTGTGAAACAGGGCCCAGGCTGGTATATCATGGGATATAATACACATGTACGTCTGTTATATCCATTCACATAATAGCATTTACTGGTAGATCAACAACCTAATTTGATGGGATTTTCACAGAATTAACATTTGATGTTTTCTTAGAAATATTATTATAGAAAGATTACATATTATACATATTATATGGTGAATAATGCAATAAGCGATAATATACAGTGATTGACTTCCCTATACGTCATATATTCCCTGTAGAAACAGCACAAAAGAGCTAAGTCCTGGCTAAGACTAAAACGCATTTACCATGTTTACTGTAGTGTAGATGCTGGCTGGGGAAAAATAGCAACCCTTGTTCTGGCAATTTATCAAATGTACTTCACTATACTATGCATAAAACTTCTGAGGTCACCTAGGGCAATGACAATGCATGATGTCTGTCCTTATTGAGCATGGTTTTACAGGTTTCAGAAATATTCGAAAAATATATGGACATGGGACAAAAGAAATTAGGCCTCACATGTTGTATTCATGTTGGGAATTAAACCCAGGCATGTAGTATGATACAAGAATGCTTTAACCAGTAGGCTAACCCATCACCTGGAGTTAGTCAGTTTTGACCTTTTTCGCAATTCAGTCCATAAAAAAAGGACAAATATTGTTGCTATGGAAAAGGCACTGTAATCAGGAAAATCTGACCACCCTTGGCCATGGTAACAGACAACAGGTAAAGTCTATGAAATTACTGACACAGTACTGACAACAGAGTTTACAGAGTTTACATTTGATCGGATAACAGTACTTTGCCACAATCCTAACTCTTCAGCGATTGACATTAAGAAGTTCCAAGTTAGAATTTCAAAAACAAATGTTGTGTGCGTGACTGATTCAGTTTAGTTTTATGCTGAACTCAGCAATATCACAGCTATGTGACGGCAGTCTGTAATTAATCAAGTCTGGACCAGGTAATCCAGTGATCACAGGGGTGGAAATAACCCATTGTCTGACGTCCCAGTCTAGTGATATTTTTCTGTTGGGCAAGCTAATGTGTATATCATGCTGTACTGGTGTCCAGTTGACTTTCCATTGCTAATGAGGTTGTTTATTTATATTATCAACAAGAACATACGCTGGTATAGTGGAAAAATCATCAGGGCAAGTGATTTTACAAGTGCCACTGTACCGAGGTACATTAGCATTTCAAGAACTATTTCCATCCCTGGATCAACAGCATCTATGCAATTGGGATACCATGACATGTGCCAACCATATCACAGGAAATAGTTGCCTCTTGTGGCATGCATGGGTTACCATGGTTACTAAAGATCAATTCTAACCCGTATCTTGCATACATGTACAATTTGAAAAATTCTCAAAGTTGAAAATACAATGTTTGTTTATCCTTGAATTTACAAATATGAGGGATGTTAATGCAGACCAAAAATATTTTGTTCCTTATTGGGACCCAGGTCCTTGATAAATGCCTGACTGTTCAATACTTACTTACAGATAAAAAATATATAGGTGACAAAGAGAGAGACTTGTGCCAGGTTGCAACAACGTTTGGTGATAAGTAAAAGCATGAAATGAACTGATGTTTCTTTTCCTTCAGCATCTATCGGTACCATTACATGAATATGCAATACACAACAATCCTCAAGGCATTGATAATAAACTGATACAACATTTTAGTGTTTCTTTCTAGGCTGTTATGATGTTTTAAGATAAGAACTATTCAGGTTTTGTGTACAGTTTACATGACATCTTGGAAATATGACCATGTATTGTATCCAACTATTATGAGATCAACTTGCACTGTGTTGTTTAAATTAACCCTGCACTCACAGACCATACTTCTCTTGTCCCCAGAGTTTGTAGCTAGTCATCCTTGAGTGAGTGAGTTTATTTTTATGCTACTGTTACTGTTAGCAACATTCCAGAATTTTCATGAAAGGGGTCACCAGAAATTGGTAGCACATTGTAGCCATGTGGGGAATCAAACCTGGGTCTTGGGCATGACAAGTCAACATTTTAAGTTTAACCACCATGCTGCCCTACCATGCCTCGTTCTCCTTGAACAAGACATAAATGTTTTCATATTTGCAAGAACTAGCAGATTCTGATATGGATAAGACTTCAGCCTGTATCCTCCATAAATTTTAAAGACGAAGAAAAATTTCTTAAAAGTGGTATTTACAGAAGTTGGGTACGTCTTTTAGTATGTTCACATACAATTAAAGAAACATGTTAAAACATCCTTATCAGATGAGGCATGTATATTCAGGAGATTTGGTTTGTCTGGAATGATACTTAAAAGTGATGCAGGAAGAGGTCTTTTCCTGATTTGGAACAAAATTTCAGCACTATCCAGAATGCTAGCCATGAAGTCTTTCGGTCTTCAGAATAGTCCTAGGCTAGAAGGTCATTATGAATTTTGAAGGAGGCTGGGCACTTACTCTAATCCAGCAATCGTACAGGGGCTGCAATTGTAAGATTGATATGTCAGCAAAGCAAATCATTACAGAAGCTAAGATGTCAATGGTTAAGGGTCACAATGCATCTTACTGAATTAAGAGTTTAACTTTAAGTTTAATACTCACCCACAGTATAACCACAAAAACATTACAAATCATTTATTTTCCTACATTTAAATAAAACCACCAACGCTACATGTAAAACATCAACATGATAATGAGTACTATGCAATCCATAATGGCACAAGACTATTTCAATTGCTGAGAGTGAGAATTTCAAATGTTCCACTTCAGAAGATGATGAATAAACAGAGTACTGCCTCATAGAACATGACTGCAAGTTTGTTTTCAGAGATTTAAGTGATCCTGCAATACAGAATTTTAGCATCTCTAATTCTATAATTCACCTAGTCAGTTCTTCCAGTTATTTTCTTATTTGGGAAGTTTCACAAATTTCTGTAGCACTCTCTTGGTTTCTTGTCAATTCAATTTCTAGGTCACTGACTGTCATTTAAGATGTGCCAAAGATATTTATCAAAAGTGGTGAAGATATGACAGAATGTCTTCATAAATACATGGAATCATGATAATGCCTTCATGTTATTTGCAATGGCAATGGCAATTAAACTGGAGTTCACCTTAAACTTCACAAACTGTGCATGGAATAAAACAAGTAAAATGAATGTGGTGAATAATTTGCCTCAGTAGTTTGGGAAAGAGTGTTTGGCACATGTGTGGACACATACTGATTATGTCTAATCCATTCAGTCATGTGTTCTGACATGTGAATGTCAAGTACTCCATTTCATATCATTATCAAGTAAGTGAATGGACGACCTGGTATCAAAAACACAAAACACTCAATTCCCTGAAATAAAATCTGTGAGGAACATTCTTATAATTTTGTACACATTCATGAGAGTGAGATAAATGAAACACTGACAGCTGTGGTCCAAACATGCCTGGTCTCACCGTCCGAGAGTTTTCTCTTGTGAGGTGAGGATTAATCGAGACATTTTTTTCAAATGCTAAGAGATTCTTCGAAGTATCCAGCAATTATCAAGAAGAGAACACGTCTATGAGTGATGGACTTCACGGGGGACAGGTCAAAGTGCCCTAAATGTTTGACCTCTTACGAGGAAATGAGTGACATCGTCTGCATGTGCGAACTGACAAAAATAGAATGATCTACATCCGCTTTGAGAAACAGCTGACATGAACGAAGCAAATCATTAACTTGTGAAATAAAAATTCACCTATAATACATTAGGGAATAAAGTGATGACTGCTGATACCTAAATCTATCGAAAATTTACGAAAGGTTTTGTAAACAAACAATAGAGTGCAAATGACCGTCACTGCACCGAAAGCTCTGAGCAGAAATAGGCCGAATTTGACAAAGTGCTCTCGAGTGAAAATGCGGACACCCGATTCTCACCTCACTGAAAAAAGGTGGTGGCTTCGGTTATGGCATCATTTCTGTTTTACGATATCCCTTCTATTAATGAAGGAGTATTCCAGAGGTTCCCAACATGAATTTTGGCACATAAACCACTGTTCATGAACTTATCTTCCTGTCCAGATTCCTGAACATGCGCAGACGATTCGTGATACAGTTTCCCAAACGAGGTTATGACCTTTTAGTCTCTAACCGAAGTTTAACTGTAGTCATTTACGCGAAAAATGAGGAGTACTATTTATACATATACGTCAGTCATATCTGTCGACGATTCGTATAGTTTAACAACTAATACAGTTTCACCATTGAAGACATTTTGTTGTCAATTGGCAAGTATCAAATTCTCATCAAGGTGAAGGTCAAACTAATAATGTACTGTGTATAACTAGCTCAAAACACACGGCCCAAATGTCAAATAAACGCTGGTGGTCTCATGGTCCTCTCTATGATAAACGTTCTAGACCGTATCAGTGTGAAATGTTTTGGTGTAGTTCACTGTGTTATGTGACTTTATGTGTGCAGTATGTCCACTGTAACTAACTGCTTTCAAGTTCGAGATGTTATAGATATCGTTGTATTATTTTGGGTATTTTTGTTTTTGTTTATTTTTTTTTATCTATTTATTTCTTTTGTAACATAGCAATGGGTTATGTCATCGTGTCACGAACACATGATGGTGTAATTCGGAAGTATTCTAATCACTGCACGTGAACGAGTACGTAACAGGCAGTTTGAAGCAGTTCCTAAAGGGCTCCATCAGATTTTACTGGGCCACCCTATCCCCGCCCTTGAAACTAACAAAGACAAATGCACTGTCTTTCTTAACACGAATATAACATAACGTGAATAACGTGAAATATAAATACTGAGAGAGAGAGAGAGAGAGAGAGAGAGAGAGAGAGAGAGAGAGAGAGAGAGAGAGAGAGAGAGAGAGAGAGAGAGAGAGAGAGAGAGAGAGAGAGAGAGAGAGAGAGAGAGAGATTCGCATGCCATATGCAAGAGAAAGAATTTCATATTTCACGTTCTAGAGTCACACGCGGTATGCTTTTCTTTACTTTCAATTTAACGAGCACCCCTGTTCGATATGATTTCGGACATGGTGTAATGTTGAATATTAAGTCAGTTCGTATAAATACAGGATTTCAAACAATATATTATAACGGCATGCTAAAGGGACCGAAATGCGATTAAGAGGTTTAAACGGCACCATGGAACACTTGTGAAATAATATTTACTGTATATTCCAAACATACATTTTTTCCTTCTCGTCAGTCTCCATGCTCTCTCGCTATAGCTCGATTGACCCGTGAAGAACCTGGTTAGAACTGATCTCCAGTGATCCAGAACTAACGGGACCGGGCGCTCAGACTCGCTGACTTCATTGACACGTCATTGTTTCCCATTTGCGTAGATCGATGTTCATATTGTTGACCACTGGATTATTTACAAAACGCCGCCATAGAGCGGGAATATTGCCGAGTTCGGAGCAAAACTAAACTAATTCACTCACCGAATGATTAACCTAGAATTTCTGAAACTACTCCTTTTCAATGCATATGTCTCCTACACGATTGAAGACTTCCAGACATGCCCTTAGACAAACTGGGCACTTGTCTATACATGTATCAATCTAACGCGCACACCTGCATGCATTCAAAGCAATCTTTTTGGATCGGTTACATGTCCCATTAATTTAGAAGTAGGAGAGTTGCCAAGTTTAACATTTCTTTTCCCAAGTGGTAAATATAGTCTCATACAAGGATGATACTTACTGTGTGATGTCATCCTTACAAGTTACGCATGAAAACAATGTTTTGGTGAATAGTCCCACGTATCGTGGAAACACTCACACTTCGGGAAATCCATGTCGTAGGCCCTTTCTCTTATTTTCACATGAAACACTGCATGTAGGTAAAGGGACGCTGGTCTCTGGTCTCAGACAAGAACTGACCCGTGAAGGTCCCGGGGTAGAATAGGCCTTCAGCAACCCATAAACGCGACAATGCTTGTGGTAAGAGGCGACTAACGGGATCGGGTGGTCAGGCTCGCTGACTTGGTTGACACATGTCATCGGTTCCCACTTGCGCAGATCGATGCTCATGCTGTTGACCACTGGATTGTCTGGTCCACATTCGATTATTTACAGACAGCCGTTATATAGCTGTAATATTGCTGAGTGCATGCGTCGTAAACCTAAACTCACTCACTCATTAACCCTTTCTTATCGTAAACTATAAACTGACGGGATCAGATGATCAAGCTTGCTGACTTGGTTACGAAGATCGATCCGTCGATTGATGCTCATGTAATAACAGTGTTGATCACTGGATTGTTTGGTCCAGTCTCGATTAATGACAGACCGCAGCCATACTGTTGGAATATTTACGAATGCTTTGTAAATCCAGGAATTGTAAATTGAAATGTTGTGTCATGAACTTCATATATCGCAACTCGATGTGCTGTATATTGGCGTATCGTTACTCCACTTACAATACAGGGGCGTGGAAACCGAATCCTTTCATCAAAGTACAGAAAATCTTGTTCCAATACACCCGTAAAGACCCGGGTTAGAATCGATCTTTAGTAACCCACGCTTGTCTTTAGAGG